>NC_136386.1:75442122-76692122 GCF_965140285.1 Lepidochelys kempii
ATGCAGATGCATCAGCAGCCCGGAATCCCCAGGTTCCAGCCCTGCAGGTTCTTACAAATAATTACTTCAATGAGGCCAACACACAACTCTCTGACATCATCTACTATAAAGAACTCCAAGAAGACCCTACACTGCAATTCACACAGGAATTTAAAGATACTATCAAATCCTTCCCTGCAAACTCTATAACCTCATCCCCCAGGGATGCACCCCAAAGATTTTCTACATTCTTCCTCAGATACACAAACAAGGGAACCCAGGCAGATGCATCATATTTGGCCAGAGCTCTCTTTCTGAAGCAATATCAAGACTCAGAAACTATCCTGAAACCCCTCACCACATAAAGAGCCAGCTTTCTCCAAGACATTACTGACTTCCTCCAGAAATTATGCAACATTAACAGCCTCCCACAGAACACCATGGATGTCACCTCCCTGTACACTAATATTCCTCACTATGAAGGCATCACTGCCTTCCTCAAATACCTGCAAGACAATGTAAAATGCTTAGAAATCCACCCTAAGTGCAATGCCAAACTCATCCGTTTCATCCTCACCAACAACAACTTCATATTAAACAACAAACACTTTGTCCAAACCATGGGTATTAGAATGGCTCCACAGTATGCCAACCTCTTCATGGACCACTTTGAAGAAGAATTTCTAGAAAAATGCACCATGAAACCAACAATATACCTGAGATATACAGATGATATTTTTAACCTCTGAACACACGACCTAAACTCCCTCATAAATTTCCACCACAACTTCAACAACCACCACTCATCTATCAACTTTTCTCTAGAACACTCCCACACTGACATCAATTTCCTGGGTGCCATGATCAGCTTCAACAATGGAACAATGACTATATACAAGAAATCCATGGCTCACCACATTTACCTCCACAGATCAAGCAACCTCTCCAGACACACCAAGTAAACTGTTATTTACAGCCAGGCACTCAGATACCACAGAATTTGCTCTGAAGAGAAAGTCGGGGATTCAGATTTTCACATGCTTAAAACTGCCTTCCCTAAACAAGGACACTCCACCAGAGAAGTAGATTGCATCATGTAATGGGCTGTCCAGATATCCTGGGAGAACCTGCTTCAATACAGAAAAAAAGAAACCCATACACATTGACCACACACTCCTAGTTGTCACCTGCCACCCCACTGTGGAATCCCTATGGGGTATCATCGAACAACCATAACCCGTAGTTGATGGGAACCACATCGTGAAAGAAATCTTTCCCAACCCCACTATTCTGGCCTTCAGACAACCCCTCCACTTTGCCAAGCTCATCATAAGATGCAAGCTCCCCATAGGCCAGGACTCAAAGCAGCATCAGACCCTTCCAGAACAAAAGATGCAAAACCTGCAGACATACCTCCACAAATCAAGATCCCTCACAAGATTCATGGGTCCTACACGTGCCTATCACAACATGTGATGTACCTTATCCACTGAATCAAATGCCCCAACAATAACTATGTGAGTGAAACTATACAATCACTACATATTAGAATGAACTCACACAGAAAAATGGGAAAAGACAAAAAAAAATGATCACCCGTAGGTGCATGCTTTTCACAAAGCATTCACTCCGTATCTGACCTCTCAGTCCTCATTTTCAAAGGAAATCTGCACAACACTTTCAAAAGACAAGTGTGGAAACTTAAATATATAACTTTGCTAGACACCAAAAACCATGGACCTAAAGACGACACCAGTTTTATGTCTCATTACAACAATTTGTAACGCATCCTACTGCCTGGTAACTCTTAATTGACCACTTCATTTTAAGTGGTCTCCTACAGCATGTGTGAACCCCTTATGCTTAACAACCTAACCCTCAACTGATCACTTCATTTTAAGTGGTCTTCTACAACATGAATGAACCCGTTATGCTTAACAATCTGTCCCAACATGTATTTAACTTAGACATGCTGCTTACCTTCCCCAGACTTGAAGAAGAGGTATGTGAAGCTTGAAAGCTTGTCCCTTCCACCAACAGAAGTTGATCCAATAAAAGATATTACCTCACCTACCTTATCTCTCTCTCATACAGAATACTAGACATTACTATGTATGTATCTAAGGCTGCAGAAAAGATGGCATGGTGTTCTTTTATTTGAGATATAGTATCTGATTATATAATTATAGACTATACTAACAGCAGTAAAGAGTAGGAATGATGCAAGAAGCCATACCTCCACTTGCCCTTTGTAGCTCTTGTGCAAGGGGCAGGGACATCAGCAGCCTGTGTGCACTTTGGGTAGCACAGGACCTACTGCATTCTTGCACCCCAGTGTGATTCAAGTCACTGGAAAAAAGCATGGCAGGGTGGAGGCAGGACCACAGTTCCTCTCCTTCCTGCACTAGCCTTCAGAGGTAGCTGAACCTGTAAAAGGAAGGACATGGTACAGTATGAGCTGCGGGAGAGACTATGCTCCTTTGGGCTTTCCTTAGGATGGTATAACTCTTTACCAATCTCTAACAAGAACTGTGACTAGATACTACAATACAGCCCTTAACATTCTCTTGTTTGATTGGTATGGAGTATGAATTTCCTAAGGGGTGGTTCCTGGATAATGCAGCTGCATCACCCTCCAGGTGTTGGAAACTCTGCTGGAAATAGTATATGCAACAATTGGCAATAGTGTATGCAGTTTTCATAGTCTGGAACTATTTAGTTGACACCAAAGATAGTAAAAAGAAAAGACTGTGTCCTGAACATCTGATGAAGCTGTCTCTGTACAAGTTTGATTATGAGTGTACTATAGCAATCATGTCAAATGGATTCTTTAAAACACATTTTGGTAATCTTGTTCAGGGCATCCCAAACAGAAGATAAGTTATCCCAAGTCTCTAAAATACATAACCATATATATGCTTATAAAGACTGAACAACTGCATTCATATAGATTGTGCAGGCTTCATCCATATTCAAGCTAATTGAGTGTGACTATCAACACACTCTGTTTATTGCAGTCAGAGCCTAGGTCAGTTTCTTTTCAGAAAATTTAATCACATTTGCATTATCTTCATACAGGTTCACACAAACAGGCTGAGTAAAAGGAAAAAGTTAAAATATGGCACAGAAAAAAATCAGTTTATATCTGTCGCTTGTGCATTATTCCTCTGTTTTGGCCCCCTTGTTCAGGGCTGACACAATTATAGGTATTAATTTCAATTTTAAGCAGAATTATTAAAATGACCTGGGAAGTAGGACAGCCTGGCAGCTTAACATAATTCTAACATATTGTGGGAGTCTAATCTTTAATACCTTATCCTGGACACTGCCTCTCTCTGATCTGCACCAACACCCTTTCTCCCAGCCCTCTCTCAGCAACTCATCCTTTCTCCCAGCCCCGAAGGAGGAGGAAGTACCTTTTGTGTATCTGAGACCATAGGGGCAGCAGCAAAATCCAGCGGCCTAAGCACAAAACTGGCACCTACAGACACCTGAGTCTAACACAGCTACTGCATGAGCCATGCTACCAGAGTGATTAGGCCTACCCAGCAACATGGAGGAGCAGGTCCTTATAAATGCCCCCAGATCTGCAACACTGATCCTCATGCTCTTTATGATTTTAAAGCCTATAAGATACCTTTTCAAACTAGGATTCTTTAATATAAAATCATCCACCATAACTACTACCAGTTTGGAAGTGCTACAGTAGAAGAAATGCCACAAGAGTTGGTTTTCTTGCTCCTTAGTTCCTATTAGGTTTAGATGACATGGTGTTTAAAACACAGGAGGTTAACCAGAGCCTTGTCTATGTTAGCGCCTCCTGCTGTTGTTACCACCAGTATAGCTGAACGGGTGATGGTGAGGGTACAGAATTTTAGGAGAAAATTCTAGCACAGACACAGCTGAAGAAGATGAAGTTCCCATCATGCTCTGAGTAGAGAATGCAACCTAAGCTTTCTCCCCAAGCTTCATTATTCATAACATTTTCCCTTCAGGAAATTTCTGTCCCAGCCCCTAATTTCCTCTGCATCACAGAAATTCCAACCCTCTAATGTGCTGTTTGGGGTTAACAAATAGAGTAATTACTGATGACTCATAAATCTTTCTTTGGGGCTCTAGTACCAGATTAGGCTGCCTCAACAAAGGACATGTCCATTCTTATGCAGAGTCTTAGAAAATGCACCGTGTTACAAGGTCCTGGCCACTGCCTCCTAACAGAGCCTACCCATCTCCTCCCCTATGTCCTGAGGTAATAACTAGATATATGTACAGTTTCCCTGTTCCACAAAGTGGAATGATCAGATGCTTAGGGAAGATTCTGGTGAAGTCCACCAAAAGAGAGCCTGCTGGGACAAGAGACAAAGATGACAAGCTACCAGAATGAAAAGTTCAGCCATTTCAATTGTAATATATTGGTCGTATTGTGTCTGAGCAAAATTGGAATTCATTATCTTCCTTACCTTGAAGCTTTGATCAATCTAAGGTCTCTCTGACCCAGCCTTTTCTAAAAATTAAAACCTCAGTAGACCTTTTTTGTGGTTGTTTACTCAGAGTTGGCTTTTAAAACAGCACAAACTGGATTAAATTCTTAGATCCCGTGCTCAATAACAAATATCTTCTGTCTTGTTGCTTATTCTCTGAATTTGTTCAGGACACATGTTCTAACAAAGTGCCCGCCCACCCCCGCCCGCTAGATCATATGGTTCCTATTGGTGTTCCCTTTTGCAAGGGTAATCCACTGGCACGCCACCAGACACTTTGTGTACATTTGCATGGCCGCTGGCAGCTCCCAGTGGACGCGATTTGCTGGTCCCGGCCAATGGGAGCTGTGGGAAGCGGCAGCCAGGACGTCCCTGTGGCTCACGCCACTTCCCACAGCTCCCATTGGCCAGGAACGGCAAACCATGGCCACTGGGAGCTGCAGGCGGCCGTGCAAATGTAAACAAACTGTCTGGTGGACCGCCAGTGGATTACCCTGATGGGCCGCGTGTGGCCTGTGGTCCACAGGTTGTCCACCACAGGTGTAGATCCAAAATTAAGGTGTAAATAAGAAAAACACAGAGGGTAAAGTTTTCAAAAGCACCCAGGTGACAAAAGAGTCTAAGTCCCATTGACTTTGAATGAGTTGTAGGCTCCTGAGTACCTATGTCACTTTTGAAAAAAGAACAAACTCTTAAGTCAGCTGGGCTCTTTTAAAAAATGTCCCAACCTAATTTTAATAGAAATGTTTTCATACATTAAAAAATAGTATTTGATTGAGATATAACCAGTATTCTGCAGTTTACAACTGAAACTTTGCAACATTATGCTAGTATATAAGAAACTGAAAGTGAAACTGACTAGGGACAGACATGATACTCATTTGTCTATTTTCATTGTCCAAGAAGAGTGCAATGCAAAAAAGGAAGGAGCATAAAAAGTTGGAAAATAATCACATTATTAAAGAATCATTCAGTAAAAATCTATGCTAACAGGCTTTGTGTATCTCATTTTCTATTAATGAAATGGTGGTGAGCTTGTGTTGTCCAGAAGGAAAGAGTTGGGCAGTACAGGATGCACATTTCTGGTGAAAAGTCTGGGATTAGGAATTTTCTGGTACCACTTTGCAATGTAAATTCATGGATGGCTAGCTAAGCACTCATGCAGTATATCTGTGAGTAATTTACATGCTAAAGACTGTGTGTGAGCAGGCCAGGAATGTAAAAGGCATCCCAGGTTGGAGAATTGAAAGGACATAACTGTTCAGTAGTCCAGTTACAGCCTGGATAATGTCACAGTGAAATATACCCAGATAATCCTGGCAAGTGACGTGCACCCGTATGCTGCACAGGAAGGCAAACAAACCCAAGGTCTCTGTCCTGGGAGGAAAATTCCTTCCTAACCCCATATAGGGCAATCAGGTCAACCCTGAACATGCGAGCAAGAACCAGCTAACCAAGCACCTGAGAGAAAGAATTTTCAGTTCCACTTCAGAGACCTTGCCTTCCCCACCTGATGTTCCATCTCTAGCTATGGCCAACCTTGATGCTTCAGAAGAAAGTGATTTTTTTAAAAAAAGCACTCCTGGAACACGTTGGGGGTGGGGGAGTGAATTCCTTCCTGACCATTGCATGACCTTTAGGAAGATAAGACAAAAACCAGAAGTGAACCACAGGGCTGTTGAGTCCTGCCTCCTCCCATCACAAGCAACCCTATCACACAATTGCACTTACAAATTTGGCCAGTTCTCTTAAAACAAACTAAGTGATTTGGCTCCACAACTCCTAGTGGGAAACTGTTTCAGGACCTCACCCCTCTCATATCCAGCCTGAATTTATTTATAGCCAGTTTATATCCCTATGTTCTTATGCTAGCATTGTCCTTCAGTTTAAATAGCTCTTCAATCTCTCTGATATTTACCCACTTGGGATGGGATGGTCAACCCACACAGGGTTGGAAGGGGCTAAGATAGCCAGGCAGGCCAATTAACTCCACAGGATGCACCTGGAGGGGGAGCCAGGTGAGGGGAACTAATTGAAAAGAGGCTTAGCTGTGCAGGAACAGGCAGGGCCTGTATAAAGCCAGCTAGTAAGTAACAGATATGGGCTGCTGTGGAAAGTTGTAGTAATCACTTCTTGTGAAGGGGGTTTTTTTTGAGCTAGTACACCCAGAGAGAAAAGGGTAATAATTAGGAATAGTAGGAAGCAGTCCAGGGAAGAAAGCTCAGAACTGCTGAGCTGAGGGTCCCTGGACTAGAACCTGAAGTAGAGAGCAGGCCCAGGTTCTCCTACCAGCTAGTGATGGAGTGGCACCAAGAGAGTGGAAGGGAAGACTGCCTAGAACTGTTAGGGAGAAAGGACTTTGCTATCCCAGAAGGGGGGGAACACTAAGTGACCTGGCCAGAGGGCTGAGTCATGAAGAGGTCACTGCAGTTCCTAGGGCTGAGAAAGGGGCTGTAGACCAGAGAGAGAGAGACAGAGACAGACTGATAGTGTACAGGGGCATTCACCTCAAGAGCTAAGTCCCAGAATGACCAGGAGGAGGCACCTGATCAGGGGTGAGTGGTGTGCTCCATGACACCCCAGATGTATTTATAGAAAACAATCATATCCTCTTTCAGCCTTATTTTTGCTAGCCTAAACAAACTCTGCCAGTCTCCTCTCTTAAGATATGCCCTCCATTCTCCTGATCATCCTAGAAGCTCTTCTCTTCACCTGTTCCAGTTTAAATTAATCTTTACTAAAGTCCTGTGTCATGGCCACCATTCTTCTAATCAAAGAAGACTGGGGTGGGCTCCTTTTGGAGCTCATTAATGCTGTTGTTTTTATCAATTTGTGGGATTCCTATTAATGTACTCTCACTGTCCGTGGGATTAGAAACTGAGCACAGTTGTACTAAAGAGCTCTAGCAGCTGAGCCAGCCTTACAGAACTGTTTTTTATTTCTGCAAAAAAGTGCTGGTGTTTTGATGGACTACAATTGGCTGAATTATTCACAGAGGTGGAGTTAGTCGGTTAAGAAAAATCTGGGTATATTACAGACATGGGGTAGATCTGGTGGATGAACCTAAACTTCTATACTTTTGGGTTTGGCAGAGCTGACATTTCCACAGGATGATATTTGCCTGGCAAAGTTGTCATATTGTGAAGCCAGTCAAGGAGCCCATCACCAGAGAGCATGTAGCAAGAGAAACCAGCTGAGTTGGGAAGCAGCTAGCAGAGAAAACTCACGTATTTTAGGGTTGTAGCTACACTATAGAACTGTGCTATTGTGACCTACACCACAACTGTGTATCACTACTAGCCATCTGACTTCCGATGCACAGAGTGCACCATGTTGACCTCTATCATTAGTTTCAGGAGTTATAGGGCCTGTGAATTGTTGCATCTATCCCACAATGCCTTGCACCGCTTCCTTTGATCAAATGCATGATCTGTATGGTTTATAACATAAATATTAATATAACTATCTTTTTTCCAAAGGACATTTTCAAAGGGTTCTGTCCCGCATAAGGGGAAGGACCTATATATATATATATATATATACCATTATATTTGCTGATGTCAAGGGGTAGAATCAGCCCAAGCCAGTGCTGGACTGACTTTGGGTTCATTACAGTGAACACCATCACGTAGGAGAGAATTTACTCTATTCAGTAACTTGTATGGTTTGAATTATGGTGTCATTGAGTTTTTGATTGTTACTTTTGTTTTATATGCTAGAAGTAACACAGTAACTTTAATTGTGAATCTCAAGATATTTTCTGTGTTTTCTTAAAGCCCAAGCTCCTGGATTCATGTGAGAATCCCAGCTTCCATTTAATATAAGAAGTTTCTAGAACTCATGCTTTTGGAGAAAAGCTTGAAAATGTGATCTGAGTGCACCCATAAGACTCCAAACACAGGAGGCAAATAAAACAAACCCAGAATGTATTCCTTATATATCAGGATCTTTAGACCAGTCCCATCATTTTGGGGGCTTGACCTGTGACTTTTGAATGCTTGGGATTAGCAATACTGCAATAATACTTGTGTGATGCATAGTACATAGTAGGCATGCAACAACAATTGCAACACCCAATGTTTCCATTACAGGCAGGTACTGGTAGTTTTCATGGAGAAGAACAACAATCATTCTATTGTACAGTCAACCTACCTCATCACCTTGGGTTGGGCTCCTAGCATGAAATCAGCCCCACTGATGGCCCCTACCCCAAGAAGTTTACAATCTAAGCAAGCTCCTTGGGCAGGAATGGTCTTTTTGTTCTGTGTTTGTATGGCACTTAGCACAATACTGGGCCATGAACAGGGCTCCTAAATGCTATGGTAATACAAATAAATAATAATATAATAGATGTTAATTGGGGGAAGGAGTTACTATGGATTTCAACAGGGTTAGGGTTTCACCCCAGAAGTGTAAACCACTAAAGTTGCTGTTGTAATCTCATGACACACACTCCACGTTTGGCTCTTGATTAACATTTTAGCTAAGCAGAACTTTCTTGTGTTCTTCTCCCGGCTCCCTCTGTTGTTTCATGGCCTACATGTAGGTCTGGTATTTTTCCCTTGCAGCTGAATTGGTGGTGCTGTATTCTAACAATAATAGCGTTTTAGAGATGAGACCTTCAGCCATGATATGACAAAATGTATTATGCATAAAACACATGTAATAAAGGTTAAAATAATACCAAGGCAGATGAGGGTTGAATAATCAAAAAAAAAAAATCCTCCCTCTTGAGTCTATACACTCCAGTAACACCTACTTTTGAGGACCTAATTAAGTAACTTGTTTCAGTTCAGTGTATACTCAAATGCCTGTACCTTCAATGCAAAGACTTCCTCCAGGCAAGGGTTCCTGGTGTGTGACTCTGTTTATGAAGTTCCCTGCAGCTAAAGAAATCCGTTAGCCTGATCAGAAGCCCTCACAGACTAAAGTCTTCCTTGCTGTTTCACTCAGCTGGCAAGCTATTCAGTAGCCCCTTCTGATTTATAAAACAACAGAAACTTTCCATCACCCCGCCTCCCACTTCCAATTTCAATGTAGTCAGGATGTAGAAAATTGGCACACGGCATGAACACACAAGGTTAATGGCAAAACATGCCATTCCCAATATGTTCAAATCCATCCATAGGATAGAGTTCATGATCAAAGAGCAAATGTTAGGAAGAAAGGGCATTATAGGGAAACAAATCATTTGCTTTTTACATGGATGATTGATTATGTATTCCCACAATGGCTGTTGTGAAGGATCAAAATAAAACACTAAACTAGATATCCCCTCATTGACTAATCTATAGTTGTATTTTCTGCGTCAGTACAGCTATACGTGTTCTTCCTGAAAACAGAACTAAAGTGTAGCAGTATAAATGCCCTGTGCTAATTCAATGCAAGGGATGCCATGATGATCTCGGAAAGAATTTTGGTTCTTCATTGATGGAGGGCAAGGAAACCATTTTAAGTTATATTAACACGCGGTATTTTATTTCAGCCAACACAAGCCTTAAGAGGGCCTTGTATAACACAACTCAGTCAATTCTCAGCAGCACAGAGGCTGCTTTTTTACTATTCTGGTGCTATAAAGAATATAAGAGAGCTCCCTTCACATAATACTGTTGAAGTGGCCCTTGACATGCTCCTCTACTGAGGATTCAGAGGCTTGCAAAGGAGGCCAAGGGAAGGGATATGATCACAGGAGACCATGAGAAGCTGAGCAGGAGTTAAACTGCTCTAACTTCCACCAGAAGCTAGGCAGGCTCCTCAACAGCCCTAGTATTCAGGATGTGGAAAGATCATTTAAAATGACCCAACATCCTACTTCTTTGCTCAGTGAAGGCACAGACAAACTCCCTCCTTCTATGAATACAGTTCTTCCCAGCTTGGGTGGTAATATAGATATGCTAATTTTTAAAAAAATACATACTGTGCGAATCTCATTTTATATTACCAAGGCATGTCCAATCACCAACGTACGCACTCTAGTTACATGTTCTACCCCGCCCTCTATCGGGATGAAAACCAGGTCCCAATAACGTCAATAGAACCAAGATTTCACCCTGGTTTTAGATGTGAGCTCATCAGAGCACAGACCATGCTTTCCTTTCTGCTTGGAAGCTGCCTATTGGATTTGTCATGACATTGCACCGGTGTCAGTATAGTTTAAAAACCTGTTTCATTTTAAAGCTTAAATATATCTAGTGGAGAGTTTATTAGGAATTTTCCTCATGTGCATCTCGCTTCCCTCACTTGTGTGAAAGGATAGACAGCTGCTTGGTATGAAAGTCTGCATTCAGTTTCAACCACTTTATTGTCCAAATTTGCTGTGATTGCACAATGTCGTCATCTTGCTGAATTAGCAGTGCAATGGGGATGATATCGGTAACTTCCATCTGCCCTCATTTATATAGAACTGTCTACTTACTATCTACCCTTGTCTGCCACTGTTAACTTAATAACTGGCTGAGGAGCTGTTCATTGTCACGAGCTCCGTCTGATCATCCTGATGGTTTTGGTCAGAATTTTGCCACAGCATATCAGGTTTGATAAAGAAGTGGAGCAGATGACATTGTCAGCCAAGTTCTTCTCCCTCTGATGATGTTATAAACAATGAATCTGGCAGAGACTATCACCTCTTAAAGCACTTCTCACAGGCATGACTGGAGCCAGGCACATACCATGCATGCTATAACATAGTTTGTTTCCGAGAGCTAAAATGTCTTATTACAACAAGCAGATGCTTTCAGCAGGACCCTTAACTCACTTGTATATGTATACTTTGAGAGAATATGGCTGAAATTTTCAAAGCTTCTTAGGGAATTTAGATGCTCAGACAGCACTGGAAAACTCTGCCTATAACTATAATGTCGGGAGGGGACTAGATTAGCCAGTGTGTGCATCAATTTCCATTTGCTATCTATATCACTTCTCAGAGAGCCTTTGTTAGATATATTTCACTAATTATATATTAGGATCCTTGACTCCTTCAGCAGCTAGAATCACATTATTCCTTAGTGAATAAAACTGCAAAGGATTGTGTTGGGGTTGAGGCACAGGGCTGGGACTTCCAAAGAGTCCAAAGAGTTTCCAAAGAGTTCTTAACATGTAAGCTGAAGTTTGGGTACAGTATACATTCACTTATATATCAGGGACATTTTTTTCCAAAATTCTCATACAATTTTCATAATACTTTTGTTGCGGAAATTTTTGATCAGCTGAAAGAAGAAAGTTATCTTAATAGGAAAGGTTAGTTCAATTGTTACTTTGTCTCTCACCAACTTCAAAATGTAGAAGTGCTTTTATCAGTGAGAAGTCCCTTTTACATGCAGAAATTAAATATTGTACAGCTACTATGATGGACCTCATCATTTCATTAGCAAAGTCACTTAATGTGCATATATGGCTATATTATTCCTCTATATCTATTACTAAGTCAGTTTTGCTAAAGTATAAAAGGCAGAGGCATATTTGCTGTAATCTTGAATTTGTTATTCTTCTGATGTGAGGAGTCTAAATTTTTTTTTAATTCCTCTGAATTACTTGAAAGATCATTTACAATCAGATTTAATGACTAAGACTGCTTGGCTGGCTTGCTTGCTTTCTGCAATACCAATCTACACAGAAATGGAAAATGAAACATGCCCTTTTCCCTGTAATTCTGCTGTCTTGTTTTACATTTTGAATGTATTTGTCATAAGACTTGTTACTAAAAATTTTCAGTATGAGGGAAGGGAGAAATTGTAATCCCAGCCCTGCAAAAAGTTGCACGCATGAACAACTGCAATAATTCATTCGTGAAAATCAAAGCCTGTATTAGAACACACAAGAAAGTTGGATTTTTCTAAATGAAAAATCAAGTTACCTGATGGTGCAACCCCTGCTGAAGCTAGTGAGCACTTACTCACTGTAAGTAGTCCCACTGAAGTCAATGGCCCTGATCCAGCACATACTTAGGCACATCATTATCTTACTTATGTGAGTAGTTCTATTGTCCTCAGTGAGGCACCTCATGTGGGTGAAATTACTATGTGCATGTTTGCAGGATAAGAGCCCATGGGGCTACTTATGTGAGTCAGGGCTCACCACCATGAGTAATGTCTGCACAATCTGCCCCAGAGTTTCTTGTTCTCTTGTACAAGACATGTAGGGGACAAGAACTGGGATGGTAGGCAATTTTTTCCCCCAGGACTGATGGCAATCAAGCCCTAAGTATTGTGTTCTGTTTTGTTTTTTGTTTTTACTGGTTTAACTGACAGCAGATTAAGCAAAATAGGTTCAAGTTTGATCATTTTTCTAGCTTCTTGACACTCCAAAGTAGAATTTACAATCCTTAAACATGTGCCTTACTTTATTTGGTAACTAGGGGTTTGGGGGCTTTTAATTTAATTTACGTTAAGCTTAAAAATCAGACTTCTCAATGTGTATTTTTTCCAGCACTATGCTTTAGAAATGGAACATTACATCCATGAAAAAAATGTTAACTCCAGATGCTATGATTATCTTTAACATTTTGACAGACAATCACACATTTTAATAATAGCAATTTAAATAGACTGAGTGGGACCTAAGAGAGCTAATAAAATATTTAATGCTCTTTAATATTTGGTTACATTTTCTCAGGAACCTATGGGACTGATCTTGTGAATACCTAACTACATTTCATCATGTACCTGATTTTACATCCTCTCACACTTTGACATAGAAATCCCCAGGCTACTTTATTTCTTTCTTAAACGGTTAGTAGAACTAGAGTACCAATAAATCTCTATCCTCTGAAAGCTGCAAAAGTGCTAAACATGGGGATTAATACAGCTGTAAATGCCTTGTTCTCTTAATCTATCATATTCCCTTTTAATTATTCATAGAGTTGTTATATGCATGCATTCTGCAATTCTGGACCTGTGCTATTTGATACAACATCTATCATTCACCTACCATTGCTGCCAAATTATGCTCTAAAACCTAACCTTTCATTTTAAAGAAGAATTTATTTCTAGCCTTCATGGTTGCAAAGTTCACCTTGAAAATGTGAACAAAAATAATACAAAATATATACATATAACATTATAAAACTAATTTCATATCAGAATAAATAAAACGGAGCACTAAAGAGAAAGTATTATTTATTCTGATATTTAATTCATGGAAGACCTGCCTTTAAAAGAACTTAAATGAAGCTTTCAGAGTAGCAGCCGCGTTAGTCTGTATCCGCAAAAAGAAAAGGCATATTTGTGGCACCTTAGAAACTAACAAATTTATTTGAGCATAATCTTTCGTGAGTTCGTCTCTAAGATGCCACAAGTACTCCTTTTCTTTTTAAATGAAGCTGATGCAGACTCTCCAGTCTGCTTCCCTGGAGTGTCATTGTAGCTGGGGACTTTGCAGCAGAATTTCCTTCCAGGTTGCAGGGCAATATATGGAGCCTTTTATAATATATGGTATATCATGCCTTACATGATGTTATGTTATTTTCTTGCATCAAAAAATGCAGGCCTACTGGTTTCCCGTGTTCACACTCTTAATGCTTCAGATACTTTACTCAAGTAAGTGAAAACCTCATTCTAAAATATTAACCAAGTGTTTACATGGTTCTTTGAGCCAGATAGTCCCTGGTCTGTCAGGTGCATACAATGAAGGGCACAAGTAGCCTATGGCACCCCCCCTTCCCCCCTGCCGCCTCCTTCCCTGCACAAGAGGTAGGATCAATCATATACTAGTCCTTGCTTTCAGAAGAATGTAATGATTTCTTTCTCCATGCACCTTCTGGGCAAGAATCCATTCCAAAGGGGACAGGAAAAGGGCAGGAAGGGGGCAGAACCCCTCTGCACAGGCTCACAAACCATGAGGAGCTAGCTTAGGAGTGACGAAGCCTCTGCCCTCTCCCTGGAATAGTGTGATAATGCAGACCAATGCTTTATGCACAATCAGACACTATATGGGTCAGACATGGGTGGGGGGATCTCAAATAGAGATGGTGGTACAGCATCAGATCTCATAGGGTGAAGTTTCTGCTAAGATCAGAATGCTATTTTTCTGGTATTTTTTTTAAATATATGGACTAAAAGAAATAAAATCTGATAAGTACATTGTTTAAACAGGCTAAATCTGCAATCTTTGACTCATAATTAATACATATTTATGATGCTTAATTGCTTTGAAGTAATCCATGTAGCATCCTGAGTGCTTTGGCAGGAATGGAAAATGTGGGTGAATGCTTTTTTTTATTATTATTAAATTTCAATATGCAGAAGTTAAAATATTGAATCAGCAAGCTCTGTTTAATTTGATTCCTAGGGGTTTTTTGTTGTTGTTGTCCACACTATAGGACACGGATATAACCTTCTGAGAAAATGGTTGACACAGGAAGTATTCTTTCAAGTTTATGTAAAGTCTATTATTTCTTTAATAGAAACAATATGTACAACTTGCCACCCCAAATGTCATTTCCCAGACATTTCACTTTAAACACACGGGATTATATAAAACAATAAAACAAGTTTATTGACTACAAAGAGAATTTCAGTGCTTTCAAGTAATGATGTATAGAAGTCAGAAATGGTTGCAAGAAAAATAAACATAAAACACTACCAGTGCCTAACCTATCAAACTGTTCAATTCAAGCAAAGTTTTCTTACCGTATGCTTTTAGCAATCTTACTGTCCAAACTTCTTAGGTGAGGACCCCTTGTCCCAGAATCCAGTGAATGCTCCTTTTGTCATTTCAGATATTGTGAATGTGATGGGGAGGGAGATGACTCAGTTTATTGCTTAAATATAAATTAAGCAAAGATCACATGCCTTTGTTTAAGACAGACATGTTCCATACTGAATGTGGAAAACGTGGTAACAACACCATACTGGTGTTGTTATAAATCTTATAATTTCACATACTATGTTGCCCCACATTATACCAGGACAATAATGACCAACAAATCTATGAGTTTTCAACTGATACTTCACAAGGCATTCTTTCTACAAAGACTATTACAATAGTGTGTAGAGTGTAGACAGAGGGGTGCATTCTGTTACACATCCCAAGGTATATACACTATAGTGCTCTGATGCACACTAGAGCCATCTCTGCTTATTAAAGTGGACTGTTACTGACATCATAAAATCCTGCCAGAGTTTCCATTAACATATAGTGGTTAAATCCACACTATGGTAGGAATCCGAGAATAAAGAGTCCTGTTTGCCAGACTCTTCTTTCACAGTAAAATAGCGAAAAGCAGGAGTAACTCCATAGAAGTCAGTGGAGTTGATGCTTTCTCACAGATGAAAGCGAGGGGAAAATTAGGTCCCTTGAAGTCTAATGGTACTCAATAAATAGTGACTTTTTTTTCTATTTCCAGGGCATGATTTCCCCCCACGTCTGTAACTGTTAGCAGTTAGTGCCAGTTTTAGATACTGGGATCAGAGGCAGATTACGGTTTTGTGGGGCCCTGGGCCAGAGCAAGTGGGGACCTCTCCACACCCGTTCTGCCTGCAGTCCCTTCCTGCCCCACCCCCTTTGGCACTCCTACCAGGGAGTGGGGTTGGGACATGGGGGCTTGCCTGGCAGGAGCACCAGGTGGGCAGAGCAGGGCAAGCCCCCATGCCCTGATCCTGCTCCCCAGCAGGAGTGCCGGGTGGGTTGAGTGGGTCAGGGCACGGGGGCACCCAATTAGCTGGAGCCCCTGCTCATGGGTACAGTTGGCCAAGTGGCTAATCTGCCACTGACTGAGATATGTACTGTATGTGACTAGAAATTTTCTGGCCTATCACCCAGTGTGGATCACCAGTGAAATGCACCTCATTTTGGAATCTACAAATGGAAACATCTTCCCTTTCATTGTTGACAACTGGGAAAACATGAGCATAATTTTGCCTCAGAGCAAATTGACTACACTACTTTCCTATACCTCCACTGCAACCCTGATTGAATTTCCATAATCACTCCAACAGTGAGGTGTTATACCAATAAAATAAAAACCAGCAGGATCTTATTAAAGGGGAAAAGGCAAAATGCCACATTTATTGTGAATACAGAAAGAATCATAGTAAGCAGTTAGTTATAGCCATAACATTCCATTCAATTTCATATTTATTCACACATTCATGCATACACACCCACACACAGGTTCTGCAAGGTTGTTATCATAGTTACCAGCCTTAGAGTTGCTCATGCCAAGCCACTGGCCAGGTGGCCTGGACATCAGGAGGGACCAGGGCCTTGTCAGATGCACATCTGATGCTCCTGGAAGTTGGTTTGCAGAATCAGACCCCAAAGTTCTCACTTTCTAGAGTCCATTTTTATAGGAATTTATTCCTATGCCAGTCTATGGGAATTGCTTCATCATGCTGTTGCTGAATCAATCAGCAGATGGCACATTCGTGATGGCTCCGTGCTGCCAGATGTTATCTTGTTCTTTGGTTCTCCCATTCTTGAGGCAGTTGGGTGGATTCCAGTCTGCCCTCCGGGGGTCCTCTGGTTATTTCCACTTGACGCCTTCTTCAGCCAATGGACACTGGATTCTTAGGCTGGCATCTCCCTGATCATTCAGTTATTATCCACACCAAGCATCCATCCACATACATCCTCTGTCTCTATTTTAATCACAATTGTTAAAGCGAGATGAATACAACAAAAGGGTGGGGAGTCTCTGGGTGCTTTTTCTGTTGTTACAGAGTATTGCTTTGAGTCTCTCTCTGTGTGAGTACTTGTTGTTACAAAGAATTGCTTTGAGAACAGACTCTGTCTTAGAATGTACTAACACAATTAGCAGCTTGCAAGTTGCACACAGAGAGGGAGAGAAACAGTACCAAAAACCAAGAGACCTCTTAATTAGTAATACCCTGGAATTTAAACTAGGGGGAATCAAACTCATTTGTGATTTTAATACAGAACTTCTTTAATATGATCCAACAGAGGTATAAAATGTCTCCAACCCCCTGAAAAATGTTAAAGGAAGAGCATCCAAGTTTGAATCAAATATTAGTTTTCCCACTTAAACAGTTTCAGAACCAAACGTTTGCAAAACCAATACTCTGATGAAATACACTAATATACATCCAAATTAATCAAGGTTTCTCTAGGTGAACAGTGAATGCCACTAGCAAGCTAAGAATGTTGTAGTGATATCACCTAACCACTCTTCAGACTCTTAACTCCCTTTGCATTTTACCTCCTTTACATATACCACAACACAATCTCTAATTTGTTACTGTAGGATTAAGTAAGAGGTGATGTCAAGGATTATTTAAAGGGAAAAATTAATATTGAAGTGTTTGTTCAGGGCGGATAACAAAGAATAACATGGACTTTACAAATAGACATAAGAAATAATATAAAACACAGATCACATTTAGGGCCTTATTCCAACATTCAAATTATTTTATGTGTATACTACTTCCAGCATGTCAGCGCTAGCTAGTATTACTATTTACCTGCAGTGGCAGCATGTTTCTGTAACCAAGAGTTTCCTGCCATTTCACACTACTCCATGTGGCTTATGCCTTTCTCAGATCTTCTACCTCTTTCCTGCTTTTATTGTCTCTGCTTTCAGCTCCATCCATTTAGCCATGACTAAAGGGGCACTGTGTGCATGTGGTGTCATGTGGAACTATTCATGTGTGCCTGGGACTTGGGCTACTGGTTTTGCTGGAAAGGGGATAGAGTATTATAATGTTTTTAATAAGAACTAATTTGATCACACTCAACAAACCCAAGCACATTCACTCACATCTTTGTGGTAAAATCTGAAGTGAGGGTGAAACATAACAGTCCTGAGGAAGCACCATCTAACACTTCTCTTTTGTTTGGATGGAAGAAGCAGATGGCTTTTGAACCCTACTGCTACAGTAGAGCCTGAATGATGAATTATTATGTCATCTACAGTATTGAGTGGGGTAAGATCAATTACATGCCTTAATTGACCCTGACCAATAAGTATCTGAGTACATGTCATTATCCACTCCTAGAGCACTGGTAACCTATTGAACTTCAATGAATCAGCTCTATCCACACTGCAATACAGAAATCCATCCCCATCCTTGCTCAGACGCAGAAGAACTTTTTATGAAATACAGTCTAGGAATCTGGAGTGCAATCACACACACAAATGCCATTTATTTCAATTGAAACTGATCAATTATTTTACGATATACAGTGGTTTTCCTCAAAACTTCCTTATCAGTTTGTGTGAGCATCTTATATGTTGGCTCCTATTAGCGCTGTCAATTATATTTAGAGGCAAATTTACCATACAATACAGAAGCAGGGCCACAGACTTCCTTGCCCTGTGTGGTGCAGTGTTACACCCCAAAATCTCAGTTAAAGAATAATAAGCAGGTGACATATAAGCAACAGGTTTGACTCCTACCAGCATCCATCAACTGGGAGAGTTAGAAATCTGTGTGCCTCTCTACTAAAGGGATCACTACAAATACCCAAGAATAGATTCTAGCAACGGGCATAAAGCCCAGACCCTTAATAGTTTAACCAAAGGACAGTTTAAGTGCCTGAAAAACAATTACTGTCTCTTCTTCACTGCAGATGGAGGTTACTGGCAGCTGATAGACCATCTCAGGAACATCAGAGGATCTGGCTCTCTACCACTGAAGCAGGAGATCAACAGATCTGGGCTGATGACAAAGTCTGCACTGGATCCTTTGACGGAATACAGGAATCAGGTATTGGGTAAGCGTTAAAGTCCTTGGCAGGTGTTAGTGGCCAAAGTCTTGATCGGATGGCCGTGCAAAGAAACTGGACAGCCCCTGTGCCATCGCTGATAAGTCCAGTTCCTTATCTGCTTTCTGTGGCGTGTATTCCTGAGGCAAGCTCTGGCAGACACTGCCCCAACCAGTTCCAGCCAGCTCTCAGTCCCTCAAGTTCTGGCGGGAAATAGAGTTTCAGCAAGAAAATGCCATGAAGAAAGGATACCAAGATGGAGTTCAAGTTTTTCCTACCACATGTACCATCTTGAATTTTAGACTCCATTTTGAATTGCAGCAACATGTATTATAATACATAACAAGTATAACCATACATCAATATCACCTTACAAGTGGGTAGCAATTTGGGGGAGAAACCTGAGTATGGAGGGTAGCTCCCCTCTATTCTCTACAGGTCCCTGAAATTGTAAGAGTCCTTCTCTGGGACTGAGGCAATGCAGCAGTGGTCACAGAGCTGTTAGTGGGACAGGAATGAAGCTAAAGCTTGGCCTCTGGAGATACAACCTCCTCTTGGGTCCAGTTTTCCTTCCCAATGGATAAGTGTCCAAGATTCATAAATTGGTTTAGACTCCTCTGATGTCCCCACCAAGCATTCCTCTGAGGGTAATGTTAATGAAGCTTTTGGTTGGGCAGCCAAGTTGCCATGAGAGAGACTGCACATCAGACAGCTATGAAAATTCCCTGGGGTTTTGCCCTTGAAACTGTCTGAGTCCATGTGAATACCAGGATACCCAAATATCACAGGGTGTATGTATGATAGCTCCCATCTGGAAGGAAACTGCAGGTAGAACAAGAGAAGCAGAAAGGTCTGTATGCCATGGATTACCCTTGGAAACAATTCAGGAACTGGCAGATATTTAAAGAGAATTTAAGCATGGATTCTGGTTCATTTTGCTCTGGACAGGAATGTTTTATGGGAACAAGTGGGAAACAGTAGTTAGATTCTTATCATCATACTGATGTTTGTAAAAGCAAACTTCACAGGAGTACAGATAAGAGGGTAACACATTTCACAGGGAATTTAAATTGTCATTTTGTCTGACTATTTTTCCCCTCACAACTTATTCTCAGCTTTATGTTAAGTAATTCACTGTTAATTTAATAAAGTGATGTGCACACAACAATTGCCAAATCAAAGCTAAATTGTTAAATACAATTTAGTTAATTACACACAGGCTCACACTTACCATGCAAAGAACTATATTTGTGAATTTGAATCCACTTACCTCATAATTTTTGATCCGTGAAATTTAACCCAAAACAATTATTGACACTGTTTGTTTATTCTGCCTTTAAAAACACTTTATTTATTGTAATTGTTGTGTACTACTAGAGAATCCTCTTACATGGCACAGACCCATATGGAGAGATAAATATACCAGTTAAGACTTAAGCCTCCTCCCACAGGAAGGATTGATCTGAGTTTTCCCCAATTGCACTGGTAAATGAACAAAAGGTTCTTCATACCCTGCAGACCCCTAATGTCCTGATGGGATATCCATGAGGCTGCACTTGAATCTTCTGCACCCCTATCCTGGCTTCTTTGAAGTCTTCTTAATGAGGGGGGGAGTTCCCTAGTGTGGATGGGGCTTCCCCATAAACCACTCTCAGATGCATCTTGAGGTTGGAGTAAACACTTCCGAAAATTTATTATTATTGGCTTGGGGGGAAACAATGTGCAATCCCACAGTTCCTCAGCCTCCTATCCTCTCCTGGTAGATGTGGGTCCTTGGTCAGCATGGAGCTGCCTCTGAAACATTCAGGTGGGGCAAGGATAGTGCTGAGAAGCTCACATGACCAGTACCATGTGGCCAGATCATGGCCCTAGCTGAACTGACTCAGGAATATATTTTGCTTCTATAGATTCACTGATTTTTAAATAGTAGAAGTATAAAAATAGGATTATAAACCTACTACCATCTGGTACACCCCAAGCTAAAGCAAGCTCAGATCAGGCAAAAATCCCATATTAATGTGTTGCATATCTGTAGCAAGAAGCAAAGGAGTACTTGTGGCACCTTAGAGACTAACCAATTTATTTGAGCATAAGCTTTCGTGCGCTACAGCTCACTTCATCGGATGCATAAAGTGGAAAATGCAGCGAGGATGTTTTATACACACAGACCATGAAAAAATGGGTGTTCATCACTTCAAAAGGTTTTCTCTGTATCTATATCATATCTGTAGCATCCTCCATCTGAGGTCCTCGAAATGCTTTTGCAAAAGTAATCAATATTAAGCTTCAGAACTCTCTCTAAGGTAGAGAAGTGTCACTGGGCCAGATCCTCCATGGCAGTCAAGGAATTTTCTGCACAGGTGAGGAAGTTGTGGGCAAAAATGGCTTTAAGCTACCTTTGATCCAGGGGTCTCTGTATGCTAGACTGATCTTCACCTGGCTGCTAATGTATCCAAAGGTCTTTATAGTAGCTCGAGTGCATTGGAGTATAGGGAAGCCATGGCCAATTGTCCTTTCCCCCAGCCACAGACCCTGCAGCTGCCATGCAGAAGGGAGTGGCATAGGAGCTGTTATAGGGTTTAGGTGCCACCTGAGGATTCCCCTGAGGCCAGTTAAGCTAATCTTAGGGCAGCCCAGGATCTAGCCTATTTTACCAATGGAAAAACGGAGACTAGTAAAGGGCCAGATTTTCTGAGGTGCTGAGCATCAACCACTTCCAGTGACTTGCTCAAAGTCATGATGCTACAGTTTAAAGCATTACATTATTGGGAATCAGATTCATCACTGGTGGAACTCAATTGACTTCAGGATCAATTTAGAAAGTGAAGCTAAAGTAAGTTGCACCTGTTTAGTAGCCATAATAGAGCAAAGAAGCAACTTGAGCTGCAAAAAAGATTTGCACACTGGGGAAATTTAGCCTAGCAAACACCAGTTCACACCTGTTGAGTTGTGAATAGGTTTGCAGAGTCCATGAAATGTATTAATGAATTTGTTCCCTGGCAATGTGCCCAATTAAATGGGCATGCTTTTTACCAGGTGGCAGATTAAATGGATTCAAGTAGACAAACCAGTTTGCTGTGGCTGTTAATATGCTCACTACAGAGGTAGGAAAAACTGGATGATTTTTTAAACAAACTGGAGCAGTGCTTAAAGAGTACCACTAGCTGAATAGATGTACATCCTTGTCCCTAAACACTCCGTGAGAAATTACAATATTTGCTTTTTTTCCCAAGGATCTCCCATTCCCCATGTTTTGTCACATAAACAGTTGTCCAATAATTAAAAAGATATACTTCCCTTAGCTCGTTGGATGACCTGGGTTTTAGGATTTTAACAGTAAAGAAAAACTATTGCACATCTCCAGATGAGCTATTATGGAATGTCACTTTTATATGAAACATGGTCCACTGCATAAAGCAATGAAGAAGCTTGCCTCAGGTCCACTGGGAAAGATTCCTCTTCCCTTGACCCTATTCCCCTCCCCCATGTTCCTCAGCACCCACCCCAATCCTCTGTACTGGGGGTAGGATTTGCCCTTTAAATCACATCTCTGAAGTTGGATTAGAATGTGGCAGTAGTTGGAAGAGAACACTGATTAAGTTGAGAAGTTCCTTTGGTTCTAAGAGACATTCATTTGCACTTTACATGCATCTTAAAGTTGAAAAAAGAAGAAAGGAGGAAGAGGACTGCTATTGTTAAGGGTACATTAGTTAATTTAAAAGTAGGGGGGCATGTATTCATAAGTGCCCTCTACATTTGAGTGCCTAACTTGGGACATCTTAGATGTCTCAGACTGAGCACCTACAAATAGAAGCTTCTTTAGATAAGTTGGAAACAGATTTGGGCAAGTCTTTTGATCATGTTGTTGTTGTTGTCAAACACTGTCATGAAAGAAAGCCACGTTAAATTCCCAACCTTAGACCCTTGTGTCTGGTTCAGCAAAAACAAGGGGCCTGATTCATGATTGCCCAATGGACTACTAATTATGCTTCAAAAACATAAAAGAGCCATAAAGCTAGCAGAAGGACCTGGGATTCCCTGCTAGCATAGGGGAGTTTACCTGATGCTAGAATTCCTCTATGCCACCCCCCATCCCAGGACCCCACATAAGGAGTGCACCAGGGGTAAGTTGGTAGAAGGGATATGGCCTCAGCATACTACATTCTGACCATTCTAGGTTGTCACATGACTCAAAGAGTACCATGTGTAGCCCAAAATCTAAGCCTGCTCTAAATTTACATCCCTGATGGCCCCAGAATATGGGGACATCAAAGGTGTTTTAAAGACAAAGTTGGAAAACCAGGGTCTAGGACTAGCAGCGTCAGTATCTGGGCACAGAATTCCTTATACTCCTCAGCAGTACTATCTGTGACTGATTAGGAAATTTTCTTAAAGAGGCTTAAAAGGAATCCTGTTTGGTTTTATTTTAATTTTGGCTAGCTGTTGCCCTAGGACTCAGTGGAGAGGATGTAAAACTAGAGTACCCTCAGTGCTTCAATGGGGTCATGGAGCAACCTCTAAGGAAAAAGTAGAGCTGTTAGCAATCCAGATATCTGTATCAGATATTGTAGATTGCAGAGTTTCAGTGTTTACTGAAACTCCCCCATTCAATTAGCAGGTGTTGATCCTGCTCTGAAAGGGTTATGTGGATTGCCGATATACTTAGGCAGGTGCTTCATTACCTCATACAAATAGAAGGGAGGTAGGAGTGGCCCTAATGAGAGATAATCTAGGGTGTGGTCTGAGCAATTTCTCTGGAGGACCCATAGACACTGCCAAGCCTGACAAGAAGATTTGAGCTGATCTGTATGCAGTTCTCTTGTTAATAAAGCAAGATCTTTGGAAGGAGATACGTGTGGACTTTACATATTATGTTTACTAAAATTTATTTTCTGAGGGGCCCTATCAACACTGGACTGTGAACAACATTTGGACACTTCTTAAACTGAGTTTAAGCAGGGTTTCAGCTAAACTGGTTTTCAGTATGGTTTGGTCAGCCAGGTTATGTCAAGCCAAAATGGGATAGATCTAAAGATGGACAAATAGAGTCGGATTTTAAAGCCCACTGCAGTCAGTGAAAAACTCCTACTGACCTCAGTAGGATTTTGGATCAGTGGGAGATGGGACAAAGAATTCTATGAATCCTTCTTTAAATTCAAAATATATTTTAATTAGTATGATCAAAACACTTCCTATAAAGATTCTAGAGGTTGAGTTTAATCAATATGCAAATACAAAAAATCATATTTTAAATTTGAATGCTCAAGTGTTCACTGAAGGAGGATTTTGTATTCCATATTTGATTGCAATAGTTGAAGTTCCCACTATATTAGTTGGTTAAATAAGACACCCAATGTGTGTGGAGCAGGGTGGAGAAATCGGTTCAATCAACTGTTGAGGAGCTTTTCATGTGGAAAAAGTGCCATGAATAATTTCCAATAACTAATATATTCAAGAATTGTATTAGCTTGCAAATATTTTATGAACAGAAAAGGGTTGTTAATTAACTCCATTATAATGGTTGTGAAATATACACACAGCTCTAATTGGAACCATGTTTCTGAAACTGTGCCCTCTAATGAGTTGGCCATCTTCATGTAGCAACAAGGCAGCCTGTGGTGAGAAGCATCTAAGTTTGTAAGGGCACTGAAAGTGTGACAATCAACTTAGAATGCATTTTGCTTTTATTTCATTTGACCGAATCTGACTTGTTGTGCTTTGACTTATAATCACTTAAAATCTATTTTTGTAGTTAATAAATTTTATTCTATCTGAAGCAGTGCATTTGGTTTGAAGCATGTCAGAGACTCCCTTTGGGATAGCAAGCCTGATACATATCAATTTCTTTGTTAAATTGACGAACTCATATAAGCTTGCACCATCCAGCGGGCATAACTGGACACTGCAAGATAGACGTTCCCAGGGTTGTGTCTGGGACCAGAGATATTGGCTAGTGTCATTCGCTTGCACAGTCCAAGCAGCTTACATGCCAGAGGCTGTGCATGAACAGCCCAGGAGTGGGGGTTGTCACAGCAGAGCAGGGTAAGGCTGGCTCCCAGAGTCAAGGATTTGAGTGACCTACCAGATCACCAGTCCAAATAACACCAGGGGAATGTCACACTAGATTACTGCCATGGTAACAACATTGTACTTGAGTTCCTTATGATAACAATAAGCTATGGAACAGAATATGTGGGCTGTACACCAAAGGTAGCTGATATGAAAGATCTCTACTGCAGCTGAATTCTGTGGAAGCAGAGAGGATGTATTTAACTATGATTAAAACTCAGAAGATATAATAACATACAACTTTGATCTCCTCCTAGTGGAGACCAGCCCTGAGATGTGGAGATCATATCTAAATCCTTGCTGTGAATTGGACCTTTTAGATTCACCAAAAGTTCTGAAAACTTTCAGATTTGGTTTGATCCAAACTGATTTTTTTCTTAATTGTTTGGAACTGCCACTGAACCACAAAATCATTTATTTGCCCAGCTCTACTCCTAGGTTTTATATCCCTGAAAGTCATAATCCTTTTTGTATGACAACATAAATCATCTCTGGCATCATTGCAACTCATTTTGATGTCACAAATAGCATTACAAATTCAGGTGGGGAATCAGCAGAAGGAACAGATGAGCTTAGAAAATGCCAAGATTTTGGCTTCAGAGAAATATCTATAGTACTAAAGACAATTACTGGGAAGAGAAATAGAAAACTATATTAGACACACTTTTTCTAAACAAAACAGTTTTCAAAGTTTAAGCAAAGTACATAAAATAAAACACTGATTTTTAATTAACATGGATTGTAATAGATGTTATGGTCCAGTGTGAAGTTGCTTGTCTAGATTCTGTGAAATACAGAATTTAAAAACATCCATAGAATAATTATTTCACTTCATATGTTTAAGTATAATTCTCATAGTTAATTAACTCCTTTTCCATAGGGTTGCATGCGTGCATTGCAACTATGTTTCTCTTTGACAGATACATGGACATATTGATTTAATTAAATCCCCTGCCTTCCTTTACAAATTTTGAGTTTATAATCACTAAACACATTTCAAACAATCGTTGTGATGCATATATCATGGAGTAAATCTAATCCACTTAGTCACTCATGGGAAAAAAACTTCAGGGTACTTTTGACATAAATAACCTGGCAACAGTGACTGAAAAGGCTCATTACAATTCATTCTCATGGTCGGAGCTTGCATGATATACAATTTTCACCTTCTGCGGAAGATTGAACAGAAAGTTTTCATTCAGAGTATGCTCTGGTGATGTTTGCAATAATAGCAAACTGTTCTAATGTTTTACCTAAAATTTAGCCACTGGGATTAGAATTTGCAAAGGTGTCTATTGAAGTTAGATGCCCAACTCTCATTGAAAGACAATAGGATTTGGGTATCCTAACTCCTTGAGGTAACTTTGTCATCTCTTTTGACATTTGAGACTGGTATTTTCAGAGAGTTTACCTATAAAGGTGGGAGATGCTACCCCAATTCCTCCATTACTCACTTCCAGAGAGTTTTAATTTAAAACATAAAATGTGAAGCAATGTAGTGTATTTTAGAGGTGCATGTTAGTAATTACCCCTAAGGTATGATAGCTAGACACATTGCAAACAAATGCAGAAAATTCGTCTCCCTGGAGAGCCTTCATTTCTCATAATGTAAGTAATTCTGTTAAAATGGCAGTTCTTCAGATGGATATCAATTACTATTCCCTGATGCCATGCTAGAATATGTCTACATTTGACTTTTTATAGTCACGTTTTATCATGTTTTAATTAACACAGTTGTAAATTCTAATGGAAACAAGACACACATCTATGCATCTAGTCATATTTAACTCTAGGCTGCAATAACAAAGGTTGGGTCATGTCTAATTTTTAGTTGTTAGTTAACACATGGTAAAACTCAAACAAATAATTCAGGACCAGACACCTTAATTGGTGTAAATGAATGTAACTCCCTCAAGTGTGGATAGACCTTTGCTCACCTCCTCTCGGCAGGAGACCTGGGATCAGAGGAGTTCTCTCAGTCCCTGGAAAGGGGATGGCTACTGGTGGGGAGACTGACTGTCCTCAGACACTGCATATCCATGGACTTACCCTATAATAAATGGAACATCTGTGCTGTTGATATCTACATTGGATATGTTGGGCCAGATTTGGATTACATTTAACATAATGTAAATCTGGATTAACACTGTTGGCTTCAGTGGCATTACTCAGGAGTTGTACTGGTCTAGATGAGAAGAATCTAGTCCACAAGGTTTAATGGTGGCAGGCTCAATGAAAAGAGAATATGGAGATTCTGAAAAAAAATAGTAAAATTTATCCTAGAGTGGATGAAACATCCATCATCTGTCTGATACAGGAGAATTGGATAATAGGATATCTCATGCTATAGAGCCAGTAAACTTTCTGCCACCATACTCAGTGAACTAGTAGGTAAGGTCTCATAGGAAAAAAATCCTAAGGGATAAAGGATGTCAGGAGAACTGTCAGTTTTTCAAGCAGACAATATTAAAGGAACAACTCCAAACTATCCTGATTAATGGAAAGTTTTAATGAATAGTAAGAGGCCAATATGGCTCCATCAGGAGCTCTTTAATGACCTGGAAATAAGGAGGAATGCTACAAAAATGGAAACATGGACAAATTGGTGAGAAGTACAAAAGAATAGCACAAGCACATATGACAAAATCAGAAAGACTAAGGCACAAAATGAGTTACACCTAGAAAGACATAAAAGGAAATAGGAAGTTCTATAAACACATTAGGAACAAGGGAAAGAAGAAGGCAAGTGTAGGTTCTCTGTTTAGCAGGGAAGGAGAGCTAATAACTTGTGACAACAAAAGGCTGTGTTGTTTAATGCCTATTTTGCTTCAGTCTTCACTAAAAAGGTCGAACACTCAACATAATTAATATCAACAACGAAGGGGAAGGAATGCAAGCCAAAATAGAGAAAGAGCAGCTTAAAGAATATTTAGATGTATTCAAGTCGGCAGGGCCAATGAAATTCATTCTGGGGTACTTAAGGAACTAGCTGAAGCAATCTCAGAACCATTTGCAATTATCTTTGAAATAATGGGTGAGGTCCCAGAGGACTGTGGAAGGATAAACATAGTACCTATCTTTAAAAAGGGGGAATATAAAGAGAAGCCAGAGAACAGACCAATCAGCCTAACCTGGATATCTGGAAAGATACTAGAACAAATTTTTAATCAATTTGTAAGCACCTAGAGGATAATAGGGTTATAAGAGAGCCAACGTGAATTTGTCAAGAACAAATCATGCCAAACCAACATAATTTCCTTCTTTGACAGGGTTACTGACCTAGTGGATTGTGGAGAAGCAGTTAGATATAATATATCTATTGTAGGAGGGCTTTTGACACGGTCTCATGTGACATTTTCATAAGCAAACTAGTCCAATGAGATCTAGATGAAGTCACTAATATGTGGGTGCACAACCAGTTGAAAGACCATACTCAAAGAGTAGTTATCAAAGGTTCAATGTAAATTTGGGAGGGCTTACCTAGTACGGTCTTGCAGGGATCAATCCTGGGTCCAATACTAATCAATATTTTCATTAATGACTTGAGTAATGGAGTAGATAATATGCTTATAAAATTTTCAGATGATACCAAGATGGGAGGGGATGCAAGCATTTTGGAGGACAGTATTAGAATTCAAAACAACCTTGACAAATTAGAGAATTGGTCTGAATTCAACAAGATGAATTCAATAAAGATAAGAGCAAAGTACTTCACTTAGGAAAAATCAAATGCACAGCTATAAAATGGGGAATAACTGGCTAGGTGGTAGCACTGATGAAAAGGATCTAAGGGTTATAGTGGCTCACAAATTGCATATGAGTCAGCAACATAATACAATTGCTCAAAAAGCTAATATTATTCTGGGGTGTATGAACAGGAAGGTCATATCTAAGACACAGAAGGTAATTGTCCTGCTGTACTCAGCACTGGGAAGGCCTCAGCTGGGGTTCTGTGTTCAATTCTAGGAGCCATGATTTAGGAAAGATATGGACAAATTGGAGACAGTCCAGAGGAGAGCAACAAACATGATAAAAGATTTAGAAAACCTGGCCTATGAGATTGCATGAAAAATCCTGAGCATGTTTAGTCTTGAGAAAAGATGACCGAGGGAGGACCTGATAAGTGTTCAAATATATTAGGGATGTTATAAAGAGGATTGAGATTAATTGTTCCCCATGTCAACTGAAGGCAGGACAAGAAGGGAAGAAAGGTAAGCAGCAGGATACAGACCCTGGACTTCAGGAAAGCAGACTTCGACTCACTCAGGGAACGGATGGCCAGGATCCCCTGGGGGACTAACATGAAGGGAAAAGGAGTCCAGGAGAGCTGGCTGTATTTCAAGGAATCCCTGTTGAGGTTACAGGGACAAACCATCCCGATGAGTCGAAAGAATAGTAAATATGGCAGGCGACCAGCTTGGCTTAATGGTGAAATCCTAGCGGATCTTAAACATAAAAAAGAAGCTTACAAGAAGTGGAAGGTTGGACATATGACCAGGAAAGAGTATAAAAATACTGCTCGGGCATGTAGGAATGATATCAGGAGGGCCAAATCGCACCTGGAGCTGCAGCTAGCAAGAGATGTCAAGAGTAACAAGAAGGGTTTCTTCAGGTATGTTGGCAACAGGAAGAAAGCCAAGGAAAGTGTGGGCCCCTTACTGAATGAAGGAGTCAACCTAGTGACAGAGGATGTGGAAAAAGCTAATGTACTCAATGCTTTTTTTGCCTCTGTCTTCACTAACAAGGTCAGCTCCCAGACTGCTGCGCTGGGCATCACACAATGGGGAAGAGATGGCCAGCCCTCTGTGGAGATAGAGGCGGTTAGGGACTATTTAGAAAAGCTGGACGTGCACAAGTCCATGGGGCCAGACGAGTTGCATCCGAGAGTGCTGAAGGAATTGGCGGCTGTGATTGCAGAGCCATTGGCCATTATCTTTGAAAACTCGTGGCGAACGGGGGAAGTCCCGGATGACTGGAAAAAGGCTAATGTAGTGCCAATCTTTAAAAAAGGGAAAAAGGAGGATCCTGGGAACTACAGGCCAGTCAGCCTCACCTCAGTCCCTGGAAAAATCATGGAGCAGGTCCTCAAAGAATCAATCCTGAAGCACTTGCATGAGAGGAAAGTGATCAGGAACAGCCAGCATGGATTCACCAAGGGAAGGTCATGCCTGACTAATCTAATCGCCTTTTATGATGAGATTACTGGTTCTGTGGATGAAGGGAAAGCAGTGGATGTATTGTTTCTTGACTTTAGCAAAGCTTTTGACACGGTCTCCCACAGTATTCTTGTTAGCAAGTTAAGGAAGTATGGGCTGGATGAATGCACTATAAGGTGGGTAGAAAGCTGGCTAGATTGTCGGGCTCAACGGGTAGTGATCAATGGCTCCATGTCTAGTTGGCAGCCGGTGTCAAGTGGAGTGCCCCAGGGGTCGGTCCTGGGCCCGGTTTTGTTCAATATCTTCATAAATGATCTGGAGGATGGTGTAGATTGCACTCTCAGCAAATTTGCGGATGATACTAAACTGGGAGGAGTGGTAGATATGCTGGAGGGGAGGGATAGGATACAGAAGGACCTAGACAAATTGGAGGATTGGGCCAAAATAAATCTGATGAGATTCAATAAGGATAAGTGCAGGGTCCTGCACTTAGGACGGAAGAATCCAATGCACTGCTACAGACTAGGGGCCGAATGGCTAGGCAGCAGTTCTGCGGAAAAGGACCTAGGGGTGACAGTGGATGAGAAGCTGGATATGAGTCAGCAGTGTGCCCTTGTTGCCAAGAAGGACAATGGCATTTTGGGATGTATAAGTAGGGGCATAGCGAGCAGATCGAGGGACATGATCGTTCCCCTCTATTCGAGATTGGTGAGGCCTCATCTGGAGTACTGTGTCCAGTTTTGGGCCCCACACTACAAGAAGGATGTGGATAAACTGGAGAGAGTCCAGCGAAGGGCAACAAAAATGATTAGGGGTCTAGAACACATGACTTATGAGGAGAGGCTGAGGGAGCTGGGATTGTTTAGTCTGCAGAAGAGAAGAATGAGGGGGGATTTGATAGCTGCTTTCAACTACCTGAAAGGGGGTTCCAAAGAGGATGGCTCTAGACTGTTCTCAATGGTAGCAGATGACCGAACGAGGAGTAATGGTCTCAAGTTGCAGTGGGGGAGGTTTAGATTGGATATTAGGAAAAACTTTTTCACTAAGAGGGTGGTGAAACACTGGAATGCGTTACGTAGGGAGGTGGTAGAATCTCCTTCCTTTGAGGTTTTTAAGGTCAGGCTTGACAAAGCCCTGGCTGGGATGATTTAACTGGGAATTGGTCCTGCTTCGAGCAGGGGGTTGGACTAGATGACCTTCTGGGGTCCCTTCCAACCCTGATATTCTATGATGAAGAGATAATTGGCTTAATCTGCTACAAGGGAGATTTAGGTTAGACATTATGGGAAAACTTTCCAGCTATAAAGGCAGTTAAATTCTGAAATAGGTTTTTAAGGGAGGTTGTGGGATATCCCCACCACTGGAGGTTTTATAAGAACAGGTTGGACAAATGTCTGTGAGGGATGGTCTAGGTTTACTTGATCTTGTCTCAGTACAGGGGACTGGACTTGATAGCCTCTCAAGCTCCCTTCCAGACCTACTTTTCTGTGACTCTATAATTTTATCCCAGTAACAGCGATTGATATTAGTCCCCTTTACAGATGTTTCAAAGGAGTTTTATTACTGGAAGAGGGAGTAAGGGAGATATAGGAGTCCCAGGAATGAAGAAGGGGGATGGACTGTAGCTCACACAAAAGTCTGGGATTCTGGAGAGCAAAAGCAACGCTCACTAACTTCCCACCAGCAGAACAATGAAATGAGTAGTTTAGGAAATTACAATGAGCAGAAAAACACATGTCAAAGTGCTGTTAAACAATGATGTTAATTTAACATCATGTGGCGGACATGAGGAAATTCCCAAATGCCTTTTCAGACTAAGAAATCAATTAAGATTTCTACAACTTTCACATTTTTATAATAGGTGGAAAATGGAATGTAATAAAGAGTTTTGGGGGGGCATATACACCACATTGCTTAAGTCATTTCCCTCTCATTTGGGGCAGCAATAGGCAGACACACATTTTTCTAACAGCAGAAATAAGAGCCATCTGGAATTAGCTTGGGATTTCAAGTGAAAAGTTATGGCCCTGTTTACACAGAGACTAAGAGTTTTTCTTTCCCTTATAATGTCCTGTAGTGAGGTGGTGTGGCTCCCCGCCATCCCGGAGAGGGTCGAGCCCCTCCAGACACCAGAGTGGGCGGAGCCAGGAAGCTCTGAGCCCACCCCTCAGAGGGACAGGTGGCGACCCGGAAGTAGAAAGGCGTGACCCGGAAGTAGAAAGGTGGGCCCTCAGTGCTCACTAGAGGACTAGCTGCCGGGGAGGCCAGATGCAGCCAGCCTAGCCCGTGACTAGGAAAACCCCACGATCCCAGGTCCACGCCAAGACTGCCCTGAGCCTGCTGTGTAGAAGAGTTACCAGACCTGCCACCCGCCCACTACCCCAAGGAACGCATGGTGCTGGACCCCCACCCCCGGAGAACACCATCAGGTACCACAAGAGGGGGAGTCAGGAAGTAGCCTGGGGGCAGCTGACCCTAGTCTGGCTGTAGCACTGCCAGAGCCCATGTCAGTGTGTTGTGGTCAGGGTCCGCACTGACCCAGCAGCGGGTCGTTTGCTGCTGCTAGGGCCCCGGGCTGGGATGTGGTGGAGTGGGAGGGCCTGTTTCCCCCCCCCCCCCCGCCACCCAATTCATGGGTGGCAGTCTCCCCCTCTTCCAGGTCCTTGGAGGCCTGGGCTAATTCACACATGCTGTGTTGCTCAGCCCCTGCCTGAGGACCTGAGCTACTGACGGTTTGTTGCCCCGCCCTGACCCTGGGCCTGTCAACACTGAATTATTTGCTCAGCCCCTGCTTGAGGGTCTGAGCTACTGACTTTAGCAAAGCTTTTGACACGGTCTCCCATAGTATTCTTGTCAGCAAGTTAAGGAAGTATGGGCTGGATGAATGCACTATAAGGTGGGTAGAAAGCTGGCTAGATTGTCGGGCTCAACGGGTAGTGATCAATGGCTCCATGTCTAGTTGGCAGCCGGTATCAAGTGGAGTGCCCCAAGGGTCGGTCCTGGGACCGGTTTTATTCAATATCTTCATAAATGATCTGGAGGATGGTGTGGATTGCACTCTCAGCAAATTTGCGGATGATACTAAACTGGGAGGAGTGGTAGATATGCTGGAGGGGAGGGATAGGATACAGAAGGACCTAGACAAATTGGAAGATTGGGCCAAAAGGAATCTGATGAGGTTCAATAAGGATAAGTGCAGGGTCCTGCACTTAGGACGGAAGAACCCAATGCACAGCTACAGACTAGGGACCGAATGGCTAGGCAGCAGTTCTGCGGAAAAGGACCTAGGGGTGACAGTGGACGAGAAGCTGGATATGAGTCAGCAGTGTGCCCTTGTTGCCAAGAAGGCCAATGGCATTTTGGGATGTATAAGTAGGGGCATAGCGAGCAGATCGAGGGACGTGATCGTTCCCCTCTATTCGACATTGGTGAGGCCTCATCTGGAGTACTGTGTCCAGTTTTGGGCCCCACACTTCAAGAAGGATGTGGATAAATTGGAGAGAGTCCAGCGAAGGGCAACAAAAATGATTAGGGGACTGGAACACATGAGTTATGAGGAGAGGCTGAGGGAGCTGGGATTGTTTAGCCTGCAGAAGAGAAGAATGAGGGGGGATTTGACAGCTGCTTTCAACTACCTGAAAGGGGGTTCCAAAGAGGATGGCTCTAGACTGTTCTCAATGGTAGCAGATGACCGAACGAGGAGTAATGGTCTCAAGTTGCAGTGGGGGAGGTTTAGATTGGATATTAGGAAAAACTTTTTCACTAAGAGGGTGGTGAAACACTGGAATGCGTTACGTAGGGAGGTGGTAGAATCTCCTTCCTTAGAGGTTTTTAAGGTCAGGCTTGACAAAGCCCTGGCTGGGATGATTTAACTGGGAATTGGTCCTGCTTCGAGCAGGGGGTTGGACTAGATGACCTTCTGGGGTCCCCTCCAACCCTGATATTCTATGATTCTATGATTCTATGACTGTTGGTTGCCCCGCCCTGACCCAGGGCCCAGGCCTACGGTGCTCATTCCAGTTACTGCAAGGGCTGCCAAGGGAGACTCCAGTGGCCGGACAAATTTCCCAAAGTCAACTGTGTGTAGCAAGCCGGTGTGGTTCCCTGCCGTCCTGGAGAGGGTCGAGCCCCGGCCTAGCCCCTTTACAGTATCCTATTGTGATTTCCATCTGTTTTCCACAAAAATTTAATGGTGTATTTCTGATTTGATTTTACTATCTTAGTTATCTTCAAGTTAAAAAAAATCCAGTTGAAGATGTGTTTACTATTAAGGACTCTATTCTGAAACATGTTGAACGCCTGCAATTCTCACTGAAGTCAAAAGGAGTTGTGGAGGCTTGTCAGCTGTTAAGAATGGTGCTTGCTCTCTCAAGGCTAGATCTTCTGAGGATGTCAACACACTTTTACAAGTATAATTAACTCTCCAACACTCTCTGTAAGAGGAATTAATAGACCCAGAGCACAGATGAGTAAACTAGAGGAGAGGTTAAATGATACAAGTGAGGTGAGGGAGACAAGGTGGGTGGGGTTATACCTCTTTTTAGACTAACTTCTGTTGGTGAAAGAAACTTTTCAAGCTCCACAGGGCTCTTCAGGTCTTCAGCTCTGTGGAGCTTGAAAGTTTGTCTTTTTCACCAACAGAAGTTGATCCAGTAAAAGACAGTCCCTTACCCATAGAGCTTATGATCTAAGAAAGTGACTGAGCTGGAAAGAATCCTGACACACAGTTCCTTGCTATAACTATTATAAGAGAGTACCTAAAAATGCACAATTAAAAAGAGCGATCTCTTTAGATTCTGCAAAGTGCCACCATCTGGCTCTGTTCTGCTGCAGCACCCAATACGCATCATTCTAATATACATCACACCTCTGACAGAAAACGTCATTGACTCATGAAGCTAGCCCATGGGAATCAGAGAAATGACGGAGTAGTTGGCTTATGGTACAATTTTTCATTTCTTCTTCTTGGAGTATTTTATACCCCCCAAAATATAAAATATTTTAAGACACTTTCAAAATTGCAGCATATACTAAAAACTTTCCACTTACTAGAGCCACTGTGGACTGGCTGCTTGATTCAAGGGATGATTTTACTAGCAGTGATGTTACAGAACAATGCATCATGGCATGACACCACGAAGTAGGGTGCCCGACTCTATGGGATCTAAAAAAAGAATTTTTACAATATCTTATCATTCTGTGATTATTAATCCTCAGGGGTCTAAAAAGCACATTCAAATGTCTATATGCCTGGACTTGAATAACCATATCTAGAAATGGAAGAGGTCTGTTGGGTTATTTTACTGCCAGTGCTAGCAAGGGTATCCAGCATATACTGCAGCAGTCCATGCAATCATGGGTTTTGCTGAAGGTCATTTAAAAATAAATACAGTTCAAATTGAAATTTGATCTAAAGGCTACAGAAATATTGGTTTATGTTTAATATCAGTTATAGCAGCAATGGGCTTTGATGGAAAGTAAATAAAAAAAATGTATAGTCTTTCTCTTCCCCCCCACCCCACCCCACCCCCGTCTTTGACTGCCTTCATGGCTGAAATGCATTTCAGCACAGCTCCAGGTCGCTGCAGATTTGTAGTTCTGCTTTTCTTTTTTTCTTTGTGTTTGCCTTTTGTATATAAATTATTGGCGAGATTAAGAGGCTATGTGTGCATTTAACTGAGTTAATGACCCAGGAAACTAACTTTCCCCCATGGAAACCTAAAATATGCTCAGCCAGACCTGAGAGATCAGACTGAAATACCTCCACAAAGGCGGTCTTTGTGCATGCCTGGTGTGCAGTCACTTACATCACATGTGCTCTGGCCAGCTGAGCTAAATTTGTTTTCATTGTAAATCTGAATGGTCAGTTATTTTTTCCCAGTAATCTGCTGCTCATCTGACAGCCTCCAAACTAGATAGAAAAGGGGAAGGCTTCTCAGGCTAGGAGCTTAACCTGGACAACTTCATTCAGTTATATTCTTTCACTTTTCTGAGTTCCCTTTCTGGGGTAACACCTTCAATGGAGGCAGAGAGCAAGCCTCCTTTGTCATCTATCCACATACAGTAAAAGACCCAGGGATAATTGTTGCCTAGTAATCTGAGATGGATCACATGTTAGTTGCTAATCACATGAGTCTTTGGGCTTAGAAATGTGCATGGTTGACGGTTCAGAACAGTCAGTCTGTAAATGGACAGTTAGATCACAGCATACCAGACGCTGCACAGACAGGTAATATAACACTAGAAAGCTAGAGAAGTGAATGGCATCAGAGACCCTCCTGAATGTGAAAGACAGGATGAGTGCTGCAGCAAGTTTCATTAGACAGCTGTAACACTCTGTACCTAAAGCAGTACCCTGGAACCACCATATTCACCACTGTCAGATAATTTGATATTTTTTTATACAAAGTGTGCCTCTTGTGAGGTATCATTTTAAAAGCCTTGATCTGTTGAACATTCATATCCTGTTGGCTTGTATGTGTTGTTATATGTGAAATTATAAAGCATTGCTATATATGTTACTGAAATATGTTCTAAGGTTGGGAGATGCCTATAGCTGACCTTTCGACTGCAACAAAGGACCAGTCAGACATGTACTGATGGCCCATTGAGGCAAATCCACTCTCCCAATGGCCATCCCAGAGACTTCTTAAAGACAATACTTATTGTGACAAAGCTCTGTCCTTATCTCCAAGGGTCCCATGTTGTCTGGTGGATTTCACTCACCTCAGAGGCTCTCTGTGACCCTCCACATAGCCCTTCTCTCTCTAGAGGCAAGGGTCACAGCCTACTGAACCATTTTCATCATAAGCCAGCAAGGGAGGTGAGGAGAAGCTATCCTCCCTTGCAGTCTGTTGTCTCCCAGTCTCAATGATTAATCAGGGGGGCAAAGGAGGGAGCCCAGACCATCCTCTACTCCAGGCTCCAGCCCAGAGACCCTAATAGTATCAGCTATGGTAGCTGACCTTTTAGAAACAGAACATGTACAATTCCCTGGGCTACTTCCCCACAGCAGCCCCCACTTCCTCAAGCTCCACTTCACCCTTATCTCAGGGCCTCCTTCCTTGTGCCTGGTATGGTGTGTACTACTCAGTCTCTCCAACAGCACAACTTCCTCCCACAGCTCATGCACACCCCACCTGACTAACTGGGAGGTTTTTAACTAGCTTCAGCCAGCCCCTGATTGGCTTCAGGTGTCCCAATCAACCTAGCTGTCTCCACTGCTTTCTGGAAGGATCTTAATTGGCCCCAGGTGTCTTGATTAACCTGGAGCAACTGCCATTTGGTTACCATGGTACCAGGGATTTGTTTAGCCTGGGGTTTCTCACTACTTTCCTATAGCCATCTGGCCTTGCCCCATCACACTATGCAATTTGGCTGCCTGATCCCCACATCACAGAAAAGATCTTTCCAACAAGCTGGAAGAAAATATAAAAGAGGGGAAGTGACATCATCACTTGGCCTCTTCCCCACCCCATCTCAACACCTGAAAGAATGTCTGGAAGAATACTTTGAATATTGGGGAAGGGTGGTCCCAATATTGAAGAATACTGGAAAACTTTGAACTAGGGAAGCGTGGTCTCAAGCTGAAAAAGGGAGTTCAGTCTGTGTATTGAGGAACTGTAACTTACTTGTACCATCTATCAGGGTGAGACACTGCTTGATTCAAATCCTGCTTAGTTTGTAGAAAATGGATTGCATATTTACTTTTTATTTTCTTAAGGTAACTAACTCTTACCTTTATGCCTGCCACTTATAATCTTTCTGTAGTTAATAAACCTATTTTATATTTTACTTAAAACGGTGTGTTTTGGTTGAAGTGCTCGGGAACTCTCAGCTCAACTTATGAAGGCTAGTGTGTGTTCATTCCACACTGAGTGAGTGGTGAACTAATGAACTTGCACTGCCCAGGGGAGCCTTGAGCAGTGTAAGATGGTACCATGCTGGGGGGAAATGGCTGTAGCTGGGGGGAATGGGTTACAGCTTCTCTGTTGGTGGTTCATAAGTGACTAGGAAATCATTCATGTAATTCAGTTGGGTGTGTCCCTGCCTGTGGATGTCTGTGTAAGTGCAGCGCCTGTCAGAGGTTTGTAGCTTGACATCAACATTACAATGTTAGAGGCAGCCCAGGCTGGTGCATTCGGCAGGCTCCGCAGTGCCACAGTCCAGGTTGCACAGCTTCCTAGGGCTGGGTGTGAACAATTTAGTGAATAAATCCAAATGTGCAACTAAATTCTACTAATTCAACTATACAAATCCTACTCCAGGCAGTGGAAATTTCCTGTACTTGAGGGCAGCATGTGGCCCTTGGCCTATATAAAGGAATACAAATTTTCTCAGCGGGAAAAAGCCTATTGCACAGTGCTTAGCAAGTTGGATGGAAAAATAACTGAGTGTGGTCCACAGCCATTGGAATGACATTTATAGCTAAATTGCTGTCTCTGGGCAGTGATGTTATAGTATGGTATAGAAGCCACTTCTATTCTGAACAATTGTTTTCAACCTTTTATAACTTTCTCAAACTGTCTAATGGTCTGAAATAGCTCAGGCCTGATCTCAGCCCAGAAATGCATTTTCATACTGTAGAAGGATTCTAAATAATGGGCGTAACTATTTTTGAATTATGTGAGGGTGAATAAAACTGCTTCTATATCACAGAATTTTGTCAGACTAGTATGCTTCCCATGGCTGAGAGAACTTGGTTTTTTGTTCTATCAGTAGACCAAATCCTGGCCATAGTCAACTGTAGTTTAGATCCCTGCTCAAATGTGTTTAGCTTGCTGGGCTGTGTCCCAACAGATACCTAACGTGATCTTATTGGGAACCCGCCTGTCAGGAGTAAACCAGAGAAATGCAATGTGGCTTTCTAACGCTGCCCCTGATGACTATGTTTCTTCTAGATAGCACTGCTCATCTACCCATCTTCTCTCCCTTGTGCATATGCATTGCAATATGGTCTTACATATTATTATGATATGATTATTAATTATTATTATTAATATGATAACATATTAGTTCTCCAATGACAATGTATAATATTGTTATGACAGGAGTCACTACATTGAATTGTTACATGTAGTTTTACACTTTCTTTCTCTTACTGTTAAAACAATGTACAATGTCTAAAGAGATGCTGCATTGTTGTGAGATCTGTGATGCATATTCCTTTGGGGGGCTGTTGTAAACAACAGTAGAGTTTTGTTCTCTGCCTTAAACTCACTAACTAAATGTGGGGGCAGAGTTGTTTCCTGAGAAATGGACATTTGATGTTGGGTCTGAGATTTCTGAAAGGCATTACCTGCATGCCATTTGTGACCACCTCAGTTCAAGGACTGGTGTGTGTAAATATAGTGTCAATAAAACAAATTACACTAAGGGTATGTCTACACTACGAAATTAGGTCTATTTTATAGAAGTCGATTTTTAGAAAGCAATTTTATAGAGTTGATTGTGTGTCCCCGCTAAGCACATTAAGTCGGTGGAGTGTGTCCACAGTACTGTGGCTAGCGTCGATTTTTGGAGCAGTGCACTGTGGGTAGCTATCCCACAGTTCCTGCAGTCTCTACTGCCCATTGGTATTCTGGGTTGAGCTCCCAATGCCTGATGGGGCAAAAACATTGTCGCGGGTGGGTTCTGGGTACATGTCGTCAGTCACCCCTCCCTCCCTCCCTCCCTCTGTGAAAGCAATGGCAAACAATCATTTTGCACCCTTTTCCTGGATTGCCCTCACAGATGCCATAGCACAGCATGGAGCCTGCTCAGATCACCGCTGCAGTTGTGAGCATTGTAAACACCTCACACATTATCCTGCAGCGTGTGCAGAACCTGCAAAAGCAGGCGAGGAGGTGACGATAGCACGCTCGCGACAGTGATGGGGACATCTGTTCAATGCGAGAAGCCACTGGGGATGGAGTAGCAGTGATTGGAGGAAAGCAGAGCAGGATCTAAAGCCTGCAGTAGGGGGCAGGAATCCCAATCTCAGGGGCTGCAGAAAGAGTTGTCTTTCCTGACTAGGTCTCAAAGAGCTGGACATTGTTATAACAAGGCCCAGACCAAGGATTCAGCAGGAGCAGGTTGAGAGCCCTCCACTCCTGCGGAAGTTTCTCTCTGAGCCCCTAGTGCTATACAAGAAGCTGCAGATGTTTTCCCACTCTTTTTTCCCCTCTGTCCCCTTTCCCCACTTTCTTTACCTCCCTTCTCCCCATCTCTTACTCTCTGTAAGAATCATACAAGGACCATGGTTAAAAAGTGAAAGGAAAAGTCAGCAAAACCAATATTCCTATTGTTATTGCTGCTTGCTGTGTGCTCCACAATATCTGTGAGAGTAAGGGGGAGACGTTTAAGGCAGGGTGGGAGGTTGAGGCAAATTGCTTGACAGCCGATTACACACAGCCAGACACCAGTGTGATTAGAAGAGCACAGCTGGGCGCGCTGCAGATCAGAGAAGCTTTGAAAACCAGTTTCATGACTGGCCAGGCTACGGTGCGACAGTTCTGTTTGTTTCTCCTTGATGAAGACCCACCCCCTTGGTTGACTCTACTTCCCTGTAAGCCAACTGCCCTCCCCCCTTCGATCACCACTTTCAGAGGCAATAAAGTCATTTTTGTTTCAAAATCATGCATTCTTTATTAATTCATCATACAAATAGGGGGAAAACTCACAAGGTAGCCCGGAAGGGGTAGGTGAGGAGGGCAGCACCAGGTGGGGTGGTGGATGAGGGGAGGAGGGAAGGACAAGGCCATACTACAGTTCAAAACTTATTGAATGCCAGCCTTCTGTTGTTTGGGTAATCCTCTGGGGTGGAGTGGCTGGGTGCCTGGAGTCTCCCCCCTTTCCCCCCCCCCGTATTCTTGGGCGTCTGGGTGAGGAGGTTATGGAACTTTGGGAGGAGGGCAGGCAGTTATACAGGGGCTGCAGTGGCCGTCTGTGCTCCTGCTGCCTTTCTTGAAGCTTCACCAGGTGCCTGAGCATGTCAGTTTGCTCCCGCATTAGCCTCAGCATTGCATCCTGCCTCCTCTCATGGCGCTCATTTAACGCAGGGGTAGGCAACCTGCAGCACGAGTGCTGATTTTTGTTCCGTTCACCCAGGCCGGCAGCTCAGCCCACTGCCGGTTTGGGGTTCCGGCCACTGGCTCCTACCAGCTGGGGTCCCGGCTGCCAGCCCTGCTCAGCCCAGCCTGGGGTTCCGTCCATGCCCTTGGAGATTTTTGCATGTATATTGGCATTTTGTCTTTTTGGAACGGAGTTCTGCCTGCACGGATTCTTTTCTCCATACAGCGATCAGATCCAGTACCTCCCTTTCCATCCATGCTGATGAGCTCACCATGCTGGCCAAACAGGAAATGAAATTCAAAAGTTCCTGGGGCTTTTCCTGACTACCTGGCTAGTGCATCTGAGTTGAAAGTGTTGTCCAGAGCGGTCACAATGGAGCATTCTGGGATAGCTCCCGGAGGCCAATACCGTTGAGTTGCATGCACAGTACCTCAAATCTGAAACAGTGATGTCGATTTTAGTGCTACTCCCCTTGCCAAGGTGGAGTACAAAAACCAGTTTTAAGAGCCCTTTAAGTCAAGAAAACCAGGTTGGTTGCGTGGACGGATTTAGTTTTAATTCAACCTAACGCGGCTAAATTTGACAATCGTGTACTGTAGACCAAGCCTAAGAAAATATCTAGACTTAGTGTCACTGGCTTATCCTTCAAAGGAAACCAACCTGAAATGCCCCCGTATTTGCTATCACTTGGCAGAGAGTGAAAATATAGCAATTTTTTTACATCTTGCATAGGGATAGCACCTAAATTAGACAGTGGGGCCCAGAATCTGTGCTGCCCTTAACAGGTAGGGGAAGTACAAATATAGCTTTAAATTATCTTTGCAGTTCCTAAATTCTGGGCTGACCTGGTGGCCAGCACAGCCCCAAGAAGGAGTTGGAGAAGTCTCAGAGATTACTGTGATCTACACCTGCATTGCATAGCTGCCCTGCAGCGCAGAATAGTCAGTGCAAAGTGCTCCAGCCACTCCCTCGTCTACCCTTGATGATTTTACTCCCAGTACCCACTCGAAGTGGGAACTGTGGTGATAGGATAGCAGTGTGAGGCCATATGTGTTGGCTTTACATTGCTCCTGTACTGGAGGAACTCCCCAGAGTTTGTTATAAGTCCTTTACACTCATGCATGGCAAATAAGGCAATAGTGGAGACAACAATCTGGCCCTGACCCCCACACCCCTAAGTTATTTAGAGAATGCTAGGATTCAAATCTATATCATAGGTCTGAAGTGTGAAATTACTCTATAATGGGCTGAACCAGACCACACACTAATGCAACTGGAGTTGGGTTTTTCCAGTCAGTCTCTCTATATTGTCATGTAATATATAGATATTGTTTTCATAATGATAGTGAAATATGCTCAGAGGTTCTGACTTATTCTGTATCATAATTTCTCTTCTCAGTAATGACTTATGGTTTTTAGTCATTATGGGCCTGATCAGGTGTCCTTTAAACTCCATGGAAGATTGCCATTGACTTCAAGAGGTATTGGTTCAGGCCTCATCTTAGACCAAATCATGGGCCCTATGAAGCCAATGGGAATTTTGCCCCTGAATTCAGTGAATCAAAATTTAACCTTGGATTCCTTCATAGGTATCATGCTTTTCTTCTAGATAACATTTCTTCCTTGTACGTATGTACGTACACACACACACATGAATAAATAACATTTTATTACTGTACTGATTCCTCTGAAGATTTTCTTTACATAAGTTATAGACCTTTTGGAGCTGAATTATAAGTATAAATTTTTCTCTATATTTAATGTTATAAGTCCTTTGTATGCAATTTGAAATTAATTCTACAATTGCTGTGTGAACTCTCATTACATTTTATTCCTGCTGTTGAAACATTATTTTCAAAGGACTGGACACTCTTCTCTGGAAATATATTTAAACTGTTCCTTTAATTGTAGGTACAATTACAGTGTTACTGGAATTATTGGATATATTGTACTCAATTTAAATTTTATCATTTTTCCAACATCATATCTAAAACTGAAATGAACACTGACTTTTCTCACAAGCTCATGTAGAAATTACATTGTTTCCAGATAGTTGGTAGCCAATTGCATTGATTTGTAGTCCTACTGTGCAAATAGATATATCTACAATAAAATGAGCTAATGAAATGCAGCTGAAATGCACTAACTTCACTTGTTTCACATTTAACTAATAATGAGAAATATTACATACGACAGCCTATAATTTGTATTTATACACTGCCTGTGGTTTAATTATCCTACTGTGTTTTTGATATAATTAAAGGGATCTTTTTTTCCTTTTGGCCTTCTGTGCACCTGCAGGGTTCTACAGTGCTACATCATGCTATACAAGTGTATCCAAGACTATAAAAAAATGCTGTCGTTTGGAGGAGATTGGGGCCTGTGCTCTCAGTTAAAGAGCAGAAAGAGGCTTGGACAAACATGGCTTTAAAGCCTGTGTGCTCTCCAAATTCTGGGAGAGTCAAGATCCTGCCCAGCACCTAGTGTAAGTTAGAGAAATCTTGGGTTCTTGTAACTTACACTTGGTTTCCCAAGGCCCCAGTGGGTCTTGGGAATCAGGCTACAGCTTCAGTGCAGGATGCTCTACACCCTTGCCTTTCCTCTCCCCTCTCCCAACCAGAAACTCATAGCAAGGTTAATGCCTTACACCAGCATTATGCCAAAGGGGAGCCCCCCCCGGTATTCTCTGAGGTTGTTTCTTCCCCTTTATACTGTCAGACTGATGTAAAGAGATCATAATTACAGTTATATTTGGGCCCAGAGTTTATAATAGCTGGCAGGAGGGAAGTTAACTGTCTTCCCCAAGGAAAGAAAAGATCACAGCTTCTTCAGTATAGGCTTTCAGGGACCATGAAGATGAAAAGTTGGCTTCAGCTGTAGCTTCATCCTGCCAGGCCAGGCACTATAAAAGGTTCTCTACACTTTTTGTGTGTGTTAGCCAGTGTTAGGAATCAAATCTCTGTATAGATCAAGTCTCCTCTGTTTGGGGTGGGGGATTGGCTCAGTCCTTGAATAATGGGTGCCCATGGTCATCCTCTTGTTGATTTTTTTGTTGTTTAGAGTTAGACAAAGGAAAGTTCTTATTCAAGCTCTTAACTCAGGCTCGTAGCTGTGAATGTACTTTTTATTTTCTCATGTATGTTTGGCTGCTTTCCCAGGCTCTGGAAAACCTGCGTAATTGTGAGTGCAGGTCACTTGACCTGTCACAATCCTTCTGAGAAGCCAGGGGCAATCTGGACTCCAGCAGCAAGGTATTTTCTTGGGAGAGAAAGGAGCAAATATTTAGTTATAATTAACATAGTTCCTGTTGTTGCTTTGTACAGGACTAGATATGTGCAGCTGCAAAACTTGAAACTCAATGAACCGCAGAAGGTGGCGGTTCTCAGACCTTCAGCCAGCAATTTCCCCATATTTGGTCCAAATATTCTTCTCATTCCACACACCCTGCATGCAAAATTTGCAGCCTTAAGGACTGATTTTGTACATTTGGTGGGGAAGAGGGAGACAAAAACAGGTTTATAATGAAAAGATGACCACAAACTTTATGGTGGAGCGGCTGCCCTCTCTCCGTAACAAATTAAGCCATTAAATAGAAAATACTAGTGCACATAGGAGTAAGGAAACTAAATTATTAGTTGCTGAGAGAGAGAGATTTGAATTTCCTGATTTTATGCAATTAAAATCTCAACCTTAATGTATCAATAATTATGTATAAGAAAGCCTTTTCCAAGATCAGGAATTAGGGGTGAGAAAAGGGAAATATGCATTTTTTTAAAATTTCTTATTGATAACTGCTTAATGAATGATATTTTGGAGCATTTACATTTTGTAATGCTGCACTCTAACTCTGTTATACACAATAAAACTTTTATTTTAGCAGAACATAGATTGAGCAGATATCCATATTAAACTGTTTAAACACTCCTGACTAGCTGTTGAAGAACAATGTGATTTCCCTGTTGCTACAAATAATCACTAAATGAATTTTTCAGATTACCAAACATAGAAAAATATTTCCAGGTCCACACTAGCAATTCGCATTTAAGGCTACTCAGTGGGTTATACTTGTTACCCAACATATTCTATAAGGGGAAATTATTGAAAGAGCAAATAAAACCTAAACTATTCAATTTTAATTGTTGATACACTGCTAGATAGATTAGACCAGGTGATGCTTTCAAGCTAAGCATTCCCATTCGTGAGCACTCAGGAAAAATGGACTGAGTTCCAAACATTGACTGTTGCCTGAAAGTTTTTTGTCTGTGTGTTTGTTTGAAATCTGTGGCAAGAAAGTTGCCCTACACCCTGTATACCCATTTAACACACAGGCAATAAGCAAGATACAAAACAAGGGCTCTACTGAAACAGCTGGTACTGAAATCTCAAGGGCTTTGTAATGGGATAGTAAGCTTTTCAGCCCTACGTCAGTGGCTCAAATCCAGTGAAAGTGATTGAAAGTCATTGCCAGATGGCCAGTGACCTATGAAATGAATGTGTTCTTAGTGAACAAGCAGCCACATCACAAAAATCAACTAATTTAACTGGCAAGCACTGGCATTGTTGTTGGTCCTATGAAGGTGTCCAAGAACTGAATGGGAATAGAAAAAAAACTACATAAGGCCCTGATCTTTCAAGTGGCTCCTTTCTTAGAGCCTCAGTGAAGTGACGCTCTGAAGATCTGCCTTCATGGACCCAGTTGCTGTATCAAGGCATAAATTCTCGTATTCGAGACACTTTGGTGGGAGAAGTGGGAAATCTGCACTATCTATGTTGCACCTGTCGGGTGGATGAACTGAGTATTTAGGTTTCCAGGGCTGTCCATATTCAATTAACTGAAAATAAACTAGGAACAAAGAGGGGATAGTGCAATATCCTAGGAAGAGATGGGGAAACAGTGTAAAAAACTATCTGTGACCCACACTTTTGGTCACATTGGGAGATTTCCAGAAAAAAGTCTAAAGTGGAGACAACTAATCTGTCCCATTGCCCAAAGGCAGCTATCCAGACTTGGGCACCAGAAACTACAGAATACTTATCCTCTATCAACAGATTTTGATTCTAATCACAAAGTGTGTGGAGTAAGAATAGCCACAAGCCACTCCCTACTGAAAGTATATAGCTAGAGACAAACTTTCTGGCATTTTACCAAGCGCTACATTGATGCTGGTATTTGGTATTCAGTTTCGTGCTTCCAGAGTGCTGTAAAATGAGTATATTCCCCCTGTAATTGTGTTATACTGTATGTGAGAAAAAATGGCACAGTTGTTAAATTAATGACATCTATATACTTAGCTTTGTGTTGCCTTCCACCTAAACATACAGTGAATGCCCATTAATTTTCTATATTGTTGCATGAGAGAGGCTGGTTTTTTTCAATAGCCTTGTTAAAATCCTGAACCAGCAATAAAGTTAATCCTTTATTGAGAACAAAATTTACAGTTTAATAAAACTGCATCTGTACTAAGAGCCATGAAGCCAGCCAGAATATTACTGCTAGAATATTAAAGGGATACTTACTGGTATATTTTCAGAGCATTACATGGAATTATAACCATGCTTCTCTCATTGATTTTTTTTTAAGGGAGTTATGGCTCAAATCATATGTAATGCTCTGAAAATATAGGAGTGAAAAGAATCAACCTAGCTTTCTCAGCTCAGCATTGTGAACATTCAAATCAGGCGCACTTGTCAGCCTGAATACACTGAGGAATATATTGGAAAGTGTTGCTCATTTCAACATAAAAAACTGTCACGGAAAATGAATTAAGACTGTCAATAGACCATTAATTTACAAAGACATTGTTAGGTAGTTGTACAGCAATTACTGGGGAAAAGTTTTAAAGTGAAGAATTTAGAACAAAGCAATGCAAAAAGGATAAATGCTAATCTGGAAATACTCAACTAAGGGCATGGCTACACTTGCAGATGTAAAGCTCTGTGAGTTAAACCAGCCCTCGGAAAGCACAGTAGGGAAAGCGCTGCAGTGAGTCCACACTGTCAGATTGAAGCACATGGGCGTGGCCACAGTAGCAGCTCTTGCAATGCCACAGAGAGCAGTGCATTGTGGTAGCTATTCCAATGTGCAAGTGGCTGCAACGTGCTTTTCAAATGGGGTGGGGGTGGAGTGTGACAGGGAGTGTATTGTGTGTATGTGGGGGGAGAGAGTGTTTTTTGGGGGGCTGAGAGCATGTCAGCGTGCTGTCTTGTCAGTTCAGACAACAGGAGACACCCCTCCCCCTGCCTCTCTCTCACAGCAGCAACATTCCACATTAATAATTGCTTTGTCCCGGAGCAGATAAGAATACCGGCTGTCAGAAACGGAGCTTTGAAAGGGCATATCCGCATTCCTAAAGCCGAGTTCAAAACAGTGATAAGAGTGACCACTTGACTTAAGGAGATTATAGGACTTTTCTGGAGGCCGATTGAAGTGCTTCCATTTAGCTATTGCTGGGAGTAAGGCTGCTATAGGGGCTCTCCCTGAGGTCCAGTCTCAGAGACAAGAAACAAACTTCTGATCTGAGCCCTCAGTTGAAGGCAGGGGGCAGATGGGAGCCCTGCCCCAAAGATGTTGCAAAGATGATGTCTGCAATCACAGCAAGCAAGAAAAGGCTGATGACCACCAAAGGTTACACCTTGGAAGGGCAGTATGGGGAAGCACTTCACATTGATGCTACTAATGCTGTACCAAGTATGTGGCTCGAGCCTTCAGAACTAGTGGTCAGGGACCTGTCACCATCCCCAAGCTAATTTTGAAAATAATAAATTGAAAATGCTATATGTGAGGCGGTATTTCTGCCTGTGACTGACTACTCTGATCAGTGAAATTGATAATTTAGGCAGATGCTCCCATCCTTACTGTTACCTTGTCCCCACTATCATCCTTTTTTTCTGTTTATGTACTATGGTGTGAGATCACCATCTAGACTGTGAACTCTGAGGTAAGAGCTCTTTGTTTTACTTGTTTGGACAATGACTAGCATAATGAGAGCCCTGTGCTCTTGTAACATAACTTAAATAAGAATAATGAAGATCTAGGAAGGGCAGGGTGTGCTATTTACCCAAAGCCTGGCAAACGGTCTGTTTGAAAAGAGGAAGAACACAGGTAGTCCAACTCCTCCCTAGAAGCTGGATAGACAACATCTGGCAGTGAAAGGAGATTATAATGAATGTAACATAACAGAGAGCAAAGCACGGGAGGGACATCTGACCTAAGAGGATAAAAACTGTGGGTAAAGCATCAGTATTAATCTCAGTGGATAAACATGTTAAATTGGTGTTTTCATATTGCATCACGTCTAGCTTTGACATACACATTCTGAAAAGTTGAGTCAGTTCTATTATGTGTATTTAATTATGATTTACAATGAAATTACTTTATGAATGTTTGGGGCTTTAGTTGTGCTAAAAGCCGTATGTTAAAATTATTAGACTTTATTCATTTCTACAAAGAATGCAAATAATACCATCAATGTTCTGACACATTATATATCCCACGTTACTAACTGATCATTGAATAAAAACATTAATTTACATGATTAAATAGTAATTTTTAATTCCATCAACAGTTTTAATCACAAATCACAAAGCCAATTTGCATAGTGAGGCAATTTAGAAGTAGCGGCATTTCTAGTAATTCTATTTCTCTTGTTACACGCATTTCAGTTAGCAGAAATGTAGCTTTTACCTTAAGCTTTCAGGACAATCTGATAAACAACAGAGTGACAACAGGAAAACCATTTCCCGCCCCCCAAAATGTTAACCTTTCATTGAGTACCCTCTGCTGGCCAAAGCAAGAACAGCATGTGCAGCCAGGCAAGCAACAACCTACAATAGTAAAAACACGAGCACAGTTATGGTCATGCTGAAAAAAGAGTTAATGAGCTCAGGGAAAGGTGACCTAATCTGAAATGGAGAAACCCAATGTAAAGTAAATGCAGTGTGACATATCCTCCAAACTTAAGCACATTTTAAAAGTGCAAGAAGTAACATCAGATCTTAGAGCAGTATCATTGGCGTGCTTTTTTGTATTAGCTGCTATGAAAGATGATAATGCTTGTTCAGGTGACATAGGAAATCATGATGGCAAAAGCCTTTGAGTATCTTGTCCTTCAGATTACGTCACCTTTTCTTTTCAAGTAGTTGTGTCCAGGAATCCTACAAGCCTAAACTGACTTTTTTTCCCCCTCACCAGCTTCTCCCACTTTTTTTTTTAAAACTAGGAACTGACTGGCAAAATAAAACATCTCTAAATGAGATTAGGAGCATGCTTCTGTTGCAGTAATTATTCGAGGAGATTTTTCCAAGAATCATGCTCTCTCGAAGTTTAAAAATGTAGCCTAGTCACTCACTGAGCGGGAAATAAGCATCTTTGAACTCTCCCATGGTCTCTGTGAATCACTTGTGAAGCAGTAGCACCCCATGGACTGCGCAGCTGGCCATGCTAAACTTTGCACAGTGTCCTGCTTCACTAGGTCAATAGCTCATTGCTGTGAGACCTCTAAAGGCAAGACTTATTGCTGGGGCCAGCTTAAATGAGCTTCACTGGGGAGATGCTCTACTATTTACCTGATAAGGATTCCATCATGGAATCAGTCTTGGCTGCAGCTGAGTTGAGGATGCACACATGGCCAGTAGATGTAGGGTGGGAGAAACCTGGTTAACTCACTAAATCTGCTTTTGTGTCTGGCCACCAGTTGGAAGAAACAGTTGCACCATTTCCCAGATGACTAATGATCAAAACCAATAGTTTCCCTTTCTTTCTATGCTCACAGTAATCAGTGTTTAAATGTGCATCAGGAAAGTGATGAGATCAGCTTTGGAGGGAGCTGAGAGTAGCACATTTGTCAGGCTTAATTTCTTTGATAAGTTCAGTCTTTCTACACAACCTTATTGATTGGCTCCAATAGCCAATATTACAGAAGATTTTTTCCTGTACTTGAAAACAAGATGTTTCATTCACACATTAGTTAAAGGTGATGACACACTGTTAGACTCAATCCGAGAACTGTCCTCTTGCATTTTCTCACCCACTCCAGAGGTGCACTGCAAGCTCAGGAAGTACATGAAACCTGCTGGAGCTTGGTGTCAATTAGGAGAAGAGGATGGAGTGAATGTCCCAAAAATGTATGTGTCCACAGACCTGTCCAATGATAGGATCTAGAATGAAATCTAATATTTAGTGCGAAAGCCTCTGTTGGTGTCATAATGTTAGCGTTATTTTTTGGTCATAACGTGATGCCAAGAGTAAGATGTTCAATATTCAGCAAATTTATTATTATATGTAACCTGAATACAAGGTAACCCTCCATCCTTTACAGAGAGTTAATCATGAGTGAAAATGGGGAAAAGAAGGGCTTTAAGGGAAGATACAAAGAAGAGAAATGAGCAATTTTCCTTGTTTACATTGCAACTATTACCAAGGGCATGTCTACACTACAAAATTAAGTGGACTTGTGTTGTCGTACAGCCACTGCAGGAATTAAAGCAGTGTTTCACATCCACACTATGCTCCTTCTGTTAGTGGTGCACATCCTCACCAGGAGCGCTTCCACTGACTTAACTGTGTGGGGCATTGTGGGGCACTGACAGCTGGAGCCCTGCTGCCCCAGGGCTTGGGCTGTCAGCCCCATACAGGGCTCATAGCTGGAGCCACCCCCAATACCCAAGGACTCCAGCTGTGAGTCCTGCGTGGGGCTGACAGCCAACAGGCAATGTAAGTAACGCTGTGTCTACACAGCACTGCATCACCCTACCTGCATAGAATCATAAAATATTAGGGTTGGAAGAGACCTCAGGAGGTCATCTAGTCCAATCTCCTGCTCAATGCAGGGCCAACCAACTAAATCATCCCAGCCAAGGCTTTGTCAACCTGGGCCTTAAAAACCTCTAAGGATGGAGATTATACCACTGCCCTAGGTAACCCGTTCCAGTGCTTCACCACCCTCCTGGTGAAATAGTGTTTCCTAATATCCAACCTAGACCTTCCCCGCTGCAACTTGAGACCATTGCTTCTTGAGTCCCTGGAGATGAATCAATGGGGAAGAGCAGTTGTATAGAAGCAAATAGTAGAGGTGCTGGAATGGATCCACCTGCCAAAATTTCCAAACTTCCATATTTAGCTATCTGCATAGATGGCTTGGTTTTTCAGAGGTGTTGAACAAATCCTGCTCCCAGACAGTTTAAATAAATGTGAAAAATCAAGCCACTCATTCAGATGACTAAACATAGATTTAGGTGCCTGACTTAAGTACCTAAGTTAAAACACTTCTGAAATGGTTCATATATCAGGCAAGATCAGTGATGGCTTTAATGGTGAAAAGAGGTGGGTCAGGGATATGAGTTGCAGGTGAATTAAGGAAGAATGAGGATCCAGGGCTCAAAAAAGCAACAGTATCTTTTTGCTCTTCAGAAGGAAGAAGGTAGCCAAAGAGAGCATTCAGGGGGAGGAAGCAATACCAGGAGATGTCTCTGGTGGGTAGAGCAGGGAACTGATAATGCTGACTGAGTTTTTGTTGATGGCAAATGGGAAACTGGACTTTTTTTTTCCCCCAACATGAAGGGAGGTTCAACATCAGAAAGACTGGGACAAAAACTTATGTTCCCTATTGGTCTGGTCAGGCTATCCACATCTCTCTGGAAACTCCCAGTACCTTCAGTGACAGGGCTCACTAGATACACTGTTGAACTCAGTCAACAGACTCTTCAGTAGCTAGGTCTGCTCCTTACCACCAGGAGTAAGGACTTTTGCCAGGAACTGTCCCAAGGGTTAAGCTCATGGAGCAGAGGGCACAGAGTACAATCAACAAAGGAGATACTACCTGGTATAGGGTGATAGGCAGGTCTTACCACAGTCTGCCTGCTACACAAGAGGACTGCCACAAGAAATGCAGAATGGGGCTAGCCCACCTCAGGCCCTGAAAAGGTAGCATCATATCTTTTGTTCCACTGTTCTTCTTTTTGTCCCTCTGACAGAGTGCAGGGCGTTAACAGATGAGCTTGCACTCTGACACCAGTGAATTCTGGGGAAAACTGACTGGGGTAATTGAAGTTAATCATCTAATTAGGTGGGGCATCTCAGTGAACTAAAGATCCTATTAGCCTATCAGCTCAAAACTGGCAAGAAGAGCACAGGAAGGAAGTGGGGGGAAAAGAGGAACAGGGCTAGCTGAGCCCAATGTTAAAGCTCTCAGAGATGGGGGACTTCTGCTTCCCTCAAGTCCTGGGGAGAGGGCTGAGAGCATAGGGGACACCATAAGCAACATTGTTGCATGAGACTGTAAAGATGTTAGCGGAGGGAACATAAATATATGACATGGTGGTTAGGTAGCCACTGGAGTCAAAGTGGTTTCTGTGAGGCCAGGAGGCGGAAGCAGGGTGTGCCCTATTAACAGCCTAAGGAAAGTCTCCTCACACATAGCTAGCTGATCTCCTGTGCCAAGGGAGATTTTATTTAAAGGAGCTTTTCAACTTTGTATTGTACTTAGGGACATAAGACTCCAAGTGAAAGACAACACTTATTTATTCTTTAAATTTAAAGAGTGGGATGGGTGGGGAAAGGAGGGTTCCAAAATACTGGTAGTTGTAACAGCATAGAAGGTAGCCCATAATGCTGTCTGCAGAGAAATAGCCCAGACTATGGCTGGTGGAGACTTGTAGTTTCCAATATTGCAGTTACCAATCTTCTTTCCCAAGGCTGCATCAATCACACAAGAGATGAGGCAAATTATTAATCAGATGGGACCACCTTGAAGAATTTCCAGAAGTAATAAGATTTTTAAAAAATACCTTAAACCTGTCCAAAATAGAAATATGCTGATTGATGATTTTGTAACCTGATTCCAATGTCTCTGATTCATATCGTCAGCCTGATTTTATAGAATCTAACATCTATTTTCTTCCCTACTAATGACATGTTTGTTCTATGGCAAGCACTGTCCTAAAGACAATGTGCTCAGAAGAGGAGATAGGGAAACTGGTTCCATCACCTTCTGGACTGGTTTCTTCAACTCAGGGACATAACAGTGAATGACACCCAGAAAGTGAATACCACAATCCAGACTCTGCATGAGGACAGAGAGGACCCCTGGCAAAGGTTAAACTAAGAAAGCCACACTGATCTTCCCCTCCCCACCGCCCTGGCCATTCGATCTATCCTCTTTACTAGCCAGCATGGCCATTTATAAAATTTTCCAGCATGATTTCCAGCTTCAAAGTCACACCTGTGCAGTCCTTTGGGGCATTTAATTATAAAAACAGGAGATCAGGGAGAGAGCAAATTTTTCCTAACCATTATCCATATGGTTAAAAGCCACCTGTTTCAACAACAAGTTTACTGTGAACACAAGTTGCACAGAGCATTTCCAGCCTATTCATTCCCAGTGTGTAAAGTCTCTTATAACATACCTCTCAAGCTGCTTTGACCCAAATGTAGGATACCGTTGGAGACCACTGACTTACATGATACTGTTTTCAGTCCTGTTTTCTACTCTATGCATTCTAAAAGTTTGTAGACTTTTTCTGACCACCACTGTACATGGACCAGAGGTCTTCATTGGGCTGTCTATAATGACACTAGTGACACCCATATCTTTTCCCTCAGTGGTTGTAGTTAGTATAGATTCCCTTCAATCTGTTTGAGTAGTTCCAGCGTGCATTACTTAGCATTTGTCAATACTAAATGCAATTGTTCGCTCAATCTTAAATCCCTCTGAAGTTCTTCCCAGTCTCCTCTTGTCTTACTTAGCCTAAATAATTTTATCACCTGCATGTTAATATTCCTTTTTACCCCCTTTCTAGCCCTGAAGTAACCATATATTAATAACATAGGTCCTAGAATGTAATCTTGAGAAACCCCTCCTTCCACTCTGAAAATTAACCTTTCATTCCTATTTTTTGCTTTCTGTCTTTTAGCTATTTTAACTGACAGTGCTCATTTCTTACCCCTGGACTACTCGGTTTCCTTAATAGCCTCTCGTGAAGGACCTTATCAAAAGATTTTTAACAATTCCAAATAAATTATTTCAGCCTGTTCTCCTTTATCCACAATTTTGCTGACACTCTTGAAGAGCCCTAGTAGATTAGAGAGGCATATTTTTCCTTTGCAGATGCCATGTTTATTATCTCATCAAGTTCTTGTAGGGGTTTTATAATTATGTTAAACTATTGTTTCAAATAATTTATTGGGTACTGACGTGAGGGTGGCTGCTCTGTAAATCTTTAGCTCACCCCAGCACCCTTTTTAAAAATAGGCACAATATATGTCACCCTCCAGTACAGTAGCTGAATGATAGGTGGCATAATTTTCTCACTCACTTCATTCTCCCACCTCTGGGTTTGTTGCGATGGAGATTCCACCTCTCTGACCATAATAGGAATGGTAAACTTGACCAACGAGAGCTTAAAAAGCTTCATTATCTGCACCTGGAACATTGTGCTCAAACATTCTTTGGTTAGTCATGAAGTGAAACCTCCTCTTCCCCCTCCAATTAAGTAACAGCAATACAATGTTCCTTAAAGTTGGAGGAGGAAAAAGAATTCTGCTTCCTTTTCCAGATGTGCCTCTCTTTTCTCACACCTTTGTAAAATTTAATGCAGCTTACTTCCAAACACACCGCCCAGAGCCAGGCCGAGAACACTGGGACTGAAGGGGTGACCCAACCAGACTAAGTCTTTGGAGAACTGCCAGATCCTTCTCTGTGGAGAAAAATAGGCACAGCTTCAGATTAAGAAATAGCTAGTCAATAGGCTTACTGTGAACACAAGTTCACCCCTCAACTATACCTATCGTGGGTCCCAAAAACTGATTCTGACATAACCTGCCCTGGTTTCCTGCAGTGCACTGACGTACAGGAAAACACACAGCCTGGTTGCTAATTGAGTATAGCAGCACCATGCAGAAGCTTCAAGGCTATGGGCCTGTTTCTCATCTCACTATACTTATGTTTCCACCAGTTTAACTCCATTGACCGCAGTGGAATTACTCCTGATATACACTGGTGTGAGTGTGAATGGAATCAGGCCATACATGGTTGGGGGGCATTGTTTAAGGGAATTCTGAAATAAAGCAGGATGCATGGTGAGCTCATCTGCAAGCGAATATGCCCAGACATCTCTTCTGGCTCACGTCTGTTCAAAGCAGTGCCAATATACAAGCTGTAGCAACAGGTGGAAAGGACTGAATGATAGTTTGTGTGTCCTGTGTTATTTTTCCAGTGTTTTGCAGATACAATCTATTAAAAATCAACCTGACAACTTCCCTGATTTGGCTAGTATAAGAATTAATATACCATAGCAGTGAAAGTTTGGTACTCTATAACTTGACTGCTCATAGTTCTTACTACTACTGTAAATAAATACTAAATAATTTTATTAGCTATACAGAATTTATAAGCAATTCAGATTAGCTGTCATAACATCAAAAAGATAAGTATTCTCACTTGGCAGTTCAAGAAGCTAAGTCTATCAATGTAGCTATTTATATGGTCCCTGTCACTACAGTATCTGAGTGCCTCACAAACATTAATTAATTTACCTTCATGACATCCCTGTGATGTATGTTGTTGTTCCTGTTTAACAGGTGAGGAAATGAGGCACAGAGAGGTTAAGTAACTTGCCAAAGTTCACTTGAAGTCTGTGGCAGAGAACTGAACTAAACTCTCCAGAGCTCCATGCCAAACTTAACGACAAGTTTCAGTCCAGCCTTGACCAGAAGACCCTCATTCCTTTTACACTAGGCCACAGAAGGCAACAGGGACAGAGCCTGCGGGTTACAACTCAGGAATTATATTCAAACCAATAGATCAGAATTCTTGTCATTGTCATAGGATGGAAAACAACCTAAGAGAGATATTATCTCATGGACCCCGCTCAGCCCACTCCAGATCATGCAGACCAACTTGCTTCCTCTTTGTGATCACACAGCATCCCCGTGGCAATTACTTACATGGGAAAGTAAGATGGAGATTTTTTTTTAAAAGTACATTTTAGATTCTTTATCTTTCCCTTTTGCATTTCAAGACTTGAGGGTGCACTCAGGCCACTTTCCAAGCTTTTCTCTACAACCAGGTGTTCTAGAAACATTTTTATAAAATGAAAGCATAATCACTTGACTCCAGGAGTTGAGGCTTGAAATAAAATACCAAATATTGTGAAACTCACGGTAAAAGTGCAAGAGCTAGCAATACTGATGTCTTTCCTTTTAAAATCACACCCCTTTTGTGATTTTGTAACTTGTGGCACCTTGACATTTACCCCAAATTGTGTTACAAAATGTATGGCAATCAGGAGCTCCTGCAATCACTCAAGAAACCCATCCTAATATTTTTTTTCAATCTAATTTTTAATCTGGTAAATCCTCTGACACAGATGAAATCAAGAAGGTTACCCTGGATGAGTGGGATCATCTGTTTGGTAAGATCTCTCAGAAACCTGGCATGACGAGTTTGTGTAAATAGCAAATCCCTAAAACATTCTGTCAGTATGGAAATGAAATACATAAACCTGCCAGGACAAACAGGACATACTTGCACTGGTTTTTTTTTCCAGGATAAAATGTGAATTTTTATATGTATTTATTTGATAATTTTATAATTAGCACATCACAAAAACAGCTGGTTGACTGCCCACACGAAACCAACAGCTAACATTAATCCCAACCCAGTGACCCTCACATAGCAGTCAGTCTTACCATCAGCAAATAGACAAAAAGAAAAAGGACATTTTAGTAAGAATTCACACAGGTGGTTATTAAAATGGGCAATGCTACCTTTAATCAACTGCAGTCTCACTTTTGCAGCCCTCCACCTTGTCTCACTTTTGGTTACAAGAATTGTTACCAGTTACATCTCTGTAATAGACCTGACTTTGGAAGTCATCCCTGAATGTCTGTAATCAATACTGCATTTGTTTAGCAAATCAGTTCACCACAAAGTTTAAATGCAGGCAGGAAGCGTGTGTCCTTTTTAATAAAAATGAATAAATAAATCTTTTCAATTCCAGCAGCTTTACATTTCCAGCAGATTATCTTTTTTTAAAAAAGATGCTCTAAAATACAGCTGAAATCTATAGGCTAGAGAGATATTACAGACTGTGGAACCATGCAAGGGGATTAACTCCTAATATCATCCTGCTGAACAGAGTGAGCTCAACTGGGTTTAACCTGCTGAATTGGTTATATTTGCAGAATGGAGCCAAAGTGAAAGAATAAATGAAAGCTAAAGTGCGGGTGATTTTTATTCTGCTGGGAGTCATAAATGTAAGAAGAGGATGATGACTTTCCATGACTCACCTTTGGGGGAGCACAACTCCTCTTGAGGCATGTTTACCACTTCACTACTTCTATGTTCCCATTAGAGCTGGGTGAATAATTCGTAAGGGATAATTTGACAAAATTTGCCCTTTCCTGCTCACAAATTGTCCATGAACAGACTGTCATTTTCTCCAATTTATTTGTTGTTCAGATTTAGCAGTGAAAGTCTGGATCACAGAGTTTGCAAGTAAGAGGTGAGCAAGGCATGGTGCTTTGGCCCAAGAGAGCATGGCAGAGGCATCATGCTTCACAGACCACAATCCCTGGTTGGGCTGAGGGTGGGGGAGTAATTTGTGGCACCCCTTTAAAAAGGGCACCATTCTTTCCCACCCACCTTGCGCTGCAGCCATGTGGAGAATGGAGTCATGGCTCTGCCCACTCACTCGCACCTCAGTTGCTCCTGTGTGACCCCTTGTCTTCCCCTAGCTGCCAGATCTGACAACCCTTCCAGGGCTGTGCAACGGACATGGGAGTCCTTACTCCCCTGTGTAGCCATGTAAGGGCCAAGCACAGTCAACCCCTAGTCGTTTCTGTGAACAATTCTTGGGCTGCGGCTTAATCCCAAGAGCGACACAGTGAGTGGGGTAGATGCAGCCGACTGAAAGTGCAAGTGGGGTGAGAGAGCATGTGAGACCATGGGGCTGCACACTAATTGCTCAGCAAGTGAGGAACTGGACTCCATGAGAGAGAAACAAGGGCTAAGCTGCGGGCTCCACCAACTTGTCTTTTTCCTGCCTCAGACACTTTCAGTGCTTCCCCCGCCTGAACTACCCACTCACCTGCCTTCACTGGTGTCCGCCCACCAGCCCCACTCCAGAAGTCAGTAGGTGCCTGCACTGCTGCCTCTGTCTCAGCTACCTCTCACCTGCCGGCCGGGCAGCTGCTGCCTCCGTCATCTCTCAGTAGTAAGATGCAGCTGAGTACAATTTTCTTTGTAGAAGTTATAATTAAACAAGCTTGTCAAAATGAAACCTAAAAAAACAGGTACAGCAGGGCTCAGGTACTGGAGGAGCAAACTGTGTGTGAGATGGGGATGGGGAAGTGAGAGGATGTTGGTGGTAAAAAGCCGGAATAGTGCAGGCCATTGACATTTTTTCCTGGGCCTTGTCTACCCTGACTGGGGCCTTGTCTTTGTACCATCCCTTAAACCTCAGAGTTACAAACACCAAAGTTACAAACTGACAGGTCAATCACACACCTCCTTTGGAATGGGAAATATGCAATTAGGCAGCAGCAGAAACAAAAAAGCCAGTGCAGTACAGTACTGTGTTAAATATAAACTACTAAAAAAATAAAGGGATAGTTTGAAAAAATGATTTGACAAGGTAAGGAAACTGTTTCTATGCTTGTTTCGTTTAAATTAAGATAGTTAAAAGCAGCATTTTGCTTCTGCATAGTAAAGTTTCAAAGCTGTATTATGTCAATGTTCAGTTGTAAACTTTTGAAAGAACAACCATAACGTTTTGTTCAGAATAACAAACATTTCAGAGTTGCGACCAAGCTCCATTCCCGAGGTGTTCCTAACTCTGAGCTTCTACTGTATCTGATCCTGGTCTATGATTTTGTTAGGTGTCATCATCTCAACAGCTTCAGGCCTGAGAGGTACACAGATGGGAGGCCCCAAGGAAAAACTCAAGTGTGGAGCAGGAAGTAGTGTTGCAGTGTTTCCGTAAATCATTAAAGAGTTTCTGGGTTTCCCCTTAGAGGTGGCTGCACTTTGGCACGGAGTGAAGGGATTTATAGAGACAGAGAGTTTGTGAAGTGCTTAGTTGTCCTTCCTGCTGAAAGTAACTAGGGCCCAGAGCTATCAAGGTATTTGGGCTCCTAACTTGAAATCAATAGAACTTACGAACCTAAATACCCTTGCAGATCTGGGCTTATATATAACTGTAATTTACTATTGTTCCAGTCAAATGGAGCTAGGTACAGCTCCTTCTGGAATCCTTCAGTGCCTCTCCATGTACGGGTGGGAGCAGACTGACTGAGGCACTCCCTTTTCTTAAGTATCCTCCATTTCTTCTTGCCCAGACAGCCTGGGCAAAGATCAGAATAGAATTCTGATTCTCTGTGTCAGCAGTGTGTTGCTTTTTAACCTCTGGGAACTAGACTTAATTGACTAGACTGATCTGGCACCCTTCTTGGGTACACCTAGTATGTTTAAAGAACTAATGAAGACTTTGGGGAATAGGGAATAGAACAGTGAAGTTAAAAGGGGATTAGTTTTCAGAATAAGGTGAAGGTTTAGTGCATATTACTACATATAGTGGTGACAAGTCAGCTAGCTCTCAAGCACTGCAGGAAGATAATTGGAAATCTTTTTTTCTGTTTAAGAGCTAGTTTCAGGAAAATTGGTGGCACTTGTGCAGTCAAATGCTGAGAATGGGGAAGGTCATCAGAAGGACAAACTGTATTGTCATGAAGGTGACATAAATGGCTAATGTAGACACAGAGCATGAAAAATGTGGCTTGGGCTATATATAGTAAAACCATCCCTCAGCCTATCTGCTCACCTTTGCCAGAAAGAAGGGATATCTGCTCTGAGAAACGTTTTTTTAAAAAATGTTCTTTGTCCATGTATCTTTCTTCATTTCACATACACCTTTGCAATTACTTCCCCACTGCCCCATCCAAATCGGAAAAGCTCCCAGTCAGAATTCATAAAGCCACCCCTACACCTCTTGAAAGTCTCCCTTTAAAACTCACCTTGGCTGTAATGCGTCTGAGGGCCTGTGAATTTCACACACATGTGAAATGTATGCAAAAATAGCTGATTGTTTGTATAACTCCATCCTCCCCTGTCCTCTTTGTTTGTCTCATTCACCTGTTGTCTTGAAAACACACACCCCCCCCCGGGCGCAGCAAGTTTCAGCGCTGTAAAGCACCCGTGTAGACAGTGCCCCAGTGCTGGGAGCCAGACGGAGAGGGTTTTTTAGAGCACTGGGGGAGCTCTGCTGCGACTACACAAGCCACGTTAAAGTGCTGCCACAGCAGCGCTTTACCGTTGCCAGCGTAGACTAGTGTTGCCTCAGACTGTAAGCTCTGTGTCAAAGAGACAGCCATTACTAGATGTATGTACAACAACCAGCCCAACCTGCCTGAAGTCTCTAGGTGCTACCAGAATGTGAATGATGATAATAATTCAGTTTCCGCAATCTGTAGCTTTTGCATTAACCATCAAATGTTGCAATTGCAAAGGGATGAGGAACAAGATGATACATTTTAGTTACCACAGTATAAAGTGTATCTCTTGCATTCCAGGAAAGCTTCCCAATTTCCAACTTACCCAAGCCTCAAACAAAACAGAGTGTAGTCTATAAATGCTTATCAATTTATAGATTCATAGATATTTAGGTCAGAAGAGACCATTATGATCATCTAGTCTGACCTCCTGCACAATGCAGGCCACAGAATTTCACCCACCACTCCTACAAAAAAAAAAAAAACCTCACACCTATATCTGTGCTATTGAAGTCCTCAAATCGTAGTTTAAAGACTTCAAGGAGCAGAGAATCCTCCAGCAAGTGACCCTTGCCCCATGCTACAGAGGAAGGCAAAAAACTTCCAGGGCCTCTTCCAATCTGCCCTGGAGGAAAATTCCTTCCCGACCCCAAATATGGCGATCAGCTAAACCCTGAGCATATGGGCAAGATTCATCAGCCAGATACTACAGACAATTCTTTCCTGGGTAACTCGGATCTCACCGCATCTAATAGCCCATCACAGGCCACTGGGCCTATTTACCATGAATATTTAATTACCGAAACCATGTTATCCCATCATACCATCTCCTCCATAAACTTATCGAGTTTAATCTTAAAGCCAGATAGATCTTTTGCCCCCACTGCTTCCCTTGGAAGGCTATTCCAAAACCTCACTCCTCTGATGGTTAAAAACCTTCATCTAATCTCTAGTCTAAATGTCCTAGTGGGCCAGTTTATATCCATTTGTTCTTGTGTCCACATTGGTACTGAGCTTAAATAATTCCTCTCCCTCTCCGGTATTTATCCCTCTGATATATTTATAGAGAGCAATCATATCCCCCTTCAACCTTCTTTTAGTTAGGCTAAACAAGCCAAGCTCCCTGAGTCTCCTTTCATAAGATAAGTTTTCCATTCCTCGGATCATCCTAGTTGCCCTTCTCTGTACCTGTTCCAGTTTGAATTCATCCTTCTTAAACATGGGAGACCAGAACTGCACACAGTATTCCAGGTGAGGTCTCACCAGTGCCTTGTATAACGGTACTAAAACCGCCTTATCTCTACTGGAAATACCTCTCCTGATGCATCCCAAGACCGCATTAGCTTTTTTCACAGCCATATCACATTGGCAGCTCATAGTCATCCTATGATCAACCAATACTCCAAGGTCCTTTTCCTCCTCCATTACTTCTAATTGATGCGTCCCTAGCTTATAACTAAAATTCTTGTTGTTAATCCCTAAATGCATGACCTTACACTTCTCACTATTAAATTTCATTCTATTACTATTACTCCAGTTTACAAGGTCATCCAGATCCTCCTGTAGGGTATCCCTGTCCTTCTCTAAATTGGCAATACCTCCCAGCTTTGTATCATCAGCAAACTTTATTAGCACACTCCCACTTTTTGTGCCAAGGTCAGTAATAAAAAGATTAAATAAGGTTGGTCCCAAAACCGATCCTTGAGGAACTCCACTGGTAACCTCCCTCCAGCCTGACAGTTCACCTTTCAGTAGCATCCATTGTAGTCTCCCCTTTAACCAATTCCTTATCCACCTTTCAATTTTCCTATTGATCCCCATCTTATCCAATTTAACTAATAATTCCTCATGTGGCACAGTATCAAATGTCTTACTAAAATCTAGGTAAATTAGATCCATTGCGTTGGTAGAGTGTTGTTCCTCAGGCCTCATGGAACAGCAAACACAAGACGACAAGCATGCCCCCTAGTGAGGGGAAAGTAGAAATCACCGAATTCTTTTCTTGAGTAGAGCTGAAATAGTATTTAACAAGTAATTGACATGACTAAAATTTAGCCTGTTCTTCTGCTTGTAGAGTACTTATGACCAGATTACAGTGTCCTTAAAAATATTTGTTTTGAAAATGTATTAAGCACATGTTTTGAGGAGTTTTACAAATATTATGGCTTGATCACAAAGAGTTTTCAATAATAATTCAGTTTTTACTGATAAGACTGAGTTGGTTAGTTGTGAATGATCAAATACATCACATGATGTTTTTGTTCCCTAATAGGATGATTGTGCAAGCATATTTAGCATGAATATGCTCAATTTGAAATTGAGTTTCAGAAAATAATCACATGTGGCTGTGACATTCCCTTTTTTTTGGATGTTTCTGCCAGTAAAGTTGAGTAATCAAATGTAGAAGAGGCACAAGCTGGTCAGGAAGTGGTGGGGTAGGGGGACGGAATCAGCTAAAAAGTCTAGCCAATGTTCAAAAACATTTCTTTGCAGTATTTCCCTGACTCTTTACAATTCCACCTGCCTGGCAGGATGAATTGCACTGAGTAACTCTGGGTAGCTGTAAAACAGACATCCTTTTTTTTGTGGGACAGGAGGAATTTCACAGGGCTGTGATTGTGCACTAATTACTCCTATTAGTAATTAAAATAGAGATTCCAAGAATATGTCATATCAGCCTGATGGGGATAAGCAGCAGAGAGAGCCACTATCATCCTTGACCATGGAATTCACAATGGTCAAGCATGCAGCCCCATGCTCTGGGTATCCCTAAACTTCCCACTGCCAGAAGCTGGGACTGGGCAACAAGGAATGGTTCACGTGATAATTGCTATTTTGTTTGTTCCTTCTGAAGCATCTGGCACTGGCCACTCTTGGAAGACAGGATACTGGGCTAGATGGACCTTTCGTCTGACGCAGCATGGCCATTCTTATGTTCTACTGAGTATGACCTTCAGTCCCCTCTCATTTTGGCAGCCTGCAACCTTAATTTAGGAGCCAGAACTATTGGTCCTTAATTCCAAATCACAAAGTGCTGCACAGGTAGTGAAGATAATTAAAACAAAGAAATGAATCTTTCACATTTTAAATGTAAAAATCTCTTGAGGACCAGGCACAGTTAGTTATCGGCCACCTTATCAAGTAACAGTAATATGAATTAACTTATGGGTGCCATTGTTTGTTGAGGGAGTTAATGTATATTTACTGCAAAATGCCATTCAGTATGTTATGGTAACTTAATAAGTGCAGTAAATCAATTTTTAACTGCTCTAACCTCCCTCTGTCCAAGGCAATGTGTCTCACCATAGGATCCACTGCTTACTGATGATATACTGATGGCCATGGGAGCTGGGTTTATAAATCTGAGGGCAAAATTTGGCACTAAGCCAGGTAGGAAATAGTAGTTTGAAGTCATTGCCCCAAACCACTTCTTTCCCATCAGTTATTTACTTCCATTGCTACCTTCCTAAATGCACAGTAATGAAGGGGGGAAAGAGTTGGCTGCCATCACTTCAGATCACAGTGAAGTTGTGTCTGCCAAGTGATAGAGGCTAGAGAAAAAAAAACCATTTAGCAGAATTCCCTCCCTCATGGCTTGATTCATCAAGTGTATTTCATACATGCTCCTGAAGACAGAGTTACCCTGGACTCTTATTTTATTCATTTATGTTTCTCTAGTCCCTGCATAGGAGCCCCAGTCATGGACCGGGACTCTTCTGGTGCTAACATAGAACAAAAAGACATTCCCTGCCCCAAAGAGCTAATGATTTGCAGGTATCAGCTGCAAAAGGTGATTAAAAATGCAAAGTCTTTCGGCAAAGTTTGTTTCAGGGGGTAATTGTCCTTTGCATACCTTATGGTGATGGCACAGTGGCTCAAGATTCTAATACAACTACAGTAGTGAGAGTCAGAGTAGAATTCATTTTTCTCTTGGCTTGTCTAGAGAATGTCGCCCATAACTGCTCTTCTGTCTCTACTCAACAAACAAAATGGGATCCCAGCAAAGTCTGTCAGGAAGAAGGCAACCAGTAATGAGAGAAGGTTACTTCCTGGGAGCACTGCCAACTAAGCTTCACTCATGCCATTCAAACAACAAGGCACAAACTCGAGTCTGACCCATCATCAGTTTCATCAGCTGACCAGCATCTATTCATCTCAAAAGTTCTGAGGTCCAGAGCTTCATCTCTTGCAGTACTCACACGGTCTGGGGCTCTGGACTGGCTGGTAAAGAGGTTTATCTCAGTAGAATGTTTGGCTCCTTCACTAGGGACATTCTCACAGTGAAGTGCAACATCTGCAGCTCATTCCTTAATATATGCATTAAATACGGCGAAAGAAAAAATAAAATCACTCACCGGACAACCACTCATGTCCTTATCAGCCACCCTCAGTGGTATCTGTTTAATTTACAGCAGAAAGTTACTGCACATGTTAGACTGGTTAGCTGCCCTTGTTGAATAAAAATAATGAGTTTTTGTACGTAAATACCTCGTGCTGGATTAGTTCAATCGAGCTGCTATCTTCCCCTATTACCTTAGTGATAATACTAATGTAGATGATACGTCCCCTCCTTTGTAAAGTGCTCCAAGGTCCATGGGTGAAAAGTGATTATAGAACCGTTCTGGTTTTGGAGTGAGGAACAGAGGAAAGGAAGCCATTTATGGGAAAGCGGCAAAGCGTCCTGTGGCACCTTATAGACTAACAGACGTATTGGAGCATGAGCTTTCCTGGGTGCATGTAGTGGAAATTTCCAGAGGCAGGTATAAATATGCAAGCAAGAATCAGGCTAGGGATAACGAGGTTAGTTCAATCAGGGAGGATGAGGTCCTCTTCTAGCAGTTGAGGTGTGAACCTATATGAAGGAACCTAAAAAGGACAGGCAGATCCTTCAGTTTGCCCATTTTACATGCCTAAGTGATGCATCTAAATGTGGCATTTGGATCTCCAGATAAGACACCCACATTTGAAAACTGAGCCCAGGAAGCCCACTTCTCAAATACATGAACCTATGCTACAGTACCCAGCTGTGCATTTGGCACATAGGCGCCAAAAACAAGTCCAAAATGAGGGATGGAGCCATGCTGTTCTACAGACTACCTAAATGCACCCTTTGGTTTGCCATGATTTAAAGAATCATCTGCGTAGTTAGTACAAACTTCCTATTCATATTTAATTAAAGGAGGCATTTCCTTCCATAGCTTTCATTTTTAAAATCATAGCTCCCAGGACTAAACACGTAACCCAGGGCGGCACTTTAGTTTGCTTCATAACAATACCCAGAAGAGTATAATCAGATCAAACTGTCCCATGTCTAGAGAGTTCAACCTATTAATGTTGTGCTTTGATGAAAGCATTCTGCTGAGAACTAACGCCTCATTTACTGGGATGCCATCAAAGAGAGAATCATCACAAAGGCAAATCAAATCATCTTCTTTTTACTCTTTGGGGATCAGTGTAGACTGAGCCATGAAACATACTTCAGATTTTGAATGTTGCATTAATTCCATCTATCCCTGGATGGTACTAAATCCTTGTCACAATTGTACAGGGTGATATCAGAACCTGTTGTAGAAACAGCTTAGGTATATTTTGATAAGGAAGAACAAACAAGGTAGTTTATTTTTAATGCTCTGGGAGCAGGAAGGAGTTTTGTGAAGAGACTTTTTGTAACAGTAACCATTTACAATTCTTTGTACAGTGACCTTACTCACACAAGAATAAAATTCATGTTACTTCACTGAAATCAAAGGAGTTACACCGATATCATACCAGTGTGACATCCTTACTGTTTGCCACTCTCCTGTACTGTGCAGTTACTCATTAATTTTCTTGCCTTTGTTTTTAGAGTGATTGTAATCAATAGAGTTTGACACAGCCATGAGTGCTAATACAGAAGTGTGTCAATGATATTTGTGAACACACCAGCTAATTACAGGTGTGCTCCTTTTGCAGAGATCTAGCCCAGGGTCCAGGTCCCTGACTAACACTGGCAGCTGGAGCTGTAAATAGTGGTCTAAGTGAACTATCCAAGCATAGTTCTACATCTTGGTATGACAGTGACTAGAACTGTAATGTCTGGGTATCAGCGAAGTGGCTCGGAACCATATTGATCGAGAGATAATATCAAAAGGTAGTGGACTAACTTACTGTGTTCTCCTTATCTCCTGGAGCAATGTAATTGTTCTCTACCATCTAAAAAAAATTCAGTAAAAGCAGTGCTAGTGAAAGTTATTGAGGGCAGCCCTGGAGATTGATATCCTGCTTTTATCCACAGGACAGATACAGCACAGACCGTGCCAAGTCAAATGCAGTGACAACATGTATAACGAGACGGTGACAAGCTTCCCTCCCACATCCCTGCTGATCTGCCTTAGTTCTGGCATGGCAGAGCTGCCTGTTGGGCTGAACAGGCAGTTTAATTTCCACGCTCCTTCAGGCTGCAGCCACTCAATTCATTTTCGATTTGATGAGATTTTATCGGCATGACAAGCTCTACAACTGTTGCTGAAGTATAAAAAAGTGATTGACCTCTCTGGTCTCAGAGAGATAAGTAAGGCCCATACACTGTGGGACGACATGTTGTTTGGAGCGTGAGCTTCCGTGCCCACCGGTCATTATTGTCCATGCTGATCCTGAGGCAGGTTGCCCTATAGCACGATGCCACTCTATAAAGTTCCCAGCAAGGGTGCCAAATTTGGTGGCGGCTACTGTGATTACAGATACCTCCCCCCTGGAAACCGGAGTGAGACTCCTCCACAGGTGCCGCAGTACAGACATCAGCTAGTAACCACTCTCAGCCATCATCAACCTTAATGAGATTCAGACAAATGACCTAGAGGTCAAAAGCTCAGTATCCTATTACCAGTACCGGCAGACGCTCACAGCTCCAAGACAGTGAGATGCTCTTTAATCTAACCACTCAAACAGCAGCTACACATTCTGTTGTCTCTAGAGAATCACCGTACTGAAAACTTTTGAGTAGGGGAGCAACTTAGACAACTTCCTCTCAAGCCATCCAATGGACCACACAGCTGATTCCTGGTCACAAGGCTTTTTGCAAACTGACTTGAATCTTATTATTAACTCTTCAGAGTACTGCTAAAACCGTTCGCAGCTTCAAGACATGGTTAAATTTCATTTACAAGCAGATTTTTTTTAAAATGATACACTAGTTCAATACAACTGCAGTCTGATGCCTCTGCCTTGAGATTTGCAACCCTTTTACAAATTCCATCCTTAGGGAAAGATTATTTTATCACAACACAATCTTCACTGCATTGTGATATAGAGTAGTGTTAAGAAACCCAGCCTCTACTGTTAGATATTATGGATATGGATGGGCACCAAACTGAACTTCAGTCCAGATCTCTATCCACATCCAGAATATTATTTTGACACCAAAAAGTCCCCTCGCCTCTTGTTCAGATAGTTTTCCACTTTCATTGGAACCTCCTCAGGTCCTGCTCTACCAGCACTCCTAGCTATCTTCGAGACACCACTGACTTCCTGAGCAAACTGCAATCCATCGGTGATCTTCCTGAAAACACCATCCTGGCCACTATGGATGTAGAAGCCCTCTACACCAACATTCCACACAAAGTTGGACTACAAGCCGTCAGGAACAGTATCCCCGATCATGTCACGGCAAACCTGGTGGCTGAACTTTGTGACTTTGTCCTCACCCATAACTATTTCACATTTGGGGACAATATATACCTTCAAATCAGCGGCACTGCTATGGGTACCCGCATGGCCCCACAGTATGCCAACATTTTTATGGCTGACTTAGAACAACGCTTCCTCTGCTCTCGTCCCCTAATGCCCCTACTCTACTTGCGCTACATTGATGACGTCTTTATCAAAAGAAGCCCTTGAGGAATTCCACCATGATTTCAACATTTTCTATCCCACCATCAACCTCAGCCTGGACCAGTCCACACAAGAGATCCACTTCCTGGACACTACAGTGCAAATAGGTGATAGTCACATATGCCGGAAACCTACTGACTGTTATACTTTCCTACATGCCTCCAGCTTTCATCCAGACCACACCACATGATCCACTGTCTACAGCTAAGCTCTACAATACAACCGCATTTGCTCCAATCCCTCAGACAGAGACAAACACCTACAAGGTCTCTATCAAGTGTTCTTACAACTACAATACCCACCTGCTGAAGTGAAGAAACAGATTGACAGAGCCAGAAGAGTACCCAGAAGTCACCTACTACAGGACAGGCCCAACAAAGGAAGTAACAGAACGCCGCTAGCTGTCACCTTCAGCCCCCAACTAAAACCTCTCCAGCGCATCATCAAGGATCTACAACCTATCCTGAAAGATGACCCAGCACTCTCACAGATCTTGGGAGACAGTCCAGTCTCACCAGCAACCGCACACCACACAACAAAAACACTAACCCAGGAACCTATCCTTGCAACAAAGCCCGTTGCCAACTCTGTCCACATATCTATTCTGAGGACACCATCATAGGGCCTAATCACATCAGTCACACTATCAGAGGCTCGTTCACCTGCACATTTATCAATGTGATATGTGCCAGAAATGCCCCTCTGCCACGTACATTGGCCAAACTGGACCGTCTCTACATAGAAGAATAAATGAACACAAATAGATGTCAAGAATTATAACATTCAAAAACCAGTCGGAGAACACTTCAATCTCTTTGGTCACTCGATTACAGACCTAAAAGTCGCAATATTACAACAAAAACACTTCAGAAACAGACTCCAACGAGAGACTGCTGAATTGGAATTAATTTGCAAACTAAACACCATTAAATTAGGCTTGAATAAAGACTGGGAGTGGATGTGTCATTACACAAAGTAAAACTGTTTCCCCATGTTTATTTTTTCCCCCTACTGTTGCTCACATGTTCCTGTCAGCTGCTGGAAATGGCCCATCTTGATTATCACTACAAAAGGGGTTTTGTTTTGTTTTCTCTCCTGCTGGTAATAGCTCACCTTAACTGATCACTCTCGTGATAGTGTGTATGATAAACCCATTGTTTCATGTTCTCTGTGTGTATAAAATCATCCTACTGTATTTTCCACTGCATGCAACCGATGAAGTGGGCTGTAGCCCACAAAAGCTTATGCTCAAATAAATTTGTTAGTCTCTAAGGTGCTACACGTACTCCTGTTCTCTTTACTGGAACCTCTGCAGCTCTGATGACATCTGCTGGCCAGGGACTTCTCCAGAGTCAGAGGGATGAGCAAGGTGTTTGGGAGTACCACTGGCCTGAATTCAAGAGTTCCAAACCTAAGACTGCCCCCCCAACACACACACATGTGTATATTAAAGGTAGGGGCTTATGGGTAGTCACACTGCCTATTAGGAGTCAGAATCGTGGAATTAGAAGGTGGGGGTCTGATTTGTGATCAGTGGATTAAAGGAATTCCATATTCTGGTGGAAGTCAGGAGAATGGAAGAATGGAGTCCCCTTTTTACAGCAGTATCTGATTTTCTCCAGATGGCAGGTTTACTTCACTGTGAGTCTGTAATGAGAATAGATGGATGATGCATGGGCAAAATATACTTGGTCCCTATAAACTGAGGGATGCACAAACCCTGCCAGCCAAATTAGCTTATACAGTACTGATAACTGAGGGATGTTTGTGGAGCCTTTTCCATAGCGGGATCCCTCCTCCCAAATGTCTCTTTCCCATCTAGCTGGGATCTAGCCACATCCCATTCCCTCCTCTCCACTCCCTGAACCCCCCGCCCACATTCCGTTCAGCAATATGGAAAGGGCAAGGTTGTCACATGCCGCCACCCTTTCCCGGAGGAGAACTCCTGACTTAAATCTATTAGAAGCCACACATACAAACAGTTGAATTTCTCCTGCTTAACACATCACATCCACAGCAGATATGGAGGTCACTCGATTACAGACCTAAAAGTCGCAATATTACAACAAAAACACTCCATATCTGCTGTCCCTCCATTCCATTCCTTAAAGAGATGGAAGGTCCCTTTTGAGCAGGTGACTACACTTACTGCTGCAGTCACCACTTGTCATTGCTGTCTAAACAGGAGAATACCTTCCTTCAGCAGGTTTTAACCGTCTTCCCAAGAGAGCCACCTCGAGACTTCTGTTTACACATACACACACACACACACACACACACACTGTGGGGAATATTCTCCTTACAATTGCTTAGGGGATAAAAGCCACAAGACTCAAGAATGGAGCTTATGCCCCATCTGTGATTTCTCACTGTTTAATTCAAAGTTATGTGTTACGTCATTTCTCAGAAATGACAGAATAGGGGTTGCAAACCCATTAAAAGAAGGGAATATTATCTCATTTTATTGATTTTAGGTTTTGTTTTTTAATTAAAATCACTCCTCTGACTGGCTAAAATCCTGACTCTGACTGGCTTCCTACCTCCTTTTCTTTTAGATATATATTTGCTTTTCAATTTGTGCAAGTGGGTGAGTGTGTGGGTGGCGATGGTGTCTGGCAAAGGGAATCCTTCTTTATGCTGATACCTAGAATGGAAATGCAAAAGGGTTATCAGTTATGCTGCCAGGTGCAAATGCACAGATACAGCTGAAGCCCTCATCCATCATTCCAGCTGATAACTCTGTTGTTTCTCCTCTCTGTCCATGAGAGTGAGGTGAGATGACTTCACTGTGAATGTCTATATTGCTAGCCCACCCACAGGCCTGTACTTTGCTGTGTATTGTGAAGGAGGACTAGGTGAGAGGAGGGCACAGGGAGCCTCTTCCCCCTCTGTATGTATATTCACAGTGGGTTATACAGGAATACAGCCTAGCAAGCTCTTTAGTGCTAGGCTGAAGAAGCAGTGATCAGTGAACACCGCCCCACACACACCTTCCTGAAAGCCCCTGACATGTCCCTCCCACACCCTATTTCAGAGGTGCTTGTGCAGGCAGCTGCTGAAAATGTCCCTACACAAGGGGACTTCTCCACCTACCTCTTGCTGACTGTTTGAAGGCCACTCTTCACTGCCTACACTTGTGTTTCTGTGGTGCAAAGTGGCCTCAGTGAACAGGAGATTGCAGGCCAATGAATCTGAATCTTCTCTGCCTTGAACCTTGTGTGGTCATTTACGTTCACATACAGGGAGTGCAAACTGGGTGTAAAATCTTCCCATTCTGATTAGGAGTGGAGGGAGAAAACGTGTGAAGTATCTATTTACTGTTCCTATTCCAGCAGTATACATTGAGTACCATGACAGTATATACATTGAAAGGTGGCATATTATGAGAAATGGACTAAGACTATAATGGACCCAGGTCTACTAGATGTGACCTTCTCTCCCCTCCCTACATATTTTGTTCCCTCTAGAACAGCTAGACATATATAGCATCACACATGATGGTTTCACATGAACAACCTGACTCCCAGCTGTTACCTACCTTTCCCCTTAAGTCATGTCATGGTATGATTTAAGAGGTGAATAGAGACACCATTAACCAATTGTGTATCACTTTCTGCATAAATCCAGCACTTGAAGCAGTGTTTCAGGGCCCCCTGTGGCTGCAGAACCCAGATCCCAAAGATCATGGTTTAATCTGCCTCTGCAGAATACACTGTACAATATAGTAGAACTAAAAAGGTGCGACACCACATCTGATATAGGTATCTGCTATTCTAAGTAGAAAAACAGTGGTAATCTCAGATACCTCCATGTGCTAGTTGTTGGCAAATGTTGCCTTTTAAGGGTGACTTCTGTACCTCCTACTCTGATTCCCCCAAATACAGAAAACAGAGTGTGCTGAGCTGGGCTGATCAACTGGTGTCTCGCTCAGCATATTTGGACATCCTTACATAGTCAGAATCTTGCCTGCACTTTAGGTAGCTCGTATCACATTGCAAGTTCTTTCTCAGATGCACAGTGAAGCTATCTGAACGTGCACAGATGTTTTCATGTTCCACAGAGAGCATAACGGAAACAAGCCCGTTTGCACAGTGCGTGTCTGAGATTCATGCACAATGCTTCCTGCACAGGCAAATGTCATCTTGAAATTGGTTTTCATGTGCAAAAACCAGGTTCGATGGATTTCATTCTTACATATAACAAAGTCTTCAAAAGCATCACGACCTGATCTTGTCAGCAAGGAAGTTTGTTGTAATCTTACAAGTCGACTGTTAAATGTCCTTTGTGTACTAATTGATGAAGATCCAAAAGGAGGAGGAGGGGAGGAGAAAGAATGGGTACTCTGCCGCCCATGATGCACTGAAATTTCAGCCTGCCCAGAGGCAGAGGCTTGTACCAGGAAACAAGTGTCTAGACAGCTTTATGAGGGGTCATTAGCACATATGTGTTTCATATAGAAAGTATGCATTTCAGTATTTAATGTGTACATTTTAGTATCATCTAATATTCTTAGTATGGCTCAATCTTCTAATATCAGTTCTCCATGTCGTACATTAATATGCATCACATAGTGTAACAGACATTTAATGCTGAAATGCATACAAGCAGTTAGGATTTTACATGTGCAGAAATTCATATATTACAATATGCTGTATATTTACACATACATTTCGGCATCTGCAGCCACATCCATGCCCACTTTACCTGTGTTTCAGAATTTGATACTTATTAATGTGGGGAAATCATATTCACAGCTTCAGCCATGCTAAGAATTTTAGATGTTATAGTCATATTATATTTAGAAGTAAAAGTTTTATTGCTGTTATTGGTTCTTGGTGGTTATTTAACCATCTTATATCTCAGGCATCTATTATAGTTGAACTTTTGTAGACATTTACAAACATTAATTAATGTTCATGACTGCAGAAAAGTGAGCATCACTGTTTTATCCTCATTTTATAAACCAGGGAAACCAAGGCACAAAGAGGTTATGTGACTTGCCCAGGGCCATGCGCTGAGTCAGTGGCAGAGACAGAATTAAAAATCGGGAGTTCTTGACTCCCAGGTCTATGCTCAGTCCACTAAACTACAGATCCTTGTGATTCCGTGTCTGAGACATGTTTATGATCTGATCCAAAGCACATTCAAATCAATGGAAAGACTCCCACTGATTTCAACAGACTTTGGATCAGGTCCATAGTGATCAGAGATGAAATTAATGGCAGCTGGAACAGGGATGTATGAAGAGAACAGGGAGCTGGGACAGTAAGAAACTGGGTTGAAGGAAAGTATGTTTGGGCCTGATCTATTCCTGTGCCTCAGGCTGCTTTATTTTTTGGTCTGACAATGCAAGGAACAAAGCTTCAGCATCTATCAGCCGTATTTGGGTGTGTCCTGACTCTGCACAGGGTGCACACACAGGGCACTTCTAAACACACTCACCGTTCAGAGGAATAAAAAGTCATGCTTTCTTCCGGTGATGTTCGGTTTGTTGGGAGTGTCATAGGACTTCCCTTGAGTGCCAGATGTTTGTGCTGTTTGTTTAATTGAATACTGAACCGCTTGTATGTGTAAAGAGGATTAATGAACCATTAAAAATTATCAGAACCTCTTAGATCTTTGTTCTAAGGAACCAGATTTACAAAGTGTGAACCCAGAACACGTGTGAACAGGAGCTTGGAACTGAGTTCTCAACAGCCTTCATACAAACTCTTGCCATGTGGGTTTCCTTGTGAGGTGAGTCTATTTCCTTGGTCACACTCTTCCTGAATGGAAGGCAGTGCTGCATTAGATGAGTCCCTAGTATGCCTGCAGGAGTGGAAGAACCTGAAAAATAATATTAAAAAGAAAGGCACTTTCTCCAATTCACTCCACAGGTTTGCTTTCTTCTTCTTTTTGGTAGGAGGCATCTCCGTTACTGGAGGTTTGCAACCATGGTAGCCCATTTTGTATATTCTCTGCTAATCTTTTTGTGGATGAACCACCCCTGTTCAAATCCACATCTTCTATCTATTATCTTCTCTTTCTGTCCCATGTTCTTTTGCCATCAAATTTCCCTTCTGGTGCCCATAAACCTGCATTGCTCGCTGAGCCTCTTATGAGCTTTGCCTTCACCGGGAAATGCAATAGTGTTTGAACTCAATTTTTAAACAACCAAATTAGCTGACCTGATGCTAAATGGTCAGTGAAGACAGATTCAACACCAGGTCAGTTAGTGATGGTTTGTGGGCAACTAGCTGAGCTGATGCTGAATGTGACCTATCCTTGCCTGCATTGACCAGTCAATGTAGTATCACCTCACTTGATTGTTAAAAATCAAGGTTAAACACAAGTCACCTAGTGAAAAAAGGTCCCAGGGTGCATCTAGAGAAAAGCTGATGGTCTTTTTTTAAAAAAAAACAACACTGGACTTTAAGGGCAAAATTTTCATAAGAGGCCTCTAAAACTATGCTCTGAAGTTCTTGCATGTGCAATTTTCATGCAGAAGCTTCTGCTTCTGCAATACACTGTGGCCATGTCTCCTTCCAGTGGCTGGCCCACATCAAATAAAAAAGCCTGCCTGGTTCATGGTGGAGTTCATGCTTTAGCTGAAGTTCATCCACAGCAGCCTATGCAGTCAAGTTGTGTCGTGACTCGGCCTGGCTCCTTCACAGTGCTGTGGTTTAACAGCCTCAGTGTAGCCCTCAGTTTTCAAACACTATTCTTAGCACAGTCTGCACCCAGACTCAGAAGTCCAGTCTACACTAGAAAAATGAGCAGTTTTTGACAATGGATGTCAAACTATTCCCCCCCCCCACTTCCAGCTCCCTCTCAAATTATGTGGAAAATGTTTATCCCTTCAGTGTGGACAGGTCAACAGAGTTCAGCACCTTTGTCTGAGCCAGAATTTTTATCAGATGCTTTCACTCCCTAAAATGAATAAGTCAAGTGCATACTGCAGAAGACCATTTTAAAATCAATTAACAGCTATCCCCTGCTGTCAGCAATGCAATCATCCTGCAGTTGAGACCAAGGCACACAGCAGAGGAGATTATAACCATATTAACTCCTTTAGAGATTTACTGTTGGTTGCCTGACACTAGACATAGGAGCAATTTTAGTTCAAAAGGTATTTGCTCAGTGTACACACTTATCAGCATTTGATTTGCCAGCAGTCACTCATTTGTTAAAATCTACAGTTTCCATGTTTCTTTTATTCTCCCCCTGCTCCCACATAAAGAAAAATGATCAGCATTAAATTAGAAGTTTATATTTGGGTCACCATATGTCAGATAAAGTCATCCCATGGGGCAGAGAAACACATACTTACATTTTCTTGGCCTCATTAGCTCTGGATTGTGAAAGCTAATGAAATGGATAAGAGGTTAATGTACATTGCTGTGACCAAGAAAAACAGATAAACCAAGATTGTAAAAATAAAAAATACCCTTGCATATTAGAGCACTGGGTTTAGGAGCACAGGGCCTGCAGATAAGGCTGTGTGGCTGTTATCCCTTCCCCCAGTCTCTCTGACCACATGGCTTGCTATTCTGCTCATTCCCTATGCTCCTCAAATATCAAATTCTAGCTATTTCCCTCTTCTCCTCTCTCGACAGTGGCTGGTAGATAATGCTCGTGTTGCCGTACCATCTGGAACAGCATCCCTGTTGCTCTGTGCCTAATTGCATTTGAAGAGAATCAGGGCATCTATCTCAGAAAAAGCCATCTCTTGACCCAGGCTTATGATTCCTCCTAACTATCTGTCTGCTCACAATTCTGCTCATTTATCCTCCTGCATTTATACTTTTTAACTGTCACCCTCTGTTTACTCTATGTACCACCACATCTTCAAATGACAAGTGTATTCTATACCTGATTTGCACTGTATTCCCATGTGCAGGATAGTCTAAGCTGCTGGGTAGAGATTGTGATACCTTTATATAAACAATGACATTAATTCAGTGCGGGAGGTGGGGGGGGAGCTACATTAATGCAGCATTAAGGTTGCTTGGTGGTATGCCAACCACTTGCAGAAAATTAAACTAAGCAAAACTCCAACATCTGAAAACCAGAAAATACAGGGTGAAAGTTGGTCATGCAGTTGTACATAAATCCATATGTTGGCAATCCTGACAGCATACGTATTAGGCAGCAGGTTTAAAACAAACAAAGGAAGAATTTTTTCACACAACGCACAGTCAACCTGTGGAACTCTTTGCCGGAGGATGTTGTGAAGGCCAAGACTATAACAGGGTTAAAAAAATAACTAGATAAGTTAATGGAGGATAGGTCCATCAATGGCTATTAGCCAGGATTGGCAGAGATGGTGTCCCTATCGTCTGTTTGCCAGAAGCTGGGAATGGGAGACAGGGGATGGATCACTTGATGATTACACTATTTGTTCTGTTCATTCCCTCTGAAGGGCCTGGCATTGGCCACTGCCCCAGTATGGCCATTCTTATGTCTTTTCCCTCAGCAGATGAGGTACTTGTGCTGTGAATTCCAAACTTCTGTGCTCTGTGTCTTTGGAAACAGCACATTAATCTGCCTCAAGATCAGGAAGGAGCCACTTTCTCCCCACTGTCCCAGGGACTAGTGAAATAGGGAAATACAGGTTTTCTCAAACAACCTATCCAATCCTTGCCTACCACTCATTGCCTAGCCCCTTTGCAACCTCAACCAATCTCTCTGTCCCAGTCCCTGTCTCCCTGCCTTCTTCCCCACAAAATCATCGGTTTCCCTTCCTCATCTGAGCGCTCAGCCTCTCTTCCCTCCCCTACCACCATTCTTATTTACCCCCCTCCCCATAAATACCATCCCCTCACTGCAGCCCCAAAGCCCTATTCCCCCTTTGCTCTGCCCCCTACTATCCTTCCCCGCCTAAATATCTTAATTACATTCCCCCCAAAATAAAACTGCCACCCATGATTCAGAAACAGTAGCCAATCTCCACCTACTCAGTCCAAAATTCCTTTTGTCTTCAGTGGGGGTTTGTGATTAACTTATCCTTAGTTATGTTAACGGAATGGTGAGTTCAAAGCCCTGAAGGATGAGTTCAGTCATCAGACTCAATGAGCTGAATAATTCATCCAGTGATTAGTACCTCTCAGTTTAACTGTACAAGGCAGCAGAAGAAAACTGGCTTTTGGCAGGGCCTATAACTCAGGAACCCCTTGGTCAAATGATCCCAAGATTACTCTACCCTGCACACCAAATTTCAGCACAATCCAATTAAACATTCAGATTTTAGAGCACTTACAATAGTCAAGCTTTAAAGCATATAAAATGGCGGGAATGTTTTCTGCATTGGCACATACACAATGTAAAATGGTACATCTTTTAAAAATATTGTTCTCAGGTTGGTTCCCCCAAAGTTTTAGTGGGTGCCATGCACTAACTTGGGTAAAACTCGACAGACTATAGTCAGACTATTTTGACCAGCATCACATCGATAGTTTGATCTGTATCTCTGGTAGGGTGACCAGACAGCAAGTGTGAAAAATCAGGACAGGAAAGTGGGGGGTGAAGTTAATAGAGCTGTCTATATAAGACAAAGCTCCAAACATCAGGACTGTCCCTATAAAATTGGGACATCTGGTCACCCTAATCTTTGGGCAAAAATATCCCACCTAGAAATGTTTTTAATGGCTATTTTGGGGGGCTTATATCTCTGGAACTCCTCACCCAAATGACTCCCCATTTGGGTTACTAACCCTACTCTGCACCATTGTGAGGCACATCACATTTCAAAGAAGAAATAAAATTAACTATGTTGATTTTACCAGACTTAGAAAGATCAATCTTTAGGCAGATATCTTGATGACACCCTAACTATGGTGGCGCTGGCATACCACTATAATAAAAAATATTGTTAGTCTTTCCATAGCAAATCCTTCCATTTCATGGTTTATTGGGAAAAATGTATTGGTTTTAATGGGGAAAATTCCCTCTAGTCTACGTTTTAAAGTACAGACTTTCATCATGGGAAGGATCATTGTGGATAAAAAACCACTACACCATCAAACTAGTCAAACGGTTTCTTTGATTCCTGTATGTGAAGTTAGTGCTCATGTAAGGTGTTGGGTTTACAATCCTAGAAGGTGAAGTCTATTGATCCACAGATCAGACACAGCATAGGAGGCCGCAGTAGCCATCTGTTCAACCAACCCAGAGAAAGATGACCACGGGGTTAGAATGTTTCTCAGTTATTGTTGACCCTGCTGAGACTCCCAAACAGAATGTCAATTAGGGTTCATTGTGGTGTTGACTATTATGATGAGGACATTGGGACCTGGACTGAGGTCACCAACTCATTTCAGAGAGGCCATCAAATGGCATCTATTTTCAGTCACTACTTAAATGGGCTATATTCAAACAGGCAACCTAAACGGTGAAGGATTCTGTATCCCTTTACCCTGAGTCAGGCTATCCCCCATAACTGACCTGTTGTCCTTTAACTTTTATGTTATACAAGTTTCAGACAGACTGTCTAGAAAAGTGAGATAATAGGAAACAGGAGGGGAAAATAAGATCCAACTATTAATATGTTCATAAAGCACTTAGGCAACTAAAGACCTATGTAAGTGCTAAGTACTTTTACTGGGCCAGATCCTGATGTCTTTGCTTGGTCATTACTCAGACCAAGCTCTCAGGGAAGTGAGAGTTGAGTTAGGGCTTTAGGATTTGGCCTATTGATATGACTATATTCTAAGTAATTATGATATCTTCAGTCCACCCTTCATAAAATGGGACTAGAAATAGAAACCATACTGTTACTAGCCAGTTTTGGTTTGGTTTGCAAACCCTCTTTACAAGCTACCTTCTGCAACCAGCGTCTAAAAACCAGTTTGCTGCATCCTCTGATGCAGGCTGCAGCTGCATTCTCCTTGTGACTGCATGTGGCAGAATAGCCTCATGAATGGGATGTTGGCACTAACTAAAAGGTTCCTAGTTCACATTAACATAGTCCTTTTCAAACAGGATTACATTAATGCAAACTAGGAACTTTTTAATTCGTGCCCACAGCATCTACATGGGGGAGTTACAGTGCAGCACTTCAGTGCGCACTGCTATTCAAACCCCCGGCGTCCGAACTGTGGGACAGTTAGCTTTAATATTTTATCAGAGGATCCACAGCAATTTGCAAACATGCAACCAATGCTCACACCGATTTTATTATTTATACAATAGCACCTACAGGCCCCCAGCTGAGATCAGAGCCTCATTATATTCAGTCCTGTACATACACATAATAAGACTGTCCCTGCCCAAAAGAACTTGCATTCTAAATAGACAAGACGAGTGGCAAGGGAAGCAGTGCCATTGAGTAGTGACTTGCAAACAGTCACACAGTGGATTGGCAGCCGCGTTGAGAAGAGAACCCAATTCTCCTGACCCCCTCTCTAGCACCCTATCCACTAGATCAGGGGTTCTCAACCTTTTTCTTTCTGAGCTCCCCCCAACATGCTATAAAAACTCCACGGCCCACCTGTGTCACAATAATGTGTTTTCTGCATATAAAAGCCAGGGCCAGCATTAGGGGGTAGCAAGCAGGGCATTGCCTGAGGTCCCACACCACAGGAGCCCCTGCAAAGCTACATTGCTCAGGCTTCATCTTCATCCTTGGCTGGCGGGGCTCAGAGCCCAGGCTTCAACCCCATGCAGCAGGGCTTTGGCTTTCTGCCCTAGGCCCCAGTGAGTCTAATGCTGGCCCTGCCTGGCGGCCCCCATGAAACCTGGTCACGGCCCCCTAGAGGGCCTCAGACCCCTGATTGAGAACCACTGCACTAGATCACACTACCTCATGTGAGTTAGGTTTATGGTTGGTGAACTCTACCCACCAGTGATATCAGGAAAATTTAAAATAAAAATAGTAATAATAATAATAATAATAAAAAATTACAATTCCGTGCAAATCAGAAGCAATACTCAGACTCCAGCAAGTTGCCAAGATGCTGACAGTGTGCCACAATATTCAACAGCTTCTCGTTTTAATTATCACTCCTCATGTTGTACAGATACCAATGAAAATAGTGCATAAACTCAGCCAAAAACTGATATGTGTCTACATGCGGGAAAGAGTATCGAAGCAAGAAAGGAATTCAACTGAGCCTCACAAAACACAAATCTGGAGTTTTTAAACATTCTCCCTTCTGTTGCTCTTCTGAGGAGGAGATTTTGACCCAAAAGCTTCTTGGCATCACCAGAATCAAGAATAGATTCTTGGCCCTGCTAGGGAGCTGTGCAAAGTGGCATAAAGTCCGTTTAAGAGGCTACTTGGGGATTCTGCTTGTGTAAAGGGAAACCCAGGGTGTCATAGAGCCAATGTAGTGACCCACACCATCCACCTCCAAACCCCTGAGGTAAGGGGCATGGCCGGGGAAAAGGGTATGGCTCTGCACTCCAGTTATTCTTGGCTATTGGAACAGTACTTGGGACCGTAGGCAGCTAAATGCAATTTCCAGCAGCCCTTTAAAACAAACATCTAGGTTGGACTCTCCAGAGCGTCCTCTAGAAAAAAGACTTTAACACTTGCTGAAGATCCACTTTGACGCAAAGTACCCAGTCAAACATCACCTGACTGCATTTTGCCAACCTATTATTCAGCCCATAAGATGGCTGGTGTGCAGTGGTGCTGGCAGCCAGACTGTCACACACTGATTGGCCGCAGAGACTTGCCCATGCTGCCGCAGTCAAATTCTGATTGGCCTCCCCCATGTTCTGCTTGTGTGCTGATCGGAAATGCTAACTGGGTGTAAATGTCCCATCTCACCCTGTAATCTGAAGAGGAGATTTAGCTCAAACCGCTGCTGACCAAATCCTAAAAATAAATGAACGTGCTGTGAGGGATAAATCTTGAATGTCAGGCGACACCAGAGTTAATCTAATATCAGAAATGGGGTTTAAGGCAGATTGAGTTCAGCACCCATGCATCTGGGTCAGCAAGGGGAAAACACTGAATGAGATTGATGTGATTTTGCTGTTGTGCTTTCTTTGTGTATATTTGTATCAGACTTTATATAAATCCCATCCCAGTAAACACTCTACAGAGGGGGAATCTCCCAGCATCCTGTACAGGAGTGGGTGTGAGTTGCCCCCACAACACTATCACCCTCATCCTACTCCAAAATAGGACTCTGTAGAGGTTCTCCACAATGTCTGGGATTTGCATGTGGAAAGGAAGTTGGGTGGGATGGAGCAATGGACTAGGGCAAAGTATATTATACACACACACATACAGAAAGCATCAGTAAATCCATTAGAGCTAATGAATATTGGGTCTTCGTTAATTTTCCACAGTCAGTCTTCATGCCACAAAATCTCCATGGGGTAGCTTATTAAAACAATGGTGGGGGCAAATGGAAACGAACCACGCTGCCAGGGAGCCAGAGATGAGAGCATGAGGCACTGGGGCTGAGTCAGGATCCTGTACCCACCACACAGATGGCTCTGTAACTCTGGTGGATACCCTGAGTTCTGCAGAGTTTGGAGGCAAACAACTGCCTGTTTTTTGGGTGAACATCTCTCTCTCTCCTGCCTGCCCCCCGCTCCCATAACATCTCCAGTGGAATCATATGAGAAAAATACTCCAAGGGGACCTTCTGAGGCATTTCCTCCACCCCACTGTTAAGGTTCCTCCCCAACTCTGAACTCTAGGGTACAGATGTGGGGACCTGCATGAAAAACCTCCTAAGCTTATCTTTACCAGCTTAGGTCAAAACTTCCCCAAGGTACAAAATATTCCACCCGTTGTCCTTGCCGCTACCACCACCAAACTAATACTGGTTACTGGAGAAGAGCTGTTTGGACGCGTCTTTCCCCCCAAAATACTTCCCAAAACCTTGCACCCCACTTCCTGGACAAGGTTTGGTAAAAAGCCTCACCAATTTGCATAGGTGACCACAGACCCAAACCCTTGGATCTGAGAACAATGAAAAAGCATTCAGTTTTCTTACAAGAAGACTTTTAATAAAAATAGAAGTAAATAGAAATAATTTACAGACTAGGGACCGAATGGCTAGGCAGCAGTTCTGCGGAAAAGGACCTAGGGATGACAGTGGACGAGAAGCTGGATATGAGTCAGCAGTGTGCCCTTGTTGCCAAGAAGGCCAATGGCATTTTGGGATGTATAAGTAGGGGCATAGCGAGCAGATCGAGGGACGTGATCGTTCCCCTCTATTCGACATTGGTGAGGCCTCATCTGGAGTACTGTGTCCAGTTTTGGGCCCCACACTTCAAGAAGGATGTGGATAAATTGGAGAGAGTCCAGCGAAGGGCAACAAAAATGATTAGGGGACTGGAACACATGAGTTATGAGGAGAGGCTGAGGGAGCTGGGATTGTTTAGCCTGCAGAAGAGAAGAATGAGGGGGGATTTGATAGCTGCTTTCAACTACCTGAAAGGGGGTTCCAAAGAGGATGGCTCTAGACTGTTCTCAATGGTAGCAGATGACAGAACGAGGAGTAATGGTCTCAAGTTGCAGTGGGGGAGGTTTAGATTGGATATTAGGAAAAACTTTTTCACTAAGAGGGTGGTGAAACACTGGAATGTGTTACCTAGGGAGGTGGTAGAATCTCCTTCCTTAGAGGTTTTTAAGGTCAGGCTTGACAAAGCCCTGGCTGGGATGATTTAACTGGGAATTGGTCCTGCTTTGAGCAGGGGGTTGGACTAGATGACCTTCTGGGGTCCCTTCCAACCCTGATATTCTAGGATTCTTTGATTCTATGATAAAGAAATCCCCCCTGTAAAATCAGGATGGTAGATATCTTACAGGGTAATTAGATTCAAAAACATAGAGAACCCCTCTAGGCAAAACCTTAAGTTACAAAAAAGATACACAGACAGAAATAGTTATTCTATTCAGCACTGTCAAGGTTCCTCCCCCACTCTGAACTCTAGGGTACAGATGTGGGGACCTGCATGAAAAACCTCCTAAGCTTATCTTTACCAGCTTAGGTCAAAACTTCCCCAAGGTACAAAATATTACCCCCGTTATCCTTGGAATGGCCGCTACCACCACCAAACTAATACTGGTTACTGGGGAAGAGCTGTTTGGACGCGTCCTTCCCCCCAAAATACTTCCCAAAACCTTGCACCCCACTTCCTGGACAAGGTTTGGTAAAAAGCCTCACCAATTTGCTTAGGCGACTACAGATCCAGACCCTTGGATCTTAAGAACAATGAACAATCCTCCCAACACTTGCACCCCCCCTTTCCTGGGAAATGTTGGATAAAAAGCCTCACCAATTTGCATAGGTGACCACAGACCCAAACCCTTGGATCTGAGAACAATGAAAAAGCATTCAGTGTTTTACAAGAAGACTTTTAATAAAAAATAGAAGTAAATAGAAATAAAGAAATCCCCCCTGTAAAATCAGGATGGTAGATATCTTACAGGGTAATTAGATTCAAAAACATAGAGAACCCCTCTAGGCAAAACCTTAAGTTACAAAAAAGATACACAGTCAGAAATAGTTATTCTATTCAGCACAATTCTTTTCTCAGCCATTTAAAGAAATCATAATCTAACACATACCTAGCTAGATTACTTACTAAAAGTTCTAAGACTCCATTCCTGTTCTGTCCCCGGCCAAGACGACTACAGACAGACACACAAACCCTTTGTTTCTCTCCCTCCTCCCAGCTTTTGAAAGTATCTTGTCTCCTCATTGGTCATTTTGGTCAGGTGCCAGCGAGGTTACCTTTAGCTTCTTAACCCTTTACAGGTGAGAGGAGCTTTCCCCTGGCCAGGAGGGATTTCAAAGGGGTTTACCCTTCCCTTTATATTTATGACACGCCCCCCAAATCTCAGCTAGGGTGAAACACTGGCTGGGATTTCTTCCTGGAGCTCTAGGAAAACAGAGTTAATAAGACACATGCATCTCTAAATATACTACCAAGTACATAAAGACTAACAATATTTTCCACATCTCAAGGACGATTTTAACCAGTTGATTCTGGGAAACTTTCACGGGAGAGTGCATCAGCCACTTTGTTAGAAGCTCCTGAGATGTGTTGGATGTCGAAATCAAAATCTTGGAGAGCTAAACTCCACCGAAGAAGTTTTCTGTTAGTTTCTTTGACGGTGTGAAGCCACTTTAGTGCAGCAAGGTCGGTTTGCAGGTGGAAACGCCGTCCCCAAACATATGGGCGTAGCTTTTCCAGAGCGTAGACAATGGCATAACATTCTTTTTCAGTGACTGACCAGTTGCTTTCCCTCTCAGACAGTTTTTTGCTGAGAAACACTACAGGGTGGAATTCTTGATCAGGTCCTTTCTGCATTAAAACTGCTCCCACACCACGCTCGGATGCATCTGTGGTTACTAGGAACGGTTTGTCAAAGTCTGGGGCCCTTAGTACAGGGTCAGACATGAGTGTCGCTTTAAGCTTGTTAAAGGCCTTCTGACACTTTCCGGTCCACTGAACAGCATTTGGCTGTTTCTTTTTGGTTAGGTCTGTCAGTGGGGCAGCGATTTGGCTGTAGTGCGGTACAAATCGTCTGTAATAACCGGCCAAGCCTAAGAAGGATTGAACCTGTTTCTTTGACTTTGGGACAGGCCACTTTTGGATAGCATCCACTTTGGCCTGTAGGGGGCTGATAGTTCCTTGACCCACCTGGTGTCCAAGGTAAGTCACTCTGTTTAGGCCTATTTGACACTTCTTAGCCTTAACAGTTAGTCCTGCCTCCCTTATGCGCTCAAGGACTTTTTGTAGATGTTCCAGGTGGTCTGCCCAGGAATCCGAAAATATAGCCACATCGTCAAGGTAGGCGACTGCATATTCTCCTAATCCCGCTAGGAGACCATCTACAAGTCTTTGGAAAGTGGCGGGTGCATTTCGCAGCCCGAAAGGGAGTACATTAAATTCATACAGCCCGAGATGTGTGATGAAGGCTGACCTTTCCTTGGCAGATTCATCTAGCGGTACCTGCCAGTACCCCTTGGTTAAGTCCAAGGTAGAGATGAACTGGGCCCTTTCCAGTTTCTCTAATAGTTCATCTGTGCGTGGCATGGGATAGTTGTCTGGGCGAGTTACAGCATTTAGCTTACGGTAGTCCACGCAAAAACGTATTTCCCCATCTGGTTTGGGAACTAGAACCACTGGAGATGCCCATGCACTTTCAGAGGGGCGGATTACACCCATCTGTAACATATCCTGGATCTCCCGTTCTATAGCAGTTTTAGCTTGAGGAGACACCCGGTAAGGTTGGACCCTAATTGGGTGAGCATTACCTGTGTCAATGGAGTGGTAGGCCCGTTCAGTCAGTCCTGGGGTGGCTGAGAACGTTGGCGCGTAGCTAGTGCACAGCTCCTGGATCTGCTGTCGCTGCATACGCCCAAGGGTCATGGAGAGGTTCACCTCTTCCACACCACCAGCACATTTCCCTTCGTAGTAGACACCTTCAGGCCACTCAGCGTCGTCTCCTCCCTGGGCTGTAAACTGACAAACCTTTAATTCTCTGGAATAAAAGGGCTTTAGAGAATTAATATGATACACCTTAGGCTTTCGGTTGGAGGTGGGGAATGCTATGAGATAATTAACAGCTCCCAGGCGCTCCTGGACCACGAATGGCCCTTCCCACGATGCTTCCATTTTATGGGCCTGGAGCGCCTTTAAGACCATGACCTGGTCTCCTACTTTGAAGGAACGCTCTCTGGCATGTTTATCATACCAGGCTTTTTGCTCTTTTTGAGCATCCTGTAAGTTTTCTCTAGCAAGGGCTAAAGAGGTTCGGAGGGTGGTTTGTAGGTTGGTTACAAAGTCCAGAATGTTAGTTCCTGGAGAAGGTGTAAATCCCTCCCATTGCTGCTTCACCAACTGCAATGGCCCCTTAACCTCACGGCCATATACAAGTTCAAATGGGGAAAACCCTAAACTGGGATGTGGTACAGCTCTGTAGGCAAAGAGCAACTGCTGCAATACTAGGTCCCAATCATTGGAGTGCTCATTTACGAATTTACGTATCATGGCCCCCAAAGTTCCATTAAACTTCTCCACCATGCCATTTGTTTGATGATGGTAAGGAGTGGCAACCAAGTGATTTACCCCATGAGCTTCCCAAAGGTTTTTCATAGTTCCTGCCAGGAAATTAGTCCCTGCATCTGTGAGGATGTCGGAGGGCCAACCTACCCTGGCAAAAATGTCTGCTAGTGCCTGGCACACACTTTTAGCCCTGGTGTTGCTTAGAGCTACTGCTTCCGGCCATCGGGTGGCAAAATCCATGAAAGTCAGTATGTACTGCTTTCCTCTGGGTGTCTTTTTCGGAAAAGGACCCAGAATATCCACAGCTACTCGCTGAAATGGAACTTCAATGATGGGGAGTGGCTGGAGAGGAGCTTTGACCTGGTCTTGGGGTTTTCCCACTCTTTGGCACACCTCACAAGACTGGACATAGGTAGAAACATCCTTGCCCATTCCCTCCCAGTGGAATGACCCCCCCAAACGGTCTTTGGTCCTGTTCACCCCAGCATGGCCACTAGGGTGATCATGGGCTAAGCTCAAGAGCTTGGCCCGGTATTTAGTTGGAACTACCAACTGTCTCTGAGGATGCCAGTCTTCCTGGTGTCCCCCAGAAAGAGTTTCCTTGTATAAAAGTCCTCTTTCTACAACAAACCTGGATCGATTAGAAGAGCTGAGAGGCGGTGGGTTGCTCCGTGCCGCCGTCCAAGCTCTCTGGAGGCTTTCATCTGCTTCCTGTTCAGTCTGGAACTGTTCCCTTGATGCTGGAGACATCAGTTCCTCATGGGATTGTGGACCTAGGCTTGGTCCCTCTGGAAGCGATATAGGGGATGGAGCTGTTTCTGTTGACTGTGAACCACTCTCCGCTGGTGCACTATGTTGGGATTCAGGCTCCGGCTGAGCCTCTTGTGTAGGGTTATCGGCTGCTGCCAGTTCAGGTTCGGTGGGGCCCTCTGGTGTTGAGGTTGCAAGTACTGGATTCAGTGCTGACACGGGGTCTGGTGTTGGTTGTTCGACTGGTTCCGGTTCTGGGACTGGTTCCGTCTGGGTCTCTGGGACTGGATCCACTACTGCTGTTGCAGACATTGGCCTGGGGTCCAGGTCCATCACCTCTGACTGGGTCCTGATAGAAGTTTCCGGAACAGAGCTAGGCCTCACGGCTTGTTTAGCCTGGTTGCGGGTGACCATTCCCACCCTCTTGGCCTGCTTCACATGATTGGCCAAGTCTTCCCCCAACAGCATGGGGATGGGATAATCATCATAGACTGCAAAAGTCCACATTCCTGACCAGCCCTTGTACTGGACAGGCAACTTGGCTGTAGGCAAATTGAAAGAGTTGGACTTGAAGGGTTGAATCGTCACTTGGATCTCTGGGTTGATTAAATTGGGGTCCACTAAGGAAGCATGGATAGCTGACACTTGTGCTCCGGTGTCCCTCCACGCGGTGACCTTCTTCCCGCCCACACTCACAGTTTCCCTCCGCTCCAAGGGTATCTGGGAGGTATCTGGGCCTGTGGACCTCTGGTGTGATTCCGGTGCAATGAACTGTAATCTGTTGGGGTTCTTGGGGCAGTTGGCCTTTACATGCCCCAGCTCGTTACACTTAAAACATCGTCCAGCTGACGGGTCACTGGGGCGAGGAGGGTTGCTGGAGAACGGGGTGGTGGGACGATAAGGGGTCTGGAGGGTTCTTTGGGAGGTAGGTGGGGCTTTGGGCGGCCCCCGGTAATAGGGTGTGGTCTGGGGTGGTCCCTTCTGGTCTCCGCTCCAACTGCGACCAGTTTTCTTCTTCTCTGCCACCTCCACCCATCTGGCTCCAATCTCTCCTGCCTCAATTACAGTTTTGGGTTTCCCATCTAGGATGTATCTTTCTATTTCCTCAGGAACACCCTCTAAGAATTGTTCCATTTGCATTAGGAAGGGCAAATTTACTGGAGATTCAACACTTGCTCCTGATATCCAGGCATCCCAATGTTTTACAATGTGGTAGGCATGTCGGGTAAATGACATGTCTGGTTTCCACCTTAGGGCTCTGAACCTCCGACGAGACTGCTCGGGTGTTATCCCCATTCTGACTCTCGCCTTGGATTTAAACAGTTCATACTTGTTCATGTGTTCTTTAGGCATTTCAGCTGCCACCTCAGCTAAGGGTCCACTGAGCTGCGGCCTCAGCTCTACCATGTATTGGTCAGTAGAGATGTTGTACCCAAGGCAGGCCCTTTCGAAGTTTTCTCAGAAGGCCTCAGTATCATCACCTGCCTTGTAGGTGGGGAACTTTCTGGGATGGGAAGTGGTACCTGGAGAAGGATTGCTAGGGTTTGTTGGTATATTCTGCTGGGCCTTTATCCTCTCCATCTCCTCCACATGCTTCCTCTCTTTTTCCTTCTCCTCCTCCACATGCTTCCTTGCCTCCATTTCCCTCTTGTGGGCAGCCTCTTGGTGTTGTTCTGCCTCCCTTTCTTGTTCCTTCTTCAGCTGCATGAGTTCTATCTGTCTTTCATGTTCCCTTTGTTTTTCCTCAGCCTGAAATTTGGCTAATTCCAGCTGTAGTCGAGCTGAGGATTTGGCCATTCTAACCTCTCTGTTTTTAACTAACTTGACACCCGAGGTTTAGAAATAAACAAACAAAACTTGGCTGTAAAATTTTGCTGTGCTGGAATAGAATACCTATTCTCTGATAGTGATTGTCAGCCTACAGAAAAAGACAATTCCCTTGTCTCTGCTCTGGGCCCAAATTAAAGCAAAAACCCTCCAACTACTTGGAAACCTGCTTACCCAGCCCAAAGAAGAAAAAAAAATTTCTTTTCAAACCTGTGCTCCTTGTAAAACAAAAAAAAAAAATCAAAATCCTAAAAAAAAACCCTGCCACTTTTGTCTCCAGGCAAATGGGTAGAGCACACACCCCCTATTTACTTTTAGGAAGAAAAGAAAAAAAAAAAAAAAACCTCTGGGTTGGAAGACTGTGAATTTCCCTGCAGGAGTTAAGTATCCTGCCTCCAGGCAAAGAAAACCTGCAATTCACAAGATAATCCCCTTTTGTCTCTGCTTGGCCACAAAGCAGAGAGAAACCAAGCTGCTTTCAGTTTCAAAGCTGCCTTCTGGACTTCCTAAAAATTCCTTTTTAAAATCTGTATTTCTAGTTCAAAAAATCTCAACTGGATCTCAAAATGATTTCAGGTTAATCCCACCACTGTGCCACCATGTCACGGTTCCTCCCCCACTCTGAACTCTAGGGTACAGATGTGGGGACCTGCATGAAAAACCTCCTAAGCTTATCTTTACCAGCTTAGGTCAAAACTTCCCCAAGGTACAAAATATTACCCCCGTTATCCTTGGAATGGCCGCTACCACCACCAAACTAATACTGGTTACTGGGGAAGAGCTGTTTGGACGCGTCCTTCCCCCCAAAATACTTCCCAAAACCTTGCACCCCACTTCCTGGACAAGGTTTGGTAAAAAGCCTCACCAATTTGCTTAGGCGACTACAGATCCAGACCCTTGGATCTTAAGAACAATGAACAATCCTCCCAACACTTGCACCCCCCCTTTCCTGGGAAATGTTGGATAAAAAGCCTCACCAATTTGCATAGGTGACCACAGACCCAAACCCTTGGATCTGAGAACAATGAAAAAGCATTCAGTGTTTTACAAGAAGACTTTTAATAAAAAATAGAAGTAAATAGAAATAAAGAAATCCCCCCTGTAAAATCAGGATGGTAGATATCTTACAGGGTAATTAGATTCAAAAACATAGAGAACCCCTCTAGGCAAAACCTTAAGTTACAAAAAAGATACACAGTCAGAAATAGTTATTCTATTCAGCACAATTCTTTTCTCAGCCATTTAAAGAAATCATAATCTAACACATACCTAGCTAGATTACTTACTAAAAGTTCTAAGACTCCATTCCTGTTCTGTCCCCGGCCAAGACGACTACAGACAGACACACAAACCCTTTGTTTCTCTCCCTCCTCCCAGCTTTTGAAAGTATCTTGTCTCCTCATTGGTCATTTTGGTCAGGTGCCAGCGAGGTTACCTTTAGCTTCTTAACCCTTTACAGGTGAGAGGAGCTTTCCCCTGGCCAGGAGGGATTTCAAAGGGGTTTACCCTTCCCTTTATATTTATGACAAGCACAATTCTTTTCTGAGCCATTTAAAGAAATCATAATCTAACACATACCTAGCTAGATTACTTACTAAAAGTTCTAAGACTCCATTCCTGGTCTATCCCCGACAGAAACCAGCATATAGACAGACACACAGACCCTTTGTTTCTCTCCCTCCTCCCAGCTTTTGAAAGTATCTTGTCTCCTCATTGGTCATTTTGGTCAGGTGCCAGCAAGGTTACCTTTAGCTTCTTAACCCTTTACAGGTGAGAGGAGCTTTCCCCTGGCCAGGAGGGATTTCAAAGGGGTTTACCCTTCCCTTTATATTTATGACACCCACCAAACTGAGAGTTACTGCTGCTGAAAACAGGTTTGAAATGTAAACATAAATATTGTGCCAGATCTAAGGTGGAAGCAGAGAGAGTTGTTCCATTTCATCATAAAATGACACGGAGCACCATGAAGGGATTTTTTCCTCCCAAGTGTATTCTGGGAGGTTTTTACAATCTCATTCCTACAAATTGCCATGGTTAGAGAGGAGAGATTGGAAGGGAAGGTCCCAGTGCCACTGAACATTCTTTCTTTCTCTCTCTCAGGTACATGGCTGGCAAGTCCTTGTTCACATGCTCAGGGTCTACTTGATCACCATATGTGGGGTTGGGAAGGAATTTTCCCTCAGGTCAGATTGACAGTGACCTTCGGGTTTTTCTCCTTCCTCTGCAGTGTGTGGGTGCAGGTCACTGCTATGTCTCAATCATTTCCCTGCCACTGCATGGGAATCATAGAATATTAGGGTTGGAAGCGAACTCAGGAGATCATCTAGTCCAACCCCCTGCTCAAAGCAGGACCAATCCCCAATTTTTGCCCCGGATCCCTAAATGGCCCCCTCAAGGATTGAACTCACAACCCTGGGTATAGCAGGCCAATGCTCAAACCACTGAGCTATCCCTCCCCCCTGTATGTGGGATCAGTATGTGGTACACCCCGGTCCCTCCTATATTCTGCCTGTGGCACATAACAGTCTAATCTCTGAAGGGATGTAATACTTGGTCTAATTTCGGTTGTTCGGTTTAGTGTGCAGGAGCTGGGGTGATGTTGGTGGCCTGTGATATCCAGAAGGCTCTAGATGACCAGGTGGTCCCTTCTAGTCTTAAACTCTACGACTTAATGACCAGAGCTTGGTGAAGCTGCAGAACTAAGCAAGCACTTCTCTATGTGGGAAACCCTCCCCTTTGCCCCCACCAAAACACCCGAAGCAAAACTCTTATGCTGGGGATCTTGTGGTGGGGGCGGGCGCAGAGCTAGCCATGTCAGCTCTGTGCCTGCTGGGAAGACCTCCTCTATGAGAGGTATTCCCCAAGAGGACCTTATTGCTATTTTGTGGCCCCTTTGCACAGCCACTTGGCAGGGATGACTTCAGCTTCCCAAGAGTAGTATAAAGAACAACATTTAAGATATCAGTATTAGAAATGACCTACTGCTGACTGCAAGCTTTGCTGATGGAGCAGCTGCAGGGCTAAGCCAGAGTAGGATTACTACGTTTGAGATGCAAAACAAACTGACACCCACCACCCCAACCACAAGGCAACTCCGCAACCCCCCACCTTCAACAGCCACTTACAGTATCTAGAGAGAACACATATAGATAAGATTGATAACATTGCACGTCTTCTCACCCTCGCATGACTCAAACCCTCTCTCACACACGCGGGTTGTGCTTGCATGTTGGTGGGCAGACAGCTGCTGTATTTTCACCAGTTATTAATTAAACAGCAGAAGTGGGAATACTGTAGCATCTTTAGCTGGACACCAAAACTTTTAACATTAGATATCCCAGTGCACCGGGATAATAATGCAAATCTTTAGACCCACAGAAAAAAATATTGGCAGATGAAATTATATTTCTGGCCACCAGCTGTCAAGGTTCCTTCCCCACTCTGAACTCTAGGGTACAGATGTGGGGACCTGCATGAAAACCTCCTAAGCTTATTTTTACCAGCTTAGGTTAAAACTTCCCCAAGGTACAAACTATTTTATCCTTGGACTTCCACCACCAAACTTTATCTGGGTTCCTGAGAAAACGTAGTTTGGAAACATCTTTCCCCCAAAATCCTCCCAACCCTTGCACCCCACTTCTTAGGGAAGGTTTGGTAAAAATCCTCACAGACCCAAACCCTTGGATCTTAGAACAATGAAAAAGCATTCAGTTTCCTTACAAGAAGACTTTTAATGGAAGTAAAAAAGAATCACCTCTGTAAAATCAAGATGGTAAATACCTTACAGGGTAATTAGATTCAAAACATAGCGAATCCCTCTAGGCAAAACCTTAAGTTACAAAAAGACACACAGGCAGGAATATTCATTCTATTCAGTACAGCTATTTTCTCAGCCATTTAAAGAAATCATAATCTAACACATACCTAGCTAGATTCCTTATTAAGTTCTAAGACTCCATTCCTGTTCTGTCCCCAGCAAAAGCATCACACAGACAGACACAGACCCTTTGTTTTTCTCCCTCCTCCCAGCTTTTGAAAGTATCTTGTCTTCTCATTGGTCATTTTGGTCAGGTGCCAGCGAGGTTACCTTTAGCTTCTTAACCCTTTACAGGTGAAAGGATTTTTCCTCTGGCCAGGAGGGATTTTAAAGGTGATTACCCTTCCCTTTATATTTATGACACCGGCAAATCCATAAAAAACTGGCCAGGTGGTAACCATAAGCCAGAGGTGGGGAGCATGGATTGGGGTAGATGTGTCAAGGCAGGAGGTCAGGAAGGGACTCAGGAGGAGCAGCCCACAGAGAGGGGGAAAGTAGACTGGGTGCACATGTGGGTAGCATGGAGCTGTGTTTCTGGAACCAGAAAGAAGGGGCTTCTAGAGAAGCAGGAGAAGGGGCACAAGGAGGTGGGCAGGACATTGGTGTGGAAAGAAACACTGTTGGGGTGGGCAATGTAGAAGCTGGGATGGAGGTGAAGAGGAGGAATTTAGGCAGTGCAGAAGACTGGGTGGTGTGGAGTGTGGTGGGTGAGCTGTGGGAGGACACAGAGGGTGTATGGAAGGGAACATGGAGTGGAGGGCCTGGAAGGAAGCCATGAGCAGGAGACAGGAGGAATGGCAGGGAACAAGGTAGGCATATGGAAGGGAGTGAGAGGTATGGAAGGGACACAACAGGCATGGGGAAAGAGGGGCAGGAGGAGATATGGCAGATAGGGCATGGGAGTGTTGGGGATCTGGGAAGATGTAAGGGAAAGTTTAAGTCTTGTGTCTCTAACCAGTGGTGGATTAGCTACTGGGCTGACAGGGCCCGTGCCCAAAGGCCCCAGCCAATTGGGGGGCCTCAGAAAAATGAGCACCTCCCTGACCTAAACCCCCTACTCAGCAGAAATGCTGGGCTGTCGGGGTAGCCCCAGTGCCCGGACCCCGGCTGCGGCCCAGGACTGGAGGAGCTCTAGCTCCCTGCCCCAGCCTGAGGTCTGGGGGAGCGCTCACTCCCCGCTGCGGTTCTGGGGGTGGAACAGAGCCTCTCCAGTCTTTGGGCTACAGTATGGGGCCAGCTGTGGGTGGAACAGAGCAGGGCCGCAGAGGGGAAGGGGCAGAACAGGGTGGGGCCATGGGCGGGGCTGCAGACAGAAGGGGTGGAGAGGGGCCCCCCTCACTTGCTCTGGCCCAGGGCCCCACGAAACCTTAATCCGCCTTTATCTTTAACCACTTGAAATGCTTAAAATCTCTAGACGTAAACTAGAAGGACCCTGTATCTGGCTGGCCATGTTTGCTTAGACCCCCCTGACCCTGCTAGCAGGTGTTACTGTTGATTCTGATGGAGGAAGGTATGTGGGGCTTGCTACTCACTGAGGAACCAGGTGGTTTGGTACCCCCCAGGGATATAAGGGCCGTGAGACTGGCACTCTAGAGAAGTTCAGGTAGATGAACAGGCCCTAGGAGCAGAGAAGCACGAGAGAAGGCTTGAGCTAAGCTTTACGTTATAGTCATTTGTTTGTTAATAGAAAGCTCAGGAAGGGAGTGCATGGGCTTGACTTTAGAGGAGTTTGGGAAAGGCACCTGCACTGTGGGGTTAAGGTTTTCCACGTGAATAAAGGCACCTTCTTCTCCACTTCTGTTCCGTTCCACTATCCATTACCTCGAGATCCCTGTGGACCACATACACTAACCCAGTTCAAACCTTCAAGCTCACTCAAGAAACTGGAAAATCCCTTAAATGAAAATCTTTGCCAAAGTGACCATTTACTAGTCTGCTTGGAAAGGGATTTTTTTGAGTAGGAAATGCAATTTTATCACTCCTAGTAATTTGTTTTTTAATGCATACTTTTTGCAAATGTGAAGGCCAGAGTTGAAGTTGGGGGTGTGATAGTGACAGATGAAGGATTATATGAAAGTAGGGAACTGATGGGGGTCCTTTCATTGTTCATTTTCACACATAATGTTTGAAGGGTATCTTGGAGCTGTAGAAAGCACAATGTTTTTGGTGGTTGTTTGCCTTTATTGAAGCACACCTTTTAAACTACATTTTTGTTCATAGACTGCTTTCCTTATTTTGTGTGTGTGTTGTTTTCTTGCTTCTATACTGTTCAATCACTCCTCTCACAGTACATAGTTTGCAATGACAATTTATGACAAAACTGTCAGGTTATATTAGATGTAAGAAAACTTATTCATTAAATTCCTACAATCAGACATTAAAATGTATATTATTCCTGTGGGGACAGGAGAAGGGGGGAAAGTAATAACATAATCTCTGTTGCATATAAAATATTCATAGCTGAGCAGAGTGTCTGAACCCTAATGCTTAAAAATACAGGGCTGAGCAGTAAATGTGATTGGATTTCTTATAATCTAATCATTTTGCTCCATATGTGGCCCCCAATCTGTTTAGGATTGTTAAAATTCCTGGGTATTGTACAGCCGTCCCTGGAGAATGCTGGGAAGAATTATGGACAGTGCCTGGAACAGATGGGATGTCAATGACTCAAAGCCAGCAAAGACTAAAAAAGAGGACAGTTGTTAACTCCTTCTCTGCCAGCTGTATTGGAGGGTTTGGGCCAGACAAACTGATACAAAACATCCTGAATATCAAATGCTATTTAAATTTTAGGGCTCTTCAGAACCAACAGCTACTGTTAGTGAAGATAAATGGTAGAAATATTGGCTATATTCAAGTTGTCATAGCTCCATGTCACATGCTTTCCACAAAGTCTGAACAAGAGTTTAAATGTCTCATTGAAACACACAAAGAAAATTCTTCTCCTTCAGAGTGGAGGTGCTGTAAATATGTCTTCAGACTAATGCAAAACAAGGGAGTCTCCCTGCAGATGAATGAGATTTGGCAGCCCTGTACTTGAATCAAATAAAATAGTCTGGTTGCTCAGAGTTGCCTGCTTCTTTCCAACTTCTTGTTAAAAAAAAAAAAGCTCATATCAGCATTTGAGAACCTCTGCCATATAAAATACATGGACATTCCTCTTTAACTGTGGTTTATGATGGATTAGTTCTATTTATGTTAGTTTAATCCTGTAACATGTATGACAGCAACACACTAGCTAAAAACAAAATATAGGATTACCCTATTAAAATGACACCGATTATGGGCAAAGTTGTCTCTTTCTGTGACCTTTTCAATTGAAGTTCCATGGAGTTGTTAAGGTGAAAAACATCCATCACTTTTGCACATACACACAAAATAAAGGTTTTGTTGCTTTTGTTGGCTCAGGTGGGAGTTTTATGTATGTTCTAAGGCATGATTTAGCAGAAGTTAACCTAAAATACTAAGCACCCCAGGGTGGGAGAGAGGAAGGGAAATTAATATAGCAGCCTGGGTCCTTCAATATGTTTTTCTCTTTAATTCATGAAAAAGCTGTTAGTACCACAGTGCAGGACTTGAATTCTGGCTGGGGACTTGGCACGTTCTTCTGTTGCACTGATTTTACCCTTGTTGAGGAACAAAGTCTGTCATAAATAACAAGGAATTTTCCTGTAAAATCTGATACAGCAAGCCTGAGAAGTAATCTTCCAGCTTCTGCAAACTCCAAACCTTGCTCAGTGTGTGTGTTAGTGGGTCATACCTGAGCAGAAAAAAAAATCATTCTAAAATATAAAAACAAAGATGTATTCTTCAGAAATGAGGCTGCTGAAAGGAAAAATCTGTACCTGTATTTTTAACAGATATTGTAGTCAGAGTCATATAATGCCACAGACAACTTTACACACAGCATATGTATTCCCTGGAGTGGGCACATTGGAGCCAGAACATGAAAAAGCAATGGGTTCTGCTCCCACAAAGCTCATAGGGGATGCCAGGACAACAGCTATGCCAGTCAAAACAATCTACACTTAAAAAAAATCTAACAGACACATACTACAAGAAAAATTAGTATTGGAAAGTCTAGCTTGTTTCCTCTTTTCTACATGCAGCTCCCTATATCTATGGCATTTAATTCCTCTGATTTGGAACAGACTCAGCTTGCCCTTATTGGACAATCCTCAGAGTGCCAGGGTTTGACGAAACATAAAAGAAATAGGAACTGTTCTAGTCATTAGGACCATATACACCAAGTCCAACATGTGAATGCTTTTTAAGCACCAGCATTCTGATCACACTTCCTTGTCACAGCCTCACAGGGAGATATGATACTTGCTTGAACCCTACTGGGCATCTAAAGAGATCTGGTTTTTGAACAGGAATATTAATCATGTGTCTTAGCCACCCAAGGACATATTAATTCATGTAGCTAGCAGATACTGGTTCCAACCAGTTAGCAGGTGGGAATTCTAAAGAGGTGCCTTCTTTCTATATTCATTTAAAGAAGTTGGAAGTCATATTTCTTGCCAGAAACAAAATATGGTAGCTTGCCAGACATGAAAATATCAGGTGTATTAGATTTTACAATGCCACAACCAATCAGGCACAGAATTAACCCAACAAAGTTAGTGTAGCAAAAACATGAAAATATTTCCCTCTCCCTCCATTGCAATCTGACCTACGCAATACCCAGCAGGAGTTTTTGGAAGGGAGAATGACTATCTGAGGGGATCAGTAATGTCGCACAGAACTTTCCTCCTTCAGATCTTTAAACACAGATTGGTAGCCACTCTAGAGCATTATCATCAGATGGCCGTTTGGAGATCTATGTGAACTGGCTTAAGAAGGTCTGTGTCAGGTAGCCACATAACAAAAAGCACCACTATGTTTTGCACCTTTGTTAGCAGTCATCCAGAAGGGGACTACCCAAATCCTTAGGCCCAGCCCACAACACTGGTATAAATCAGCATAGCTCCATTTTGCTGATTTGCTCCATTGCCAGTTCACACCAGTCGAGGATCTGACCCTTAGATTCCCAATCATTAAATGGGCATTGTGGCAAATTGCCAGCACTACTTTGATGGGTCTTGCACTTTCTCTTCTTGGGGAGGGTTCAGGGCACCATTTCTTGCCCCTGAACTGGGGTATTAACTGCCCCACTAGTGTCCTAGAGGAGGGGAGTGAAGAGGGAGGGACCCGGGCCCGCCCTTTACTCCGGGTCCCAGCCCAGGGGCCCTAGGGATAGCGGTAAACCGCTTGAACTAGCGGTTCCTTCCCCTGGGCTACTTCCATTTCCTGCCCTTCAGCTTGTATGGCTTCCTGCCCTCCCTCTACACAAACCAGGTGTCCCTTTACCTAGGGTCTTGGTCTTCTTAGCACCCCACAGCACTTCTCCAAACTCTCCTCTGCTTCCCTCCAGACTGCTCTCTGCTCCAACACCAATCCACTCTGCTTCAACTCCTTCCCTTGTCTGATTGAAGCAGGGGGGTTTTATCAGGCGACTGGCTTCCGGTGCTTTAATTAATCTATAGCAAACTTTCTTCCTTCTACAGGGAATAAGGCTCCTTTCTAATACTCTCCTGCTGCCCTCTGGGCATGCTGTATCAAAGCATGTAACATAGATACCTTGCAGCGAAAACCAAAAATAATGGATTCTGTACTTTACTCCTCCTCTGTTAAGGATCCCTTGACTTTGCTCTTGGAACTGGGGAGTTCTAAAGAGGCACAGTAATCTGTGTGTGCCCCTTTCAGCCCAGTTCAGATAATTATTTAGTTTATTAGAATTATTATACTACAACTAGCTATAGCACTTTGCACCCAAGGATGAAAGTAGTTTACAGATATAAATAAAGACTCACAACACACCTGCCAGGCATTAACTGAAGAGCTAGATTTCTTTTTTTCCCAAAAACATTTTTAAAGTGGTGACAAATTTTCACAGACTATAATTCTCAGTGCAGAGTGGGAAGGGGACTGAAGGACTTGCCTATACTTGGATAATTACCTAGGGTATCAGATCATCTATTAAAGTGGCATAACCATCTGTCATCCAGGAGGTGGGTTACAAGGTGGGGGCATTGTTCCTCCAGAAATACATAGGACCGAACTGTGGGCCCCTGGTGTTTTTATGTCTTCCCATAGTCTGTGCGGCCACATAAACATTCACACCCACTCAAAGACTCCCATTGACTTCACTGGTAGGCCTATGTCAATAGCTATGAAGTGGTCTGAGGGTAATTGTAGTGGGCCCACTCCATTAATGACACACGTGTCAAACACGCCTTCCTTGCTATTGTGTCTTCTCTGGACACTGAATTGACTTAATCAGCATGTCCGTCTTTGGGCTGCTGGGCTCTACTTTGTGCTGCTCCTACTTCAGGCTAGGGTGCATCTCCTTAAAAGTCTATTTAGATACTTCTGCCCATGAATCTCTACAGCTCTGAGGGAAAAGGCCCCCCTGATTCCTTTGATGTCACTGATACTACTCTCCCAATGTCCTGTTATCAGACATTGCTTGCACATGTTCCCACTATCTGGGCAAACCACATCTATCTGGGTTCTCCCTTGCAACACCTATCACATTTCAGGAAATGTCTTGTTCTTTAGAGGCCTTTTCTTTCTTTCTTGTGCCTCTTTTTCACCATGGAAACATTTCATTGGTTACTAGTTGCACAATGCTTTCTTGTCTTCTTCGCGAGGTGTCTTGCAATTTCATTAACTCAGAGGGCTGTTCCTGTTGCATTGCCTGTTCTGGAGTTAGCACAGACATTAACCGTGATTTTTCTGAAATCTCCTTGTTTAAAATGATCTCCCATGTGTTCTTCCTTACCAATAGTGAAGTCACAATATGCCGCTTGTTCATATAGTGCCACACTTTCTCTGCATCCCTTTGGTAAAAGCAAGACCATTCATGGATTCTTTGTGGAAAGAAATGTTCATTAAACATGTTAAGAATAATACCAAAGTTATAGCTTATTGGCTTCCACCATGAAGGCAAACAATTTATACGTATTTTTGGCTTTGCTCCCTATTGCATAAATGAATGAGCTGACTTGTATTTTGCCAACTTCTGTGTTAAGCTTCTTTGTTATGCAGAAGCTAATAAAGTGCTCTCTCCACGTGGGCCACTCCATGGGTTTAGCAATCTCAGAGTCTTGCAGGGGGTTGACTTTTTTTGACTTCTTATTTATGTTGGCTCAAAATGAATCAGCTTCTGACACCATGTCATGTGACAGTGGTAAAGAATAACAGTAAGAGTCACTTCCTACAAACATTGAAAAGGGGCTTTAGCTTTAGAATAAGGAAAACCGTATTCTCCCTAAAACTTCTCTCTCTCCCTCTGCTTTACTAAATAGCTCCATCCTAAAACCTAATCCTGCTTCCTACTGCCTGACTTCCTTCACTGATTTTAAGAAACAGTACTGTGGCGGGGTGGTCACCCCACCATGCCTCGAAGGTCTTAAAACAGCCCTAGGAGAGGGCTGTAGCCAGAGCAAAGCTAGGCTGATTGGGGGAAGTAGCCACAGGTGGTGCCACGCCCCAATCAGGCCACAGCTGGCTCTATAAGAGGGCTGTTAGCCAGGAGCTGAGACAAGCACTCTCTCTAGCTACATGAGGAGAGGAGGATGGGGCAAGGCAAGGCAAGGCAAGGCAAGGCAAGGCAAGGCAAGGCAAGGCAAGGCAAGGCAAGGGCTGGGGAGCTCCAGCCTAGCAGAGCCCTAGGCCGAGGTAAAGGCCCATGAAAGGATACTAATGCTGCAGAGGAGCAGCCTAGACCTAGACAGAGGCAGCTGGTCCAACCCCCCTTGCTGATGATGAGTGGTAGAGACTGCAGGGCAGAACTCTGATTTAGAAGGGCACCGGGTTCCGGGAGGAGCACAGGACCAGCGGCAGGTGAGACACCAACTGGCAGAGGGCGCTCCTGGCTGAAAAGAGCTAATTCTCTGGACAACCAGCAGGAGGTGCCGCAGCGGTGAGTTGTCGCCCCGTGACAAGTACATATATCCTCACAAAAGAGAGCACTCCCCTCAATGTCTGCTGACAGATGCCAACAAGTACAAGCAGGCAGGGGACCTGGCCATGCCTCTGGCCTCGTGCAAATGGACCATGCCTGGTGGGACCACAGAGTATCACTGCACATGATATCTAGTCCCAACAGCAAAAGCAATTTTTTTGTGTCCTGTATGAATTTTTTCCCCTGCACCTTTTCTCCCCTGGCATCCCAGCCACAGTTAACCCATAGACTTCTAGAGTTTCTTTCCCACACAGTTTCAGGAATCCAAGAAAGCTGCACAGCTCTGCCCAGAATTGTTCTTTCCAGACTGGTTTTAAAAATTTCAGAGCAGTCCCTTCCTTATAACTTTTCTCACTTCCTTTTCTGTGTGACTAGGCATCCTTTGGGCCATAAAAAAATAAAGAAATTCAATACATCTGAAAGAATATGGAACTTCTCCAGTGCTGGGGATATTGCAGGTCTAAGAAACTCCACATTCCACCTCCAATTTCAAGGGATGCCTTCAGTTTGAATGAGATTATGAATATGAATTGATGGGAATACTCAAGAGGCTGTTTAGAAGAATCACAGAGCCATTAATACTACACTATACGTTTCATGCAGAGATAGCTGTGCCCCATAGCTGGCTAAGACTGTGGAATAAAAGGAGTTAAATGTTCACACTCTCTTTCTCTGTGTGTCTCACCCCCTCCTCCTCTCCATGCATTTCTGTCAAAGACCCAATCTCTGGCCAGCCACCGGTAGGATTAGGCTGCTCTAACAGTCTGGCTGACACCTTGTGCAAAGAATGAGGTCTCACTGTCTGAGGGAGAATACATGCATGCACTTTCTTTCTCAGAAGACATCTGAGAAATGAAACAACAACTTAGACTTTGAAGATTTCAAAATTACACAGGTTACCAAAAAACACAAAAACCCTCCCTTTTTGAAAGACTGCAGGCATTTTAGTTAATGTCTATGTGGGAGCCATATGGAAAAATCAGTTCTGTCCTGTTAAACTGGTTTCACAGTTTTGGTTTTCATCTATCCACAGAGCTCTGAAAAGTCTATGTTTTGTTTTATTTTGCTTTGCAAATAAGAGTGGTCTGAGGAGCATCTGTCTATAAACACAATAGGTAAGAGCAGTTTTTTTTTAAGTTTTCGTTTTGTTTGTTTTTGTGAAAGGTGTCTCCAAGAATCTGAGAGTATGTTGTCTGTGTAATCAAGAGAAGTCAGCCTTTAGGATGATGTTCTATTAAGGATAAGCTGATTATGTATTTGTATGGTATGGTATTATTTGTATTATGTATGGTATTTGTTTATTTGTTTGCTTGTTTGTTTTTTCTTTCCTAGACAAAAAAACAAACTGCAGACACTCTGTGAATGTTTGCAAAATGCCATTTAAACAGCAGCAAGAGTGAAAACTCTGAAGTGCTGGGCAGTTTGGATGCCTTATTAAAAGGTAAAGAAAAATATTTCCAGGGTTTAATTCCAGAGCTAATAAGCTATAGTTAGAACAAAAGAATGGCAAAAGTGACAGAGAAACATTACCATCAGAGGAAAAGCTTTATTGTAAAGGGATTTACGCAAGTAATCAAGAGGAAGAATAATCTTCTCAACACTTGCTACACCTAGTAGCATAGTTCTATATTTTATTCGTCGGGTGTTTTAAATGTTACCAACACATTTTCAAAGTGGAATGGAAGGGGAATTTTTAACACTATTAAGATGTTAAATAGGATGTTCTGTTGTAGCATAGCCTGTTAGTCATACTAGTTATTTTGGAAATCACCAATGAAAACAAGTTTTCCACATGATAATCTGCAAATAGATTCAGAACTATACTTAAATGTACAGGACCAAGAAATATTAAAACTCTGCTCCATTTATAAATATTATTGTTTGTTCATGAGTAGTAGCTCAGCTAAGCTGAAGACTTTTTCACTTTCTGAGTTCTTCTTAACACAGGCTACAAAAGGAAAATGCCAGTCACAAAAAACTGTACAGATTATAAATCATGGATTCATCATGTCACGGATTATTTTTCTTTAATACACTCTTTTACTGGCTGACAATCACATTTGCTGATGTCTTTACTCCTTCCTAGTGCTTATAAGTTTCAAGAGGTTGTCTTTTTTTCAAAAAGAGATACTGCTCACAGAGCACCCCCTGCCTACTAAAGCACTGCCCTACATTTCACATCAATTTTTGAAGTGATTTGTCCTTCTTCCCTTCTCTCAGGTCCAGCACTTCTCTCTCTCTCGCTCTCTCTCCTTAGATTAATGTGAGGCAGATGGAATAATACTGTGAGGATAATGAGCAATCTAATACAATAATACACTGCAAAAAGTTCCCGTGCTTACTTAGCCCTTTTATTTGTGTAACTCTGTACAACACAGATGTGGTGTCCCATTTTTAACAGCATCTGCATTCTCACAGACCCCTTGCTGGAACTGCCTAAGCCTCAGACGCTCCTTGTCCATATTCCCTGCAGATAATAAAGTGTCTCAGCAAAGGGGAAAATATGACATTTAAAAAGTCTGAATCAGAGGGATATGGGCAAACTAGCATTAGTTTTAAACCGAGAGACTGCAGAGATCGACTGGAAACATCCTCAAGTACACCTGCTGAGGAGAAATGCTGGAAGGAAGAAGATATAAAGTGCTGGAATTTCAGAACTATTTCTCCAATCGTTGCATTAGAGTACAGGCTTCCTCTAAATAAAAGACACACAGAATTTAAAATCTACTAAATCCCAACACAATGTCTCTCACCTGGGGTCTACCACTTTCTTCTCCATATACTCTTTTCCCTTTTATATTATTTGTTTTCTGTGCACACACCTGAAATCCTGATGAACTTACAGTCAGTATGAAATAAAAATAGAATTACAAAAAACACAGGTGGCAGCAGCATTAGGAATACAATAGATTAGCAATAATCTGTGACCGGGAGACTCCTTGCAAGTTACTGGATCTGTAAAATTACCAAGTGAACTAAGGCAATAAATAAGCCAGGATAAGATGTCTTCAAATGTATTTTGTCTATTCATTTGTCAGTTGTTTTTGATGATAATTCCTTTCTTCATATTACACTCATGCAATATATACACTGTATTGTACATATATTTGGTAATATGAGACCTTACTACAGCTTCTGCTTTTTAATCTTTGCTGAGAACTGGGGTGAGACAGAAACATTTTTCTGTGAATATAAATGAGTTAGCAAAGTGCAGATTAGCAGCATTCTGCAGTACCCTGATTTTTTACCATTTGTGACAATAATGATTATTGGCAAAGCACAACGAGAGGTACACGAAAAGAGAGGCGTTTGTTTTGTTTTGATTTTGTTTTGTTTTCCCCAATGGTAACAACCTCTAACCTTTTATTACCCCATCTTGTAGTGCTGAAGATGTTCAGATTCTGGATTTACCTGCCTTTCCATCTTCTCGTGGCCATGTGTTTGTGTCATTCTGTAAAGGTGCCCACCAGTTCCCAACACAGCTTCAAGAGTGATCTCTTCAACTGTAATCATTCCCTGATTCTTGCAGATGGTAAGGAAACCACAGTCCACCTGTTGAAGGATATACCTAAAAGGTAGGAGCAAATCATTCAATACAAATTCGCATATGTTCTTTCATTTCCTGCCCTCTGGCACATGCAGACTTGCTACTACTAATATCAAGGAGATAATTGCTGTACACTCCCTACCTGCAATGCCCTGGCAGTGCTGCCTTTAGTACCCTGAGCCAAACAATGCAATATTGCTGTCCCTTGAAAGTCTCTTCCAATATCTCCCTCCAGCCTTCTCTTTCTTTTTTTGCCTTCTTAGTTGAAAAACTTAACTAGAATCTGGAGTGATTTTTTTAAGGTAGATTTCGGCTACGTATATTCATTGTAAGATTTTTCCCTATTTGGCTATCTGGCAGACCTCTTAATTGATGCAATTACTGCTGAGTTTACATTAGGCTCCAAAAGTGAATAACTATTGCTGAATATCCAGGTGATATCTTAATCAGTTGACCAACAAAACCATAGGAGCACCAAAGCCTCAGGCCAAAGTCAACTGCAAATATTTTTCCTCAATAAATTAACGACCCAAATCATTACAATAAGGGTATACTTTAAAACTGAAAATCAGCTTTCAGATATACTGCATGCTTAGTTGTGTATTTGGTGAGCAGTACTAAAGCTTGCATAGATCCAAAGAATTTTTAATATGGAAATTCCATTGAAGGTTAACCTGGACTTCCCAAAATGCCTGTGAATTTTGCATGTAGTCAAATCTGTATGTGTGTGTATTAAAGTGTCTGGTACCTTACGCCTACCTCAGATATCTGGAAAGAGATGCCCTTTACCAAGATTAATCCAAAATACAATTTGGACACTAACCAACATTATTAGTGTCAATAGATCTGATATATATTCCTGCAGAATAGTTAAAGAGCAGAGGGTGAGCCAGATGGCTCAGTCCTGATGGGCACTGTGAAGGAAGAAAACAGGACATTGCACATGTGGTTATATAACGAAATGATGACTACAAGAATGAACCGAAGAATTCTCCTTGTTAAAGGGACATAGAAATTGAAATCTAAGAGAAAGAGGGGTTTATAGCATGTAGTTTAACAGGAACATATTAATTTCCAGATTAATTTTTTTAAACTTGGTTCATCTAGAATAAAGGCTTGAAGTACGCACTTAATTATAAGCACTGAAAGGCTCACAAGAACCTTATAGTTTTCCAAAGACCAAACATAAAACCAGAAAATTCAGAGCCCAGGTTTAAATTAAAAGAAGCCAAAACATTTGAAAAATATGGAAATACTCAGTGGTCACCCAAACAACTTTAATTCTGGCCCAGTAGCAATAACCCGAAAACATGTAAAAACTCTCTGAGGTGACCTTATGTGTCCATAACATCTCACCAATGAGTACAAAACTAGAATTACTTATATTTTATTGTACTGTAATCTAATAGAGTACATCTGTCTTTTTGGCCATACCTAGTCCACTGAGAGACTGAGCAGCCAAAGAGCAAAGTAGCAAAGCTGGAGATCAGGCTTTACTGGAATCAGTCAGGAACCGATGTCACTTCGTACCAGTGATACAGTGGGCCAAATTTTCAAAGTAAATATGTGAAACTGAACTCTTGTTAGATTAGGTTAACAATTCCAGGGAGGATTCAGTATGCTAGCAGAGTGGCAAGTACATTTGTGGTGCTACTCAAATGCAATTCCACCAATAAGCAAAGACTCATTAGGCAGAAGGGAAGAGTTAAGAAATTGAATCTCTGTATAATCATCAATTTTGCGGCATTGAGTAGGAGCTACTTTCCATATGCATGGGGGGGGCATTCATGGCCCATATAAATGTTGTATTGAGTAGCTCTCATGGATGTCTTCAAGCTGTGTATAAGCCTCCACATGAGCAGAATAGACTCATTGCAACTAGAGAGACTAGTGGCGTGATGGGATGGAGAGTTGAGGAGTAGCATCCTCACACCGCCAATCAAGAACAAGTAGGACTAGGTATGAAATGGATCCTCTTAATCTCAGACCTTTGGAAGACAGAGTGCTCACATACTATATTATTCTTACAGAACCCATTGTTGGTTGCTCTAAGCAAGAAACCTGGGTATCAGATTTTGGTAAAATACATGCTTATTTCCCCATTGTTAGCCTGGGAAGGGAGCTCTAATAGAAGTCACTTTCCTAATTCTATTATACCATAGTATTTACTTGTCCTATAGAGTCTAAAAAGTCAGTATTGTGGAATACATCTACCCAGTAATAAATGGACAATATTCAAGAAAACCTATGTGGAGTAGAAAGAAACACAGTATGTATTCTTTTTACATAAGAAAATTTAGAGCTCTCTCTAGGCTATTGCTTTAATGTACCTAATAGTTGAATTGTTATTACCTACAGTGGAATGTAGTTTTTAGATCTTCAATCTGAATGACTAATTACTTTATCTGCTGGGATTCTGCAGTATGACCGTTTCTTAATGCCTTCAGTACATTTTTATCCACATTTTCAGGTACTGTTTCATTCTGGAGGAAGACAAAGCCCCTGCTCCTTTCACAGTAACAGTGATACCTTGTGATGTTCCCATTGAATGGAGTATACTGGTACATAAGGCATCAACAAATTTCCTTGGAAAAGCAGCACGTGGTAAGAGCTAAATGGAAGAAATCTGAAATCTGTCTGATCAGTGCAGGACAGAATGTAGCCCATTCATAAGAAGTGCCAGCAACCTAGGAAATCTCACCACCAACAAAAATGGCCTGGGCAAACTTGAAGTTATAGGTCCAAATCTCCCTTCCTGTGGACTTACCTGTGGGTTTGGAAAAATCCATGGGTGAAATCCTGGCCCTATTGGAATAAATGTTTTTTTGCCATTGACTTCAATAGAGTCCTGCAAGATAAAATTCAGTTTCTGACATATTCTCTTCTCAGGGTAGTGTAATGCAAGGACAAGTTTATGGCCAGAGACAAGGGTGCTGGCCCTTGTTCCCTCCACCATAGCCATGTGCTCGTATTCTTTCGGAAGCGTAAGAGCAGCTGAGGTTAGGAGTTAACAGTGCAATGAGCTTTGTTAACCTGGAATCTCACCTGGATATCTGTCAGGCTGCCAGGGGAGCATGGAAAATAGAGTGGCTACTCCCCACTTCCACTATTAACAACTAGAACCCTCCCCAAAACCCAAGGGACCCTAACTACACAATGTTCATATGGAGAGTATTCCATAAGATCACTAGGGAGGGAGGGAAGTGCACTTGACAGAGCTGTATCACACTCTTCTTTGTGTCTCAGACCTCTTGGGCTGGTATTTCCTCTTTTCTGCTCTTCATGACAATGTGCAACAGAGGGAAGAATCCAGAGGTGAAAGTAAGCTGGTACCAGGGTGGATCGGCTTCCCCAGGCGCAATTTAAAGGGTCTGGGGCTCCTAGCAGCAGCTGGAGCCCCCGGCCCTTTAAATTGATGCCAGAGCCCCACTGCTGGACCCCTGGGGTAGTGGCGGCAGGGCTGGGACAGCGATTTAAAGGCCCCGGGGCAGTAGCAGCGGCCGAGCCCTTGGCCCTTTAAATCATCCCCGGAGCCCCGCTACTACTTCCCCAGGGCTCCGGCAGGCTCCAGGGACGATTTAAAGGGCCCAGGGCTCCAACCTCTGCTACCGCCCTGGGCTCTTTAAAGTGCTGCCAGAGCCCCCGGCTGCCGCTGTTACCTCGGGGAAGGGGAAGGAGGCCCTTGCTGGTACAGGGTGGGCCGGGGCTGCCTCTGACCTCCCGCAGCCCCGCCCCTTCTGCCCAAGGCCCCACCCCTTCCAGGGGCCAGAGCCGGCCCCAGCCCAGCCCCGTACCGGTAAGTCCCTAGACTTACTTTCACCCCGGAAGAATCTGGGTCAGATTCTAGTTCCCTGGGAATATCATGTACAAGGGCAATAGGCATAGAATAATCTAGAGCGATGTTTCCCTCAAGCTAAAAGAAAACTTAATTATCTTTTATAATTTCCAGAATCATTTCATAGGTTTAAAAAAATGACATTTTTTTAATTATTAAAAAAGCTAGATGCTGCCAGAAATAAGATGTTAATTAGCAAGGAGATGCACTTGACTAGTTAGCTCAGTGGGCATTCCTTCAAAGCCTCTGGCTTTTTTTGTTCATACAAGGCAGGGAAAGGCACAATCAGACTAAAGAAAACTCGTTCTGCACAAAATGTCCGTGTCCTAAAGTAAAGTACAGGAAGAAACACTGACAAAGTGGAATATTACAATGACATCCGGTACTACATAGGTCAAAATATTTGCAATTGGGAGTTTAATTATAGTCTGTTTGAAAAAATTAATTCTCTCTTGCAATATTAAAAGAATAGCCTCTAAAGCATAAAATGCTAGAAGCAAGAGGAATTTCTCTGGCATATGAATAATAAAACTGAGACGCTAAGTGATGAATTGTTGTGGCATATGAAAAGAAAAACAATTGGGTCTGCTTTTGATGAGTCTGCTTTTCATGTGCAGGTGATTATGACACTCTTGAAGCCACAAAATCTCAGAAGATTCTGAAGTTGGTGTCCATGATATTTAACTATAAAGGAAATTCTGTGGAGACTTATATGGGTATGTCTTCCTATTCTGCTTTCTATATGCTGGAGTTCCTATCAACTGAACGAGACACACACCTTACTGTATACTTAACAACTGACACAACATCTGGGCATCTGTATCCAGAACTCCCAATGGATCCACGCATAGATGTTATTGGTATTGGCCATGCAACTGTGACTCTAGCTTGGAAACACAGCCCATCAGTCTGGCAGCACAAAGAAAACATCCAGTATTGTCTTCTAGTCAATGAAAAACACAACTACAAGAGTTTATGTGCAGCTGAGACAGCTATCAGATCTTCCGGTATGAAATCGCCACCAGTGCTAGCTCTTTCTCTCTTTCCATATCTTCTAGACCATCAACAGGTGATGATATTGTCCAATAGTGAATTAAGTATCATCAACAGGGTTAGTAATGGGGAAGTGAGGCAGATATGCATGGGCACTAAGAATACTTATACAGTGCCCAACCTTAGACCCAGCACTCAATATTATTTTGATGTTTTTGTAGTCAACCTCCTCACTAATGCAAGTGCTGCCTACACTGGAACATTTGCAAGAACTCTGGAGGAACCTGAGCCTAAAGTTATTGAGCTGAAGGATGGGAAGGTAATTCATTTAATCCTGGATGGGAAAAAGCAGAAATTCTACAGCTTGCAGTATCAAGCTAAACAGAAGAAGATCCAGTTCACATTTCAATCTTGTAGTGGCCAAGTATGGGTTCAGATAGCAAGGAATGGTAAAGTACTGGCCTCAGAAAACATTGTAGGCTTCAGACATTTCTCACTGAAGGGAAAGCTGCTGGACACGTATTTGGTGCAGCTAAGGTCCATGGACCATATTAATTCTTCTGTGAAAGTTCAAGTATCCTCTCACTTTCATAAGCCTTTCTTCCCACTTCTTCCAGAAAGCTTAAAAATCAAGTCCTTCAGCAAACTGAGGACCTGCAATTCAGTCACCATTGCCTGGCTAGGAACACAAGAGCAGAGCAAGTACTGTGTGTACAAGAAAAGGATCAAAGAGGATCAAGTTTGGATGGAGCTGAGGAGTGCAGACAGGTGCTCAGGGCCCAAATCCAGACACAAGTCTGAGAAAGTGCTGTGCAAATATTTCTATGATATAAATCTACAACGAGCAGTCACCACACAGACCATCAAGGGATTGGAAGCAGGGACTCCCTACCTGTTTGATGTTTATCTAACTGGACCTTCTGGGATCCCAGTCAGGTATCACAGTAAAGTTGTGAAAACCAGGAAAAAATGTTGAGGGCTTTTCAATAAATGTTTTCTGGTAGATAAATAAGGAGAAAAATGAAAAACATGCACAATAAACACCAGTGCTCTGTGCAGTTCAAAATGTATTGGGGCATAACACACAATTATTAAAGCTGCAAGATTTATGGGGAAAGAATCTTTTCCACTGTCTAGAAAATTAGGCTCACTCTGGCATCTTTTTTCCAATATAAGCTTCTCTCTCAATTGTCTCACATTGACAGCAAAAACAAGACTAAAACAAATAGAGAAACTTGGAAACAATGGATTCACCCTGTGACATGCAAGAAATCAGTCTGGAGTGGAATGAACTAAAATGGACCTGAAATCAAATTCACATTGTGAAATACCTTTCAAGGAGTATTGAACTGTTACTTTAAAATCCAACATTGTTTTTTCACTTTGCATACCTCAGTCACTGTCAATGAGGAACTGAGCGATACCACCAGGATGACTACTCTGAGAAGATTGACCTATCCCTGCCAGCTCAGAGGTTTGCTTGTGGAGGCAAATGGACAATGAATGGGTATTGTTGCAAAGTGTCTCTCACGCACAAAGGGGCAAGAGTGAGAACAGTGGTGGATCGAGTGTCCAGCTGCTGCTTCACATTCCGGTCAACTGTAACTACAGCAGCTCCTCAAACAACCATGTCACAATTACCGGCATATTTGCTTTGCATTCATTCCTGTGGAGAAGTTATTCTTGTGTAGAGATGGACCTGACTCACAACGTTTGGACCGGGAATTGCACCTGAATTTCCCCAAAGTTGAGGATGTTTGACTACAGTTTGCTGGTTCTGCCCATATAGAAAAAGACCTGAGTAGGAAAGCTCAAGGAGAAGGAAGATAGTTCTGATCCAAACTGTTCTAGTTCAGGTCCGTTGCTACTCCTGTTTGGGTTTATGTATTCTATGCATACACATACACTGAACAGACAAGGGTGCATCATCTTTGGAGCTTCAGAAATAAAATATTTCTTGCAGCAAGACAGGGAGGGCTGAGAACATTATCACTCATCCTTCCTCCTCCCCAGAGAGAGAGATTTGCACATGCTGACCCCCCCACACCCACACATCTCACTGCATGTACTATTTTACTCTTACAATGGGATACATGAATCCCCACTCCATAATTTCTGGCCCTGGCAAACACCAGCACTGTGCAGAACTGCATGAAGATCAGTTCCCCACAAGTTCATGTTCTGATTGCCCTTACCACTGTGCCCACGCACCCACAATCCTACGCAGGCAACTCAATGTGATAGGCTAATTCTTTCCTTCCTTCTGTCCAGCCCCAGCACGGCCAATTTCGAAGAATGTGTTGCTTTTTTTAAAATGAGATTTTCCTGTTGAGTAGCATGAAGTAGTATGTCTGTAGTAAAGCCTGACAAGCACAGGTGTTTTTATTGTCTCTGATTCTGTTTTAAATTTTGGAAAAGGCAAAGTATGAGGAATATTTTTAACAAAAAAATCCCCCTAGGAAAAAAAATCTTCATAAGTAATTATGCTCAGTGTCATCTACCTGCAGAAGAGATTTTTGAACACAGACTCTGGGCAGATCTGGATTTCATATATGAAGTAATGTGAAACATTAACAGACCCAGATATTTCTGAAGAAAACAGATCTGCTTTATTTGTTTTTTTCCAAAATTACACAAAGCAAGGTATAAGTGTGTAATTCTACTCCACATGTATTTACTGTACATTGTGCATGCTAGAACCTCCTTTACATTTTTGGAGCATCAAGGTTTCAACTTATTGTTAATTATTATTATTAATATTTTAACAGTGCTCAGAGGTGCCAGTCAGCACTGGGTCCCCACTGTGCTAAGTGCTGTAAAAACATATAGGGCATGTCTATACTTAAGGCTAAATCGGTGCTGCTGTGATCCGTTCAGAGGTGTCTATTTAGCAGGTCTGGCGAAGACCCACTAAATAGATGGCAGTGTGCTCTCCCATCAACTTCTGTACTCCAGTTCGCCGAAAAGCAAAATGGAAGTTGGTGGGAGAGCATCTCTCATCGACACAGCGTGGTGTAGACACCAGTGTAAGTCAACCTGTGTTACATAGACTTCAGGTACATAACTTACATAACTGAAGTAGCATAACTTAGGTTGACTTACAGCCCAGAGTATGAAACAGTCGCAGCTCTGAAGAATTAATGTAGTTTAAGACAAGACTCAAGAGTAGGCAAGAGGCACTTGCCCAACAGCTTCCTCGTGGTTCCTGAATATGAATGCCAATACCAGCCCCCCTGCCTGCTGCAAGAAGGGTAGGGTCCCTGGCACCTCTATGGGATCAGCTGAAGAATCATGGCCCTACACTCCTAAAGCACTGTGCAGGGAAACATCTAGGGATTCTGAGCAACACAGAACTTTAGGGGCCACAGACCTACGGGTAAGTCTACAGTGCAATTAAACACCATAGCTAACCTGCCTCAGCTGACTTGACCTCACAGAGCATGGGCTGTGGGGCTGCAAGACTGCGGTGCAGACAATCGGGCTCAGGCAGCAGCCCAAGCTCTGGGACCCAGCAAGTGGGAATGGTCCCAGTGCCTGGATTCCAGCCTCAGCCTGAACATGTACACCACAATTTGGCAGTCCTGCAGCCCATGACCAGCCAACCAGAGTCAGCTGGCATGAGCCAGCCATCCGTGTTTAACTGCAGACATACCTAGGAAGGCTTCTCCTTCGGTGACCTGTAGCCCCACCTGTGCCCATCAAGAACTCATCAGGTAATTGTCTAAGGAACTAGAGGCTCAGCATTCTCTCTGGCAGGCCTTCATGTCTAAAATTTGCTTCTGCCAAAAAATAGCCTGAACCCAAACCTGGCCATGTTTAAAACATGATGCAAGACTCATCCTTTTGTCCACCAACTGTACACTTTGAAATCCCCCCAGGTTTTTCTCTGTCTCTTGAAAGTCTCAATGGTGTGTAATTTATCTGCTCATTTTATCTGGGTTATGTTAAGCCTGTAAAGTACACTAAGGTGCTATGGAGATGGATGCCCTAAAAATGGTTGCAATAATAACCTAAGGAGAGGAGAATATGATGATCTATCCAGTTGTTTATAACACACTCTTAATATGGAGACCTCACGCTAACAAAACTGCCATTGAGATCTCTGTGTTTGCAAGCTAGATCCAGGGCAGTATCATAGGTGCTGGAACAATTTTTACAAGGGGAGGTGGGTGCTAAAAGCCATGGAACAAAACTGTAACTTCTGTATAGGATGGAAACGATTTCAAACCAGCGGGTGCTGCCGCACCCCCACCAGCCCTAGTTCCAGCACCTATGGCAATATAAGGCTCATAAATAATGTCACAAAACTCCTCTTACAATAGGTGCACTTAAAAATCATTCAATTTCCATTTCACTGTTGATGCTATATAGAACCATTAGCGGACTAGAAATTAGATGTGGCACAAGTATTCTTCGCGGTCATTCTTTTCACTGCTATTCCCCTTTTATGGAGCGCAGCAAGTAGCAGACTTTGAAAACCTTGACCTCATGCCCCCTCCCGTTTGGCTCTATCTCCTCTTGCTCTCTTTCTAAAGAAGCTCAACTACTTTGGCCCACCCCACCTCAAGCTGCAGTCAGCGTTTTCCATCTCCCAACAGTCTACTAACCTGTGCCAAGTAGGGAAAGTACTGAAACAAGGCATGAAGGTTTCAAGTTCGCCCTGTGTGGCCTTGAGGAAGCTATGCAGGCCTGTGTGTATTTTGTCCTCTCAAATTATTTAAGCTAAGCCCTCTGTGGTTTTGCTATGCCAAAAGGGTTTTCAAAGTGTCCTGTGGTGGGCTTTTCCCATATGCTGCCAGCTGCCACAACCTGGATCCTGAGGATGATGGAATATCCAAGCCTGAATCAATAATATCCCTTCCCAGAATGGCTTGCTGCGTATTCTCTGTTACAAGGACGCCACTATGAAGATGGAGGGCTGTGGTTGAGGTGCAGATGATCAGAGAGGTTGGGTAATACTGAGATACGGGCTTTACATAAATTTCAGCAAAGACTCCCAAAATGGCTTTCAGCTTTTCCCATGAGCACTTGGCTCTGACAATCACCACTTGAACCCTGAAGGTGACAAAGCAAACAGTGGGAGATTGAAACAGCAAAATAAAGGGGCATAGGTTACAATTCAGCGATGGGTGGTGAGTACAAATAGCAATAATCTGATTAAATGGTCATGTTCTCAAGTTGCAGTGGGGGAGGTTTAGATTGGATATTAGGAAAAACTTTTTCACTAAGAGGGTGGTGAAACACTGGAATGCGTTACCTAGGGAGGTGGTAGAATCTCCTTCCTTAGAGGTTTTTAAGGTCAGGCTTGACAAAGCCCTGGCTGGGATGATTTAACTGGGAATTGGTCCTGCTTTGAGCAGGGGGTTGGACTAGATGACCTTCTGGGGTCCCTTCCAACCCTGATATTCTATGATTCTACGATTCAGTGCCTACAAAGGGACCAAATTAAAGCTTTCATTCAGATTTAATATATTTCTTGCTGGCAACACCTAGCTGCGTAAATGAGCTCCTTGAGCATATCAAAGATGTAAGTTTTCCTTCCGACTCATCACAGTCAGCCCTGGCAAAACCATTTCTTTAAGCAGAAGAACTTCATAAGCATCAGGTTTACACCTAGTCTCATGAAAGAGCTTAGCCTCATGGGCAGACTTGGAAGGATGTGATTTTTATTTTTTTCTAATTTTGACAGTTAATATTGATTTTTGTTTCTAAGGGGTTTTTTATTATTATTTACAGTGGTTTTAATTTTTACAGCTGCAGGAGATTAAGGGGGAGTTGGGTTAGGGCAGTACTGACAGAGGGCCTCTAGGGGGCTCCCTGCATGGCCAAGGAGCCCAAGCCACCCCCAAGCATAAGATGTGGGGGAGGCTGCGGTCCTGGCAGGGCAGATCAGAGAGCTTTGGTCAGGGCCGTGAGGCGAGTGAGCCCCTGGCTGTGGGGAAGGCCAGACCCTGCCCGGGGACAGCTTCCTCACTCCCAGCTGGAGAGGAAGAGAGCGGGTCCGTGCCAGCAGCGGTGGAGAGGGCTCCCTGTGCTGCTACAGGGCCAGTGACACCCGATCCCTGCAGGCGCAAGTTGCAGGGGGGAGCTGCACTGGCACCCACTGTTACCGATGGATACTTTGATTCATGTATTTCAGTGCGCAGCTGAAACTGATCTTTACCAACATCTATCAACTTGAATTGAATCCTGCCAAGCCTACTCCGGGATAAGACTCATAGTCAGCAAGGTAACATCATGCCAGGGCAGTCAGTGGGTCCCCAACCCCATGTGATATTCCGTTCACACTGATATGATATAAACGCCGATATTGACAGCACCAGTGTGAAGTGCATGCATTTGTCTCAGCCGGAGTTGGGTGAGCTGCACAGGGCCAGCACCAGGTCCCAAGTGAGAGGACAGCGCAAATCCACAGCAAGGCGACACACCAAGCACAGGTTAACATACATCACTGAAATGGAAATTACAGGGAACTACACTCGCAGACTGCAAAATCCACAGCTGGACTGTCTAGAGGCAGCAGCGGTTTGGACAGGGCATCCTTCCCAGATTCTCACCACAGCATTAGGTCAGATGTAACATAACACAGTGAAATGCCATTTCAGTGGCCTTGCTCTGGCTGGTATACACGAGGGAATTAATACAGCATTGAACAAGTACAAAGAGCAACAATGGCACTTACTGGTATGGAAAACTTTCACCACATAATAAAGATGGTGTGGGTCAGTTCTTGTTGATTTGCTTATTCCACAGGCAGAAAAGATTTTTTTTTTAAATGCGGTTGTGACGTTATTGACATGAACTGTGACCATATAGATCATTGTTGCAACCAAGGTCCTATAGTTGTGCCAAACTTGTACAAAGGTGGTCAAGTAAGGTGTCTCTGAAAAGGTTGTAATTTGCTGATTATAATTATGCTGTCTGTATGTGTGTATCATTTTTGTGTTTGGTTGTAATTTGCTGGTTATAATTATGCTGTCTGTATGTGTGTATCATTTTTGTGTTTGAAGTTATGAATATTGGCTATTCTCAATGTGTTTGATTCTATATCTGTATCTCAATGTGTTTGATTCTAAATCGCATCAGTGAAGCGCTTACTCAGAATAGTCCTTCTTGAGAATCAATCAAGAATCACTTAACTGACAATGAACCTTGGGAGACTCCAATCCACATCTGAGGAGCCTTCCTGGGAATATTCAAGGTAGCATGTGAGCAATGGCTGCCGCCTGCAAACTGAGTCATGCATGGACATGTGACTTGCCCATGTGACTCCAAACTCCATCTTCCTGCTGTAATTTTCCACATTAAGAACAAAGGGGTCCTTCCACATGGCAGAGGATATAAAAGGCCCTGGAAACCCCTCCATTTTGTCTCCAGTCCTGCTTCTGACCTCTGGAGGAACTGTGCTTAAAACTGAAGCCCTGAACAACTCATCCAAGCTGGGATGTTTGTACTCCAGAGACTTGACTGGTTTAAATCATCAGTAATCCCATCAAGCCTGAAACAAGCCTGAACTAAGAATTTTGCAATTGTTGTATGTATTTGATTCCATTTAACCAATTTTAACTCTCATCTATATTTCTTTCTTTTGGTGAATAAACCTTTACAATTTAGATTCTAAAGGATTGGCAACAGCATGATTTGTGGGTAAGATCTAATTTGTATATTGACTGGGGTCTGGGACTTGGCCCTTTGGGATCGGGAGAACCTTTTTTCTTTTACTGGGCTATTGGTTTTCATAGAATCATAGAATATCAGAGTTGGAAGGGACCCCTGAAGATCATCTAGTCCAACCCCCTGCTCGAAGCAGGACCAATTCCAGGTTAAATCATTCATCCCCATAAGGAGTGGTGCTGGTGGTGATACTGGGAAACTGGAGTGTCTGAGGGAATTGCTTGTATGACCCTCTGGTAAACAGTGGGGTAAAACTGAAGTCCTCTCTGTTTGGCTGGTTTGGTGTGCCATAGTAGTGAAGGATCCCCAGTCTTGGGCTGTGACTGCCCTGCTTTAAGCAATTTGTCCTGAATTAATACTCTCAGGAGTGTCCCACCGAAGGCCGTTTTGTTACAGAGGCTAATAAGAATTCTAGGAGGTCTGTGAATAAAAATGTGTGGCCTATCTGCGAGTGTAAAATGAACAAACATGGCTGCTCTACCATAGACAACAAGATGAAGCATGTCTGCACAGGAGAGCTAATATCTTTCAGGGGGTAAGCGGACCATGATCACCTCCGACTGCTCATTAAAAATCACAAGGGATGGAATCAGAGCAGCATTTCTCAAACTTTTCAGATTGGAAACCCCTTATCTGAAGCCAAACATTCCCACAACCTCCTTTTATTTACTATAGAAGTAAGAATAAAAAATGTATCAATGATGATAATAAGTCTGTGTAATGTGTGTGTGTGTGTTGAGAGATTGACAGAGAATATTTGTCCTTAAATCCTCTGACCATGAAATTGACCAAAATGGACCATGAATTTGGTAGTGCCCTATTCATCAGATTACAATGTGTAGATATTGCAGGCTCTGTTTCTAGTTCTGTTGATTTTTTTAACAGCATTTTTCATCACAAATAGAGTGTGTGTGTATGCGTGTGTGTTTGGAGAGATTTGTCCTTAACAGGTGAGGCTATGCAGGGAGCGAGGGGGAGCGAGATTTTCTTTGCTTTAGGTTGCAATAATATTTCAATGCCTTACAACCCCACACACTCCAATTGACTTTTATGACCATTCCACCCATGGAGGAACACTGAATTGGACCAACAACCCCCCACCGCAAAGAATATTGAAGAATGATACGCGAGATTACTGTGAAAACTCATTTGCAAATGAATTAAATTAGCTACATTTTAAAGCAACCGTTATTCAATAAAATCAGTAATAAATATTATTAAAATCATAGGTCTGGAACACTGAATGGAGAAAGAACAGGGTAAGTATTTGACAATTTGTGTAACTATCACTAATGGTTCCCAGACCTGAAAAAGAGCTCTGTGTGGCTCAAAAGCTTGTCTTTTTCACCGACAGAAGTTGGTCCAGTAAAAGATATTTCCTCCCAAACCTTGTCTCTCTAATATCCTGGGAGCGACACAACTACAACTGCACCACATACAACTAATGGTTACACTCATATAATGGTTCATGTTGTTAAATATGTCATGCACTGATAAGATTTTATTTTATTTTTTTCTTAAAAATAATGAAGAAACAGAAAATAATGGCTGTATTGGCCAGCGGCAGGTGCAGGGAGCCAAATGAAGCTCCCTGATCCCCAGCCCTGCTAGTAGTTAAAGCAGCAAGGGTTTAGCTTCCACTTTGGGGAGCATGGAGGCTACACCGGGGGGAGTGATTCCTCTTGAACAAGGGAGTTCCCAGGGGGAATCACTGGCCAGTTTAAATTCACTTTGTGAGGTTTACATAGTACAAAATGAATTTAGCAGACTAAATAATCTGGCCCACAATTCCAATAAGGAATAGAGCACAACAGAAAACTGTCCATAGCGTGGTGGGGTGTATGAACCCAAACTGGCCAGGAAGGGGCTGACAAGCTGCAGTCACCCAGTCAGCCCCACCCTGCTGCACTTGTGCTAGGTGTCAGGCCTGGAAGGAGCAGTTAGAGGCTGGCTAGGAAGGGGAGCGTGTGTGAGAAGCCTGGCTGTGACCAGGGGCTGAGTGAAGATTGTGGGCTGTCATAGCCTCCCTGTGGGAAGGTAGGCCTGATAGGCTATTGATATGATATGTTACCAGGTACCTGTGGGGGTGTGTTAAGGCAAGCTGCTGCAGCTGGTGTCCACCTGAAAGGTAGGTGGCATGAAAGCTGGGTGTAGTGGGGTGGAAAGTTCTTCTGGTTTGTTTTAATGTTGGCCTTTTATATGGGGGGTCTGCAGCTCTGGATGGGGGTTGGACTTTCTCAGTGCCTTGGCTGGAGGACTAAGCTGTATCTGCAAATGAAGTGTGCTGAGGTTTCTGGGGAACCCGAGGGAAGTGTCTGGAGAACCTGAGGCAGAGCTGCTGCAGTGCTGTGCCTTGCCCTGAAGGATGTGTGCTGGGATGGCATCTCTGCCACACTAACAATGTTCTAAGATACCAGATCCAAAGGCCCGTTAAGCCAGTGGTGGTTGTCCTATTAACTTCAGTGAGCTTTGGACACAAATGGTTGCCTTAATGACTAATATTGCAGTTGCAAATAGAAAAGGGTGCATGGAATCAGTCTCAGACTATCAAAGTCACATTTTCAGTTTTTGACACTTAAATTCAAAGCACCTGGGGAGAATGGAAAAATACTTTTCTATCATCAGATGTCAAGTTTTATACATTCTTAATACCCAGGTAAACTATGAGAAGCAGTTTCAGAATAGATCCAAGCTCACACATAACTATCATCAGCTAGTTTGTTAGTTTATTCATTGATCTTAAATTATGGCTACAATATACAGTGCATTAGAGTTGCTAGGTAATAAGGTAAAAGGCATGCTGGGAACATGCTTGGTGTGGGTTTTGGCTTGTTTAGCTTTTTACCTTTTATTTCTAATATTGGAGACTTTTGACATTGTAGGGGAAAAAAAACCCTAAACTGATACAGACTTTGCTTATAAAGCATATTAGTTGTGACCCTGCCAGGGTGGACATTGTGGCATGGGTGGCTACTCAGGCTGCAATGTAGACATATTCATTGTGGTAGGCACTGTACAAACATGAAGTAAATGACAGTCCCTGCCTAAGCAATCTTACAACCTAAAAGACAATGTAATAGGTGCATGAGAAAAACAAGTGAACCAAAGTCAAGAGTGGGAATAAGAAAAATAATAGGATGTGACTAACATACAGCACAACCATCATAGAAATGAGAGCTAGAAAAGACCTGTTAAGCCATTCAGCCTCTCTGTACCAACTAGGATTTTTCCCTTCCATTTCCAGTATTGGGGCCTTCTATTCCTTATTGTCAAAGAGGTCAAATTCAGTTGTTTAGAATGCTGAAAAAAGAGAATGCTATAGGGAACATTAACAATGGAATATTAACCATCACTTATTTCCTGTCTCTTTAATATACAGTATATTACAAAAATACAACACAGTAATGTACATTGGAAAACATAATCCCAACTATAGATACAAAATGACAGCATCTAAATTAGCTGTTACCACGCAAGAAAGAGATCTTGGAGTCATTGGGGATGGTTTTCTGAAAGCATCCACTCAATGTGCAGTGGCAGTCAAAAAAGCAAACAGAATGATGGGAATCATTAAGAAAGGGATAGATAATAAGACAGAAAATATCATATTGTCTCTCTATAAATCCATGGTGCGCCCAAATCTTGAATACTATGTGCAGATGTGGTCGCCCCTGTCATAAATATAAAGGGAAGGGTAAACCCCTTTGAAATCCCTCCTGGCCAGGGGAAAGCTCCTCTCACCTGTAAAGGGTTAAGAAGCTAAAGGTAACCTCGCTGGCACCTGACCAAAATGACCAATGAGGAGACAAGATACTTTCAAAAGCTGGGAGGAGGGAGAGAAACAAAGGGTCTGTGTGTCTGTCTATATGCTGGTTTCTGTCGGGGATAGACCAGGAATGGAGTCTTAGAACTTTTAGTAAGTAATCTAGCTAGGTATGTGTTAGATTATGATTTCTTTAAATGGCTGAGAAAAGAATTGTGCTGAATAGAATAACTATTTCTGACTGTGTATCTTTTTTGTAACTTAAGGTTTTGCCTAGAGGGGTTCTCTATGTTTTTGAATCTAATTACCCTGTAAGATATCTACCATCCTGATTTTACAGGGGGGATTTCTTTATTTCTATTTACTTCTATTTTTTATTAAAAGTCTTCTTGTAAAACACTGAATGCTTTTTCATTGTTCTCAGATCCAAGGGTTTGGGTCTGTGGTCACCTATGCAAATTGGTGAGGCTTTTTATCCAACATTTCCCAGGAAAGGGGGAGTGCAAGTGTTGGGAGGATTGTTCATTGTTCTTAAGATCCAAGGGTCTGGGTCTGTAGTCACCTAGGCAAATTGGTGAGGCTTTTTACCAAACCTTGTCCAGGAAGTGGGGTGCAAGGTTTTAGGAAGTATTTTGGGGGGAAGGACGCGTCCAAACAGCTCTTCCCCAGTAACCAGTATTAGTTTGGTGGTGGTAGCGGCCAGTCCAAGGTGTAATATTTTGTACCTTGGGGAAGTTTTGACCTAAGCTGGTAAAGATAAGCTTAGGAGGTTTTTCATGCAGGTCCCCACATCTGTACCCTAGAGTTCAGAGTGGGGGAGGAACCGTGACAGCCCCATCTTAAAAAAAAAAAAAAAAAAAAAAAAAAAAAAGACATTGGAATTGGAAAAGGTTCAGAAAAGGGCAACAAAAATAATTAAGGGTATGGAATGGCTGCCATATGAGGAGAGATTAATAAGACTGGGACTTTTCAGCTTGGAAAAGAGACAACTAAGGGGGGATATAATAAAGGTCTGTAAAATTATGATTGGTGTGGAGAAAGTAAATAAGGAAGTGTTATTTATTCCTTCTCATAACACAAGAATGAGGAGTCACCAAATGAAATTAATAGGTAGCAGGTTTAAAACAAACAAAAGGAAGTATTTTTTCACACAACGCACAGTCAACCTGTGGAACTCCTTGCCAAAGGATGTTGTGAAGGTCAAGACTATAACAGGGCTAAAAAAAGAATTAGATACATTCATGGAGGATAGGTCCATTAACAGCTATTAGCCAGGATGGGCAGGGATGGTGTCCCTAGCCTCTGTTTGCCAGAACCTGGGAATGGAAGACAAGGAATGGATCACTTGATGATTACCTGTTCTGTTCATTCCCTTTGGGGCACCTGGCATTGGCGACTGTCAGAAGACAGGATACTGGGCTAGATGGAACTTTGGTCTGACCTAGTATGGCCTTTCTTATGTTCACAGATTTGTAAAGCCATAGATTTTAAGGTAAAACATGCACATTAGATCAATCATCTACTCTGACCTCCTGCATAACAGATCATAGAATTTCACCCATAATTTAGCTCAGTAACTTATGGTTGAACTAGAGCATATATTTTTAGAAAGATACAGTCCTGATCTAAAGTTTAAGTGATGGAGAAATTACCACATCCCTTTGCAAACTTCTTCAATGGTTAATTACTGTGACTGTTAAAAATCTGCATCTTATTCCAGTTTGATCTCTGCTGATTTTGACTTCGAGCAAGTATTTTTCATTATGCCTTTGGCTAACTTAAAGACACCCTATAACACATTCTCTGTGTGCAGGTACTTAGACCATGATCAATGTTGTTAATGAACTTAACTCTGATTTTGTCTACTTTTATTTTTCTGGTAACACCCATGTTCTTGCCAGGACTTTAACACTGCAGCCTCTCTGATATGTAACTCTAGCCTCATCTAGTATGGTGTCAGGGGAATAAGAGAACTTTAAATGTTATAACATAGTAAACCAATAACTGAAATTAATTGCAGATATCTTCTAGCACAAGGCAAAATAGACAAAGTCGTGGTTATGCTGGTTAACATGTATGCGTCATTGCGTAATAATGGGGTCACTAATCAGCTGTCTAGGAGGATGGCTTTACATATCTGTCCCTAATCATATACAAATGGAAACTTTATTAGTGTACATCAAAGACAGAAATGCTGAAAATAGATCTGGTGAAAACAATGTCTTAAAATGTGTTTTTGACAAATATGGCTTTCTTGTGAAAACTAAAGTTTCTAAAGGAAATGTGTGTCTCGTGTCCAAAAAAAACCCATGGTCACTTTTTTTGACAAAAGCAAAAACTCTTGAAAATGTAATTTTTTGTCTACTGTTTTCTCAGCAACACAAACATTTCCCTATCAGCTCTGACTGTAAAGCTACAATAACCATGCAAACAGCCAAATACGGTCATGGGCTCTGTAAACAAATTGAATTAATTGATGTTTACAGAACTGAATATTCAGTTCAGTATCGTACCAACACACGTTTGATTTTGCATATCTTTTGGAATGAAGATGAAAAAAATACAAACTTATTATGATACTGGTATTTATTACGCACATGCTGAATTTGTAGCTTAACATACAGCTGTAATACAGAAATGAGGATGTGGGAATTATTATAAACAAAATATCTGATATATAATGTGTCAGCTGTCAGGGAATAATATAAATAGTATATGGGATGCAACTAATGTTACCTTTAAAAGGCAAATGAGTGTGTCATGTTTGCCCTCCCTCTTTGCACATCTCCCCCCCCACCCAAAAAAAAAATAGAAAGGAGAAACTTCAAGAATCAAAACAAAAGATATTGGACCAATTTCTATGCTAGTATAAACCTGTGAAGCTCCATTTATTCCAGCAGAGAATTTGTCTCACTGGACCTGCCACGACAGCATATTAAACCGGGATATCACTGTGCTGTTACCATGCTGATGGCCACCCGAGGGCAGTGTCGTACTATACCAAGTGAGAAAAAAATTGGATATTTGCTCATGCCTATCAGAAGCAAGTACTTCAGCAAGTTTAACAAGCCAAACACCTTGCTAATAAGATTATTGAGATAGTATGCACAGAAATTAAAAATCAGAAAACTCTCTCAAGCATTCCAAGAGTATTTAGTTCTTTATACATTTAAAATTAAAGGACATGATTATGGACAGACAAGGAACAACCCAATGAACATCGACTAATTCCTGGAAGGATTTTAGCTCTACAGCCTGCTGTCAAGAAGTCTGAGACACCAAAGTCCCCAATCGCTGCAGAAGAGAACCAAGCTGTACTAAAGCCCTTGCAGCCAAAGGCAGCAGGAAACTTGAGGAAGTAGTCATAGAGTTTCAGTTTTGACTTACTCTGTGCAATAGGTTATGACCACAGGCTCTACTTGGGAATTATGTAGCTTGTCCACTACTTTTCTTGCCCTCATATCAGGGTGCCCTCATATGAAATGTTTGTCTCACATCACAGCTTAATGTGACACAGTAGTAAACTGTGATGGGCTCCTGGGGTTACAATCTGGAACTGGGTTACCGTCGTCACTGTGTTCCCTTAACTTTCCAGCCTGGGCTGTCTCTCACAATGGTTTGCTAGTGACACGCCTCAAAACCCTCCAAGCATTATATCACTCAGTCCAACAGCAAGTGGAGCCCCACACCCACCTAAATTGGTTCCCCGAGCCACTCATGAATCACACAGAGAAAGGCACCAGCCAGATCTCCTCAGCCTTGCACCCCAGAGCTGTACCGTCTTACCCCGGTCAGAAGCCTGAGCGGTGTACGTTTATTACCCCGTCCGCCCCTCCCTCAATATGGAGAGGACGTACACTAGCCTTTGTAAACTGAGCTGAGATTTCCCAAGCACTTCAACCAAAATACAGTTTTAAGTACAATATAAAACAGGTTTATCTACAGAAAAATAGATTTTAAGTGCTAGGCATAAAAGGTCAAAGATAGTTACCAAAGAAAAAGAAGGTAAGCGCACAGTCGAAATCTTAAATAGCATTACACTAGGCAGTATTTGGATCAAGCAGTTTTCTCATCCCACTGGATGTTACAGTTCTTAATACACAGACTTCCCTTTTTAAGGCTGGGACCAGTCTCCTCAGTTAAAGTCTTTGTCTTCCCAGGATTCTAGGATAGGTGGGAGAGAAGAAAGGCCAAGGTACAATGCCACTGTCCCTTATTTTATACCCTTAGTTCATGTGCCTGGAAAATACTACCTTAGGCATGTCCTTAGATCAAAACATATAAACCCCCAGGCTTCAGAGTATAATCCAACCATTATATTATACTAAATGTAATTTAGGAATTGTATATGTAACAGCACAGTGCAGACAACAGGGGTATGAAATGTAGATCAAGCTTACGTGTTGCACTCTAACTGCCCCCATGTAGACCCTACTAGTGCAAACTAAAATGTACCTTGTTTGTGTTTATGTAGTCCTGGACCTTTTAGTTTGTGCCAGCAGGCTTCACATGGGGCAGTGAGAGTGCAATACATTCGCTTGCTCTACCAGTCACACCCCTTTTCGTCCACACTGTGCTGCTGTGTAGACAATCCCGTAGACTCACTGGAAGGCTCCTTTACTTAGCAGTACAGAGGGGCTGCAGTGTAGATAAGAATCAGGCCCCTCTGTTTTCTGTAATGCCCAGATTTGGCTTTAACCGAAATCACATGAACTAGGATTCAATCCTATATGATGTATAAACATGAAACAGGATTAAATCCTGTAGGTTCTCGACACAAAATGGAAACTAATTTGTGTGTGTGTGTGTGCGTGCGCGCACGTGTGTGTGTTTTTGTTCTGCAACTTTTTTCTAAAAATTTGAGTCTCAAAAAAGTCCTTAAAATAGTCTCTACAAACTCAAAAGGATAGCATTAGTAGCCAGAAACAGTATTCAAAGTATCCCAGATCATTGGGGGAAGTTTAGGTTGGATATTAGGAAAAACCTTTTCACTAGGAGGGTGGTGAAGCACTGGAATGAATTACCTAGGGAGGTGGTGGAATCTCCTTCCTTTGAGGTTTTTAAGGTCAGGCTTGACAAAGCCCTGGCTGGGATGATTTAGTTGGGGATTGGTCCTCCTTTGAGCGGGGGATGGACTAGATGACCTCCTGAGGTCCCTTCCAACCCTGATATTCTATGATTCTATGATTCTCACATAGCTTACTGTGTCTTACTTTTGAAAATATTTTTATCCCCCAGAGCTCCAAAAATCATCCCTAAATGTCCCAAATCTGACAGGGTCTCAAAGACTTCCCAGAAAGGGCCAGAACACACCCCAAACTTATACCAGGGAGGCTTGCAACTGGACCCAAGCAGTGACTTCTAGATACATCAAATGAAACAAAACAGTCCTAGCATGGCCCTCAAAATGCACAGTAATAGGGCCAGAATCTGTGAAGTTGGCACAGGTGACTTGCGCTAGTGAGCCCTTTATAGCGCAGGAGAGTGTTCTCCAAAGGTAGCTTTAATTCCCACAGGGGTTCTAAAAGCTGACCTGCTATAGGGACACACTGTTGCAGGGCATTCCTGCACACCACGGGCCTTTCCAGGCACTGTCACCCACTTTGGGGCCAGGCTGGCCTTCCCTTGTTCTTTTGCCCTCCCCAGCAGAGAGGAAGCTGTGGCTGCTTTCTGCCCCCACAACTTGTGCTGGTGGCTGTCTGTACCACCGGGACTTTCTGCCAGAGCATAAGCCAGCCAAGTTCCCAGTGGAACATGTTTGTATATGTCACTTAGCCTGTGACCTATACAAATAGCCAGTAAGAGTTCTTGGGATTCCTCAGTCTTTCTCTTCTGAAGCAAACTCAGAAAATAGCCAGCCATACACTAAGGTGCCAAACCACTGTGCTGTGAGATGTGGCATTTCAGTATAACTGATTAGCAATATATCAAAATAATACCAGAGACATGCAGCAAATGAAAGGTGAAGCCTTTTTATTTTCTGAAAAGTGAATGTTGAAATCAGCCTGGCAACAAGCAGCCTGGTACTAAACAGTACAACTGGGCTGATGCCATCACTGAGGGAAAAATGTCTCAGGGCTAAAAGATAGAAATTGTCAGCCTGTGTACTGCCTCCGTCCTTCCTGCAGAGATCTGAGAAGTTCAGTGTTTTTGCTTTTTAAATAAGTTAAATGCATCCCACTATAAAGTTAGGGTATGATCTGTCTGTTTCTATTTGCAGAGAACAGAGCTAACTGGTAGTTGAGGCTATAGCTAAGGATCAGGAGCGCTTTCCATTATTACCTACCTTTTTCAGTGACATAATCTACTCAAACTTTCTAGCCACGCCTAAGCCCAAAGTTGAATTATTTTGAAAGTTTGAATACAATTATTTAATCAATGTTTGAGTCAAGTGCTGGAAAAATGTCTCTTCTGAAATATCCAAACAGAAAGTTTTACCCACACAAGTCAAATGGCTGAAGTGAGAAACTTCGAGCTTGATGTGTTTTATAGGCTCCATTGAAAAACTAAGAAGAATCCAGTGGTTCCATATTGTTGCAAATTCTGCATATTTAAAGGAAACATTTTCTTATACAAATAGAATTATGATATTGTGATGTGGTAAGAAAGTTTATATTAGCATTAATTTGCAGAGGACCTGCATAACACACTACTGGTTATACAGCCATCCCAAATTCATGCTGATAAAACATTTACACCAAGACACATATTTGTGAGTAAAGAAGAATTATCCAGTAGTTTGGGCACTAGCCTATGATTTGGGAGACCAATTCCCTGAACTGCTGCAGATTTCCTGTGTGACTTTGGGCAATTTTATAGTCTTTCTTTGCCTCATTTTCACACCTGGAAAAATGGGGATAACAGTGCTTGCCAGGAATGGTGTGAAGATAAATATGTATAAAGCCACGTACAGTATGGGCTATCTCTGTTAACATTTTGTTATTTGTATTACCCTACTGCCCAAACTGTGTAAACAGACTTACAGATATAAGTCAAGACAGTCCTTGCCCTGAACATTATATGGATTAATGTCTGAATCTGCAAACATTTATGCATATAAGTTATACTATACACATGTAAAAATCCCGTTGAACTCACTGGGACATCACAGGAACAGCTGGCCTTGAGGAGGGATTTGAAGGAGTGCCATAAAGACCAGTTCAGGAAGGGCACTCCATGCATAGAGGGTCACAATGAGAAAAGTACGCAGAAGGCTGTGAGGGGAGTGGACAAACAGGGAATTGAGGCTTGCATTGTTTCAGGGGGAGAGGGTGGGCTGCAAGAAAGAATACACAGTGTTGCCAATTCTTGCAGTTTTATTACAAGATTCATGATCTGTGGGGTGAAAATAACTTGGTTGAAGCCAGTGGGTGTTTTGTCTTTGACTCCAGCAGGACAAGGATTCTACCCTTCATGTTTCTTAAAGCCCTAGCTCCTTCAGTCATCTCATTATGTGACAGTCTAATAGTTTATTTCAATAAAAAAGTTTCTAGTCCTCATGGTTGTGAGAAAAAGCTTAAAAACAAAAGGGCAAACAACAAACATATTGTTTTTAAGCCAGTCTCATGATTTTTGAACACTTGGAGTTGGCAGTGCTTCAATAATGGATAACTAGTGAGGAGCAGAGAAGGCTTACATTTTGTAACAGAGACTGTGTCTCCAGGGCACAGCCACCGTTGATCATAAGCAACACAAGAGAGTGTTTGAGGTTATGCCCTTTAGGACAGTGGTTCTCAACCAAAGGTCCGAAGCCCCCTGGGGGGCCATGAGCAGGTTTCAGGGGGGCTGCTAAGCAGGGCCAGCATTAGACTCACTGGGGCCCAGAGTAGAAAGTTGAAGGCTGGGGCTGAAGTTGAAGGCTCCACATGGGGCTGAAGCCCAGGGCCCTGAGACCCGCTACCCAGGGCTACACAAGCTTAAGTTTGAGCAATGTAGCTTTGTGGGGGCCCCTGTGGCATGGGAACCTGGCATTTGTCCTGCTTCCTACCCCCTGATGCCGGTCCTGGCTTTTATATGCAGAAAACCAGTTATTGTGGCACAGGTGGGCCATGGAGTTTTTACAGCATGTTGGGGGGTGGGAGGAACCTCAGAAAGAAAAAGGTTGAGAACCCCAGGTTTAGGAGACATCTCAGAAACAAAAGTGTGACTTCTTCCTTCCCCTGCAGAACAGACACTGGGACCATAAGGGGATATGAACAAAATTTCATTTTTTTTTCACCTTCTGCCCCAAAAAATCATAAGATTCAGAAAACAGATCCAATGTATAGGGCCAAACCCTCTGCTGTTGTAAAGTGGTGCAGCCACAATAAGGGCCAACTTTCCAAAAGAGTTTGGGGGCCAGTTGTTCAAATGCTCAGAAGTCACAAGTTGACCAGATTTTGTACAATGTTTGTATCCACCACTTTCCATATGGCCAGATTTTCAAATGTGTCCCTTAGTCAACCGAGCTGCACTAGTTCACACATACAGATAATTTGGCCCACTACCTCTTCCATTCTACTTATATCTTTGTGGACAAAGAAAAGTCAATTATATGACCTACCTCTACATGAACTAGCTATTTTACCCATTTCGTTCGTGTGTACTAATGCTCAGCAGTTTCCAGTACAAAACCATCAGTGGCAAAACTCCTTTTTAACACATAGTATAGATATTTCTTTATCTGAATAGAAAACACAATAATTTCTAACCACATAGTACCCTTGCTTTATAGATGTCGACAACATGCGTAAAGTTTTACACATGTAAAGTGTAACTCTAAACTAGAAAACAGTGGCCCAGTCCTAGAACACTCATATAAGTAGTCCTTATTCACATCAGAAATCTTGTGCCCGTGGGACTTCATGTGAGGAAGGCCTGTGAGAATAAACTCTAGAATTGAATGAAGTGTCTATGCAATAAATCTACCTCACAAAAAGTGGATATAGTGAAAATTCAACAACTGTTTAGATCAAGTAGCTCTGTGGTCAAATAACGGACTAACATAGCTGATGGTTAAATTAGACCTTTAACATTATTTCAACACTTTTAAAAAAAATTTAGAGTCATTGGCAACAAACCTAATATTTCAACTGTTTGGATAAAGCCTTTCCTCACCTCTAAGGCAGTGCCTTTTATTTGCCAGGCCTCTAACTCTAATTTAAACAAGGTATTCAGAAAATGTGTGATAGCAGGACTGATCAGTCAAAACATACTGAACATTCTTTGCTAACGGATTGGGAAATAATTCATCTTTTAAAATAACTCTTTTATAATATCCCTAGGTCCCCCACCTTCCTCGCACTTGTTTCAAATGGAGCTGAAGAATTAAATCTATTTTTGTTCTATAGAGATTTAAGTAACATGTTTGCCAACCCTTCTATTCCATTTAATATATTTGAGTAGAAAATTGGATTTCGTTCCACCATAAAAAGTATATGAGCAACCACCATGTTCAAAGGATGCTGTACAGTAATATATGTCCAATGCTTACTTTTTAAAAATAGTTCTACAAGGTCTGACAAAATATTTTTATGAACTAAGAAAACCCGAGACAAACAAATTGTGTTTAAAACATGTCCATATGTGCTAATGTAAGACAACCAAACAATGAAACAGCAAACACTGGTGTAGGTTCATTGCTGCAGCTGAGTGATTCTACAAAATGTAAACAAACTCCATTCCAAAAGTGCCATGTCTCAGCTTCCTTCCTCTCACACAGCAAGATGAGAGCCATTTGCAGCTGCCACCCAGGAAGGAGTGTGTGATCAGGCCTCCTGAGAGCTACCACTACCATTGACAGGGAAAAGGTTTGGTTCTGGGCCAAGGTCCAGAGCCATTTCAGGGGAAGGATCTTTCTGGTTTTTGAAGGACTCTTCAAACACTTGCATGTTTTCTGCCTCTGCTGTGCCTTATGTCTGTTCCTCTCTCACACCCTTTCAAGTTCTCCCATCAGCAGCAGGAATGTGGGGTCCCTTCACCCACGTAGTCTGAGCAGACAGCGTGGTGGAAAGGAGTGAGTATAATTCTCTTTCCCATAAGCAGAGATCCAGATAGCAAAGGAGGCTCAATCTCTCTATCCCAGTCCTTTTTTGGTGGATAATGCCCCTCCCACAACAGAAGCAGCCTCCGCCTGTATTCAGGAAGTATGGACAGGGTTTGCAAATTGATGAGCTATCATCTGAAATGTAAATGACTCTAGCCACAACATTCAGATCTGGATCTGTATTTTCTACATCCAGTATCTTAAATGTGGCTGGATATGGAGTTTTGGTGTTAGCCTATTATAAAGGTAGTGGCCACTTGCAAAATTCAGATTGGATTTCAGGTTCTGATCTGGTGTTTTGGTTCTGATCTGGAAAGCAGTTCAGGATTTACTGTATTTTTTCTTTATAAATGTAAAATGTTTTGACTGGAAGCAACTTGAGGCAGGAACCATCTCTTTGTTGTGTGTGCAATGCTTAGCACCAATTCTGATTGACTGGGTCCTATTATAATACATTTGATGGGTATCACAATTTTTGATCCCTGCATTTTAAAGTATCTGGACAATTTCACCACTTGAGGGTACCAAAGAATACTGTACTATGCAATACTGTAATATGCAATATAGAATTCATGAGAATTGGAGACTAGAGTAGTCTTAAGTCAGATGTAGGCTTTAAATAAACTCAACAGTGATCTATGCTGTACATGTAAACTCTAATTACCTACTTACCAAATTTTAGTTCTACAAAGCTCAGAGTCTGTAATATCAAAATCCATGATTTCTCTATTAGCAAGGTTTCTATTCTTAATCATATATGAAAAAAATCACTTAATATTTTGTCATACAGTTTAAGTTTAAATAACATGAATTGCTTTGCAGTGTTTTGTTTGCCTTGCTGAAAAAGAAAGTTATCTCTGCCTCAGCCATTCCAAATGTAGTCTAACAAAAACAAGACTTTTCAATATTCCCTGTGCATATGGTACAGTTCCAACCAGGTCTATGAATAATTTACCAGCTAACGACCTCTTTTCTGTTTATGAAATTATACTCTTAAGAATAGTAAAGCGGGACATAAGCAGTAGCCATATGTTTCTTCTCCAGTTCCAGCTAGACAAATGACCTGAAATTGCTGTTGCAAGAACTTCTAAAACATATGGCTAAGTACAGGGAATTTGTTAACTTTTTGTATTGGATCCAAAAGTTTCCAATTATCAACAAAAGATGGCATACCAACCCAATTACTCCTGATATATTCCAGTCAAGACTGATTCCAAGTAACCATAGTTGTGTGGGTGTATGTGGTCTGAAGTAACAGGAATCACTGAAAATTTAGTGTAAATAAAAAATGTAGACCATTTACATATCACATCCAGACAAATGTGTCCCAGTGTGCTGAATGTGCTTTCAACAGGAAGTAAGAATTTTTAGGCATTCTACCAACTTTGATTTCAAGCCATCATAAACTATTGGAGGTACGTTTACTTTCCAGCATTACAGAAAATTTCTGCAACAGCTTATTTGTTTCATTTGTCAGACTAGAACAAATAATATCCATTTCTTAAATAAGATGATAAAAATGTATCAAATCATTTTCAATTACATTTTTGAAAATGATTCATTACAGATGTCTCTTGATGCAACATCCTTGTAGTGCTGGATGAATATGAGGCTATAATTAACAGTTTGAACACTGGTACACTGTGCATGTTAATGTACCCAGTATTTAAGAACATTTGACCTAATCCTGGCGGAAAGAGTAGGCAGAAAGGACCCTAAACCCCACAGAGACGTGAATGTGTTTCTACAGTGAGTTTCAGCCAAAGTATCTCTAAGTATTTTCCTTAATAGTGAGTGATGGAAAAATAATGATATAGTGGTAGCAACAATATTCCAGAATTCATGGAACTGATAGGGGGAAAAATGCATGAGAAATACATTGTTAAAAATCTTCATTTCTATTTCATAATCAGACTAGTCCTCTTAAGACTCTATATAAATGGAGCCAAAGATCATACTCCCCTACATTATGTCAGCGTGTCAGACTGGGTCACTGTGTAGTATTTTTTTGTAATAAGGATTTTTCTTTTCTAAAGAACTGTTAGTTATTTTAATAGAACATAGTCTCCCCCAAATGGAACATAAATATTTATATCTCTTGATATTGGACTTATTCTCAAAGTCAGTGTGTTGAAAAAGCCACTGATTAATACTCTTGTATTTAGATTCCATCTGCTGCAAATGTTGTAAATTCCTGGGCTTGTGAGAGATTAAACCACACCGAATAACACATGCACAAGCCAACTACTGAGATGAATGCCCTTTGAAAATGCACAGTCCTGCAGTCATTTCTCAAGCATAATTCCCTTTGGGTCAAAATATTCAGTCTTTAGTGGAGCAAAACTCCATGACTCTATTAGAGATCTCAGAATTTTATCCAGTGGGAGTTTTCCCTGAGTACTGACTGCAAGAAGGTTGTGCTCAGTGAGGTAGGCCCAAGCCAGCTATTATGAGGTGGGTGACAACAATCCCCCAGAACCCCTGGACTCTTGTTCCTTGGTATTTCCTACTAGTGAACTCATATACCAAGGACCTGTTCCAGCTCTCACTGAAATCAATGGAAGCCTTAACTGAATGGAAAAGAGTGACTGAATCCTTAACAAAGAGCAGGTGTTAAGCATAACAGACCAAAACAGAGTTTAGCAGTTCAACTAAAATCCCTTCTCCCAATTGCTTAACTTTCAGTTTCATGACTTTTGTGAGCTCACAATTTCACTAGCTATTCATTTACAACCATGTCTTTAAGGGTAGACAAGACCTGAATTTCTACTGTAAAAAAAACCCCAAGCTTTTAATAAACAAAATCCTCTCAGGCCTTCTCTATATATCATAAAGAAGAAAAAAAGGGGGACACCAAACCCATTCTTTTGTAGCTTTGCAGATTACCTTTAAACACAACATGCAGATTTATCAAGGTAAAGGTTGTTCTGATTGAATCTGGCTGAATGGGGAAATGGGAAATAGTTATAATGATGCATTTCTCCTAAACATAAGATTAAAAACTAAAGTGTTTTTCCTTATCAGAACAAACAGTGATGTATTTCAACATACATAGGAATTTCCAATATTAATCTACCTGTAAACCAAGGGAAACATTTTCTCATAGCTCAGGAATCACTGCCATGGCTGCTCATTTATAAGACAAAGGAATGTTGCTTGTTGAAACTTAACCCTTAATAATAACCATGGAAGGGTCAGATGGAGAAGGTTGTTCAACAGCGCTATTGTTTTCTCAGTTCCCCAGTTCATATTTATGTGGTTTGTTTTCATTAGAATATTAATGGCAACTAATAGAGTGATACTGTTTCCAACCATTCAATAAACACTAATGCTTTAGCTTTTCCTTGCCATCCTTCCCTTACACCTTCTTTCTACTAAGCTGTAATAAAATATTGAAAAATTGTTTCTATTTCTATTTATATACACAGAAAAAATTATCTAAGGCACCTTTGCTATGAATTAAAATAACCCATTAATCCAAATAAAGCCAACAGCAACGGTTCCCAACAAACAGTTGTCCATTACATTAATTTAGATGGAATATTAGGGCCAAAAGAGTCAATGGTGTTAATATAACCCAGTCACTGTCCAATATTAAACAGTTTCAAACAAAGATTCAAGGTTTGGTTTATGGAAACCTCAGCCTGCTTTAGTATACCTGGCAAACATGCCATTAAACATCCTTTATTAAAACCCTTTATTAAAAATACACAAAAGAAGAAAAGACAGTTAAAGCCTCTGAAATATGAAGTGTTTTTCATTTCAGCAACATGCCTTGTTCCCTTTCCATTTAGCAGGAGGGACTTTTAAAAAGGAAAAAAAAACATGCGTAACAATCTCTTAGATGGTATTAAAGATGGCAATAAGTGTCCTTTTGGGTAAAAAGAGAAGTTAGCTAAAATGTGTTGGAGCGGTCATTGTTGCTGTTGTTATAATCCCATTTTGGTTCTTAGAAGACAAATACATGCAAAAAGGAGAGAGAAAAGAACAGCAAAGATAGAAAATACAAGCTTCTGGCTCTGGTCATAGAATCAGACTTTAACGCCAAAACGGACCACCAGAAGAGATCATCTCAACCTTAGGTGGGCAAACTATGGCCCTTAAACTCCCTGCTGGGAGGGGCTCGCCCCTGGCCCCTCCCCCACTGCCCCCGCCCGCACCCCCCCCCCAGTCTCAGTTCACCATGCTGCCAGTGCTCTGGGCAGCAGGGCTGCACACTCCTGCAGGGCAGCGCGGCAACGTGTCTGGCTCCGGCTGGGCGGTGTGGCAGCCAGACATGCTGCTTTCTGAGCGTCATGGTAAGGGAGCCGGGGACAGCGGGTCTCAGGAGTCAGTCAGGGGACAGGGAGCAGGGGGCGGTTGGATAGGTGTGGGAGTCCCGAGGGGCCTGTCAGGGGCAATTGGATGGGGAGGAGGTTCTGGAGGGGCGGTCAGGGGGCAGGGATGTGGATAGGCATCAGGGCAGTCAGGAGACAGGGAGCAGGGGGGGTTGGATGGGGAGGGGGGTCCCGGGAGGGGGCGGTCAGGGGACAAGGAGCAGGGGGGTTGGATGGGTGGGGAGTTCTGAGGGGGGCAATCAGGGGGGCAGGAAATGGTAGGGGGCGGATAGGGGGCAAGCTGTTTGGGGAGGCACAGCCTTCCCTACCCGGCCCTCCATACGGTTTTGCAACCCCAATGTGGCCCTCGGGCCAAAAAGTTTGCCCACCCCTGCTCTAGACTGACCTCCTGTGTATCACAGGCCACCAACCTCATCCACACACTAAACCCAGCAACTGAAATTAGATCAAAGTATTACAGCCTAAGGAGATGTGCCACAGGCAAAGTATAGGAGGTACCAAGGTGTACCAATACCTGAGGACCCTGCAATGGCAGGGGAATGTTTAAATGAGATATATCCAGATAATCCAGCAAGTAACTCACACCCACATGTTGCAGAGGAAGGTGAAAAAAACCCCAGACACTGCCGCTCTAACCCATGGAAAAATTCTTTCTGAACCTCTCATATGATGATCAGTTAGCCCCTGCTCCTGTCAGGAAGAACCAGCCAACCAAGCACCTGAGAGAATGCTCAGAGCCCTGGCCTTCCCTGCCCAATGTCCCATCTCCAGCCATGGCAATCCATGATGCTTCGGAGGAAGGAGATCAAATAAAACCTCCCAGAATACACTGAGCGGTGTGGACTATCCCTTCCAGGCCCGCTGCAGGTGCCCCGCTGAAAGCCTGAAGCATGATCCTTTAGGAACATAAACCAGAAATGTTTGAGTGCTGTGTTCTCCTATCACAAGCAATGCCATCATACAATTGAATTCATAAATTTATCCAGCTCTCTCTTAAAACAATTAAGTTGTTTTCCCCCCACAACTCATACTGGGAGGCTGTTCCAGAACCTCACCCCTCTGGTGGTTAGAAATCTTCTTCTAATTTGCAGCCTGAATTTCTGTGTAGCCAGTTTATATCCATTTGTTCTTGTGCCAACATTGTCCTTTAGCTTAAATAGCTCTTTACTCTCCATGGTATTTTCCCCTCTTTTTTACAGCCACATGACACTGGTAACTCATAGTCATCTTGTTATCAACCCACACAGCCAAGTCTCTCTCCTGTGTTACGTCCAGCTGATGAACCTCCAACTTGCAACAAAAAATCTTATTAATAGACCCTAAATACAAGACCTTGCACTTTGTATTATTGAATTTCATCCCATTTCTGCCACTCCAGCCTTCAGGGTCATCCAGCTGTTCTTGCTGTTGACTCTCACTTGCAACCTCACTGCTGGAAAAACACAGGCACAGCATACAGTCTGATCAGCCACTCTGAGACCTTGCAAACTTGCATCAGACTGTTTAGCTGCATTGCTTTTAGCTGTCTCTTTCTGGTCACAGGCTTATAGCAGTGTTGCAAAATACACAGCCATGACTGGCTAAGCCAGACTCTTGTTAGACAGAAGGAAAAAGGAGAGAGAAAGGAAAGAGAAGAAATAAGATAGGGAAAGAAAAAGACACACTGGGTGGGATGGAGAGGGCGACAAAGTCTCACATCCCCAGTAATGTTTGGGAATCAGCCGTAGCCAGTAGAGGTAGTGATGTTATCTGTATCCCTGTCTCTGGTCCCGACCGGTCGGGACATCTTTCAGGATCTGTATGACACAGGCCCAAGGTCTTGGGATTTGCAGGGGGTGGCAGCCATGATGGTGAAACTTGCTCTAAGTTTTCTACCAAAAGCTTTCTTTAAGGACCCCAAAATGGAGTGATGGATCGAATTGCCCATCCCCTCATTGTTTTGTCCACCAATACGTCTAATTTCTGACACACCAGTTTTGGGTCACTGATTTTCAGTGTCATACTGTTCATGTTTACCAGGCATGATCTTAACACAGTCCTTGTTTTTCATCAATAGGCCTTTTTGTCTGAACTAATTCAGTCTTCTGTCTCTTTTCCCAGTTCTCACAACAGGTCCTCACAGCACCGTTCCTCTCCCCAGAAGCCTGAGTGAACAGTGAGGCTTTGCACCATACCTGAAGTTGTCAAACTCTGGCTGTTTCAGAACATTTTCTATTTCTGGACTGAGAATAAGGAGACCTGGGTTCTAGTCCTGATTTAGTCATTGACCTGCTCGGTGACCTTTGGGCAAGTCATTTCCCTTCTCTGCCTCAATTTCCTCACATGTAAAATAGGGATAATGATGATGAGCTCCTCTGTAAAGTGCTTTGAGATCTACTGATGAAGAGCACTATATATAACAACTAGATATTCTCCTTATAAATATGCTTTGGCACAAAGCTGTTAAAAAAAAACAGTAAGAGGCCCCCAAAAAGTCACCATCTTTGAACAGAATAAAAAAGGCTGTTAGAGACAAAAAGGTGTCCTTTTAAAAACTGGAAGTCAAATCCTACCAAGGGAAAATAGAACAGAGTAGAATAGAATAGAACAGAAATAGAACAGAAAATAAACTCTGGCAAATCAAGAGTAAAAGCATAATTAGGGAGGTCATAAAAGAATTTGAAGAACTAGCAAAAGACACAAAAACCAACAGCAATTTTTCTAAAGTACATCAGAAGCAAGAAGCCTGCCAAACAGTAATTGGGGCTACTGGATAACTGAGGTACTAAAGGAGCACTCAAGGAACACCAGACCATTGAGGAGAAGCTAAATGAATTCTTCGCTGCAAAAAACATCAGGGAGATTCCCACACTTGAGTCATTCTTTTTAGGTGACAAATCTGAAGAACTGTCCAAGATTGAGGTGTCAATGGAGGAGGTTTTGGAACAAATTGATAAACACTAATAAATCACCAGGACCAGATGGTATTCATACAAGAGTTCTGAAGGCACTCCAAATATTAAATTGCAGAACTAGTAATGTGGTATCATAGAATCATAGGACTGGAAGGGACCTTGAGAGGTCTTCTAGTCCAGTCCCCTGCACTCAAGGCAGGACTAAGTATTATCTAGACCATCCCTGATAGGTGTTTGTCTAACCTGCTCTTAAAAATCTCCAGTGGTGGAGATTCCACAACCTACCTAGGGAATTTATTCCAGTGCTTAACCACCCTGACAGTTAGGAAGTTTTTCCTAATGTCCAACCTAAACTGCCCATGCTGCAATTTAAGCCCATTGCTTCTTGTTAACCTCTGAGGATAAGACGAGAATAATTTTTCTCTCTCCTCCTTGTAACAACCTTTTATTTACTTGAAAACTGTTATCATGTCCCCTCTTAGTCTTCTCTTCTCCAGACTAAACAAATCCAATTTTTTCAATCTTCCTTCATAGGTCATGTTTTCCAGACCTTTAATCATTTTTGTTGCTCTTCTCTGGACTTTCTCTCCAATTTGTCCACATCTTTCCTGATATGTGGCACCCAGAACTGGACATAATACTCCAGTTTGGGCCTAATCAGCATGGAGTAGAGCAGAAGAATTACTTCTTGTGTCTTTACAACACTCCTGCTAATACACCCCAGAATGATGTTTAATTTTTTTGCAACAATGTTACAGTATTGGCTCATATTTATCTTATGATCCACTCTGTCCCGCAGCTCCCTTTCTGTAGAACTCCTTCCTAGGCAGTCATTTCCCATTTTATATGTGTGCAACTGATTGCTCCTTCCTAAGTAGAGTACTTTGCATTTGTCCGTATTGAATTTCATCCTATTTACTTCAGACCATTTCTCCAGTTTGTCCAGATCATTTTGAATTTTAATCCTATCCTCCAAAGTACTTGCAACCCCTCACAGCTTTTGTCATCCACAAACTTTATAAATGTACGCTCTATGCCATAATCTAAATCATTGATGAAGATATTGAATAGAACCAAGCACAGGACTACTTCCTGTGGAACCCCACTTGATATGCCCTTCTAGCTTGACTGTGAGCCACTTTGTTCCCACTCTCTGGGACCAGTTTTCCAACCAATTATGCACTCACCTTATAGTAGCTCCATCTAGGTTGTATTTCTCTAGTTTGTTTATGAGGAGGTCATGTGAGACAGTATCAAAAATCTTAATAAAATCGAGATATACCACATCTACCACCTCCCCTCATCCACAAGGCTTGTTACCCGGTCAAATAAAGCTATTAGGTTGATTTGACATGATTTGTTCTTGACAAATCCATGCTGATTGTTACTTATCATCTTATTTTCTAGGTATTTGCAAATTGATTGCTTAATTATTTGCTCCATTATCTTTCCAGGCACTGAAGCTAAGCTAACTGGTCTGTAATTCCTTGGGTTGTCCTTATTCCCCTTTTTATAGATTGGCACTATTTTTGCCTTTTCCAGTACTCTGGAATCTCACCCATCTTCCATGACTTCTTGAAGATAATTGCTAATGGCTTAGATATCTCCTCAGTCAGCTTCTTGAGTATTCTAGGATGTATTTCATCAGGCCCTGGTGACTTGGAGACATCCAACTTGTCCAAGTAATTTTTAACTTGTTCTTCCCCTATTTTAGCCTCTGATCCTATCTCATTTTCACTGCATTCACTATGTTACAAGTCCAATCACTCCTAAACTTTTTGGGGAAACTTTTTGGACAAAAAAGGTAATTTAGCACTTCTGCCATTTCCACATTTTCTCTTATTGTTTTCATTGTTCGGTCACATTGTTTTCCTACCTCTCAATACATATCTATTATCTTGGATAAAACTGCTCTTTGAGACATTAGTTCTACACAGAACTGGCAAATAGACATGGAAACAAAGTGAAGTACAATAGCAAAGTTAATGGTGGGAAAATCTGCATCCGAAGGGGCCAACATGTTGACGTGAATTAAATAGCAAAGAGAAGGAAATGAAGAGTTGGCATAGACTAGGAGAAATTGATACTCAAATTAGCCTCTGTTTTAGTTGACTGGCAGATAGCTGATGGGATGCTGATTTTTAAAAAAAGTTTCAGAGGTGATCCTGGTAATTACAGAATCTTGTTGATCTTTTCCTTCAATAACTTCAGTACCAGGCATATTGGTTGAAACTATAATAAAGAACAGAATTATCAGACAATATGTTGGGGAAGAGTTAACACAGCTTTTGTAAAGGGAAATCATCACTCATCAATCTATTAAAATTATTTAAAAGGGTCGACAAATGTGGACATGGATGATCCAGTGGATATAATTTACCTGGACTTTCAGAAAGCCTTTGACAAGGTCCCCAAAGTTTCTTAAGCAAAGTAAGGAGTTATGGGATAAGTGGAAAGGTCCTCTCATGGATCAGTAACTGTTTAAAAGATAGGAAACAAAGAGTAGGAATAAATGGTCGGTTTTTACAATGGAGAGAGAGAAATAGCGGGGTCCCCCAAGGATCTGTACTGGGGCCTGTGCTGTTCAACATATTCATAAATGATCTGGAAAAGGAGGTGAACAATGAGGTGGCAAAGTCTGTAGATGATACAAAATTATTCAAGGTAGTTAAGACCAAAGATGGCTGCAAAGAGTTACAAAGGGATCTCCCAGAACTGGGTGACTGGGCAGAAGAATGGCAGATGAAATTCAATGTTGACAAGTGCAAAGTAATGCACATTGGAAACCATAATCCCAACTATACATATAAAATGATGGGGTCTAAATTAGCTGTTACCACTTAAGAAAGAGATCTTGGAGTTTTCTGAAATCATCTGCTCAGTGTGTAGTGGCAGTCAAAATAGCTAACTATGTTAGGAATCATTGGGAAAGGGACGATAAGTCAGAAAATATAATGCCACTATATAAATCCATGGTATATCCACACCTTGAATACTGCATGAAGTTCTGATGGCCCTATTTCAAAAAGATATATTAGAATTGGAAAAGATTCAGAGAAGGGCAACAAAAATTATTAGGGATGTGGAACAGCTTCCATATGAAAAGAGATTAAAAAGACTGGGACTTTTCATCTTGGAAAAGAGACGACTGAAGGGGGATATGATAGAGGTCTACAAAAATCATGAATGGTGTGGAGTAAGTGAATAAGGAAGTTTTATTTACCCCTTCACATAACACATGAACCAGGGGGGATTAATAGGCAGCAGGTTTAAAACAAACATTAGGAAGTACTTCTTCACAAAATGCACAGTCAACCTGTGGAATTCGTTACCAGAGAATGTTGTGAAGGCCAGAAGTATTACTGGTTTCAAAAAAAGAAATGGGTAAGTTTGATGGAGGATAGGTTTATCAATAGCTATTAGACAAGCTGGTCAGGGGCATGAACCCATGTTCTGGGTGTCCCTAAACCTCTGACTGGTAGAAGCCGGGAGTGGACGAAAGAGGATGGATCACTCGATAAATTGCCCTGTTCTGTTCACTCCCTCTGAAGCATCTAGCACCAGCCACTGTCAGAAGACAGGATACTGGACTAGATTGACCATTGGTCTGACCCAGTATGGACTTCTTATGTTCTTGAATTTATATTGATATCTGTATTTTTTCTGATGCCTAATATTATTGCTCAGCTCACTCCTTCCCCTTAATACTCACTGTAAATTAAGGTATATGACCCCATTCCTGCAAAGCACTTATGCATGTGCATAAATTGGAGCATTGATTTCAACAGGATTACTCACATGCTTAAAATTATGCTTATTTAACTGCCTTTCTGAGTTAGGGACTCTCTTTGCAGGCCACCTGTCCACTACTGCCACACTGAATGGGAAATATCCCCCTTGACACGTTATTCACCTTCCGACATCCCTGCAATGAATTATGAAAGCTCATATGCATGCACAGTCTTAGTAGTTCCTTGTGTTCCAAAGTGACTGTATCTGTGACATTGCAAGCATAAACCTGGTCAACTAAACATCTTATGCTGATGTTATGGTGTATACATCCTTGGAGCCAGTTTAATATTCTGGTATCTATAATCTGCCGGTCCATTTGGATACCACTTGAATACCATGGTGATCCTGTTTGGAGTGACTATTACACCCACAGAGGAAGCGGAGTATGTATTTCTTGGGCCAGATCCCCAGCTGGCGGAAATGGATGTATAACTATCTCTACCAGCTGAGAGTGGCCTGATGTTCAGGTTCAGAATCAGTACAGTAACTGTTGATGCACTGACAAATTAGTTGTTCATTTTGCATGGTCATATCTGTGCATTTCCCCTTACGTAAGCGCAGACCTCCATGGGCTTAGCATTACCCCATGACTTTCTAGCCTGTTGCATCTCTAGCACTGTTTATTTCCTGTGATATGTGTAAGGAATGTGTAAATTAGACACTAAATCCAATCTAAAACACTTTTTTTGTATACCAACCGTAATATTGTACTTTTGCTGTGCCTTAGAAGAATAAAGCTTCCTAGATCAACCTTCTTAAATCACTCTCATCTTGTTGATCTTTGCCTTAAGTACATTTAACACAATCGTGTGTGTATGTGTGAGAGAGGGAGATGGTTACAAGAAGACCCTAAATGAAAGGCACTGGAACAGATTCATCCCTCATCTAATCTGAATGGAATCAATGGTGCACGCCCAGAACGAATTTGGCCCACTGAGTTCAAATGTTACATTTGTACCGTAAATTGAAAGATAGGTGTATTTGAAATACAAAGGTAAAATAAGATAAAATGTCCTTAGTCTATTTATTATAAAATGCATAACTAATTTTCTTTGACCAGAATAAGTGAAACTCCCACTTACTGTTTAAGTTAATAATTAAAAGACCTTTCCCAGAGGTTAACTGAGTCTAGTTAGTTATTCATCTTAATTTAAAAATCAATGTACTAGGGATAAAAAGATATGGAAATTTGTTTAACTCTTTCCTCTTTCCTCCATATATTGCACGACATTATATAGTAGCATGATGAATCAAGACAAGAAAAGTAAAATATCACCAAACTTTCATGGCTTCATACCATTAGCCATCCAACCCTCTCAGTGCCCCCTCATTTTTTATCATGTAGTTTTCAATGGAAGTCATATCTATACAACTCATACAAATCAGACGGACAATACAGTTTTCCAAAACCCTGTGGCACTTCTCCAGAGGAAGACAGCAGTCTTAGACATGTCTAGATGCCAAGGCACAAACAGGGTTGCTTTCACTATCTTCTACCTCCCATAAGGTCAGAGATGAGTTGTCAATGAGTGCGTCAGCCCATAACTGCTCCCACACAACTCTCAGGCACCCAGATTAGAGCAGTGTCAGCACAATCGTTAGCGATCTTGATCAAAAATAAAATCTTGGGAAGAGAGAGGTTTTGGGGGAAGTGACACAGGGAAATAAGCTGCCTGTTTCCCATTGACTTTGAATGGGAGTTGAGTGCCTAACTCCCCTTTGCTCTTTTGAAAATCTCCCTTGAACATATATACCTAGACCCATGGTTCTCAACTTTTTTTTTTGCAGACCACTTCAAAATTGCTGAGGGTCTCAGCGGACCACTTAATGATCTTTCCAAATATTGTCTGTACTGTTAGCTAACTATTGTAAAGCGTTTTGGATAAAAGCACTATATATATAAAAATCTTAATAATTAAAGTTTTTTTTATTCTACAAATAAAGCACACAACTCATATTTTAATATCAGTAGTCTTACCTTTCTAATGCGATGGATGTGCCCTCTCTTCCCCACCACGGCAGCCCCCGAGCTAGGGAAAGTTGCCTTTTTCTCTGGCCACACCAGCCCTGCATGTCCCAAATTCCCCCCACCCTCTCTTCTCACCCCACTGCCCCTTCCCACCTACCCCCTATTCCCCCCAAAGGCCACCACTTCACCTTACATGTGCGTCTTCTCCAGGGTCCAAAGGGCTCCACTAATTAGGTGGGTGGCCCTTCATTCTCTCATATGCAGCTACCCAGGCAAGCACCTTAGAGGGAAATATCCGTGGACCACCTGAATGGAGCTCGTGGACCACTGGTGGTCCGCGGACCACAGTTTGAGAACCACTGACCTAGACAAATACTACAGAAAGTATCACTAAACATCCACAAAATTTAAAATCATGATATATTGCAAGAATACCTAACTTGTCTCCAGTTTAGCATTATAGAAAAACATCTCTGGTCTCTTTGTTTTCCTGAAAAATGCTCAGCAAAAAAATAGGATACTCCAGAAAGTGTGTTTACAAAAGATAACTATTTCCTTGAGGTCATGTCTACATTATATTATATGCAGCCCCAGACCTACACTTCTGTTAAACTATGTTTCTTTATGCTACAAACATGCATAGACATTAGGTAATATTCTCTGGAAATATCCATTTCTTCTAGTCTATGCCAACTCTTCGTTTCCTTCTCTTTGCTATTTAACTCACATCAATATGTTGGCCCCTTCTGATGCAGATTTTCCCACCAATAACTTTGCTGTTGTACTTCACTTTCTATCCATGTCCATTTGCCAGTTCTTCGTAGGACTAATGTCTCTAAAGAGCAGTTTTATCCAAGATAATACATTATTGCACCATAATGTATTGAGATGTAGGAAAACAATGACATATTATGATTGCTACACAGTCTGTAAAGGACTAATTCCTTAGCTCTGTATTGTTTGTATTAGAAAGGATAGCTGGGGAAAAACTGATCCACAGCTTCATATTGTTAAAATTGATGCAATTCCCTATTAAACACCACCTCTATCTATATCTCCCAACTTCTCTTTTTTTTTTTTCTTTTTTTGCACTTTAATAGTAACTTTTCTTTTACCATTTGGGATAAGGATCAAGTCCTGACAACTTTGTGGAGGTGACAAGATATTTGAATATATTTCTGTATTTAGATTTAAAATAATAGATGCCCATCATAATTAATGATACAATAAAATCCTAGCAGCATTTAAGTAATCGTTTCAACAGAAACTCCTTTCCAACCCTTTATCACTATGGGAAGCATATCCTCAACCCTGCTCCACAGAGCCTATCAAACAGATATCCTTGCAATGTGCATGGAAGGTCATCAAGTTCCAGCTATTTCAGAGCAAGGAGGGGAACAAGTTCCAGAGTCTTGACAAAGATTGCCCCTCTCTGGTCTGATGAGGGGTTCTAGCTCAGGCACCCCTGGAACTATGGTAGGAAGGGAGATTTGGCTGAAGGTAATGCTACGGATTCAGAAGCTGAATCATTATTAAATTCTACTGTTAATGACTCTGAATAAATGCTAAATAACTGTTGTACCTAATATGCTCTCTTTTTCAAATGGATTCCATGCCAAGGTGCAATATTTTAAATTATAATATAAGTCTGGGTTAGCTATATGTTTAACTTTACTGCCTGTTGTTTTGTTTAATACATCAGTATGAAGTTTGTAGGCCTTTGCAAAGGAAGCTGGGTCAGAGTAATATGGATTTTTTCCTCTTCTCTGGTCAATAAATATGTATTTATTGATATTAAGTGTGATTTTTTTTAAAAAAGGCACAATTGATACACAACACTTAAGCACTTGAAATCCTCAAAGTCACAACTGGGAGATAGGCATGTAATGGATAAGCTGGACACCATGTGTCACAATACTAGTCATTGTCAAAAAACAGTCAAAGAATACTTGTGACTGTGAGATCATTGGGACAAATTCTGCTATCTTACATGTGTTCAAACCCATTCACTTCAATTGGGCTGCATGCACATAAGTGAGAGCAACACTTGTCTCTTCAAAACTATCAAAGTTCTTGGCCATTTATAGTCCAGAACCTGATGATAACAATACTGCAGGCTCGTGTCAGGAATGTAATTCAGTCATTTTCAGTGCTTCCTATCTCTGTCTCTGAGGACTAGTAACATTTACTTCAACAGTATGGCTACATTATCCTAGTTTTTCTTGCCATTACAAGGCTGTTTTTCTTTCTTTTGAGCACTATGAGTCATTTCCCTAGGTTTTTGCTGTTTTGGCTGCAGCATTTTAGGAAAGCAGGTAATTGCTAATGATCCTCTTCTCCACTTTGGTTTTAATTCTTTTGGGTACTAGAACCATTTTTGTATCCTGTTATAGTTCATGTAATAAACACTTGGGACCAAATCGTCAACAGACGTAAATCATCCTAGCTCCACTGACAGCAAAACTTTGTTGATTTTAATGAAGTTTATACTAGCTGAGGGTCAAGTTTGATCAGAGTACTGTACAGACAAAGTCTTTGCTGACTACTAGGGCTGTTTTCCTTGGCTTTAAAAAATAAAAACAAGGTTGCACAACTAAACTGTAAGGAAGAAATGTTAAATATTGTCTCCTTGAGATGCACTTTGACTGCTCAATGATCCTTTGAGTATCTTTTACATCCCCCTCCTGAAAACAGATGGTTTCCTGAATCAGGGACTACAAAATGGATTCCCATTACTGTTGTTATACTGATCCACAAGGAGAGGAAGCAAGACTTGAACACTGAATACATTGCAAACTAATTTTTACATATACATTTAAGGAAAAGGAAAAATTCTTGGTTCACTTTTGAAAAAAAAATCATTACAATCTACTCATCGATATTTGGTGTGCTCACTAGATACCACTTCATAATGAATCTGGGGATTTCCAATTATCTTGAAGAGAATACTATTGTACAGACCCTGATCACTCAGAAAAAGACATAGAATTTACCAAACAAAATTCCCAAATGTATAACTTTCTGCTTAGTGTAACTCCATATTATGGCAAAGATGAATATGACCCATTGAATAGTATCTCATTAGCACAGATTTTGCTTAAGCATAAATCTTATGATTTGCATAAAAATGATGTCCTTTGCCTATTTCTTAGCAAACATAACAGCAGACTGTGGTAGTGAGATCTCACATTACCCACAATATAATTTTTGCAAGAAGTACATTTTAGTTGAATATTCTGAAATAATTTCAAGTAATTAAAACTAAACTGCAGTTGCCAAAATAAATGAACCAAGTGTAGCTTCTAATACATTGCCCTTTGTAAAATTGCTTATTTATTTACTAAGTTAACAAATTCAGTAAGTTGCACACAGTCTCCCAACTACTGGGATCAGCATATATCAAAATTACTAAGGATAGTTAAGACCCAGGCAGACTGTGAACAGCTACAAAAGGATCTCTCAAAACTGGGTGACTGGGCAACCAAATGGCAGATGAAATTTAATGTTGATAAATGCAAAGTAATGCACATTGGAAAGCATAATCCCAATTATCCATATAAAATGATGGGGTCTAAATTTGCTGTTACCACTCAAGAAAGAGATCTTAGAGTCATTGTGGATAGTTCTCTGAAAACATCCACTCAGTGTGCAGCAGTCAAAAAAGTGAACAGAATGCTGGGAATAATTAAGAAAGGGATAGATAATAGGACAGAAAATATCATGTTGCCTTTATATAAATCGGGAAAACCAAGAAGTCTGCTGCTTGCCAGGAGCTAAGATTCGCGATGTGACGGAGAGACTGCAGAGACTCATCAAGCCCTCAGATCGCTACCCCTTCCTGCTTCTTCACATGGGCACCAATGATACTGCCAAGAATGACCTTGAGCGGATCACTGCGGACTACGTGGCTCTGGGAAGAAGGATAAAGGAGTTTGAGGTGCAAGTGGTGTTCTCGTCCATCCTCCCCGTGGAAGGAAAAGGCCTGGGTAGAGACCGTCGAATCGTGGAAGTCAATGAATGGCTACGCAGGTGGTGTCGGAGAGAAGGCTTTGAATTCTTTGACCATGGGATGGTGTTCCAAGAAGGAGTGCTAGGCAGAGATGGGCTCCACCTAACGAAGAGAGGGAAGAGCATCTTCGCAAGCAGGCTGGCTACCCTAGTGAGGAGGGCTTTAAACTAGGTTCACCAGGGGAAGGAGACCAAAGCCCTGAGGTAAGTGGGGAAGTGGGATACCGGGAGGAAGCACGAGCAGGAGCGCATGAGACAGGAGGGCTCCTGCCTCATACTGAGAAAGAGGGGTGATCAGCAGGTTACCTCAAGTGCCTATATACAAATGCACGAAGCCTGGGAAACAAGCAAGGAGAACTGGAAGTCCTGGACCAGTCAAGGAATTATGATGTGATTGGAATAACAGAGACTTGGTGAGATAACTCACATGACTGGAGTACTGTCATGGATGGATATAAACTGTTCAGGAAGGACAGGAAGGGCAGAAAAGGTTGGGGAGTTGCACTGTATGTAAGGGAGCAGTATGACTGCTCAGAGCTCAAGTATGAAACTGCAGAAAAACCTGAGAGTCTCTGGATTAAGTTTAGAAGTGTGAGCAACAAGGGTGATGTCGTGGTGGGAGTCTACTATAGACCACCAAACCAGGGGGATGAGGTGGACGAGGCTTTCTTCCGGCAACTTGCAGAAGTTACTAGAACGCAGGCCCTGGTTCTCATGGGAGACTTCAATCACCCTGATATCTGCTGGGAGAGCAATACAGCAGTGCACAGACAATCCAGGAAGTTTTTGGAAAATGTAGGGGACAATTTCCTGGTGCAAGTGCTGGAGGAACCAACTAAGGGCAGAGCTCTTCTTGACTTGCTGCTCACAAACCGGGAAGAATTAGTAGGGGAAGCAAAAGTGGATGGGAACCTGGGAGGCAGTGACCATGAAATGGTCGAGTTCAGGATCCTGACACAAGGAAAAAAGGAGAGCAGCAGAATACAGACCCTGGACTTCAGAAAAGCAGACTTTGACTCCCTCAGGGTACTGATGGGCAAGATCCCCTGGGAGAATAACATGAGGGGGAAAGGAGTCCAGGAGAGCTGGCTGTATTTTAAAGAATCCTTATTGAGGTTACAGGGACAAACCATCCCGATGTGCAGAAAGAATAGTAAATATGGCAGGCGACCAGCTTGGCTCAACAGTGAAATCCTTGCTGCTCTTAAATACAAAAAAGAAGCCTACAAGAAGTGGAAGATTGGACAAATGACCAGGGATGAGTATAAAAATATTGCTCGGGCTTGCAGGAGTGAAATCAGGAAGGCCAAGTCACACGTGGAGTTGCAGCTAGCAAGAGATGTTAAGAGTAACAAGAAGGGTTTCTTCAGGTATGTTAACAACAAGAAGAAAGTCAAGGAAAGTGTGGGCCCGTTACTGAATGAGGGAGGCAACCTCGTGACAGAGGATGTGGAAAAAGCTAATGTACTCAATACTTTTTTTGCCTCTGTCTTCACGAACAAGGTCAGCTCCCAGACTACTGCACTGGGCAGCATAGCATGGGGAGGAGGTGACCAGCCCTCTGTGGAGAAAGAAGTGGTTCGGGACTATTTAGAAAAGCTGGATGAGCACAAGTCCATGGGGCCGGATGTGTTGCATCCGAGAGTGCTAAAGGAGTTGGCGGATGTGATTGCAGAGCCATTGGCCATTATCTTTGAAAACTCATGGCGATCGGGGGAGGTCCCAGATGACTGGAAAAAGGCTAATGTAGTGCCCATCTTTAAAAAAGGAAAGAAGGAGGATCCTAGGAACCACAGGCCAGTCAGCCTCACCTCAGTCCCTGGAAAAATCATGGAGCAGGTCCTCAAGGAATCAATTCTGAAGCACTTAGAGGAGAGAAAAGTGATCAGGAACAGTCAGCATGGATTCACCAAGGGCAAGTCATGCCTGACTAATCTAATTGCCTTCTATGATGAGATAACTGGCTCTGTGGATGAAGGGAAAGCAGTGGACATGTTGTTCCTTGACTTTAGCAAAGCTTTTGACACTGCCCCCCACAGTATTCTTGCCAGCAAGTTAAAGAAGTATGGGCTGGATGAATGGACTATAAGGTGGATAGAAAGCTGGCTAGATTGTCGGGCTCAACGGGTAGTGATCAATGGCTCCATGTCTAGTTGGCAGCCGGTATCAAGTGGAGTGCCCCAGGGGTCGGTCCTGGGGCCGGTTTTGTTCAATATCTTCATAAATGATCTGGAGGATGGTGTGGATGGCACCCTCAGCAAGTTTACAGATGACACTAAACTGGGAGGAGAGGTACATGTGCTGGAGGGTAGGGATAGGATACAGAGGGACCTAGACAAATTAGAGGATTGGGCCAAAAGAAATCTGATGAGGTTCAACAAGGACAAGTGCAGAGTCCTGCACTTAGGACAGAAGAATCCAATGCACGGATACAGACTAGGGACCGAATGGCTCGGCAGCAGTTCTGCAGAAAAGGACCTAGGGGTGACAGTGGACGAGAAGCTGGATATGAGTCAACAGTGTGCCCTTGTTGCCAAGAAGGCCAATGGCATTTTGGGATGTATAAGTATGGGCATTGCCAGCAGATTGAGGGACGTGATCATTCCCCTCTATTCGACATTGGTGAGGCCTCATCTGGAGTACTGTGTCCAGTTTTGGGCCCCACACTACAAGAAGAATGTGGAAAAATTGGAAAGAGTCCAGCGGAGGGCAACAAAAATGATTAGGGGACTGGAACACATGACATATGAGGGGAGGCTGAGGAACTGGGGATGTTTAGTCTTCAGAAGAGAAAAATGAGGGGGGATTTGATAGCTGCTTTCAACTACCTGAAAGGGGGTTCCAAAGAGGATGGCTCTAGACTGTTCTCAGTGGTAGCAGATGACAGAACAAGGAGTAATGGTCTCAAGTTGCAGTGGGGGAGATTTAGGTTGGATATTAGGAAAAACTTTTTCACTAGGAGGGTGGTGAAACACTGGAATGCGTTACCTAGGGAGGCGGTGGAATCTCCGTCCCTAGAAAGTTTTTAAGGTCAGGCTTGACAAAGCCCAGGCTGGGATGATTTAGTCGGGGATCGGTCCTGCTTTGAGCAGGGGGTTGGACTAGATGACCTCCTGAGGTCCGTTCCAACCCTGATATTCTATGATTCTGTGAAATCCATGGTACACCCACATCTTGAATACTGTGTGCAGATGTGGTCTTCCCATCTCAAAAAAGATATATTGGAATTGAAAAAGGTTCAGAAAAGAGCAACAAAAATGATTAGAGGCATCTGTATGAGGAGAGATTAATAAGACTGGGACTTTTCAGCTTGGAAAAGAGATGGCTAAGAGGAGGTATGATTGAGGTCTATAAAATCATGACTGGTGTAGAGAAAGTAGATAAGGAAGTGTTGTTTACTACTTCTCATAACACAAGAACTAGGGGTCACTACATGAAATTAATAGGCAGCAGGTTTAAAACAAATAAAAGGAAGTATTTCTTCACATAACACACAGTCAACCTGTGGAACTCCTTGCCAGAGTATGTTGTGAAGGCCAACACCATAACAGGGTTCAAAAAAGAACTAGATAAATTCATGGAGGATAGGTCCATCAATGGCTATTAGCCAGGATGTGTAGGAATGGTGTCCCTAGCCTCTGTTTAAAAACGACTTGCTTACAAAATCAGACAAAAAATACAAAAGAATCACAGCCCACTATTACTGAAAAATTGCTTACTTTCTAATTTTTACCATATAATTATAAAATAAATCTATTGGAATATAAATATTGTACTTACATTTCAGTGTATAGTATATAGAACTGTATAAACAAGTCAATGTCTGTATGAAATTTTAGTTTGTACTGACTTTGCTAGTGCTTTTTACATAGCCTGTTGTAAAACGAGGCAAATATCTAGATGAGTTATTGTACTCCCTGCAAGACCTCTGAGTAACCCCAGGGATACGTGTACCCCTAATTAAGAACCACTGCCCTAAAGCAATGGGTCTGATCTCTTTTGCCTGGCAGCCAAACATGTTTCTTCAAACAGGTCAAGAGGACACAATCAGTATCTCGGGGCAGACACTCTGTCCTGTTCCACTCCCTTTGCTCCAATCAGAGGATGTAAAAGGAAACTATCTGCAAGGCCCCTGTGGTGATTCCCCTGACATCAGAGTCCACAGAGGGGTCTACAGTTGGTACAGGCACCTTCTAAGCTTCCCTCCCCACAGCACAAGGAGTGTGTCAGAGGTGGGAAGTAGCCAGAATGTGCTGAATTCCAGCTGGCACCAGCTTGAGCATAGTCCTGGGTTACTGTAATTTGGGCTGGGGATAGAATCAGGGAGCTGCAAGTTGATGTTGTTTCTCAACTTCTCCTTTCCCCCACCCCCTTGCCCGGGTTGCCCAGTGTAACCATGTGTGGAAGAGAATCCATCCTTTGCTAGGCACTCCCCTAGACTCTGACAGAGATATTTGAACTCCTAACTCACATTAGAGGTGAGGCTTTCAGGGGAGTTTGTGGGAAAAGCAATGCATCCTACCTCTTCCCCTTAGCAATAGGGAATCACAAGACATGATTCAGAGAACACACATCCAGCTTATAAACAAATACACATCTTCTTCCAAACAGTTACCCTCAAATCCACAGTTTAGAGTTTTGAGGGACACAACTATCTTCTGGGCCACAGATTGGGCAAACCTACCTTAAGTGGTTTGGTACCAGGTGACCTAAAAGATCATCCCTTGGGCATTACTGTCTCAGCTGAGATGAGCAGCTGAAAAAGGGAGGAGGCCACCAGGAGGGCATTCCCCATGAGAGGGACTGGGGTCTGGAATTTACTCCCTTGTGGTTTGCCAGAGTCTAGGTTTGTTCACATTCAGAACACATGGAAAGGCCCATCTTTTCTCCCAGGAATCTGAGGACTGGGTGGGTTTTACATCTGTTCGGGAGGGCTTTTATTTGCTGGTATCTTAGCTAGGTGTAGAAGAGCTTTCCCTTATATTGGGCTAGACTGTGATCCCCTTAGGCACTGAAACGAATGGCAGCTACAAGTGGAATAAGGTGAGTAAAAGTCCAGCCCATTTTCACCTGTTACTTTTGCAGAGCTTGTATGGGTGTTAATTTATGTTTTAAAAATCCAAATAAATAAATACAATAGGGCAGGACAAAGAGACATAACATATGTATACAACCAGCATCAACAAACACTTTTCACCTAAAATAAGCAAAAACCAGCATTAATTTTCCCCCATAAAAATATTTATATATATATTTTTAAATTCAATATTCTCTCTTTTCTTCTTCCATCCCATATCTCAGAACCCTGGGGCTATTTTCTGTGCCTCTTGGCTGGTAGTAGTCCTCCTATGATTGGCTGAAGCATCCTGGGTTTGTAGAATGTGGAAATGGCAGGCATAGACAGCCCTTGCAAATGCTGCAAGTGCCTGATGCACCTCGCTGAGTTACATGCAGACTGGATTGGCTGCTGCCTGGTGAACCCTATGCACCCTACCTGACTCCTGATAGCATGACATGAACTTGACCCCTAAATGTAATCTGAGTGGGTCTTCAACCATAATCTCAGGCTAGTAGGTTATCCTCTTCAAGCCATAAATGGCCAAATCAAAGTGAACAGGAGACTAGGTTTAGTAGGGGGAAGGGAAGGAAAAAGGAAAGGAGGGGAACACAATTGTTCTCCCTTTTGTGTGCAGCCAGTATTTAGCTTCACAGTGCAGCTGCTGCCATGAGACAGGCCATAAATCCACTATTTAGTAGTTCTCACTGCCCTGCCAATCCTTCCTCAGGCCTAGTACTGGACCCAAACACTCTCTAGCAGTGATCCCCTATGGATCCAAATTTTGTGGCTCCATGAGATTCAGATCATATCTCAGGATTCATGGATCCTGCTTAATTTTTCCTTCATGGTATCCATTTCACCCCCATTTGTGTATCATGCAATAGACTTTCAATATAGGTTAGGTCAAATTAAAGCTATGTCAAAGGTCCCTTTTATTTATCTATATAGCTATGCTTTTCTGAGATGTGTAGCTATTATGTATATAAGTGGTAAGGAAAAGAGAGTAGAATGAAAAAAGGGAGGAAAGAATGTAGGAAAATAGGAGCAATATGCCAAAATGAGAAAGATCCTGTTATTCTTTTCTTTGATCAAGCTACTAGCCACACAAAAATGGCCAGCATAAGTTGTGTGCCAAAGTCAACTTCAACTGATGTTCTCTCTAGCCATCAGATCCAATATCTGCCAACTTCCCCCCATTCTCCCCAGTTGTATCCACATATAATATTGTTTTAACCATTAAGAATGTGGTTTTCTACTTAGATTAAGTTCTCTCTGTAACTTACATTTTATCTCTCTGTTGAAATATATGGGAGAAATAGAATCTTTTATACAGTGCATGACACTATGCTGTATATATAATCAGTACAAATTGTAATAACCAAAACTGGGTGGGTTTTGGGTTTTTTGCCAATTTACATGGCCTTAAATAAAGAAGCAAAGGGTCTTCTTTGTATTTTTAGTAGAAAACCACATCATGAAGGGGGTTTATTTCCAATTTAAGGGAAATGGTTAGGAACTAAATTGGATAAATCATTTTCAAAAAGACCCATAATCTCTTTTATTGTTTATATGGCTGATGAAAAAAATACTGCTGTACAATATGCTGCATGATATGTACCATAGCCAGATATGTGGAAAAGTAGGAGTGCTCCTTGACTCTAGATGAAAGATTTGAGAAAATGCAAGGGTGGTGAACTCCTACATTGAGAATCTTGGACTACACATTTCACCAGCTTATGGATGAATTCTGTGGAGCAGGGGCAGACAGGGTAAAAATACCTATATGCCTAACTTTCAGAGGTGCTAAGCAACCATAACTGCCATTCACTTCAAGAGGAATTACAGACACATTTCACTCTGAAAATCAGGCCCATATTGCCTACCTGTACGTCTAGGCATATCCCGGCCTCTATAGCAGCTAAAAATTGAGTCTACTTTGGCTGCTGATGACCTGGGATAGAATATCAGAGTCCTTTCAACTTCAAGCTGATTTGATGTGAGCACTGACCCCTTCCCCATGTGTGGTACAGAGTGGGATTTGGGTAACATCAGAACTACACTGATCACTTCCCTTTATTTATACTAATTTATAAAATATGCCTTATGCCTTTTTTTACCTCTCTGAATGCGTACTGAATACAACCATAAAATGTATGACTCTTGACCATGAAGTAAAATGATATTTCCCTCTCCCATGAATATCCTTCCAAACTATCCTACAAGCAAATTCTTGGTAAGAGATATGGGCATCACACTGTGTCCTGATGGGTTTCAGATGCTGTCAAATCACTGGGACTTAAGTGCTAGAGTTGATGTTTTGCTACCTGGATGTTTAATAAATGTTAAATCTTAAGTGCTCTAAAAGACATACTGCCAGGATGGCGCCTGGGGAAACAAGTAGTGTCCCAAGTAGCCAGAATCCAACCCATGTGGAGCTTTATAAATCAAAGTCAACACCTTGAATCACACCTGGAGACAACTAGAACACAAATGCAGCTCCTGAAGAAGTGACTTTCCACATTTATTACAGCTAACAGTGGATAACAGGTGAGCAATCACTTTCTAAATCAGTTGTAACTTCTGAGCTTGCCTTGAAGACTATTGTAAAGTGCATTACAGTAATTCAATTTAGAAGTCACAAAGGTCTGGACTGCAATGATGAGGTCCGAAACTGAAAGGAAGGATTGCAAACATTGCAGAGTTCAAGATAAAATATGGTACTCTTTGGCATTGGCAGCACCTAAGATTCCAGCAAGAGATAAGGGTCAAGAAGAGCCCCTAAACCGTACACTCCTTGAGAAAAGGCAAACCACCATTAACTGAAGCGGAACTATCCCTGCCAAAAGCTCAAAATCTTTCTCCCCACGTCCCAGCAATGATCATCTTTCAGTTTACTTTTATGTCAGTCTAAATCTCGGCCTTGCAGTGATGTAAGCATAGGCACTGCACTATCCAGATATGATGGAAATGACTTGAGCTATGTTTCATCTGCATACTGAAGACACTATTGCCCCAATTGCCTTACTATCTCCATTAATGCTTCCTCATACCTGTAGCAAAACCGAGGCTTGAGGAACTCCATACCAGAGATACCTAAGAGCAGTTATGAATTACTGTTAGCATTATTGTTTATTTTGATTGTAATTATATATTATTTATTATATGCAAGCATCTACGAAGCCAATTTAAGGATCAGGGCCCTATTATGTCCTGTACAAACAAGTAAAAGAAAACAGTCCTGCCCCAGACAGAATACACTTTGTGTCAGAGCTTGTCTATAAGTGGAATTATTCCAGAATAGCTATTTCACATTAATTTCACTCCCTACTTTTTTCTGGAATAACTTTTACATGTAGACAAGCCTTCAGACATGATGCAACAAGGGCATAAATGCCCAGAACCACACTATGGGATGCTTCAGATAAGAAAGAAAGGGACCACTCTAGAACACTATTAGTGTCCTCTAGACCATTAAAGGACAACAATCAATATAGCAAAACTTCACACTTGGTGGTTTCAGAAGTTACTGTCAGATCTTAAAGCATCAGCATCTACAACTGATGATTGCCAATTACCACAGTGATGATCTCCCATCATATCATTGAATCATAGATGTAAAAGACAGAAAAGTATTTTAAGTCATCCATTCTCTCCTCCTGCTGATATATAATGAATTGAGTCCACAATACACATTGTGGGAGGGCAGATACATCAGCTGAAGGCTTGTCAACATGGGAAATGTTTCCAGTTATACTACTATAATTATACCAATATAGGTAAATCTCTGTAGTTATACCAGTATAACTCCCTGTGTGGACACTTTTATTCTAGAATAAGAATGGCTTTTTTCCCATTTTGGTTAAACTGCTTCCAAAAAGACATAAACTAAATCAGTTTACCTATTACTGTTCTAACTTTTCCATGTAGACAAGCCCTGAGTGTATTATTGTATAGCTTTTTTCCTTGATCTAGATGGCAATCAGTTGTGCCTTGAAGTCTGAGGATTGATAAATCTTATTTTTTTTAATCCTAACTAGTGTAACCACAGATACATTCTTATGCATATAAATGCATATTATTTTACTGAACTTTGATAAGTTATTCTCTTAAAGAGATATGTTGAATTTAAAAATCCTGGGCCAGTTTCTTAGCTGGAGTTATGCTAATTTGCATCACCTGCTATGTCCCATGTGTTGTAAACAAACACTTTTCTTAACTTATATTACTACAAGTTAGAGTATCAAAAGTGAAAGGCATTTAAAAATTTAGTTTATGTCCCACTACTAATACATTTTATTTACTTTTTGCGCTTCTCTCAGTTTCAACAATGAAAAATCAGTGAAGACAATTTCAGGGTGTTTGTTTGTTACACCTTCTGCATTGTTTGGGTTTTCAAAACTGCAAATGTAATGTAAGAACATTTTTTATGGAGCTTAGGTTTTAAAAGTTTAGATTGGGGGCCAATTTTAAAGTGACATCCCTTTAATTACGTTATTACTTAATTTTTTTGTATTTTGGAGCAGATTGAGATCAGGCAGTTGACCTTTTCACGGTTTATAATTTTATATCATCTTATTATATCTGCTCTTTTTCTTCTTTTTCCTAAAAGATATAGTCATATAAGCCCTGATCCTACAAACATTTTAAGTGTGTGCTTACTGTTTGAGAAGCCTGTGGCCCCAATCCTGCAATCATTGTATTGACTTTTAGTCCCCACACCCTGTGCTTCTAATCCTATTCACTGACTTCTCTGGAGATATCCTATTTTTGCTTGCCCCTATGATAAGGCATCTCAGCAGGTGGGGATATAGATCTCCTCTTTCCTAATAATGGAGTGTCTCCACTTTTGCTGGGATCCTCCTGCCCCTCCTCCTCAGATGAAGATCCCTTTGCAGCCCTGCCACAGGTGTCTCCCTCCAGGATGGGGATCCCTGTGCCCTCCTGATGGGCTATCTCCCCACTGAGATGGGAATCATCCATACTCTCATTATGGGTTCTTTTCTCCCCCAACAGGGATCCCTCTATGTCCATTGTGGAGTGTCCACCTTAAGATAAGGATCCCCATGATGGAGTGCACCCAGGGTTGGGGATCTATCTGCCTTATGAGGGGGTGTCTTCCCTCGGGTTGGGGGTCCCCCTGCCCCAGGATGAAGTGTCTTCCCCTGGGGGGAGGCTCACTCTACTCTCCATGGTAGACTACCCACCCCAAGAGAATGGGGATCCCTCTGCCCCATGATGGGGTGTGTCTCCCATGCAGGATAAGGATCCCCCTGCTCTAATGATGGGGTTCTCCCTCTGGGATGGTGATCCCCCTGACCGAGATCCCCCACCCCATGAAGGGTGCCCCCCAGGGTAAGGATCTCTCTGCCTCAACGATGGGGTGTCTTCCCTGGGGTTGAAGATCCCGTGCTCCCATTATAGCGTGTTCCCCACGCCCCCCATGGTAATGGGGTCTCTCTGGGATGGGGATCTCCTGCCCCCGATGATGGGGTGACCCCCCGCGCTCCCAGGAGGCGCTGGGGCTCCCAGTGGCCAGTGCTGGGTGCGCCTCACCGCGATCCCGGCCCCGCCAGGCTCACTCCACCCCCATGCCGGGGGGGGTCTCCCTCCCCCGGGATCCCCTGCCCCCTCCCCCGGCACGGGGATATCCCCTGCCCCTCCCGGCGGGCCGCGGGCTGCCCAATGGAGGCGGAGGCGCTGTGCGGACTGCGGGCGGGGTGGGGGCGCCGCAGAGCCGCGGCCGGCCCGGGGACTGGCGCACTCGGCGGGGAGCCGGAGGCAGAGGCGGGCGCAGGCAGCGGCGCCGGGGCCGGGACTCTGGCAGGCAGCGGCTGGGATGAGGCGGGGGGGCGGCTGTGGGGGCAGATAGCGTCCCGCGGGGAAGCGGCCGAGTGGGGCTCGGAGCAGAGGCGGGGGCCGCCCGGCCGCGCCATGGCGGCGCAGTGCGACCCGCTGAGCGGCTACCTGCCGCAGCCGCTCTCCGACCCGGGCTCCAACAGCGAGCGGAGCGCCGACTCCCCGCTGCCCGGCTCCGAGGAGGACTCGGCCGGCCCGCGGCCCCTGCGCAGCCCCGAGTGGGGCGAGGAGCGATTCCGGGTGGACAGGAAGAAACTGGAGGCCATGCTGCAAGGTGAGCGGGGTGCGCGGGGGAGCCCCGGGGCCGGGGCCGGGGCCGCGGGAGGGGAGCGCTGTCTCCGGCTGCCGGGCTCGCGGGGCGAAGGGGCGGGGGCTGGCGGTGCTTGGGGCGCTGGGGGAGCCGCGTCCCTTCCACCGTCCCCCTGGCGAGCGGCGGCTGCTCTCTCCCCTGGCAGAGCCGCTGTCCCGGGGCCTGCCCCTCTTGCTGGGAAGGGCTGCGTCCAGCTGTGGACTCGCCTCTGCCGGGCCCCCCCAGGAGCCGGGGCACTTGCTGTTGGACCCCGGGGTGGGGGGCGTAGCGTGGCTGCTCCTGCTGGGCTGTTCCAGGTTCTGCGCTTCTCCTCAAAGCGGCCCCTCCGAGACCGCGTCAGGAACGGTCCCCAGAGAGAACCCTTGAAATATCCTGGCGCTGACTCTGACTCGTCCTCCCCACCCCCTCCCCGTTCCTGTTCCCTAGCCCTTCCAGTCCCAGATGTGGATCAACTCGCTGCTGTCTGCAGATGTCAGGGCTTGCAAACCGAGCTCCTCTTGGGGTGGGAAGGGATTCTTTCATAAAGCGGTGGAGGCTGAGCTCTAGTGTTTTCATCCGACCCTCTTGCAAAAGTTACCCTCAGTTCGTAAAAATCTCAGTTACTACTAATACAGGGGTCAACTTCTGCCCCTAACATCACTTCGCAGCTCTGTGGTTTCACCAGCAGCATCCTAACTGTAAACGCTATTAGCATCACTGGTATTGAAATAAAGCCTTGCTCTACGGTGAAAACTGTAAAAGAGGTTGTAATAGGTTTCAAGGTAATCTTGAATTTCCTGGGCTACTGGAAATACTTTAAAAAAACAAAAACGAGCTTTAAGCTCATCTAAAGCATTTCAGATTTTTCAGGAATAGGACAGTGTTTTGCTACTTAGCAAAGTGAGCTTTCATAAAATGGAAGGGTTCAGAATTCCAAGAAAACATTCCATTTCTGGAGGTTTTTTTGAATATCAGAGTCCTTTAAATAATGACTATATTCTAAGTCAATCTATATATTTTTCTAATATTTTTCTATTTTAGTAGGAGTATTGCAGTGTAGTTTTTTGAACTGGTATCCATACCATATCACTAAAATAATACATCTAATAGTAAAAAGAAAAGGAGTACTTGTGGCACCTTAGAGACTAACCAATTTATTTGAGCAATGTGTGTTTTTGGGTTAGGATTTGTTATACATTTGTCTGTATTGTTTCTTGTGATGAAATCTCTTGCGTTTTGTTCCACCATGTTTTGAATTATGTCACTCTCTGTGAAAGTTAAGTAAAAAGGTTTTGAAAAAGTATTAACATAAATAGAAAATATTGTTTTAAAGGTGGATGTAACACCAGGTAGGGTATCCTTCACAGTTGTGTAATTTATTTAGCTTTTCTAATACCTTTTACTCTATTCCAGTGAGAATGGAGCTGAGTTGCAAACTGTTACCTTTAAAATTTCAGTGAGGATAAAGCATATTTGAATTGAATGAGAGCGATTATGGAACTTTTTAAAAGTGCCATTTTATTTTCTTAAATGTTTAGAATGACACATGATAGTTGATCTAGCTTTTTTTTTTTTTTTGTGGAGAGGAGGAACTGGAGTACATTATTAGCATACATTTAGTATGGCCTCTACAAGCCACGTAATTTTATGGCCACTTATAATTGTGTGATGTATAAATACTGTATACTTGACTGCTAAGGCTGCATTTTTCAAAAATCATAACAGGAGACTGATAGCTGTTCATCATTTATGTATTATTTCACAAATGAAAATATTTGCTTTTGTGCATGAGAGCAGTCATTCTAAATCTGTAAACATAGTGCTTTTTATTACTTTCTGAATTACTCGGAGGTGCACTCAGTAATTTAAAGCAATGTTAGAAATTATCATCTGACAACAGGAAAACAAAATGGAAGAACAAAATCTGGTCCCATAATTCACATTCCCTGAATATGATAGTTTATAATCAATGTAATTGGAACTATGTAATTTCAAATAATTAATTGAAGTTGGAAAAATGGTAGAGATTGAGGATGAGATAAGGAAGAAATGAATTCCAAGTAAATGCACAATTTTTTTAATATGTTTTGGAGAAAACATTTTATTTTAGCTAGAGTTATGCCAGTAGTGAACCAAGTCCTAAAAATAAAAGGTGTGGGTTTTTTTGTTTTTGCTTTTTAAAGAATCTGTCAGCTAAAATTGTTCAGTTAATTTCCTGAAAATGTTTTACTCATCATGACTGTCACGGAACTTCTGTTTAAATTTCTTAAGACCAGTGGTGGTGGTCCGAAGCGGGGGGAGAGGATGCTAGATGAAGTAACTAGGTAAACTGGATTGTCTGCCCAAAAACTGTGGTATGACTGTCTGATTGTAATGTTTGGAATTTGTTTCAAATGAGATTCTCTCTCTTGGGGGTAGGTTAATCTTTAACCAGTTAATATTTTGTTACTAGTAGAGAAATCTCATTATGTAATAAAGAGTGCAGAGAAGCATACAGTTTTTTGTTGTAACTAACTGAATTAATTCTAAATGCTCATCAAAGATGTCTTAAAACTAAATTTTGTAAATTGCACATAGACACTCAAAAGAGGAGGTATTCGTGAAGAAAGGTCACAAGTTAAAAGTGCTATTGGAAAATTGAAGGTTTTCTTCACTTTTCCTCCACCAGTAAAATAAACTTCCATTACCTCATCCCACAGCCTGTGTCTTTCTACTGCCTGAGGTGGTAAGTGTGGGAGGGTAAAACAAACCTCATAGACAGAATCCAGACTGACTATATAGCTGTGTCATCCAGTGGTTAATGCATATGTATAACTTAAGAGAAAAAATTGTGATATTGTATGTTATTTCAGCCTAGGATGCACATGCCATAGAGTGTTTAAATTGTATCCCCCCACACAGCAGTGTATTGAACAATAGTATTTTGAATTCACAGGAACAAGATTTTTTTAATGTAAAAACTCTGACTTCCATCATATTGAATTAATTTCCAGTAAATTGGTATTGTTGCAGGAAAAAAATAGACGACTTAGGAAATGGAATAAAGAGACAAGAATAATAAATTAGTCTTTTTCCATCAGAGATAGAAGATTGGTAAAATTAAGTTTGTTGGAAAAATTCAGAAAAGATGCTATGGAATAAAGTTACATCTTAAATTGACAGTTTATACTCACAGCACTTCCACCGAAGTATCTCAAAGAGCTTTACAAACAGGAACAAAATCTCTTGACCCTGCTGGATGCTGCTATGCTCCTTTTATAGATGATTAAGTTAAACACAGACAGTGACTTTGCCATAGTGCCCCAGCAAGTCAACGGTAGAGCTGGGAATAATACCTAGAAATCTATGTTCACATGACTATGATCCAGCTTCTAGACAATATTGAATTGCCTTTATTTTTTTATTTTTTTTTGTATTGGAGATGACCATCCAGTGAAAGTATAAACTTTAACTTACCAGGGTTCCTAATGGTCTTTGGAACAGAACTACTCTAATGCCTTAGAAATACCCCAATAGGAACATATTAAATAGCTCATATGGTCAGATTTCCTTTTTGTTATGTCCAGTGTTATTGCTTGGTACTCCTAATGATGATATACATTTAGTGAAACTCTATTTTGTATGCATACTTTACTATATACTCTACATAGCATAGTGTACAGATTTTTTATGTTGAAAATTTTTCAGTGTAGATCTGTGAACAAATCTCATTAGACAGATTATTTTTGCAGAAAGGAAGAAGGAGTCAAACACTATATCAATGATTCTTTCAGCAGTGGCATATTGGAAGAAAATCTTTCATAATACATTTGATGTTGCTGTTGTAAACTAAATCTTAGTGAACACTCAATTAAATTAATATTTTGGAATGATTTTCTTAATAATTTGTGTGCCTATCATCATAACAGCTGGGCACTACAAAAATTTACAGAAAGCTGTCCAAAAAGTGTAGCCTGAATAAGGCAGCAGCTGTGAATAGATCTACAGACAAGATGGCCTTAATATTAAACAAATAAATAAAAACAAAACTCAAACAAACCCCAACATACATTAATAGATTAGGTGTCTTACTCATTTTTTAATACGATGACCGGTCTAATGTGCTTTCTATGTCATACCTCAAAATAGGTTTTGAATGTTGTACACCTGTGCATGGTATATAGCAATGGTTCTTAACCTTTCCAGACTACTGTACCTCTTTCAGCAGTCTAATTTGTCTTGCGTTACCCCCAAGTTTCATCTTGCTTAAAAACTACTTGCTTACAAAATTAGACATAAAAATACAAAAGCGTCACAGCACACTGTTACTGAAAAATTGCTTACTTTCTCATTTTTACCATATAATTATAAAAAAAAATCAATTGGAATATAAATATTATACTTACATTTCAGTGTATAGTATCTAGAGCAGTATAAACAAGTCATTGTCTGTATGAAATTGTAGTTTGTACTGACTTCGCTAGTGCTTTTTATGTAGTCTGGCATAAAACGAGGCAAATATCTAGATGAGTTATTGTACCCCCTGCAAGACCTCTAAGTACCCCCAGGGGTACACATACCCCTGGTTGAGAACCATTGGTATATAGTATATACATATTTTGTATATTTATGATGTGTCTGACACTGTAGTATTACAGTAGTAAAAATTTACATTTTTAGAGAAGTATAGTAGGGAAATTCTGTAGATATCATAATGCTACTTATTTTTCCTTCTCCTCTCTTGCAGTATGGGAAAATATTAGAATGTGTCTCTGTCAAGACATCCCATTTACCACCTTCTTTAAAAAACAAAACGCAAGCAAGCAAGCAAAAATACCTAAACACACCAAAAACTAGACCCTCTCATGTTTAAGGTCTCACCTTTGTGCCACAGTCCTACTTGACGGAACTCCTTTTTGATCCAATAGATACTCACTTTTTAATATGCACCTTGTTGTCAACAGTGTTGCTGTTGAAACAGTTCAGAAGTACTTTATGTCTGGATAGGCCACTGTTTGGTGCATTGCCTTGTACTCATGTACAGAAAAGGCAGAATACTGTAGCTTTGAACCCTGAAGCCCCTAGAAATTTGCCATTGGTCCCCTTGGGTTTGCTTGCAATAGAACACTGTGTTGAGGTAGAACGTGACTTGAGGTAGTTGAGGTTCTTTGAGTTGGTCCCCATGGCCAGTTAGTATAATGTTGAACATGACTTGTCCCTGTCTATGCTGATGATTCCCCAAGATTGTGGTCTATCTTGATTAATTTTCAAAAAGGCAATCCTTATTTGACTGTATACAGACTTTGTAAAAAGTAATTGATAAGGCATTATTGACTGACTGATTTTTAGGCATTGATGATAACATGTCATTCAGAATTAATATGAAATGTCTTTTCAGATCTCTCAAATAATTTTTGGTAATTTTGCATAGCTTTTTTTTCATTCTCCTCCCTCTTTCCAAACTCCCAATGGGCACAGTTTTTCTTCTTAGATCCTCTCATCTGATTGCTTATCCTCTGGCTGATTGACAGAGTGTTTGTTGCGTGCAAGAATGAATGCTCACAAACTGGGAATACCTTTCTCCAGAGTAAATATCAGTCTTTTCTGACTGGGGTAAAGCAAAAACTTTAATAGTTGTGTAGCTCTAATATTTTCAACAGTTCATCTTAATAAAGTTGCTTCTAAGTTAGTGTCTAATGATCATATTTCTTTTGCATTTTGAATTAATATTTTACTGAAAATAAAATGCCTGAGACTGCTTTGTTCAGAATTTATGCTGGTGGATGATTGTGTCTGATATACTTCTGCAATAATTCAAACAAGGCCTGGTTATTCTGTATTTGATCATTTCCATATTTGTTTTTGATTCTCAAATTATCTTTCATGCAAAGCTTTCAGTAATTGGATAAGGAAAATACACTCTTTTCAGTAATTATACAAACAGGTATGAAAGTTTTCTTCTCATACTACCCACAGTCTTATAACAGAGTCTGGTTCTGATGCCAGGATAATACTGAATTATCTGTTAATAAATTTTCCCTTTACCATTTTGATTTTATTTATTTTTTCTGTGATACTTTAAGTTTGGCTGTCTGGAATATTGAATGTCCAAGAGAACAAAGACTAAGACTACAAAAATCCCAGCAAAGCTGTGTTGGTGCTCAGCCCTTATGCTTTAATTCAGTGGTTCTCGAACTTTTTTTTTCACGGACCACTTGAAAATTGCTGAGGGTCTCGGCGGACCACTTAATGATCTTTCCAAATGCTGTTTGTACCATTAGCTAACTATTGTAAAGTGCTATATAAAAAAACCCTTAATAATAATTAACGTTTTTTTGTTCTACAAATAAAAGCACACAACTCATATTTTAATATCAGTTGTCTTACCTGTCTAATGTGATGGATGTGCCCTCTCTCCCCCACCGCAGCAGCCTCTGAGCTGGGGCTGGGAAGGAGGGGGGATCTCTACCCTGCCACAGCAGCCGCAGAGCTGAGGCTGGGAAGGAGGGCCATCTCTCCCCGGCAGCCGCAGCCCTGGAGCTGGGGAAAGTTGCCTCTTTCTCTGGCTGCTGCAGCCCTGCACTCCCCAAATTCCCACCACCTCCTTTTCTCACCCCACTGTCCTCTCCCATTACCTTCTATTTCCCCAAAGGCCACCACCTCACCTTATATGTGCGTCTTCTCCAAGGTCCAAACACCTTGTTAGTGGAGCCACGCCTGCGCAACCACATGAATGGAGCTTGTGGACCACAGTTTGAGAACCTCTGCTTTAATACAGTCATGGTTTACAGCAGAAGAGTACTCATCCAAGACCTGAGTTTAGTAGTTCGTGTGCTAGGTAGGTGCTTTGTTGGACAATCAAACTCGAATAGTGGGTGCCAGATTTTATAGGTCATAGTACTTGTAGAGCTGGCAAATTGTATAGTATCTATAAATGTATATTGTAAAAGCTGGATTTAAATTGTGCAATAAAAATGATTATTAAAAATTTCTTTTTAGTATTTTTCATTTGGAAATGAACTGTTTTAAGATAAGGTGCAAAGATGCTTCAGTGATTGGCAAAGATAGAAATTTATCACATAAACCAATGAGAATCTTAAGAAAAATGTATAATAATGATAGGTATCTGCTCCCTAGAATATGCTGTATAAAGGAACATTTTTGCCATCCTTTAATATAAAGAAAGGTGTACTATGTTAGTAATTTCAGTCATGGGCAGTTAGAATTTGACTGACTTAATGTTGTGACATTTGAAATGTCAAATATACAAGTGTTGAGGGCAGGGGTGCAGAGCAGAAGGCTCAGTCTTCCCTGTAATAGTCTTTGCTAGTGAGAACCTCACACTAACTCATTAAGAAGAATCAAATTCAAGATACTATCTCTCTTTGTAGAGGCTTAAAAAGTTCTTCTACTAAAAACCTCTCACTCTTGTAGTTTTTACTTTCCAATGCATAAAAAGTTTTCTGGATAAAGACATAGTAGTGTGGTAACTGGAACCTTTCTAAAAGCATTTACTTTTGGTGTTAACATACATGTGGCCAAAAAGGTTTTAAATATTTTTCTAGCTTTCAAATCCCAAATGGGCTTACTAGATTTTTCTATAAAATAAAATAAAATATAAAATAAAATAATTTTTATATATCTATACCTATATCTATATGAAATGAGTTTTGGTGACTTGTCGTTTAAAAATGTTCTTGCATTCCGTTAACAATTGTAATAATATCACTTTCTCTAGTTTCTCTGTTTTTTAAGTAGTACAACAGGCTATCATGGTTTGGCATGAACTGCTGAGTTAAGTATTGCTGGCTTGCACATTCCTTTTGGTTATATTATAATCTTTACCTCCATTGGAAAATATGCCCTGTTTTGAGTACTTATTTCAGGCTCTTTGGCTTTGTGCCTGTCTGCTGTTTAGCAGTGAAACATACTTGTTCCTTATTTTCAGATCTTTGTGTAGTAGAATTATTTGTGAAGTGAGTCTTAACTATAGTGAAACATCCACTTTAAATGCTTGACCATAGAAAATAGTGATGGGCATGCTCTGTACCTCTAAATATCATATCTGAAATATTTTAATTTATTAAAAAATAGTTTCTAGCTCTCAATATGTGAGAGTCATAATTAATGTGCTGTCTAAAGTCTGAGTGTGTCGCATTCAGTTAATTGACGTAGTATCAGGATTGTGATTATATGTGTGATTAAATGTGCAAACTTAAAAGGTGGCTTCTTTGAGAAGTAGCCTTCCTTTTCAAAGTTTCCCACCTCCTGTGTGTAAGCCATGGAGTTATGAACATTTGTAGTGGGCAAAACTACTAGATTGTGTTGAAACAGTTGAATGAGTTGAAAGGGGAGATGTATATTTATAAGTTTCATAGAACAGAATGAACTAGAATGCAGTAATTACTTTGATTTTGATCCCTATGTACAATTATTTTAGTGGGATAATGAACTTCTTACATGCAGTGTGACATCTGGATCAGGGCCCTTACAGGCCCTGGACCGAAAGTCCATTGAAATCAGCAGCAATCTTTACATTGACTTCAATGGGTTTTGGATCAGGCCCTTAAACACTTGGCTAGTTTCTTGAAGTCTGAAATATATTATATAAAAGTAGCATTCCTTCCATGTTAGATCTGATAGTAATGCCCAGGTGTTAATTTTTCTAGTTTAGATCAAGATGACCATTTTACGTGGGGTTAATAAAATGACCAGATACAGTGCTGCATTGATTTGAATAACTGATTTATATGAAGTGGGTCTGATTTACCAATGATCTTGTTTTCATTTGGAAAGAATGTCAGTATAGAATGTTTTCCCCAATAATGTGTTCTAAAAACCCTTCTGTTTGGGTTTTATATTGAGGCTTCGTTGGAATTGCAGGAGGTATTTTTTTGTAAAGGCAGAAGTAAGTAATCAACAGCAGTACCTTCTTTTAGTTTAAACGTAACATGCTTATTCACTTGGCAATGGAGTATAGTGGAACTTTGACCTTAGACACCACTGTTCAACTTACAACAACAACAACAGGGGAATCTCTAAAAAGTGACTGTCATCATCACAGCTCTAGTGTGATAACACCTGCTTGCTGATGTGATCTTAATAGATCGCTAAATGCACAGGGAAGTGGCCATGATGGTAGCAGTAGTGCTGTGACTGTCACCTTTTTCATCCTTCCTGTGAAGGATCTGAGTATTCAGCCAGCATTGTGGTGCCAGATTGTCCAATAATGCTTATGTTAGGGTTGTCAACTTTTAAAAATAATCCTGGTGTGTGTGTCCGTGTGTATGTAGAAAGAGTCAGGCCTGGTGAGTAGGTCGCAAGGGAATGTAGAGGTGTCTATCTCTTAGTCAGTGTGGGAGGCTGGAGGTGGGTGAGTGGCATTGGATGTTGCTTACCTTAGAGTGTTCAAGTGAGGAATGGGATGTTGGGCTGGAAAAGAGAATCAGCTATGCGCTTTCGTGGCCCAATAGCAGCACTGCACACTCATGACCATGGTGCTCTTGGTCTCTGTGATGATAGCAGCAGAGAACAGCTATTCCTACAGAAGATTTGTGAAAATAGATTGTGTATGTATAATGTATATTATCCAGTTTTCTATATGCTGAGTTGGTTCTCAAGTGGTACACACGATGTAAAATACTTGAAGTTGTTGGTTACATGTTTTAGAAATTGGTATGTGTACACATTAGATTTTTGGTTCTTGGACTTTTGCACACAATCTATTTCCTGAGAATCTTGAAATACAGGTGCTTACATAATAGTTCCCCATGTCACTTCTGACTTGGGAAGTGGAGTGGATGAGCCTCTCACATCAGGTTTTTGGTCTCTTTTGTCCCATTGGATGGTCAGGAATTACTCCTTACCTGACAATGGAAGTGCCAGTGCAGATCATGGAAAAATCCCACTAATGCCTCTTAAGAGTGCACTTGGAGTGCAGGTGTACAATTGGCGCAGCTGAGGAGTGCATGCTTCATGGAGGAACTGGTACAATACTTAAAACAAAAATACCTCTTAAAATAAACTAGGTCATAACACTGAACTTGCTTAAGTTTGTGAATGTAAAAGGGGGTACATTTAAAATCATAAACTCAGGGTTTGCCAACTTTTAACATGGAAAAATGTTTTATTAATTTAAAATTTTAAAAGTTCCTATATTAAACATAACTTTGCAATGCATGTGCAACCTGGCATTCTCTAGTCTTGTACATTTTATTTTTGTAGCTTGAGGTTTTAGAGTTAAGCAAGAAAAATGTTATGCATGTAGAGACTGTGTGGTGTTGCTGGGTTTAGCATTGATTTGGGATCACTACCTTTTGTATTTTCTAACTTTGATTTTAACCATGTTCAGTGGCCTAAGTTAGGTCTTAAATACTTGATGAGCTTGTAGGCAGCAAGATTATAGTGCAAGTAAAAATTTCACTTCATAGCCTGAACCAATACTATAGGGTTGTCATATTACAGTACAGTATGAGAGTTGGTGCCTGTCCCCAGAGCAATTTGAAACGTCTGCTAGGATCTTGCTGAGGACTTGGATTGTTTCTCCTACCTTAAAAATGCTGGTAAAATGTAAACAGTTAACTTCTTGCATTCTTTAAACATCGGTGTTGATATTTTTTGTGTCATTTCAAAGAGTAGCTTTTTAGCTTTGAAGTGATGTGTATCAACCTTGCAGTGAAATTTGGGAATATAGCATACTAATTTTTATTGGAAATGCAGTCTAGCAAGGATAGGTTAGTGGCCTGGGAGTCAGAGCCAGCCAGGAAACCCAGGCATGCCACTGACTTGCTACGATATGATCTTGAGCAGGTCACTTCATCTCCCACCCTTTGTCTGTCTTGCATGTTCAGAATGTCAGATCTTCTGGGTGAGGTTTCTCTTACCATGTGTCTGTATCGTGCCTGGCACAATGTGGTCCTGATCTATAGGTGCTGCTGTAATACAAATAAAAAGTTGAATGTATGATTACTGAAAAATGATTGGATTTGGTTGAAGATTTTTCTGTTGAAAAATAACCACTCAGCTGTGGATAGTAAGGTTTGCTATGCAAGATTCTCATACGTTTAAGAGAAAACCCTCTGTTCATTTAAGCAAATACCAAGCCTCAATTTCTCTCTTAGCTGTGTGCCTGCTGGGAACACGTGTAGACATAAGCTAACCATGAGCCTTCCATTTTCCTTTTGCTAAGCTTCTTTACAGATGAGGCCTTGGAGTCTTCATGAAGTCTCATTTCACTTTCCCATTAAGAGGATATGATAGAATGTTTATAAGAATTGTGTTCTATGAAAAGTACGTAATAATTAGCACACTTGCATTCGTCAGTAGGGCCCGACCAAATTCGTGGCCGTGAAAAACACATCATGGACCATGAAATCTGGTCTCCCCCTGTGAAATCTGGTCTTTTGTGTGCTTTTACCCTATCCTATACAGATTTTACGGGGGAGACCAGTGTTTCTCGAATTGGGGGTCCTGACCTAAAAGGGAGTTGCAGGGGGGTCGCAAGGTTATTTTAGGGGGGTCACAGTATTGCCATCCCTACTACTATGCTGCTTTCAGAGCTGGGTGGCTGGAGAGCGGCAGCTGTTGGCCGGGCACCCAGCTCTGAAGTCAGCGCCCCACCAGCAGCAGCGCAGAAGTAATAGTGGCAATACCATCTCATGCCACCCTTACTTCTGCCCTGCTGTCTTCAGAGCTGGGCGGCCGGAGAGCGGTGGCTGCTGACTGAGGGCCCAGCTCCACAAGCAACAGTACAGAACTAAGGGTGGCAATACTATCCCAGGCCATCCTTACTTCTGTGCTGCTGCTGGCGGCGGCTCTGCCTTCAGAGCTGGGCTCCTGGCCAGCAGCCGCCGCTCTCCAGCTGCCCAGCTCTGAAGGCAGAGCCGCTGACAGATGCAGCGCAGAAGTAAGGGTAGTCACTGTTCCCTCTAAGCTGCACGCGTGTGCGCGCGCACAGAGATCCGAAACACCGCACGCACAAAAATTTGCACAGAAGAAATTTTTTGCGTTCACGGCCTGTCAAAAATTAAAGGGAACATTGGCAGCAGACCGCAACACCCCCTACGATAACCTTGTGACCCCATCCCCACAACTTCTTTTTGGCTTAGGACTCCTACAGTTACAACACAGTGAAATTTCAGATTTAAATAACTGAAATCACAAAATTTATGATTTTTAAAAATCCTATGACTGTGAAATTGACCAAAATGGACCATGAATTTGGTAGGGCTCTATTCATCAGATTACAATGTGTAGATGTTGAAGGCTCTGTTTCTAGTTCTGTTGATTTTTTTTTTTTACAGTATTTTTCATCACAAATAGATTTGGTATGTGTGTGCTTCACATTTTTTTCTAAGAAGTTAGTGGGTATCTGTTGAAGTATGCCTTTAGTTGTACTGTAAAATGTATCATCCTGTGAAGCTAACCCTAATTTTTCCTTCATGACCATTATAAAGTTGGGGGGTGGGGTTATTCTAAGTGCCAAAATGGAGTAGAGCTTTTTAAAAATAACTTCTTTGCTTTTTTTAAAATGATAGTGAAATGACTGGACTGATGGTATTAGGAAAAGTTCTTTTCCATTTTTAAAACATTTAAGTAAGTATTAATTTGAGTAAACATGTAAGCATAACAGCTAATTCTTTTACCATCCCTTAATTCCCCTTTATAAAAATTTGATCTATGCAATATTCAGTGGCAGGTTGAACTATCTGCTCTTCATAGCAACAAGGTGACTGGCAAAAGATGGCAAAAGGTACCCTTTTATGCTGATTTATGTTGCAGATTCTCTGTGCTGCCTACTTGGTGGAGTAGGGAATCAGAGAACTGGATTCACCCTGGATTCAGCTGGTTAAATTTTGTCGTTGGAAGGTAGTGATGATTTTTACCTTTTTTTAATGAGGGCTTCAATTAACACTTGAAAAAACGAGGATTGTTTAAACATGTCATCTGAGATTAAAGGTGATTCTAGTACCTTTGAAATTGAGAAGTGTGCCAGATAGATCTGGCCTGAATTAGATAGCATTTGAGTAAGTGGGTACAGAGCACAAAATGAAATCAGTAAATAGAACTGGTTCTGAAACTCCTCTTTTAGTTTAAAATACCCTGTTTAGATGGACTGTAACAGAGTCCAATAAAATCTTTCAGAAATAATGAAACTGTCAAAGATCCAGGTTTGGCTACTTAATTTTTTGTCATGTTAGCTTTCTACTGTATAGAGATTTAGGGTTTATCTTTATTGTATACTGTATCTGTAGTGAAGTTTAAGATTGTTACTCCAAAGTTAATATTGATACATATTTCCATAATTTATTTTAAAAAAGACTTAATTGTCATATTCTTCTTCATAATTTAGAGTTGTGTTGCTTCAATATTGCTAAATATTTACATTTTTTAAATTGTGTTAACCAAGTGTCTTTAGGATTGTCTGCTGTGAACCACAGTTGATGGCATAATCTAACCTGTGTTCCCTCACTCTCTAATGACAATATGTGAATGGGAGGCTTTGATTATATCTGTTTTTACTGGCTGTATTCTGTTTACAGTGTGTGTGTATATATTTGTGGCAGTTGAACATAGGAAATTTAAGGAACATAGGAAAGTTAAGGCCAACAGTCTTAAGAAATGTAAAAAGTGAAATCCTTAGTTTCTAAATAAAACTAATATTAGGTCAATTAAGTGGTTCATTGAAGCATTTTAATGTTATGGAAAACTTTAGTAGACTGAGATTTATTCTGAAGATACTGCTCCTGACCTGTACGCTAAGGTAATTGAGATGCTTGATGGAGCATAAACTGGTACTCTGCAAAACTGTTTGCAAAATAGATGCCATAAGCCATTTCAGATCTACAGTGTGAATAGAATATTTGCATTCTAATACAAAACTATAATAAATAAATTAAAATTAATGGTTTTACAAAAACCTAGTCTTCTGAGAGAGTGCATATGTCCTCTTTTTGGCTGCTGTTTCCCCACCCCTCCACACCATTGAGCTTTCAGGAAAACCATGTGATTTCTCCTTTCTAATGCCAAATGAGTGCCTTTAGGTTGGCAGTTCATAGCCTCGGCACCTCTGGGCTTGCTGCATCAGGTCTGAATGTAAACAAATTTGCTTGAGTCCGACACCTGATTGCTTAAGCCCGGACACCTCTTTCATTACAAATTAAGCACTGCTCCAAGTGTTTGGAAAGCTGAGATTATAATAAAGCCATGTGGCTGCAACGCCTTCTGTTCCTTCCAGCCACTTTTAAAACATGTAAACATTATTTATATTAAATATGTCCTAGGACAAAGAAAACTTGTTCATATTTCATCTGTGAAGGTGACAGTTTTCATGTTATGGGGTGTAGTGTGGTCTAGTGGTTATAACATTGGATGCTAATGAATTCGGTTAGATGCTTGTCTAAAAAATCTGCTCTAAGCATTAGTTTGGGGAAGTTCTGTGGCCAGCGTTATACAGGGGGTCAGGCTAGATGATCACAGTGTTCCCTTCTGGCCTTGGAATCTATGAATGAATGAACTGGAAATCAAGTTGAGTTATTTTTCCAACTTGCTGTCTAATCATGGACAAAAAATGCTCTAAGGATAAAATATTTGTTGTTTTTGTTAAATATTTTGTGGGTGTGTATGTTTGTAATTAGTGCTGTTTAAAGTGTCTGGCAATAGGAATTTTGGATATAGAGCAAACATTTGTAAACACTTTTATGTGGCAGAGAGAATCCCAATAAATAGCTTTTCTGGTAAGCTGTAAATACAATACGTGTGGGTACACTTTTTTCTTAGAAAAAATTTCTTTAGCAGTATATGTAAATAATAGATAAGAGAAAATCTGTTCTTAATCAGGTCCATGTGCAGAAACATTGAGTGAACTTTACAAAATCTTTATGGCTTGGTAAACAAACCTCTGAAATATGAATATACACATGCAGAACTTTTTTTTGGAATTTTTGTTGTGAACACTGAAATATAACAACTGTAGAGCCTATAGAGTGTGTGTGTGCATGTATATCTGGGTAACTGAAATTTTGGAATGTCATAAACAGTTTAACATATGAGGGTTTATTTCTAGGTCCGTTAGCAACAGCCAGCAAATGCTATTTTTTGGACTAAGGTGTTGTTTAATTTAAAACACACACACACACACACACACACTTACTTTGGTGACATCCCTAGATAATTGAACGATTTCTTGGCAGAAATGGGAAGTTATTCCAGTGTTTGAAACATAAGGGATCATTTAAATTTAAAACTATGAAAAGTGAGGTCAGCTTATTGTAAATATTTAAATATAATCAGAATACTTTATTAACCAATACTTTTAACATACCTTTACAATTATTCTCTGTTCTTGAAAATATGTGTCGAAGCACTTAAAGCCATACATCTATCCTGTCGAATATTATAGTGAGTATTGCTTTCTTGTGAGAGATTTAACACCAGAAAGAGCCACATAAAGTGGCGATGGCAATTCAAGTACACCTATTCGATGAGTTCCCCTTTGGAGATGTGTTTAAATATTGGTATATATGCCCAAGGTGAAACTTATTCTAATTGACCTTGTCTACACTAAAAAAATGTACTGTGCTAAAATTGTTCCTCTCAGTTGATGCATGTCCATCTTGGGTCCACACACAAGCATGGCAGAATGTGAACTCTTCGGGGCCTGGTCTTTTCATTTTTATTTTGTGGGTGCAAATCATAGCACAATAGGATCCAGATCAACAGTCTGGGCCTTCTGATACTACTGTATTAGAAATAACAATTTGTTTGAGGAGAAGCTGAGTAATGTGTCTAAAAAGAAATGTAGACAAGTGAGACATTTTGACGTTCTGAGTTGACAGAATGACTGTTTTGTTAGCAGAACCACCATACAAAAACAGAAACGCCACACAAATATAAACTCTTGCTAAACTTTAAAACATAATTGGAAGCTGCTTTTCCTGTGAAGTGGTCAGACTTGGCTCTACTTGGCTCTACACAGCCAGGCTTGTGTATCCAGTGGAGAGTTCCGATGAGCTTTGTGCTTAGACCAGGGGTCTCAAACTCAAATGACCATGAGGTCCACATGAGGACTAGTGCATTGGCCTGAGGGCTACATCACTGACAACCCCCCCTTGCTGCTCCCGGCCCTGCCCCCACTCCTCCCCTTCCATGAGGCCCCACTCCTGCCCTGCCTCTTCCCACCCCCACCCTGCCCCCATTCCAACCCTTTCCCCGAAGTCTAGCAGATGGCTCTTCAGTCAACCTCTGTACTCTACCCCCGACGAGAAGCGTAACGAAAGTCGATGGGAGATTTTCTCCCGTTGACCCCGCGCGGTAACTCGAGCTAAGGTACGTCGACTCCAGCAACATAGCTGGAGTTGCATAGTGTAGGTTGACTTACCGCGATAGTGTAGACATAACCAGAGACCCAGGAGGACCTTCTGCTGAGTATGCAGTTGTATGAGGACATGAACCTTTCTAGTCACATCCCCAGTGTGTAAAGTAGTGGAGCCCTAATATTCTGCTGTTGGTATGCAAAATGAGCCATCTGAGAAATGGTTCCTTCCTGCCTTCTTCCTGTTCCTGAAATAAACTTCAGGAGGCTCTTGCCTTCTGTATAAAGTGAGGGGCTGTGTGTTCCACACTACCCTGCCCTATGAGGGAAATATCCTGAGTCACAGGTCTGCCAATTCACCATTTTTGTGAATGGGTGGCATCTACATCCTCCCCACCCATGGGCATCCTTTGATTTCTCACACTGGCAGGGTAGGCAGGGAGGGGGGAAATGTAACGTGGTAAGCACTACACTAGCCCAATGCAGCAGAACTTCTTCCTCTTCTGTATCAGCATTAGACTCGGAATTCTTGAGATGGGAGAGCTTTCTTTTCTCCCAGCCTCTAGTCGTCTTTCTCTGCACAGGCCAGAGAGTTGAGGAACAGGGAGAGAAGACTAAGGTTTTGGAGCTGGAGAGGAAAGACTGAAAGGAGAGAGGACAGGAGGTAAGGGCAAGAGAACAGACCTATGGGTAAACTGAGTAGGGAGACCCAGCCTGGAGGCTGAACATATTATTTCAGAAAGGAGCCCCAACCAGGATTTTGGGGCTGATTCATGGTTCTCTTCCACTCCTTTTGCACCATTCAGAGGAGTAAAGGGGCAAAAACCACTGGCAATTCTCCAGTGGGTGTAGAGCTGGCATAGCTGCTCCTATGTCTCCATCCCCACAGTCCGAATGCAGGGGGTGGAGACTTGGCGGGAGCACATTGTATTCCAGCTGTCCCCAGCTGGCATACAATCTCTATGTCAGGGGTCTCAAACTCCCGGCCTGCGGGCCATCTGCCGCCCGCTAATCTCCCCAATGTAGCCCATGGAGCTCCAGCAGTTTTGGGGCCGGGTCTCTACCTTGGCCCCACCTGCCGCCCCCGGGCACTCCTTCCCCCCCCCCACCACCAGAGGCTCCGGGAGTGCAGCAGAGCTAAGCAGCATCTGCCTGCTCGCTCCAGTGGCTGCTGGCCCCTCCCTGTGGCCCTGAGGCAGGGCTGTGCCTCCACGCTGCCCCAGCCCCAAGCACCCCGGGGCCAATGGGAAGGTGTGGAGGCAGTGCCTGGGGGCAGCAGCATGCGGAGGCCCCCCACCCCAGTTGGGAGCCTCAGGTAGGCGCCGCACCTCCGACCCCCCTCCCAGAGCTAAGCACTGAGCTAGGCTCAGGTAAAACTAGTTGAATTCCTATTCTGTTCTCTGTGATGCTACCACAGTCTGCCAAGGAAGCAGGTGTGGAGCCGCCAGAATTACTTTTTGCTCTCCCCTCTCATACAGCAGGTGGCCAGTGGGGAGCTATTGTGTGGGAGTGGGGGGTAGCAGGGAAGGGACCATCACTGATTAGCACTGATGCAGGGGAAGCAGTGGGAGGGCAGCTGAGGTGGGGGTGCTCCTCTCTTCCTCTCATAGCGATGGAGCTGATGGTGGCACTTCGGTCCTGGCTCCAGTAATACATTCCCAATTCCTAATCCAATGCAAATTTTCTTCTTAAGACATCTGCCCTGGAGATCTGCAGTTTACAGCCCCTCAGCTGTGGGTTGCACATGACTGATTTACATCTTTGCAACTGCTCATGTTTGGCTTGGAAATGCTTTTTTGCAAGGCTTGGAGAGAATCATCACATCTGAAAACCAACAGAAGAGGGTAACAAAAAGACAGACCCTTTATTTGCATCTTTTGGAGAATTCCATACATTTCAATTTGAGGACATAGTTTAAGCACAATTATTTTAGCTCCTGTGAAAGTGGGAGTGAATATCCAACAGAATAGATGGCATTGTTGCCATCCTAACCTTACCATTAAAAGGCAGGGCTGTGAGAATTCGTCTGCTTGTGCACTGAAAGCTATTTTGATCATAGGAAGACGGTTGGAAGGGGAATTGATTTTAAGGAGAATCTATCTGATCTTAGCAATAATAATAATATGGTGGTAATACCAAACTCTAGTGCTCTTTGTCAGTAGATCTCACATCACTTCACAAAGGTCAACTAGTATTGTCCTCCTTTTAATTTAAGTTCATTTTAGTACATTTTCATTTTAATAAGCAAAGGCTCCCTGGTTAACTTTTTGACATCTTAGATCATCTAAACTTACACTGTGTCAAGAGTTTATAGACCATTAACTAAAGCTAAAGTAAAACATGTTAGTAATTAGAGCCTTCATACTAGCACAAGCTTTCATTAAAGTTGGATGAGAACTTTCATTGTAACATTCCATTTTCAAGTGCAGTTAGCATGTGGAAGAATTCTCCTTTGGGGTGAATCTCTTTGTGATAGGACTTGGTCAAGAATTTTGGAGGGAAATCTCTTCAAACTGTTTGTAGGTGTGACTGAGTTAAAGGATACTAAGTACAGTGTAACTGACTGTATCATGCCTTAAAGCTCCATCTGTGTAACTCCTGCAATATCTATCTTTATGGCGACTCCCGTATAGTACCCAAAACACAGGCCTACCCCACTTAATGGTGTTTCTGGGTTATGGAGTGCTTGGCTTAAATTTTTCTGCTAACTATCTGCATAACGCAAAAACACTGTACTTTAAAAACTGTAAAACCTACCCAGAAGGGGGATTTCTGGCCATTAAAACAGAACAGAAAACTGTGTTCACCCATCCTCATCACATCTGTGCCAACAAATCAGGAGGCTTATCAACCCCAAGAACTCAATATCCAGGGTTTAATAAGCAGTTGTGTCTGTACTTTGCATTATTCTTATCCTTCCCCAATATTATAGTGGAGAAGGAAGAGATGCTCTTAGAATGCTATCTCAGAAAATAGCAGTGAATTAGATCACATCTAATGCATGGTCCTCCAAGGATTCCAAGAGCTAGTTCTTGTAGAACAAGTATCTTTTGTGTCTAAGAAGTGGTATACCTATTCTCATCATAGTATGTGTATAATAAAAGTACTAGCTTATCTTTAAAAAATGCTTAAGTATTGACGTTTCTGGTTGTCTCCTGACTCCCATGCTAGTCAATGTATAGTTTTCTACACCCTAGAATATTTTCCTCTCCAAATATTGTATGTGCTTAAAACAACATTCTTTCACTGAACACCTTTGAAACATAAGCTTTAGAAACAGGTATTTGTGGTGTAAGATGACAAAACTGTATCAAGACTATCATAGGGGATTCCTTAGAACAGCAACTTCAATTGGAGGCTCTTTGATTCAGTTTGTCTACACAGAATTTCATGGATATGTTCAGTTTTTGTTTACACACAGTCTACCCTTTTTCAGTTACAGTTGTTTGCACCACAAAAATCTATAGTTCATGTTATGTGGGACATTTTGAAGTCCATTAAGCTGTAATTGAAATGGAAGGTTAGGAACCTTTTCTGAAAAGCTTATTTTTGCTTCAGTGCTTTGTATATCCTTGCTTTGGATGGCTACAAGTAAAGATGGTCAGAATGTGTTTAGTTTATTTTTGTTACATTAATACTTTGAGTAAATGTTGTCAACGTGACATCAGAACCATTTTTAAAGGTTCAATCAGAACTCGTTAGTGTGTTCCACTTCTGAATTCGTAGCAGATCTTATGACCCACCTTTGTGAATACTGAACGAGTCTTTGCCGTCTCTGCTAAGAAGGCTACTGTTCTGAAATCTTGCATGCTGTGAGCTGGAGCTTTATAGTCTTCTGCTCTTGGGGGATTCTTGGAGCATGTAGGATTTGAAGACACTGGCTGATACAGCAAAGGTAGTTGGACCTGTTCAGAACCTATGATCAGAGACGGCATTTGGGCCCTGTGAAACTAGCAGTCAATAGGACCACTCCCAATTTGTGGGACAATCCTAGATTTAACATAACTGTGAGGCCTACTGGTATCTGAGGGCATTAATCATCATTAGGCTAGACTGCCTGTGTTAGACAAAGGTAACAGAGGACTGATCAATTTCCATTGGCTGGCCCTCTTGTTTCTCCTGTCCTTGAGTGTGGGAATGCAATTGTGGGGTTGGGAGGTGGGGTAGAAGGAATTTGTGCAGGACAACAGTCGAGGAGAGGAACTTAGATTGTAAGGAGAAGAGTTTGAGAGGGTAGGGTCCTCCTGCAGAGAATACTAGAATCCTAAAGCTGGCCCAGCTTGGATGACCTTGGTTTCGGGGGACTTGGTGGAAGTCTGAGAAGAAGTGTCAGGGAGATTTTTTTTTTTTTTTAATTTACAAAAATTGAATAATGACACCCACCTTGGATGTTCTGGTTGGCTAGTTGTGCTGGGAATGTAGTTACTACTGTTGCAGAGCTAGTTTAGGCTTTCACTCTATACAAAGCAGAAGTTTTAAGTCTGGATGGGAGGCGGGGGGTGGTTAAGAATTCCCCTGTATGGATTTCAGACTAACAAGAAAAGTAGTACAGAATGGCAATGTAATTTGAAAAGAAGGGTAGCATGAAGATGCAGTATATCTACTTTTCCTGAAATAAGCCTAATCCTTTTTAGTGATTTTTTTTTTTTTATACCACTGCTTTGAAAAGGGAACAAACATGAAATGATGAAACAGGAAGGTTTGATAGAGAGTGAAAACAAAAGGCAAATCATACCCATATCTGAGAAACAAATACTCAAGGAAGTTCAGAGAAAAAAACTTAAAAATGCAGTAACAAAGCCAACAACTAAATAATATTTAGGGAGACAGTAACCAAACCCAAACAAATAAGATATGAATGGATATGAATATAAAGTCTGATTCAAACCCTAGTCTGTCAGGTGAAATATAAAAGTGTTCCTTACCATCTGTAGCCAGTAAAGATCCCATGAGACTTCCCCCTCAAAAATTCTGACATTCTAACTACATACACTTTACCTTTGTTATTGATTTGGATATGGTATCTTTTTTTCTTTTTGGCCAAAGATATTTAATGATGCTATGTGGTTGAATAATTGCTGTGTTCCAGTGTGGATCTGGCTACTTTCCAGTGATGGATGAAGTAATTCCTGCATGTAGGCCCCAATCCAGGACACATGTACGCATGTAAATAGTACTCCTGGGGGAATTCTGCGCCACTGCACATGCACAGAATTTATGTCCCCCACAGATTTCTCTGCTTCCCCCCAGAAGAATGATTTTCTGACAGGGCAGCAAAGGGAAACCACGAACGGTCATGTGACCCTCCCCAGCAGTATGTTTCAGGTGCCCAGGGCAGCCAGCAGAGAGGTAAATCACTGTGGGGCAGGGTCGGTACTGGGGAAAACCCAGCTGGTGGCTCCTTCCCTGTGCCGGGCTCAGCTGCTAGTCCCAGCTGGGCTGCGGGGGACAGGCCTTCCTCTTTCTCTGCATGGCATCCAGGGCCATGGCAGACCCACCCCCAGATTTCTCCCCTGGCTGTAGGAAGCTCTGCAAAGTCTGCATTGGCACAAGGGTCTATTAATGAGGAGAGCTCCATGCAGGACATGGGGGGTCTTACCCCATATGTGTGCCTACATGGTGATCTTATATGTATGCAAAAATGCACATATTTTAAAATTTTAAATCTGTGGTATTATAGGTTATTGTATTACTCATATCTGATTAGAGCTTGGTTGTAATTAAGCAACTGGTAAACTACTGTAAATATTGTCTAATATTAGATGTGGTTCTGCTTCTGGGGTTTTCTATGTACTAAATATCAATACGATTATTCTGAATAGGTTACATATTTGATATGGTCCTGCAGCAAAAGCACATAATATATAAACAAAAAGGTAAAAACCGGAAGTGTCTATAATGAAGTGTCTCAGCAGAAGGTTTTTTTGAGGTAGTGTGACTGACTTCAGTTAACCTTTTAAAGTGAGAGAACTCCCAGAAGTGATAATTTTGTATTTAAAAAGCTGATATGAGCCAGTGACATATTTTCAATAAGTACTGCACCCTTAGGATGTTTACAGAAACTTGCACATTATTTTCCAGATACTCTCATTGCCCCTTCAGTCTCCTCTTCTCTTGTATTGTGAGTGATCACAGATGAGGCAACACTGCCAAGCAGATTCTGTATTATTCTTAAATTAGTGAAGACACAGTTGGTTAACAGTTTGTAACTGTAATGAACCATGTGTCATTTTTTCTGTTTACCTGCATTTTCTTGTGATTTTTGTTTTCAGAGGTGAAGTGGTGTGGACATTAGGCATTTTAAACTCCCAGACCAATGTGATCTGCCTTTTAAGGTGATACAGGGATGGAAGAGAAAATGTCATTCTGATTCTTGCATTGTCTCAGTGTTAGCAGAGCTAAGCTCTTACAAGGCTGCAGTTTTTGGCCTTGTACCTGAACACCACCTCATTCTTTGGCGCTGGACATACTGGTTTCCAAGACCAGATATGAACATAAAAATGGTCACACTTGATCAGACCTCATGTCCATCTAGTCAAGCATCCTGTCTCTGGCAGTGGCCAGTACCAAGTACTTCAGAGGAAGGAGCTAAAATAATCCTGTAGTTGGTAAATGTGGGATAATCTCGCCCCAGATTAAGTCTCATCCTCATAGCTAATAGCAAGTGGTTTAAGTCCTGAAGCATGAAGATGCCTTCCAAAATTTTTGTCATGGTAACTTTCAAACCTGAGTTCTTTTCTCTCCTTGTATTTGAGGTATTGTCTACCTAGATGGGTATGTCTTTACAATAGTTTTGGGAAATTAGATTCACTTTTCAAAGACTGATGACATAAATCAAATAGGTGTTCCCGCACTCTCACAGATCTTGGGAGACAGGCCAGTCCTTACTTACAAACAGCCCCCCAACCTGAAGCAAATACTCACCAGCAACCACACAACAAAAACAGTAACCCAGGAACCTATCCTTGCAACAAAGCCCGTTGCCAACTCTGTCCACATATCTATTCAGAGGACACCATCATAGGACCTAATCACATCAGCCACATTTTCAGAGGCTTGTTCACCTGCACATCTGCCAATGTGATATATGCCATCATGTGCCAGCAATGCGCCTCTGCCAAGTACATTGGCCAAACCGGACAGTCTCTGTGTAAAAGAATAAATGGACACAAATCAGACGTCAAGAATTATAACATTCAAAAATCAGTCGGAGAACATTTCAATCTCCCCGGTCACTCGATTACAGACCTAAAAGTCGCAATATTTCAACAAAAAAACTTAAAAACAGACTCCAACGAGAGACTGCTGAATTGGAATTAATTTGCAAACTGGACACCATTAAATTAGGCTTGACTAAAGACTGTGAGTGGATGTGTCATTACACAAAGTAAAACTATTTCCCTAGGCTTATTCCCCCCACCCGCCCCCCACGGTTACACTCACTTTCTTGTCAGCTGTTGAAAATGGGCCATCCTGATTATCACTACAAAAGATTTTTTTCTCCTGCTGATAATAGCTCACCTTAATTGATCACTCTTGTTACAGTGAGTATGGCAACACCCATTTTTTCATGTTCTCTGTGTATATATGTATCTTCCTACTGTATTTTCCATTGCATGCATCCAATGAAGTGGGTTTTAGCCAACGAAAGCTTATACTCACATAAATGTGTTAGTTTCTAAGGTGCCATAAGTACTCCTCGTTCTAGACTAGTAATTGCCTTGCCCATTTTCAGAGACTGTTGTTGATTCTTGTGTACCTGGTCAATGAAAACATGGTTTCTAGCTGTTGGTAGTCAACTGATGCCAAGCTTTTTCTGCTGGAACGGCACTTCTGTCTTTGCAACCTTCTGGAAAACAGTTTATTGTGAATATTTTTATCTCTTTCTTCCCTCTTTCCCCAAAGATAGATGTGGTCTTACTCTCTGTAAGTTACTTATAATAGTAGTATCTCCTCCTTGATTATATATAAATATATATTTTAAAATGGCCATGGCAGAAATCTTAAGAGCTGGCAGTGAGTCAATCAGAGTTACAATTAACTAAAACAGCTCTGACTATGTATGTGAAATTAACTGACTTGTCTGAAGAATGTAAATTGGGAGCAATGTTGTATGGCAAACTCCATAGTGGTAAAAAGCAGTTTTTGGCTTGTGTCATTGGGTCACTGACATTCCTTCCAAATTAATATACTGTAATTTCTATGTCTCTTGGAGAAAGCAGGCTTTTTTGACAGTGGCATTGTGCAAGCATTAAACATATGGAGGATACTTACCAAGGCATGATATTTTGCAGGAAATTTAACATATACTGCATGTCAGGTCACATGTTCTATACTGTCTAAAGTTCTGAAACATGATTTAAAATTCTCTCTCTAATTGGTCGTCAGCTTTTCTATTGGAATGCCTTCTTGTGATGATTAATATTTGCATTAATATTAATAAATAATTAATGCGTTCTATCTTTAAGTTGTATTAGTACTGTATAACCCTTGATGGCATGCAACCCTTACACTGAGTAGTGCATCACTTTGCAAGTGTCCTGTTGATATCAATGAGCCCACTTGAGAAGTGAGGTAATACTCATCATTAGTAAGGGTGGCAGAATGTGATTCTAAAGGTATGTCTACACTACAGAATAAGGTCAAATTTATAGAAGTCGGTTTTTTAGAAATCGGTTTTATATATTCGAGTGTGTGTGTCCCCACAGAAAATGCTCTAAGTGCATTAACTCGTCGGAGTGCTTCCACAGTACCGAGGCTAGAGTCGACTTCCGGAGCGTTGCACTGTGGATAGCTATCCCACAGTTCCCGCAGTCTCCGCTGCCCATTGGAATTCTGGGTTGAGGTCCCAATGTCTGATGGGGCTAAAACATTGTCGCGGGTGGTTCTGGGTACATATCGTCAGGCCTCCCTCCCTCCGTGAAAGCAAGGGCAGACAATTGTTTCGCGCCTTTTTTCCTGAGTTATCTGTGCAGACGCCATACCACAGCAAGCATGGAGCCCGCTCAGGTAACCGTCACCCTATGTCTCCTGGGTGCTGGCAGACGCGGTACGGCATTGCTACCCAGTAGCAGCAACCCCTTGCCTTGTGGCAGCAGACGGTACAATACGACTGGTAGCCGTCATCGTCATGTCTGAGGTGCTCCTGGCCACGTCGGCCGGGAGCGCCTAGGCAGACATGGGCGCAGGGACTAAATTTGGAGTGACTTGACCAGGTCATTCTCTTTAGTCCTGCAGTCAGTCCTATTGAACCGTTATGGTGAACAGGCAGGCGATACGGATTGCTAGCAGTCATACTGTACCATCTTCTGCCGGGCAGGCAAGAGATGAGGATGACATGCAGTCCTTCTGCACCGTCTGCTGCCAGCCAAAGATGTAAAAGATAGATGGAGTGGATCAGAACAAGAAATAGATCAGATTTGTTTTGTACTCATTTGCCTTCTCCCCTGTCTAGGGGACTCATTCCTCTAGGTCACACTGCAGTCACTCACAGAGAAGGTGCAGCGAGGTAAATCTAGCCATGTATCAATCAGAGGCCAGGCTAACCTTCTTGTTCCAATAAGAACAATAACTTAGGTGCACCATTTCTTATTGGAACCCTCCGTGAAGTTCTGCCTGAAATACTCCTAGATGTAAAGCCACCCCCTTTTAGATTTTAGCTCCCTGAAGCCAACCCTGTCAGCCATGTCGTCAGTCGCCCCTCCCTCCGTCAGAGCAACGGCAGAGAATCGTTCCGCGCCTTTTTTCTGTGCGGACTCCATACCAAGGCAAGCATGGAGGCTGCTCAACTCACTTTGGCAATTAGGAGCACATTAAACACCACACGCATTATCCAGCAGTATATGCAGCACCAGAACCTGGCAAAGCGATACCGGGCTAGGAGGCGACGTCAGCGCGGTCACGTGAGTGATCAGGACATGGACACAGATTTCTCTGAAAGCATGGGCCCTGCCATTGCATGCATCATGGTGCTAATGGGGCAGGTTCATGCTGTGGAACGCCGATTCTGGGCTCGGGAAACAAGCACAGACTGGTGGGACCGCATAGTGTTGCAGGTCTGGGACGATTCCCAGTGGCTGCAAAACTTTCGCATGCGTAAGGGCAATTTCATGGAACTTTGTGACTTGCTTTCCCCTGCCCTGAGGTGCATGAATACCAAGATGAGAGCAGCCCTCACAGTTGAGAAGCGAGTGGCGATAGCCCTGTGGAAGCTTGCAACGCCAGACAGCTACCGGCCAGTTGGGAATCAATTTGGAGTGGGCAAATCTACTGTTGGGGCTGCTGTGATGCAAGTAGCCCACGCAATCAAAGATCTGCTGATATCAAGGGTAGTGACCCTGGGAAATGTGCAGGTCATAGTGGATGGCTTTGCTGCAATGGGATTCCCTAACTGTGGTGGGGCCATAGACGGAACCCATATCCCTATCTTGGCACCGGAGCACCAAGCTGGTGAGTACATAAACTGCAAGGGGTACTTTTCAATAGTGCTGCAAGCTCTGGTGGATCACAAGGGACGTTTCACCAACATCAACGTGGGATGGCCGGGAAAGGTACATGACGCTCACATCTTCAGGAACTCTGGTCTGTTTCAAAAGCTGCAGGAAGGGACTTTATTCCCAGACCAGAAAATAACTGTTGGGGATGTTGAAATGCCTATATGTATCCTTGGGGACCCAGCCTACCCCTTAATGCCATGGCTCATGAAGCCGTACACAGGCAGCCTGGACAGTAGTCAGGAGCTGTTCAACTACAGGCTGAGCAAGTGCAGAAAGGTGGTAGAACGTGCATTTGGACGTTTAAAGGTGTGCTGGCGCAGTTTACTGACTCGCTTAGACCTCAGCGAAACCAATATTCCCACTGTTATCACTGCTTGCCGTGTGCTCCACAATATCTGTGAGAGTAAGGGGGAGACGTTTATGGCGGGGTGGGAGGTTGAGGCAAATCGCCTGGCTGCTGGTTACGCGCAGCCAGACACCAGGGCAGTTAGAAGAGCACAGGAGGGCGCGGTACGCATCAGAGAAGCTTTGAAAACCAGTTTCATGACTGGCCAGGCTACGGTGTGAAAGTTCTGTTTGTTTCTCCTTGATGAAAACCCCTGCCCCTTGGTTCACTCTGCTTCCCTGTAAGCTAACCACCCTCCCCTCCTCCCTTCAATCACCGCTTGCAGAGGCAATAAAGTCATTGATGCTTCACATATATGCATTCTTTATTCATTCATCACACAAATAGGGGGATGACTACCAAGGTAGCCCAGGAGGGGTGGTGGAGGAGGGAAGGAAAATGCCACACAGCACTTTAAAAGTTTACAACTTTAAAATTTATTGAATGCCAGCCTTCTTTTTTTGGACAATCCTCTGTGGCGGAGTGGCTGGTTGGCCGGTGGCCCCCCCACCGCGATCTTGGGCGTCTTGGTGTGGAGGCTATGGAACTTGGGGAGGAGGGCGGTTGGTTACACAGGGGCTGTAGTGGCAGTCTGTGCTCCAGCTGCCTTTGCTGCAGCTCAACCATACACTGGAGCATACTGGTTTGGTCCTCCAGCAGCCTCAGCATTGAATCCTGCCTCCTCTCATCACGCTGCCGCCACATTTGAGCTTCAGCCCTGTTTTCAGCCCGCCACTTACTCTCTTCAGCCCGCCACCTCTCCTCCCGGTCATTTTGTGCTTTCCTGCACTCTGACATTATTTGCCTCCACGCATTCGTCTGTGCTCTGTCAGTGTGGGAGGACAGCATGAGCTCGGAGAACATTTCATCTCAAGTGCGTTTTTTTTTTCTTTCTAATCTTCACTAGCCTCTGGGAAGGAGAAGATCCTGTGATCATTGAAACACATGCAGCTGGTGGAGAAAAAAAAAGGGACAGCGGTATTTAAAAAGACACATTTTATAAAACAGTGGCTACACTCTTTCAGGGTAAACCTTGCTGTTAACATTACATACATAGCACATGTGCTTTCGTTACAAGGTCGCATTTTGCCTCCCTCCACCGCGTGGCTACCCCCTCAACCTTTCCCCTCCGTGGCTAACAGCGGGGAACATTTCTGTTTAGCCACAGGCAAACAGCCCAGCAGGAATGGGCTCCTCTGAGTGTCCCCTGAAGAAAAGCACTCTATTTCAACCAGGTGACCATGAATTAATCTCACTCTCCTGAGGATAACACAGAGAGATAAAGAACAGATGTTGTTTGAACGCCAGCAAACATACACTGCAATGCTTTGTTGTACAATGATTCCAGAGTACGTGTTACTGGCCTGGACTGGTAAAGTGTCCTACCATGAAGGACGCAATAAGGCTGCCCTCCCTAGAAACCTTTTGCAAAGGCTTTGGGAGTACATCCAGGAGAGCCGCGAATGCCAGGGCAAAGTAATCATTTCACATGCTTGCTTTTAAACCATATATAGTATTTTAAAAGGTATACTCACCGGAGGTCCCTTCTCCGCCTGCTGGGTCCAGGAGGCAGCCTTGGGTGGGTTCGGGGGGTACTGGCTCCAGATCCAGGGTGAGAAACAGTTCCTGGCTGTCGGGAAAACCGGTTTCTCCGCTTGCTTGCTGTGAGCTATCTACAACCTCCTCCTCTTCATCATCATCTTCTTCATCCCCAAAACCTGCTTCTGTATTGCCTCCATCTCCATTGAAGGAGTCAAACAACATGGCTGGGGTAGTGGTGGCTGAACCCCCTAAAATGGCATGCAGCTCATCATAGAAGCGGCATGTTTGGGGCTCTGACCCGGAGCGGCCGTTCACCTCTCTGGTTTTCTGGTAGGCTTGCCTCAGCTCCTTCAGTTTCACGCGGCACTGCTTCGGGTCCCTGTTATGGCCTCTGTCCTTCATGCCCTGGGAGATTTTGACAAAGGTTTTGGCATTTTGAAAACTGGAACGGAGTTCTGAAAGCACGGATTCCTCTCCCCATACAGCGATCAGATCCCGTACCTCCCGTTCGGTCCATGCTGGAGCTCTTTTGCGATTCTGGGACTCCATCATGGTCACCTCTGCTGATGAGCTCTGTATGGTCACCTGCAGCTTGCCATGCTGGCCAAACAGGAAATGAGATTCAAAAGTTCGCAGTTCTTTTCCTGTCTACCTGGCCAGTGCATCTGAGTTGAGAGTGCTGTCCAGAGCGGTCACAATGGAGCACTCTGGGATAGCTCCCGGAGGCCAATACCGTCGAATTGTGTCCACAGTACCCCAAATTCGAGCCGGCAAGGCCGATTTAAGCGCTAATCCACTTGTCAGGGGTGGAGTAAGGAAATCGATTTTAAGAGCCCTTTAAGTCGAAATAAAGGGCTTCATCGTGTGGACGGGTGCAGGTTTACATCGATTTAATGCTGCTGAATTTGACCTAAAGTCCTAGTGTAGACCAGGGCTTAGTGACTTTAGTTGGAGTTTTCTGCTTTAGCACAGTGTTTTTGTTTTACTGAGTGTCTTTAACTATACCTTTAGCACACAGCTTTATAGATTTTTGTTTATAGTGGGAAATTACATAAAACATGTCAACATGTTTTTAACATAAGACATGAAAGTCCTTGTCTACTCTGCATGTTTAACATGTCAACTAGACATCATTAATTCTAGGACCCACTCTATGGTTCACATTGTCATTGACCAGCTGACATGTTAAACATAAACATCTTTGTCTGAGGAATGATGTGTTTAAAATTGGTGTTGTAAATTCATGCTCTAATGCGATAAAATTTTCTAATGTGGACAAGTCCTTAATATAGCTTAGAGTTTGATTCAGTTTCCTAATTATCCTGAGTTCATGTTGTTTTAGTACTGTATAAACTCTGAAAAAAGCAATCAAGATGATCCATGTTGCCAAAACATGTAGGAAAAATACATGTTCTAGTGAACACGTTTAAAAGATTCTCGGAGCTGCTGGTAATAATTTGGTACCAAGTTTGTTTGACAGTAAAGCAAATTTATTTTTAAACCAAAACTTTATTAAAACATCCACATTAACTTTACATCTTGCCGTTCAATGTTTTTGTGTGAAGAAATATAATGTTCTTTGGCTTAGAGCTCCCACACAGGAACTGGGGGCAGAAGTAAGCCAAAAATTAATTCCTTACTTTTTTATCAGTTGTTTTTCCAGATTTTGGCAGAAATCAAACATTCTTTGTTTTAGTTTTTCACTTGATATTTTATATCCGTTAAGTTTACAATGCTCATTCTAGTTTATTTGGTATGAACTTAATGTTTTTGATATTGTAGCAGCATTTTTAGAGGGTTTTTTCCCTCCTGAAGCTTAAAAACGAAAATAAGGAACTAGAATATAAAAATGTTTAACACTAAGGCATCAAGATAAATCAGTTGATTAACTAAGATTGATTAGCTTCAAAACTATGCCTTCTTGTTTACTCACAATCATTAATTGGAGAAAGTAGTGAATTTTCATTAAAGTTTGTAATCCTGGTTTGCATCACAACTTAGTATAAACAGAATTTTACAGTATTTTTGACTTAATTGTTTTCATGTGATGTCTGAAACACAATTTATTTGATAGATGAATCTCTATGGTTTTTCATTCAACAAAGTTTACTAAGTATGTTGAGGGGAAAGGGAAGTAGGACAGTTGAGAAGAAGCGGAGACTGTTTATGACATGGTCTTGCCTGTGTAGAAAGGGCTAAACTATATTATAAGGTTGTTACGGCCCTGGTCTTTATAGGCAAGAACACAGTTCACTTGACCTGATTAGAGTCTAGAATCTGGAAGATTGTATTACTTCAGTTTTTTTCAAAAGCTTGACTACTTACAATGTTTTGTGGACTTAAAATTATTACTACACAAGCATATAGGTTATAGTTTTATTACACTAAAGATTCTATCATATTCCAGAAGTATTTAAATCTAGAGCTGACATCTGATGATTTATTGACAACTTTCATTCTATAATTCTAAGTTTGCGTTAGTTGCATATAAATCACACAAAAGGCTTTATTCTCAAATTTTGCTATGCATTTTCAGAAATAAAATGCTTAACATGGTTGATTTGCACCTAATGTAATAATATAACAGAATAATTAGCAGTCTGAGCACTGGTAACTCTCTTTAGACCTACCAATTTAGGATGAGAGGTTTCTGTGGTTATCCCTGTCTTCAGAAACCAGTTAATAGACAAAGAATCAAAGTGATTCAAATGTCCATATACCAAATCTTCTAGCCCTCCCTTGGGATCAGTTTTAAATAAACAATGACACATTCTCTTACCTCCCGCCACCCATCCCTCAAAACTTGAGTTAAAAGATATGCATCCAAATAGCAAAAAATATTGTACTTGTGTACAAAACCCTCTATTATGTATGTGACACCTCGGGAGTATCATGCCACCTCTTTCAGATCATTGTCTTTGAAATACATTGCATGCTTGTTCAATCCTAAATAATTTCCCTCCCTGTAGTATTGACACCTTCAAGAATTGGTTGGTAGATGTAGCCTTACTCTCTTAATCATCATGTAGCAAAGCAAAATAAGAGACAATAGACGTAAGCTTGTGACTCTTGTCCTTAAACACTTTCTTCGTTCACTGTCCAACCTATACGTTAAAGAAATGACCAGGTTCTTTATGCTCACAAGTATATGAGTAAAGAAGACACTGGGAAAACTGGGTTGGAGAGCACAGACAATGGAAGAACAATGGCTCTGCAAAACACTGCTCCCCGCCTTCAATTCCACAGAACCTCCTGTGCCACAAGTTAACCTTTTATGCACGTATCAGAGCAGGAGTTAATGGTGCTCCATGAAGTACTAACTCCAGTTCCACTACTTCACCTGCCTCTTTGTAGAGGTGAAATGGGGATGGGTGGGAAAGGAGTTGTCTGGACAGAGAGGCCAAAGGTAGCATGACTCTAGAGGAAGCTCTGTTGCTGTGGGAGGGGAAGGAGACAGCACATTGCAGTACTGTATGCTTTCCCTACAGATCACAAAGTTTGAAGGCTTTGGCTTCTCAAATTCTTTTTCCTGGAGGGAAATAATCAAAGGAAATTCTTTCAAGTAAAACCTATGGCGTTTTCTGGATTTTTTTTTTTTTTTGGTCCCTCTCCCATGAGTTTTTCCTGAAATAAACTCTGTGTGTGGGGTGGGGTGGGGTGGGGATATAGATATGGTACAGGTTCCGATCGTCTATTTGCATCCATTTTTCCCCTTTTAAAAAAATATTCCTCAAAGACTTACAACAACATACACTTACAGTGAGGGCATGTTTGATAAAGTCTACATTATTGCCCTGTACAACCTGAGCAGCTAAGCAAAATTGTGAGCCTTGAGAATGTTCTAGTTTAAAGTAGAAATTGATGAAATTTAGTGGTTTTCTTTATTTACAAGCAATGTACAAAGTTCTGTGCCTCTAAATGCAGAAGAAACCAAGAACAAAAGGAAGAATTCCTTAGCTTACAGCCCCCAAATCTCTTTAGCCAACACCAGACCCAGAAGCGCTCTCTCTAGTTTTCTCCAGGGTCACCTTGTGCTTACAGGTTCCTGCTTGGCTTTCTTGCCTTTCCCCCTCTCTCTTTTCTTACCTGTTCTCTGTTTCTGTGATTTCTCTTCCCACACCGACCTACTCATCCAGAAGCCCGGGGACAGGTTCTCACACACCTTTCATCTTTGGTGGGGGGGTTTATGCTTACATTTATGTTAACTGAATGGAATTATTAGAAGATTTCCATTTGGCTGATCATTTTAAATACATTTTAGATAGGTCCTATGGGTACATACGTGGCTTTTGAAGCTGATCTTAAAACAGGCTCCTTTTGCACTGGCCAGCTGCACCATATTTGAAACCTGTTTAGAGAGAATTGTGTTTAAATAGAATTCATACTTGTTTTCAAACATGATTCAAATCCCAGTGGTAGACAGAGCCTTAGTGTCTTACATTCTGGAAAAGTCATGTAGCAGATGGACTTGAAATCAGATTGTTTTTGGCTGTCGAAAGTTTACCCTCTACTGCCTCTAAGCCAGCTGTCTGCTTCCTTAAACACAGCCTTACGAAAAATTCATTCTTGTTTTGATAGCTAGAGGAATGTGCTGTGTGTACATCTAATTCTTCATATATTTAGTATTTCTACCAGGTTTTTTGTCTCAATATTTTTCTAATAAAAAGGACTGTTTGGTTCTTTCATGTTTCAGTCCTTAAGAATTTTTTTAAAAATTTTAGAATTTTAAATTCTACCTCAGTACAAAAGTAAACATTTGAGGCCAAATGGCTTTTTTGAGTCAAGAAGGATTAGGAGCCAAGACTTAAATAGTTCCCTCTCATAAAATGTCAGTGTAATTGAATCACTTATGTGACTACTCTTTCTGTATTTTGATTGTTGGTTATAATGGCATTCCAACAAGATGACTTGTCACTCAAATACCCATCAGGATGTAAGGTGGGTTTCTTGGAGACATCCACATCCTTCCTATATGCAATAAAGTGGATGTACCATTTTCTTACTGTTGAGTTATTTGGGCTGCCGTATGGGGCAAAGAGTTTACATTTCTAAGTACAATTTGTCACTTTTCCTACAGCGACCATCCTGGATTGGTAAACAAGACAAATGTGAAAAAAGGCAGTTACCATTACTGATAAATTACTGATCTGTTCTAATAATTGCCAACCAAGCTGTAAATTTATAGAAATGTCTACGACTTGCATAGACCATTGGCACCCAGCCACTTATGCTGATGGGCACATACCTAAGGGGTTGTCTACGCATGAAAACTAATCCAAAACAATATAGGGTATAAATTTTAAAGCAGAATAACTATTCCTGATTAACTTATTTATGGATGCTCTTATTCCGGAGCGTTTCAGTAGTCTACTACAGGTCATGATTTGATGATTGATTCTGCCAGCTAGTTTATTTGAATTATTTTGAGAACTAAGTTTTGAATAATAACTCTTTAAAATAGAAAAAGGATTTGTGCAGAACAAGCTACTATGTTTTTTCAGTAGTTGCTGTCGAAGGGTGGTATAAACACACAGAAAAAGACGTTCCTTGAACATTCACATGAAATTCAGAGAGATGTGCTAGTGCCGAGTGGACTTTGCTGTGCTTGCATAAGTAGAGAAAGATGACCAAGGCTTCTTATGGGCAAGGCTTTAATAAAAATAGTAAAAGACAACCTACTAAGAATTTGATGCTGAACTTTTGCAAGTAGAACTTGTCTGCAGTATACTTAGTATTCTGTGTTTCTGTTTTCAATTTAGAATATATGCATCTCTTGATAAGGTAGCTAGAAAGGACACTTAGCCTTCTCCAGTACGGTAAGTGACTTTCTAGCATTGTGTGAGAAGAGGTATGGAATTTCTGAAACAGTAAGGATTGAATTTAAGAGGTAAGATTAATGGAGCTGTTTCAGTCAACATTCACTTTAACTTTTAAGATTTGGAACACTTTTGATAGAAGAGAGATTGAAAAAACTATCCTCAGCAGTTGTATCCTGACATTTAATGTGCAAAACAATCTGAAGCGCTGGAATGAAAATACTAGCAATACACTTTAAAGGTTAACACTGTGTATTTCTCTGTATAGTCATCTGACCTTAAAAAATGGACACTTAGCATGTGGTCACTACTTACTTTTGCCATTACAATTTAAACAATGCAAACTTTATTTTGCATTAAATCATATCTAGAAATCCTAACTATACAACTTGGCATCTTACTTTAATGTTTATAAAAGAAAAACAAAGTTGTTGGTGGTTCTGTTTAATTCTGAATCAAGGAGCTGTACACTGTTTTTTTTTATCTCTTCTTTTTAAGTATGGGAGCTGGTAATAAGAAAAGATGGATGTAGATTTTGAAAACATTTAGATATAAACAGCTGTGAAAATATAACTCCTTCACCTTTACCAGAATGCTCTGTGTTTCTGGTGTGCTTTGATCTTCTTACCTAAACAATGACTTCATTTCCTCAGTCTCTTGAAAGCATTAAGATCTTGATAACCATGAATAAACTTTAAAAAGTAGCTTGATAATGTTATGATTTTGTAGTAATAGGTAGTTCGAATAATTATTTGGGTTACTTGTTTACAATATATGTGGTAATGGCTGGGGAATTAACACTGATTTCGGTTGCAGTATGCTACATCGCTGAATTTATGATACCTTGGACATCAAGATTACAAAAGTTCTGTATTAAAAATGAGGTGGACTAAGTAATGATGTACTTTGGCACAGCACCTTTTCAAGTACTACTTTGATGCTCCCCCATCCCATTCTTTATACAATTGTTTTACAGTTTGTAAGTTTGCATGAAATTGGTTCAGGCATTTGAACTCAGTCTGCTTCACAAAACATCCTTTCGTATTCAGAACTAAAATGTTGTGAATTCTTTACTTATTTAGCTGATTTTTGTTCAATCCTGGTTAGATTCTTTAATCTCAGTGAGATCCAGGAATTAGCCAATTTGGAACAAAATACTTCCTATATTTTTAAAATCACGAACATTACAAATTAAGAAGTTTTACGCTGTTCCATTGGTCAGTTTATACCTTGAAGTGTAAGGATTTGTATAATCCCTTCCATTTTTTAATTTATAATAATGTAACCCTGCATGTTTTCATTATCCTTATGTATGTCCTTTGTTCAGTGGGACTACTCATACTCCACTTCAACCTTGTAAGTATTTGCAGGATTGGGGTCTTTATGTTTAAATTTTTGTTGTTGTAAATTTTACTCACCACTTGCCCTCTGATATTTTGTAGCAGTGAGTTTCACAGTATGAGTTTGTCTGCTCTGCTCTGCCCTGCAGTTTAGATAAGGATGTGTGTGAATATCAGTGCTCCAAAGCATGTTAGCAGCTCTTACATAGAGGAGTTTCAGTGCAGCACTTTGGTGCACATTGCTATTCACACCCCTGTAGTCTGAACTGTTGGGCAGTATAGACACAGGCCTAGTTATGTTTTGTATACAAGATTTCCTTTAGTCAGTTTAAAATCTTTTTGCCTTTCAATTTAATGACAATTTCCTCATTCTTATTTAATAAAAGGACATATTGGAGCACCCCATTTACTTTCTCTGTCACTTATTTTGCATATCTGCTAGAGGGGTCTTTGTTTCAGTAAGAAGTTCAGTTGTCTGATGCACTATAAATGCAATCTAGACTGAGTGTTGCACTCTACTTGGAAACTAAAATTCCAGTTAATTAATTTATTAAAGAATATGTTACAAATGCATGATCAGACACCTCAGCAGCTACAGATTTTGGGAGTACCACATAAGTACATCAAAATGGGAAAAGATATGCTTACCATTTAGAGCATTAATTGAAAGAGATAAGGGGTGTATGCATATATATTTAAATTTTGTATATTTGTGTGACTATATTTAGAATTGCTTTGTATATGAAAAATTATAATAGATATAGAACATTGAAACTGGACAAATAGCAGAAAATAGACTGTAAGGAATCCTGCATTTGAAGTGGGATGGAGACTAGATGACCAAAAATGTTCTTTTTAATCTGTAACTTCTGTGTTTCACCATGTATTTGAACAATCTCTAGGAAAGTTAATTTGTCTGAGATGATCCTTCTGTTTTCAATCCAGTTGATTAGGACTAAATATGAGGTCACTGTCCGAAGTTCTCAAGTTAAAAATTTGACATCTAAACTACTCATACATTCCCTCCTACTAAGGATCAGGGGGAACCCATATGCCTGCCAAAATGAGTTGCAAACAGTGTTAATACTCCATCTTTTCAGAGGGGAGTCTCTAATCTGGAAACCGCAGGCTGTGGGGTTTTGTTTTGGGGTGTGTGAGAGAGAAATGAATATGTTGCATAAGCAAGTACTTTCTGGATTGCTTGGACAGTAGGAGACGTGTCAGTGTCACTCCCCTGATTACTTATCAAAGAGCAGTGTGAATATATCAAACTCCATAACCCCAACAAGCTCTCTCTCAATCTGTGTTTGTGTTTTTGTTTTGTGTTGTTGCTCCATTTTATTTGGGATTTTAAGATTGTAGCTCTAGTTTTTGGGGCTAGACTTTTTTTTAAAAAAATTCTCCCGTCAGAGATCAAGGCGCACATGAAATCAGCAAGACGGTTTTGTCAGTTTGACAGTTGTTCATTCTGACAGTGTCTCAATGTTGGGACAGAAAAATTTTCTTTGTAACATAAAGCATGTAAACTGCAGAGAAACAGACTTAAACTGGTTGCTGTGTAACACATTGTCTTTGACCTGAACTTGGCTCCTATCCTTTAACTTCACATCTGTGAATGACTCATAACAAGCAGGGCTATCTGAAAAGAAGAGTATGTTTTTAGCTGAAGCTGTAGAGTTTCTGTGTAATTTTTATTAGAGCCTTGCCACATTTTCTCCTATTAACGTACCATACAGTATCTATTGGTATGCTTATACAAGAAAAATGCGTGGTTAGACGTTGGAAGAGGGTTGAACGCTAAACAAATGGAAAGAATGCCCTCGGTCCTCATTCTATTGCAAGTAGAGCTTTGGTGTGTTTGACAGTTATCAATGTCAAAATTCTTTCTCTCCTCCTCTCTGCTTTGAACACTTATGAATAGGGCCCTATCAAATTCATGGCCACGAAAAACACACCATGGACTGTGAAATCAAGTCTTTTCTGAGCTTTTACCCTGTACTATACAGATTTCACGGTGGAGACCAGCGTTTCTCAGATTGGGGATCCTGACCCAAAAGGGAGGGGTGTGTGTGTGTGTGTGTGTGTGTGTCAGAATGCAAGGTTATTTTAAGGATGTTGCAGCATTTCCACCCTTACTTCTGCACTGTCTTCAGAGCTGGGTGGCCGGAGAGCAGTGGCAGTTGGCCAGGTGCCCAGCCAGCAGCAATGCAGAAGTAAGTGTGGCCATACCATAGCATAACATGCCATCCTTACTTCAGCACTACTGCTGGTGGCAGATCTGCTTTCAGAAATTGGGCTCCTAGCCAGCAGCTGCCGCTCTCCGGCTACCCAGTTCTGACGACAGTGCCGCCTCCAGCAGCAATGGGAAAGTAAGGGTAGCAGTAGCACAGTACCCCCTATAATAAACTAGTATCCTCCCACAACTCCGTTTTGAGTCAAGACCCCTACAATTACAACACTGTGAAATTTCAGATTTAAATATCTGAAATCATGAAATGTATGATTTTAAAAATCCTATGACCATGAAATTGACTGCAATGGACCGTGCATGGGCCCTACTTATGAAATAATACATATTCCCTTGTATCTAGCAAGGTGTGCCTTCATTATGCTAAGGGACACAGAGCCATTACAATGGGTACTTCAGCCTGCTTGCAGCTTGGGGGCAGAACCAGACTTGTCACTCGCAGCAGGGAAAGGTCTTGCCTCCTGAAGTTCCCGTCAGTTTTGTCCGCCTCCAGAGCGTCCAGAGGCTCTACCAGACCTCCCTGTTGCAGAGCTTTTCTGAGGAAAACTCCAAACATTTTAGTTCAGATTTCTAACAGTGTGACTCAATAATTCATCTGTTTGATTCCAAGCTGTGTCCCACGTATGTATATTTGCTTTTTGTGGAGATTGTACCCTCAGCTTTGCTTCGCTTTCTGAGACACTTGCGGTGATGTGTATTACATGCATAGGAGTGTGTACGGCTGTGTACTTTCTGCCTGTGGGTGCGTGCTGGGGCCTGGGTGTGGAGGTTTGTCAATGTGTCTCTCTGCATGCGTGCATCAATGTCTATGCAAATTTCACAGGGAGAGCTACATCAAGCAAAGCCAGAGGTAAAAAGGGAAGGGTCTGTGTCTTCCAGCTCTCCCCTCATTGAGTGCCTTGTTAAGGAGCTCAGCCTGCTTTCTTTCCACCTCACAGCCCATTCTGGCCTAGGTTACTTCTGCCCATCTCCTGTGGGAAGAAAGAAGTCAGGCAGAATCAGAAAGGCCAGCTCTGCTGGGCAAAATGCACGTACAGTCTGAGCAGCCTAGTCCAGGTGGCGTGCCCTGGCCTCTCTCCCTATGCAGGAAAGGAAGTAGGCAGGGTTGGAAAAACTGATTGCAGGAGTAAATGGTTCCTTCTCTCCCATATCCATGTAAGGAACAATGGCAGAAGGACTATGTGCCAGTTGGAAGATATCCACCTAAGTTCCTAGAGCTTGCACCAGCAGCCACTCTCTTGATTGCAGAGCTCAGCTGCCTCCTCCCCATCAGCTTCTCCTTGGGACAGTGGACACAGCATCGATGCTGCCAATATAAGAGAGTGCACTTGGGCCTTCAGGCCTAGTACTCTCCCCTGCTATCACCTCAATAACAGCCTGCCGTGGATTTCCCCTACTGATATTCCAGACTGGGGCCTCCAAGGAAAACTCAGACCCATGTGGTCCAGGTGAATCCCATGCAGAAGAGGAGCAGATCTTCTTATGAGTCCAGAGACGCAGAGACGGCATCTATGGGGGAGGGGGGACAATAAATCCAGCCTCTTTGAAATCAGGGAGATTGCTAGCCACTTGGGAAAATCTTTGAGCTCAGTTTCACTCCCTTTCCAAAGCAGGATTATTGGGACTAACTCCCCAAAGGAGGCAAACTACAAAGTTACAATCTGAATTGAATTAATCATCAGAAGAGTCTTGGGCCTGAGAGCATGGATCAAGAAGGTAGGCAGCAGCATTGTGCGATCACTTGATTATTTTTCTTGATATTATTTTGTCTATTATCATTTTCTCTTCAGCATTTGTAAGTGGTCTGTGTTCAGTATTCTCACAAATGTTTAACATTCAGGAATTTGTTCTCGTCATTAGACAATGTAGAACTATTATTTTCCATATTCTGAATGGATTGAGCTAAAGGTTCAAGCAGTAAAATTAATTTTTATTTTCTCATCCAAAAGACATCATCAAGCCAAGTCAGTGCTGATTACTTGGTGGGCAACATCTGGCCACCTTGTCTTCAACAACAGATTACTGAAGAGCCTTATTGCATATTTGAATAACTGAGACATTGAATAGGGGCTGTCTATACATTATGTAATGCATGATAGAGTGGGTGGGATCTTAATTTTGTGTGTTTGTGTTATAAGAGGGTGAGTGGACCTTGAAAATCTAAAAAAACCTTATGATTTAAGGATAGCTCCATGTAAGATACTCAGTGAGTATCTCACAAGACTTATTCTGAGTGTGTGAAATTGAGCATCACCAATGAAATTAATTGAATGGGCAGCACATCCAGGTGTGGGTGCTAATTTATTAACAAAGCTCAAGCAGGTTTCATATTAGCTGTGTTGGTGAGTCACAACTAAAATAACCTGTGGTGGACCCACATGTTTGATTGTAATTTTAAACCACTCAGCAATATATTGGGTTGTGTGGTGTTGCTCAGTTGTACATTGGAGTGAATAAAACACTGTTTATGGAGTTGTTTCCATGAAGCATATGACACCCTCCTTGTGCATATTGCTTCATCCATCAGGCACTAGAAGCGCTTCTGCAATAAGAACACCAATTCTTTTTCACATTGTCTGCTTCTGAAAGCCATTTCTAACTTGGTACTTTGTAAATTGAACACAGTGTATGAAAAATATCTAGCATATAAGGATTTTCGACTGCATGAAATATATTGCTGGCATAAATACCGCTAGCAAATGTATGGTTACCTTGGTTTTCCTTACTATGGGACATTCTATCCCAAAACCTCTTAATACCAATTTGATGAGCATGTGAAGACTTTCCAGGAGAGCAGAAGTTTTCAAAGCTGAAGCGGATGGAGTAGCAAAATCTTTTAGTAGATGAAGAAAGGGAATTAGCTTCATTTTCATTGTCACTCATGTTACTCATCAAAAGACTGAGTGCTTCATGATGCTGTTGCTGAAGATGAGTAGGAAAATGCACAGAAGAAAAGAAGTTTTGATGCAGATCAATTATCCCCTTCATGCTATTGGACTGCAGCAATCTGTATTTGATAGTAGCTGAACACATCTCAAAAATTCAACAAATATTTCTCCATCCTGTCTATATGTGTCGCATATACAGAAGAACAGAACTTGCCCTTAGCTTTAACAGTTTTTCCATATTCATGAATAAATTTTTCCATACAAATGTTTTGGCTTTCCGTGACTCTGCATCATTACTGTTATTCATGACTCACTACTTCTGCAATGCTCTTTCAGTATGAAGGATCTCTTGTATTTCAATCTAATAGCCATTCAGTGCTGTTTCTGATAGTCATTGTTCCAGAAAATTTCAGACAATCAAAATGATTTTGGGGTATGTTGCCCCCCTCCCTTCTAGGAAGGACCTTTTATAGACTCCCAGATCACATGGAAGGGATGGGGGCCTGAAGTGCAAACAATTGAATCATAAGTAGTGGGAGGAGGAAAAGAGCAGGAAGTAAAGTGCCTCTGCAAAGATGTCACCCTCTCCCTCATTAGCATAGAATTTTTGAAGTCATCAGCAAGATGTGGCTGTGTGTGTGTGTGTGTGTGTGTGTGTGCGTGGTTATGAAGGGGACTCTTGTTGAGAGGGAAGAAATGGGGGGGGGAGGGAGTATTTATGTGGACATGTAATGTGAGATGTTAGCTTTAAGGGTGGGGGAGGTGTTAAGGGGGTCTAATAGCTGTGATACTTTTGTTGTTAGGGGAGAGTCTTAGTGGCTCTGCATCTTTTCTCTATGTGTTGGGGGAGGAGGATTAATGACTGAACCTTCCCTTTCCTCCCTGGTTCCCTTCTGAGTTAATTTGTGTGTTTGACTCATCAGTTTATATTGTCAGCTCTTGGGAGAAGAGACCATGTCTTTTAACTTGTTTAATTTGTTGTTTAAGCTGCCATGTATGTTGATGGCCTGGTATACGAATAAATGTATGTATAAAGTTTGTTCTAGGTGATTCCAGCTGATCAAGATGCTCAGCTTTTAGTTATTTTACCTTTTTCCCATCAGGTGGCATTAACACGTAGTAAAGTGAGTGATCAAGACATTTAAGTAGACATGCTAACAGATGGTACTATGATGCAATCGAAAAGGTAGGCCGCTGCCTACAGCAGGACATACTTTCTTGAATATTGGACAATATTTGACCAGGGTCAAATAAGAAGTGGTCAAACTACCAGCTTGCAAAACCTAAAGTGTACAGTGGGACACTTTATCTTGGAGCCACTAGGCCCCACTGGCAGCCTCTTACACTGTCTTGGTAGAGGTGGAACTTTTAAAAACCTTAGATTATAGCTGATCAGAGGAGGACAATTTACAGCACCTCTGGAGGTTTCAAATTTTATATTTGCTCTGCATTGAAATGAAAACAAAACTTTTTTGAATGTTTTTGTGAAAATGGAATTATGTCAAAATGTCTATTTTCAGACTAAATTCTGAGCTTTTTGACTTACTGCTGTTACTAGTTCAGTTTCAGATTCCACTGTTTGCAGGCCTCCTTTAATCAAGGCCAGTTGTTTGTTCATTTAATTGAAATAGTTGGTATAGAAGGTTTAGCCTCCGAGAGGCTCATATTTTGCTAGAGAAATACAACTGGTTTAATTTCAGAGCTTTCTTTTTATCTCCTACATTGCATATATTTTATGAAGTATCTTATTTTATGAGCTATATAATCTGTGAATAAAAATTCCTCAAAGGCCTGGAAAATAGTACAATTGGAAACTAAAACCATAGGCGGCTGTTAAACCTTATGCCCATATTTATGCACGTAATAAAATGGAGCATGGGAGAGACATTATAATTAGGGCTGTCGATTAATCACAGTTAACTCACGTGATTAACTCAAAAAATTAATTTTTGAGTTAATTAATTGCACTGTTTTAATTGTACTGTTAAACAGTAGAATACCAATTGAAATTTATTAAATATTTTGGTGTTTTTTCTACTTTTTCATATATGTTGTTTTCTGTGTGGTAACTGAAATCAAAGTGTGTATTTTTTATTACAAATATTTGCACTCTAAAAATGATAGACAAAATAAATAGTATTTTTCAGTTCACCTCATACAAGTACTATAGTGCAATCTTTGTCATGAAAGTGCAACTTACAAATATAGATTTGATTTTTTTAGTTACATAACTGCACTCAAAACCAAAACAACATAAAACTTCAGAGCCTACAAGTCCGCTCAGTGCTGCTGCTACTTCAGCCAATCACCAAGACAAACAAGTTTGTTTACATTTACAGGATATAATGCTGCCCTCTTGTTTACAATGGCACCTGAAAGTGAGAACAGGCATTTGCATGGCACTTTTGTAGCTGACATTGCAAGGTATTTATGTTGCAGATATGCTAAACATTCGTATGCCCCTTCATGCTTTGACCACCATTCGAGGGACATGCTTCCATGCTGATGACACTTGTTAAAAAAATAGTGCATTAATTAACTTTGTGACTGAACTTCTTGGAGGAGAATTGCACGTCTCCTGCCCTGTTTTACCCGCATTCTGCCATATATTTCATGTTATAGTAGTCTTGCAGTAAACTTGCAGTTATTCCAAAATGTAGCCATCTTTTCTTTTTCGCCATCTCTTTCCTCCTTTTATACGAAGGCCTAGAAGTACCAGTCAACGGTCCAAGGGTTTGTGGGTTCCAGTTACTTTCAAAAACTGATACCAAGGTACATAATCAATGAAGGCTGCCTTAGGATATCCATCAAATGTCCAGATGAGGTACAATGGACACATACAAAAAGTTTGTTGTGGTACTAGCATTATTCTCCGTTTTGAGATTAGAGAATATCTCTGGAACTAGGAATACTGCTAAAATTTGGAATGAATTTAAGTGTCTCCTAGACATTCTCCAGCAATCCCAGAATTACAGTTAAACATATACCTATTTGAGAGGTATTGAGATACACTGAAATGTTAGCTCTTAGTGATTTTTATAAGAGGCACATACAGAGAAAGGTAGCAGCTCCCTGACAATTTGGGACCACTACTCAGAAGAGATTTCTTTTCCTTCAAGTTTTTCCCATTTTAATATTCACACTTAGCTACCATATCACTTATATGAGTTTGATGTAAAATGAGAAATTGAACTTTTGGAGCATGAAAATTGGGATATTACCTTTTCCACTTCTGTGAGAGATTTCTTGAAAACTTATGCATTGCAAGTGTTAAGATCATAGGCCAAAATTTTCTGTCTTGGATACTGAGCACCTGCAACTTTTTTAGTTGAGAACCTCAGCTTTCATTGACTTAACACATGAAAACTAGACTGCTTTGATCTAGGTGTCTAAATTTATGCTCCCAAGTTTTAAAATGTTGGCCATAATGTTTCTCTTTCAATATCTGGTTTAGCTAACTAGATGTTAGACAAATGTATTGTTTGAGATTTCATTCAGAAATGACTTTCTTGGAGCTTCCTTAACTTTTTTTTCCTGAGAGAAGGTTAAGTCTAAAAAATAATTAGAGCTTAAACAAAATCTTTAAGAAGTATTCTATTAGAGGTTTCCTAAAATAGTTGTGTAAACAGAGTTTGTAACTTACTGGTCTGTTTACCTTAAAACATCTAGAATCAGTGTATTTAATAACGTGAAGGCTCTGTGTAAGATGAAGTTGTTTTTCTTGTAGTGTGCAAGAAAACCCGGGAGTTGGTTTTGTACAGGAAATCTGCAAAACAGCTGTTCAGCTTTCTGCATACATTGAGAAAATCTTTTAAGCTGGATATCATGGCTACTACAAGAGATAGCTTTAGGTGAAAGGGTGATGGAGGCTTTGCTTGGTTACTTTCTGCTGACTTATTTGTTGTTGTTTTGTTTTTTGGTGCCCTATGCCTTCCAGGTTGCATGAAAAATTGATAATCTTGTGGATTTAAATGTTTTAAAGCTTATTTTTTCTTTGCTACTTGCAAGTAATTACTCAGTCGTGTCCAGGCAACATCAAATACCAAATATTTTAAATACTGTATATTGTAATTGGGGATTTGTGTAGCAGACTGTTTTAACTTGATAAACATCGACTGCATTATTCAAGTACCTTTTTTACAAAAATTTGTAATGGTCTTACCTCGCTAGGACACCATCCTCCAGAGACTTAATGCAGAATTGTATACTCCTAGCCCTGGTACACTACCAACTTATTTCATTATTACTATGTCTCTCCGGGGTGTGGAAAATCCCTCACTCCTGGTTTAGGCAGTGGTAGGTTGAAGGGAGGGCTTCTCCTACCGCCTTTTGGAGAGGTGGAGTACCAATGCTGACAGGAGAAGCTTTCTTGTCAGCCTCAATAGTCAGCATCTTGTCAGCTGCACCAGTTCAGCAGTGCTGTAAGTGTAGACAAGCTCTTAGTAGTCTCACTGAAGTTGTGTGTGTGTGTGTGTGTGTGTAAACCTTTGAAGGATCAGGATCTGTGTCTGCAATTATGTGAGGCTGGAGTGGACTATTGTGCCATATCAAATGCCTCCAAAGCCTAATTAGATATGAATTTCCATTTCATCTGCATAAGGTATAACATAATGTACCTACTTTCCATTTTCAGTATTTCAGTCCTTTACACTTAACAAGGAAAAAATGAGTTAGAGCCATTCAAAGTAAATACAGTGCAAATAGCAGCTGAGAAAATAGAACTGTTTAAGAAAATAAAAATATAAAAGAAGCACATTAATTAAAGTTGAGTATCAAATATATCTTAAGAAAATTACATTATCACAAATTGCAGTCTGGTAATCAGTTTGTAAAATATGAGGAAGTGTGATGAATATATTTGTCTTATTGATATGTAAGAACTTAAGAATGTCCATACTGGGTCAATCCAATGGTCCTGCTAGCCCTGTATCCTGTCTTCCGACAGTGGCCAGTGTCAGATGCTTCAGAGGGAACGAATAGAACAGGGCAAATATGAAGTGATCCATCTCCTGCTGCCCAATGTCAGCTTGTGGCAGTCAGAGGTTTAGGGACATGCAGAACATGGTGTTGCGTCCCTGATCATCTTGGCTAATAGCCATTGATGGACCCATCCTTCATGAACTTACCTAATTCTTTTTTGAATCCGTGTAGTAAGATTTTATTGAAATAAACTAGAAACAATCTGTGCTATATTTCCTATGATGCACCAAAGTGTATGACCTAAAACCCCTCTTTATGCATTGCCTGGTGTTGAAAAAAACACTTACATGTTCTTGTTTGTGGATGAAAAGGGCTTTCATGTTAGCAAATCAGGAACCTGTCTGAGTGAAAAATTATAAACAGGTATTAGATTTATATTGGTTCTTACCAAAAAAAAGGCACCTCTACCAAGGACATAAACTGATGCGCTTGATTTGTCCACACAGAATATTCTAACAAGCACTATACATGTTACAACTTTTTAAAAAGAAAACTGATCTACAGAAATTGGTCCAATAAAAGATAATACCTTACCGACCATGTCTCTCTCCCTTTATTGAAGGTATAGATTTATAATCAGAAATTTAACAGCTCTCTAAACACCATATGTTGCTGAAAATTGAAAGTGATATTTTGCGTAGTAGTCACTTCTTGTAACCTCTGATATTTGTATATCTGCATATGTATATAAGTGTGCCAGTCTCACATTTTAGCATCAGATAACCATGCAAGTATCTAAAATGTTTGACACACACCAACCCCGGTGCCTATTCTGCCTGCTTCCTACCACAATGCATGTCCAGATCCTACTATATGTTGTCCTTTGGAAGATTGTCAGCTTATTTCTGCTTATGGATGTGTGTCCTCTATCTTGAGGCAGTGTCCAGACATTTTGTGGGGCCGAGTAAGCCATTCTCTCTGGGTCCAATTGGCTTGCCGTTTTAAGGTGTAACTAGCCTCATTGAATGCACTTTGGAAAATATTGAGCGACAGAATTATAGCGAGAACTTGATCTGTTTAGAAGATTTTATGTTTCTACTTGATTTGTTGTTCCTTTAAGTCTTCATATAATTTTGTCCTGTTCTTGCTGGCTCTAAAAAGAATAAAATAAGCAGGAGTGTAAGCAAGAACTGACAACACTTGTGCAGACAGGTGATGCTTGAACTACCAACAGCCCAGATCTGCACTCGTAGGTCTTTCACCCTGCCTTACTTCCATCACCACCGCTCTGGATCCGCTACTGGGGCAACGTTGACTCCTGCCCAGGCGAGGAAGTTGAGTCCAGGTCCCCCATGGTCACCGGTCCCTACACAGTAGCTACAGCTCCCTTCGATGCCGGAGGCTTTAGAAGCTGCTCGGGACCTACTGCACCTTACGACGCCATTCTCACCCCCGAGGAGGGAAGAACCTCAAGTGCTGGTGGACCCGCTCCTCCTCCCCTCCCATGCAGTCAAGAGGGAAGCAGGCTATGGTGTCCAGGTGTTCCCCCTATCCATGTGCCTTGGCACCAGCCCACTCAGAAAGCCTACCTGTTCCCCAAGCTCTCGAGACACCAAGGCTCGACTCCTCCGTGTTCTTCAGTCTCGGAGACCTCAGAGTCAGAGTCTGACTCTTATCAATGTAGGAGAAGTAGGAGCTGAAGATCAAGGTCCGGGAGAGACAGGAGTGAGCCCCAAGCACGGCCACAGCAGTGGCAGAATCCACCACAGTGGCCATTCTGGACCCCCTGGGCCTTTCACCAAGGCCAGGGAGGGACCCAAGGACACCGCTCCACTGCATCTTCTGTGGCCTCAGCCACCTTCATCCTGCCATTGGCTACGCAGCTTCCCTCGGCACCTACCCATACACCAATGCCTCTGGCAGCGGTACCGTTGCCGACACCAGCCTTGGCTGATGCACCCGACTTCAACGCACGCACCATTATTGATGCTGAGTAAGGTGCAGGCACCGACAATGCCGGCGACGGGCCCACCATCTTAGTCAGTGCCGACAAGGGGATTGGCACCGGTTCAATGGACTGTTCCTCCGGTCGTTCTGGTGGCGGTGCCAACACCGGGTTCGGCGTTTACAGCCCCAGCGCCAAGTGCCCCATCGGCACCAATGCTGCCCCAAGAGTCGAGGGTCCGCCTGGGGGCGGATGGCAGGGACATCCGCTCCTTATAAGCACTTCCTCTTCATCATCACCCGATGAAGCATTGGTGAGTACAGCCGTAGTCCCGGTGCTTGAGGACAACAGGGTGCTGCAGCAGTTGCTGCGCAGGGCTTCTCAGGGTCTGGGCATTAAGGCCGAGGAAGTAGTCAAGGAGGCTGATTCCATGGTGGACATCCTCGCCCCCTCAGAACCTTCCCGTATTGCCCTACCATTGATTAAAACTATTGAGGACAGTACCAAGATCCTGTGGCAGACCCCAGCTTCCTTGCCACCCACTGCCAAGCGCAAAGAGAGGCATTATTTCATGTCCTCCAGAGGGTTCGAACATTTATACTCCCACCCACCCTCTGACTCTCTTGTTGTAGATGCTGCTAACCAGCCTGAGACACGGTTTCCAGGGAGGCTAAGAGACTAGACCTTGTCGGGAGAAAGGTCTATTCTACAGGGGGTCTGCAGCCACTAGGGTCATGGCACCTGGGGTGGACCTGAGAAGGGCCTCCTGGCTCCAACTCTTGGCGCTCCCATATGAGGTCCAACAGGCTATTCAGGACCTCCCATTTGAGGGTGATTCTCTTCTCTGAAAAGACAGACGAGGCTACACAGCGTGAAAGATTCATGAGCCACCCTCAAGTCTTTGGGCTTGCACACTCCCGCCACACATCAAAGACATTTCAGACCACAGCTTCCTCCGAGATTCCATCAGCAGAACTGCCATGACGATCCTCGGAGGAGGAACAGGAGTGGCAGGAGGAGGCAACATCCATCTTCAGGCCAGGGCTGTGCCAGCCCAAGCTGCCTTCTGGCCCTAAATTGGCCTTTTGAAGATGTGGTCGAGGACGGCACACCAGATCAGAGACTGGATCTACCCCACCATACCTTTTCCTCCTGGCTAACCCCTTTCTACCGTGCGTGATACCATATCACTTCGGACTGCTGGCTGTTCTGCATGGTAGAGAGGGGATACTCCGTCCAATTCTGTGCCCTCCTGCCCTTCAACCCCCATTCCTCTTCAGGGACCATTCTCACAAGCAGCTCCTTATCCCCGAGGTGCAATCACTCCTATTGCTAGGGGCAGGGGAGGAGGTTCCTCAGGAACAAAGGGGTGAGGGCTTCTATTCCTGGTATTTCCTAATACCGAAAGCCAAAGGGGGCCTCAGGCCTATCCTGGACCTGCGACAATTCAAGTTCATAAAGAAACTCAGGTTCCACATGGTCTCCTTGGCCTCCATCATTGCCTCACTAGATCCAGCAGACTGGTATGCCACCCTTCGCTTGAAGGACACCTATTTTCATATCGCAATCACTCAGCCCCACAGGAAGTACCTCAGGTTTGTGGTCAACAGTACACACTACCAATTCACAGTCCTCCTGTTCAGCCTGTCAGCAGCACCTTGAGTCTTCACAAAGTGCATGGCAGTCGTCACCACGTTCTCGCGAAGGCACCATGTACAGATATTTCTGTACCTCAACGACTGGCTGATCAAATGCCGCTGCAGGACCCAAGTGGAAGCTCAGGTCAGATTCATCAGAGCCACCTTCGACAGCCTGGGTGTACTCCTAAACAAAGCGAAATCAACTCTGTCTCCTGTCCAGAGGATAGAGTTCATAGGGATGGTGTTGAACTCAACCCAAGTCAAGGCAGATCTGCCGCCGGTGAGGTTTCAGGCCCACAACGATATAATCCAAGGCCTCAGGCAGTTCCCCACCACTACAGCGAGGAACTGCCTGAAACTTCTTGGGCACATGGCTGCCTGTACCTAGGTGGTGCAGCACGCCAGGCTCAGGCTTCAACCACTTCAGTCGTGGCTTGTGTCGGTGTATCGCCCAGCTCGGGACAGCTTGGACAGGATCGTGACCCTGCCTCTTCCGGTGCTCGACTCTCTCTGGTTGTGGATTGACGCTCAGGAGGTGTGCTCAGGGGTTCCTTTGGCCAGCCCACAGCAGTTTCTGTCATTGGTGACAGATGCGTCGGACTTGGGTTGGAGAGCTCATCTGGGAGATCACAGAACTCAAAGCCTCTGGTCTCAAGCAGATCTGGGTCTCCACATCAATGTCAGAGAGCTGAGATCAGCGTGCCTAGCATGTCAGACATTCTGTCCTTACCTAACCGGACAATGTGTATCAGTCGTGACGGACAGTACAATAGCAAGGTTTGATATCAACAAATGGGGGTGCACGCTCCTCTCCCCTGTGCCAGGAAGCACTCATGCTGTGGGACTTCTGTGTCAAACATTTAATACACCTGCAGGCATCGTACCTCCCCGGGGTACAGAACAATCTGGTGGGCCACCTCAGCAGGTTGTTGCACAGACACGAGTGGTCCCTTTGCCTGGATGTCGCAATTTCAATCTTCCAGAGGTGGAGTTTTCCCCAGATAGACCTCTTGCCACGTGACGCAACAGGAAATGCCAACCGTTCTGCTCCTTCCAGAATCACAACCCGGGCTCCAGCACAGATGCATTTCTACTCCATTGGGGAGGTTCTCTCCTATATGCCTTTCTACCCATTCCGCTCATTCACAAGGTATTCTTCAAGATTCGCAGAGATCGAGCTCAGGTCAGACTGTCAGCACCGGCCTGGCCTCATCAGCACTGGTACACATCTCTCCTAGACATGTCCGTGGGAGCCCCAATTACCTTGCTGCTCTTCCCAGACCTTCTGACTCAAGATCATAGACATCTCCAACACCTGAACCTCCAGTCGCTTCATCTCAAGACATGGAAGCTCCATGGTTAAATCCGTTGGAGCTTTCCTGCTCAGACCCAGTTAGACAGGTCCTCCTTGGTGGTAGGAAACCCTCTACAAAAGCCACGTACCAAGTGGAAGAGATTTTCAGTCTGGTTGGTGCAGCACCATTTGCCCCCGATGCTTGCTTCAGTGCACTCATTCTGGACTACCTCCTCCATCTGAAGCAGGAGGGGGTCTTGTTGCCTTCAATAAGGGTGTACTTAGCCACCATCTCGGCCTTCCACCCAGGCGTGCAGGGACGCTCTGTGTTTGCCAACCCCATGGTCAGCAGATTCCTAAAAGGGCTTGACAGGCTATATCCTAACATTCATCAGCCTGCCCTTTCTTGGGACCTTAACTTGTTTTTTTCTAGGCTTATGGGGGCCTGTTAGCCGACGGCCAAGGATGTTTGGTGAGGTGCCAGCTATGCCCGTTTATACCATCCGTGACTTTAACCGCTAGGACGCACTGTACCTTCGCGGCGGGCAGCCCGGGCTAGGCTGACGGATGCCCCAAGGTCCTAACCACCCGTGACTTTAACTGCTAGAGCTCAGAGCTCCTTCGCAGCGGGCAGTCAATACTGACTGACAGGTGCCCCAATGGCAGCACTAAGAGCCTCTCCACACCCGTGACTTTAACTGCTAGAGCTCAGAGCTCCTTCGCAGCGGGCAACCAGGATTGACTGACAGGTGCCCCAAGAGTTTGCCCCGTGGAGGTGGCACAACTCAACGCTAGGCTCTTAGTACTCTCACCTAATGGCCAGGCTTTAGAGCCAAAACGGCTGAGGTTCTTTAATTGTGTTGGCTGCTTTACAGTAAACCAGAGAAAACAAGTCAGGCTTATGCATAAATGGTTACCAAAATTTATTAAGCTAGATTCTAATCATGTGGTTACAAAATTGCTAGTGCCTACTTATTTAAATGTAGAGATGTTACACACACAAACAAGTTACAAAACTGAAGCCACAATCCCAAAGAAAGAAAACAAAGTATAGAGCTCTATTTCAAAATATGTGTACACTAAAGATAGGAGATCAGGTGTGGGTGCGTCTTACCCTCCTTGCATCTCTCGATTCCAGCGGTGCCAAGCCAGGATCGGTCACTCAATTCCGCGGAAAGACGAATAAGGGACAAGGCGTAGGGACCCTCTTAGCTGCAGAAGCCTTGGGAGGCTGTCACTTATCTGACCAGCAGATAGATAGTGAAAAGCACTCAAAAATCATGGGGCTGTAGGTCCCCTACTTATACCTCTGTACTCCTTTATTCTCTTTCTCCTTTCTTATGCCAAATTGAGGCTGGTCTGTCGGGGTGACGCCAGCTTTCGCAAGAGTAGTTTACACTTGCAAAGGAGAGAAACAATAAGTTTCGACTACTGGACATTTCTTTTATCAGGGTAAATATTTTCCCACCTAGGATGTTGGTGTGTGTGCATCATGCTATTTAGTTGGGGCTAAGAGCCATGTCTGTCACAGGGCCTCTGCCTGCTGTGAGCTTAATCGTTGTATCTGTTCCCAGAGGCACATTGTAGCAGCACACCTGTGCTTTCACAGCTTCAAAGGCTGTGCTGGAATATATGTTAAGTGCCCTGTTCCTGCTTCCTCCTGTGTTTCCAGCAATGCTGGTCTGAGGGGGGTGGCGGCTGTCTGGCTACAGGGCCCTCCTTTGAATCATTAGCAACATGCTCCTTGCTCTACCTCTCTACCTCAGGTGGCTTTCCTGGTAGCAATAACCTCAGCCAGGAGGGTGGCTGAGCTCAAGGCCCTAACATCAGACCCTCCCTACACTGTGTTCTAAAAGGACAAGGTTCAGGTCAGGCCTCATCCTGCTTTCCTCCCAAAGGTTCACATCAACCAGGACATCTTTCTCCTGGTATTCTACCCTAAGCTGCATTCCAGCAGCAAGGAGCAGAGACTCTACTCTCTGGATTTCCATGGGGCGCTGGCCTTTTACATCGAGAGAAAGAAACAGTTCAGAAAATTGGTCGAGTTATTTGTGGCAGACAGGATGAAAGGTCAGTTGTGTTATCCCAAGACATCTCATCTTGGATAGCGTCCTGTATTCCTGAGTGCTACAACCTGGCAGGTGTTCCTGCACCTCCGATCACTGAACACTCCACCGGGGCGCAGGCTTCATCTATAGTGTTCCTGGCTCAGGTTCCCACTCAGGAAATCTGCAGAGCGGCGACATGGTCCTCCATACACACTTTCGGCATGCACTGTGCGGTTACCCAGCAGACCAGAGATGATGCGGCCTTTGGACAAGCAGTGCTCCAATCAGTGGACAACTCTGACCCCGCCTCCTGAACTTGGGCTTGGGAATCACCTGATTGGAGTGGACATGAACAAGCACTTGAAGAAAAAATGGTTACTCACTTTCTCGTAACTGTTCTTTGAGATGCCCACCCAATACCCACCCTCCTTAACCTGTCAGAGAGGCCGGCAAGAAGGAACTGAACTGAAGGGATGGTGGGTCGGCAGGGCTCTATTTTGAGCACCATGAAGGCACAACTGCAGGGGGGGGGGCCCAGACCGACCTGATGGATACTCCTATGGAAAAAATCTTCTGGCCACCTTGCATGTGCACGCATACACACCTGATTGGAATGGACATGAACAACACGTCTCGAAGAACAACAGGTACGAGAAAGTGAGTAACGTTTTTGGGAGGTTTTTTTTTTTTTTGGAGCAGTAGCAATCTGTGCAAGTGCTGCTGCTGCTCCTCCTCCTGCTGAGTATATTGCTTGCCTTACCGCTGGTGGAGTGCATAGAAAATCTAGAACCAGATTTGACCTTAAAAGGGATTAAAATTAAGATGCTAAATATACATACATTTTAAAATTTAGCAACCTTACTTCATTCTGGCACTTTATTTATTTGGTGAGGTGAATAATACTCTCTTGTTTGATGTATAAAATGTCCTCAGAGTTTACACCTAAGAGTGTACTGATATTGTGAAATCCAGTATTGTGCAAGAGTCCGTATGTTTCCCATTCCCATGAGACAGACAGTTCAGAAGAAGAGAGAATCTTGCATGCTCTGGGAGTTCCACAGATACCCTTGTGCACTCTTGGGTGTTAACTCCAGAGAGAACATAAGCATGGTCATACGGGGTCAGACCAATGGCCCATCTAGCCCTGTCTCCCAACAGTGGCCAATGCCATGTGCTTCAGAGGGAGTGAACAGAACAGGCAATCACCCAGGGAGCTATCCCATGTTGTCCACTCAGAGCTTCTGGCAATCATAGGCTAGGGACACGCAGAGCATGGGGTTGCATCCCTTTCCATCTTGGTCAGTAGCCACTGATGGACCCTATCCTCCATGAATATCTAGTTCTTTTTTGAACCCAAGTACAGTTTTGGCCTTCACAACATCCTCTGGCATCAAGTTCCACAAGGTGACTCTTCTTTGGGTGAAGAAATACTTTCTTTTGTTTGTTTTAAACCCGCTGCCTATTAATTTCATTGGGTGACCCCTGGTTCTTGCGTTATGTGAAGGAGTAAATAACATTTCCTTATTCACTTTGTCCACACCATTCATGATTTTATAGACTTATATCATGTCCCACCTTAGTCATCTGATTTCCAAGCTGAAAAGTCCCAGTCTTTATAATCTCTTCTCATATGGAAGCTGTCCAATACCCTTAATAATTCTTGTTATTGTTATTGTTTTCTGTACCTTTTCCAATTCTAATAATTTTTTTTGAGATATGGAGACCAGAACTGCATGAAGTATTCAAGGTGTGGGCATACCTTGAATTTATATAGTGGCATTATAATATTTTTAGGGCTGTCAAGCGATTAAAAAATTAATCATGATTAATCGTGCAATTAAAAAATTGGTTCGAGTGCTGCAGGTATCTTTAGAAATTTCACGTTGATATCTTCTTTGCATTTTGTCAGATTTGCACTGAAAGTGTTCTTAAAATGAGCAACATGTGCTGGGTCATCATTCGAGACTTCTGTAACATGAAATATATGGCAGAATGCGGGTAAAACAGAGCAGGAGACATACAGGTCTCTCCCAAGGCGTTCAGTGTCAAATTTAATTAACGCATTATTTTTTTTAACAAGCGTCATAAGCATGGAATGGTGGCTGAAGTATGAAGAGGCATACAAATCTTTATCACATCTGGCACATAAATATCTTGCAACGCCAGCTACAAACAGTGCCATTTCATTGCTGTTCTCACTTTCGGGTGACATTGTAATTAATAAGTGAGTAGCTTTATCTCCCGTAAATGTAAACACACTTATTTCTCTTAGCAATTGGCTGAACGAGAAGTAGGAGTGAGTGGACTTATAGGCTCTAAAGTATTACATTGGGGGTTTTTTTTGAGTGCAGTTATGTAACAAAAAACCCTACATTTGTAAGTTGCACTTTCGTGATAAAGAGTTTGCACTTCAGTACTTCTATGAGGTGAATTGAAAAATACTATTTCTTTTGTTTATCATTTTTACAGTGCAAATATTTGTAATCAAAAATAATATTCAGTGAGCGCTGTACACTTTGTATTCTGTGTTTAACTGAAATATATATATATATATGAAAATATAGACAAACATCCAAAATATTTAATAAATTTCAGTTGGTATTCTATTGTTTAACAGTGTGATTAATATTTTTAGTTAATAGCATGAGTTAACTGCAATTAGTCAACAGCCCTAAATATTTTCTGACTTTTATCTATCCCTTTCCTGGTAGTTCCTAACATAGTTAGCTTTTTTCTCTGCTGCTGCACATTGAACAGACGTTTTCAGAGAACTATCCCCAAAGACTCCAAGATTTTTCTTGAGTGGTAACAGCTAATTTAGACCCCATCATTTTGTATGTAAACTTGGGATCATTTTTTCCAATATGCATTACTTTGCTCTTATCAACATTGAATTTCATCTACCATTTTCTTGCCCAGTCACCCAGTTTTGTAGATTCCTTTGTAATTTTTCACACTCTGCTTTGAGCTTTATTATCTTGAGTAATTTTTTATTATCTGCAAATTTTGCCAAAAGTTGTTTTACCCCCTTTTCCAGATCATTTATGAATATGTTGGAAAGCAGAGATCTCAGAACCAATCCCTGGGGGCTCCACTATTTACCGCTCTCCATTTTGAAAATTGATCATTTATTCCTACCCTTTGTTTCCTATCTTTTAAACAGTGACTGATCCATGAGAGGACCTTCCCATAGCTCCTTACGTTGCTTAGGAACCTTTGGTGAGGGATTTTTTTCAAAGGCTTTCTGAAAATCCAAGTGCACTATATCCATTAAATCACCATTGTCCACTTTTTTGTTGATCCTCTCAATGAATTCTAACAGATTGGTAAGGCATGATTTCCTTTTTCAAAAGCCATGTTTGTCTATGCTCAGCTAAAAGAGGGCCTTTTAAAGTTGTCAGATCAGCTTGGAACAGTAAAAAAGGTCAAGATGCTCTGTACCTTGAATCTTATAAAGGTACCTCCATACCTTCTGAGTCCCAAAAATGATGGGTCACCATCCTGAAGACACACTTCTGTGTTGGAGGGAGATGTTTGAGAGAACTGTCCAGCTATTATTCTTCCTCCCTGCCCCCCATGCTTGTTATATCATCTGCTGTTCTGTTGCCACCCCTGAGTGTTTAAAAATCATGAGCCATACAAAAAAAATTGATTTATCTCCCCCTCTTCCCCCCCCCCCAAAAAAAAAAAGTTGTCTGTTTCTTTGCCTTCTGGGCCTTTAAATGATGCTTGGATCATTCTCTGCATGAGGGTTAGAAACTTTTTTTAGGTTTCAGAGTAACAGCCATGTTAGTCTGTATTCGCAAAAAGAAAAGGAGTACTTGTGGCACCTTAGAGACTAACCAATTTATTGGAGCATAAGCTTTCGTGAGCTACAGCTCACTTCATCGGATGCATACTGTGGAAAGTGTAGAAGGTCTTTTTATATACACACAAAGCATGAAAAAATACCTCCTCCCACCCCACTCTCCTGCTGCTAATAGCTTATCTAAAGTGATCACTCTCCTTACAATGTGTATGATAATCAAGAAAACCTGGATTTGTGTGTGAGAAAACCTGGATTTGTGCTGGAAATGGCCCAACTTGATTATCATACACATTGTAAGGAGAGTGATCACTTTAGATAAGCTATTAGCAGCAGGAGAGTGGAGTGGGAGGAGGTATTTTTTCATGCTTTGTGTGTATATAAAAAGATCTTCTACACTTTCCACAGTATGCATCCGATGAAGTGAGCTGTAGCTCACGAAAGCTTATGCTCAAATAAACTTTTTTTTAAAATGTGAGAGCTGAGAATCTCATTTAATCACTTGATTCCAGTAGCTGGGGCTTTAAGAAAAATACCATCTATCAAATAAAATGGCAGGATTTGACATCACTGTTATGGGTCTGTCTTCTGCATCATAACGGTTAGCTTGTCTATCTTGTCATGGCTTTAAGTTGTGCTAATTAGTGGAAGTACTTGTAAATTCTCAGAACTCTCATCCTCAGAGTAAGTGCTCTCATCTTGGGGAGGATACGTTATACTTTTTCCTACTTTAAAGTGTAAAATTGAATGCCACCTTAACTGGAGTCATACCTGGCTCCTCCATACTGAATAGTTTTAAACACTTTTTTTACCCTTTCTATTTGCTCTTTTGAAACACCAACATGCACCTAGAGAGGTGATGGACTATTTCTACTCTGAGTGCTGTCTTTCATTGTTTTCATCTTGTCACATTTTCTTTTGCTATTTCACTGTTAAAAAAAAAAAAAGAGTAAATCCTGTGTCCTTTAAAAAGTCTGAAATATGCAGTTCTTGCATCATGAAATTCTTGCTTGCTGTGTTTTGAGTAATAGCTCTTTAAATAAAAATCCTTATAAAGTCGCAAACCATGTGCTATTGATTGATTTCAATACTTAGACCACCTCCAAATGTGTAGTGGGCAGTCACAACATGTGCAGCTGCAGCATGTTCAGTAAATGCAAGTATTCCATGCTGCCTGCCGTTATTTATGAATGGCTTAACATTTTAAAATCACATTAATCAGCTGATAGACCTTTATTTGATGTGATGATTATTCTTTAATGAGCTGTTAAGCTAAATTTTCAGTGGATTTGGCAAGGAAAAACATGATCTGTCATGGAGATACAGTACACACACTAATTTGGCAGAGAGAGGTTCATACATATCCCTTGTACATGTTTGCTTGTATACAACTGTAAACAATTTGTTAAAATGTACAGCTTATCATGTATGTATGTATGTTGTTCCCATTACCAGGTAAGGATTGGGAAATTAAATTTAAATTGGAAATATTAGAGAACTTCAACAAAATGAATCAAAAACAAATTAATGTTGCTAAGGAGAGACCAGACATAAAATGTGTACTGTCATAATTAAGAGCTATGTTGATACTGACAGTCCACAGGCTCTTCCACACAGTAGTGTCTTTTTTGTGTCTTAAATTAGAAAAGGCAGACTTAAACTTAGTGAGTGTTCTCAAAGGACTAAATAAAAATTTTAGGCCAAATTATTCTTTGCAAGAATGTCTGAACAAATACCCCCCCACTCTCCAAAATGCAGGCACCCAGATAAATGAGCCTGCGTATATCAGCCAGGCGCCATCTGATTAGGCATGCTAAAAATCCTACGTTACTTTCCAGGGAATAGAAAACCACTGCAAAATTTGAGTAGTCAGAATTCCTCATAGAGGGAAATCAACTGTTCAACACTGTAAAGTGAGATTTGAGTAATTCCCAATGCTTGACCCTGTGCAGGGTGGGCCAAGACCTCATTTTACAGTCTAGGTGCCACTTTCCTACAGAAATAGTCTCCAGCACATTGGTGTCTTGTAGCTTACCTTTATAACTTTTATGTAAATAATGACTTGATTCCAGTAACTGGAATTTAAACAAAAGCCTTTTGAGTCTATGGGAATAGAAAATAAAGAACTAATAGTAAAACTTAAATAAAAATCCTTATAAGATTGATATGAAGTCCCAAACCATGTGCTACTGATCGATTTCAATACTTAAGCCACCTCCCCATGTGTAGTGTGCAGCTGCAACACAGGACAGCACTGCTCACAGATAAAAAAGGAGGCCTTTCAATGGCCCAAGACGCTTACTGTTTCACAAGAATTTGCTTTAGCTTTCCCTTTAGGTGTTCTTTGGATTTTTTGTGGTTAAGCTAATTTCCAGTAATCTCCAAGACCATCACCATGAGGTGAGCAATTCATTCCTCCTCCAGACGTTACCCTTATCTAGCTCTGTGTCAGACTTAAGCACATCCGGCTCTCATTTCCAATTTAATCACACAAGCTCTTAGAATATCACTTAGTGGCAAAGACAGTTTAGACTGTAGAAATTAGTACATTAAATTATTTAAAAAAATCCCAACAGCTATTTTTTTTCCTTTTTTTTTAAAGGATTCAATTACAATAATTTTAAATATTTCAACTTTTATCCAAAAGTTTGGAGGTTTTGAATGAGAACAATTTATGCCTTAGTATAGCTTGATTCTCCTGTCCATGTGTGTGTTCTAAGATTTGTAACAACTTTACCTAAACTTAAAAAAACCCTCTTGAACTGCACTTCCGCAGTAACCTTTCAACACACATAGAAGTGCAGTAACTTTCTTCACAGTGAATTATGAATGTGTTGATGTATAGATGTAAATGTTTCTGGAGCTCTTCAGCTGAAATCAGTTTTAAGGAAATATAAATCAGCAATAATGTTAGTCCAATTATAATGCAAAGTAGATAGATTTGGGTGTGGTCTTCCTAAAACCATTCTCCATTGAATCTAGATCTTTCTTCCCGATTTGTCTCTTGTTTATCTCAAGATGTCTTAAAGGACATAAACAACAACAACAAAAAGGGATTAAAAGGAAGAGGGAGGGAAACAGCAACCAGTCTATTACTCATAGCCTGGAGTGTCTGGTATGGTGCTTGTGGCTCCAGTTGAAACAGTTCCCATCTGTCCAATTCTTCATTCACAGCAAAAAATTGTCAGATGAAGAGCAGTTTGTTTACCTGAAAAAAATTTCTGATATCACTCACCTGAGCCTCCCAACTACTGCTCTTCCTAATTTACAAAAAAAGCATACACATTCAAGCTCCTTCCCCTGGGTCCCAAAACCTATTATGCTGCAACCTTAAATACTATGTAGATATGTGAATCTTTGAGAAATTTTCTAATTGGCATGAAACTAAACACTGTAGAAAGATATAGCCTCTGGAGAGACTGTAGTACATGGGTGAGGTGAAAACATTTACATGATCACATTGGTGGGAGAGGAAGTTTACACTAGCTTTTGAATGTTGGATAGATTGAGAACTGCAGATTTGAGGGCCAAGGGCTATGTCTACTACGCAGCTTTTAGCAACACAGCTATGTCACTACAGCTGTGCTGCTAAAAGGCGTGCAGTGAAGCTACTGTTTGACGGTGGGAGAGAGCTCTCCTGACGACAAAAAACTTACACCCCCAAGAGCGGCGTTAGCACTGTCAGCAAGAGAGCGCTCCTGTTGACAAAGCACTGTTCACACCAGTGCTGTCGTCGACAAAACTTGTCTTTCGGGGTGGTGTGCGCTTTTTTTAACACCTCTAAATGACAAAAGTTTTGGTTTTCACTTGCCAGTGTAGACAAAACCTAAAAGACTGGAGAAGAGATTACAGTGTTCCAGTCAGGGAGAACCATGGTGTCAACCAGTGTTTTGGAAGAGGCAAGGGCAAATTTTAGAAATTTATCAGAAAACGGAAAGACTTAGTGAGAGTGTAGGGAAGAGGAGAGGAGTAATCAACAATACCTCTAAGGTTGTAAGCCTGAGTGACATGAAGGATAGTGGAAATCTCAAGTGTAATGGAGAAAGATTTTGTACCTGTAGATTTTCCTATATCCCATAAGGTCTGTGTGTGATGGGTTTGGTTAAAGAAACTCCCTCAAAACTGTCACTAGATGTGCTGGGATACCATTGAGAGCAAACCCCCCTGTCAGAGAAGGCTTCCCTCCACTGCCGTCTTGCTGAGTTACACACTCCAGTCAACTATAGCACAGACCAAGAGGTTGGGCCACGCCCCCCTGCAGTGCACAGAAACTAGCCCAGGGGCTTCACAGTTAACAGGGACTTTCCCAGCATCCAGTATTCAGTCTTTCTGAGAGCCTAAACCCCCAATAAATTGGTTTTACTCTGTACAAAGCTTATACAGGGTAAAATCATAAATTGTCCGCCATCTGTATCACTGATGCACAGCTGTTTGCTCCCCCAGATAGTAATTACTTATTCTGGGTTAATTGATAAGCAAAAGTGATTTTATTAAGTATAAAAAGTAGGATTTAAGTGGTTCCAAGTAATAACAGGTAGAAAAAAGTAAGTTACCAAGCAAAATAAAACAACACGCAAGTCTAAGCATAATATAGTAGGAAACTGAATACAGGTAAATCTCACCCTTGGAGATGTTCCAATAAGCTTCTTTCACAGACTAGACTCCTTCCTAGTCTGGGCCCAATCCCTTTCAGATCAATGTTGTGGTTTATGGCTTGGGTCCAGCAATCACTCACACCCCCCGTAGTTCCAGTCCTTTGTTCCAGTTTCTTTCAGACATCCCTTTGGGGTGGAGAGGCCGTCTCTTGAGCCCACTGAAGACAAAGTGGAGCAGCTTCCAGGGCCTTTTATATTCTCTCTCTTGTGGATGGAAACCCCTTTATTCTTCTGTGCAGAATCACAGCAACAAGATGGAGTTTGTAGCCACCTGGGCAAGTCACATATCCATAAATGATTCAGCTTTTTGCAGGCCAACGCCATTGTTTACTTGTTAGTTTGAACATTCCCAGGAAAGCTGAGGTGTGTATTGACATCTCCCAAAGTCCATTGTCAGTTAAGTGTTTCTTGATTGGGCACTTAGTCAGAATAGTTCTTTCTCAAGAAGCTGACCAAATGCTGCTTTGCTGATGCTCCTTAGAATCAAACACATTGAGATACAAGTACATAGCCAATATTCATAACTTCAAATACAAAAATGTTACACACATATAGACAGCATAATGATAACCAGCAAATTACAACCTTTCCATGCATCCGACGAACTGGGTATTCACCCACGAAAGTTTATGCTCCAATATGTCTGTTCGTCTATAAGGTGCCACAGGATTCTTTGCTACTTTTACAGATCCAGACTAACAAGGCTACCCCTCTGATACTTGACAACTTTTCCATAGACACCTTACTTGACCTCCTTTGTACAAGATTTGTACTATAGGACTTTGGTTGCAACAATGATTTATGTGGTCACAGTTCATGTCAATAACGTCACACCGTGTTTCCCCATAGTAGTGGTGAGGTATACGTCTTCAATATTCCATTAAAATGATGCTCCTTGTGAAATTTCAGATCCTTTTTACATATCACCTAGGATCTTTTCAGATACGTTTTTAGCACATCACTCAGCTTTTCTTGTGAATTGATCCAGCCAACCGGACTTCCATTGAGAAGAAAATTGCGTGATCTAATACCTCTTTTACCCACACTTTAATTTTGTTAGTGTGCATAGGGAAACTGCCTATTTGAGGAAGCATAGTTTTAATTGGCCAGAACCTCTCCAGGCATTGCATCTGCAAAGGATGTTCCAGCTGGAAATTTCCTTCGGAAGTGATCCGTCACAGATAATTGAAATCCTTCAACATACCTGAATGACTATGTAGGAGACAGACAGAGAGAGCTGAAATTGTTTAATAGCATAGATTTAATAGGACAGAGTAATTGCCTTGCACACATTTGGGATAAGCTACCCAAATCTTCATGCCTGATGTATTCACTTACCTCTTCCTAATCTATGCTTTTTAATATCTTCATAAATGCTTTATTACCTTTGCTACGTTGGATAGGGGCATGTCTCTTTAGTATGATTGCTTAAAGATGCTACCTTAGGAGGGCCTTTTGTAATCAGGGTTTGGCTTCCCAGGGAAATTGGAAGCCAAGTCATTGTTCCAGAATAGGGTCACTTTTATTCCAGAATGGTTTCCACACAGGGAGTTATTTTGGTATAACTGTGCCTGGATAATTATTGCATCGCTATTTTGACATAACTATAGGTGGAGTCCATCCCATGGTTTTCACAAATGAGAAATAATACAAAATAAAATGACATAAAATGAAAAACTCACCCTGCTGCTGCAGCTGCTGTGGCTCCTGTCTTTCGGGGCTGGGCCCCTACTCCAGCCATTGTGACTTAGCACAACGAGTCATAGTGCCACTCACTCAAATTTGGCCTGGCCGCCCCTCCGTTGTGATAGGAGGACATCCAGGCCAAACCTGGGCAGTGGTGCTACGACTCTGTGTGCTGAGGTGCAATGCCCAGCCCGGGAAACCAGGCCCAGCCCTGCAGGACAAGAGCTGCTGCTGTGAGGTGAATGTAGGATGACCTTTCTCTGTAATCTCTCCATCTCCCAGGGCCTTCATCCCCCTCGGAGGCAGGGGAAAATACAATTATTACAAAATTCTGTAAAAATAGAGGAGAGGAAAAAAAATTTTAAAGGAAGAAGAATTTCATGGGACTCTAACTATACTGGTCTATTTCCCCATGTAGACATGCACTGAGTATTATACACATGATCTGAACTGGCAGGAAATAAAGCATTCAGGTCCATAGCCTCAAGAATGAGTTATTCCTGTATAGGCTCTTTAAAGGAGAGAAGGCACCCCCAATCCCACAGCCTGTTTTCAATCTGTAATTTGGCTGTAAATATTTGCTCCATGCTGAAATTTGGCAGAAAGCTTCTTTGCTAGAGATGGATTTGTTTTACAAAATGAGAAAAATATTAGAATATGTTTACATAGTACAAGTGGTGTCTGTTAAATTATTGGTTCTGGATGTATTTTACAGTTACACAACTCTAAAATAATTGACTTTTAAAATATTCTACAAGGCAATAGCCCATAATATGGCTTTACTGTATTGGTTATTTTTGGTCATGGTGGTTGATTATAGCTGCCAAATTATGAAGTCTTGAAAGAGATCAAAGGTAATTCAGTGTGGAAAAAGTGGAAATTTTGTTTACAAACGAATTTCTCTCTGTGCTTGCGGAGCAAACACTGTAAAGATTGTATTGGCCCTTGTCTCTTGTTTTGTTTTTTCTCCTGTTGCTCCAAATCTGCTTTCAGCGTTGCTTTAGACTTTGGTGATTTCTCCCATACTGGGTTCTAGTTTCCTGGGGAATCTGTCATTGGTCTCTTCTCTTTTCACTCCCCTTTTTATCTCTTTTTGTGACTGCTGAATCCATGCACACTAATAATCTCTATGCTAATGATTCTCACATCTAACTTGTCACACCTGACCCTGTGTCCATTCCCTCATCTCTGTCTCCTGTATGTCATCCGGTATTACTTGCTGCCAGCTCAAGCTCCTTATTTGTTCTCTCAACATTTTCAAGTACTGTGGACTCTCATCAGGTCCTCTTTTAATTCCCCTCTTCTCCCACTGAGTTGAAGCTTTTAAGGCTTACTACTGCTTCTGGCACCATACACTGAAAGTTAAGCTTATCCAGGCTCTGGTCACCTCCAGACTATAATTACTGCAGTTTTCTTCTGTTCTCTTGGTCTTCACATTATTTCTGTCCACACGCTCAAAAATGCAGCAGCTAAAAAAATTATTTTCCTCACCTTCAATCTGAGTATGTCCGTCTTCTCTTTGGATAGATCTTCCTCTTTCCTGCCTACCATTATCAAGTTTAAATTTCTCTTCCTTGCTTTCAAAGTTGTACATATTACTACCTACCCTGCATCTTAAAACTTGTTTCTTATCATATCCATTCTTCTTAATGTATTCTATCAACAGCGCAAACTTCACTGAGCCCTTTCTTTCCTTTTCCCAGTCATGTTTTTGCTTCATTTTGTTATGTAACTTCCCAGTTCTACTGCACCAAGTCCCCTCCCTTTCCTTAGTATTTATCTTAGACCTTTTCTGTCCAGGAGACCCACAGACACTAACACACAACATTGCCAATCACCACCCTTACTCTACGCCTAATTTCAGTGGTTGTCTGAGGAATACTACAGAGGTGGTGAATTACTTGGCCGAATTGCCATAGCTCTTCAAAAGCACCCACACAACAACACAACTAGCACACACAATAATGAAGCACAGACCTAGCCTCTGATAGCAGCACATCTACCAGACACACATCAACATAACGTATCCAACAACCAGCATATACAATAACCCCAAATACACAGAGTCACACCACAGACCCCTAATTGGCCATCTGTGCAAATCCACACAACCCATCACACCAGTACACAAGATAATCCCAAACATCATTCTAAAGCTTAAAACATCTGTTGAGTCAGTCTGAAGCAATGGAAACAGCTAGAAACCTGACTGAGAGGTGTGGGGGGGTTTCTTGGTGGTGGTGTGTGTTTGTTTGTTTTTAAGAATATCACCAGGTTAAATTATTATTGGGATTTATGACCTGTTACCATCTAATTTTTAAGTTCTCAACCATTTTTTGGATTTTTCTCACATGTGACTTTATACCAGTGTGCTTTGTCATTCCATTTGCTTGGGTGGCCAAGTGTTCTGCTTTGGATACTCATTGTTACTTTATTTTAGTCCTTTGGTTTAAGGTTGAAGAAGTGTGTTGCATGTTATATTTGGTCTCTTGTGTTAATTGCACGTACAGCCATTTTGTCTCGAGGTTTCTGGTTTTATTTCAGCCCAGGTGCCTAATAAAAAGTTGTTAACATCTGGTATCTGTTTTGTGAAATATGCCTGCATTTTTCTTTTCCTTATGGACGAGTGTACAGATCACAAAAACCACCACATAGTTGGCACCCTTCTTGCAGTTTTAGAAGAAAGGTCAGGGATCTCATTATGAGGAGTGTCACAATATGGCTGTAGCATGGGGGTTGTGTGTTGCAGAATCCTTTCATTCCGTGAGGAAAGGAAAGGCAAAAATAAGTCAAAGTCCATTACATATCTACAAATAGTTTATTTCAAACCTCATAAAATTGATTAGTTTGTCTTGATATGTTGATAGCATCTAGTTAGATTATTACCACTTCTATGGATACAATTTTGTTGAAGAGTTCTGTCTTAATTTGAGCCCCTAGCCATCACCTTCAGCTCCCAACTAAAATCTCTCCAACACATCATCAAGGATCTACAACCTATCAGATCTTGGGAGACAGGCCAGTCCTTGCTTACAGACAGTCCCCCAACCTGAAGCAAATACTCATCAGCAACCACACACCACACAACAGAACCACTAACCCAGGAACCTATCCTTGCAACAAAGCCCGTTGCCATCTGTGTCCACATATCTATTCAGAGGACACCATCATAGGACCTAATCGCATCAGCCACGCTGTCAGAGGCTTGTTCACCTGCACATCTACCAATGTGATATACGCCATCATGTGCCAGCAGTGCCCCTCTGCCATGTACATTGGCCAAACCAGACAGTCTCTATGTAAAAGAATAAATGGACGCAAATCAGACATCAAGAATTATAACATTCAAAACCCAACCAGTCTGAGAACACTTCAATCTCTTTGATCACTCGATTACAGACCTAAAAGTGTCAATTCTTCAACAAAAAACTTCAAAAACGGACTCCAACGAGAGACTGCTGAATTGGAATTAATTTGCAAACTGGATACAATTAACTTAGGCTTGAATAGAGACTGGGAGTGGATGAGTCATTACACAAAGTAAAACTATTTCCCCATGTTTATTTCCTGTCCCCCGTACTGTTCCTCACATGTTCTTGTCAACTGCTGGAAATGGCCCATCTTGATTATCACTACAAAAGGTTCCCCTCCCCCCACCCCCGCTGCTCTCCTGCTGGTAGTAGCTCACGTTACCTGATACTCTTGTTATAGTGTGTATGGTAACACCCATTGTTTCATGTTCTCTGTGTATATAAAATCTCCCCACTGTTTTTTCCACTGAATGCATCCGATGAAGTGAGCTGTAGCTTACGAAAGCTTATACTCAAATACATTTGTTAGTCTCTAAGGTGCCACAAGTACTCCTTTTCTTTTTGCTTGCACTAAATTCTTGCCTCCAAGTGACATAGATAAGTTATATAATTTTTGCTCCCATAAGAGTGCAGAAAAAGGAAAAATAATTAAATGAAATTTAACTCGTGGTTACTGATAAATTCAGAAGTTTTACTATCAATGCATATTACATTAAGTGCTGTGGGCTGGAAATTCCAACTTTTGATATCCAAGGGTTAAAAATGAAGATGACTTGAGCTGCTGAAATAGACCGAAAATCTATGGTAACTCTACGTTTAAACAAAACTAAAATTTAATCTGTGTATCTTGGTTTTTATTCCTTTAAAACATATCTATAATGTAACAGAGAACTCTTCAGAATTAAAATAACATTTAAAGTAGACATTCAAATTCATTTTTCCATATGATATAGGGAGAATTTACAATTGTGTTTTTTCAAGATTTAGTAATTAAATAGACAAAACTCTGTAGGTCATGTCTACCATAATAGTTAACACCTGGTTCAACTTCTTGCTGTTTTTATTGGACGGAACATTTATGATCCTGTATTTCTTGAAAAGGGAAAATATGATCTAAAATATTGCATGGTATAGGGAAATTATAATAAACATAGTAGCACTGCTCGAAGTATGAAATGCTTACTATGCACATTTAAATAGTCATGTTTCAGTAGTTTGATAATTATTACTGGCATTTTGTGTTACATGAAAACTGCTTTAACACTCACCGGCGGGAAGCGGAGTGCCACGGCTGGGAGCTGGCGTAGTGGAGTGGACTGGGGCCGCATTGCTTCGCTTCCCGCCGCTGCCAGTGAGTGCCTGTCAGGGGGCGGGTGTGTGGATAGGGGTCAGAGCAGTCAGGGGACAGGGAGCAGGGGGGGTTGGGTAGGGGGTGGGGTCCTGGGGGTGATTAGGGATGGGGGTCTCTGGAGGGGGCGGTCAGGGAACAAGCAACAGGGGGGCCAAAGCAAGTTCGATACAACGCGGTCTCACCTATAATGCGGTGAAATTTTTTTTGTCTCCCGAGGACCAGATTACATCGGGGTACAAGTGTATATGTAAGTTAAATAATTTATCAATCAAAAGTAGTTCACTGCGTGGAAGCCTTCATGTTTATTATTAAAAACATGGGCTGTTCATGTAGTTACAACATAAGGCTAGGTTAGGCCAGTGTGTTACTACTGACCTGGTAAAACTTTTGATTCTAGATAGAGTAGTATCTTGTCATTGGAGTTGCAGAAAGATAGAACTGTTTTCCTTTTCCGCAGGAATAATGTTCATGATGATTAGCTCCACCCCAACAGGGAAACTCATGGCTCTAAAGCAGCGGGGGTGGGGGAGGGCATACTTGTTTTGTTTTTGTTCTTGTTTCCTTGGCTTAAGTCTTCTACAGTAACTCACTCTTTGGATTCCTGGGTCTGGAATTCAGGAATATTCTGAATGCAAATGAGGTTGACAGTATTTTTGATTAACATTAGAAAGTGTTTACTGTCGGAAGAACATTTGTGGGAAGTAAATTCTAAAGCATTTTTTAGTGACAAGATAGGTGACAATATATTTTATTGAACTAACTTTTGTTGGTGGAAAGTACAATCTTTTAAGCTACATAGAGCTCTTCTTCAGGTCTAGCAAAGGAAATCAGAGTGGCTGAACTAAATACAAGTTGGGAGAGATTGTTAAATATAACAGGTAATGCATGTTGTAGGAGGCCACTTGAAAAGAAGTGGGCAGTGAGAGATTAACACTGCAGTATTTAAAGTTGAATTTTATTTCTCAAAAGTCAGGACATATAAGGGTTAAAATTATTTTAGAATTTGTGTAGATTAGGTTGCAGTGAGCTAACTACTTTCCCCCTATAGACACTAATTAACACTTGTTTGACCATAGGGGTCTCTTGGCTGAAACAGTTACAGTTAAGATTCCAAAAAGTTTCCATTTTACTTGCTTGTTTTAAGAAATTTGTATTTTTATGGAATACTTTCCTTGCTTGCTTCCTTATAAAGGGTGGGAGGCTCTTTTGAGAGAGAAAGTGGGTTCGAACAAAATCACTTTGTGATTTGTGTAAGTGAACTCTAGTAGCTTTACGGAGTTCATAAACCCTCCAGTGAAGTTTGTGATATCTGTAAGATGGATAGGGTCAGGGTTTTTTTTCTTTCCTTTTCCTTTCTCTTAAAATCCTCCCTCTCCACAAAACCAAACAAGGAACCTCTAGGAAATTAAATAGAAAAATAAAGTAACATCTGTAGGGAAGGAAAGGTTAGTACACCCCAAGCACGATCACAGGGGAGGATCTAGTAGTTTTCTTCCCCAATGTGATTTTTGCGCAGACAGACTCTGTCTTATCCATTCCATCACTTCTTATTTCTTTACATTCTACCTCATCATTGATATAGAATGCTACTCCACTACCTTTTCCTTTTATTTCTGTCTTTCCTAAACAGAACATACCCTTCAATAGCTGAAGTCCAGTCATGACTATTATTCCACCATGTTTCTGTTGTCCCTATAATATCTGGTTTCACTTCCTGCACCAGTAGCTCTAGTTCCTCCATTTTGTTACCGAGGCTCCTCGCATTGGTGTACAAACATCTTAATTTTTGCTGTTTGGCCTCGTTCACATTCTTTACCTGATTAGACACAGACATTCTATAGCCATGACCTATTAGACTGGTGTCCACACTACCCTTCCTTATGGCCATTCTCCTACCCACGGCTGTATCCTTTCTTACTTTGTTTTCTTCCCTCTCAATGCTAAAATCCGGTGTGGAGATTACCTGGACATCTCCCAACCATCTCGCCCAGATTCCTAGTTTAAAGCTCTCTGAATCAGTTGTGCCAGTATCCTAGAAGTCTATTTCCTTCCCTGCTCAGATGCAGTCCATCCCAAGAGAACTGTCCTCTGTCGATGAATGCCTCCCAGTGGCCATACATCCCAAAGCCCTCCTTATAGCACCACTTGCAGAGCTATCTGTTGAACATCATAATCTTGTCACACCTTTGTTTCCCTTCTCTAGGAACAGGCAGAATCCCACTGAAGATCACCTGAGCCTCGATTTCCTTAAGCATCTTCCCCAGCCTGGCATAGTCTCCCTTGATACGTTCCAGTGAGAATCTATCCGTATCATTTGTTCCCACATGAAAGATAATCAATGAATTCTTCCCGCTCTCGTTAGGTTCCTCCTCAGCCTCAGGTCCACATCCCATATCTTAGCACCCAGTAGACAGCACATCCTTCTGTTCTCTGGATTATCTCTGGTTACAGGCCTGTCTAGTCTTCTCAGTAATGAGTCCCTAATCACGTAGATCTGCCTTTTCCTGGCAATGGTGCGATTCTCCAGTCTATCCCCTGTTCCATCTGGCTGCAAGTCCTCTCGATTCCTACTGTCCTTGGCGATCCTCTGCAACCCATCCCATATCCTCCTGGGGCTCATATTTGGTGGTGTTATCTCTATTGACTCTTGCCCTCTTCCTATAGGACTAGCTACTCTTCTCTTCTTCCTTGCCCTCTCACCTTCAGTGACCACCTGCTGTGCCCCTTCTTCATTTTCCAACTCCTCAAACCTGTTCTTGAGCTCTATTTCTCCTTCACTAGCCTGTCTTTGCCTTTGCCTGGTTCTCTTAGTCACATGCTTCCACTGTCCATTTTCTTCACCAAGCAGTCTCCCCTCAGAATTCTTCAGTCCTCCTTCCATCTGCAAGTCTGAGCTTTTCCCTTCAGCTGCCTCATGTCTTTGCTCTATAATCCACTCGAACCCCCTGCTACGCTCCAACCAACCACCTGCATCTCCAATCCTCTGCTCTTCTCTTCCATCAGCTCTATCAGGCGGCACTTCATGCAGACAAAACTCTCTTTCCAGGTACCCCCTCCAGGATCATGTACGTGTCACAGCTTCCACATCCAGCCATCTTCATTGTGTCTTCCACTACTTGGGTCACTCCCACTGCTGCCTCTGTATCTGTCATAGCCTTCCCACCTAAATCCTGTTAGTCTTCTCCAGCAGAACTCCCACTCAAACTCCCCTGTTTACAGCTCTGTTTGCTGGTTCCTGTGCTGCTGCAGCTGTCTGTCAAGGTACTTTACAATGTCAAGGTACTGAACAGTGAGCTGTGGTTGAAGAACTTATACCACGCCCACTCTTAATTTTGCACTCTGTATCAGCACATGAGCATTTCTCATGTGCCTAAGCTTTTAGTACTAGGTGCTGATGTTAGGTGTGTTACAATACATTGAGAAACTTTTCACATCCTTAATCACAAATGAAAATGAAATAGATTTCAATAGAGTTCAGTTTGTTAGTCTGTGGGAAGTAGTGAGGCTTAATTCTCTTGTTGTTTTGAGACCTGCAACCTGAATTTTTAAAGACGGGTCTGGTTTATATCTGCAGAGTTGTGTCCTTCTCAACTTGAGATGATGAAAGAAATGTATATAATACAATATGTAATGATTTTGTAGATTGGTTTCTCTGTCATGTAGTGGGAGAGTGTTCTCCGAATACTGCAGAGAGATGAAAAATGTTGTAATTTCTCTTCCATAGTCGAAGGGCAGGATGTGGGAGTATTGGATCTCCATTCTCTATGTGAACAGTACTCATACGAAAAGCAGAATGACCATTTAGAGTTTTTGCTGTAACACTGTAATGAAGTTTAAGGAGCATGTAGTTCCAGTGGGAATTCCATCTTAACTAAGTGTTTGGGAATAATTAACTTTGTTCTGGAATATCCAGTGTGTTTTAAATTGTGTGTGAAGTTGTAGCATAAATAAGTCACAAATAATATAAAAACTCTTTATATATCTGTAGCTTGAAGTCTTAGTCTTAAATAAAAATACTTAATTAATTTTTTTACCTTGGAAATTCACTGTATAAATATAGCTGTTTCATCATTTATTCACAGCACAAATACCATGAATTATGCATGGGATTCAAAAAGGCTTCTGGTATTTGTGGTGATACATTGACAGTTAAATGAGCCAGGAAGTACTAAGAGGATTACATAAAGGATAAAAATATTTAAGATAAAAGCTTTTAAGGTTAGCATTTAAAAATAGTTAATTTAAAACCAGTTAGTAGTATTGTTGAACATGTTTCAGGGTTTAACTTAATGGTCACTGTTGCTTTGCAGTTCGCTACTAATCTTGATTTGTAAATCCTGTGTCTTTCTGGTCCTAGACTACTTTTGAGCAGAGATGACCAATTAATCAATCACTGTTGTTTGCATGATATGAATGAATGATTAGACTGAGGCTACAAAATAAATCTTCACTTTTAAATTAAGAGCCTGAACCCATTCTTATTAGTTTCAATAGGAACTAAATACAGCCCTCTGCCAGAACTTAAATCTCAGGCTATGTCTACAGTACAGCCGGGATCGATGCTCTGAGATTGATCCACTGGCGGTCGATTTAGCGGGTCTAGTGAAGACCCACCAAATTGACAGCAGATCACTCTCCAGTCAACTCCTGTACTCTACCCCACACGAGAAGAGTAAGGTAAGTCGACGGGAGAGTTTCTTTTGTCGACCCCCCGTGGTGTAGACCCCACGGTAACTTGACCTAAGGTACGTCGACTTACCGTCAATAGATCTCACGTAGCGTAGGTCGACTTACCATGGGTAGTGTAGACATAGCCTAAGTTTCCAGAGACAATGGATTGCATGAACTCATTGTCCTAGATCAGGGGTGGGCAAACTACGGGCCGAATCCGGCCTGCTGGATTGCCAATGCTGCAGGCTCTGCGCCGCTCCGGGAAGTGGCCACTTCATGTCACTGCAGCTCGTGGGGGTGTGGCGGCAGAGAGCTCCACGTGCTGCTCTTGCCTGTGGGTACCTTCCCTAAAGCTCCCATTGGCCAGGAACGGGTTACTGCAGCCAATGAGAGTTTTGAGGGGAGGTACTCACAGGTGAGCGAAACACACGGAGCCCTGTGCCCGACTCCAGGGGCCGCGCAGGGACGTGGTGCCAGCCGCTTCCCGGAGTGGCGCGGGGCTGGGAAGGCAGGCAGGGAGCCTGCCCTGGCCCCGGTGTGCGCCGCTACTGCCCCGGAGCCACTCTAGGTAAGCCTCGCTGGGCCAGAGCCTGAACCCCTCCTGCACCCCAACTCCCTGCCCTAAGCCCCTGGCCACATCCTGCACCCCTTCTGCACCCCAACTCCCTGCTGAGCCCCCTCCTGCACCCTGCATCCCTCCTGTACTCCAACCCCCTCCCCGAGCCCCTTCCTGCACCGCGCACCACTCCTGCACCTCAACCCCCTGACCTGAGCCCCCTCCTGCACTCCCCACCCCTACTGCACCCTAACCCCCTTCCATGAGCCCCCTCATACATCCTTCCCCTGCCCCAACCCCTTGCCCTGAGCCCCTTCCTGCACACCGCACCCCCCCCCCCCCGCACCCCAACCTCCTGCCCCGGCCCTGCAAGCAATTTCCCTACCTAGATGTGGCCCTCGGGCCAAAAAGTTTGCCCACCTCTGTTCTAGATACTAGTCCCTCTTTATAAAGCTATTTGCATACTAAATAAGAAAAATGAGTAGTTGAACAATGATTGGTTATGATTTCACAATAGTGCAAAACGTTAAAGTGAAATAAATTTGCATGTGTGTGAATTTACCTTTCAGTAGTACTCTGGTCAAACAGTATTAAAAGTTTGCTGCTGTAAAACTATTTCTTAGATTTATTTTGTTAACAAATGTCATTTTATTCACAGCTGCTGCTGAGGGCAAAGGCAAAAGTGGGGAAGATTTTTTTCAGAAGGTAAGAAACCCCTTTGTTACAATCCTACATTTGATAAGTACAGTAATTCGATACATTATTGTGGGAAGAATTATACTCCAAATTATGGTGAAATTGATGTTTAGTTTAGCGCTCTAATGAATATTTTGATGTAACTTCCACAATATTCCTTAATTTCCTAACCATGGTGATTATTAACACTTTTTTTTATTGTTACCATAGTTTTTTAGTAGAATGTATATTTGGTTTCATATGTATAACATATAATATATTTAATCTCAGTTTATTACAGGGTATGTATCACAAAGTAAACAGTATAGTAAGTTTGATTGTAAATATGTTGTTTCAGAGCCCATTGTTAGATAGATGTACATACATAATGAGGGGAAGATGAAATTACATGAAGGCCAACAAACAGCTGCAATACAGAAGACATTAAGTTGTCTTGAACAGAAGTCTGTTTTTTTTTAATCCTCTTCAATTGAGTTACATAAACCTGAGAGAAGACTACCTAACTAACTGAACGTTATTGCCCCTTTCCTCCCAAATATGCTGTAGAATGTATATTCTCAGGTAGTCATGAGGAGTCCTCTTCTGGAAGTAATATTTTTCTTTCTTAAATCTTTCAAAATGTTCTTGAATTCCAAAACTTTTTGTCTTTTATAGTTCATTTTTATCAGCTGATTTGTTTTTGGGAGGCTTCTGCTTCCCATGAAATTAGAGAAACTTCCCAGAGGATGAGACAGCGTGATCTAGAGGTGTGAAACTGGCCTTTGTATTTCATGGGTGAGGACAGGAGAAGATTGTACGCTTTCCTTTTAGGGTCAACAATCTTTAGTTAGGTGAATTTGGTCACGTCTTGAACTGGCAGCATGACCCCCTGAGTGACAAACATGTGAGATACCTTCAAAGAAACAAAATTACAGATATTTTTCCTTGTTACTGTCAGTCTCAGTCCAGCTTTTCGAGTGTCCAGAGCAAAAGGCATAACTGAACATCCACGAAATGGCAACAATTATTCTGAATATTGAAAGGATAAAATCTTGGCCCATCTGAGGCCAGTGGGAGTTTTGCCACTGACTTCTTCAGTGCGGCCAGGATTTGTTAGACCAGGGGTCAGCAACCTTTCAGAATTGGTGTGTCGAGTCTTCATTTATTCACTCTAATTTAAGGTTTCGCCAGTAATACATTTTCACGTTTTTAGAAGGTCTCTTTCTATAAGTCTATAATATATAACTAAACTATTGTTGTATGTAAAATAAATAAGGTTTTTAAAATGTTTAAGAAACTTCATTTAAATTAAATTAAAATGCAGAGCCCCCGGGACCGGTGGCCAGGACCCGGGCTGTGTGAGTGCCACTGAAAATCAGCTCGCGTGCCACGTTCGGCGTGCATGCCATTAGTTGCCTACCCCTGTGTTAAACCTTTTAGATGCCTTTTGGTTTCTGTATTATCGCATGAAACAGGAATGGTCCATCAAACTACTGAACGAAATAGGTGACTGGAGTCCTGCATAGCAGACTTTTTTCTTTATTGTCACTTGAATGGTTGAGTGTTTGATCATTTCTATCAACATGTCCTCTCCAGCTACTCCAGATTTAAATTATTCTATCCAGATTTAACAATGTTCTGGCTTGTTATACAAAACATACTACACATTATTACCATAATCTATTTTATAATTCCAGAGTTTTATTAGATGATGATGTGAAGTCTAACGTGTGTTTTAAAAACAAACAAACAAACAAAAAAAACCCCGAAACCACCTTTAAGTTGCATTAGTAGTGTTAGACTAGTATAATGTTTCATTGCAGTTTCAAACATTGACAAGACTTGGAACTTAGATTCTAGGATGATTAGGAACAAGTTTTCTTATAAGATATGTTGAGCATCTCTAAGAAGGAAATTTGCGTGTCTCACAGTGAAGGCATGTGGTTAGACAGTTGCAGAGACAATATAGAAGATTAAAAAAACTGTCTGATAGCATTTGAACCACAAAGAGAAGAAATATTGGTAGCAAATGAATGTTAAAGCGAGTTATGCAAATACTTTTTCAAGACCAGTTGTAAATAGTTCTATGAAGGTTATTTTAATTGAGGTCTATATGTCCTGATGCTTTTAGGTTTAGTTTGCTGTGTACTCTGTACTGTAGAGAACAAGTAGTGTCAAACAGTCTTTGATTTGGAAATTGCTTGGAGCTTGTTTAGTCTATGATGTTTTTTATACAACCAGTTGATATATAAATATTCTATGATTTCTTGGTTCTACCTGATTAAAAAATTATACCAGAATTTGAAGCTCTTGCTGAGAAGTTACTGAAGATAGATTCAAGAAATTGGTTTATTTGTTTTAGGAGTGAAAATTAATGGACAGCAACAAAAGATTAATGGTAGCCTTAGCTTTTATTTACAAATTCCATGCATACACAATCTTTGATCAGAAATGGGTTTTAACCTTAATACTAGTACAGTCCAGACTTATGCTCTCACGCCTACTTTTTATTCATAGATTGGAAGATGAAAACAAGCTTTCCTGTATTTTTAACAACTAGTTGCTTCCTTAATTTTGTATGAACTAGCTCGAATGAATAGTCATTGAACTGAACTAGTTAAATAAACCAAAATAAAGAAAATATCCTCCCTGCACATGCAGAAAAGACTACTGTTCTCAAAAGCTGTTTTAGGATTTCAACAATATCTGGTTCCAAGGAGAGATGACCCGTGCCTGCTGATAGTTGGGGGCGGAGGTACAGAGTGAGGGCAGCCAGCTTCAGCAGTGTTACTGGGCATACTCAGTCCATGTGAGCATGCTCAATAAAAGCCAAGGGGCATGTGACCCTGTGAGCCTCCTCTCCTCCCCACGCATCACCTTTGGTTCCAGTCATTTCCAGCGTTTTGGTGGTTTGACTCTATAACTTCAGCAGCAAACATGTACTGCTTAATATTGCTCTTTAAATTTAATGTAAATGATTTTAATATATATATAGTATAGTTTATAGTAAATTTAGGCCTTAATATAGCTTGTCACCATTTCACATTTTAATTTTAAATAGGTTCACTTTTAAATATAAACTTGTATTTATATTAAAAAATCTGTTTTTATTAAATACAATTATCAATTTTTATCCACACTGAGCAGTAGCTTCTGCAGAATCGTTTTGCAGTGTGCTGAGTGATTCGACAAAGCTGCTGTCTAGAATTCATTTTTTACCTTTACAAAAGTATTCTTTTGAGTCCAGATTAGACTGGATTTTCCATGCAGGGGAGCAGTACATTTGTTCACTTTTCAATTAGTAGTAATCCACCCAGACCTCCTTGTCATTGCTAGCTAGTTTCTTTTGTGGGAGTCTGTAAAGACCGAATCATAAAGGTGAAAAGAGGTTACTTACTGAAGTAAGTTTTGTTCTCTGCGTGTATTACTACCTTTATGGATACCTATTGACGTGATCTTTTGCCCTGGAGATGTAAAGGCTGTGTCACGGTTATACAGGATCCAAGGGACAGTTAGCGAATAAGGGCATCTATTCATGTTGTTTTAGAATGCTAGAATGGAGGGCCTCGCCATGCTCTCAGAATGGCTGTTTTGAAATCATTCCATGGTAGGGCATGTGATCTTAGTATGGATCTGTGAAGGCAATACATTTGGAGAAAGCAAGTTACGTCAGTGACTCTCTTCCCTTCCCCCCCTCATTATATTCCATTTGCAGATATATATTTTGTTTTATTTGAATGACACATTTTCCATGAGAGACAAGGTAGATGAGGTAATATCTTTTTTTGGACCAACATCTGTTGGTGAGAGAGTGATTTGAGGAAGAGCTCTGTGTAAGATCAAAAGCTTGTGTCTCTCACCAACAGAAGTTGGTCCGGTAAAAGATATTACCACACTCAGCTCGTCTCTTCAATATCCTGGAACCAACACCACATTTTCAATGTTCTGTTTCTACTTCTATCACAAAGAGGAACAAAGAATTTGTAAGGAATGTTTTCCTTTAGATGTGGAAGAATGGGATGTAAATTGAGTAAAGATTCTTTGGGGCTAAGTATGGTTTGAGCTATATAACTTCCTTTTGAAATTCTGTAGCAATTTGATTACAAATATACACACAGTTAACTTAGTGATTTGAGGTGCATATTTTGCCAGAAAGAACAGATTTTCATGATTGTCACTGAAATAATATAAATTACACTCTGTGACATTTTAAGGATCAATGGGTTCTGTCACCAGTGCCCTGTAACCTTAGGGGCTTTTATGCTGTTCAGTTATGGTTCAATTCCCTGACACCAGTAGCCTGCTCACAAGCACAAAGTCTCATCTTGGCACCAGCATCGTTTCTCCTATCAAGGTGACACCAACAGCCCCTTCTGTCCAGCCTCCTCCCTGAGCTCTGTAGTACCAGATACTTGGACTGTCTGTCTCCCTCTGTTTCATCAACTTTGAAGGAGTGAAATTAGCCCTCCAGCTTACTTTGGTGCACACACTTCACATAGTTTACACACCAGAGACCAGCTTGGGGTAAAAATAAGCAAAGTTTGTTTAACAGAAAAACCACACGTTCAGAGATGAAATCGTAATGGAAAGCAAACATACACAAGTGACACAGAAAATAAACATGAAGAAGCAATCTCAGGCTTTACACTTTCATATTAGATGAAATCACTTTTTTAATAAAAGTTTTACCTATTGCCTTTGAACAGTTTAATTGCATACCCCCAGATAGGGTGACCAGACAACCCTTTTTAAAGGGACAGTCCTGAATTTAAGTCCCAACTTTTTCTTACAAATGGGCAACTTGTCCCATATTTTCTGTCTCCCCCTTCCCTACTCATCAGTACTGATGGGTCCTGCTGCTGGCCGGATCCCTGCTCACCAGTTGCCCGCCCACCAGCAATGAGTGGGAGGGTCCAGTGACTTACGATGGGGGTGGGTGTGCAAAGTTGCTGATGGGGCTGGCTGCTCCCCCGCCTGGTCTGTCAGCTCAGCCCCAGCTGCATGCTGGGTCTCAGCCAGCAGGGCCTTGCCCCTGTCTTGTTTCCGGCCGGTGGTAGCTGCATGCTGTGGCAGCTGGTGAGTGCAGGCAGGGGCCAGGCAGTGGCGGTTACGTGTCGCCTCTGCTGCCCACCCATTGGCCTTTATGTGCTCCCCCTCTTGCTGTCCTCTCCCTGCTTTGCCCCATCCCACCTCTCAGCTTTGATGTTCCTCCCTGGCGGGGCACTGAGCAGAGTTCTCCCATCACTGAGCTGAGAACCAGCCCCTGGTTGTTGCGCTCAGCTCATCAACAGCCTGTTTGGCAGGCTCCTTTCTTCCTCCACTGCGTCTGGCTGGGCTGGCGCCTCGGGAAAGCCCAAGACCCTTGGGCCTGGTGTGCTGGCCAGGAGGAGCCAAACCCTGCATGTGTCAAAGTCCCGCATAGTACTGGCACAGGGAAGCCTCTCTACCCCTCAGCTTAGCTCTGGAGTGGCGGTGGGGGGAGCGATTTCCAGCCTGTTAACCCACCAACCCTGCAGGCTCCACAGCAGCCTCCCAGGCAGGGGCTAGACACACTCTCCCCCCCCCACCCAAGGTCCTGCCCCCAGGGAGCGTGTGGCTGCTCTGTCCCCTAGGCACCCTCTGTTACTGAGCCACTTCTCTCCCCGGGTTTGCTGAAGCCTCTGCAGCAGGGTGGATTTGATTTAAATCAAATTGATTTAAATCACTAATCAGGAAGACTCGATTTAATCATTGTTTTCTACATAAAAGTGCGTTCTTGTTGGTTGTTATAACCTTAATACATATTCTTCACAATTCAGAGATAGATGTAGGTTTCATTTTTAGAAGGTACATACTATACGTTTTTAAAGAGTGATTTATTTTGAAAACGCTTCAGATTAGTTTCACAGCTATATCAGGAAATGAATGAATGATTGGTTATTTCATTTACCAAAGGCAATTGAATCAGATAGTTCACCTCCCAATGACTTCATAAATATCTCCAATTCAACAGGTTAATCATTAATATTTGGAAGATTTTCTTGCCATGCTGTACTAGGAGGAGAACATCACCAGACAGACATTTAAATTGTTTTATTTAACTAAAACAACAACATTAAGTATTCTGGATTTTTTTCTTCAAGAGCAAACATATAATATTTTAACAAAACAAGCACATGTCCCTCATTTCTCACATTTATCTCCAGACGATTTCTCCTTTTCCAGATCTATTCCACCCCCCACAATCTTCTATTCATTGAACTTTTTGAAACTTTGCCCTTTGAGAGAGGTAGGGAATTGACTCTGTGTACACAAATTTACAGAGGGACGATAGAGTTGATGTCTGTTGCTTCTCACCTCTATATATTATTTGTTTATTTATTTATAACAAGCATGTTTCCTCTGGAGACACAATTCCACACTTTGAGAACTGCAAAACTAAGCATCTCTGATGGTATCTTCTAGACTGAGCACTGAGTCCCATTGGGTAGATACAAAGATTAACCTTAATAATCTGTACAGAAGCCTGGGGAACCCCATAAGATTGGGTTCCCTAATCCATGAACTGTTGTAACTCATTTACAAAACTTTTCTTAAATACTACATGAATATAGTGTCCCATACTGTAGAATTAGTATTTATAATCCCTATTCCATGATGATATATCTTTGAGCTATAATGTGTCTTAATTAAAACTATCTTTAGATCACATTTTTGAGGAAAAAACCTATTTAAATAAAAATCCAATTTCTTTTAAAGTCATTGATTTTTATCCGTCCTGCCCTGCAGTCAGGTTCCCTGGGCCCTGGTGCACAATGCATCCTTAGGGCTTAATCCCTTCATGCCTGCAATGTAGCCAGGGGACAGGAGGCAGCTGGGTTATGTCAGTGGCCAGCAGCAGCCTGGAGGTATTAGCTGCCTTTCAACAGTATGTGAGCAGGAAGGGACAAGCTGCTTCCAGCCATGGAGGGGTGGGAGGGAAAGAGATGAACTCTTCAGACACAGGGTCAAGTCATCCCTCCCCCTCCCTCGCCACGGCTGGAAGCAGGTCCCTTCCCTCCCACACAGTACCAAAAGGCTGAGGCTGGGAGCCATATTCTGGTGTGAACCCTGGCAGAAATCTGGGGCATGGGGGTCATGTGACCCTCTTGCCTCGGGAAGACATGGCACCTGGTTCCAGGAAAGGCGAGTCCATCCTGGGGGCTCAGCCAGGCATAGAGGGTGGAGAGCACCATGCAGGGAGTCAGGTCCGTCATTGTGTCTCTCCCCTTCCTACCCCTTTCCTCCCTCCCCATGTGAGAGAAGTGTATGAGAATTCGTGTGTGTCACCTCTCCTGTGTGAACCCTAAAGCTTTAAAGATAGGTAAATAAAAATAATCCAACTACGCAGTATGTCTTTTCAACAGGGGCCCAGTCCCTTGATGTTAATTTGAACAATTGTACTGCATAGTTCTGATTGATGTTGAACTTGCTTAAATATCAGTAATTTTACCAGGTGTCCCATATTCAGCATAGGGAACTATGGTCACCCTGCCCCCAAATGTGGTGGGGATTTAGTGTTCATGGACAGCCTCCCACATAGAGACTGTTCCTCAGGCCACGTCTACACTACAAAAGTACTCCGATTTTACAGAAGTCGATTTTTGGGAACAAATTGTATAAAGTCGAGTGCATGCGTCCACGCTAAGCACATTAATTCGGCAGTGTGCATCCACAGTACTGTGGCAAGCATCGACATTCTGAGCGGTTCACTGTGGGTAGCTATCCCGCAGTCCCTGCTGCCCATTGGAATTCTGGGCTGAGCTCCCAATGCCTGATGGGGGCCAAAAATTTGTCGTGGGTGGTTATGGGTAAATGTAGTCAGTCAACCCTCCCTCCCCTCCCTCCCTCCATGAAAGCAACAGCAGACAATCATTTCGCGTCCTTTTCCCTGGATTGCCCGAGCAGACACCATAGCACAGCAAGCATGGAGCCTGTTCAGCTCACAGCAGCAGTTATGACCATTGTAAACACCTCGCACATTATCGTGCAGTTTATGTAGAACCAGCACCTGAAAAACCAGGCGAGGAGGTGACTGCAGCACGGTGATGAGAACATGAGCACACTTTTCTCTAAAACCGTGGTCCCCAGCAATCTGGAGATCATGGTGTTACTGAGGCAGGCTCATGCTGTGGAACGCCAATTCTGAACCCGGGAAACAATCACAGAGTGGTGGGACCACATAGTGTTGCAGGTCTGGGATGATTCCCAGTGGCTGCGAAACTTTCGCATGCATAAGGGCACTTTCATGGAACTTTGTGACTTGCTTTCCCCTGCCCTGAAGCACAAAATACCAAGATGAGAGCAGCCACAGTTCACAAGCGAGTGGCAATAGCCCTGTGGAAGCTTGCAATGCCAGACAGCTACCGGTCAGTCGGTAATCAATTTGGAGTGGGCAAATCTACTGTGGGAGTTGCTGTGATGCAAGTAGCCAATGCAATCATTGAGCTGCTGCTATCAAAGGTAGTGACTCTGGGAAATGTGCAGGTCATAGTGGATGGCTTTGCTGCAATGGGACTCCCTAACTGTGGTGGGGCGATAGACGGAACACATATCCCTATCTTGGGACCAGACCACCAGGGCAGCCAGTACATAAACCGCAAGGGGTACTTTTCAATGGTGCTGCAAGCACTGGTGGATCACAAGGGACGTTTCACCAACATCAATGTGGGATGGCTGGGAAAGGTTCATGACGCTCGCATCTTCAGGAACTCTGGTCTGTTTAAACGGCGGCAGGAAGGGATTTACTTCCCAGACCAGAAAATAACTGTTGGGCATGTTGAAATGCCTATAGTTATCCTTGGGGACCCAGCCTACCCCTTAATGCACTGGCTCATGAAGCCATACACAGGCACCCTGGACAGTAGTAAGGAGCTGTTCAACTATCGGCTCAGCAACTGCAGAAAGGCGGTAGAATGTGTATTTGGATGTTTAAAGGGTCGCTGGCGCAGTTTACTGACTCGGTTAGACCTCAGAAAAACCAATATTCCCATTGTTATTGCGGCTTGCTGTGTGCTCCACAATATCTGTGAGAGTAAGGGGGAGACGTTTATGGCGGGGTGGGAGATGGATGCAAATCTCTTGGCCGCTGAATACGCACAGCCAGATACCAGGGCGATTAGGAGAGCACGGCAGGAAGCACCGCGCATCAGAGAAGCTTTGAAAACCAGTTTCATGACTGGCCAGGATACTGTTTGTTTCACCTTGATGAAAACCTGCCCCCTTGGTTGCCTCTAAATTCCCTGTAAGCCACCCGGTGCTTCAATCACAGCTTTCTTGCAAAGTCATTATCGTTTAAAAATATGTATTCTTTATTAATAGATTATAAAAATAGGGAGATAGCCTGGGTGGGGTATCTTGTGAGTTATGGGAGGAGGGGAGGAGGGAAGGAAAAGGCCACTTTAAAACTTCTTGAATGACAGCCTTCTGTTGCTTGGGCTGTCCACTGGGGTGGAGTGGTTGGCTGCCCAGAGCCGCCTTCCCGTCCCCCTCCCCCGCGTTCTTGGGCATCTGGGTGAGGAGGCTGTGGAAATTGTGGAGGAGGGAGGGCGGTTAGACAGGGGCTGCAGCGGCAGTCTGTGATCCTGCTGCCGTTCATGAACCTCCACCAGGCGCCGGAACATGTCAGTTTGATCCTGCAGTAGCCCCAGCGTTGCCTCATGGCTCCTCTGATCTTCCTGCTGCCACTTCTCCTCACGTTCATCGGCCACTTTCCTGTACTTTGCTGTTGTGTCTCTCTACACATTTTGCTGAACCCTGTCAGTGCCAGACGACTGCATGAGTTCAGAGAACATTTCATCGCGTGTGTTTTTTTCACTGCCTTATCTGAGATAGCCTTTGGGATGGAGGCGGGAGGCTTGAAACATTTGCAGCTGCTGGAGGAAAAAGAAGGGAGTGAAGTATTTAAAAAGATACATTTTACAGAACAATGGATATGCTTTCACGGTGAACAACACTATTCATATTACACAACACATGTGATTTTGGTACAAGATCGCATTTTGCATCTTATATTGAGTGCCTGTGGCTTTGGTATTAGAGATCACACATGCAGTGCCGGGCAACAGAATTCGGCTTGCAGGCAGCCATGGTAAGCCATAGTCTTTTGGCTTCTGCAGCCTTCATAACAGTAGTGCCCTCCTCTCCCATAACAAACAAAACCCATTGAATTGGCCATTTAGTGCTGAGGTTTCCTGTTTAACGTGCAGCAGCAGAAACCAAACTAACCCCCACCCCATCCAATTCTCTGGGATGATTGCTTTACCCCTCACCCCACCACGTGGCTGATATCAGGGACGATCCCTCCTAGCCAAACGCGAACAGCTCAGCACCAGTGGCCCCCCACCTCCCACCGTGTGGCTAACTGCGGGGAGGATTTCTTTTCAGCCACAGGGAAACAGCCCAGTAGGAATGGCCACCTCTGAATGTCCCCTTAATTAAATTCCCCTATTTCAACCAGGTTACTATGAATATCACGACTCTCCTGAGGATAACACAGAGAGATAAAGAACGGATGTTGCTTGAATGCCAGCAAACACCGGGACCATACGCTGCCAGGCTTTGTCATGCAATGATACCAGATTACTTGCTACTAGCATGGCGTGGTAAAGTGTCCTACCATGGAGGAGAGAATAAGGCTGCTCTTCCCAGAAACCTTCTGCAAAGGCTTTTAGAGTACCTCCAGGAGAGCTTCATGAAGATGTCCCTAGAGGATTTCTGCTCCATCCCTAGACACGTTAACAGAGTTTTCCAGTAGCTGTACTGGCCACGAATGCATCCCAAGTCCTCAGGGCTACTTAATCATTAAAAAACGCTTGCTTTTATAACATGTATTGTATTTAAAAAGGTACACTCACCAGAGGTCCCTTCTCCAGCTTTGTTGTGTTGGGAGGGTATTTCAGTCAGGGTGAGAAAAAGATCCTGGCTGTCGGGGAGAACGGTGTGCTGTGTGCTCTCCTCAAGCTCGTTGTCCTCCTACTCATCTTCCCTGTACGCAAAATCCTCAGGCCTGGCGGAGAGTACCCCATCATCGGAGTCCACGGACGGGGTGAGGTAGTGGTGGCGGCCCCCACTGGAATTGCATGCAGCTCAGCATAGAAGCAGCATGTCTGGGGCTCTGTCCCGGAGCATCCGTTTGATTCTTTGGTTTTCTGGTACGCTTGTCTGAGCTCCTTAAGTTTCATGCGGCACTGTGTTGCGTCCCTGCTGTAGCCTCTGTCCCTCATGGCCTCGGAGATTCTTTTGAAATGTTTTGGCATTTCGTCTTTTGGAACGTAGTTCTGATAGCACGGATTCCTCTCCCCATACAGTGATCTGATCCAGTACCTCCCGTGTGGTCTATGCTGGAGCTCTTTTTCGATTCTGGGACTGCATGGTCACCTGTGCTGATGAGCTCGCCTGGCCAAACAGGAAATGAGATTCAGAAGTTTCCGGGGCTTTTCCTGTACACCTGGCCAGTGCATCAGAGTTCAGAGCACTGTCCAGAGCGGTCACAAAGGTGCACTCTGGGATAGCTCCCGGAGACCAATACCTTTGAATTGCGTCCACACTAACCCTAATTCGAAACGGCGATGTTGATTTCAGCGCTAATCCCCTCGGGGAAGAGTACAAAAATAATTTTTAAGAGCCCTTTATGTCGAAAAAAATGGCTTCTTTGTGTGGACGGGTGCAGGGTTAATTCGATTTAACGCTGCTAAATCCGACATAAACTCGTTGTGTAGACCAGGCCTCATTGTCTGGATTTGCACTTTCTGTTCGAAGCCTGCTTTTAAAAGGTATTTTCCTTTTTTCTCTGTCCATGATGACTCATAACTATTCAGAGTAGGGAAATTTCCTCTTGGTTTGATAGCTGGATGTCTTAATCTCTCCCCATTAACTCTAATGGCCCATCATTGTCTTTTCCTGGACCGAACAATGGATAGTTACTTTGAGCTGGTTTCCTGGGCCTGGAGGTTTTTCGCCTTCCTCTGTAGCATGGGGCACAGGTCACTTGCTGGCGGATTCTCTGCTCCTTGAAGTTTTTAAACTACGATTTGAGGACTTCAATAGCACAGATATAGGTGTGAGGTTTTTTGCAGGAGTGGTGGGTGAAATTGTGTGGCCTGCATTGTGCGGGAGGTCAGACTAGATGATCATAATGGTCCCTTCTGACCTAAATATCTATGAATCTATGAATCCCTCTGTGAGGTGTGGTTGGGTTATGAGCACAGTTTTATATATACATACATAGGTTCATAACTACAGTTTGCATACATATCTCATAAAGACCATCTAGTACAGAACATTAAAGACCTTACTTGGGATACTTTTCTAGTACAATAATACAATACAATCAGTTGGTTCGCCTGCTCATTTGGGGGGTTTTAATCTTCTGCTCTCCCTTTGGGATCTCTGGACCATGATTGTCACCTTGTCTCCAAGTTTCACTTCAAAATATTAGTGTGTATGAAGGACAATTATGTGTCAGCAATGAATATTATTCCTTGAGTAACCTACCTCTTTTTATTTTAAGCTCGGCAAACAAAGCTAAGCTGCAGTAATGCACACTTCATCTTACACTTCATTAAGTTTACAGCACTTCGTTTTTTCCACACTTTTGTTTTTGCTTGTACAAAATAGCTTACGGCCTCTGAAGCCATACATAGACTATTTCCTGGGGGGGGGTTGATTGAATTACACATTTGACTTTTGTATTTGGATACTTTCCATATGGTAGTCACAGTCTTAAAATAAATAAATAAAGCATGCCTACGGGTACCGTAATTGTAATGAACCTCATGGTGATTGTACAGTAGTCGGTGCCATTGGTTGTTATGTTTGATTTGTTTCTAAGACATTACCAAGATTGTTCATCTAGTAGGAAGTGTGTCCTGATTTATCTCTGTGTGTACATATTATGTAGGATCTGCATGTAAGGATATTAATAAATCATCCTATAAAATGTGGGTATTATTCATATAGCAGGATGAGACTACTTTGATAATATGCTTATTCAGTCTATCTTCTGTGGCTTATAGAAAAGTTTAACTAAAAAAAATTACACATTTTGTGTGTTTCCTTGCACACAATACTGTATCTAATCAAAACACATGGAAACTATCTTCAGAGTTAGTGTTTGTTTTTTTTTTTTTTTACAATTCTTTGGGCAGTTGTTCATGGTTTACTAACTGTCTGTACAGTTTCCTTTCATTAGTCTTCACATTTTTCCTTTCTCTCATGTGACATCAATAAAGCCAAGTTTGTGGAGGGTTACGTAAAGTATCTCGTGTACTTCAGGTTATATGGGTCGAGAAGGAAAGTGATCAGTGGCATTTCAACATGTTTCAATACAAAGGCTTCAGGATACTTTGAGAATTATTTAATATAAATTTAAAACTGTAATATCATAGAATCATAGAATATCAGGGTTGGAAGGGACCTCAGGAGGTCATCTAGTCCAAACCCCTGCTCAAAGCAGGACCGATCCCCAACTAAATCATCCCAGCCAGGGCTTTGTCAAGCCTGACCTTAAAAACTTCTAGGGAAAGAGATTCCACCACCTCCCTAGGTAACACATTCCAGTGTTTCACCACCCTTTTAGTGAAAAAGTTTTTCCTAATATCCAATCTAAATCTCCCCCACTGCAACTTGAGACCATTACTCCTTGTTCTGTCATCTGCTACCACTGAGAACAGTCTAGAGCCATCCTCTTTGGAACCCCCTTTCAGGTAGTTGAAAGCAGCTATCAAATCCCCCCTCATTCTTCTCTTCTGAAAACTAAACATCCGCAGTTCCCTCAACCTCTCCTCATAAGTCATGTGTTCCAGTCCCCTAATCATTTTTGTTGCCCTCCGCTGGACTCTTTCCAATTTTTCCACATCCTTCTTGTAGTGTGGGGCCCAAAACTGGACACAGTACTCCAGATGAGGCCTCACCAATGTCGAATAGAGGGGAACGATCACGTCCCTCGATCTGCTGGCAATGCCCCTACTTATACATCCCAAAATGCCATTGGCCTTCTTGGCAACAAGGGCACACTGCTGACTCATATCCAACTTCTCATCCACTGTCACCCCTCGGTCCTTTTCTGCAGAACTGCTGCCAAGCCATTCGGTCCCTAGTCTGTAGCGGTACATTGGATTCTTCCGTCCTAAGTGCAGGACTCTGCACTTATCCTTGTTGAACCTCATCAGATTTCTTTTGGCCAAATCCTCCAATTTGTCTAGGGCCCTCTGTATCCTATCCCTACCCTCCAGCGTATCTACCACTCCTCCCAGTTTCGTGTCATCTGCAAACTTGCTGAGAGTGCAATCCACACCATCCTCCAGATCATTTATGAAGATATTGAACAAAACCGGCCCCAGGACCGACCCCTGGGGCACTCCACTTGATACCGGCTGCCAACTAGACGTGGAGCCATTGATCACTACCCGTTGAGCCCGACAATCTAGCCAACTTTCTATCCACCTTATAGTCCATTCATCCAGCCCATACTTCTTTAACTTGCTGAGAAGAATACTGTGGGGGACAGTGTCAAAAGCTTTGTTAAAGTCAAGGAACAGCACGTCCACTGCTTTTCCCTTCATCCACAGAGCCAGTTATCTCATCATAGAAGGCAATTAGATTAGTCAGGCATGACTTGCCCTTTGTGAATCCATGCTGACTGTTCCTGATCACTTTCCTCTCCTCTAAGTGCTTCAGAATTGATTCCTTGAGGACCTGCTCCATGATTTTTCCAGGGACTGAGGTGAGGCTGACTGGCCTGTAGTTCCCATGTAATGCATTTTTAAAAATGTCTTTAATAAGAACTTTCTCATAGGGCATATTGGCATAGGCCTTGTGAAGAGTGGAGGAGGGAAGTGCCTGTCTCTGCAGCTTAGAGTAGTAACGTTAGGGTCAGATGGGTCTATCATGTGTACAATACAATGCAACTTTGTTTTTTACGATTTTTTTTCATGTAAACTGTACTCTCCAAAACACAGATAAGAAGGGTGGGAAGGGGAGAGAAAGTGAGGTAATAAGCAAGGGAGAAAGATATTTCAGCTGAGTGCTGAAACGACTGAGACAATGAGTGAGAGACACAGAAGGGCTGTTGCAGATGTCAGGAGCTTCAGATATGGAGGATTGCATGTAGGGGAAGAGAAGAGGTCAGTGGTGGAGGGAGTGAGACACCATTGATTTTTTGCAGATGGCCCAACAAACAGCTAATGGATTGTTGCTTGGAGGTTTTAGTTGAACCCCTACCAAACCTCTTTTCTATAGCTGGCCGGGTTTTAGGAGACCCATGAGCTCCTGTGACAGGGCTCAACAGCATGGGCGGTGGGTATCAGAGGGGGCGGGCTGGTGTTTGGGCCGGCTGGGGCTTGGGGCAACTGGCCAACAGCCTGGGGCAGCTGGGGCGGGGCGGCCGGCAGCCTTGGATTTGGACTGGGACTTGGGGCAGCTGGGGCGGGGCTCCTCAGGCTGTGGTGGGGGGAAGAAGGAGAGGGGCCTCGGGTGGAAGGGACGGGGCTGGGGGCTAGCCGCCATGAATGGGGAGCTCACTTGCCGCCCGTACTCAACAGGCAGGGATTGAACTGAGTCAGCTGAAGATGTTATGTTATATAATGTGTGGCCTGATGGGCCATCATTTTCTGCAGAATTTACTCTTTCAATTTAACTGAAGTTTCTAGTGAGGTTATGAGGGTAATCTATCAAATGTGAGCTAGTTCAACACTGACCTCCTCCATCTTTCTACTGAAACAGTAGCTCTTAGAAGTGTGAACTGCACCATTCAACTGTAACTTGAAGGTTGAACGCTGGGGCTTAATGCAGACAATTTAAAAAACACCAGGAATTATTTCACTGTTGAGCAATTTAGCAGAAATATCATAGTATTGGTAATGGACCTTGTGTTTCTAGAATAAGCTACCATTCTCTCTCCACCATCGTTCACTTGGCTACAAAGAGCAAGCTAAGTTGCCATCCACTACCATGTTACTAGCAGGCATGTTACAGGCTGTGTTTAAGTTCAATTTCCTCCTATCCTTAATTAGATATGAGAGGATGTAAAATAAACAATCTTTGTACATTACAGCTATTAATTTTTCTGTAAATAAGCCACTTATAAAAACAACGTGTTCTGGTATATTAGTGATATTTGTTCTTGTGGCCATGCAGATAGCTTTGTTGGATGCATTTTGGGATGATACCCCAGATGCCTTCCATTGAGCTTTGTTCTGTACTATGTCTGCGGGCTGTTAAAACTGCAAAATAAGTCAGTCAATCCATTAATCCTCTGTTCCTTTATGTTCAAGAACTTCTGACAAATTCTGTTTGTGAGTGACATTTGCTGAGTTTTTTCCATCAAAACATTACTTTGTAAGAAAAGAAGTAAAGAATGCACCTTCAATCATTTTCAAGTTACCATAGTGTTAGCAATAATTCTTAATCTGCATAGTTTGATTAGACCTTGTTGAGAGGCATTCAACGTTGATAATGATGTGAAGAGAGCTAGGTAGATGGTGGATGCGATAGAGTAAAGTAACAGATTTCCCTCATGATCTGAGCACCCTCTTGCTGCAACTACTACTATGCTTGTTGATGTGCAGCTCAGTGACAACCATGAAGTCCTAGATAGGCATAAATTGGTTGGTGTTTCACTATATACTTCTCATGTAAATGATGTTTATGGAACTTGGCATACACAGTATTACGTATTTATTCCACACCTTGAGCCTGATCCAGATGTCACTGAAGTCAATAGGAGTCTGTCTATTGTTGACTTCAATGGCATCTGGATCAGGCCTTATAAAACATGAATGGTCAGAAAAAGTCCAGTCTTTGTTTCAAGAAGCTTATTATTTATGTAGTACTAGAGATATGCAAGACACTTCTCATAGAGTGAAGAGGGTGATGTTTCCGATTTTACAATCCAAGAGCTTACAATCCAAAATGAGAGCATACAGACAGGAGTTGGTTTTGTGGGGGCAAAGCAATAGAGCAATTGAAGACAGGGTAGTATTTAGTGAAACTGTTGACATCTAGTGACTCTTTTCTTTGAGTTCCAAGCAGACTATCAAATGTTTCAGGATCCCACATGCTCCTCACTGCAAGGGTCCAACTTGCATGTGGTGTTTCAGACATTCAAAAACATTTTAGAGCCTCTGTATGTAGCAGTGGGTCAAATTCTCTTGGGGTATTATGACTCTTTCATTCCATCCTGGTTCAAGGCAGGTGTGTTCTGTATTGCTTGTTTTTTCTTTCTGGGTTCATCATCCATTATAATTGTGAAAGAAAGATGCTTAATCCATTTTCTTGTGCCAGATATTTACTTCACAATTACTGGAAAATTTGAAATCCCACCTGAGTAAGAAAACAGCTAACTCAGCTTTTTTAAAATTTTACCCATTTAATTGTCCCATTGGTATTCTGCATGATGTCCCTGGTTTGTATGCATTATATATATAGATGCTGTATTCAAAACCATAGAGGAAAAATCTGCTTATAGTGGCTTAGACATTGGGATGCCAAGGTGTGGGTTTTTTCCTTTGCTGTTCACACTTATCGCAGTAGAGTGTTAATGAAACTAAAGAAAAATTCTTCAGTGTTTTACATGATTTGTGATTTTCTTTTTGTGAAACTACCCAGACCCAAGCAAAAAGCTGTTGTTGGCAAAGGTTGCACTCATAATTTTGAGAATGCTGCAAAGTGGTTGCTTAAGACGGGATATTGTCCACTGTGTTAATGTAATATATAACAATATAATTAAAAGGACATCAGAGGGCTTACCTATGACTTTCTCTTTTAGAAGCAGTATTTTCCAAGAAGTATTTTCCATAAACCAGTTTGTAATCAAATGTTGGAAAAACAGTAGCAGTTTAACAGAAAATGTAGTGATTGAAATGTTACTTGAGTGAATAGTAAATAAGTATTCCTAATCACATCTTTCATCACATTGTCCCTAGCTCAGTACGTTTTCCATAAACAGTAATTTAGGGCAAAAATATTATTTTATGTGTGTTGCCTTTGGTAATTATGTACAGAGGGCAGTAGCAAAAGTATTATGGAAGCTGTCTGACACTCTTTAATTAACACTGTAAAAGAGAGTGCTGTAACTTTCCAAAATATTGATCTTTGGGACTGATTTTCTATTTTGGAGGTAACTCTTTTTAAATAAGTTTGGGCAAATTCCCTTTATCTGTTCTTGAGTTATGGTAAGATGGAAAAATGCAGTTACTATGTGCATATGCAAATACACTTGTTTTGATATGTATGTGTATAAATATATTAACTGCAGTATGTTATGCTGTCTGTATACACAAAATAGATCAACCTCAAAGTTGACCTTTTTTGCTTTCAGGGTAGCTTATAAAAATTTCTGAAACTGCACAAACTAAAAATCAACAAAAAGAAAAGGAGTACTTGTGGCACCTTAGAGACTAACAAATTTATTTGAGCATAAGCTTTCGTGAGCTACAGCTCACTTCATCGGATGAAGCTGTAGCTCACGAAAGCTTATGCTCAGATAAATTTGTTAGTCTCTAAGGTGCCACAAGTACTCCTTTTCTTTTTGCGAATACAGACTAACACGGCTGCTACTCTAAAAATTAACAGTTTCATTAAGCTTAAATTGTTTTATGCCAGCCTTTTTCCCCCCATCAACAGTGGTTCAGAGCTGTGCAGAGAAGGCACAATTCTATACATTATGCCAAAATAAATAAACAAAATGTGCTGCTCTAACCCTTAAATATTTCCTAATATGCTTAATTTAGGCTAAGGTGCATGTTTTTGCTGTTCTATGTCATGGCTTCATGAAAAGAGTAAAGGGGGGAAGCCCAAGTTTGTGGGGGATTCAGCAAAAGGCATGTCTCTAGAGTTGCTGTAGTGATTGTCCAGACTCAACCATCAGCACAAGTGACATGTGTCTACGGTGAGTTGGTCCTTTCCATTGTATCAAGATTTGGCCAATCCTGTGGTATTGCAAGCGTTACACCAACATTACTCAGTTTAATATTACTTATGATAGTGACTTTTTTAAAAACATAGTTAACTGTTGGAACAACCTCCCAAAGGATGTGGCAGATTCTCCATCACTCAAAATCTTGAAATCAACACTGCAGTTCTTTCTAAAAGATATGGTCTAGTTTAACCACAAGTTATTGAGCTTGATGTAAGAATTACTGAGTGAAATTCTATGGCCTTGTGCTACAGCATGCTGCAGTGGTCCCTTTTGGCCTTAAACTCAATTATCTTTTCTGATACAGTATCTGCTATGACAGTGTTTCTTGTACACACTTAATGCAACACTTATTTAAGTGTTTCTAAAAGAAAAATGTGTAAAGATATGCTTACCTTAGATCTGAGACTCTTTAAGTGGTGAAAGGTAAGGAACCAAATGGTTTCCATGACGTTACCTTACAAACCCAGAAAACTAATTTGTTGCCACAGCAACATGACAAATATAATTTATGTGGTAGGAAGAAGCGGGAGAAGTGAGCTTGTCAGTGCAAAGTTAAGGGTGAAATTTTATATACACAGAGAAGGAAATCCAAAGTGTTCTTTACTTTCCATTGGACGTTTGTGAAAGTCTGTCTGAACTTTACATATAGACATTACAAAGCTGTATTTCTGACTAACAGTCCTCAGTGAGGACTATGTACATGCATTTTCACAGTTCCAGAGTAACTGCATCTGTATTCCCTCTCTGTGGTCCCTTGAGGGCACACACTTAAAAGTTTCTGGCTTCCAGCCATCACCTTTCTTGGGCAGAGACCCGCATCTCACTCCCTCCTGACCAGGGTTTTTCTAGGTTCTACAGTTCCCTGCCTAGACTCTGGTATTCCCAGCAAGCCAGACTTCCTAAGCAAGCCAGTGTCTCTGCTTTTGTTTCTCTCCAAAGGCTATGACCAGTGTAATAGCCTGCAGTTACAAGTCACCACACAGCTCTTTCTATGCAAGCACATTTATTCTTAAAGGTGAAAGCATTATGAAACAGAATATTAAGAACAATAGAAGACCCTACCTAAGAAACATACCAGAGGTAAACCGCAACTCCATCCTCAGGCTCTAGTAGGTGTCAGTCGTTCAAAACTCACAACTATGTTTTCTCTGTGGTTACAAGTTGATATTTCAGATTCAAAACCACAACAAAGACTGGGCAGATCAGCCTGTTTCTTTATATAGTTTGGGCCTTTGATCTCCAGTCTACTGGAACAGGTAATCAGCACATACAGATCCTGTCCTCAGGCATAGCTTTAAAAAGCAAGGTTTTTGCATAATGGGAGGTGAGGAATTTGCATTAATCTTTCCCTATGCATTCTCCAGGAAATCTTAACTCTTAATGTCCCAGAAATCCATTCTTGTCTGGCACATTTTCAATCAAGTGCTTTGAACTCCCAGCCCTCATATGATATTTCTCCCCTAGAGAGGTTCTGTGCAATCCTGGCCCACATAGTTCATAACGTTTGCATTTAATACAAGGGACTCAAAAAATACCTAAACTTAATTCAATAAGGTTTTTCAGGGATATTGCAGGAAGTTACCATATCTGTCACATGAAAGAGTCAAGCTTTTGAAATGGAAAGCTTTTAGTTTCAGAAGTTAAAAAGAGCATATTAATTTCCTTAACTGACATGCATCATTTGCTCAGAATTTAATGTCTGAATATCTTTTCTTTTTTCAAATTTACCAAAATATTAATCATTGGCCAGAGGATGAGAAGTTTCAGCCATTTACAGCTTATATTCATTAGTAACTTGTGAAGGTTTCCTCTTTGGCTTTACCCATGACTTCTCACAAACTGCCTGTTTGCAGAGATATTATTCCTAATGCTGCCTGTCCATATTCCCTACTTGATGGCATTAGCCCAGCCATGGATCTGTTCCTTTGGCTATTTGCATTGCTGCTAGTCAGAAGACTAGTGGGGCATCCTTAGTCATCCATTATTTTGACTCTTACGGCACTAACCCACCACTGGAGCGTTTCCTATACTGCAGTTACAGTGGCTTACCAACCAAAGCAGAACAGTGAGAAAATCCCACCTTTTGGGCCAGGAAAGGTCCAGTGAAAGTCAGGATCTTCTAAAAATCATTTTTGGGGAAAGAAGAGGTGTCCTGTAAAGGGAACTTCATTGGTGTAGAACTTTCACAACTTATGGAACAGGTGTAGAAGTATGTTAGCGTTTATGTATTTGACATGCAGAAACCCAATAAACAATTAAATACTAACAGCCTGTTACTTTTCTTTACTTGGAATACCCCACTCTGATAGCAGGTTTTGGACCTGCTGGGAATGTCAAGTGGGTTCAGCTGACTCAGATACATGTGACTTATTACCCCAGACAAATATAAAAGAGGAGGTGACTAGCTCCCTAGACATAGAGGGTCTACGTCTAAACAGCCTAAAGGAAAAAAACCCTAGGAGCAACCAGCCTGGCCAGAAGGTTGGAGATGAATTTTGGCGGGTGGTTAATTTCTCTGTTAATAAAACCACATCTAACTAAGGGGATGAGTTGTTAGACTGCCGTTCTTTCTTGGGGTCTGAACCTATTTGCTTTAAGGAGGAAGGTAGGTAGTGGGACACACTATTCAATATTACTGCCTTTTTCACCAAGAGATCTCTGGCAGAAAGGCTCCATTCTTGTAGGAAATCTGCGTGAATCACATCTTGAATATAGGTTTCAGAGTAGCAGCCATGTTAGTCTGTATCCGCAAAAAGAAAATGAGGACTTGTGGCACCTTAGAGACTAACAAATTTATTTGGGCATAAGCTTTCGTGAGCTACAGCTCACTTCATCGGATGCATCCAGTGGAAAATACAGCGGGGAGATTTATATACACATGAAACAATGGGTGTTACCATACACGCTGTAAGGAGAGTGATCAGGTAAGGTGAGCTGTTACCAGCAGGAGAGCAGCGGGGGTCGGGGGTGGAACCTTTTGTAATGATACAAGGTGGGCCATTTCCAGCAGTTGACAAGAACATCTGAGGAACGGGGGAGGGAGGGAAATAAACATGGGGTAATAGTTTTACTTTGTGTAATGACCCATCCACTCCCAGTCTCTATTCAAGCCTAAGTTAATTGTATCCAGTTTGCAAATTAATTCCAATTCAGCAGTCTCTCGTTGGAGTCTGTTTTTGAAGTTTTTTTGTTGAAGAATTGACACTTTTAGGTCTGTAATCGAGTGACCAAAGAGATTGAAGTGTTCTCAGACTGGTTTTTGAATGTTATAATTCTTGACGTCTGATTTGTGTCCATTTATTCTTTCACATAGAGACTGTCCAGTTTGGCCAATGTACATGGCAGAGGGGCATTGCTGGCACATGATGGCATACATCACATTGGTAGATGTGCAGGTGAACGAATCTCTGATAGTGTGGCTGATGTGATTAGGCCCTATGATGGTGTCTCCTGAATAGATACGTGGACAGAGTTGGCAACGGGTTTGTTGCAAGGATAGGTTCCTGGGTTAGTGGTTCTGGTGTGTGGTTGCTGGTGAGTATTTGCTTCAGGTTGGGGGATTGTCTGTAAGCTAGGACTGGCCTGTCTCCCAAGATCTCTGAGAGTGATGGGTCGTCCTTCAGGATAGGTTGTAGATTCTTGATGATGTGTTGGAGAGGTTTTAGTTGGGGGCTGAAGGTGATGGCTAGTGGCGTTCTGTTATTTTCTATTCTGTTCCCCAACCCCCCACCCGCTGTTCCTCAGACGTTCTTGTCAACTGCTGGAAATGGCCCACCATGATTATCACTGCAAAAGGTTCCCCCTCTCCGCCCTGCTCTCCTGCTGGTAATAGCTCACCTTAAGTGATCTTTCTGTTGTTACAGTGTGTATGGTAACACCCATTGTTTCATGTTCTCTGTGTATATAAATCTCCTCACTGTATTTCCCACTGACTGCATCCGATGAAGTGAGCTGTAGTCCTCCTTTTCTTTTTATCTTGAATATAGCAGCTACACTGTTCTAGAATCACAGAAATCATAGAAATGTAGGTCTGGAAGTGACCATAATAGGTATGTAGTACAACCCCCTGTGCCTGACGCAGGACTAAGTATTATCCAGACCATCTCTGACAGGTGTTTGTCTAACCTGTTCTTAAAACCCACTGGTAGAAATTTCCTTAGGTAATTTGTCCCAGTGCTTAACTACCCTCACAGTTACCTTTTCCTAATGTCTAACTTAAATCTCTCTTGCTGCAATTTAAGCCAATTACTTCTTGTCCTGCCCTCAGTGGTTAAAAAGAACAAATTATCACCCTCCTCTTTATAACAACCTTTTATGTACTTGAAGACTGTTATCATGTTCTCCCTCAGTCTGCTCTTCTCCGGACTAAACAAGACCATTTTTTTTAATCTTTCCTTTTAGGTCTTGTTTTTTAGACCTTTACTCATTTTTGTTGCTCTCCTTTGGACTTTCTCCAATTTGTCCACATCTTTTCTGAAGTGTGATGCCCAGAAGTGGATGCAGTACTCCAGCTGAGGCCTTAACAGTGCTGAATAGAGTCGAAGAATTATTTCTCATTTCTTGCTTACAGCTCTCCTGCTAATACAGCCCAGAATGAGATTTGCTTTTATTTAGTTATTTTTACAACCGTATTACATTGGTGACTCATATTTAGTTTGTGACTACTATAACTCCCAGATCTTTTTCTGCAGTATTCCTTCTTAGGCAGTCATTTTCCATTTTATATTTGTGCAATTGATTATTGCTTCCTAAGTGTAGTACTTTGCTTTTGTCCTTACTGAATATCATCCTATTTATTTCAGACCATATCTCCAGTTTGTCAAGATAATTTTGAAGTCTAATAATTGAGTGCTTACAACCTCTCCCAGAACGAAATAGTACGAATTTTTTTTTTGGGGGGGGGGGGGGGATATCTTTGTGTTTGATACTGTGGCGTTCCCCTCTGGTGTTATCTGGACCAGTGATCTGCTAGGCCACTCCAATCCTTGACTCTGGGAGCCAGCCTTACCCTGCTCTGCTGTGAGAACTCCCACTCCTGGGCTATTCATGCACAGCCTCTGGCATGTCAGCTGCTCCCAGCTACTTCCAAACCAATGACAATAGCCAGTATCTCTGGTTCCAGACGCAACCCAGGGAACCTCTGTCTTGCAGTGTCCAGTTATGCATGCTGGACGCTGCAAGCTTATATAAGTTCATCATTTTAACAAAGAAATTGATATGTACCAGGCTTGTTACCCCAAAGGGAGTCTGACACACTGCCAACCAAACACACTGCTTCAGGTAAAATAAACAAACAGATTTATTAACTATAATGATAGATTTTAAGTGATTATAAGGCAAAGCATAACAAGTCAGATTTGGTCAAATGAAATGAAAGCAAAACTCATTCTAAGCTGATCTTAACACTTTCAGTGTCCTTAAAAACTTAGATGCTTCTCACCACAGGCTGGCTGGTTATTTTTCAGTCAGACTCTCTCCTTTAATCAGCGTTTGTCGCGTGGTGGTGGTGTATGTAGATGTAGGTGGAAGACAGAGCATGGCAAAATCATTTTAAAAAGATGAACATGGGAGTGTAGGGTGTTCCCTCGAGGTACAGAGCATCACAGATACCCAATATGATACATGATCACAAGATTGCTCAAACCTTATTAGACATAATGAATGTTGAGAATAAATATAAGATGATTTAATTTAAGTTCTTGATGGTTATATTCAGTTTTCAGTGCCTAAACCCTTTAAAGGGAATATTTTTTCACAAAGGTTCTACTAAAGTATTAAATTTACAGGAACACCCCACTCAGGATTGGGGCCCTATTGTGGTAAGCATTATACAAACACGTGTTAAAATATGGCCCCTGCTCTAACGATCCTACCTTAAATAGAGATTGTGCTTGAGATTTATTTTTGCTGTGCCTTTGATGCAGCAAAAAACACTCAGTCCAGGAAAAGTGTTTAGGTCACTTAAGATAACTTTGTGCCCTCCAAATGTTTGGGCTTTATTGCCACTGGCATTACACAGACAGTTGTGGAGCTTTGCCTCAAAGCCTCCCAGGGTTGTCTTTTGGGCCACAGCATAGAGTGTTACTCCAGGGATGGAGCTGTCTCTTCTGTGCCAGGACTTCAGGGGGGTCCTTAGGAGGCAGCCTAACCAGCTCCCTTTGCAAGGTCTGTGCTGTGAGAATCCTATCCCAGCGAGAGCCAGGGCCACTTTGTGAAGCAGGAGGCTGAGATTTGCACTCTGTAGGTTTTCTTGCCTCATAGAAAAAATGGGAAGGGAGTGGATAGGAATATGGTAGAGGAATAAGGTCCAAAAAAACCTTTCCATAGATGATTTGGACCTCAACAGAAGATACGGAAATTAATATAATGTTTTTTGGTTTTTGTCTTGTAAAATAGTACTGTTACTCGTATAATGGTCTTATAAAAATTAGTGTGTATTTAGTTCATGTGTAAAACATTTTTTCAAATGTGATCATCTGTTTTGAACATACCAGTTCACACTGAAGGAGTCATCTTATTACCTTTATCTTATGATTTTTAAAAATGTATTTAATTAGGAAACAGAATGTGGAAAGAACTAGCTTTCTTTAGAGATAATATCTATAAGCCATAGTGGAAAGGGCAGAAAAAATTTAAACCTAAGTGTTAAAAAGCAATGTTAATGTGGATAGTAACATATATTTTTTAAAAAAGAAAAGCTGCAAATCCATTGGAGAAGTGGATACAAAGTTGTTTCACTGCAAAATAGAGTAGGTTCTAGGACAGGGGCGGGCAAACTTTTTGGCCTGGGTTTCCATTGGGTTTCCAAAATTGTATGGAGGGCTGGTTAGGAGAGGCTGTGCCTCTCCAAACAGCCGGGTGTGGCCTAGTCCCTGACCCCTATCCAACCCCCACTGCTTCTTGCCCCTTGATGCCCCCCCCGGGACTCCTGCCCCATCCAGCCACCCATTCTCCCTGTCCCCTCACAGCCTCTGGAACCTCTGTCCTTGACTGCCCCCCTCCACCCCATCCAACTCCCCTTCACCTTCCTGACTGCCCCCAAGGACCTCTGCCCCTATTCAACCCTCCTGTTCCCCACCCTCTGACTGCCCTGACCCCTATCCACACCCCTGTCCTCTATCCAACCCCTCCTGCCCCCTTACCGTGCTGCCTGGAGCACCGGTGGCTGGCGGTGCTACAGCCGCGCTGCCTGGCTGGAGCCAGCCACGCCACCGCGCAGCACAGAGCACTGGGTCAGGTCAGGCTGCACTGCCCCAGGAGATCACAGCCCCACTGCCCAGAGCATTGGGCAGTGGCCCAGTGAGCTGAGGCTGCAGGGGATGGGGGCTAGCCTCCCGGGCCAGGAACTCAGAGGCCAGGCAGGAAGGTCCCATGGGCCGTAGTTTGCCCACCTCTGTTCTAGGACCTACCAGGATCTCTGAACCTTGTGCTGAAATTGTATTTTGAAGCATTGTACAACAGGTGTATCACAACATTTTTCCTCATACAGCAACAGTTCACTAGAGAGGGCACTCTTTTTTTCACAATAGTACAACTACATTGAAGACTGCCCTTTATTACACTTGATAGAAAAATAGTCTGTGTTAATGCAAATTTAAAACAAGGAGGGATCTGACCAAAGCAAATGGGCCTCTTAAGTAAACTCTCCCCCGGAATTTTTTGTACTCTTCCTTCCTTCCTTATCTGATATATTAAAAATTGGATACAAATTAACATCTACCTTTGGGTACCTACTCCCCTAAAATATGATGTCTGTATTGTCCAGGATTTGGGAGCATTCCTCTGCATACACTTCAGATAATGTGAAGCCTAACAATAAGGGAGCGTGCTACTAAGCAAATGTAGTATCAGAGAAACTTTCTTCATTTCTCTTTGCTGTGCTGTTACATAATTTTATAAATCCGTAATTGGGATGAACATTTTATAATCTGAAAGTTTGTATTCAAGTTGTGTAAGCAACCTGTTTGATATCTTTTTGATTTTAATATAGAAAGTAAGTTAACTTTGTGACACATGATCAGTCCAATAATTGTTGATGATTCCAGTTATTGCCCGGTATTTAATCAGTTTCACTATCTAGTTTAGACCAATATAATCTCTTCTTAATCCCTGGTAATATAACTGAGCTCTGAATGAATGAACAGTTTTGAGAAAATTTGACGTAGCAAAGATTCTGGTTTTCTTTGTGTTGTGTGTGACTATCACACTATATTTCTCTTTGCCTATATACCCTGATCTTGTTAGTAGACATTTTTAAGGATTATGGTGATTGATGCCCTTAAAAAATAAGTACTATATAAAACACCTGCTTTGGTTAATTTTATGATCTGCCTATTTTTATTCTTGCAACTCATGAGTCTGTCTAATATTTTTAATTAAAAGCCATGGATATAGGTTCACTTTCTTTGCTGCATTTCCCATTTTTTACTCTATTTTTAAATCAGAACTATAACCAGTTTAAACAATGTAGTGAAACTTGGTTGTCTTTCATTATCATTTCCGTAAGTACTGCTATATCGTGCCCTGAAATATCACATTGTAACTACTCCCATAAAACAAATGGCAGATATCCCAAATTACATAGAAAAAAATTACCCCCCTTCATCATATTGACACTTTTTGCTTCAATAGTAGAATAAAGCTACTTTCATCAAGTCTCTTACATCAGTGCACTTTAAAATCGCTGGACTAAAAGTTCAGATTTTCAAAATGATAGTTTTTTATTTGTGGTGAGAAGTTTAGGGGAAAACATTCTCAGTATTTGCTTTGAATTCAATTAGAAATAGTATAGAAGTGCTCATTCTGAAAATGTTACACATTTTTAAATAATGGTTAACTTAAATACGTGGATGTGGATGAGCCAGGCATCTGAAAACTGTCAGTTTAACATGCCATGGGCATTGTGTTTGTAGAATTTAAAATGGATAAGTAACTTATTTTAGTATGCACACAAGCCAAATGGTCTGATTGAAGAAAATCTGTGTCTGGCTTCTACAATACTGAAGCAAACGCTTTGCCTCAAAAGTATTCAGAAAGCATTATTTTAAAGCTATGCTAATATTCATTCGTGTTCATATCAAAGGCCATATAGAGTAGCCTGTAGCTTATTTAAATATTGTCCTTCACATAGATTGAGATTTAAAAAAAAAAAAATCCTAGATACCGTAGACCCTCAGAGTTACAAACACCTCAGGTGTCGAGATTGTTCATAACTCTGAAGTGTTTGTGACGCTGAACAAAATGTTATGGTTGTTCTTTCAAAAGTTTACAACGGTATATAGACTTAGTCCAGCTTTGAAACATTACTATACAGAAACAAAATGTTGCTTTTAACCATCTTAATTTAAATGAAACCAGAACAGAGTGAGTGTCCTTACCTTGTCAAACCTTAGTTTTTAAACTTTCCCTTTATTTTTTTTTTTAGTTTACATTTAACACAGTACTGTGTTGTACTTGCTTATTTCTTTTTGGTTTCTGCTCCTGCCTGATTGTGTACTTCAATTCCAAATGAGGTGTGTGGTTGACCGGTCAGTTAGTAAATGTGGTGTTTGTAACTCTGAGCTTCTACTGTATTCGTGTATAAATTCCTCACAAACCAGTAGTTTCATAGTTACATGCAGTTAAAGGCCAGAAGGGACCATTAGGGTATCTCGTCTGCCTTGTATACACAGGCCACTAAATTGCATCCTGATACCCTTATACTGAGCCCAAAGGCTTTAGTTAGACTAAAACATTGCAGTCCTCAGAAGACTGAATTCAGTGCCACAGGTTGAGGGCAAGGGAGACCAAGGTGTATTAACTTCTTAAGCCCCTGCAGTGGCAAGGAATTGATTAGGGGAGATGTTGCCCTGATTCCAGCCAGTGAACCACACGCCTTGCTACAGAGGAATTCACAAAACCCCAAAGGCCCCTGCAATTCTGTCCTGGGGGGGAATTTCTTCTTGACCTAATTGGAGGTCAGTGTGACCCTCAGCACGTGAACAAGAGACACCAACCAGGAATTAAGAAAGAGGATTATCTGTAATACTGTGTCCAACCGTTGCCAGTCTGACACTTCAGGGAAAGGGGTTGAGGGGAAAGCACTCTAGACAACATTAAGAAAATTGTACCTCAGGGCAAAAATTTCTTTCTGACTCCTGCAGGCTGAAGCCCTTAAGCATGAGGTTTGATTATAGTCTTTATCTTAATTCAGCGCTGCTACTGTTATGAACGTGTTGAGGACAATGCAGGCAATCTTGTTCTCCCTATGGCCCATGAAGGAAGGGAATGAACAGAGGGATTCATAGTTTGGTATGCATCACAATTAAGTATAACTTGGGAAATAAGACCTCAACCCTGCAAGACATGCATTCATACGGCCCTTGCACCTGAGTGAAACCCCATCTTCATTAGTGCCCTATATGTGATGCAGAGGTCTTCCTGCAGAGGCATTTGCAGAATTGGGAGCTAAATCTTTTCTCTTGTGTCTAAGGCTTTGTAGAGTGTCTCAAGAATTTTCATAGAACTTCAAGTGATACAGCAGCTTATTTGCTAATCCAATGGAGCTTGAATAAAGATTGGACAATATTTATCTAAGATGATTTCCTGGATTATGTTGGGGTATGTGGGGGGCATCTGGGAAAAGCTGGATCTTTGTCATAAAGTTAACTCTTTCTGTGGGTCATTGCTTTAAAAATTTTATCAGAGGATCATTGGATCCACACTTTTATATTTTATAATGTAACACTTAACTTGTGCTTTGTCACTCTGCCTTTTCACCATTTGGGAGATTGTATGTTTCTTCTACACAAAAGCATTAATTTGTAAATTTGGTTCAGCTTTGCAAAGTTTGGGGATGCTTTGGGACCACCTAGTATAACTGATGCTTAGAACTCTGAATTTTCTTTCCCTAGAGAGACAAAATAATACTTAAAATGTGGAGGCAAACACTTTATGCTGCAGATAAAACACCTCTAATATGGGTTTATAATGTAACTATAAAATGGTGATTTTATTATGGTGATTATACATGGCTACAATAACATCACATTTCCTATATCAAATGGAGGTATTCAGCACTTTCACTGATAAAAAATGGCTTTCTTCTGTTTTAGGAGTTGCAGATCATCTATATTCCTCTGGTGAGGGTCGTGGAGAGATGGTGTGTGTAAAAGATAAAATAGCAGTGCTTTTCTCTTTAGAATTAGCTTGTTTGTGATCTTTGCAGAATAAATATAACTCACATTGCCCCCAAATGACTTGCTGAAATATGTAGAATTATCACAGTAAAACTAAATGGGCATTTGGTTGCTTGTGAAAATAATCTTCCTTGTAAAGTTATTTAAAGCACCTTTTAAGCAAAGAAAAATATAAAACGATATTCATGTGGAGGGCTATAAGAAGAGCTGTGCAAAACATTACTAAAGAAACTCAAGTCAACTTAGGTTTGAAATGGGAGTTCACTTACTGACCCTAAAACTCAGGCCAGTTTTATAAAAAGAACACAGATTTGGGCTGAGTTCTGGACTGAGTTTTACTGGCTCCTCTGTAATTCTTACATTTATATTTCCCCACCAGATCTCAGAATCTTTGTTCTCATACCACTGATGTGGCTTCTCAAACACCAGGTCTCTTCAGGTGGCACTGAGTGGTTGTCCCTCCTTCTCATGTACTGTATTTAAAGTGGTTGCTGCCCTATCTCCAATGTAGGTAAAAAGGTTTTGGGGTGAGTTGAAGATCCTCTTCCCCTGATACTTTAGCAGTGAGGAGAGGACACTTCTGCTCCTATTACCCAGGCCTGACTATACTGATTGTATGTCCCATGACGATCTTGGTTTGTAGCTAGGGAACTCACATTTTTTGGAATGTCTGTCGTGTGCTTTTTAGGGTGGTGGATGACAGTGGGAACAGGAGTTGTTGTTCTTTCTGCTTTACAATAGGAGCAGGTTATGCCTTGCAGATCCAAAGCATAAAACTTTCCTTCATTTTGGATGGAGCCTTAGCTATTACAGGTAGATATCCATCCTCAAAATTAAATATGTGGAGGGTAGGTTACTAAAGACTCCTTGAGAAAGGAAGGAAAATGTGTGCTTCTATATTTTTGATGACTGACTAATTTGGAGGAAAAACCCTGAAGGAGGCTTGATAGTGACTGGTTTGCTGATTTAAAGGCCCCAGGGCCTTTGAATCACCCTCGGAGCTACCAGCTGCAGAACCAGCTGGGAGCCTTGGGGCTCAGGAGCGATTTAAAGGACCCAGGGCTCCAGTCGCTGGTTTTAGATTTGGAATTGCCAGATACCCATTTTCCCCACCTCCAATCCATCCAAAATTCCTCTGAAAAATAATTTCTTACCTAGCACTGTGACTGTATTCAGCCTGCCCTACAGTCTCTCCATTGCCTCTTCTGTCTCTAGCATAAAAACTCAAGCTCATGATTTTGTCCTTTAAAATTCGTCCACAACTTGACTCACTCCTGGCTCTCTGGCTTTGTCTCCTTTTATTCCCCTCTCTTCCCAAGATCTTTCTTCAAACCAATCTGTCTGTTTGCCCCTTCTGCATCCTTTCCTCACATTGGTCTAGTATTTCCTTCTTTATCTTCCACTGTAAATCTCCCAATCCTCCTTACATCCTTTCTCAAAACCTACTACCTCTAATTTAGAAGATGGAAACCGAGGAGGGAGCCTAGCCTACAACATGGCCAGCTAACATGGCTTCAGGCATGTTTGCTTCCATCTTGCCAGGGCTTTTCAGTCATTCAGTGGTATTAAGCTGATGGCAGTAACGCGATGGACAAACAAGAAACCCTTTCACCCATGAAGACAAGACTTACCCATACCACTCTGGGTAGAAGGGGCAGATGTTTAGGTTTGGGGTGAAGTCTGGGCTCTAGGACCCTCCCCTCTCACAGGATTTTATAGCTTCAGCCCAAGCCCGAATGTCTATGCTGCCATTAAACAGCCCCTGAGCCTGAGCCCTAGTCAGCTGGCATGGGCCTGCTGGGGGTTTTTAATTGCAGTGTAGACATATCTCAAAATAAAATACAGGTTAAATCAGTTCAGCTTACTCGGACTAAACATTTTTATACAGCAGTGTAAAGACACAACATTGCAGCCAAGTCTTGAGGGCTTTAAGGGAAAATAATAGAATTATTTTTAATTATTGATTTTTAGAGATGTGAAATATGCAGATACCGTAGGAGCGGTACTGCAGTTACACACAGATATGTATAAAGAGAGAATACAAAAATGCATTGTAATCAAAAAACATTTAATTTATATGTAGACCCATTTATTGGGATGTAAGGAAAACAAATGGGTTCATTTTAACAGTAGAGAGGGGTTAATAAAAATGGTACAAGAATAAAGTAAGGTGGTTGATAGCTTACTATAAACATGAAAAGTTACTTTACAATCAAAAGCATATTGGCAAGTTGGCAGACAACTGAATATATAAATGTCCTTTCAAAATTGCCAATAGTTGCTAGGTGAACTAAACAAATATTTCTTTACTGAAATAACGTAACCTTTAGTAACTGCTTTCTTAGTTTAAATTTTATGATTCTGGCATGAAATCGGATCAGCTCTAGTGTTTGAACTGAATGTTTAATATATTGTTGGATAAAATAGTTTAATAAGCAGAATTTGTGTTCTGTTCCACAAAGTTCTATGCTACGTATTTTTATTTTGTCACTAATGGATTGTTAAAAACTGAAACACAACTAAAAGCAAAATCCAAATCCCTCATCTTTAAAGGTGATTAAGACTAAGTGCTATAAAATCCACAGGCACCTGAATGTCCTAACTTCTATTTAGATGCTACGCCAAATTCTTAATTTGCATGATTTACCTTTTGATTCTTACTGCGTCCTCCTGTCAACATTCTACAATAGACAGCCGGTGATATCAGAAGCATTGCCAATCAGTGCTGGTATGAAGGATCTGCCTATGTGGAAACAGTTAAGTCAAATTTGGCTGATCTCTTAAGATAGTTTAATAGTGTGTAAACAATGTTAGGTGCACTCAGTATTGAATAAAATTTAATTGACTGTGAGGTTGGAGTGTTTGTAGTCATCGTTTTAATCACTTGGGTATTTTTACCATTAATTTTAAATCAGGCTGAGGTTTTGTAAAATGACTTTTTGCAATGTGTGATATTGTAATTTTAGATTATAAATGGATAATGAACTAAATTATAAATGTTGCTTTTTTAAAATTGCCACTCCAGGTAAGGTCTTACTAGAATTTTACAAAACTGTTAGGCATAAAACCAACCAACCAACCAACCAAAAAAAACCCAAACAACCCACTACACAGCATTTCAGAAATAGGGTCTTTAATTTTCAAACAATTAAACAGGGATGCAACTTTACTCAGATGAATAGTCCTGTTGGGCTTAGAGTAGTGCTTAAATTAATTGTGTGCATTTTTTGCAGCATAAGAAAAGCATGAGTATTTTTATTAAATATTTCTATGGTGTCATCTTTGTCATTTTGAAGCAAATTGCTTCAGTGTTAACAATGAAAATTTATTTAAATTTTCAATACTTTAATGGATTCATGTGAATTTTTACGCACATAGGTGAAAGTTTTGTTATGAGTTCCTAAGTCCATATTTAGGCACCTATGATTAATATTGTTAAAAGTACCACAGTGATTTAGGGGCACAAGTCACATTGGCTTCAAACTACAAATTCTGATGAAGTATTGCTTGATGAAAGTATTTCAGCTTTCTTTTGTTTATTTCACCATGTTGGAAGGTGGTGTTGGTTGCCAGTGTATTGTGGGCTATTTTGTGGCTATACTACAATAAGGCCATGTCTACACTACAAAATTATGTCAAACTAACTTATGTCAGTGTGCAGCCATTGCAGTTATTAAATTGTTTGTGTGTACACATTTGACTCCTTGTGTTGGCAGTGTGCATCCTAACTAGGAGTGCTTGAATTGATTGTATTGTCAGTGTGAGGCATTGTGGGACAACTCCTGAAAGCCACTAACAATTGACATAAGCAACATCGTGTTGGTGCTGACATTGCGTCGACCTAATTTAATCAACTGTGACTCTATTCCACTCGGGGGGAGGGTTGTGTTATTAAATATGCATAGCATGGCACTTACGTTGGGGGGAGCCAAATTTAAGTGAAGACATTTCCGCAGCCAGGTCGAGACGATGGAGGTTGCATCAACCTAATCCTGTAGTGTAGACCAGGCCTAAGGAAGTTAATGAGGACCTGATCTTACCTTTTTCACCACAGATGAGCATTTGAAGTGTGAAACTTCATGCTAATTGGCCATGCTACAGTCATCACAGACATAGAAATAGTATTATATCATAGATTTCTCACCTGAGCTGTGGTGGTTGCCAAGAACATCCACCCTGCATCCATTTCTGTTGATGTTGATTGTTGATGTTCATTGATGTTGCTTTAGAACCACAGGTTATGACCATCCCCACATGAGTGGCATAAAAACCAATCAGCAGGGATATGAAGTATTTTATATGCAGGTATTATATGTTCTGTTCCATTCTCCTCCTGTTCTTACAGTTAGAAAGTTTTTTCTAAGATTTAATGTAAATCTGCTATGCTGTAGTTTGAACCCATTGGCAAGAGAACAACTTTTCTCCGTTTTTGATAAAAGCCTTTCAAGTATTTGAAGACTACTATCCTGTCTCCCCTTAATCTCCTCTTTTCCAAACTAAATATACCCAGTTCCTTCAGTCTTTGTTCCTATGGCTTGTGTTCCATCCCTTGGATCGTTGTTGTCACTCATCTCTGGAGCCTTTCCAGTTCCTCTACATCCTTTGTATACATTGTTGATCAAAATTGGTCACTGTGCTCCAGCAGAGGCTAACCAGCACCTACTAGGAATGCTTTGTTCATGACAAGTTTTAAATGTACCTTTTTGAAAGGAAAAAGATATAACTAATGAATCTTTGGACGTTTAACATGTATACAGGGAATTACAAATGTTAATAGTAAGAACCTTTGTTTTATTATACATATTGTGCCAAGCTATCTAAATAAAGTAGATTATTTGGTTGTATTTCTTCACCTACAAATGTTAATATGCACCTGTTTGATGACAGTGTTTCAGACTTGCATACAAAGACCTAATGTTTAGGATATCAGTAAAATAACCCTTCCAGTAAAAGTATTTGTTTATGAAAAAACATAGTTGCCTAGTTTTTAAAGGCCATAAAGATGTCACTTATTGCTCTTTCCTACGCTGTTTTGCTGTTACTGGACTTTGGCTCTGCTGCTGATTTTCTATGTAATCTTATGCAAGTCTCTTAACTTCCTGTGTCTTAATTATATCAGTTGTACAAAGGGGTATGTTGGAATTATTGTGAAGCACTTGAATGAAAACTCTACGTAAATGGTGGTGGTATGAGCAGATAAGGACTTTATGAATGTAGAAATGGATTACCCTGAGAATAAATCTCAACTATGCTAAAAAAAGGTTAATCTTTGTTTGAAAACACTACTGTTGGGAAGATACATGGGGGCCTCTTACCCACTTTGAAATGTCTCCCCTCTTCCTCCTCAAAACTGAAAAAGGCATTCTCTTTGGAGCCATGCTTCCATTGACCAGACCAGCAATTACATGGTGCGTAGATGCCAGTGTCCTTCCAGGAAGGGCCGGACAAAATAATCTTGGTGGTCAGTTGAACATGTAGACAATAGATGTATGGCTACATGCCCTGCAGATGTTTTAATAAAAAAAAATCTTTCCATTGAGGCGATGAATTTCAACAGATTGATAAATATATATTTTTCTTTTAAAATAAAATTGTAAAGGGAAGATGAAGTTGAGGAATGGGGAAACCACTGCAGTATTTATTTCAGAGTCACGGAGCAGATATCTGGGAATCAGAAAGCACAGACTTGGATATTCTATCATAGGCTCATCAGGGATGAAGTTAGCTGCTTCCGCCGAGGTTGCATTATGTGGTTAAAATTGTTTCAGATCTTAGTTAGGACAGAGAGAGTGACAGAAACAGTGATTCATTACACAACTGGCTTTGATCAGTCTTGATGCAGGATTTTTCTGTTTTATGTTGTTTGGCCTAATGATTTGAGGTTTTTTTAAAAAAACCCTTTATTACTGAATTTTCCATAGTTAAAATACATATAATTGAAAGCATGAGAACTTTAGAGAAGATACATTTTCTCTGAATCCTTAATATCAGGAAACGGTGCAAGCCTATACTTGACAAAAGAATATTGAACAACATGTAATCCTGAAAAAAGAAAAGGAGTACTTGTGGCACCTTAGAGACTAACCAATTTATTTGAGCATAAGCTTTCGTGAGCTACAGCTCACTTCATAAGTAGCTCACGAAAGCTTATGCTCAAATAAATTGGTTAGTCTCTAAGGTGCCACAAGTACTCCTTTTCTTTTTGTGAATACAGACTAACACGGCTGTTACTCTGAAACCTGACATAATCCTGAATCAATGAACAAAGGATGAATGGAGATTAGGTTTAGCTACTGGAAACTCAGTAAAATATAGTTGGACTACTACACAAACCCCTATATTTTTTGCTCTTTCTGATTTGAACTTTTATACAGTTAATGTCCCAAGTAAGGGTATACCAAAATAAGTGATTGCCTTTCTTCAAACAACTGTGTATAGGATGTCTAGCTTGGTATGGTCTTACCTACCTAAACTTAAGAAACTGTGGGTTGTCCACCAAGAGTTCTAATAGGAATATTTTAGTGTCTAGTGGTGATTCATGTTTAGTAATCTTATTGAGACCCTGAACTTGTGTCTAATATAATTTATATATGGAGTAGATGTATATAATCATCTATGCCCACTCCAAATATGTGTGAGATTCTCTGTTGTTAAGCAGACATCCTCTCCTTTTTTCACTTTTTTGCATTTTCCTTTCTTTATAGAGATTTCTTTATAGAGATTTCTATAAAGAGATTTCTAAAGTGCTTAATCGCCACTGTTTGAGGCAATGTTCAGAGGACAGTAGTAATTCAGGGAGAGACCAGGTTAATTGAAAGGAAACAGTGGAAGTTGTATACAAAATATTTAGCAAATCAAATACTGTAATTCCAGTGAAACTACAATGTACTATTCTGATGGCTTTGTAAATTTTTCAATTCTGTCTTTTGCTTGTTTAGTAATATATTTTATTTTACTGTGTTTTTCTATATACTAAAGGTTTTTTTTTTGTTTTATGGATAAGATTTTAAAAAGTATTTAGTGTTTGAGGACTACATTTCTTGGGCTCCCAACTTAATATCTTTAAGGGGTCTGAGTTTTAGGTATCTCAAGATGACTAGTCACTTTTGTACATCTTGGCCAACAACTTTTTATTTCATCATTAAGTGCTGTCTAAATTTCTGCCAAGAATTTATTTAAATTTTCTTGAATTCTGCTGATTGCAACTAAAATTATAGGGCTATTAAGTAAAACTTCTTCTATTCTTTCTCAAAGTACTAGACTCTGTTATCCATCTGAACAAATCTGTGTTTCTTTGTTTTCTGAGCAGAAGATTTAAAGGCTCATCAGATTACGGTTAAATTTTCTAGCTTTTTGTGATCAATTCAGCTTTCTTAGCTTTCTTACTGATTCTGCTCACAGGAATGGAGTACAGTGTGGGAAATCCTCATGCTTGCAAAGAAATCAAGTGCTCTGTGATTATGGTTTGCACTGGTGTCAGTCAAGTTTAGGAACCAAATATAATAATTTTTCTTCAATGAGAAATGCAGTGAGTTACTTTCAATATATTTTTGGACCATCAACCTTGAGTTTTCCTTTAAGTAGTGGATGCTTTGCAGTAGCAGTTGAGTAGAGTGGAGTCTTGCAATGGTGGATTCTGCTTGTCAGTGTCCTATAATTCCCAACCTTTAAAAGAGAAAATGATCCTGGGACAATTCTGAGGAAGCTGGGCTCTGAGGCCTTCTTTGGGATGATGGGAAGGAAGAGGAAATCTTAGGTTTCAAATTTAGGAACATAGGAATTTCCATAACAGACCTGTGGTCCTTCTTATCCAGTAACCTGTCTTTGACAGTGGCCACCACCTGATACTCCAAAGGCAATGTGCAACAAACTCTGATGTGGGCAGTTATGGAATAACCTGCCCATAATGAAAACTTCTTTCTAACCCCATTCCAATGCTGTCTTATATTCTGACAGATATATGAGGGTTTATATCTCTTCCAAACTTCTAGGGCAGGGTTTTTTTTTCCTTCATTCCTACTACTGTAACTCTAGATGTTCTTTTCAGCCTCATAAATGCAAAATACTGTTTTGAATCCTGCTGAGTTCCCAGTCTCAGTGACATATTGGTGTAATAACTTCCAAGGGCTGTCTGCCGTGGCTTTTTTTGTTTTTGTGTTTTTTTTAAAAAACGTTCTTTTATCAGTTTTAAATTTGTGGCCTTTCAATTTCATGAAATGTTCCCTTATTTCTTATGTTCGCAAGAAGGATAAGATTTTGTCATGCAGATCACAGATTCTGTGACTTTCAGAAACCTCCATGGCACCCTGGGGTATTGGGGGCCCCACAGCTCTCAGCTGCCAGGGTTGTCGTCACAGACCCACAGGATCCATGCTCTCTCTGCTCCACTTGGTCCCTGGGAGTTAGCCCCCTCTGATGTGACAGCCCTCCCCCATGGTTGCTCTAGCTCTTTGGAGTTATGCCCTTTGGCCCCTCCACCTTCTGGGGCTGCACCTCTGAGCCTGCAGCACACCTGTCTCTCTCCGTAAGCCCCCTCAGGGAGTCTACGTGCTCTGGACTCCCAGGGCCTCAACACCCCGAGGGAGTAATGAAACCCCTGACGCTCAGCCAGTGTAAAATGTAAGGGCTTATTGTATGTTTGAACACAGCACAGGAAGTTCTCAGGGCCTCAAGCATAGAAAGTCTCAGAACCCTCCATCTGGGTCTGTCCAGCATCCAGGTGGGCTCAGGCACCTCTTTGTCCTCAGTCCAGAGGTATCCTTCTTCCAGCCGACCAGGTTTTCTATTATCTGTTCCATCCCCTGGTGAAGCCCCATCCAATCAATCAATTCTTACACTGTCCTGAAGAAAACCACTTTCCTGGTTTATTTGGCATAACAATTGATCATCTGACAGGCAAGAAATCTAAGCAGAGCTGTAGCCCTGCAACCAAATTGCCTGCAGCCTGCACAATTACCCTGCTTGGGGCTCAGACAGTTTTCCAATTTACATAATTCGGATAAGCAGGAATCCTCTTCCCCTACCCACACTTTTCCAAAACAATTCATCTTTGTAGTAAGTGGGTGAAACACCCATTGACCTCTCTAGAGTTGCACTTGCTTACACAAGTATTGAATTTGACCCTATATGTTTAGTAATTTAAATACTTGTGTAATTAAAATGCAAGTAAATACCCATATTATGTATTACTTGCCCGTGTTTGGCTGATCTGGTTAAATTAGAAATCTATTCCTGCTTCTCTCTTGCTTGTTTTCAGCGTAGTGTGCAGCTCTATATTGATCCCTGCCCAATAAAAGCCTTCCATTGCCACATCCATCAGCCTCTCCCGAGGACAGTCCTGCACCAGCATTAACTTCCTGGACACAACAATCAGCTTCAGCAGTGTTCTCATGCCTAAGTGCTCCAATAACAACTATGTGGGTGAAACCTGACAATCACTGTGCTCCCAAATGAACTCTCACACAAAAATAAAACAAAAATACAATATCACCCAGCGGCAAACACTTTTTACAAAGTGGTCACTCCATATTTAACTTCTCAAGCCTTATCCTCACAGGGAACCTGCACAACACCTTCCAAAGATGAGTCTGATACCTTAGATTCATAACTTTGCATAATAAACGGTAAAAATCCTGATCTTACGAAAGACACTGGATCTATGGTTTATTACAACAATCTGTAACCTACTAACCCCTCTTTTTTTTGGTCCTGTGACTGCAGAGGTGTTAACTGGCCACTTAACTTTGAATGATCCCTTAGAACGTGTTAAATATTTATGCTAAATAATCTGTTCCACCCTGTTTTAGCTGTGACTTTCCAAGACCAGAAGAAAAACTGTGCCACTCAAAAGCTTGTCTCCTTCACTAGTAGAAGCAGTCCAATAAAAGATATTACCTCAACCACCTTGTCTTTTGATTGCCACATGCGACTGAGCTTTTGTGGATTGCTTCTCAGTTTGTTTCAGAAAAAAAGTATCACTAGATGGCTAGCATTTTAGCTTCTAAAATATGAGACAACCATGAAACCAAAACAAAAGAATGTAATGTAAGAGGCAGAATTTCACTATGGCATAATTCTAGGATCAGTCTGAATTTAACTACTTTATGCTTGATAAATAGTAAATCTTCATCTTTCCTTTTTCTAAAATTCTGTAAGGCTCTTGCAGTTCTATTATAGAATTCAGTTAAAAGAAATTAAAGCAAAAGAACATAAAATATGTAACGTTCATAATTTGTTTTTATGCAACCTCAGTTTCACTCTCCAGATTGTAAGAACTAAATTGTACTAAAGTAGGTGACTGGTGTATGTGTTTGAAATTTACTTTTGATTACAGGATGATTACATCAAGAAATGTAATTTAAATTCTTTTAAAGCTGATTGTTAGGAGTAACCCACAGTCATTTCTGGAAAGAAACGAATGAAAACAGGAAGCTTTTTAGGTAGTAAAAATAGTTCACAAGACTAAAATAAATATGAAACTGAACGAGTGTATTGCTGCAAAAACGAAGAAAGAGATAAAACTGTACAATAAATAAGCATGTTCCTTGGTGTGTAGTTGGGGCCTTGGGCTGCCCCCAGTAGTAGGGTGTGGCCTGAGGGTGTCCTTCTGGTATCCGCTCCAGCTGCGACCAGGGTTGTTTCTCTCTCCTCCTGCCACCCGTTTTGTTCCGGTGTGCCCTGCCTCTCTGGCCGATCTGGGACTGCTCGTATTGATCAGCATAAGAAGCAAGACTTTCTGCTGAGTCCATTTTTTTATCCCATAAATACTGTTTTATTTCTTCCCTGTACATATTCAGGAATTGCTCCTGAGCTATCAAATTACACATTCCCTCAAAGCTAGTTTACACCCCTTCCTTTGACCCATTTATCTAACAGACCCTTCATCTGGTTTAGATAAGCCACATTACTTAGTCCAGGTCCTCTCTTAAGGGCTCTAAATTTTACTCTGTAAGTTTCAGGTGAAGTTTCTGAAATTGCTTTAAAACCAAATCCTTGAATTTATTATAGTCAGAAGTCTCATCAATAGGCATCTTATTGAATATGTTCAGAGCTCTTCCAGTCAATTTTGCTATCAATGTGGTCATCTTGTGAGCTTCAGGAATTTTTTGGAGTGTGCACAGTCTCTCAAAGGTGAGAAAATATTCAGCAATATCACTGGATTCATCATACTGTGGACATAGTCACTCCCATTTGTAGATTGTTGGGTAAGGATTGTTAGGGTTATCCGATATATTCTGCTGAGCCTTTGCTCTCTTTATCACCAGTGTATGCTTCCACTCTTTTTTTCCTTTGCCTCCATAGCTCTCCTGTGGGCAGCCTCTAGGGCTTTTTCTGCCTCGTTTGCTGCCTCCAGTCTGGTTAACTCCAGTTTGTGTTGTCCCTTGGTTTCTGTCATCTTAGCCTCTCTGTTTTTAACTAACTTTACACCTGAGAATTAGAAAGAAAACCACAAAAGAAACAAACAAAAAACCTGGCTTGTAAAATTTTGCTGTGCTGTAATCTGATACCTGTGTTCTCTGATAGCTATTCTCAGCCTACAGAAAAATCCTTTTAAAAAACCTCTGTCTCCAGGCAAATAGACAGAAAAAGCCTCCAGCTGCTGTTAGCTTAAAAAATCAAACAAACAAAAACCTCTTCAGGTCTGTGAAAAACTTGTGAATTTCCCTGCAGGAGGTTAACTACTCTGCCTTTAGGTAGAGAAAACTCCAGCTCAAAAAAGAAAGATCCCTTTTGTTATGCCTACTGCTCTGTCCCCCCAGGCAGAGACATAGAATTTACAAAACCTTTTAAAATCCTGCTGTGCTTCCAGTTCAAAATAAATCTCAAAATGATCCCACTGCTCTGCCACCATGTCAGGGTTCCTTCCCCACTCTGAACTCTAGGGTACAGACGTGGGGACCTGCATGAAAGACCCCCTAAGCTTTTTCCTACCAGCTTAAATTAAAAACTTCCCAAGGTACAAACTTTGCCTTGTCCTTGGACTCTATGCTGCCACCACCAAGCTTGTTAAACAAAGAACAGGGAAAGAGCCCACTTGGAGAAGTCTTCCCCCCCAAACCCTACACCCCCTCTCTTGGGGAAGGCTTGATAAAAATCTCACCAATTTGTATAGGTGAACACAGACCCAAACCCTTGGATCTTAAGAAGAATGAAAAAGCAGTCACGTTCTTAAAAGAAGAATTTTAATTAAAGAAAAGGTAAAAGAATCACCTCTGTAAAATCAGGATGGTAAATACCTTACAGGGTAATCAGATTCAAAACATAGAGGATCCCTCTAGGCAAAACCTTTAAGTTACAAAAAGACACAAAAACAGGAATATACATTCCATTCAGCACAGCCTATTTTACCAGCCATTAAACAAAAGAAAATCTAATTAATTTCTAGCTAGATTACTTACTAACCTTTTACAGGAGCTCTGAGCTGCATTCCTGATCTGTTCCCAGCAAAAGCATCACACAGACAGACCGACCCTTTGCTTCGCGTGCCCCCCACCCTCAAGCATGGAAAATATCTTGTCGTCTCATTGGTCATTTTGGTCAGGTGCCAGCGAGGTTATCTTAGCTTCTTAACCCATTACAGGTGAAAGGGTTTTGCCTCTGGCCAGGAGGGATTTAAAGGTGGTTACCCTTCCCTTTATAGTTATGACAGTCTGACATAAAGATATACAGGGATTTTCCTCCTGATATTGTTCCAAACACAGGATTCCAAATTTTTATTGAGAAGACAAGGGAATAGTGGTGTGTGGCGTTTATTCCAATGAGTTTTTTTCTCCCACTGGCAGCCACTTGTATAGCTGATCTTTCTCTTTAGCATCCCACCCTCCTTGTTTTAGTGTCTTTTTAACTCTTTCCTCCCAGCTAATCATATATAGTGAAAACAAGAATAAACTTATCAAAGAAAGATTCAAGAGATAGTGAGTAATAGTATTGGAAACAAATACTATAAAATCATAACAGGCTTGCTAGAGACTAAACTAAAGAGGTTTCTCACCCAAAACTGTTTCCAGTGTTTTCGACCAAGCCTGGCTGAGATCCCACTTTCATGAAGCAAATCCGATGTCCATTCACTACCTAAGTGAGGGATGCCCATGTCGTCTTTGCCTCCCAAATATAATCGAAGAAATTTTTGAAGTTTACCTCTTCCCTCCTCCCCCCCGTGTTTTTCTTCTTGTTAAATTCTTTCTGAACTATTTTTTTGTAATCTCTCATTTGCTTTCAGTTCAGACCATTGATAGAACCATTGTGAATGAGAACACTCAATTTACATGTAAACAGATAGATGGATAAACGTACTGTGTCTGACAGAAAACCTATTTTTGCTGGTGACCAACCTCCCGATACAGATTTAAAAAACATATACTGACTCCTTACATACATTTCACAGTGATATTGGATGACCGATGTGATGCCAGCTTTTGTTTGAGACCTCACATAACATTCTTAGGTGAACCAGAATGTACATACCAGATTAAGACAGGTTTCAGAGGAACAGCCGTGTTAGTCTGTATTCGCAAAAAGAAAAGGAGTACTTGTGGCACCTTAGAGACTAACCAATTTATTTGAGCATGAGCTTTCGTGAGCTACAGCTCACTTCATCAGATGTTTACCGTGGAAACTGCAGCAGACTTTATATACACACAGAAATCATGAAACAATACCTCCTCCCACCCCACTGTCCTGCTGGTAATAGCTTATCTAAAGTGATCAACAGGAGAGTGAATTTGTGTGGGGGGGTGGAGGGTGAGAAAACCTGGATTTGTGCTGGAAATGGCCCACCTGTTGATCACTTTAGATAAGCTATTACCAGCAGGACAGTGGGGTGGGAGGAGGTATTGTTTCATGATTTCTGTGTGTATATAAAGTCTGCTGCAGTTTCCACGGTAAACATCTGATGAAGTGAGCTGTAGCTCACGAAAGCTCATGCTCAAATAAATTGGTTAGTCTCTAAGGTGCCACAAGTACTCCTTTTCTTTATACCAGATTAAGGAAATTCCTATAACCACTCTACACCCCCTTGCCAGTTGGCATTATGAGGTTCTTGCATCACAGTGGTCATGGGCTCCAGTTTCCTGAAATAACTCATCTAAGGGACTGAAAAATGAATTTATTAATAAACTTTTCTGATTTTTTTTGTTGTGATGAGTAAAGTTCTCCTTCCTCCTTGCCCCCCAAAAGCACAGGGCTTGGCCATCACTGTCTGTATGGAGGCCTTTTGTCTCTACATTGACTCCGAGTTAAGCGGCTTTAACATTGTCTGCAGTGCAGCTGTGCTGTCAGAGGCTCCCATGATGGTCGCTCTCTGCAGAGCCCTCCGTTGGTAGACAGGGACACTGAACAGAACTCATATAAGTTAGTGCTGATTTGCCTTTGAAGAGAAGGTGGCAGAATGTGGTTGGCCTTTCTAGACTCTCTTCGGCTTCAGATCCCGAATTTTATCGTCCGTCTAGAGAATGGCTTCCACTAGATCGGGAGGGACTGGAAGAGCATAGCACAGTATCATTGTTTCCCCTTCTGTACTTGAGTAGACTTGCCTATGTTTTTAAAGGGTCTGCTAGTTCATTTTTTTTTAAACTTGTACATTCTTTGGTAGTTCCTAAAGTGATGACCACTTCAAATAATGAGTGAGATTTCAAACAACTGAAATTTCAAATGGCTATGTGCTTCAGTCTTTCCTTTGTGGAGTGAAATGCATACACATGAAGTCAATGTGAGTGAGAGTTTTGGTTGATCTATAACTCAGATTTTTTACCAGTGGATTTCTTCACATCTGGACTGGAGTCTGCTCAGAAATATGTATATATTCCTGATAGAATTTCACTCTGTTGGAAATGTCGTCCTCCAGCTGAATTTTATTATCCCATAGTTGCTGAAACACATACAAAGTGTAGTACAGTGAGTCCTGGCTAACATCTTCACTTTTTCCATATGGTGTGCTAATCTAGAAATTGTGACTGTAGAGGAATTCTATTATTGATTTGGGCAGCAGAGAGTATACACTTAGGAATTCTTAAATTAGTGCGTCTGTCCTGGACGTGACTACTATTCGGAACCAATGAATGTTGGAATGTTTTCTGGTTCTCTTAATATATTAGTTTTCCTTTTTGCAGTGGTCTGGTTATTTATTTTGGGAATTTAATTTATATATATATATATATTCATTGTGGACAATGCCAAGATTGATTCAGTTGTACTGTTTGGCATTTTTTTTCCAATTGCTGATTGGAATTTTTTCTTGTCAAAACATCTTGCTCAATAAATAAGTACTTTAAAAAATTCTTTTTGTATAAAAAAGTATTCAAACCACTTACTGTAAAGTTGCATTGTTTGAGTTATAAAAATATTTCTATTAGTATAATTGAAAAGAAAGCCATTAAAACCATATGAAATATTACATATTATTAAATAGTAAGACATGAGAGCACAATAGCAAATCACTTACTGAACAATACATAGCCTAATCCTCTACTGGAGTAAATTGATGTTGTTCCTTTGAAGTGAGTGCAGTCACATCAGATGAGGATGTGGCCCAAAGAATTGGAATTTTTTTGCAAGATAACTTGTATTTTTCTGTTAATGTTCAGTGTGTGAACATTTTATAGGCAAGTTGCATGCCACATCAGCTGACTTCAGAAAAATAGGAATTCTAGCACTTTAAAAGGATGCATGAGCTACTAAATCCAATACGCAAAAGATTTTTTTGGACTATAAACTGTTCTAGGGATAAAATTTCTTCTTCAAATTTAAAATAACTAATGAATAGTGAAACAAACTTAGGCAATATATTCTGAATGCAAGCAGAAGTAATTTAGTCTTTAAGCATTCAAAATGAGCCTGATAAAATGTAAAAATATTTTTATACTTGAATGAAGAAAATAGATTTTTTTCATTTAATTTTAAAGCCAAGAAATTGTCACTATGGGCCTGATCAAACTCCCACTGAAGTCAGTGGGGTCATTCTTTTGACTCCAATGGCAGCTGGATGAGGCCACTGAAGTGTGACTTCCTTGATTCCTACTTCCAACCTTTTAGGCTGTCTTGAATCACGAGACATCCACCTCCTGTCCTCACAAACACACAAACCCTCCTCAGAATACCCTTATAATTAACTATACTTTTCAAATGTATTTACTAGGGCATGTGTAAAAAAGATGAATATGATCTAACCAAAAAAGGAACACTAGAAGATACATACAGAATGATGGGGGGAAAGTTGCATTTTAAATTAACTTTATTTTTTTTCTTCTTTTAATAGATTATGGAAGAAACAAACACACAGATTGCTTGGCCATCCAAGCTGAAGATTGGCGCAAAGTCAAAAAAAGGTATATTTGCTTGTTTTACTTTCATATTTTAAAAAGATTGAAATTTTTTTTGTGAAAGACAGCACTGAAGTAACAGCATTTAATTTAATCACAGATGAGGTGATTTCTTATAATATTAGACCCTAAAGCTTTGTTTAATCTTTTTATTTTTCTTGGGTAAGTGTTGATTCTCTACTCATTTGAATTGTCTTGTATGCTTTAGAAGTTTAGCTGACATTGTGTAGCAATCTATTTTAAATTACAAAGTAGTCTAGAACTCTAAATGTGTTCAAAGCTTTTGACTGGCTGTCAATGTAATCATGGCTATGTCTACAAATTTAGACAAAGTTGTAAAGTCCAAATTAATACAATATAAGCAGTGTGACTGTTTTTTTATGGAACTGGATACTGATTGTGTTTAAGATCAGTAGTTCAAGGAATCAAACTGTTGTCGGAATGATGAGTGTGTGTGTCACCTGATTTCTTATTGAAGCAATACTTGAATTAAAACTCTTTCACAGTGCTGAGGGTATTTTGGTTGACACTGGTGCACAGATGAAGATAAACATGAGAAAGCCAAGATGGATTGTCCGTAAATCTATTTGAAATGTAAAGGAAATATTTGTCAAAAGGAAGAATAAGAATATCCCGATGGACTTTTTCAGTGTTGCAAACAATTAGTTAAACATAAAATAACCACAAAAAGCAATTGATGGTGGCAAAGTAGAAGATATCAGAAAATGGAGTTAGGCACTCACACTTGCAAACTTCTTAAAATCTCTGATACATGGTAGACTCTTAAACTTTCATTTCATAAACCAAAATGGTCATATTACCTTAACCTTTTAAACAGGGGAAGAACTCATGAGAGAACGAAAAGGTCTGTTCATAATTGTGCAGGCTCTATTTTTTTACGAGCCAGAGAGACCCAGCCTAAGAGAGTTTTTCCCCTTTCCCCATATGCTGCCTGGAGACAGAAAGCACATCTATGTGTTTAGAAATGCATACTGCTTGAGGAAAGAATAGCTAGATAGAAAGCATAAGGGAGAAATTTATTTAGTGGTAGTCAGACAGGTGAGGATCACATAGGTAGGAAAAGAATGCTTACAATCAGTGGTAAAAAGCAAAGTCTCCATGAAGACCTGTTCTCCACCTGGATCCTGCTATAGCCTGAGCTGTAAACAAGAAGGGAGAGAGGGAGTTCTTATAACAGAATTAAAAAAAAAAAAAAAAAAAAAAGTAAAGGGAAAGCAGTACGTGTAATACTGTTTGGATTTTAATAAAATATTTGATATTGGGTCATATCTTATGAAGTCTTTCATGCAAAATTAATTCATATCTGCTTGGATAGCCACACCGTTATGTGGAAATCTGGCTGAAAGCCATAAACAAAGGATAGAGCAATAGCAGTGTATTGAGTTCTGGGTTGTGTTTGGGGTTGTCATGGTTACCAAGCTAACTGCACTGCTGTCCCTTCTTGGGGTGGAGCCCTACAGGTATTATGTATCAGGCCCTTTACCTGTCTGGGTGGAATTCTGCAATTCACCCATTTTCAAACTAGGACCTGGGTACAGTCTCCTGGCTACCAACTGTAACAATTCCATAAGTGTAACGGGTTAGACCCTGCAAGCGTTTCTCTTCAGGAGCCTGTAATAGCATACATTTGCAGTGAGACGGAAACAGTTTCTTCAAAACAAAGCCTGATTTATTTTGCCCAACAGGTAGGTTCACAGTGCTTTGAGGAGTTGATTCTAAAATAAGCACACATGCTTCCTTACCTAAGCGTAACCTCTCCATCCACAGACATCTCAGGCATATCAGGCTTATTCTCCATCTCTGAGTTGGGAGGAACATCCTAAGATGCTTCCGCCTTGTCCCTAATCTCTGAATGTTTGACTCTCAGCCTTTTCACTCTCGCCTCCTGGCCAGCAACTCTCAGCTTACCCCAAATTCTCCTTTTTCTAAGGTCTGTGAGCCTTTTGAGTTCTTTTTCATCCCAGGCTTAGTAAAGAACAAAAAGTCCTTGCTGCCTTGATGGGAGCCAGGTACCGTATATTCTCTCACCAGTTGATGGTCCAGTTATCTTAACTCCGTTGAAGCTGGGTAACTGAGAGGCTGTCATATCTGTGTCATTGCGCCTTTCCTGCATGGCTGCTCAACAACCCCTTTACAACTTTGATTTAGCTCTCTTCATTCATATAGGGTAATATCACACAATCGAACAGGGAAACAGTCACAGATAATAGCCATACGAAATAATAACATGGGGAACAGTGCTAAGTGTAGGTGACTTGAACATCTTGATTAATGAACTAGGAGAAGAAATAAAATGTACATTTATGAAGTTTGCTTATGACATTAAATTCGAAGTAAGGTTGAATGCCATTGAGAGAAGAGAAATACAAAGGGTCATAGAGATTAGAAACATGAGCAGAAAATAACAATGAAATCTAGCTTGGAAAAATGCAAACTAATACAACTGAGGAAATATAGTCCAAAGCATGCACACATAATGAGAATGAGAAACTTGGAAAATCTTAATGCCAGAATAAACGTAGGGTGGTGGTAGATTGCAAATGAGACATTTTTGCAATGTGATACACCATTAAAAATGGTTAGTGTGGGTTTTGGGCTACAGGTTGTGAGCAGCATCAGGGCTAAAGACTTGTATCCTCTGATCAGTCATTGTATACGTGGGAGGTTGTGTACATACACACAAGATAGTACATTACAACAATATGTAGGGAGAGATCGTATCCCTTGTGTTCCTAAATTTTAGATAGGATGGCCCACATTTTAATAGTCCACACTGTTTCCCATCCCATTTACATTTGAATAAACTGCCCATTTGCAGCCACAGCAATTGTTTATGCGGAAAATAATACTGGCAAAGTGTTTGATGTATCTTGACTTCATTTCATAAAATTTAGCAGCTGCAACAGAGAAGGAAAGTCAGCACAGTGTAACCAGCCAACTGTCTGTGAACGGACTCAATGTTCTGAGACCTGACTGTAGCCCATCTTCTTGACTGGGAAATGAGTACCTAATTAGCAGTCACTTTGTTGGGGAGGAACAGAAGTAAGGCTTATAGAAAAGAATTATTGATCCAGCGACTGACAGGCAGAAAACTTTTAGTACTTTGAATGGAGATAAATGTGGTTCAGGGCATCTTATGCTCTAAATCCTAGGACGATGTTTCACCATCACCAAATTAGTAACTTTTACTAGTAAAGATGGCCTGAAATTTTGGTAGGATAGTACTTGGTGGATGTATTTTGTGGCCTTTTGTTAGTGATCTAAAAAAAAAAAACCCCTATAATCAGGAAAACATCCTAATTCCTTATTGAATGTTCATATATTGCGTGCTTTTCAATCTAGCATGAAAACAATTTATGGTTTACGACAGTATTTTTTCACTAATGTTGTATCATCTGGCTTTTATGATCAGCAGTTATTAATGCTATTCCAGGAATGACTGGTTGTATATCGTCTTGTTAATATATTAGACATGAGCATTAAAACTTGTCATGCAAAGTGTACATAATAGGATGCATCGTGATTCAGTAGATAGGGCATGGCAGTAGGAGTCAGGAGACCCAGTTATATTTTCTGGTACTGCAGGAAAATTGTGATGTGGGATAAACCAATGCACAAAGGTTAAGTGATCTGAAAAAGGGTAAGTCACTTAACCTCCTTCTTCTTAGGCTGTGAAATGATGATAAAGCTTTGCGATCCATGGTCAGAAAGTGCTACATATGAGATGATTATTACTAAGGATGGTAATTTAATAATACATGACAGCTAACTTGATATACACCCCCCTAAATAATTGATTCACAGAATATTTTACTTTTGGACCTTCCATCTGTTCAGAATGTAAGGAACTACTGAAGATCCTGTTTTTAGCAATTTTGTTAAAATATCCTGTATGACTTCACAAAAGCCAGAATTCACAAGTTAATTACTGACTCTCAACTGTTCTATAAAATCAAAACAGAGGAATTTCCTGCTCTAACAAGTAACAGATGCTTTAGTGTGTGTTGTTATGAAGAGGAGCTGAGGATAAAACATTTTGAAATGCATGTGTGTGTTTGTTTTCCAAACAAATATAAATTTTCCAAACATTAAAATAAGTTTTGAGGGAAACCATGTGTTCAGATTTTGTCACGTAAAAGTAGTTATTTGTAAGTTTTTGAGAGAGAATGAGAAATGAGTGACAGACATTCGTAATGATAGGATGCTGCATAGTCCCTCACTACTAGGGGATATAATGGGCAGAATTTTTTCTTGTATATTCATATGTTCTATTTGCACATTTTTGGGGATAGTGAATGATAGAGGTAGAATCTGATGTATTCTTGAACATTGTTTTGTCTAAGTCAAGGAAGCTAAAAATGTGCTCTTGTACTTAAGACCAAGTTACTTTTCTTGAAGCAGGTATTTCACAAGTTTCAGGTTTTTATTAATTGCGTGGTTAAAGATCTGTGAAGGTATTACTGCTTTCCCTGCCTTCGTTAATGCGGTGGTATTCTGTAGAAGTGCCCTTTTTTTTTTTTTTTTTTTTTTTTTTTTTTTTAAGAAGTCCATTCTTGGATTCAGCAGTGCCACTCAGGCTGGGACTCTAAATCCTGAGTGGTAATAACTTAATTTATATACATAATATGGGATTTCACCCACGCTCTTAACGCTTCTCTTTACTTTTTCATTCCCCTAATTCTTTTGTGACTTTATTTGTATCTGAACAAATCCTGCACTCATAAAGAAACTGTAATGTGATTGGTGGGTTGTGGGGTTTTTTTTGTTTTTTTTTAAAGTCTAAGCACTTATGGGACAATTTGATCATTCCAAGTCTCATGACTTCTTCAAGACTGGCAATTTCACCCCAGCTTTGTGGTCCTTTGTGACACAGGAACACCAAAGCTTCTTTTCTGAGTGTGACTTTTGCAAGAGCCTTGAAGAAGAGTACATTCAGTAGGGCTTGGGCATCTAAAGCTCTGACCTGGTGAGACTAGTCAATCTCACTAGTCAATCTCACTCACTATGAGGGTGGAGGAAGATGCCTCTTACTAAGGAGTCAAGGGGCAGGTAACAGTGAGCCAGTGGGAAAAAGTGATGAGAGAAAGTGGGGGAGTATGGGGAGAGTCAGGGTGCAGGGAGGGATCTGAGTACTCCTCACTCCCCTAACTGCTATGCCAGCTCATCAGTTACTCTCTCCCACTGACCATATTACTGCCAGCTCCCTCTCTCCATTCTTGCCCTGCCCCAGCTCATCCCACTGCCCAGAGCTCTTGCTGATCACCAAAGACCCTACTTTCAGTTCAGCCTTCTAACCGTGCTCCCCTACCCTAGTGGTTACTTAAGAGAGGAAAGTGGATTTCTAAACCTTCTATCCAATAGGGAGACCAGCCTCCATTTTTGTGTTTACATCGTATGAATATAAACTTTCAAAGTTGAAGTCACTCCCAAGTTGAGGCAAGAACTTCCCATAATGGCCCCAAAAGATTATTTAATTATATGCCACAATTATTAATCTAATACCATGATTTTTGCCAGAGGATATCACCATGATTTGAATTGTTGGAACTGGCACTCTTACTGATGTGCACACAAACTTCCATTAATGTTAGAGGGAGTTGCCTGTGTGTCAGCAGCAGAAAATAGACTTTTTGAGTGTTTCCACTTTTTTATGGTCATTTAAATTCCTTTGTTCAAAATCCATTAAGTAGGCAAATTGTGATTTTAGTTGGATTCTTGTAATTCAAGCACACTACTGTTTCATCCGTGCTGCCAAATTTGCAAGAGAATTTGAAATTGTGTAAAGTTCTTCTCCGCATTATGAGATTCGTAATTAAGAGCACACTTCCATAACTTCAAAATAATGAAAAAGTAATTTTATACATCCTTAAGAATGCTTTGTGAATGTAATTGTGAAGAGTGATATGAGTTGTTGATTTATATTTAATTCTAGGATAAGATTTTTCAAAAGCACCCATATCCTATTTTCAAAAGTGACTGAGGCACTTTGGAGCCTAAGTTCCAAGACTTTCAGTGACACTTGGGATTCTAAGTGCCCAAATCACTTTTGAAAATGAGACTTAGGTATTGTCTGCATGGTATGGGTATGAATTTACAGTGCACCAACTCGCCATGCGGTAACGTCCTGTGTGGACACTGCTGCAGTGTACTGAAATTCCCAGAGTTCAGCTTTAGCTCACAACTATTTGAAAGCGTAGTACATCAAGCTGCACACTAGGATTTTTAGCATGCTGTAGCAATATTCATGGGGTATGTTGCTGTGTGGCAGACTGGTGTGGTATAAATTCAAACCTGGCTTGCCACTCAGTAACTATCCATATAGATGAACCCTTAGGCTCCTGAATCACTGAAGTGGGTTTGAAAATGTTACTCCTAGTCTTTTTTTTTCTCCCTTATTTGGTGAATATTTTCTTACCATTTCCCCCTTGCCCCCCTACACTTTTCTTTCACACAGTGGTGGTGGTTGTTCCCTAGTAGCTCCTACCACTGGCATCTCCCGTACGCGATGTGTGAGGTCATGCTGTGTGGAGGACGTTGTTTTCAGTGTTGAGCAGGATGGAGCAGCTGATGCTTGGCAGGCTGGATCTGGCTTTCAAGGGAGCCCTTGCTGCCTCAGGGCCCCCTGCGATTGCAAGAGTTGCATGTGCCTAACACCTCCACTTTTTCTACAGATCTCAGTCTCTAGTTTTTCTTTAGCTTCAGATTATACACACACTCATCTTTCTTCTGTTTAGCTTGCCATGGCTTCTTTTCTCAGTCTGTATCTGCCTTCTCGCCGCCTCCTGTTTCATTCCCCTTCATCCTTTAATTTGAGATCTTCCCCATTTTTCCAAAACTTTTATGCTGCCATTTATTTTTTTTAAAAAAATCTTGAAAAATGTTTCTGGTCCTCTTTCTGTGTCTTATTTCCCCTACCTGTTCTCATTTCTGCCTATTCCCCCACTTATTTTCTCTACTGAAGACTTCACTCTCTAGAAGTGAGTGAGTCCCAAACTCCACCACTTCCATTAGCATTCTAAGCAGAGAGCCAAAGTACTAAATACATCTTGTGATTGAACTTCCCTCCAAGCACAAGTGTAGTTCAGGAAAGCTTGCACTATTACAGCTTGAGCTGTGTATGTTTAATGGATAAACAACTAATTTGTTAACCCGGGCACAGTTGTCAATCCAGCAGTTAATGAAAAATTCATGTAAAAAGAAAGTGAAGTAAAACAAAAATGCCCTCTCTCCTCACCACCACCAGTGTTGTTCTCTTTTCCGAAGAGGAAAAGAATTAAGGAAGACTCATATGACCCTAAATCCAATGTACGTAAAGAACTGCTGCTGCCATGTTTCTGTGAAGAAAGGGGCAGGCCTTGGGTAGTTATTTGTGGAGGGATATAGTAAATATAACGTGGATTTCTACCCTAAGAATATTAGAAGGTTTCTGCAAACTTGTATACCCTAGTGCAGCGGTTCTCACCCTTTTTCTTTCTGAGGCCCACTGAACAGGCTATAAAAACTCCATGGCCCAGCTGGGCCACAACTGTTTTTCTGCATATAAAAGTCAGGGCCAGCATTAAGGGGTAGCAAGCAGGGCAATTGCCTGGGCCCCCACACCACAGGGGGCCCCACAAAGCTAATTTGCTCCAGGGTTCGACATCAGTCCTGGATGGTCGTGCTCAGGGGCTTGGGCTGCAGTCCTGCACAGTGGGGCTTCAGCTTTCTTCCCTACGTAGTTACTCTAGGCATGCCTGGTGTTTAGACTAGCACCTGAAACCTGCTCGGCTCTGGTTGAGACCCATTGCCCTAGTGCATAGGCAGAGGAGATGTCAGGAAAGAAGCACTCACAAGAAGTAGTATGTCTGATGAAGTAAAGTATTGGAGGAGTACATGAGGAGGAAGAGAGGACCTAAAATACAATTGCACTGATGGTATAAGTGAGGGAAATGAATCACTGTGGGTTAACAATGCTGGCATTCCTATCCCTGCAGTTGTTTGAGTTTTAGTAGATGATTTTTTTTCTTCATTCAGGGCCTAAATCTTAGATACTGTAGAGAGAGCTCTTAGACAGCTGACTAGCCTGATGATTTCATTCTGTGGTTATATTGATTAAAGGTCACATAGGGAAGACCCAGACCAAATATAGTATGGCCATTTTTGTTGCTGACTTGATTTTGATCTGTTAAGAGGTATAGTAGCAACTCTAGCCAAGTTAAGAAAAATACTACTGCCATTATTAGCTGTACAGAACAGGATTCGATTGGTTATTGCCCTGACAATAGCAAGCATAGACATTTCTTCTTCTTGCTTATGCACAGAACAGATTAATTCAACATCATTTATGCCCTGATGTCCCCAAAAAGTCAGGTGAGCAGGCCCTTGGCTTTTCAAGGAAAAATTCATATTAAAATGCAGGAAAGTTCTTTCATCATAGAAGAAGCAATACACTGTAAAATTAAAGTCTGATTTGCATGAAACTTGATAAGTTAGAATTTAGAATGAATGGAGGGAATAGGGTTTGTTTGAATTCTGTAACCCTTAAATTCAAATATTGAACGAGAACTTCTCATTTGAGTTATTCCAAAGAGATTTTTTATACATATGCAAACATCTGAATGCATATGAGTGAATTGACCATCTGCTGTTGTGATATAATTTTCAAATATAGCTGAACTCTAATTTAATGTAGTTCAGAAAAGTTCTCCTAGGTATTTTTTCCTAATAAGTACTTAATCATTTTTTCAATCACTGTATGTAAAAAGAGAGACTGTAAACAACAAGGAATTTTCAATTATATCAAAACTGGTGATTTTTAATATTTTTGATATTCTGTTTGTAATGAAGTTTCATATATAAAAGCCTGGCTTCCATAACAGCAGTTTAGCATGACAGCTTGGCCAGTTTTTAAACGTCACATGTGCAAACACCTCTTAACTTACTCACGTGTTCCACTAACAAATTACATCATTTCTTAAAAGAAAAAAATGCATCCCTTCTCATTATGCAATATAGGGTTTTTTTAGTGAGTAACTGGAGTGAATCTCAACTTCCCTCAGAACTGACTCGGAAAAGAGCCAACAACTGATTCACCAACTCTACTTTCTGCTGCGTGTTCCTTGGTTCCCCTTTCAAAGTACGGACCAGCCAAACTCTGCTGAGACCTAATAGGTTCACAACAAAAGGTGTCTGGCGATAGTTCTATTTTTAAAAAATTAGATAAACAGGACTGTGAGGTGGCAACAGATGTGTAGGAAAATTTTGCCACAATGAGAAATGTCTCTAGGGAATATTTAAGTAGTCTGGGACCCTAACATTATACAAACATCTGTGTCCAGTTTGTAACACTGCAAATCTCTTGGTATCAATGAGATTTACTGTTTATAATAAGAATGATTCTGATAAATACAAATCACAGAGAAAATAACTTTTTTCTATGGTCATTGGGAAAACTTTTATTTAAAAAGAAGGTACCTCAGTACTCCGTGGTTAATTTTAAAAGTTCCATACCGGCCTTGATCAGATCACTAGGCTATTTATTGCTTTAAAGAGAAGGCAAATTGCCTCAGTTTGCTGTTCCTCTCCTCCTCTCCCCAATAATTTTCTGTTTCACATCCCTGGAGATTCTCATCTGTTGGGGAAACCCAGTTACAACACAATAGTTCCCTGGCAATTAAACATGATCTGATCCTCCTTTGTGTAGGGGACTGAACTGCATTTCAGTCATGTGAGGGCATTATCATTTTACAGCTGGGAGCCCCAACGTGGTGGTGGTTTGAAGAGTATAATAGTAGAAAAAAGATACAAGAAAATATACTAAAATTGAAGATTATTTTCCAATTAAAGACTCAGTTGTACTATGTAATTGGAAACTGGGTGAAAATATTTGTAAAACAACTTTCCAATTTTTATGCTGTTCTAAGATTAAAAGTTTACTATTTTTTTCAAAAGGGGGTAAAAAGGAGTTAGCATGGTCTATTTATAGCTAAATTTAACACTGATTACTTGCAGATCACTTCTTCGTGCATTGTACAGAACATACCATATGCAATGCATTTATAGGTTTCAGAGTAGCAGCCGTGTTAGTCTGTATTCGCAAAAAGAAAAGGAGTACTTGTGGCACCTTAGAGACTAACAAATTTATTTGAGCATAAGCTTTTGTGAGCTACAGCTCACTTCATCGGATGCATTCAGTGGAAAATACAGTGAGGAGATTTATATACATAGAGAACACGAAACAATGGGTGTTACCATACACACTGTAACCAGAGTGATCACTTAAGGTGAGCTATTACCAGCAGGAGAGCGGGGGGGAGGGCTTTTTGTAGTGATAATCAAGGTGGGCCCTTCGGGAAGTAGTCTGAATGTTGAACTGGGATACACCCCTGTCAAGGTTCCTTCCCCACCCTGAACTCTAGGCTACAGATGTGGGTACCTGCATGAAAACCCCCCAAGCTTCCTTTTTACCAGCTTAGGTTAAAACTTCCCCAAGGTACAAACTATTTTACTCTTTGCCCTTGGACTTCCACTGCCACCACCAAACGTTTATCTGGGTTTATTGGGAAAACATTGTTTGGAAACGTCTTTCCCCCCAAAATCCTCCCAACCCTTGCACCCCACTCCTGGGGAAGGTTTGGTAAAAATCTTCACCAATTTGCATAGGTGACCACAGACCCAAACCCTTAGATCTTAAAACAATGAAAAAAGCATTCAGTTCTTGAAAAGAAACATTTTAATAGAAGAAACAGTAAAAAGAATCACCTCTGTAAAATCAGGCTGGTAAATACCTTACAGGGTAATTAGATTCAAAACGTAGAGAATCCCTCTAGGCAAAACCTTAAGTTACAAAAAGACACACAGACAGGAATATTCATTCTATTCAGCACAACTTAATTTCTCAGCCATTTAAAGAAATCATCATCTAACGCATATCTGGCTAGATTACTTACTATGTTCTAAGACTCCATTACTGTTCTGTCCCTGGTAAAAGCATCACACAGACAGATCCAGACCCTTTGTTTTTCTCCCTCCTCCCAACTTTTGAAAGTATCTTGTCTCCTCATTGGTCAGGTGCCAGCAAGGTTATCCCAGCTTCTTAACCCTTTACAGGTGAAAGGATTTTTCCTCTGGCCAGGAGGGATTTTAAAGGTGTTTACCCTTCCCTTTATATTTATGACAACCCCTGGAAGGGGAACGGAACTGTTAACTGGCCCAGCTGGAGAGCTGGGGCCAGAAAGGGTGAAGAGTCTCTACGGAGGAAGCCCTGGGAACCCAGCCCCATATCGGAGTCGAGGAACTATTTGAAGGCTAACCCAGAAGGGGTTGTGGGACTCTCTAGAGACCGAGTCTGGGGAGGGCTGCAAAGATACCAGTGAAGGGGTACTGGGATAGGCCCCCTGTTAGACTGTATACCTCTGTAGTGTTCTGTTTGTTTCACATGAACTGTATGTGGCTTAGCAGAGGGCAGAGGTGTTGAAAACTTGCATGAGAAACCATGACAGAAGTTACAGAAACACTTAATTATTTGATAGGAATTCTGTAAATGGAATTTTTTATTTACATTGATTTCTCAATAGCATGAGCACGAGTGATAACATGGTTACCATGTTAGAAATTTGCTAATTACACTTCCATGCAGGAACCAGTTTGATGAGAGATTCCAAAGAATGCAGTTCTCTGGATCAGTGAAGTTTAGCACATCACAAATGTGATACACTTGATCTCTGGAGCAAGACATGAGATGTGCAACAATTAATTCAGTGTAGGATATGGACGCTCCCATCATCATTTATAGGGTTGTCAAGTATATTTAAAAAAAGAAATCCAAGTGAGAGAACTGAAAACCTTCTATAGGCAGCCCCCTCTCTCTTATACCAAGTGGGGGTCCTGATCAGGTGCCTCCATGGATTTCATCTGTGGAATTGTGGCAGTGGGGAGATGCAGTTTCTGAAGGTCCCAGGCAATTTAGGAATTTGTAGGTCAATACTAATATCTGAAACTCCACTCAGCCACAGCCAACCAGTACAGATCACTGTACACTGGTTGAATATGTTTAGAACATAAGAACGGCTGTACCGGGTCAGACCAATGGCCAATCTAGACCAGTATCCTGTCTTCCAAAAGTGGCCAATGCCAGGTGCTTCCGAGGGAACGAACAGAACAGGTAATCATCAAGTGATCTATCCCCTGTCCCCATTCCCAGCTTCTGGCAAACAGAAGCTAGGGATACTTCAGCGCATGGTTTTACATCCCTTTCCATCCTGTCTAATAGCCATTGATGGACCTATCCTCCATGAACATTTCTAGTTCTTTTTTGAACCCTGTTAAGGTCTTGGCCTTCACAATATCCTCTGGCAAAGAGTTCCACAGGTCGACTCTGCATTTTGTGAAGAAATACTTCCTTTTGTTTGTTTTAAACCTGCTGCCTATTAATTTCATTTGGTGACCTCTAGTCCTATGTGTTATGAGAAGGAGTAAATAACAGTTCCTTGTTTACTTTCTCCACACCACGCTAGATACTCTGCTTAACATATATGTTGTCAGTGGTTTAGTTTTTAAAAGACTTCAGGTGCAGCCTCAACTGAATGGTGTTTAATCTTGAAGTAATAAAAGCATTAACTGTAGCAAAAAGAAAAGGCCACAACCTCCTAGCAAGAAGTAGATGAAAACAGCCATCTTGCACAGTACAGAAAGATGTCCATCCAGCAATAATAGAGAATGCAATTTACTTCTGTACGAGGTCTTTTGTGCAAATTTGGGCATCCATAATTTGCTTGACTTATAAATGCCAGGCAGACATTTTGTCTGCCTGTGAAGATTAGATGATGATATTGTAGAGCAAGAATACTAGAATTTCAGTTTATTGTCACCAAGGAAGGAGCCTATATGGAAACATTCCAGACACTCTAGCCATATGGAAACTGCCTAGCAAAGTCTCTGCTGTTTTCCTTGGAAATATCAATAATGCTGAAGTTAGGATATTTGTCACATCATTTCAGTTTACATAGCCAGACATATATGACGGTGGCATAACACAAGATTTACCTCTTGATTGATTAACTTGTTAATGATAACAAACTGACTTATTTGGCTGAAGTGCTGTAATTCTTTCTAACTGCCAATTTATGTAAAAAAAAAAATGTACTGGAACAGTGTTTGATTAGTCTATTATTGCCAGCCTCAAGCATTCAAAAATCATGAGACTGGATTAATGAGATTTTTAAAACAGTATGTTTGAGCTTTTTATTTGTCTTCTGGGATGTGCACTTTTAGGGTTCATACCTTCAACCAGGAGGTCTAGAAATTAACTTTTTAAATGAAAGCTGAGATTCTTCTGAATTCATGTAGCAAAAGGTCTAGAGCTTTAAGAAGAACATCAAACACTGCAAGACTTGTGATATTCAGCAGTGCTGGACTGCATAGCCATGCAAGCTAAAAGGCTTGTTGTGCTTTCTGGTTGCAATACATCATCAGGTATGTTTGAGTTAAGGTGGGGATAATATGAGCATTTCTGAACTGCATCTTACAGTCTTTTTGTTTTTGTTTTTGTTTTGTTTTAGTATGTGTGTGAGAGACCTACAAGTTACTGTTACAGAGAATACATCTCTAGAGCCCTGCATGGTTACAAAATTTGTGTCCACATCCAATCCGTAAAAATGGTCAGAGGATATCCTCATCTTCAGATATAAAGCAGATATCCGCAGATTTGCAGGCCTCTAGAAACAAAATTTGTATCCACATCCAGTCCACAAAAATGATCCACAGATATCTGTAGATAGACACTTTGGAAAATGTTGGCAACTCTCTTTAGAATGTCTTCCATTCCTTTTGGACTGGAAGTTAACTGAATATAGGACTACTTTTCCAACTTCTTTCACTTCGTATTTTGCCACATGGTTTCAACTTTTACAGTCACGTAAGCTGTTGCATCATATAAATCTCTAGTTAAAGACAACATAGTTACTGTGGGGGAAAAAACCCTCTGGTACTGTTTAATACTAGGAAGCCTTAAATACCTTGCAAAAGTGTATTCAATATTTTGCACTTTTTCGTTAGCAAACGTTATACTCAAATAATAATGCTCAAATAAATTAGTTAGTCTCTAAGGTGCCACTAGTACTCCTTTTCTTTTTATACAAATACATGATGAAGTTTTAATCGTCAGTGCTGTTTCCTGGTAGATTTTTGGGTAAGGCTGAATGGAACTACTAATCAAACTACCAAAGTTTAAAGCTAGTTCCTATAAAAGACCAACATTTTTTTTATACATATGACTGTCAGCTGATCAGTGAATAGTATCCCTGAAACATACATTTTCTAAACCTTAGACACCAAATTTTTTCTTATCTTTGGATATTTATAAGTGGTGATTAAATCCATAGTAGGCTTATCATTTGGTCCACCACTGGGTTTGAAAAGGTTTATGATTTAAAGTAACAACAAACATCAACAGTCCAGTCTGAGTGTAAGAGAAAACTAAGTGGTGTTTGCCAGTTAGGATTTGTGCTGGTTCCACTTAATTTAGCAGGTCATGGAACAAGAGAGACTATTGAGAACTTTTGAAAAACTGTTTTACTGATCCCTTTTTAAATATAAAAGCCTTTTTGGTTAAAAGCATGGGACAAGAAATGCATAAATGAAGTCACTTGTTAAATCAGTTGTTTCTTTTATCCTTACAAGCTGATATGGTTTGTATACTTTTTAGCACGGGTAGCTACTAGGCACTTATTATCAAGGAATGTGTTTTATCTTGTAGAATCAAAATCAGGAAATATGGGACATATAGCTCACTAAATTTAGATAAAATAGCCAGATCTTAAATTCAACTGAGACTGGAGCATTCCAGTGTATGCCAGCCAAACCAGTATGTGATTTTTATATTGTCCATGATATTTCTACGGTGTTGACGAGATGTTTGTGTGTGTGATATAAGTGAAGCTTACAAGAAATGCACTGACTAAAATTCAAAGTTTTTTAAAATTACTAATTTAAGGTTATAAGTATGGAGGCTTGTTTGTGTAATCTCCTCCTATCTTCTCTGTCCCCCATTTTTTAATCTCCCTCGTCTTGTTGAATCATCTCTACATCGTAGATCAGTTTCTTCTGGGACGGGAAGGTATTCTTGGTTACTATTATGTGAAACATCCAACAAGCTGTTGTATCCAGTACAAATATTTAATCGTTGCTTAGCTGTGGTGGTGATAGCCATGTGATAAACTGCATTTACAATTCACCTTTGACTAGGACTCTGCTTACTAACCCTTATTCTAACCTCCCAAGTTGCAACTTCAAAAAAAACCTCAGGTCAAAAAATGTTTCCTCCCCAAATGTGGAATTTGATACCAAAATTACATTGACCTGCTGCTAGGGTGAGCAATATTCAGTCCTGCACTAGTTTGGTGTCCACTTCAGTATCTCATGATCCGTCAAAACTAGGAAAGAGGAGCTTGATACCACAGGAAAGGACAGCACCCCTGCTTTATGATGGGGGTACACAGTACTTGTATCTAAGCCCTTGAACATCCTTCATTTTTGTACTTTGCAGTTAATGTTTGCATTACATATTTTAGGTATTTTTAACAGTGATTTGCTTTTATAATTTTATTTTTAATTTGTCTTTTCATAGGGTTAGAACAGTTGGTCATAAGTAACTAATACACTAGCTTTACAGATAGAAGGTTACAAAACTAGTCAATGAAAATTTTAAGAACATGCAAATATTTCTAAAAATTTTAGATAATGTAGCGTGTTCAAAACACACAAAGGAATAATATGGCATAATTTTTTTCTCTTTCTGAGTTTGGGATAGCAGAATTATTCATGCATTACTCAAACAGTACCAGTAAAACTTTCAGCTACATGACCCCATTATGTTTTTATTTGACACACTTCTTACGAAAAAAGTGTTTTAGAAATGTTTTAATTGTATTTTTTTTATCACTAGTGTTTCATTTCAGATTCCTGAAACTTCTCCAGGATGGAATATTGATCATCCTGCATCTTAATAATTTACTTTTTTGGTAGAAGAAAATTGCGTATTTGGAAAACCAGGAGGGAAGGTGTTTATACTTTTTCCAAAAATAAAACCTCAAAGGTGTTTGAAGCTGCTCAAAAGTTTGCATTGTCACACGTAGTTCTAGCAGAGAGGAATAAGGTGGTGATAAAAGGTATTCAGAAGTGTATGATAACATGTGATAAATAATTGCATTTATCTTCATCACGTCTTGGGTTTATATGTAATCAGCTACCTGGCATTTTCCCTGGGATGGACTTAGAGCCAGTTTACCCAGCTCCTAGGGCAAGGGGTGTGGCCAGGATGAAGGGGGCATTGTCAGACAGCTTGTGTAGTTGCTGTCGTGCATTCTGGTCCCTTTGGGCTCTAGACATCGAGTGTACTGTCCTCGAATGCGGGAGAGGGGATTCCTGTGCAGAAATGCTGCCAAGATTGGCTTCTTTGTGGCTCCCTGCTTCGTCTGGGCTCGTTGCTTATTGAGGAACTGGATATTATGTCTTTAACTCTGATTTCAGTGCTTTCCCAGCTAATCTATAACAATTGAATGACTTGCTGGATGTGAACACAAGCTAGTCTTAGCACTATGTAGATTTTTCAGCTTTTCAAAATCTGGTGGTTTTGTGTAATGCTCACTCTGGTTGATGTGGCTGGACTCCTTTTAGCTCTTCTAGATGGCTGTAAAGAATAAAAATAGATTTATTCTGTTATGCACATGTGACTGCCCTCTTTGGGATGGAAAATCACATAATTTCATGATCTTAAATTTTGCAAGACATGGCATTCCAATACAGTTTTGTCGCTATGCAAGACCACAGGATGGCAAATTGTCTAACAGAATATTTATACATTACATAGTCTCAAAAGTGCTTTTAAGTATTTATGATATTGCACAATTAACTAACTTTTTTGGACACAAAACAATGAGTTATGAATCAAGTTGCCATGTCCAAAGAAGAAACTATGGTCCAAGTCAACTCTTGCCTTGACTTCTTCATTCTGGTAAGGGAATTATGCATGAAACTCTCCACACTCCACGTTGATCATTTTACTGATTACTATAAGTGGGGCTGGAAGCATGGGCTACAATTAAAGTAACCTGAGGTATTCCATTTTAAAATCTGAATTTCAGTTTCTTAGAACTTTGCCAAACGTTAACCATTTGGGCTGAAATTTTATATGCTGGGCATCTTCTCAGGCTGAATTTCTTTCTGGAAAATTTAGTCACAATGGTTTGGCTGTTTTTCTAGGACAAGGTTAAGGAAAAATCCATTTTGCTGGTTGTGTAAAAATTAAATAAATTTGAGACTTTCTTTGAAATGCGTTAGGACTTAGGGTTGCAAATTTTGGATGGATGTATTCCTGGAGATTTCATCATATGACACACTCTTTAATACCTGGAGACTCCAGGCCAATCCTGGAGGGTTGGCAACCCTACAGTTCATGCTTTGGAGCAGAGGCTTAATGTCAGAAACGTGCCTCTTCCTGTTCTTGTGAAAATCCATCCAAATTTTGACGAAGTATAAGTGAAAAATCACAGTTCACGCTTGCTCAGGAGAGACCAAACAGTTAAAATCTCAGAAGATTCAGTTGTCACCGGGCATAATCAGTCACGTCACAACTTGTGTGACCTTAGTTCTTCCCTTAATTTTTTCCAGAGAGCCCCTGCCTCATTCTGTGTACAAAATGGATGGTACTCAATAAATGTGCACCTGTAGGGTATATTTTTCCCCATTGTTCAATGTGTTGTCCTATGTTATATTTACTGCACACTATTCAAACCCAGTTACAAGAATAGAATTATTAATTTCCTCCTGGGCTTTTCTGTGGCACTCATCACTAGAATATCTGTTTTTCATAAATATTAATTTATCGAGATCTCTGATGTAGGGGGTGGCTTCATCCCCATTTTAGGGACACAATTAATGACCATCTCTGGAAAAGTTTGTTTTAAGCGACTTACTTTGCATCATATAAGAACTCTGTGACAGAGGCAGGGATAGAATCCAATTCTCAAGAACATCATTTAGCAGTCTTAACCATGAGATCGTCCTTTCTCTTCCTGCAGTTTTGCCCCTGCCTCATTCACTTCCCACTTCTGCAACAAATGAGACAGAGGTCTTATAGACCACAGCCTCCTTTTCTACATAATTCTGATTCTTCCACAGGGTAGGTCCTTCTTGTGCACTAAATGAGGTAAGAGTCCTGTGGAGAAAATCTACTTAAAGAGCGTATTACAATATACATACACAAGGGGGCCAAATTAATGTTGCACAGGCTTAATTCTGGATTTTCCTAACTTCTGAGTACTTGACTTTGCACCCCTAGTGTTCTTTTAACATAGTTTTTTTGTGTTTTGTAACACTATGTACTCTAATTTAACTTTTCAAAATTATAAGCAAATAGTGGTTGTGAGAACTGATAAAACTAGAGACGGAAGTCCTCTATCTGCTGAACAGATTAATTCAAACATCATTTTAAGCTTCTCCAGATCACCCCAATAAGATATCTTCTCTTTTCTGCAGGGACCATCTTTATAGGATAAAGTTGAAAGTTGTCAGTCTCCACACACATTCAGTCCTTTTGAATGAGACTGCCATTAAGGATTCCAATTAGTATTAATTTGAGTGTTGTTTTAGGGCAGTAGGCATCTGTCTGCTATAACAGAGCCCACCAACTAATTACATGTAAGCCTGCATACAGCTGTTGTAGGGTACTTTTAAACTAACTCCACATGTTCCTCCAATCGCTATGTGAAATTGGATCACAGAAAGTTAAAAATGAGACCACTTCATATGAGATTGGTATGTCCCATGATTTTTGATTTCCATATGTCTAAGATCTTATTCCATAATTTATTAATGTTGACATTTTTGTGCTCCAGTTGTACAATTTCCAAACATACCTAAAGGGAAGGATGTTGTTAACTACTTTTAACATAAGTGAAATAAAACAAGGAGTCAGCAGCTGTGAAAACAGTCTAAACTGCAGTTGTGGTCTTATCTCTCTTGCTTTACTGCATACTTAACGTGTGTCTCTTAGTCTCCATGGCTACCTGCTAGGCAGCAGAATCCTCTAGCCTGGCATGCCCTGGTGTCAGAACTCGCTAATGGAAGGGGAATTCAAGACTACTGGTTTATTGAGGCCTGTGTTCTTTTGTCAGCAGAATTTTTTAAAGCTGTTTAGTTTTGGTTCCCAAGGTATAAAGTGTAGATCTGACTTTATAGCAGTTCAGCAAGGGTTTTTTAAAATCCTGGCATTTAAATGGTTTTTCCTTATTGGTCCCCATGACAACAGAACTGTTGCTGTAGGTATTCTGTGTCAGTTTTGCTGTAGATTATGCATGAAACAAAATTCCTTTACAGCTCTCTTTTGGGTCCCCCCTTCACAAAAACCAAAAAAAGGATTCATTCTGATTTTAAGGTGTCTTATGGTCTGATAATTTTGTATTTAATTATCATTAAAATTATGTAAACATTAAACTTTTTATTAAATCAGTAATATTTTTGTATGTATACGAATAGACGAGAACAGGCACAGTTTATGGCGTCTCTTGAAAGAATCTAATACCACATGAAGAAAAAAATCTTGCCAGTTAGGCATAAAACCGAAAACTCAGTTAGAAGAGGTGGTGCAGACTTCTGTGGGTTTCTTAAAATAATTGTTCATGTTCTTTAGTGTGTAAATTCAACTTACAATTTTAAGCGTTGGGTTTTCTTTACTGGTACAATTATAATTTCTTGGGTTTCCACACTGATAAAAAGGTAACAAATTTAAAAAGCCAACCATTTTCCAAAAACGTCAATCACTGAGTGGTAAATGCTGGTATAGAATGGCTTTTTGAAACATTCATTTTATAAGATGTGCATTGTTTTGGGACTCGATCCTGCAAGGTGGTGAGCACTCTGCTTCTAATCCAGCAAAGCACTTAAGCACATTGTTTAACTTGAAGCAAGTCTATATTCCATTGATATAAATGGGACTTATTTAAGCATGTGCTTAAGTATTTTTCTTTGTTATAGTGGTTGTCTTTTTAGATTCTGCAATGGGACCATCTTCTCTAGTGCTGTTTGGAACAATTCTGAAAACATTTTTTGTCAATTTTCTGATTTGTTAAAATCAAAATGTTTTGCATGAATGGTTTGTTCGTGGTCTCCTGCCAGCTCACTGCCCAGCTCCTCAGCAGCCTGCTGAGCCAGGAGCCTGGGAGGTTGGGAGTCAACATTCCCAGGGCTTGTGTCCTCCCTGCAGCCTACCAGGCTCGCTGGCTGCCTGCCATGGAGTCAGGGACACTGGAGGTCCTTGTAGCTGTGGACTGAACTTGACATAGTTCTTGTCAGTTTCAATGCTGCTCATCTCTGAATAGCAATGGTAAAACTGACCATCATTTTATTGTCAAGTTAACAAGAGTCTGGTCAGTTTCACACTGCTGTGCAGTGATGGGCAGCAGTGAAAATGACAAGAATTATATCAAGTTCAGTGTCGCTTCCAAGGTCCCAGCTCTACTGCGACTTACCTGGTGGGCTGCCGGGGATCCCAGAGAGCATTTTTCATTTTGGAAACACTATGTTTTGATGTTTCTGAAATAAATATTGTGGAATTTCAGTTCCACAAAAATGTTCAAGTTTGTATATTATACAGATTTGAGATGAAAATATTTCTGAAAAAGCTGGAAATTTTCCCAGAACTAAAATTAGGTTTCCTGGCCATCTCTAGTTTCCAGTCTTGTATGCACAATGCCCAGCACAATGGGCTGCTGATCCTAGTTGTAGCCGTTAGCTACTACCAGAATAAAAATAATAAATAAGTGCTTTGCTGGATTTAGAGTTTGAGTACTCAGCAGCTTCTAGGTAAACAGACATTGGTATTGTATTTTTGTTTTAACAGTTAACAATTTTTGTTTGGTGTAAATCTAAATCACAGTACTATCAACTTTAATCGATTTTGATTTTTTAGTGAATATATGAGTTAGAAATTTGAAGTTAAGTGGTTACTGTCATCTGAGCTTTATTGGTCCTTTATTGTTGGAGATGCTTACGTATACAGAACAAATTTTTGCTTAGTTTTTCACATGGCCAATAATTTTTCAGGTTAATTCAACTAAGCACTATGGACACATGACCCCTGCAATGAATCAGTACATAGCTTGTAAAAAAAAGGTGGTATAATATATTTTGTGTTTTACACTTGGTCACATCTTGAACATGGTGTAACATAAGTCACAAACTTCATTTTATTTGCTGTAATTTTTGAAGAAAAATTAATAAAAATATCTCACTAGTTTTATGCTTTTTAACAGAAATACTTGTCAATTTATAATTTAATATGAAGTGAGTTGGCCTACTAAAATTATGAAGCAGCAGTTAAGTTTTATGTATTACCATGTATGGGCAATGTCCTGTTTTCACACTGTCCATTTTCACACTGAATGTATTTGAGTACATTTCCACATGTCCAGATCAAAGAAGGTAAGGCTAGGTTTGAACTCTCAATCTGGATTTTGAAGTTCAGAAACTCTGCCACAAATCTCATCATATTTTTCATGTGAACATTTGTTTTAAAATTGTAATTTTCACGCAAACTCAAATGCATGAGTGTTCACAGAAAGTAAGTTTTAAACAAACCATTGTTTGAGTCATACCCCTGGTCATCTGCTTCGTTACTGACTATAGTTAGTGATAATAAATTTCCAGGTTCGTAAATATAATATGCTTGTTATATTTTGTATTGGAGGGGACACTGCTTGACACAGCTGGAGAACAGAGGTCCCACAATAGATTACTAGAGCTATGGTAGCGATTTGGTTAAACAAGCCAGACATATATATTTCATCACATTCTTCACAACTAAGACAAAGTGCACGTGCACACAATTACTACTTGTGAATCTAAAAAGACAGTATTTAACTTATGCACTTTATAGGAATGAGGGCAAGGCCTACATGGCCCGTAAATGAAAAGGTCTATAGTATTCTAAAATTCTGTACTCCTGCTTTTCTACTGTCACTGTCAAAATATCTACCTCCCACAGAAAGACTCAAAGCCTCAGTGATTTCCTCAAATTTTTCTATTGATTATAGGGGTTAAACTCATCTAATAGGGAACAGAAGCAATACCATGTGACTTGTGATCTGCAACTAATCAAAACAGATCCTATTTCAATTATAGCGTAATAAATACTCAAACGGTTTGGAATTGGAATACAATTAAAATATGTAAAATAATGTAAAATATTTAAAATGTGAGTAACTTCAACAAAAAAAAGTTGAGGAAATCACTCTGCAGTGTTCTATGAGAAGAACAACGCTGAATTCATGGTCTTACTCATTGAAAAATACTCTAATTTTTAGTCCCTAGCCTAAATGGATGCTGTGTAAAGAACAAAAATGATAACTTTGCCTAGTTATAGAATAGAAACCCAGAAATTATCACTACCTCTGAACCAAAGGCAAGAGATCAGCATATAAGCCAGTATCAATACAAATAGACACTTCAGTGACTTGCATCTGGAAAATCTGATTTTAATCAAATGATCCTCTGAACAAAGCAATAAAAATAAAGGGGAGAATACCATGTAAATTACCACACACTGAATAGATTTTCGGAAGCAAAATTATCTGAAGTTTTGATGAATGCATCCTAAATTGATATGAACTGCACTGGAGTCTTACTCTCTCTTGTGGGATGAACTTTTCCTGTAAAACAAGCCAAAAAAGAGAACCGAATCCACAGGGCTAAGGAACACACACAAACATGATCACAAGCAGGTTTTTGGGTGCAAGGAAATGATGATTTATTGTTTTGTGGTAAATGTAGTTAATAATTCTGACATAACCTGCATTCAGTCTGCATAACTGCTTTTCAAACGGCTGAGGTAGTATGCTTTTGCCAGGAAGGAAACTGACTGAACCAGAATGAACCCATGCATAATCAGTGGGAGTGTCTGATGGGAAAATCAGGCCTGCGGGATGATACATTCCTTATATGCATATGATCAGGTGGTAATGGGAGGAGACCTGTTGGAGTGAAATAAAAGGAACACACATTGAAAGGTGCTGGGGAATTCTGAGGCTGGTAAGAGGAAAGAGACTTCAGAAGAGAGGAAAAAGTGATTCAGCAGTGAAGCACAGGAAAAGCAAGAGAGGAGAGAGTGAATGGAAAGTAGATGCTGCTTTTGAGAAATGAGGAAAGCTAAGCAAAAATAATAGAATTAGGCAGGCATAGAATGTGGGAAGACATGGTATGGAGATAAATGGAAAATAAGTAGTAGATGTGAGAGGGAGAAGGGTGGGGAGCTGATTAAAACAAACAATATGTTTTATGAAATGGAGAGAGAAGATTGTAGGCAGCACCAAGCTGCCCTAGGATGACTGGGATTGAATACTGAAAGCATCCTGGCCTGTTTGGTAAATGGCCAAATACAAACAGGCACAATTTGTGGCATGCTATGTAATGAATCCCCAAGGGAAAAAAAACTACTGCATATCTCTGTGAAACAGAACATTTTCAGTGATTATACCATCTTTTTCTAGCCCTTTTGAATCAGAATTAAAAAAAAAAAATTAAACATGCATTTCCTCTTTTCACTTCCACTAAGACCTGATTTTAGTGGCTACTATCTCCAGAGGTGTTAAAAATATAACACATCTTGTATCATATCAATTTTTGTAATCCCAACTTCTCCTTTGAGTAGCACCCTATGGGTGCTTCACTTCAGGTGCGCATGAACCTCTTGAGCCCTTGATGGGAGATTTTTTTTCCCCTATAGGAGTTCCCGGTTGGCCCAAGCATGCATTCTGTGCCAACTTGGGCCGGACACCAAGGCTGTATAGGGATGCACGGATGAATAGCCCTCTGTTCCCTCTCTCTGCCTTTGCCTGACATGGAGCTCTAGTGTGCCCACCTCAGCTATTTTGTATTCTTCCTATAGTTAGTGTAGTTAATTGTAAGCTCTAGTAGTGAAAGGATAGGGGTTTTTTTCTTCTCTTTTTCTCCTTGGGGAACCTTGTCTTCCTGGCAGAGCATGCTTGGCTTGCCAGGCTTCAGACATTGCCTCTCCTGCCAAGAAACTCTGCCTGTGAGCAATGGCCACTCTGAGTGTGTCCATTGTCTGGGGGAGTCACGCATCTGCCTAGTCCTCAAGTCAAGGGCTTGGAAGACAAGGGAGATTAAGCTTAGACTGTTAATGGTGGAGCGCTTGCTTGACCAGTGTCTGAGTCAGGTCAGGAGCCTCCTCCTGCCATATATCTGACTCTGGGCACGTTCAGGGCTCCTTACACCTTGTCACAGGCTTCCCCTAAGAAGAGGAGGTTGTTGGAGGCTTCTGAGAGGGCTCCCAAAAAGAGGAGTATGGACTCGCGTCTGAAGGAGCCTGCTCTGAAAAAGTCCACATCCCCGCAAGATCTTTGGTCTCTAAAGCCTTGACCTCTTGGCTTGGTACTGTTTGAGTTGAAGGACTCCTCCTCCGGTACCAGCAGAGCTGGAAAGTTCCAGAGCTCACGGGAGAAACATGGCTCCAACAGAGCTTTGGTACTCTCTACCAGGGATAAGGATGGCAAGCGTAAGCACCCTGGTTTGGTGCTGTCCGGCTTGGTCCTGCTATTGGCACCTACCCATTCAGCACCCTCAGTACCAAGCAAGGGTGCTAGATTACATTGACGCCTGTGTCAGTATGCCTGCCATTGATGGTACTGTCAGCTTCAGTTACTGCATTGGTAGCGATGGTCCCTACTCAGTACCACCAGAGTTTAGCTGCATGAGGGACCTGTCCATAACAGATGAGCTGGAATCCCCACTCCTCATGGATATCAAGCGTCTTTTGGTACTGAAACCTGTCCCAGGCTGCTGCTGTCCTCTGATACTTCAGGACTCTCCATCTTTTTCTGTGGGGGCTCCTCATTGAATGATGTTGAGGAGGATGAAGGGGACTTCCAGTCAGTCTCTTCTATTCCAGTCCAGGGTTCCCCAACATATCCTGTGAGGAACTCATTCTTTGACAGTCACAGGGAAGATCACGACCATCACCAAGGGTGGTGGAAGCAACCTTGCATGCCAAACCCATTTCCATATGGGCCCCCACAATGACTACACTGGGATTCTTGGGCTGCTTACCTACAGCAATACTCCAGGCTACTGGTACTGTCTCAAACGGAGACTAGGGTTATTCAGTCCTTTCCTCCCCAATCAGCTCCTTACCTCTCTCTCCTACCCCACTCTCCCCACAAGAGGAGACGTTTGAGGATCAGGAAGCCAGGGAAGATGAAGATGCCACCCCCAAACACCCATTTCATCCTCATCTCTAGATGAAGCAGTTATGTCTCCATCACCTTCGATTGCTGATGATTTTTGGCAATTTTAAGACCTCATAAAGAAAGGGTAGCTTATACTCTACAAATTCCACTCAGAGAGGTCAGGGATTCACAGCACAAGCTGTTGGATATCCTCCAGTCAGCATCATTCTCCAGGGTGGCGTTACACATCAACAAGGTGCTCCGAGATCCCACTAAAACTGTGTCACAAACACCCACTACATAGGTTTCAGCACATACATTTTCGAAGCACTACACTTTAATCCATTCTGTCAGATCCAGTGTGTCTCTGGATACTACAGCATATCTTCAGTTCTGGACCCAGTCTCTGGAGCTCCCTCCTCCCTTTGGATAAACTTCTTGGAAGTCACCTGAAGTGGAGCACTTATAGGGACAGTACTCAAAGAAGGATGAAAGGTTATTCACCTTGTGCAGTAACTGCAGTTCCTAGAGATGTGTTCCCCTTATGGTGATCCACTATCTGTCCTTCGTTCTCCTCTGCTTCAGACTGTTCTCTGTGGAGACCTTTGGCTGAAGAAGGAACTCAGGGTGGTTTACCCACACATCCCTCTATATCCTCAGTGTCCAACATGAGGAGGCATAGGGCACATGCTCGGGCTGAATGGGCACTGCCAGTGGAAAAATCTTGGATCAAGAGGTGCATGTGCACCTGAAGTAGTGCACCCATAGGGGGACACATCTCGAAAAACTGCAGTTACTGCCCAAGGTGAGTAACCTCTTCTGTCCATTCTGTGCACTCTGGGCATGCTGTCAGTTGCAGAATTGTAAAAGCAGACTTAACTATTGAGAAATATGGATGTGGCCACTTCACAAAGAAATATAAACTTTTAAAATGTAATTTATTCATACTGAAAAACTCTGCTCAGAAGCAGCATCTGCTGTTCAGTGAACACTTGCTTTTTTCCCAGTTTTTGAGCAAGGTTGAATGAGGCCCAGAAAAGTTAAGTTACTTTGCATAATCAAAAATGACTGACCTAGATTCGAAGTTGGAAACCAGGATGTTCACTTTCTTTTCTTTGTTCTGACCAGTAGATTATATGAGCTCCTGTAAAAGACATTAGGCTGAATATTTGAACTTCAGAATGCTTAGGTTTCAGAAAGCCTTTCTTTTGACATGATACCTACAGCAAATTTACATTGGTGAAAGAAACTACATCCATAACTTCAAAGTACAGCACTGCTCCTGCTGTCTAAAGCATTGGCTTTAGAAAGTTAGAGAAGCTGCTTCAGATGTAGTCAAGTTGCCTTAATCATGAAATATTAGAAACTGTTTTTGAAATAGTAGATCAAAGAATGGAGTCTATACAGGAGATCAAAGCAGCCTCCCTGGTTTGCCTTCCTTTGGTCTTGAAGACAGGTTTCCTCAGTTTACATGAGCTAAGACCAAACAGCGTAGGTAAGAAAAATTGCAGCTGAAAATGGCATAATACTTCCAGAAAACAGCTATGTAGTCCTTCTCAGTCAGGGGCTGCATTACAGGCATAATGGGCTGTGGCTCCCAACCAGGGTAGTGTTGGCACTCCCACAAACCAATGTGGTATGCTGTTGGAAGACCGGAGTACAATATGTGTGCTAAGCAGTTGTTGACAGGCTGTCTATCAACAGAAGGAATTATCCCACAGATAAGTTATGGCAGACTGGGAAGCCCAATCACTGAAGCAGTATTTTTCTTCTTTGGAAAGAAATTTCATGTGATGTGTGATGTCATGACATTAATTCCCTTTATCTTAGGAGCTGTAAGGAGAAACGTCTCTCTCTCTCTCTCTCTCGGTGTTGTGATGTCTTGAGGGAAGATACCATAACCCCCTCTTAAAAATTACATTAAAAACATTATCATAACTTTTGAAATCCAGTTTTATTCTAATTACAGCAAAATTTTCCTTGACCATGTTTAGGAAGCACAATGAATGCTAGAATAGCCACTTTAACAATTCTGCTGATCTGCTGAGAAATTGGTGGTTGCCTACATTGCTTCCCATTTTCTAGAATCTTTTAGCTTGTTATGCTGACCCCTGAATTTACCAGGAGCCTTGAAGACCCTTTATCACCGTTTTTAACTTGTATTTAACCAGTATTTGCCTTCAGTTTTTACTTTTGTAAATGATTGTATGTGACAGCTGAGTTAGACATTTGTTACCTTGGACATATTAGAACATAGCGCTCTGCACACTGAGAGCTTGTCTACATGCAAGTTACTGAACAGCAATCCAGAGTATAAATCTATAGTGCCCAAGCTTGCCACTCAGTAATGTCCCGTGTGGTCACTGCTACACTGAAGTGAAAAGTCCTGAATATGGCATCATGTACTGCCCTTCGAACCAGTAGTACACTAAGCTGTACTCAGGGACTTTGTGCTATAGCAATGATCACAAGTGTGTCTGCTTGGCAAACTGGTGCACTATAGATTTATACCAAGGATTGCCATGTAATAATTAGTTTGTTTTTGTTTAAGGGTGAAAGATAGGAAACATAAGATGCTAAGAATAAAGAGGAAATTATAACTGAATTCTACTTTCAGTGATTACCTAAAAAATAAATTGAGAAATATCCGTCAAATGAAATTTTTTGTAACCCAGGTAGAATAGAGATTGGAGGAAAGGGAAATAAATTATAAATATATCTACAGGGACAGAGAGGGAGCACAAGAGCACTTGTGCTCTGGAAGGGAGAACAGTTGTCTTGATCTTTCCCAGTAAGACTTTTTTTGGCTCGTTCCAAAGGAGAACAACAAATGAGATTTTAAAAAGTAACTACAAAAGCTATTGTAGGAAGGGTTAAAAAGTAAAATGAGTTATAGGGTGAGAATAGCAACATGTTAATTAAGCATTTAAGCAAAAAACAGAATAGGTAATTCCAGTGGTTGAAGTTATGAATAGGTTAAGAAAAATTACAAGAAAGTAAAGGCAGGATAACAGTAGGTTTGAAGAAAGATGATACTTCTGTTCAGCTGAAGTATTTAAAAAAAATACTTTAGTGCACTGGTGGTTTAAATAGGATATCAGTAAAGGGAAGACATTCTCAAGTGATCAGTCTCTGCAGTTAACCCTTCAGTTGTCGACTCTGCAAGAATCCCAGACTGTTCTTCAATAACTTCTGCTGACATGGCCTAACTATCACAAGTACAGCTGCTGTTGACTTCAGTGGAAGCTGCAATTGCTCAGCACCTTTGGGTGACCAGGCCACTACTATTTAGGAGCCTAAAGTTATTCAGCCATGTTTGAAACTGTTGGCCTTAGTGTTCTGTTGCCATCTGCTGGCTGGGAGTAACGATGACACAAGTGTCTGGACTGTCATAGAAAAAATTAACAGGTTGGGAATCTTTTTCTTGATGCTGTTTTTGTTTCTTTATCCCCCCACCCCCCTTCTCAAACAGCTCAAACCATATGTATCGGTACTACTTCACAGTTCTACTGTCAGCTGTCTCACAAACAGTGCTCAGATATGTGTAAGCAAGTAATAGGAATTTTACTCAGACTGTGTGTGTGCCTAGTCCTGGTCCTGCCGGGTTCCTCACTACAGTAAAGCAGTGCCCACAAATCCTTGTTCACGCTCCTACAGAGCACAAGTGCAACTGCCTTTGTGAGTCAGGAGCACTTTGAGCAGCTGTTCAGCAGTGCTCCCATTGGCTGCTTGCTGCCTTGCAAGGAAAAGAGGTGCAGGAGCAGAGAGAGATGGAGATTTTGACTGTTGCACTGGGTGCTTCTCTGCTGTGCTGTGAGTGCAAAAGGAAGCTTGCAGAGTGGATGAGGATAGGTGTATTCCACTGAGCTAAAGCAGGGCCAATATACACACTGTCCTCGTCCTAGAAAAGACCCTGCAATGCACATTATGAATTTGCTGAGCCAAAGAGTGAGGAGCCATTCATCGACTTATTTCGGGGAGAACTGTAGTACCTATTTGTTGAGGTGGGGCAGAACTGTGCAGGATTATTTGTTTGGGAGGATTTAGAGGAGGCATCGGGTTAACTGTCTGAACGGGGATGGACAGAGGCACAGGATCAATGGCTAAGAGGGAGACAGATGGTTTGAGAGTGGCTGGGGATGTAGAGAATGCAGAGTTTGAAAATTTATATATGAAAGGAGAGTCTCAAGGGCAAAGAAAGAGCAAGGGAGAAAGATTAGAGAGAACAGAGTATGTGGAGGGTGGGTGCAGTAATGAAGAAAAGGGATTAAAAAAGGGAGATTGGGGAATGACTTTTCATGTTTTGCGCCTTGTATAGTCATTCTGCCAACAATGAGTGAATGGCGAATTCTGATTTAGAATCATTTTACTCTTACATTGCACTCACGGGGCTCAGGTGCAAATGACTGCCTAAGGTGCTCTTTAGTGGAGTACATAAAAAAGGGGACATAAAAAAATTAACATGGGTGATATGGGGAAAGAGCTGGGAAAGAAGGCCAGGAATGAAAACTTGGAGAATGTGGGTATGGAAATGAGTGAAATGAAAAGGGGACAGAAAATTAGGGAGGAAAAGATTGAGAGAAGAAATATAGGAAGGGAAGTCATTTGCAGGAAAACAGAAGTCATGCAGACAATGCAAGAGTTGTGTAAACTGCAAAATAAAAAGGGACACTATTTAAAAAAAAATTAAGTTATGTAGCAGTGAGTGGTGGAGAAATATCAAATACATTATTTGTGGTTGGTAATCTTTGCATGGAATGGAAGAGGGACAGGTGGAAGACATGGAGGCATGATGTTTTGTTCGTACAAAGCATATAAAAATAACTGGCATGGTTAAATGTTTTTTCTGTCTGACAGGCAATATGCAAATATGTTTGTAGCCTTTGCAGCAGGTTCAGTGTTTTAAAAGAAAGCCATCATCTTGAAATCTGGTCAGTGTCACAAAGTGAGTTAAAAGTAGAATTTCCCTCAGAGAACCCATGCCCCTGAGTCATCTTCCCAGTGTTGTGTTTTTTACAGTCACTGGTTCCTATTTTTAAATGTTTTTCTTCTATATCTTTTTACTGTGTGCCACACACAGGGAAGTAGACCTGACTATATTGGGGAAACAGTGGAACTGTAAAAATTGAGAGAAAATAGAGATTTTTTTCCCCTCTCATTTTACGGTCACAGTGATTTAGGAGTTACTTACCACAAGAAAAAATGGTGGGCTTTTGGCTTAAATATTTAGTGGCAAGTCTTTACATTTAACTTCAGAAGGTTTTTACTTCTAAGTATTGGTGTAGAACTTAAAAGAAGAAAGCCAAGTTATGCTTTAGTCTCTTAGGATCTCTTTAGTAAAGCAGAAAAGTCTTTTTAAAGTGGATGTATTCTCTGTCTGAAGGAAGTCCAAAATCTTCTACAGTTTACTATATTTTACTCATAATTTGCCAAAGGTTGACAACTTCTGCAGTGTACATGCCCCAAACTGCAGGGAGCAAAAAGAATATCTCATCTCTGTCTGGAGTGGGTGGTCCTTCACGTCAGAGCTGAGGCATAATGCTGGAAAAAGTCTACTGCAGTGTGTGTGCACATTTTTGGGGGTAAACAAAGATTCTGTCCCTCTACTTTAACTTCAATTATCATTGCTCCAAATGTTCACTTTCCATTTCATCTAAAAAAAAAAAAAGTTTTGAGGTGACCTACAAACTACTACATATTATATAGTATTTTCTATCTTAACTTCTGTTTTCTGTAATAGCTGTTTGAAAACCCTAAATATTTTCCTCGACGCGTCACTAAGGCCATCAGTACTTACTCTAATGCAGATCAAAATTTAAAGCAAGTCTCCCGCTGACATCATGTTTATTGTTTGGAATGCCAGATGAATTACAGTATGTATTGCAGCCTTTGTATTATAAGCTACATCTGCTTTTTGTTAAGTCTCTCTCTAAATAAGAAACTATCAGAGCAATGTTTTAGTCTGCAAAAAAGCCTAATATGTTTTAAAAATTAAACAGCAGTTGTGTTGCCATCACAAGCTTTTGTTGCTTTGTTTTTTGGAAGAGTTGCCACAGGCATAGGTAACCCCCTCTCTATTTTGCAAAGCATAAATGAAAAGAAATAAACAGGAAAGATGAGCCCAAGATTTAAGACTTGGCCCCTCCAATCCATGCTGATTTACTTCTGTCCTGAGCAGTCAGATGTGCATCCATCCACAAAATGTATTCGTGCTAGGAGCGGGTAACGTAAGTTAAATGAATCTTCAGTGGGCCTGCTGCCTGAGCCTCTACATAGGTGACCCTTGGCTGGTATTTGAAAGGATAGCATTTAATTCCCTTACACATAACGGTGCAGTGGGAAGGAGACAATTAAGTGACTACTTTCAGAAATGAACAGTCCTATTTCTTCTGATTTGTTTCATTCACTCCTTGCATCTTGTCTCCTGTTACACCGCAAACTGTGTTACAGGGCACTGTTTGTGTATATACAACACCTAGCACCATGAGCCCTTATTTTTCTGTCATACATTATGATTATTTGTAAGTAATCAGGGAAAATGTAGTTATAAGAAAATAGTATAGAGCAGTGTGGTTCTAAATGACGTATAGAGATGAACTCCAGGGAAATAATGCAGATGAACAAGTTATAGTTAAGAACGTGGCAGAGAAACCAGAGAAAGCAGAATGTTTGAGAATTTATACGAGCTATAGCTGATCATTGTGCTATTTAAGCAGGATGACCAGATGTCCCAATTTTATAGGGACAGTCCCAATATTTGGCACTTTGTCTTATATAGGCGCCTATTACCCCCCACCTCCTGTTCTGATTTTTCACATTTCTTGTCTGGTCACCCTGTATTTAAGCGGGAAAGGGGGACTGGACAGCTTTCCTTGTATTCTGTGGGGCAGAGCTAACTTCGCTTTTGAAAGAATGGCACTGAATTATTAGTTTCTCAGGCCAGGAGATTGGGGCGGGAGGGGGAATCTGGGGAGAGCTGAAATGCAAACTTAGACTTTCTGTAACAGAAATGAACGAGGGGCTTAACACCCAGAGAGAGTTTGGCATTAAAATTGTAGAAACTAAAACTTTGAGTGACGCACAAACACCGTTGTGGTTAAGGTACTTGGGAAACAGGGTCCGGTGAAAGAAGCATGAAGGATGGCTGCAACCTGGCCAAGTCAAGGCTGAGCTCAACTGTCCAGTGTTAATTCTGTTAGCAACTGGGGCTTTCAGCTGCTGCAGGATCTCTTACTATACAGTTGTAAGCACATGCTTTCCCCAAACTGACTTGGGCTTGTCTACTCTGGCACTTAACAGGGCTGCAACTTTCTCACTCAGGGGTGTGAAAAAACACCCCCCTGAGCACAGCTAGTTTCAGCGCTGTGAAGCGCCAGTGTAAACAGTGCCCCAGTGCTGGGAGCCACACCCCTCATGGAGGTGGTTATTTAGAGCGCTGGGCGAGCTCTCTCCCAGCACTATGCCGCAACTGCACAAGCCACGTTGAAGTGCTGCTGCGCAGGAGCTTTAATGTTGCTAGTGTAGACTATCCCTAAGTCTCTCACCATCTGCAATTGGATTCTTCCACATACACAGCCAGGAACTGGTCTTACCCATTCTCCCCCATTAAAATTCTCTTGAACTGAAGACATGTCTACACTGCACGTGCTACAGCAGCATGGCCGCAGCTGCGCCGCTGTTGTGAAGATACGTACTACAGTGATGGAAGGGGTTTTCCACTGTGGTAGTAAATCCACCTCCTTGAGAGGCAGTAGCTTGACAGACAGAACTGCAGTGCACTGGCCATGAAATTTTTAAGTAGGTAGACCTAAGTTTTAGTAGGAAGACCAGACTTAATTCTGAGACTCTCAAGCATACACTACAGCAATTTAAGAAAATGGTATTGCTGAAACTGATTCACAGTAACCAATCAGCTTCTCTGAGATGAGCTAAATTATAAAATGTGCTGTTCCAGAAGTGCAAAAGGGGGGGAAAAAAGAAGGAAGTGCTGGTGGAAATAATTCATTTTGAGAAGGACACTTATGTCAGGTTTAGTCTGTCTACGTTTAATGTGTCTCGTGGACAGGATTCACATTTAGAAGACACACGTTTGCTGTGGCACTTGAGGCTCTGGCTCCAACTGAGTTCAGAACAATTCATGTTGATGATCATGCAAATAATCACTTGACTCTGCTCCAAGCCCTTGCAAGCACAGCACAGAGCACAAATGCAGTGTAATGAAAATAGCACATTGTGCATTAGAGAGACTAATAGTGAAACCCCAAAAATGTAAAGTTTAAGGTGGAAATAATGTTCTAGTGGCTAGGCCATTGGGGTGCAGGAGACCTGATTTCTTTCCTGATGAGCCACAGATTCTGCATGACCTTGGTCAAATCACTTAATCTACCCTGTGCTTCTGTTAATGGGGATGATGATAATCTGCTACTGAGCACCTTACACTCATTAATAGTGATGATGAGGCAATATAAGAAACTACATAGACTAGACAATACAGCATTTAAGGCACGTAATTCCTCTCCTACACAAACTCTCCAAACTCCTAGGTGCACGCAAATGCCTTCTAAGCTTTCACAGCAGTACCATTTAACTTAGCACAAAGTGATTGTAGTTCTGAGACTCCATGCCCTGAGTTTAAATTTTAAAATGTCCAAAGTTAAGTTATGGGAATTACTGTCAAAGAGAGACCATCAACTTGAAATCTAGACAGTCTCAATAAATGTGTTTAAAGCATTTTCAGGTACCATACATGCTGTGGTCCCCTTCCAAATTTTGTGATTTTTTTACAACTGTATTTCCTTTTAAAAAAAAAATGCTATTAACCAGGGGTCTCAAAGTCCCAGCCCGCGTGCCATCTTCGGCCCAAGAACCTCCCCACTGCGGCCCGCGGAGGAGAGATGCAGGCAGACACACTACTGGGAGAGAGGGACAGAGATACCATCATTAGTTCCCAGGCAGAGTCAGCCATGGAGGCAGCATCACTTTTTTTCCACAATGAATGTAAACAAGTCAAAATACTGAACACAACTATCTGATGCACATCTTGCTGCAGTCCTGAAGGTTTCAACTGCTCAGTCACCAAACATCAACAAACTGACAGAACTGAAGCGTTGCCAGGTGTCTGGCAAACACTAAAAACTCTCTGGCAGATGAAGAATTGTATAAAGTTGTATGACAGTCTTATTAGTTCTAAGAAATTCAAAATAAAAAATACAATATAAACATTTTCTTTTCTGAACACCATCTTCAGTGACATTATTGGCCCGTTGGGCGGATTTGAGGATTGGCACTGGCCTTAAGGTAAATTGAGTTTGAGACCCCTGCTATTAACTGTGCAAAGTAAGCAAACTGAAACAATAGAGAAATATTTTCCACTTTTATTATAGTAATTTAAGGTATTGCTAATAACAATAGTAAAATAAACCACTTTCAGACAGAAGCATAATTTTTAAGTTTGTCTCTTCTAAAGAGATTTTCCTATATTTTCCTCTGTGTAAATTGTAGTTTCTTAACCTTTTGAACTAACGGTAATTTAAAAACCATCTATAACTGGTAATATTTTGAAATGCTCATTGTAGTTCAAAATACATTTTTCAAAGTTGATTCTCCAAAATCAGAAGTAAAGGTGATTGGAAAAAACATGGCACCCTGCAACCAGATTTGGTCATCATAACCCTTGCTGAGCTCTAGCCAATGGATAAACGTGCAGGTAACCAGAAAGCTGACGTGTTAGTTTGCTGTACTTCTAATAGGTACAGGGAGCAGAACTGCTACTGAGAGAATCCAGATGAATCCAGACTTGGAGATGAATGTCTGCTATACAGTAAGACCTAGGAAACCATGTTCTCTTTTCTTTTACCAGAAATTATTGTATTGTTATAGTTTTTCAATGCTCCTACATGACTGTAGCAGACCATAGGTTTCTTTTAGTGCCATATTATAGTAGTACTCCTCAGTGCCATTGTATTCTCATATGTGCAGAATCAGCAGACAAGCCGAAGTTGTAAGAGGTTTTTAAAATTTGCAAATTACATTAAGCTTTGATACCCCCACCCCATGAATGCTGTTGACCCACTCTTGATGGGTTTTGTTTTTGTTTTTAACCGAAAGGTGCAGTTGGTCACAGCGAAAATTCTGGCTGAATATAAACAGACAAGATGCAAGGGCTGTAAAATTCAGGATGGAAGGAAATCACTGTGTAATTAATGAACAGGGATCAAGATGATTTATCTAACTTTAGGCAAAAGTTCAAGAACGTTTAGGAAATGTAGGAGTAGGTAATTGAGTACTGATATAGCTGAGTGAAACAAAAACATCTAAATCATATATTGTCTCTGCCAAATACAAGGTCCAAAAAGTTTTAAATTATACATAATATAGTATATGCTGGCCAACAGTGTAGCCTAAGGAAAAGCTTTAATGGTTGGGGTTTTTTTGTTTTTATGCGGTGTATAAAGGGAAGAAAGAGTAGAGTATAGAACTTTTGATACTAAATTTAAATTCTGCTCTCCAAAATATATATATATCTTGTGAAATCAGTTGACTTTTACATGGTGATGTCAAATCTGCATACTGGTATGCTGAAGCAAATCCTAAAAGCATAAGTAAATTTAGCATGTGCGTATGTATAGCGTGTGTGTGTGTGTGTGTATATATACACACACACTCTATTCCTAGTTTTGTTCTTTATTCATGTTAAAGTTTGACATAATACTTATTAGACTGAAATTGCAGTACTTGGCCAAATCTACAAGTATACTTGGGAAACTGTTTTAATGTATCAAAATCACTTACCAAGTCAATTGCCATATATACTGTACATGCACATATGCTTTACTTTATATATGCTTAAAAAAAGTGGTTGTGTTGAAAATGCATTTCCTATTGGTAAAACACATGGGCAAAGCCAGGAATGAGAGTATATTACAGGAGAGCACCCTGCTTGGAGCAAAATGGCAGGGATTGGGACAGACTTAGCTCCCAAGACTTCCCCTACCTTAGCAGGTGACCTTCTGAGCCTCCCACCAGGCTACTCACCTGTACCTTGCTAGGGTCCTCCATTTTTGGTATTGGCCTTGTCTAAATATCTATTTGAAAGAAACAGATGTGTGCCTATCTATTGTCAAACATTTAAGGACTATTTTTCTGCAGGGCTGAGGTCCAGAACTTTTCATGTATATAACACTATATAATAGCCAGTATTACACATACCTAGCTAGTCATTTTTGATGGGGATAAGCAGACAGTTATGAAATTTAAGTGAGATGATGATTTTTTTGGAATTATTTAATGAAAAATTAGCTTTATGGCTATTAGTGATAGACACCATATATGTAGTGCAAAAGCATGGTACTGATGAACACAACTGATAATTAACTATATACACATCGAAAAACAGCTTATGAGCATGTACTAAAAATTGAAATTAATTTCAGAAATTTTATCTCTTGGCTGCTTTACTATACAGTATTATCTTTTAAACTCTTCATTGTGTAGTCTCTGTAAATTGTTAATTTCTTCTCACTACATCAGTCAAAGCATGGCTAAGTATCTCTTCTGCATTAATGTATTCCAAGCGAAAACCTACTTGAAAGGAATGTTAAGGTTGTAAAGCAAAATAAGTAAAACTTCATGGATCTTATTTCAGTCCCCTCAAGCTGGGGTTGGAAGTCAAGGTGGGATCTTCACTCCCCTCGCACCTGCCAGGCAGAACTGGGAACTGTAGCTCTGATCTGGGCTTCCCACCCTCTCCTTGTAAGGGAAAACAAAGGGAGAATGAGGTCAGAGTTTCTGTTCTTCAGCTGAACTGTTCAACAGACTCTTCAGGGCAAAACTCACTGAGCAGTGTACCCAGCTAACAAGGTATTCAGGCATGCACTTTACTGGGACCCCGATATACAACATTTGCACTTCATATTAAAAGAAGGTAGGACTTCTTCAGGGGTCTGCTTACTAGTATATGCCATTGCTCATAGTGGGGAATGAGGCTGAATTTTCCTAAACTGTGCTCACGCATTCAACCAGTGTAACACTGGCAAACCATTGAGAATACAATGCAAAAATCAGTGTGCATGTGCAGGTTTCCTTTGAGTAGCCTTTGTGGCCTTCAAGAATCATGAACAAGGCTCCCCAAGGCTTTGCCTGGACAAGACTTTAAAGTCACATTGTATCTAAGAGTTTGGTAAAGGAAAGGCAGTGTCTATTGTTCCGAGTTGGTCAAATTAAAGCTTAGGCTCCAGTTAACAAACACGTTAGCTAACACACCTTTAAATTCTAGTCCAGACAAAGCCTGAGAAACGCATCTGTAGCCTATGGACTATCTTCTTACCAGATTTCAAGTTTCTGTCTCCAACCAGGAGAGGCTACACCTATTCAATAAGCAGATTGTAAAATGCTCTTTATACCAGGAAAACGTACATTTCCCTTCCACTACTTTTATTCTTGAAAATGCCTCCTTAAATACTTACTCATGCATAAACCTCACTTCTGGACTGAGCACAGAACAGTCAAATTTCAGCCCAAATGATTAAACATTATAAACAACTAAACATGACCTACAAAAAGGAAAATGCTTGTGCAACCTTAATTGTAGTTATTGCAACACTCTCTGCCAATAACCAGCTCCAGATGCTTGGGACTTGGTGTCAAATATTATCCATCTCCTGCCTTCCAGAAAATGTATTTGTGACATATGTGGAAAATACAAGCTAATGAATTGAATTTAGTTCTTTGTATTACATTGTAGATTATTTTTGTGATGCTGCAATCATATGAACGTAGTTTATTTCCACATCTCTCTGTCTATTGGGCTAGTCTGGAAGGCAGTGCTCTTATTCAACTTTTTAATTTTGAGGAAACAGGTTATTCTGTTTTTTCTCAAGGCTGATCTTAAAATTTGGTCTCTCTCTAGTGGAGGTGAAGGAGACAGTCAGCAGCCTCTGACATAAAAGTTAGTACTGCTCCGTGAAGTATCAGATACACATGACAGTAATTATTTTAGTTTTTTATTTCTTTGTATCAAAGTGACTATTCAAAAACTTTAGACACTTAACTTTAGAATACATAATTCATATAGAATTCTTAAAATAGTAAACCCAACATAAAGCAACCTATGTAACAAAACAAACCCAGGAATTCAATTTTTTTTAAAAAAATTGGCTTTTTATGTGGAACCAATGCCAATCATCTGTGATGTAATTCCAAAAAGAAAAGGAGGACTTGTGGCACCTTAGAGACTAACAAATTTATTTTTTAGTCTCTAAGGTGCCACAAGTCCTCCTTTTCTTTTTGTGGATACAGACTAACATGGCTGCTACTCTGAAACCTGTGATGTAATTGGTTTCTGCTAGGTTCAGAAGCAAAAGATTTAGTCAATTCCTGAACAAGTGTTCCCTGTATTGAAGCATGTTGATTGGTTTTTCTTCCAGACAATAATCCAAACAGTCTTCCAAAAAGACTGGTATTACATTACTGATTATTGGTTTTGGCTCATCTGCTGTTAGCAGTTATGATACCATAATGGACTCCACTGCAGGGTGCTTCTGCAAGTTGTGTGCTACATCAGTTACTTCTAGATGTCTGATAGTATTCTGTGTGTACCAGGAGTTCAGAGGCAAACAATGTAGGCATTCCACGCACTAGGATCCATGACTCTAGGCCTTGGTGAGGCCCCATTAACACTTTCAAGGATACTTTACTAGGACTGCCATGGGGTGAATACTCGGGCATGCTAGGGAAGCTCAGCTAACACTTGCTAACTGCCCCTAAGAGCAGTCCAATACAATGTCTAAGGATAACCATGTCTCATGGGACCCCTCAGGCCCCTAATGCCTGGAATATTAGCTCCACTCTATCTTTCTGGAAGTAATGAGTCTCTGAGGTGCAGGACTTCTAGACAGATCTCCATTCTTCTGTCCATGGACTCCTCTTTGCTGCTGTTCATACATGCAGTTGTCCCACATCTCCTGCTTGCCGCCCTGTATTTTTCTGCTGCTACTAGCCCCTGGCCGCAAGAGGCAACAAGCTGCTTCTTGACCCAGCTGTTGAGCTGTCTGCTACTCAGCTTACTGCTCACACAAAGCCTTTGGTTCTCTGCTAAGTCTCCTGACTTCATGGGGTTGCATCCTCTTCCTGTACTCTTGGCATTTATGAAGCCCTCTACTTGCTAGATATTGAAGTGGTGGTTAATGTAGTGCCTTATGCTGACTAGATTATTTCTCTTCAGCTCATTTGAGTTGGGATAGGTATCTGTAATGAGCCAAGAGGTTTACTGCAGTACAATGTTAAACAGAAGCAGGAGCACATGTTATAACTTTCCTTGCCCTAAAGATGGCAAAAATAGCTTAAAAATGGGGTTTTGCCTAGTTTTCTCACTGGACTTTTGAGGAAGTCTTTTATAAAAGATGATACTCTTGCGCATTACAGCAGAGAAAATCAAGTTTGAGCTTTTTTTAGAATCATAGAGATAGAAAGGACTGGAAGAGTCATGTAGTCTAACCCCTGCCAAGATGCAGGATTACCTTCTGCTCTACATACCAATCACTTAGATTTTTTTTTTAAATCTAGTGATAAGTAACATTGCAATTGTCATGATCGTAGTCCTTGCACATAAGGGGACAAAATCAAGTCTTCTTTTTATTGAAAAGCACACTATAATACTGGTATTTAGATGTATGCTTTGTCAGGTATGTGAGGTAATACAGTTTATTGAACCAATTTCTGTTAGTGAGAGATGCAAGCTTTTGAGCTTACACAAAGCTTTTCTTCAGGTCTGGGAAACATACTCAGAGGGTATGTCTATACAGCAAAGAAAAACACGTGGTTGGCCTGTGCCAGCAGGCTTGCGGAGCTCAGGCTGTGGGGCTTTTCATTTCCCTCTGGGGTGGAAGGGTCCCAGAGCTTGGGCTCCAGCCCAAGCCCAGAAATTTACACAAGAATGAAACAGCTCCGCAGCCCCTGAGTCAGCTGGCACTGGACAGCTGCAAGTTTTTCTTTGCTGTGTAGACATCCCAGAGTGTCACAGCTAAATACGTTAAACAATCTGCTCCACCTTGTAAGTAGTTAACACGTGTTTCAAGGTGAAGAGGACTGTTAACATCTCTCTGCTTATGGTGGGAAAAGGGAGAAAAAAAGATGCGGAGGTTAGTAGGTATTCAGTCCATGATTTTTAGTATCTAGCAGAGTAATAAATGTGAGCTCCCACCCAGGCTCATCTTTTGAAGATGTTGCAGATGAGGACTCAGAGGTAAGATATAGCGTGATTGCTTTTGTAGTGGTTTTGGCTTTTACCATTTTTTCTGTGTGAGTTCAATGAACAGCGTAATGATTTCATTTCACCCATATAGTTGTTACTGGGGGCATTTAGTGGATTGGATGAGGTATAGCACATATTGTGATCGGCATGGATCTTGAAAGGTATGTTGAGGGGGGAGGTTGTCATTGTGGCAGCGGAGATATTTTCTACAGATTTTGAGGGGTCTGGTGCCTCTTTGACTTAGTGTGGCTTGGTCTTCAGGGAGCCTGCTTCTCATGATGAGTTTGGAGAAGCTGGGGGGTTGTTTAAAAGACAGAAGACCGGGTTCTGGAAAGATACTTTTTCAGGATGTGTTTCCCATTGAGTATGGGTTGTAATTGTTTGTTAATACTCCATATGAGTTCCAGTATTGGATGCAAGGTGATAACCAGGGATGTGCAGTTTTAATTCTGTACTGAAACAGGTTTTCTTGGGTTATTTGGGTGGTCTGTTCCATATTGTGATTTACTTCTGTGGTGGAGTGACCTCCTTTTTGTGAAGGCTGTTTTAAGTGAGTTAAGGTATGTATCATGGACTTTCTCCCCGGAGCGTATTCTGTGGTATCTAAGGGTACGTCTACCCTACAATTAAAAACCCACAGCTGGTCCGGGGTTCAGACAAAGGGGTTGTTTAATTGCGGTGTAGACGTTCCGGCTCAGGCTGCAGCCCAAGCTCTGGGACCCTCCTACCTCGCAGGGTCCTAGAACATGGGCCCCAGCCCAAGCCCGAATGTCTTCACCTCAATTAAACAACCCCTTAGCTCCAGCCACATGAGGCTGAGTCAGCTGGCATGGGCCAGCCATGGGTTTTTAATTGTAGTGTAGACATACCCTGAGTGCCTGACTATAGATACCATGTTTCTAGAACAAGTTATCTAGATCCTCATTTATCCACCGGTGCAGAAGATAGTATATCTTCTGCCTGTCAAATAATTTTTGTTGTTGTTTAACCAATGAATAATAAATATGTGCTTAACAGAATTCATATATTGGAGATGAAACAAAAACCACTGGCGATACTTTGCTGTGGCTTGCTGTGAGGATTGAATTTTAAAGCCTTTTCTACTTGACTAGATCTAGAATAGAATTTTGCTTTCAGCTTTTTTTATCCAAGATTGTCTACTTAAGGAAATTGCTTTTTTGGGCTGCATAGGTAAAAGCAGGCTCCAAAAAAAAATTACTATCCAACTTTTTTTTTTTAACCAGATAATTCAAGGATAATAAAATTGAAAAAGCAGATCTCCAGGAAGGGAAAATAAAACTTTGAAAAATATCTGTCCCAAGCCCAGTGGAAGCCTATTAGGGCAAAGAAAATTGTTGTTTTTTTTTCAAATAAAACCAAAAAATTGTCCGTCTGTAGCATTAACCACCCAACTGCCTAATGAAGACCCAAGAATTTCCCACTTTAATATTTTTCATGTTCTGTCTGGTTTTGTTACAGCTTAAGTTGTATTGGTTTCAATATTCTCTGCTTCATGATTTCTCCCAAAGCCTGTTTTCTGTGCACTAACACAGGGTTAATTATAATCATTCAGTCAGCAAAGCTCAGCTGTATTGGTCATGCCTTGCAGTGAAGAAACACTGGAATGCAGTTCGCTGGAGTAATAAGACAATAGGAAGCATAGCAACAGAGTCGGAAGCATAAAGATTCAAACTAAATGCTCTTGGGATAGATAATGGGAGCAGCTATGAAGCCGTTTGGGTCTACGTCACTTAGACCAAGGGTGGCCAACCTGTGGCTCCGGAGCCACATGCCGCTCTTCGGAGGTTAATATGCGGCTCCTTGCATAGGCACCAACTCCAGGGCTGGAGCTACAGGCGCCAACTTTCCAATGTGCTACAGGGTGCTCACTGCTCAACCCCTGGCTCTGCCCCAGGCCACTCTGTTTCCCAAGGCCCCCGCCCCTTCCCCAAGTCTGTTGCACCTCCTGCACACCACAAAACAGCTGATCGTGGAGGGCAGGAGGCGCAGGGATGGAGGGTTAGGTGCTGATTGGCGGTGCTGCAGGTAGGTGGGAGACACTGGGGGCTGGTGGGGTTGCTGACGGGAGCTGCTGACATGTTACTGTGGCTCCTTGGCAGTTCATATTGGTAAATTCTGACTTCTTCACAGGCTCAGGTTGGCCACCCCGGCTTAGGAGGTGTCATAGGAGGTGACTGATTTTTACCGATTTTTTTTTTAAACAAGATACAGCTACACTGATTTTTTGCAAATGCAAACATAAAATTTAAAATTAAAATAGTTTGCAGGCTTAAACCTCAAAATCTTGAGTTCAAAAAATAATCCACCAAGAAAAAGGCTGTAATGGAAAATAACAACCATTGTGAGTTGCATAAGGGACATTCTCCATTACTTAAAAATGCTGTTTTTTTTAAATATGTTGTTTTCTATTAAATTTATCCCATAGCAATGTTATCTTTTCTTCACATTTTCTCTTTCCTGCATTGTAGTCCTGTGTTTTGAGGTATATGGTGACAACTGACCCTTAAGTAAAGAATTTGGAATTCATTGTTCCCATTCTTAGATAACAAGACATGACAGGGTTTTTATCGTACTAAGATATCGCCTCACTTTGCGTGGTTTGTCAGGCACAAGGCAAAGGAGTAATCATCCAAGAAGTGGGAGTATTTCAGCATGGCATATGCCCTCAAGGGTCTTAATGCAATTATAAAGTATCCCCGTCAATATTATTTGTGGAAAAACGTTGTAATAAATAATTTGAGCTTTTTAAACATTATGCTAAAAAACTGTTCTGAATTGAAAATTATATAAACTAAAGAAATTGAAATTAAAAATCTAACCCTTTAATGATTGCAATTAATTGATTCTTCTTTCTTCTTTTCAGGTTTTCTCCTTCTCCACCTTGGCCGCATTCTTCTCCCCTCAAATCTGGCCATTTTGACTGTCTTTTTATATTACTTTCCGTTGTCTTAGGTTCTGTTAACTATTTCTTGTCTTACCTCTGCCTGTGTTTTAAGAGAAGTCTTTTCAACTTCATTTTCCTTGTCACTGGATCCAGAAATCCAGTCATCAATAGTTTTCTCTCCAAAAATACTAAAATATACAGGTAATCAGTTTAAGCTTGCTTAATATTTCTGGCTGTCTTTTTGATTCTTTTTTGGAATTCTAAACTTTTCTCTAATTTGTTGCTTTGCCTTGATATTTCCATGCCTATTGACAGGTCTGAACGTAGGATTTGCTAATATATTTTATAATAAAATTATTACTCTTTTTACAGGGGCTGATTATGCAGTTACTGTTTTCAGTAATATGATCACATTAAACAGCCACATTATTTTGTGTGCTCTTTGAATATTCATTAAAAAAAAAAATCTAACGTGACTTCTACGTTGAAAGTTTTGACAAACACCAAATCATTTTTAGACAACTAGCTACCCAAATCTAAATGCCACAATGCATTTTGTCCAGTATTTAGCAATTTCTCCTGTTGTTCTAGTCAGTCTCCTTTGCAAGAACCTGAATGATACTCTGATCAGTGTATAGTGTAATGGCGGGAAACAGCAGACTTCAGTGGGTGCAGGATTGTTGTAATGCAATGTCTTCCAGAGTTTAATGTTCTTAGGGTGGTCAAATGACTAAGCAAGGAAATCCTTTATTGAGGGGTTGCACCTACACTGTTTTCCATGAAATGCTGGCAGAAGCAAATGGAAAAGGATTTATTTTTCCTTCCCAGCTTCATTGTGATGCTCCCTGCAGGAGCAGCACAAATATTCTTCTGAGGATGTTCTGGCAGGAGAGACAAGTAAGAGGGAAAGCAGGGAGATACCAAAGACATGAGGGGAGAGAGAGAGTAGGATGCAGCCCTTCAAAATTTAATTTTTCTTATCCACTCAGGCACCTGCTTGGAGTTTAGAGTTCTTCACGTAGTACATTTCATAATCTTCAGTCACAATAAATGGACCTTTTTCTATCTGAAAGCTGTGAGCCTTACTTTTAATTTAACTGTGTAACTCGAAAAATTGTAATCACATTTGTCTAGAGACTTGCAAATCCTCCGTCACCATAGATTGAGTGCTTCACAGACATTAATGAATTTTTCCTCACAATATCCCTGAGGTAGGCCTGCGTTCTTCTATTTTGGGCGGGGGTGGAGGGGAAGGGGGTTAAACAGATTGTGATCGAAGACACCATGTGATTAAGCAATTTGTCAGAGGTCACACAGGAAATCTGTGTCAGAGGCAGAACCCCCGAGTCACATTTCAGTGTCTTAACCACAAGACCAGCCTTCTTTTCTAAGATTTTATATTGTATATTCTGTTTTAAAAAGTCAGGGCCTTATTGCCATTTACACTAAGGCTACTTTACAGTGCAGAGTGGGATAAAGGAGCTTTAGTGTAAATGAGAATAAGTCCTCAGTTTGAATAATAGAACTGTTTTAAAAATAGAAAAAAAATGTGCTATAGTGTTTGGGAAAAGTAGAACACTAACACAGAAAGGTCCTGAGGCTCCTGTTTCTCAGCTTGGGAAGGCACCAGACCAATTTGGGGGATTGGAATAGTGAGGAGAAGAGAGAAAATGAAGGCGGCTTGTTGTCCCACATCTCTGGCTAGTTGAATTCCACATTGCAAATATTAACATAGAAACTAGTGAATCAGACCAGTGGCGCATAGACTCGGATATCAGGGCCAACAACAGTGGCCAGTACCAAATGCTTTAGAGGAAGGGTCAAGAAATCCCATAATGAATAAGTATGGACTAAGCTGCCCAAAAGGCATGCTTTTTCCTAACTCTTATCAGTTATTTGGTGACCTTTGCTGTGAATCATGAGTGTTCTTTACACTCTATATACATTTTATGTAACCATGGATGTTCTCATCCATATAAATGTCTAATCCTGTTGAGAACCACTGTATTAAGCACTTGGCACCAATCAGTCATGTCTTGTGGCAGTGAGATCCGGGGATAACTCTATATTGTATTCAGGTTTTTTTTTTTAACTTTTAAAGACTTTTCCTTTGAAATGTCTTGCCTTTCAATTTCATTGATGTTCCTTTTTTCTTATATTTATATTTTCTTCTATTATTTGTATCCCATTTCTGGTATGCTCTTATGAGATGGGATGATTCTGTGGGATAGAGACATCCATGTTCTGTGTTAGGCACTGTACAAACACAAGAAGAACTTCAGTTTTGTCTGTGGTCTTTGGGTGCTACTGCAGATTAAATGTTTAAATAATAACTGAGTAGCATTCCTGGTGAGGGCATACCTTCCATTTACATAATAGTGTTTGTTTTCAGTATGGTCTTGTTCTTCATACTCCTTAATATACTGTTTGGTTTGGACCACTGTTGATCACTGAGCAGATGTTTTCATTGGAAAGATGTTTTTGTCCTCGAGAATGCCTAAGTGTTTCTTCCTAAATAGCTACATGTGCATATGTAGTTCAAATTGTATGTAAACAATGAAAACTACTTTGAATTTCTCAATACTGAATTTCATCTACCATTTGCAGCCCAATTGTCTAGCTTTTCAGGACCTTCCGGAGTTCCTCCAAGTCTCGTATAGTCATGACTAAGCTACATGTTATTTTTAAAGCATTCAGTGTTTCTTCTCTAAACAAATGATACATAATCCTTGCTCTGAAGAGCTTGCAATCTAAATGTAAATCTATGTTAGAAACTTTAGTCAGTTAGGGGTGTGATTATTTGTGATGTTTCTATATTGGCAGAAGCTGTGGTTTGCTGGCATAAAAATACTTTTGCTGGAATAGTTTATTCAGTTGCTGAACTGGCATAAGATATACTGCCCAAAGCACTTTTTTGACAATGTAATCTGCATCTGTACTAGGAGGGTTTGCTAGTATAGCTATACCTGTGTAGCTACACCAGTGCGAAGCTTTCTGGTGTAGACCAGGCCTAAGATAGGATACAAGAAGGTGAGAGTACAAAGGTTACAAAAAAGCTTAGGGAGTTAAGTCTGTCATGTGTGAGCCTTTAATATTAGCAAGAGAGAGATTTTACTTTAATTAAATTAATTTTAAATGTATTTTTTAAAGGGAGAGTATAGATGAGGTAAGAAGGATGATAGAGGAGGAGTAATGTCAAAGCAGGAGAGGATGGAAGGAAAGAGGAAATGTATGGGAAAAAGGAGAAACATTGTGGATGGAGAAGACAACAGGAGGCAGAGTGGTGCAATACAGACATGAGGATTCAGATAAGATCATTACCTTGTTGTTAATGGGTACTGGAGTCCTGGAAGGACCATTATTCTGCTGAAAGCATATAGATTCTGGTATCTGTAGAGCAGGAGAAACAGTATGATATTTTTTGCTAGTACTGCACCCCTGAGGGAGCCGAGGGCTTTGGAGTGCTGCCCTGAAAGAACCTTATAGGTGCTCCTGGAACTGGTTGCCCTTCAGCTGGAGGGATGTGGGATGTGCATGCAGGCTATTCTGTTTATATATTGAAACTTAGTCTTAGGGGTGAAGCGTTTTGTTTGTGTTCTTTTGTTGGATTGGGCTCTTGCTGGGGCTGAATTGGGGAGAGGATTGGTGAGAAGGAGTCTAGGGATTATGGGAATGAGCAAAGAAAGAAGTAAACTGAGGAAGTTGGAGTAGAAGGGGAGGAAGAACAAGCACAATAGATAGTATTAATGTATTGGACAATTAAAGGCTTCTTAATGGTCGGAGAGGTGGGAAACAAAACCCCATGTCAAATGAAGCAAATGGAGCAAATAAAAAAAAAAACAGTACCCAAAGTGCAAGTTTCAGAGCTGAGTACAAGTGTCAGGAGGCTACAATGGTCTACAAATGGGATAAAGGGCAGCAGGAGGGCCCTGACTTGGACCTTATTTCTTGTCTGTGACTGTTGCTGACTGCTTGAGGAAAAGAGTTCTGAAGGGGCTAGGGCTTTCCAAATCCCACCTGCTTGAAGTAGATTAAGGGGAGATGGAGGTAGCTGGGTCCAGTTCCCAGCACTGCTCTCTGAACCCTGAGGGAGCCTGGGGCAGTTGGAATGCCTTGACTTGCCTTGTACACTCTTGTCTGTACTTGTGTAGCACTGTAAATTGTGCCCACTTTGCTATTCTCCCTGTTCCGTGCTCATTAATGAACAATCTGTGGGCAAATCCTTTCAATGTTGTTCCCACAGATGCCCCAGTACAGCCAGCCATTGCAGTGGCTCATAAATACAAGGCTGCAGGGCCAGGCAGAAGAGTGCTAGCCCAGACGTCACATTCTCCTGGACTCAGCTCAACTACAAGAGCACATGAACCCCACCCATCCCCATAGAGCTGCAAGGGGGGAAGGGGAGAGAATGGTGGGTGGGAGCAACAGCAACCCACTTCAAATAGGGAATGCAACAAACTGAAGAATGTTGTGAACAACTTCCTGAGGTGATCCTTACATTCATGTTACTGGAGCTTCCTACTATTTCATGTGATAAATTTGACTGCTCACTGAATAATATATGCAGTTCTGTTAGACATAAACCCCCCATTCTTCAGGAGGGAAAACTGCTGCTGACGTTAGATTAACCCTTTAAGTACTTTCAACAGAAAGAAAAATAGCCCCCCTAAAATAGTTCATAGTGAAAGCCCCATTTTACTTTATTTTGGAAAGGGTGGAAGTCTTACTACAATTATCGAACACTTCATAAGAAAAATCTTTCCCAGCTTTGTAACGTGTATCTTATGTTTAAGATTATCTCCATGCAGCTGGTAAGCTTTTCTCATAAAATCATCAAGTGTGTGAATCATAACACTGGGTTGCTTAACTCCAATGTGATTAAAAGCTTTATACTCAAAAACATGCAACATATTGTCTAAACTGAGATCCTTTTCAATAAGAATGTAGGATCCCCACAATTGATGTTCCTTGTGATAGAAATTCTTTTGAATAATTGTGAAAAACTGTATCTCAAAGTAGCACCCTGTAGCCCCCATATTCATCTATCTTTCTGTAGTAATAAATCTGTTTTATATTTTACATAAGAGCGTGTTTTGGTTGTAGTGCTTGGGAAATCTCAACTCCGTTTACAAAGGCTGGTGTATGTCCTCTCTGCATTGAGAGAGGGGCAGACTGGATGATCAGGCTTCTGACGAGGGCAAGACGGTACAGCTCTCGGGTAGAAGACTGGGGAGCGGGGGAGAATTGGCTGGTGCCTTTCTCTGTGAGATTCATGAGTGATTCTGGGAGGATTCAGGCAATCTAGCTGGGTGTGGTGCTCCACATACTGTTGCGCTGAGTGATAAGTGCCTGGAGGGGTTTGCTGCTTGTCACTAGCAAAGCATTGTGAGAGACTGCCCAGGCTGGAGAGTTAAGGGGACACAGCAGTACCCCAGTTCCAGGTTGTACCGTGGGGATCCTGTCACAATCGTATCTTCCTGTAGGGCACCAATCCATTTCTCAGGACACACCAGCATCATTGGTATAGCCCTGATCCAACTTCGCATAAGTGCTTTGATGGATCAGGATCTGTTGAATCTACAGATATCCAGTGAAGGCTTTATTATGCCTGTGCACGTTGTATACCATTACAAATATACTAATTCCATCTGTTGTACACTTACACCTGACAGAAAAATTACTCTGTGTGTCTATAATTCATAGCTTTGTCCAATGAATTAAGATTTTTTTCTAAGGTTAAGATTGTTTTTTGATATACATTTAAATCTGGGCTTTATAGCCATTGGATGAATAAAGGAATCACAATTAGTGAATTATTGTATGAAAATCAGTTTATATTCAGCAGTCTGTATCTGACATAATTTCTATAACAAATGGGCATCCCTTGTCATCTATAATTGATGGACAATCTTATATTTGTAGTGCCAAAAAGTAACAACTCCTTTGGAACAAGGATTTAAAGGAATTGGCTCCTAGTTGATGGCAGCAGTTGCCAAAGCATTTAGAAAGGCAGAGCAACTGAATTTGTAATTAATGCTTTGTACAAAGTGTGTAGTAAACCATGTATTCATTGGTAACAATTTGAAGGCTACAGGGGGAGGTGTGTGTGAGAGAGAGAGTGTGAAGTAATCATTTAACATATCTGTTACCATATGCTATTTTTTTGTTCAGGAAAAAATGCTTCTTTTTCACTCCCATTCAGTGATAGAGCAGTTCTGAAAGCAGTCCCAATGGGCAAATGGTCCAGTTTTGGGAGTTTTCTATAAAATGTGCACAGCCACATAGAAGGATGAAATTGGGGGTGAAATCCTGACTCCACTGAAGTCTAGTGGAATATTTTTCCACTTGCTAGACTGACAATTACAGTAACATATTCAAAAAAGTTACTTTTCTGTTGGAGATATAATTTTAATCCGTATTTTTAAAACAGCCCCTGTAGCTAGCATATTTAATGTGATTGGATTTGTAGTTTGGTTGTGTTTTTTACATGGTTGGTATGGTAATGATATTGTAGCAAACCTCTGTTGTGCATTTTAATTTTTGGATATGAGTTTTATTATATTATGGTGAAAGGGGCAAAGATATGGTACTCTTAGACATGTTACTGTTATATTTGAGAGTGTCTCAAACCACTACAGCAGCACAGCTGCAGCTCTTTAGTGCAGACACTACTGATGATGGGAGGTGTTCTCCCATTGACGTAGTTATTCCATGTCTCTGAGGGGCAGTAGCTAGGCTGATGGAAGAATACTTCCATCAACCTAGCGCTGTCTACACTGTGGATTAGGTTGTCAAAGCTATGTGTCTCAGGAATGTGGATTGCATGCTGTGAAGTGACTGTGCAAGAACAGTATATTCTTATTCAGCAGCTTCACTTCTTCTACTTGTTCATATCTGTTGGCTTTATTTAGTAAAAATAAGCTTTTTGTTAGCAATGCAGAGCAAAAAATAGCAGTAGACATGTGAACTGGATTCTGTTCTGCCTTGTACGTAATCAAGAGCATTCTTTCCCAGGTTTCAATAACTCGCTTTCAGTAGCTTTGTACAGGTGTAACTAATGAGATTACACAGGTGTCACTGAGAGAATAATTGGAAGACACTGGAATTGCAGACTTATGATGAGGGAAGAATTTCATCAACAATAGTAGTGATGAAGAATGAGAAGCAAAGAATCCAGCTTGATTTTAGTTCACAATTTGAGTTTGGGACTAGCATGGAGAGAGACAGTTTTTTAAATTAATTTTTAAACTGAGCACATTAGATCTGGAAATCATTGATGCCCCTACAGCTCCCATTGGCTGGGAACTGCAGCCAGCGGGAGCGACCCCTGTGAATGGGGCAGAGCCCAGAGCCACCTGGCCGTGCCTCTGCGTAGGAGCCGGAGAGAGGGGACATGCCACTGCTTCCAGGAGCTGCTCGAAGTAAGCACTGCCCAGAGCCTGCACCCCTGATCACCTCCTGCACTCCAACCCCCTGCCCTGATCCCTCTCCCGCCCTCCAAACCCCTCAGTCCCAGCCCGGAATCCCCTCCTCATCACCCCCAAACACCTCATCCCCAGCCCCACCCCAGAGCCTGCTGTTCCAGCCGGAGCCCTGATCGCCCTCCTACCCTCCGAACCCCTCTGTCCCATCCCAGAGCACCTCCTGCACCCCCAGTCAGAGCCCTCACCTCCCCCCAACCTCTGCCCCAGCCCGGAGTGCCCTCCAGCACCTCAACTCCTCATTTCTGGCCCCACTCCAGAGCCTTCACCCCGTCCTGCACCCCAATCCCAATTTCATGAGCATTCATGGCCCGCCATACAATTTCCATACACATATGTGGCCCTCAGGCCAAAAAGTTTGCCTACCCCTGAGCTAGGTTGACAGAAGAATTCTTCCATCAGTCTGTCTATGTGAGGACTTAGGTCTGCTTAACTATGCAACTCAGGAGTGTGGATTTTTCATGGCACTGAGCAACAGAGATATGCTGACCTAATTTTCTAGTGTAGAATAGGCCTTAATCAGAAGAATTTTTCCAGTTCTTCAGGACTCTCTTAAAAGAAAAATAATTCAGTAGTGGGTAAACTTGTGAGCTGAATTCCATTAACACCACAGAATCCATGCTGTCAGGACTTGTTTGCAGTGCTGTTGTAGCCATGTTGGTCCCTGGATACGAGAGACAAAGTGGGCGAGGTAATATCTTTTATTGGACCAACTTCTGTTGGTGGATGAGACAGGCTTTTGAGGTTCACAGAGCTCTTCAGGTCTGAAAAAGGTAACTAGAGTGTCTCACCTAAATATTAGGTGTGACAGATGTTGGAAGAAACCACTTAAAATGAAAAGGAGTACTTGTGGCACCTTAGAGACTAACCAATTTATTTGAGCATGAGCTTTCGTGAGCTACAGCTCACTTCATCGGATCCGAGTACAGCACACTCTGTGATAGGCATGGATCGTCATAGCAGTGGAGATATGTCTGCAGGATTTGCATCTGTTTTGGCAGAGTCTGGTGCCATTTTGCATTGGTGAGTCTTAGTCTGTAAGGACCTTGCTTCTGACGATAAGTTTGGTGAGGTTGTGGGGAGGGAGCAATGAAGGCCACAAGAGGGGGTTTGTGAAAGATTTCTTTCAGGATGTGGTTGTTACGGGTGAGAATGAAATGGATAGTTGAAGGTAAATATGTGAGTGTTGTCCATTATCTTGTAGGTATTTGAGGCATGCAGTGATGCTGTTATGTTGAGGGAAATTGGTGTATTGGAACATGACCTCCATGGTAGCAAGGATAATGTTCTGAGGGAGAACGTTAATATTGTTGAGTTTCTGGAGGAAGTTGGTTGAGTCCCGGAGGAAACTGACCCTTTGTTTGGTCAGTGGTTTGAGGATTGTTTCTATGAGTCCTGATATTCCTTCATGAAGAATGCCATGGTCGGATATGGTGTGTTTGCCTGGGTTCTCTTGTTTGTATATCTTAGGAAGTATGTAGAAGGTATGTGGGGTGAGTACGTGGGAAATGAGAGTTTCTCTTGGAGTTGTTTGGGGAACGATTTCGTGATATCCTTAAATTCTTGTGTGAATTGTTGTGGGGGGGCGGGCACGTCTTCTTTGAGTTCTTTATAGTGGGTGTTGTCAGCGAGTTGTTGGTTGGTTTTGTTGATGTAGTCGTCATGGTTGAGAACTGTGATGGCACCCCATTCGTCTGCTGGTTTGATCAGTATCTAGTGGTTGGATTTCAGGGATTGTATAGCTGTCCTCTCAGTGGTGGAGAGATTGTGGTGGATGTGCTGTTTAAGGATTTCACTGGCGATTGTTTTCAGGAGGTAACTGATGTCATAATCAAGTGTGTGGTTTTGTCCACTGGGAAGTGGCCAGTCAGATGATTCTTTTTTCTTATGACTCTTGGTGGGGATGTGGTAGATGTGGGTGATGGACTCTATTACCCCTCCTTTGTCCTATGACTGTAGAGGTATTATTTGCCCACTTCATTTTTAAGTGGTTTCTTTCTACGTGTTAACCCCTTATGTTTAACAATCTGTCACACCTTGTATTTAGCTGTGAGACTCTAGTTACCTTTTCCACACTTGAGATCTGTGAAGCTCAAAAGCTTATATCTTCCACCAACAGAATTGGTTCAATTAAAGACATTACCTCATCCACCTTGTTGTTAGGACTGTCTGATATATATATTTTCAAAATATCCAAGTTTTCCCTCACCTGCTCTTCAGCAATGACAATTCAAACTTCATTTCTATTGTTGAAGACACTTTTTAAAAAAGTTAAATTTGCCATTGGAGTCATTAGTTTCATTCTCCCTCCTCCTTCACTAACGGGCTTATTTCCTCTTTAGTTCTTGTTTCCTCAAAGGCGTTGCAAAAGCGATTCTTATTTGCCTTTACTCCTTTTCCTACCATTAACTAACTCACCGTTGTGTACTTGTTTGTTGCACTCTGCCTGCCTCCCCTCATTCCCCCAAAAGCAATAATTCGTTCAGTATTTTTGTTTGGTGTCACCACTGTTTCAATGTGTGTCAACTTCGTAACTAGACTTCGCACTACTCAATATTTTTGCCAACAATCTGGAAGAAATCACTGTTGATTAAAATTTACAGATGACGCAGGCTGGCAGAGCAGTAAAAATGATGGTGATAGGGCAGTCAGAGAGAGTGATCCGGATTGCTTGGTAAGCTGGGTCTCTTCAAACATCAGTTTTACTACAGTAATATGCAAAGTTATACATCTAGGGACAAGGAATGCACACCGAATCTACAGAATGGGAAACTGTACCCTAGAAAGCAGTGACTCAAACTGATTTTGGGGTCATAGTGGATAAACAACTGAACATGAATTCCAAATGCAGTGCTGTTGCAAATAGGGCTGATAAGATCCTTGGGTGTGTATACAGGAGAATAGTAAGGTGATTTTACCTCTATTTACAGCATTGGTGATGGTGCTGGAATACTACATCGAGTTCTCATGTCCACATTTTAAAAAGGATGTTGAACATTTAGGGAGGGTACAGAAAAGAGCCATAAATACTATTCAGGGGCTGGATTCCTCACAGTGAGAGACTTAGAGCTCAATCTGTTTATTTTATCAAAAAGATTGGCAGGAAATTTGATTACTAAGTACGTTCATGGGAAGAAAATACCAGGTATTGCAGCGCTTTAATCAAACAAAGAAAGGAATAATAAGAACCAGTGACTGAAAGCTGAAGACTGACAAATTCAAATTAGAAAATAGGCACACATTTTTAATAGTGAGATTCACCATTAGATTAGACAAACTACCAAGGGAATTTATAGATTCTCCATTTCTTGTTGTCTTCAAATCAAGACTTGGATGTCTTTGTGGAAGATATCCAGTAATCAGTAGAAATTACTGGGCTCAATACAGGAGTAACTCGGTGAAATTTAATCACCTGTGATATACAGGGGGCTAGACTAGGTGAAGATCTAATGATCTTCTCTGTTCTGAGTTTAAACTCTCAGAATCTATAAATGAATTACCTGAGCAGTTCCTGGATAATTCAGCTTGCCACTTTTTTCAGTATTCAATGATTCAATGTTACAGGGCAGATATTGGTTTTCACTGAACTTCTTAGTTTCAGTACCTATACAACTGTCTCAGGAATGATAGTTACAAGAATTAGAATTACAGCAGTCAGGTGCAAGACATTCCCATAAAGTGCCCTTCCCTGATGGAAAGAAAGAGAGGGCTGAGTCTGAAAGGGTGAATTCTATAGACTAGCAACATATGCTCATTCTTAATCTTATATTGTCATTGTGGGAAAATCTTGTAAAGGAGATTAAGACTGTAATCTTGACAGATTTTATAGACTGTGAAAATGGTATTGAGTTTCAAAATCTCTAATGGTGGCTTAGTTGAGTTTTCTTGTTTTTTGGAAGAAAATTAAGTACATTCTGTAACATACTTTGTTTTTATTCTTTTTAGGGTACAAAAATAAAGGCTGAAAGTATAATAAACTTGAGAAATTTGTGAGTCTGAGAACACCAACAAAATCTAAAAAGCCAAAGGAAATGAAAAATGGAGATCCCCCCTCCCCCAATCTATCCTCACCTAATTTTTCGACGTTAGTACTGTGTCTGCCTGTCTCTGTTTACTGTCAGTTGAACAGTACTAGCTCATCTGGGTTTCACAAGGTTTCAGGAGATACCAAGATGGTGGCCTCAAGTACCTTCTGTCATTGATCAGAAGTGTGTTGAAATATATTGTTAAAAATTATTTATCCACTTTTCAGTAACATACAAGTATCCTTTTATGTCATCTCTAAGCGGATACTTGTAGCATTCATAATGTGCTGGGATCTCTGCTTCTAAGAATCATTGCTTGTAGCAGCTTTTTCAGACATTTTGAGCTAAAATATATTTGAACCACTTGGGTTATGCCAAACATAAAACAAGAGAAAAAAATAAAGAAAATGCCCTTTAAAAAATTGATGAGGTGCTCAGTACCACCGTTGTGGAAAGTCTGGAACAGCAGGATTTCTGAGCTTCTGTAAATGCCACGAGTGCACACCACATTTTTGTGACTGTTTTCCATTATAAAACAAAACTATGCCTGTTTAAGTCTGATTAGAACTCAAAATGTTGCATTTTTGTGATTTCTGTGCAATTTGGCAGCAAATTATCTATGCCTCCAGAGTTCCTTTCTCCTCAGTTGAACTTTTTCAAAACTTGTTGAGATAAAACCTGCTCTCTCTTGTTTTGGAACATAACAGTATCCAAGCATTGCAAATTGTCTCTTTTGAGTTGTAAACCTTTTGTACTCAGTTGAAAATAAAGGATGTTATGATTGACTGTTTTAAATATCTGGTGATAGAAGAAACGTAGGTTTATTCTGTTGATATATCTGTTTCTCCCCTCCCACTGAAAATTTGAATGCACATACATATTACAAAATGTTGGATGGCTTTTGTTAAAATGCAGTACCAGGTGTAATCACATTAGTATGCATTGTGCAGCAGTGGATTTAGAAGTTCCTTGAGCAAGTGCAAATTCCACTATGGGGGGAAGGGCCACACTACACTGTGAATAGGCATACAGTCTCATTTTTAGGAGAAAAGAGACAAGACTGGATCCAAACTACAAAATCCAGATCTAACACCTGAAAATTCAGGGTGGTTTGGTTTGGGCCCATTTCTGTTTGGGAATATTGGATTATGGTAGTTCACATTTCCAGACACCAGATGGTGCTGCTCTTCTACTTAAGGTGTCCTTTTCAGTTAATGGACACTGGGGTTAGTTCCAAGTCCTGTTTAACTTCCTTGAGCCAGATTCTCCAATGACCATTTTGACTGATTAAGAGTTTCAGAATTTAACCCCCTGGTTTTGTTTAATTGTCATTGTACTTTGCTTGATAACTCTTTGGGGATACATCATCATCTCATATTTCATTGATGATTAAAAACTCTTATGGTCAATACCTAAGTTTTTACATCCAGTACTTTAGGTCTGATTAAGCAAAAACTTCAGTAAGGTGATACTCAGTATTGAATGCCTCCTAAATGTGTAAAATATATTTTGTTCATGCATGAATTGTTACTAATGGTCCAAGGGAAGGAGCTTTTTATGTCCATTCCAATGCTTTGCGATTAAGTGTAAAGCTGACAACAACAGTATAGAGATCTCATAACTACGTTAATTGCATAATTAAGAGTTGGTAAGCATCCACAGATTAGGTTCTGTGTAGAAGAAGCATAAACTGGCATATAAAAAAACACTGTGACATCAAATGGCTATGGGTTGCCCATTACTAGCATTCAGCAAGAGAAGTTTTTGGTAGTTTTGTTACATGTCTACACTGCAGTAGATTGCTTTGTAATATCACAGTGGTAATATGTAATTTTGCATTTTTTTAAAACTGAGTTTGTTACTATGATATTACGGAGCACAATAAATCACGTGGGAAGAGTGAATGAATTGATTATTAGCATGCTGGAGTAATTTAGCCAATGCCAAAAGAGTTTGGTACTCTAGTTCACCTCTAAAGTTTAACATATCTAAAGTAGCTGTTTCTTTTTAAAAGGAACAATGAAAAGCTTTTTTTAAAATTTAAAAGTAGGTTATTTGTTTAATGCTTGATCATGAAAGAGTAAGTATTTTGATAGATTTTTCCCCATGTCCCTTGTTTGTTGATCTTTTTTTCTCTTTATTTAGATCCCCATATTAAAGTCTCTGGAAAAAAAGAAAATGTTAAAGAAGCTAAGGAGAAGATCATGTCTGTCTTGGACACAAAAGTAAGAAGAAAATTAGTTTAAAAATTGAGTCCTGGGCCGAAATCCTGTGTGCAGGCCCCTATGTCCATGCCATAGTGACGCTGAATTCTGCAGCAACTTAGAGTTAATTTAAAAGCAGATGCTTTTATTAAAATTTTACATTAAAATGAATAATATGATTAGTAAAGTGTCCCTTGGGTGGGGGGGGGGTGTGTGTGTGTGTGTTGATACTGAATTCAATACATTTCTGTTTGAAACTGTTTTTCAGTTTTGTGCAGACTTAAGAAGACGACACTGTTTCTGATTCCGTTCCATTCACGTTTGGGGGGAGATTTTCCTTATCATATTGGCTAAAAACTTGAACTGAGTTTTCTCTTTTAAAAAAATACAGTCAAACTCCACTGCAAGTAGTAGATTGTGTGGCCAATTTTGTAGTACAGAATTGTGGAAAGCATAGTGTGTTTTCCTAATTTTATGATATTTCAGAAATGAAATGTTGAGTGTCAGAAATTTGACTACAATGAGGCTTACTAAATAAGTGGCTGGGGGAGTCTCTTATGTTCACAGATCAAGTGTTTGACAAAATTATAAATTGACAAGTCATTCTCTCTGCACTCAGATGTTCTGGTGATCTAAGCATTCTATATGTAAATGCTTAGGTGTAGGACAAACACTAATATAACAGAAAAACAAACTGAGAACTAAAAGGTTATTTCGAAAGTGGAATTGATATTAAAAATGCAAGGTAATGCTCAAAAGAAAAAGCTAAACTAATCTCACTGAGTCCAAAAAGAAGAGTCAGTTTATTATTCAGGTTCAAAATGCACAGATTCAGCAAGACAGTTTTGACATCTTTGTCTAAATCCCCTCTTTCTCCCTTATCCTCAGTGCTGCTGCTAGCGTTTCAAACCTAGTAGTGGGACATAGGCTGTTGAGTTAAGCCTTGACCTCAAACTGATCGAGAACTTTTCATTTCGTAGGGTAATTTTTAATTTTATGGAGATAATCTTATCCGCAAATCTTTTCAAAGACTTTTCTGTACTGAAACATGCGGTAGGGCTTAACATTTCATGATGGTCCAGGAGATAGATAGGTATTTGGGGACTTTTAGGCCCAGGTCTGTGACCACAAGTATACTGGAGAGAATTGCGTATCCTGTTTAAAATTACAAGTCCAGTGGAGATCATTATCTTACCTCTGTCAATTTTAAAGCGAGTCCAAATAGGTTTATGAAAGCTAAATATAAAGGCTGGATGCTCATTGTAGAGTTGAAAATTTCCTTATATTGTACCTATTAGAATTGGCACTCATTTTGAGTCATGGTGACTTTTAAGTGGGTCACCTTCTTCTTAAGTCTCAACACCAATGGCATGAAGCAAATATGAAGACGTACTTGGGAGAAGTGAGGGTTCAAAGCATGAGGTGATCTCACTATTTGAACACTTTCCTACCTTTTTATGTTTGTCTGTCGTAACTCTCAAATGACTTGCCTCAGAAACTCCATTTTTAGTATAGTTTGATGGTCTCATCAAACCTTTGATTAGTTTTGGGTGAGGCCTTGTGTTGAAATTATTTCAATTATTAAAAGTGGTTTCCATGAGATATGGGCTCGAGTGTTGAATTGTGTATGGTCATGATGGGAGACAAGCAGGGAACCACATGCCAAGGTCAGGAGAAAGATTCACTTTAGCTGGTCAGAGTGTGGGATAGAAGGCCAGGGTCTGGTGGGAGTATGAGAAAGACATACACACAGTAGCTTGAGAAAGACTGCTGATCTCAAGACCACACCTAAAATCCATTAACTCAGCTTTACATGCTCAAACACATTCATTCTTCCATATAGCAGGGAAGCAGGAGGTGGGGACCCACCTGGGAGACAAGGAGTTCCCCATTTTGCCTGGGGAGGGAGAAGTGTGTGTTTGTGTAAGTTACAATTTCCAACCAGTTGCATCAGAAATAGCTGTTCTGATATTTTGAGCAAAAAAGAAGTTGGGAAATAACTCCCTTTGAGAATTGGCCAATAAGAGTGTATCTAGCTGTTTCACATTGCTAATTTGTTAGCACATACCACCTTTCTGTAGCACAGTATACTGCATGTGAATTTGTAGCAAAGGATTGATTTTAGTTCACTGAACACCTAGTAGACTTTAAACTGCTGTGGAATGAACCTTGTACTCCTCAGATTTCCCCCTACCTCCAGTTTGTCTTCCTCTTTTATGCTCCCCAGGCCAAATGGATAACCCTGATACCCCCCAATATATATGTTTAACAGTGGTCCAGCTGCACAGAAAGGCCAGAAAACAATTCTTGTTTTAAACACTTTTTAAAAACCATGAATTTATTATTGTGTTATATTCTATTTTTAAAATGTTAGTTTTAATAGTCTGAGCCACATAAACTGGAGCTAGATACTGTATGAGGCCAGCTACTTCTTAAATCTCCCCTCCTGCACCACCAGACTTGCACTGTTCTAGTTATGGGCTTCTCCTGTGTGGTGGCAGTCATTTCTGTCTAGATGTCTGGTGACCTAGAGTTCACCAATCTGAGGTCTTCAGAGTAAAACATACTATTTCATTAAGACACTTTGCTTACTCGAGAATGAGACCTGTCTTTGCATTTAGACTTTAAAAAATTATTTGCATCAGACTACTTTATGCCTTATTTTAAATGGCAGAATTATAGACTCAACCAAAAAAGAATCATATAATAAGAATCCTGAAATCTGAAAGCTAGGTTTTAATTTAAGAGAATTAAAACACCATTTTTCTAACTCTTAATCTGGAAGTTTGAAAACTAAAAAGTACACCTTACCTTGAGTAAACTGACACACATCAATACTTCTGTTGATGTTTCTTAGTCTAGTGCAACTCTCATCCACCTTTCTTTAAAAGTGTTTTGCCATTTGTGAAACAGGTATTATAGGAGTCTAATGTATTTGGGTCCACACTGATTTCCTTATCAGGAAGAAAAGAAAATATTCATGGTTTAGCAATTAAATATAAAGTTCCAGTATTAAACAAGTCTTAATTCAGTCGACAATAAGCCATTGTCAAAATATTCTGGTGACCTAACTGTCTATAATATAGTTGTATAAATGTAATTTACTGCAAAATAGTAATGTTTAACTATTCCACACTGAAAAATCCAGTAATAAATAGATGTTTTGGCCTCTAGAGTAATCGAGTCACCCTGAAGATGGATGTTTCACATACAGAACATTCTCATGTGATTGGCAAAGGCGGCAATAACATTAAAAAAGTGATGGAAGAAACAGGATGTCACATCCATTTTCCAGACTCAAATAGAAATAACCAAGCAGAAAAGAGCAACCAAGTAAGTATTTCATATTTTATTTATATTTTTACAGTATATATTTCTAGAGAATTGTTATGGTGGTGCCTGCAGTCAGACAATCTGCTGGAGACGCATCTTCAGACTATCATGGACAGGTGTGAGGGTAGCAGAACAGCAGTGAGAAGCAACTGTGGCTACAGTGAGTCATTCTCTGGGAGAGTAGGTCTACATCAAGGATCACTATTCATGTTTGTGATTAGAATGTGCACCTTAATGTAGGAGATTAGGAGAGAGGCTCCACAAAGCCTGCTTTCTGCAGATAGCATGTTGTTCCATGAAGATAACACACTGGAAAGGGGTTTAGAAGGAGGCCCCTGAAGGGCTGCATTAGACAAAAATGGCTTACGAATCAGCCAACAAAAGACAGAATATGTGATGCTTCATTTGAGAGGGACAATGAGAAGCCAGTAAAATTAGGTGGTATAGAGTTAATCTGTTCAACAATTTAGAAGCCTCAGTCCGTTGTTGAGCCATGATGGGAATGTGCATGCAGAGATTAGGAGCTTGTAATGGGGCATAGATTCTTCCTCATCCTTGGTCACCACAGAAACCACTCAGACTCTCTTCTTTTGTGTCCTCTTTGTATAATTTATTCAGGTCCCCTCCAGCAACTCCTGTACAGTACAATACAACAGATCTAATACTTATGACCTAATTTCCTTCAGCTCTGTTTATCAGTGCCCTGGGAGGAAAAGAGATCTCCCTTTCTTCGGATCTCCTTCAGACTGGGCACAGCCAGCTAGCCCAGTTCTCCCTCCCTGCCCCTTACTTCCCAACACTTTGCTCCTGCCTTTTATCAAGCTAGTCATCTGATGAGCCAATTAGTTCCTTAACTCATCCAGCCTTCCTATTTCCTCAGTCAACCATAACCGGAGGGAACTAATTGAGGCCACAGTGATCAGAGTGCTGTTCCATCTGTTAGGCTTCAGCGCTCTGTCACAGACCCACATGAAGAGCATGTGGTATAAATGAAGGGAGTAGACAGGAATTTTCTGCTATAAGAATATGCCAAATAAACTAAAGACCAAAATGTGTAAGATCATGATTAGGCCCGCTGTGACATTTTAGTCAGAATGCTAGCCAATCAGGAAGAGAAGAACAACCTCTTCCACTGCCAAAATGAGAATGTTCAGATGGATTCTGGGTAAGACAAGAGCTGATAGATTATGCAATGAAATGATACAAGCTATGATACGAGAAGCCCTCATCACAGGAAAGCTGAGGGAGTATCTACTGAGATGGCTGGATGGTGTGAGATAAGGGATAAGCTGAACAGAAAGTACAATAGCTAGTCATCACAGTACAAAGACCATGAGAAAGACACAGAAAAGGGTGGTTTGGGGGGATGATGAAGAAGGTCGATGTCAGCTTGGAAGATGCGCGTGACAAGAATGCTTGGAGACTGATCGGATGCTGATTAGAAAGACTGCCGAATCAGCCCCCTGCCATGCCAGCCCCATTTAGGTGAATAAAGAGGAGCTGGCTGGTAAGAACCTGCCCTAATTGGGGAATGAGGGCCAGCTGCCAGCCCAATTAGCTGAGGGCTATATAAGAGGCTGGGAGGAAGGAAGCTGGCATGGTGGGACAGAGGAGAATGAGGGAGTGCAGGCAGGGAGAAAGCCCTTCCCTCCTGGGTTCAGACACAAGGAACCCAGAGATGTAGAGTGAGAAGGTGGTAGGAGCACAAACTTGTAAATAAAAGCACCAGTGGTTTCAGAACCAAGGGTCTCTGAGTGACTTTATCTGGGCCTAGCAGAGGCAGGAGCCAGGAGGGCAGCTGCACTCTGTACAGAGAAGAAGAACAAGAGTCACTGACTCTGAGGGGACAAGGCAAAGTAGTAGATGATCATGATGGTCCCATTCTGGCTTTAAAGACTGAGTATATATGCTTATTAATATAAGCTGCTTATTTCATTTTTAAGGTATTATATAATTATTTTTTGCCTGGCTTGTATACATTGATGGTTATGGAAATTAACTCTTCATATCTAAATCGGATGTGAAAATCAGTGGATTATTCTAGGTGGACTGAAAGAAAATCTGTTTTTGCAAAAGGTTCTCCTTTATGAATAGATAGGGACAATTGTCCCTGTGTTTATCAAATTCTTTCAAATATTCAGAGGACAATCATTCAGTATAAGAACGTGGTAGAGAAGCAGGGCATCTGGATTACTGATGTTTGTTTATTTTTAAAATTTCTAGGTGTTTTTGGCATGTTAAAAGTTATTTAGAAACTAAAGTTTGTAGATGTCTAATAAAAATAAAAATATCTGATGAAAGCAGTTCAACTTTATAGTGGTTATTAGAGTGAAGGTTGATCATTGAATTATAATACATCAAAAAGAACCTTGCTGTTCTATAATACCAAATTTAAAGATCATTTTTACTTTTCAGTCTGTCATTGTAGCATACTAATAATTTATTCAGGCTTTTTTTAAGTGGCATGTTCAATAAAACTTCCAGTGGCAACTTAGGATGTCATTTAAAAATATATATATTACATGTTCAATATCAACCTTAAGGACTAATATACAGTTGCAGAACGAGGAGTACTTGTGGCACCTTAGAGACTAACAAATTTATTTGAGCATGAGCTTTCGTGGGCTAAAACCCACTTCATCTGAGGCATACAGTGGAAAATACAGTGTACACACACACAGAGAACATGAAACAATGGGTGTTACCATACACACTATAACGAGAGTGATCAGTTAAGGTGAGCTATTACCAGCGGGGTGGAAGGAAGAACCCTTTTGTAGTGATGATCAAGATGGGCCATTTCCAGCAGTTGACAAGAACATGTGAGGAACAGTAGGTGGGAAAAATAAACATGGGGAAATAGTTTTACTTTGTGTAATGACCCATATACTCCCAGTCTTTATTCAAGCCTAATTTAATGGTGTCCAGTTTGCAAATTAATTCCAATTCAGCAGTCTCTCATTGGAGTCTGTTTTTGAAATTTTTTTTTTGTAATATTGTGACTTTTAGGTCTTTTAAAAGTCTATGGCTATGTTGAATTTTGATTATAGTTTCTTCCATTATTTGTTCGAAGTTTTCAGAATATTGTAAGAGTTTTGTAGCATAAAAATCAGTATACAAAAGTAACCCTTTACTGGAGGGATTCAGTTTTCAACTACTGTTTTAAAAAATGCCTTAGACACCAACAGAAGTACAATACATATCAAAAATAACAAATATTTGGAGAATTTTTCAGATACTTTATATGAAAACTTGATACTATGTTGTCTGTGTTCTGACTTTTTCAGGTGTCTATTGCAGGACAGCCAGCTGGAGTGGAGTCTGCCAGAGTTAGAATACGGGTAACTTTGTATTTCCTGGGTAACTTTGTATTTCCGTAACTCACATCTCAAAGACACTGGAGATAGAAGAAGTTGAGGGATAGGAGTGGGAAATGATGGTTCAGTTCTGAGTATTCTAGGATTGACTGGCTCTGTGTTGTGGTCCCTATGCAGATCATATCATAAAACGCAAAATTGCAAGAAAATGTCAGCAATATTCATGATGAACATTCATTTATTTGTTTAATCTTTTTAATTAGCAGATCTTAAATAATAAAACAAAATAAACATAAAGGGCTCATGAGTTGTGTGTACACATGTGTTAAAATATATTAAGAATGTTAGCATTCATGTGGACAAACTACAAAACACTGAAGTGACTCTCGTTTAGTCACCTTATGTTACCTAAACTGATTTAAAGCCTGAATTTAGTGTCAGCTATATAAACCAGATTTGATCTTGCAGTCCTTTTACTAAGAATTATGTAGTAAATTCTCCCTCTGCAGAGGTAATTTAGTTGCCTTTGATTGAATTTTAACTGTTATATGTAGGAGAAAAAGCTAATGTGATGGACTGTAGCAAAATAAATCCATCCCCACCAATTGCATTCTGTACTCATTTCCCCCATCATAATACTCAATCTCTTTTGATTTTATATGTATCTCACACAACTGTATTTTGAACCATATGGCACATTATGGACGTTTTAATGTTCTATACTTATACATACATTAAGGCTGTATGTTTGATGGCTATGATGGTTGTGACAGAAACCATGACTTATAGGACTTTTCCATAAAAAGTCATTGTTTTTCTAACCCCAGCCATCCCACTATGGAGCAAGATCCCTGCATGAATTTTCACAAATGTAGCTCAATATATGTATGTAACTATAGAAGAGTGTGGGAATGCCATGGGGTTTTTTTTGTTTTTGTTTTTGTTTTTTACTTTCTTTCTTTGCAAAAAAACCTGTGGCATTTTTGCAATTTTTCTAACCAAGTATGACATTCACACTTTTTCCCCAACAAGGTAATGAATTTTTTCTCTTTGTTTCTGATAGCAAATAACTTGCCTTGGATGATGTCACCAAACTTAAGTTTCTGTAAAGAAAGCTCAGGGGGATTGTAGATATTCTAAATGTTATCACAGCAGAGTGACAGAAAATTCTGAATTTTTATTAAAGTTGTGGTAGGCTGAGTAAATGTGATTGTGCTTCGAATACATGCTGTGATTTTTTTTTTCTCAATCTCACTCTAGGAGCTGCTTCCGTTGGTACTTATGTTTGAATTACCCATAGCTGGAATTCTCCAACCCATCCCAGATCCCAATTCTCCCACAATTCAGCATATATCACAGACTTATAACATTTCAGTTTCCTTTAAACAACGTTCTCGAATGTACGGTGCTACTGTCATTGTCAGAGGGTCACAGAATAATACTAGTGCTGTGAAGGTAATACATTTCACGAAAGTTATTCCAGATATCCTAAATGTGTAAAAACTTAGTTGCTTAAATGGTGTCTTGTTGCAATACCCTGGTTGATCAGGAAGGCATTTATTATTATAGCTTTTAACAATTTGGATGCACTGATCTTAAATGTTTTAGGGTGTTGGGTTTTTTTATAAAATAGGATTTGTGTATGTACAGAAGAACATTTTCAGTTTGAAACCTAATTTTATATGTTTACTTCAGTTTAAATTTTAAATATATCAGAGACCTTAGTCAGGCTTTAGGCGCTCTGAGAAATTATTAATATCACAAGCCAAAATTAAAAACTGCTATACCAGAGCAGGGGCCAATCTCACCTACCACCAGAAACAGCAAGTAAGCAAAAAATGTAAACCAATGAACAAACCAAATCCTAACCCCCACATACCTGAACCCTCCCCAAATGCCTGGTTAAATAGGTAGACTTGCAATATACCCTAAAGGCCAACAAATTTGGGCTATTTCAGACAAAGGGGGAAACAGTGAATTCAAAAGACATAGAAGGGGCCAATCACTCAGGACATGTTGTTAACAGACTTTTAAGCTAAAAGCAAGGGAGCTCCAGCTTGAGTACTTCTGTGGATGCTGTGGCAGTATGGCACAGAGAGAGAAGGTGGTGTCAAGTAGGTAGGTTTCAAGTCAATTAGGGCTTCATAGACCTAAACAAGGGTCAAATCTTGCAACTAGATTTGTTCAGATATACCCCTATTGACTTCAGTATGACTGCATGTGGGCACAGGTTCCCCCTGTGTGGAACCAGGGGCAGGACTGAGGCCAAGACATTAAAGGCTAGATTTTTTAAAGGTATTTAGGTGCCTAAAGATCCAGATAGGTACCCATGGGATTTTCCAAAACACCTAACTTCCTTTGAGTTCAGTGGAGTTCAGATGCAGTTCAAGATAAGTTAGCTACAGTCCAACTCTTTCTGAATTACAAGTTAACTTGATTTCAAACAGAATAGTAAATTGCTTTTTTTTTTAACATTAGTAAATCCTTTGTATGTTGCTGCTTACTTATTCTGGAATATGAAATGTGTGGTGTCTACATCAAATGTAATCTGATGAAATTCTTATTTTGTATTCACCGCTATGCAGTTTTGGTTGTTTCTCTATAATATATTTTCTCCTATTTGTCTGTAGGAAGGAACAGCCATGCTTCTGGAACACCTGGCTGGTAGTCTGGCCTCTGCAATCCCTGTGAGCACGCAGCTAGATATTGCAGCACAGCATCATCTCTTTATGATGGGTCGAAATGGCAGTAACATCAAACATATCATGCAGAGAACTGGTGCTCAGATCCACTTCCCTGACCCCAGTAACCCACAAAAGAAATCTACTGTCTACCTCCAGGGCACTATTGAGTCAGTCTGTCTTGCCAGACAATATCTCATGGTAAATATTTCAGTGACATCTGTATGAAAAATGTCAAATAACTAAAAGAAAATACCACCAGTTCTTGTGTATTTATGATTTAAATGCAAATGACTTTCTGTGCTGGAGCAGAAGAAATAATATTTATTTACATAACAGAATACTGATTGAGATTAGCGCTCATCTTCTGACAGTGTGTCTTATGAAATGGTTTCTATGAATTGTAGTTGTCTTCTATCTGATTTTCTTAATAAATGTGTTATTTATCTATCATGATAAAAGATGCATTGCCAATATGAATGACATAATTAAAATTGGTTATGATGGTGATGTTACCAATTAGAAGGCAGAAATTGAGATAAGCAGTTCTTTTCTTCCATTAATGTCCAACCACCTCTTTTTTTCCCATTGTTTTGTTAGTGTGATAAGTGAGCAGCTTTTCTGGAGCCAGTGAGAGAGGTTGCTTGGCATATGGGTGGACCAAATGATCTTTTTTAGGGCAGGTTTCCTTGGAAGTAGGAGATGATCAGATACCTTGGAGACACTTGCTTACGTCCTAGCAGGTTCTACATTCTTTAGTTTTGTGGACTACATTAGCAGTAGAACTGTCAGAAATTTTCCAGTGAAACAGTTTCTTTGGAAAATGCCAATTTGCTGGACCAAAATGTGTTTTTCTGAATCCATTACACATAAAGAAATAGACAGGCTTCCCTTGCAGCTCAGGGGGATGGCAAGCTCCTGTCACTGAGGCATGGAGCCTACCACCCCCTGGAGCCAGGAGTCTGCAGGTGGCGGACTTTTTACTCCACAACAGGAGCCCTGGTTACTGCAAGGATTCTTGGGGCTGCTAAGCTCCATAGCAGCATCCTTGGGAGAGCCCTGTCTGGAGCTGGAACTCTCAGGGCTAGCAATCCTGAGAACCCAGTCAGGCTCACTGTTATGGAGCAGCTAAGTGAAATTGACAGGAATGTTAATTTTCTATTTTGTTTCAGGAACAACATATTTCAGTGTTCTTTAAACAAAATTATTGAGGATCTCTGGTTCACCAGAAATTTGCCGTTTTTTTTCCAAATCAGAACAAAAGCAATATTGTGAATAACAATATCCCTTGCAAACCAAATCTCCCTGAGCTTTGGCCAGTTCTAATTAGCAGTACTATTTCTTTAACAAGGCTAACCATATTGGGGGGGATATTTGTTTTGTTTTTACAGGTACAATCTTAATGAGCCGCTAGTGCGGCTGACTGCGGCCTGTAGGTGGTCTTGTAATACTAAGAACAACAGTATTAGTCTCATAACAGTGACAGTTGGGGCTTAGGACTCTGATACGGTGACACAAGAGGATTTCAAGTAATTAATAGACATTTGGTTAAGGTGTTTAGTAACTGATCATTATTTCTGCAAGTGGCATATTTGTGTTAAACCTCACTGAGAATAAAATGGGTTAGGTTTTTTTAAAAGAAATAACTGATTCAACTAGCCACATCATAACAATCTCTTTAGCCACTTTTTGCATAATGTTTTCAAGTTTTACAATTAGTTATAGCTATCACTAGTGAGTTTGTTTTAAGGTTTGAATGTTAAGCTTTTAATAGTAAACATAATCTGTAGTATAGTATTCTTTATCTTTACGTTAGTCACAGTTTCTGAGTTTAATAGAGACTTCTAGGAGAGGTATGGGGTATGATCTAGAGCTGTGACTGCCAAGACTGGGTGCATTATGATTGGAGTTTGTTTGTTATCTCATGTGACAAAGAAAATTACCATATCATAGAATATCAGGGTTGGAAGGGACCTCAGGAGGTCATCTAGTCCAACCCCCTGCTCAAAGCAGGACCAATCCCCAATTAAATCATCCCAGCCAGGGCTTTGTCAAGCCTGACCTTAAAAAATTCTAAGGAAGGAGATTCTACCACCTCCCTAGGTAACTCATTCCAGTGTTTCACCACCCTCCTAGTGAAAAAGTTTTTCCTAATAGCCAACCTAAACCTCCCACACTGCAACTTGAGACCATTACTCCTTGTCCTGTCACCTTCTACCACTGAGAACAGTCTAGAACCATCCTCTTTGGAACCACCTCTCAGGTAGTTGAAAGCAGCTATCAAATCTGCCCTCATTTTTCTCTTCTGCAGACTAAACAATCCCAGTTACCTCAGCCTCTCCTCATAAGTCATGTGTTCCAGACCCCTAATCATTTTTGTTGCCCTTCGCTGGACTCTCTCCAATTTTTCCACATCCTTCTTGTAGTGTGGGCCCCAAAACTGGACACAGTACTCCAGATGAGGCCTCACCAATGTCGAATAGAGGGGAACGATCACATCCCTCGATCTGCTGGCTATGCCCCTATTTATACATCCCAAAATGCCATTGGCCTTCTTGGCAACAAGGGCACACTGTTGACTCATATCCAGCTTCTCGTCCACTGTCACCCCTAGGTCCTTTTCCGCAGAACTGCTGCCTAGCCATTTGGTCCCTAGTCTGTAGCGGTGCATTGGATTCTTCCGTCCTAAGTGCAGGACCCTGCACTTATCCTTGTTGAACCTCATCAGATTTCTTTTGGCCCAATCCTCCAATTTGTCTAGGTCCCTCTGTATCCTATCCCTACCTGCCACCGTATCTACACTCCTCCTAGTTTAGTATCATTCGCAAATTTGCTGAGAGTGCAATCCACACCATCCTCCAGATCATTTATGAAGATATTGAACAAAACCGGGCCCAGGACCGACCCTTGGGGCACTCCACTTGATAGTGGCTGCCATCTAGACATGGAGCCATTGATCACTACCTGTTGAGCCCGACAATCTAGCCAACTTTCTACCCACCTTATAGTGCATTCATCCAGCCCATACTTCTTTAACTTACTGACAAGAATACTGTGGGAGACCGTGTCAAAAGCTTTGCTAAAGTCAATAAACAATACATCCACTGCTTTCCCTTCATCCACAGAACCAGTAATCTCATCATAGAAGGCGATTAGATTAGTCAGGCATGACCTTCCCTTGGTGAATCCATGCTGACTGTTCCTGATCACTTTCCTCTTGTGTAAGTGCTTCAGGATTGATTCCTTGAGGACATGCTCCATGATTTTTCCAGGGACTGAGGTGAGGCTGACTGGCCTGTAGTTCCCAGGATCCTCCTCCTTCCCTTTTTTAAAGATGGGCACTACATTAGCCTTTTTCCAGTCATCCGGGACTTCCCCCGATCGCTGTGAGTTTTCAAAGATAATGGCCAATGGCTCTGCAATCACAGCCACCAACTCCTTTAGCACTCTCGGATGCAACGCATCCGGCCCCATGGACTTGTGCACGTCCAGCTTTTCTAAATAGTCCCTAACCACTTCTTTCTCCACAGAGGGCTGGCCACCTACTCCCCATGCTGTGTTGCCCAGCGCAGCAGTCTGGGAGCTGACCTTGTTCGTGAAGACAGAGGCAAAAAAAGCATTGAGTACATTAGCTTTTTCCACATCCTCTGTCACTAGGTTGCCTCCCTCATTCAGTAAGGGGCCCACACTTTCTTTGGCTTTCTTCTTGTTGCCAACATAGCTGAAGAAACCCTTCTTGTTACTCTTAACATCTCTTGCTAGCTGCAGCTCCAGGTGCGATTTGGCCCTCCTGATTTCATTCCTACATGCCCGAGGAACATTTTTATACTCTTCCCTGGTCATTTGTCCAATGATCAAGATCAACATATGATCAAGACTAACATACAGAAAACGTAGGAATATCACTTGTAGATGTAACCTCATTGCACTAGATAAATATATACAATTAATGAATAAAAATAAAAAATTAAGTTTGTATTAGACACATAAGTATTGCAAGCCCTTATATTACTGACTTCTAAAACCCCATGTCTGTACTGTTTTGAGCTATTTGTCCTTCCTTTACCATCCCAACATACATACTCCATCTGAACTGAGAGAGCCTCCAGAGGGAGAGTGTGTGTATGTGTGTACATGGTTGTCTGTATTATAAATAATATAATCAAAATAGTGTATTGATTCCTGAACAGACATGCTTATAAATATTGAGAGACAGCTATTCTATGTATATCATCAGTGAGCTTCAAAGTATGCTACTCCCATTGTCATTCAAGCTGAAGAAGATAGGGGAGACAGTAGTGCCCCAAAACATAAATAAGAATAACATATAAATTTTCAAATACCCTTTGCTGCATGGAGGAAAGAAACATCAGAAACTATTGAAAGGTTTTTAGAATATTGCAAAATTCAACTTTCTGGTGGTAAAACACCACTAATTTCTGTGTGCTCAGAGCTACAGGAAATCTATAGCCCTTAAGAAGTATACTGACCTAAACTGAGGAACAAATTGAGATTTAGTTTGTCCAACCTGGCATTGTTCCATATGTTTTGAAATATTTACTCATGGTTCCAATTTTGTAGCTATAACATGTTTTAAAAGCAAGCGTTACAAAAAATAAATGGACATTTTTAATAGTATGCTAGAGTCCCTATATTTGCTAGGTGATATGACAAAACTGAACATATTTTTAAAAGGAGAAACTAACAAAATATGTGTGTATGTATGTGTATATATATATATATAAAAATACACACACATTTTATATATATATAGAGAGAGAGAGATTAAAAATTAGTAGCAAGAGATATTTACTAACTTAAAAGTTTTTAATTACTTTATTTAACCTGGTCAGCTGCGTGGCATAAATAGCTGCATTCATTCCTTGGATCTTCTAAAATAAATTTCAACACAGTGTTTTTTGGCTCCTTTCAGTGGACTCAAATTTCTATATTTTTGAGACTTCTGTGGTACCAGAAGCTGTCTAGCTATAGTCAGATTTAATATTGGCTGCTTCCATGTTTCCTGGAAGCAGGCCAAATAGGTGCTGATGTTGTCTCTGAGCTAGACAATGAAACTATCTCATCCATTATTACAAAAATCATTTGATGGCAAAATATACAACAGTGTGAACTGTTTTCCCATGTAGCCACTTCTCTGAGCTTGACAATTTCTATAAGCAAACTTTACATGGCTCCCTAAAATCAACAAAGACAAAATAGGTAGCCTAAGCAAGCTTCCTGTGAACTTCTGAAGTGCATGATACTGTAAGGGATCGGCAACCTTTGACATGCCAAGTTAAGCCCCCTGGCGGGCCAGGCCGGTTTGTTTACCTGCCGCATCCACAGGTTTGGCCGATCACAGCTCCCACAGGCTGCGGTTCGCCAATGCAGGCCAATGGGGGCTGCGGGAAGCGGTGCGGGCTGATGGATGAGCTTCCAAAAGCCACGAAGAGATCAATATGCTCAACCCTTTGGGGTAGGTGATATGTATGTTTCTTTTAGGCTATAAAGATTAGATAAACTACACAGTAATATTTATAACTTTTAAAAGCAATTCACCACTCACAAAATGAAATTGAGAAACTAATATTGTGGATGTAAACTAATTATTTATATTGATTCCCATATGTGTCCAATGTACTAATTATTTAATGTGACACAAACATGGCAAACAAGATTTTAATAACATGTATTACATTCCTTTTTATAAGATGCATACATTTTGTGTATTAAAAGTTAATTTGCATTATTCTTAAATGTAAATGTTAATATAAACCTGACATTAACACAAGTTGTACACAAATTTACTCACCGAAAAGGCCATGATTTATATTGATATATAAATTGCAGGTGCCCTTAAATTCTGACTTGGAAAACCTTCCACATTCCAGATGTGTGCTAATCAGAGAACTATATCACTTTGCCACTAGCTTACACATTTTGATCTTCATGAACCTCTAGTGTCCAAATATGGCTGTTAAGATAATGTCCATATGAGAAACTGGTAAATGGCAAACCATAAAAGAAAAGCAAGTTTATATTGTGACTCAAAATAAAAACTTATTGCTATCTTGAGTTGACAGAGTTGTTTTGGTTTTTTTTAAAGAAGTCAACAGTTAAAAGCTCAGCATGTTGTCTTCTGGGGGGTTTGTTTGGTTTTTCCTATTCATCTGTCTTTTTCTCAGTATTTAGTATCACTAATCAGTAGATCAAGAAACTTAATTTCAATGACTGCATAAAATAATTTTATTTATGATCCATTTGCTCATAACATTAGAGTATTAATTTATTTTTCATATTGAAAAGTTAGTTTTGTTTCTTTAATGTCCCTCAAAGAACACTCTGGTCCATGAAAAAACCTGCTTTTTTGGGGGGGAAGCCTTCCCATTTAGCATTGGCTTCCTTCTGGTTGGGCATATTTGCTTTCTTTCCTTTTTTCCAATACCATCCCCCAGGTGTTATAAACATAACAAAACTATAGTCCAGCCACCAAATCATGTTTCACGCTTATTAAAACTTACTTCCAGATTGTAAAATTTCAATTTTGGGCTGTTTTGTTTTCTTGACTTTTAGTTGAATTTGTTTATTCAAATGCTTATTGAATAATTACATTTTTGGCTTTACAAAAACTGTTGGAAAATCCAAGTATGACATGTGCTCAGCATTTTTCTTACCACAACAAAATGGGTTATAGTGGGGATTATTGATTTGAATGTGTTATTCATGACTATGGCTTCTTCAGCCAAGTTGACTTTCTGAAGTCAATCTGTTTTAAATAGTCTTCCCAAAGTTGGTCCCCTAAAATAGTGTAGTTTTCTGTTAGCTTAAGCTTCAATTAGTTATATGGACCAACCTGTAACTTTTGACAATCTTGGATTATTATTTTGAAGCACTCTTATCTGCTTTTCATTTCTCCCGATATCCCTTTTGAACTTTGGTGAACTTGGAGGGTATTTTCTTTTATACGTTGTTAGTTATCTGAATATAATCTCTTTAAAAAAATTAAACATATGCCAGGGTTTTTTAAAAAAAAATAGGTGCCTAAATTCAGGGCTGCAAAGTCCATATTCAAGCACCTATGTGAGTAGTCAGATGTTTCAAAAGTGCTGGGCACCTACCAGGTACCAAAATAATATTTTCATAAATGAAGGGCTAGGTTTTAGGGAAATGAAGGGAATGGAGTATAAGTAGTTTGGTAGGGAAGTGCAAAGGTAGTAAAGCAAAAGAGTCAAATATGACAAAATACTATGGCCGAGATTTTCAGAAAGAGCTCTCCGTATTTATACACCTAAATAAGTGGCTTGGCTTCCTGCTTCCGCCTTCACTTTCTGCTCTAAACTGCTGAGTAGTGTAATTTTACTATGTTGAACTGCTGCTATTTTCCTGGTTGCATTGCTTGGTGGATGAAGTGATTCTTGTACAGTCTATGGAGACTTTGAAACCCTTTGGAAAGAAAATATAAATGTTTGATTATGCAGAACTGATATTGTTGGGGTGACAAATCATGTTTTCTTTCCTTTTTTGCACAGTATGCAGCACGCATTTGCTACTCTCTACATGATAATTGTTTTCTTCTCAGTGTTGTTGTATTTTAAAACCTCTTGAATTGCAGAAGTGTTGCAGCTTAATCTCTGAAAATACAGATTTAGCTACTCAGTGGTGAGGCAAAGGGAAATTTTATTAAAGATTTTACAATCCAGAGGGATTTTCTTTTTCACAGTTATAACATTCTTTTATCCCCTCACCCCAAATATGATTTGAAGATTAACAATATGACCAAATAATGGTACTGCTAACTCTTCTCTTGACAATAGTTTGTGGCAATTAGACAGTACATACTTTCAAAAGTCGATCCTTCCAACATCCTATAATTTTGGATAGTGAATGTATATAACCCATGAGTTAATCTTTGTTCACTCTGTGGTGAGATTCTTACTCAACAAAGGGTCACATCCTCTGAGGAACAAGAAAAGAAGTACTTGTGGCACCGTAGAGACTAACAAATTTATTTGAGCATAAGCTTTTGTGGGCTACAGCCCACTTCATTGGATGCATAGAATGGAACATATAGTAAGAAGATGATAGATACAGAGAACATGAAAAGGTGGAAGTAGCCATACCAACTATAGGGGGATAATTAAATATCTTCTTACTATATGTTCCATTCTGTGCATCCGATGAAGTGGGCTGTAGCCCACAAAAGCTTATGCTCAAATAAATTGGTTAGTCTCTAAGATGCCACAACTACACCTGTTCTTTTGGCGGATACAGACTAACACGGCTGCTACTCTGAAAGCTCTCTGAGTGTTGGAGTTGCAGGAGGTAATACTGATCTTGTAGAATTTCATTCTTACTATTTCAGTCATATCTGCTAAGATCTTGAGCTACATAGGAAGGAAATGTTGACTGTTGTGTTTTAGCCGATGTTGTATTTGGTACAAGGGTACTTTATCATTTGAATTTAACTTTCCAGGGTTGCCTTCCTCTTGTGCTGATGTTTGATATGAAGGAAGAAATTGAAATAGAACCACAGATTATAACTCAGCTAATGGAACAATTAGATGTCTTCATCAGCATTAAACCAAAGCCAAAACAACCAAGCAAGGTTGGTGAAAACCTAACCTATTTTTTGTAAACTATGAGGTATGTTCTCTGTACACAAAACCCCCATAACACTTTATGAAATATTGATCACTTCATTCCTGGATATTGCATTTAAAGGAGCCATTCACTGTTTTGTCTTTTCTTCACTTTGGTACTTCACTGGTGACACGACCAAATTCTGTTCTGTTCAAAGAGGTGCCCCCTTTTGATTTCAGTGAAGCTGTACACATTAAGAGCAGAATTTGGCTCATTAGCTTTAAGCTGAGTAGTTTCTAATCAAAATGCCTTTTTTCAGTGAATTACAAAAATGTCTTCAGGTTGAGTGTTCCATACTATACTAGCTCTGTTCTACAGCAGGTTTTTTTTTGTATTAAATATTTGACAAAATTTGGATCATCTGATTTGTGAGCTGTAGCTCACGAAAGCTTATGCTCAAATAAATTTGTTAGTCTCTAAAGTGCCACAAGTACTCCTTTTCTTTTTGATTTGTCTAAGTGACTGATCCTGCAAACCCTTCATAGAAGATAACGGAAGTAGTCACAACTAAAATTGCTTTTGAGTTGGTTTACAGGATTAAATCTTAAGTCACACAACTCCCTGTTATTTTTAACAATCTCTAGGCCTATTCTGATTGGCAAAAGAGAAGTCTTGGTTCATATCATTTTATACAGCGCGTAATGGTTGAATTAAGGACACCTGTCCTTTTAAACTGAGGACACCTGTCCTTAAACCTACCCAGTTCATCAGTTTCAGATCCTTGTCCAATCAATCCATTATGTATAAATGCTTGACGACAAACTGTAAAATGTCAGGTGAATGTTCCATTGTATCAGCAGCTTTCATTCTAAATGTAGGAACATTTCAAGTCAATAAAAGGGAATAATCATTTTCATTTCATACTCCTAGGCTCCTATACTGACTTCAATAGATAGCATTTAGTGCAAATAGAAGAGAGACATGTTTTTTGTTTGTTGCATGAAGCATGTCTCTTGTAAATGTAATGGGAAGCAAACATGAGACTCCTATATCTAACAACCATCTCTCTTGGCTACCCTCTATAGAGCTTGGACGCTTACAGTAGCTGTTAGAAAGAGCCAGTCCATCATCCTAGTCAGGCCATAATTATGCTTCCTAACTTTATTAGCTTCATTTAATTAAAAAAATGAACAATATTCCTGGGGAAGACTGTTTTCACTTTTAAAGATGAACAAAAACATTAAGAAAAATGTTCTAACCTTGCCACAAACTGCTGAATGCCTGAAAAAGCACTAATGGATATTGTGTTTCTGCTATTTTAAGTTGTGTTATGACTTTACTGGGGGGGGTGTCTACACTGTTTGTAGATTATACTGGCATAATTGTTCTGGCATAGCCCCATAGTGTAGAAGCAGCCAGCACTGACAGAGAAGGGGTTATCTATCTGTGTAGGAACAGCCACCTCCCCAAACAAAGTTAGCTATGTCGACAGAAGCCCTCTTCCATTGACATACCGGCACCTACGCTGGGGGTTATGTCAGCAAAGCTACGTCGGTCACTGTTGTGGTTTTTCATATCTCTGACCAGCATAGCTCTGCTGACATAACTTTTCAGTGTAGACCAAGCCTGTGGCTCTGAAGCATTATTGTAAGATTGTATAATTTCTTGAAATTATATTACACCTTCATATCAATGTTTCATTTCTTTTTTGCAGTCTGTGATTGTAAAAAGTGTCGAACGAAATGCCTTAAATATGTATGAGGCAAGGAAACGTCTCCTGGGACTTGAAAGTAATGGAGTCACCATAGCAACAAATCCATCTACAATCTCATGCCCTGTTGGCCTCTCGTGTCCTGGTTTGGACATCTTGCCCTCAGCAGGGTTAGGACTCACTGGACTTGGTATATACTTTACTCTTGCTTTATAATGTTTGAAACACAGTTCACACATATTGGGAAGTACAGGACCAGCTATACTTTTCAATTATGAGTAGCATTAGATGTTGGGAAATTCAAGGCCCACCCCTGACATTTCAGAAGTATTTGTCATTACAAACAACCTCCAATATTTTAGTAATGGATAGTGGGAATAATTTCAGTGTATCCTCTGAAAGATGGAGAAGTTTAGACATTTGAAAACTAAACTCTTTATACATTAAGTTGAATGGGTAAAGGGAGGTACTCCTTTTCAGGTAGGGTAATACGTGAGAGAGATTATAAGTCAAGTGTGGCACCCCATTTATGGCTTTGAGAGAAACCCTTATCCAAATGAACCCCCTTACTCCTGGAGGTATTATGACTTGTCAAATAGAAACTTAAGCGGTGAACAGGGAAAAGACTCCTTGACTACATGTAAGTAGTCTGCCATTTAACATTAGTTAAAGATTAGCCTTAGGTATTAGTAATATTTGTTTCTGACTGTAGTAACTAAATATTGAATGACACTGTTTCTTCAGAGATAAGGTGGATGAGGTAATATCTTTTATGTTACCAACTTCACTTGGTCCAATACAAGATATTACCTCACCCACCGTATGTCTCTAATATGCTGGGACTGACACAGCTACAACAACACTGCAAACAACTATTTCTTCACTCATATGTTGTTGGCACTTGTCTGTCAGTATAAAACCTAAGCCAGGAGTGTTTATATTTTCCATCTCTTTCTAGAAGAGAATTATTGTGCCATAAATAATCCAGGAAAATTAGCTTTTTGTGTTTAAAAGCTATAACTGCTTGATCTTTGTTCACCAAAAATATGTATAAGCTTATGTATTATGTTTTTTTCCCCCGTACTTGGGTTCTCAAACCTTCTCCATGCATGACCATCACTGACAGGAAAGGGGTCAAACAAGTCTTATTTTCTTTTGACTCACAATCCAGCAATCCTTTATGGTTGCATCCTAGAATCCATGCTTGTGTCTTGGAGTCTTGGCTTGTGCCATCTGTTTACATTTTGATGCCATGATACCAGCCTTTTACAAATTTACAAAATGTGGGAGTTTTGTGGATAAATTGTGGATATTGGATATGGTTATGTTTTTTTAGGGGTGATGAGGTTTGCTGATGGAGGGAGGCAGCATGGGTATGGCCCCTTCCTCTCTCCTTCCTCCTCCACGTTTGCACCACCCTGTGTTCCAAGGAAGGCACAGCTTAAAGACAGTGAAGAGCTGGCTGTGAGGAGGGCTGTAAAGTAGCTGTTACCTCCTCATCACCCTTAAGCAATGCTTCCCAGAAACAGCAGAGAGACATGAAAGGAAAGAGTGAGAAGCTGCTTTTGGTGGCTGTATGAGCAGCAGCAGCAGGCAGAGGCACTTAAGTACTGTAGTGGTGGGAGCCAGATTGATAGAAGGAGCAGACATTTGCCTTCCTTTTGTTTAGATTACTCCTGCAGGTCCTAGCAGCCACTGGGTTTTGGTGATTCCCCTTGCCCTATTTGCATGTGCATGCTTCAAAAATCCCTGTCCTAATTTGTGTGTATGCTCTCTCAGCAGAAATAGCACTGTAATCTTTTTAAGTATTTTAAAAATCAACACCAACACTTAATATAACCTTTAAAAAATGTTCTTTACAATTCCTATATAAACAAATGCATAATGGATATAATTGTTTTGACAGGTCTTTTAGGTCCTACTGCCTTATCTGTCAACACCTCTGCTGCTCCAAACTCTCTCTTGAATGCCCTTAATAGTTCTGTTAGTCCTCTACAGAGCCCAAGTTCAGGCACACCCAGCCCTACGTTATGGGCAACATCTCTTGCCAACACAAGTGCCACAGGTCAGTAGAAGTTAAATAGAAATGAAATTAGTTCTTAATTTTTCACTAGAAAGAAAACCGAAAAAGACAGACCCATTCATTCTTTAAAGTCTCTTACACTGAATAATTCTTTTCTTCTATTTTCTTATAAATGCATAAATATCCAAATACTATGAAGATTTTTAAACTACCATAATTATGTTATGTTGATACTAAACTGGGAGAAGTGGTAGATACGCTGGAGGGCAGGGATAGGATACAGAGGGACCTAGACGAATTGGAGGATTGGGCCAAAAGAAATCTGATGAGGTTCAATAAGGATAAGTGCAGGGTCCTGCACTTAGGACGGAAGAACCCAATGCACAGCTACAGACTAGGGACCGAATGGCTAGGCAGCAGTTCTGCGGAAAAGGACCTAGGGGTGACAGTGGACGAGAAGCTGGATATGAGCCAGCAGTGTGCCCTTGTTGCCAAGAAGGCCAATGGCATTTTGGGATGTATAAGTAGGGGCATAGCGAGCAGATCGAGGGACGTGATCGTTTCCCTCTATTCGACATTGGTGAGGCCTAATCTGGAGTACTGTGTCCAGTTTTGGGCCCCACACTACAAGAAGGATGTGGATAAATTGGAGAGAGTCCAGCAAAGGGCAACAAAAATGATTAGGGGTCGGGAACACATGAGTTATGAGGAGAGGCTGAGGGAACTGGGATTGTTTAGTCTGCAGAAGAGAAGAATGAGGGGGGATTTGCTAGCTGCTTTCAACTACCTGAGAGGTAGTTCCAGAGAGGATGGTTCTAGACTATTCTCAGTGGTGGAAGAGGACAGGACAAGGAGTAATGGTCTCAAGTTGCAGTGTGGGAGGTTTAGGTTGGATATTAGGAAAAACTTTTTCACTAGGAGGGTGGTGAAACACTGGAATGCGTTGCCTAGGGAGGTGGTGGAATCTCCTTCCTTAAAAGTTTTTAAGGTCAGGGTTGACAAAGCCCTGGCTGGGATGATTTAATTGGGTATGGGTCCTGCTTTTGAGCAGGGGGTTGGACTAGATGACCTCCTGAGGTCCGTTCCAACCCTGATATTCTATGATTCTATGTTTTTATAATGTCACATGCAACTTTGAAGGTTTTTAAAAAAAAAATGGGGAAAACATCTTATCCAAAGTGTTGGATCGTGCACTAAGTAATTGGGTTTGGTTGGTCATTTTCAACATAATTGTAATTCAAAGGTTTTATATAAAATTCAGCTTTTATTAAGCCTGATGTACTCAATATGTCAGTGAACCAGAATATGGCTTCATTTTTGTTACAGGTTTTTCTGCTATACCACATCTGATGATACCATCTACTGCCCAAGCCGCTTTAACTAGTATTCTACTATCTGGAGTGCCTAATTATAGTCAGAACACTCCATCACCCCCCCCTGGCTTGACTCCCGTTGACATTCATGTCAATGGCATGCAATCTGAGAACAAAAAGGGTTCAACTTCTTTAAACGGTCATGTAAAGGTAAGTGGCGTGATGTTCGGTCTGGACAAGATGATCTCGGTTTGCAATGAGCTTCCTCTGAAAAAACTCTAGGAAAAAAACTTTGCTTTCAGCCATTGTGACTCTTTAAGATCATTTATTTCAAATTGTAATTAAAATGCTCATAAAATGTAACTTGAAAAACATTAAGCCAAATTATCCCACCTAGATCCAAATAAGAATCTTCCGCCTGCCTTAAATAAATCAGAAACCAAGATTTATTTAAACGTGTTCTTCTCATAATTTCAGACATCAAATATCAAGTATGCTGCACTATCTGCCTCATCACTAGGAGAAAATGTGTTGAGCACAAACCACAGTGATTCATCAAGGCAGACAAATAGTCATAGCACCTCAGAACAAGTGACCACCAAGTCAAATACAGCGGAAGGTAAGTTTTTGCATTTGACCTGTGTTCTTCTGGCTGGTAATGGTATTAGTTTGACAGTGTTTGTGCATTTTAGAGACAAATTGTGAAAGGTAAGATTAATTTTTGAGCCAGCATTTTATTCTCAGCCACATTGGAGAAAAGCATGCCCCCTCCCCAAATACATGTTGTCCAATGGATTACGTATTGTCTGCACATAATAGTTGCACCACTTTAACTATACTGGTAGTTAAAGCTAGAGTGGATGCAGCTAGACTGGTATAAATTGGCTTACACCATATATAGTTTATTCCCATGTGGGAAGGGGAATAAGCTCTGTCAGTGTAAGCACATTTGTAGTCGTATAAGTGCATCCATGCACAGATATAACCATAGCAGTTAAAAACTCACCCCCTTAACCTACATAGTTCTACCATTACTAAAACTGTTCTGTAGACTAGGCCTAACAGACATTGAATCATGGAACTTTTTGTGTGTGAGCGTCTGGTAAAACCTCATTTGAAATGCTGCATACGATTCCAGTCAAGCCTGTTCAAGAAGGATAAGTTCAGACTGGAACACGTGCAGGGCTACTGGGATGATCGGGGAGTGGAGAGCCTACCTTAAGAGAGGAGAATAAAAGAGCTTGTCTTGTTTAGCCTAGCAAAACAAAGGCTGGCAGGGGATATGACTTCCCTTTCCAAATACTTCAAGAGGGCAACATTAGGAAGGGAGAATAGCTATTTCAGCTAATGGAAAATATTGGCACAAGAATAAATATGTATAAACTGGCCATAAATAAATTTAGGCTAGAAATTAAAAAGTTTCTAACCATCAGTGGAGTGAGGTTCTGGAACAGAATTCCAATAGTAGTAGGGGGGTGAACAACCTAATTAGTGTTAAGGTAGAGTTTGATAAATTCATGACAAGGATTATAGGGCAGGGTTACTTGTGATAGTGGTGGGGGACAGAGACTGGATTTGATGACCCAAGAGATCCTGGCCAGTTGGCTGTTCCTGTTTCAATGATTTAATTGATTAATTTAGTTCTTTAGTTCTTACTAAATTAATTTAGTAACTTTCCATTTAAAAAAAAATCCACTCTTTAAAAAAAAGCTATTAAACAAGATTGTGGCGACAGGCTACATTTCTCTCCAGTGAATACTGAGGTCACGCAAAGCTAGTCTGTTCTCTTTTGTTAGGTTCATGGTCATCCTAATAATGACTTGACTTAAAATGTATATACACCAGTAAAAAAGAAAAATATTTGAGTAGTGAGAATTTAAACCCAAGATATTTGTGTGTTGTTCATTGCAAAAGCAGTACTAGTTTCCAGTGGAGAAATTTTCAACTTGACATTTGGGCTAAGATTTTAAATAGTAACTGGTGATTTTTGGGTGCCTCAATTTTTGATTGCCCAGCTCAAAATACCTTAAAAGCTTCTGGATTTTTAGAAAGTGGTGAGTATCCAGCTTCTGAAAATCATTCCCCTTAAGGTGTTTCAGACTGGTCCCAGAAACTGAAGTCATCCAAAATCACTAGTGACTTTCAACCTTAGGTAACTGGAAAACATATCCCTTAGTTTTATAGTACACATACTATGTGAATGTATGCTCCTAATTCTTTATGCATATATGAAGTATAGTTGTGTGCTTTCTAACTTTGAGAACATTAGTACATCTTTAAATGCTAGCCCTTTATATGCCTTTCCATGTGAAATAGTTTTAATTCTATGCAAATTATTGCTACTGATTTTCTAAATATACTGTACAGCAATGGTATTGGTATATGAAAGGGTTTTATTTTACAGCTCTTTTTTCTTGGTCTTGTAGGCTGCAATGATGCTTTTGTAGAAGTGGGCATGCCAAGAAGTCCATCACATTCAGCAAATGCCAGTGATCTGAAGCAAATGATGAGTTCTTCCAAACAGTCCTGTACTAAGAGGCAAACAGTAGAATTACTGCAAGGAACCAAAAACTCTCACTTACAGTATGTTACATTCACGAGTGTAGAATCATAGAATTTAGAGATGGACTATAATATTTAGCATGTTCTTTGGGCTGAGATGCATGGTTCATTCATTGATGAATATTGGAGAATTGGTTTAAATCAGATTTATTTTTTAACTATATTTAATTTAATAAACTATTTGTTTTATAACAGTCCCTTTAAGTTGTTGATATTGTAAACATTTTTGACATCTAAGAATTCCTCCCTCTCCATCTGCCTACCAGAAGTCCTTGCTTTCTTGAAGACTGGCTTCTCTGAGGAGCTTTTTGTACATTTAGTTCTGTAATATTTTGTGTGTGTTTTGTAATACCAATAGATTTTCATAGCTCACTTTTTAATTTGCTGTGACAAATACCGTGCTTGAGATTTGTTTTCTTAGTAAAAAATAATCGTCAGGAAATACTGTTACATTTTAAAAGCTTGAATAAAGACAAAGTTTAAAAACAGAAAATTAACAATGGAAAAAATCTTTTGAATAATTTTTCCAATGCAGGAATATTCCTTAGTACCCGTATATTGTTTAGTGTTTTCTCCAGTGTATTTTTAAATTACTTAAATGGGTTTTCAAACACTTCTCTTTAGAATCTAGTCATAATAGACGTCACAGTTAGGAAATAATTAGGGCTGCCGATTAATCGCAGTTAACTCACGCAATTGACTCAAAAAAATTAATCACACTGTTAAACAATAGAATACCAATAGAAATTTATTAAATATTTTTGGATGTTTTTCTGCTTTTCAAATTATATTGATTTCAGTTACAACACAGAATATAAAGTATACAGTGCTCATTTTGTATTATTTTTATTACAAATATTTGCACTGTAAAAATGATAAAAGAAATAGTATTTTTCAATTCACCTCATATAAGTACTGTAGTGCAATCTCTTTATCGTGAAAGTGCAACTTACAAATGTAGGTGGGTATTTTTTTGTTACATCACTGCACTCAAAAACAAAGCAATGTAAAACTTTTTTGCAGTGCTACTCAAAATGGTGGTCTGCGGACTGGTGCCAGTCCGCGAGCCATTGGCTGCCGGTCTGCCCGCCCATTGGGGAAAAAAATTGCTGATCCCCCACATCAGATAGCTTGAGAAGCACTGCTTTAGAGCCTACAAGTCCACTCAGTCCTACTTCTTTTTCAACCACTCGGTAAGAGAAACAAGTTTGTTTAAATTTATGGGAGATAATGCTGCCCACTTCTTAATTACAATGTCACCTGAAAGTGAGAACAGGTGTTCACATGGACATGTTGTAGCTGGCATTGCAAGATATTTACATGTCCAATGCATTAAAGATTTTTTGCCTCTTCATGCTTCAGCCATTGTTCCAGAGGACATGCTTCCATTCTGATGACACTCGTTAAAAAAATAATGCATTAATAAAATTTGTGACTGAACTCCTCAGGGGAGAATTGTATGTCTCCTGCTGTGTTTTATCTGCATTCTGCCATATATTTCCTGTTATAACAGTCTCAGATGATGACCCAGCACATGTTGTTCATTTTATGAACACTTTCACTGTAAATTTGACAAAATGCAAAAAAGATACCAATGTGAAATTTCTAAAGATAGCTAGAGCACTCAACCCAAGATTTAAGAATCTGAAGTGCTTTTCAAAATCTGAGATGGGTGAGGACCATGCTTTCAGAAGTCTTAAAAGAGCAACACTCTGGTGCGGAAACTACAAAACCCAAACCACCGAAAAAGAAAATCAACCTTCTGCTGGCATCTGATTCAGATGATGAAAATGAACATGTGTCAGCCCATACTGCTTTGGATCGTTATCGAGCAGAACCTGTCATCAGCATGGATGCATTTCTTCTGGAATGGTGGTTCAAGCATCAAGGGATATATGAATCTTTAGCGCATCTGGCATGTAAATATTTTGCGATACCAGCTGCAACAGTGCCATGCAAGTGCCCTTTCTCCCTTTTAGGTGACATTGTAAACAAGAAGCGGGCAGCATTATCTCCTGCTAATTGTAACCAAAGTTGTTAGTCTGTGAGATTGGCTGAACAAGAAGTAGGACTGATTGGACTTGTATGCTCTAAAGTTTTACATTGTTTTATTTTTTTAATGCAGGGGTTTTTGTACATAATTCTACATTTGTAAGTTCAACTTTCATGATAAAGAGATTGCACTACAGTACTTGTATAAGGTGAATTGAATAATACTATTTTGTTTTTTTACAGTGCAAATATTTGTAATAAAAATAAATATGAAGTGAGCACTGTACACTTTATATTCTGTATTGTAATTGAAATCAATATATTTTGACAATGTAGAAAACATCCAAAAATATTTAAGTAAATGATAGCTATTATTAACAGTGCAATTCATTGCGATAAATTTTTTAAATCACTTGACAGCCCTCGAAATAATTCCCTCATTCAGCCTAAATTTTAATTTTCTCAGCTTATTTATTTTGATTTATAATGATAGTTGCCTCCACCCAGTAGTCTCAGTATATATATCTCATTCTAGTTACACAGCTTTGGAACTTCCTGGACAATTCCTCCTGATCAAATTCAAGTATCTAGACTTACTAATTTTAAATATAAATGTTTGTTTGTTTTAGTATTCAGAAGCCAGGCAGTCTATCTGGGGTACTTTTCTTATTAGGCATTCTTTAGAAATCTAAAGTACAATTGCTTTTGTGTTCCTCAAAGTAAGTGGAAGACTATAGCTGAAGTTTGTAGAGAAAAGTTGATAATACCAGATGCTTTTGTAAGTAAGTGGGACTGAAGTTATAAAGAGTAACTTGCCTTGCTTCCTATCGCAATTCACTTTATTGACCATAAGCTGCAAGGCATTTCGGTTTTCTAGGAAGAAGGCGGAACTTGGAGCATTTTCTAAGGCTTCACTTGAAACTCTCTCTTTTTGGCAATTCAGGGAATTTCAAGTTTAATTTTGATTCTACTGAGGGTGAGTTAGATCAACAAAAATATCTGAATTGGAGAAAAAATGGAATCTGCTGGGGAAACTATTAATGAAATCCCAGAAAAACATGTAGCCATGGAAAATAAAGAAGTGAGCGTGAAGACACATTATCTTTAGTTAACACAGCAACACGTGTGTCTGAAAAGAACAGTTGATGCCTTAGAAAAAGTTTCTTAAAAATGTAATGTTTGTGTACTGGTTTTTCTTCAGATTTACTATCAACTTTCTAGCGAGAGTAGTTCATTTATTCATTGCACTGAATGCTCATTGTTTAAAACAAAGAGTAGTGATTGAAACCATTACAGATAATTCTGAAGAACAACTGCCTTTACTTTTTCAGCACCACAGAGAGATTGCTTTCTGATTCTGAGCTGAGTGCTTCTGAAAGTCCCGTTGCCGATAAAAAAGCTCCTGGTAGTGAACGAGCAGCGGAGAGGGCAGCAGCTGCCCAACAGAATTCTGAAAGAGTGCGCCTTGTTCCACAGTCGTCATATGTAAATATGCAGGTACCTATTGATACACCCAAATCTAATGCATTGTTACCATTGATAAATGTCCAATGCAATGAAGTGACTGGCTTTCCTGGCTACATGACTTTGTCAATGTTTGGATTGTAGACAAAAGCATTGAACAGTGTTACCCCCTTCAATTTCCTCCCACAGCATGGTGCATTTGCAAACTGATAATGTAAAGCATAAATATGAGCTTACATCTAATGTTAGATAAAGACAAATTAAACTGTATCTAGGAATATGAGAAGAGGCAGAAGTTGAAGTTATCTTTCTTCTCTCCAACCCTTCTCTCAGTTCTTTTAGGCTGAATCCAGTTACCAGTTGATTATAAGAGGCATTGCCTGATAATAGCAAAAAACTGTATGTGTATAAAATGTTCTTTAGACTTTCCTTGTGGAGGTTTCTAGGCTTTTTTGGGCGTGTGTGGATTTTAGATATTTTGTGACATGATTTGATGGAGAGAATTATGCAGCCTTCTCAAGTAGGCAATCAAATACATTTGTGACTTTTATAGAACTTTCCTATCTAATTGGATTTATCCAATCACATTCATGTATATGCACTCCAAAGGAAGTATTAAAGAGCAACAAAACCTGCTATTCAAACACAAAAATCTCCTGAACATTCTTTTAAAAATTCTGATGAAAGAAAAGAATAAATGTAATACAAATATAAGCAGGGAATAAACTTAATTTCATAGAAATGTGGGTCTGGAAGAGACATGAAGAGGAGGTCATCTAGTACATATCCCTTGCTGAGTAAGAATTAAGTATATGTAGACCATCTCTACAGATGCTTGTCTAACCTGTTCTTTAAAACATCCAGTTACAGGGATTGTACAACCTCACAAGATAATCTGTTCCAATAATTAACTATCTTGACAGTTAGAAAGATTTTCCTAATATCTAAGCTAAATCTCTCTTGTTTGCTCTGTGTGTGTGGACACGCATGTAAAAATGTTATGGCTTTGAGAAGAGACATGTTGTTCATAGAAGTGCTACTTGAGACTTTTCATAAGACATGTCAACATGCATTTGTTTCTTTGTCTGTTAGTGAAGTCTTGCCTTCGGCTTTTGTCTACACAGGGTCATTGTACATGTGTTTTGTCTACACAGGGTCACCAGCAGAGCTATATTGGTATAATTATACTGTTATAGTTATGCTTGTGTAACTCCCTGTGTGGACACCCTTATTCCAGAATAAGAGTGTCTTTTTCCAGTTTAGTTTATTTCACTTTGAAAGTGGTATAAGGCAAAATGGAAAAAAGCTGTCTTATACCAGAATAATTGTGTCCGCACAGGGGTTATACTGGCATAAAGTTAGCAGTGTTGTCATACCAGTATAGTTCTTCTGGTAAATTTCTCTCTATAGATGAGCCCTTTACATAGGCCTCTGTGGCAAATAGATAGTCAATCACTGGTTGAGATTCAAAGCGTTCACCTTTACCATGACCAAAGTTCTAGTCTTCCAAGGGGAAAAAATATCTTTGGATCATTCCAAAGCCCTGCACAACATCAGATATCCCCTTACTAATCAGACTCTGCAAAATAATACCTTTTGTAATGCATATTTGTGTGAACAGATTTACTGCTCTGTAATGGAAAGAACAAGTGTAATTTACTAAAGAATTAGCATCCAAAAATTAGAAACATTTTTATTACTCTTATTATAATGAGCAGTATAATGACATGTTTTCCTGTACTACATCAAGATATTTATCTGAATAAGAGAATTTAAAATGAAGATGGAAAAGAATCTAATCTGCAAAGGGTATAGTCCAGAGAACTTTGTGCAGAAAATTACTACTTAGTGTACTTGTTTAATTATTGTTTTCCTATTATAATTCTGACTTGTTTCCTCTAGAGTTTTAAATACTTCGTCAACATACAATTCAAAAAAAAATCTCAAGTAATGCCTTGTAAAAATGCTACCTATGCAGACTTCACATACTGCTACAACTCACATGAAAGTGGGAGAGAATAATTTACAGTACTAATTAGCTAGTTTTGAATGAATGTTTTATGTATGTCAGGCTTTCATTGGACTAATGTTACATTATTGTGCGGTGCTTAACGTTCTTCCTAGATGAATTCATGGACCATGATCAGAATATTTGTTTTTAGAAAGAGCTGTGCACAGGAATGACATTTACTTAGAGCAGCAATTAAGACATTTTCTGTCTCTTTAATTTTTAGGCATTTGACTATGAACAAAAGAAGCTATTAGCAACCAAAGGTATGTGAAGAAACAGTGACTTCTAACATGCATCTATTTGTCAGTACACTGGTCAAATGATTTTTCTGAGGTTCAGTTTTGCAGTTTTTATATGTTTTTAGCTAAAATGAAAAGTTCATAAGTACAATGAACTCAATGTATTTCTGTCAAATGTATTTTGTGGATATTTTGATACTAGTTTATAGAATATTATTAGTACAAATTCAGAAGTTATATGGTAGTTACATTATTAGTAGTTTATAGACTGCTAGTAACTCTATAGATCTGAAACCTTCTGGTATTTGTAATAACCTTGGGGATAAATTAGTATCAGACTAATTTTAACAAGCACATTGCAACTCATTTGGAAAATGGTTGCTTTTTTCTTTAAACATCATGGACCTGATTCTCTTCACTTCCTTCCGTACAGTGTTTACTACTCTCTAGCTTCAATAGACTTACTGCTGTCTTACAGTGGTTTAAGAAAGGGTGGGAATCAGGCCCCACTGGGGATCTGAGATGCTGAGAATGTACTGTTCTGTGGGTTAATGTGATCCATTTGTGTCCAGAATGTCAGTATTTGGCCTGAAAGATGCATTTATCTGTCAATGCACTGAGCTTAATGCTTATAAATGTCTTTTTCTTCATATTTTTTAAGCTATGTTAAAGAAGCCTGTTGTAACAGAAGTGAGAACTCCAACAAATACATGGAGTGGCCTAGGATTCTCCAAATCTATGCCTGCAGAAACAATCAAGGAACTAAGAAGAGCTAATCATGTATCATACAAGCCGTCTATGACCACTACGTATGAAGTATGTAAAATTACAGAACATTTTAAATATGTTTTCAGTAAATTGCATAGGCATGTCTTAAATTTCAATGTTTATATGTTTGTAAAAGGCAATCTTGTAAATAAGATTCTTAACAGCATTAGTGCTTGAAGATACCGCATAATCTCTTCCAGCAAAAAGCTCCTTGTATCTGGGAATGCTGGGAATATCAAGTCCATCCATAGAATAATGGGAATTCCATTGTTAATCTTCAGTTTTTAAAAAAAATCTGTTCCCAACAATTGCTCTTGTGGAACAAATTAAGAACAACACAGGAGTGGGATGATTTGGTTCAATGCATCAGAAAAGGGAAGCAGTATCTTACACCACTCGTTGAAATCTAGCCTAGGTTGGTTGCTATGTTTCATGAGGAAAAAAACAAAACATTCCTTTAGTATGAAAGTAAACTGTAATATAGCTTGCTGCGGGTCAGTAGAGTGACGTTTGTGACTACAGGGGGTGCAGTTCAAACTTCCTTTTGTCCCTGGGAGTTGCTGCACTGGGATTCACTCCTGTGCAAGGAGAGTGGCACCTCATCCCTTAGGGACTCTGCTGGGAAAGAGCAGCTGTAAACTTCACAGAGGGCTTACTAGAAGCCTAAAGTCAGAGAAGGCCCTGTCCTCTGCTTAAACTCCATTATTTGTAGTAATTCTGACATTGTTTTCCATTGCATTATGCTGTTGTAACCCTGTCCAGACCTACCAAAGCCTACCTCTTCTTTATTTCCACCCTCATTCATGTTGTCTAAATTCTAGGTAGGTGGGCTCCTTGGGCAGAGACTTTGACCTGGGAGGCACCCTCCTATACTACTTTGGGTGCAGTACACATATTAAACCACAATAAAGGTGTGGCATGGAGCTTCCCCTTTGGCATGCATAAAGTTAACATATGTCTTTCAGATATATGTGGTAGGTTTGCAGTATTGAATGTGTAAGCCAGAAACACAGAAGAAGAAAAATGTAAAGCAAAACTCAGTGCCAATTTTCTGATAAAATATACTGCTAACGTTACTTCTCAGCTATCCAACTGATTTGTCTTTGTATATTTGTTAAGCTGTTTCCCATTTTCTCCAAACCATTATACGCTCACTGTTTCTACAAGTTTATTAGCAGACACATTATTCCAGAAGAAAAAGGTTTTGGGCCTTAGTCACTTGGAGTCTGACCAGGCACAAACCACATCCTCAGCTCTTTCAACTGCTAAACTCTTATTTTTACAATGACTCCAGTTCCCATTTTGGTATGTGCTGTTATGCAAACATCTGGGGAAAATAAAAATCCTACATCTCTTGTAATATATTCCCTGCTTCCCTTTGGCAGTTTTCAAGACTTTGTTATTCATATCAGAAAGCACTGCTGGTCACTTTACCCCTTACATTTTCATTCTTGATGTGGCCCAGAAGGGATATGCTGAAGAACTGCTCTTCAGTAAATAGCAATTGTCTTGATATCCAGTGCTAACGTTTGGGAAATCTATTTGCAAACTAAGCTCACTGGACACATTTGTTTCTCCCTGTGATATTTTACTTTGTGTTTTATTTCCCAGCATTGCTAGCTCACATTTTATTGTATCACAACTTGTAATCGCCACCTTGGTCAGACATATTGTAGATAGTCCTTTATTTTCTTTTAAAACAGACTTGGATTCTGTCCCTTCTTTCACTCCATATTCAGCACACTGTCCACCAACCTAATTTGTCCACCTGGAAAATAGTTCTTTTCTTTCCAGTGATGGCAGTTATCCTCTGTCATTTAAAATGTATTAAGGAACAGCTCTATTAAACTCCTGCTATCCTTCCTACTGTTTGTTAGAAAGGGTTGGTGAAGCTGGTGGAAATAAGCAAAATAGTGCTAGTTTGGAAGGCTTACAGGAGTGAGACTGCACAATAGTAACTTGTCACATGTACTCTTTGCTTTGGTCTTGTTCTCATCTACAGTTCCAATTAACTCATTCACTCATCACACTGTTTATTGTCTGAGAAGCTCTATAAAAGATAAACTCAAGAGAGAAGGTTTCATCTGGAGCTTTGTGGAAATGTATCCTTTTCCCCAGTCAGGCTTCACCCCATGCATAGTTCATGTATACTCTGGCTACTGTAAAACAAAACAAACACAAAAACGTCAGCCTTTACCAGCCCTTATACCATCCAATTCCAGATACTGTAACAGGAATTAACTGCAGCATCTCAGATTCTACTGTCTGGTTAATGTTGGTTTCAGAGTAGCAGCGGTGTTAGTCTGTATCCGCAAAAAGAACAGGAGGACTTGTGGCACCTTAGAGACTAACACATTTATTTGAGCATAAGCTTTATTGACCTGCAGCTCACTTCATCGGATGCAATCTCCCCACTGTATTTTCCACTGAATTCATCCGATGAAGTGAGCTGTAGCTCACGAAAGCTTATGCTCAAATAAATGTGTTAGTCTCTAAGGTGCCACAAGTACTCCTTTTCTTTTTGTGGTTAATGTTGGTAATTTCTGACTTATTAATGTAAACAATCAAATTTAATGTATAGACTGCAATTAGTACTGAGGTAATGTGGGCTACTTGTATGTTACTTCGAGATGCTAGGTAGATAGCTGTGTGAGAGGAAGAGACCATAGAAAAATTTTTGTGACAAAAGGTTAAGAATTTAGAGCATTTTGATATGAAGCTAGTGTTTTTTAAAAAGTAACTTCTGCTTAAACTTATTACAAAAACAGCAGTTCTGTCTAAATGCATAAATTGTAATAATTAGTTGGTTCATATTTAACTGCAGGCAGCATATTTAAAATTGTTGAAAAGCTGTTGTGTTTAACTGGGCTGCTTCAGAGAAACACACTGCAATTTGACAGTTAAACACCTCTGTTTCTGCAGTAATTTTCCTTGTGGTCTCTTGCAGGGTTCATCAATGTCTCTCTCACGTTCCAGCAGTCGGGAACATTTGGGAAGTAGTAGTGAATCTGATAACTGGAGAGATCGTAATGGTATCGGTCCCTCAGCTCATAGTGAATTTGTCTCGTCAATTGGCAGCCCCAAGCGGAAACAAAACAAATCAAGTAAGTAATATCTTGTCAATGCATTTCATCAGGGAATATAATCATGGGATTTGGGAGATTAAATTTTGATTTAATTCTGGGGTCCTGAATTTTTAAAACTAATGTTAAGTATTTACCTTAAGGAATTGAAAATACTTAATTGTGTTAAAAAAATTTTATGTTTGAAAAAGTACAAAGTAAATAAAAATCTGTATAATACCACACAAAATGTAAAAAAAAAAAAAAAACAATTCAAATGTAAAACGTTGAAGGTAAATAATACAGTATAGCCACTTTTTTTTTTTAAGCGCCTTGCTATCTTCTTTTCTGTGAAAGTTTCTGTGAAAACAGAGTTTAAAAGAGCTCATCCTTGGACGCTCATGATTCTGCTGTGTTCTCCAGATACTGCAAAATACTAGCTGAATCTGATGGAGGCTTCCTGACAAAAGTTATGACTTCTTCCAGCTGCCATCCTTTGATGAATTTTAAGGCATAATTATATTGATTTTTAAGTAGGGCCACCAATACATTTGGTAGGGCCTGGCAGGTTACACTGGCCACCTGTTTCCTTGGATCCAGCCTGCAAATCTTAAAGATTTTTTTAAACAGATTTTAAACCAGTTTTCTATGAAAATTGTTTTACACTCAAAAGCAGTTTGCAACTAGTCTCAGTCTTTTATTAATAGATTGATCTTATTTTTTTTTTGCCGGGAGAGAGGAAGGGGTGGAGCAAGAAAGTGAAGAATGGGAGATTTAGATTTATAATAGGTTTCATTAGTGTTTCGGGGTGGGGTTGATGAGGACAGAAATATTCTGCTGTTCTTTGTTTTAACTATTTTTGTATTATGGTTTTTCTTAATCAGTGCTAAAAAGCCTAAATCCCAGATACATTCAGTAAGAATTGCACGTTTTTAGAAAAAATAGTTTAACTTAAAGAGGGAAATGTTGTTGCTCTTTCCTAGCATTTTTAATCATTGACATGGTATTAACGCAGTGATGAATTACTGCATATGGTATTTCTACAGTGAACATAATAAAAATAAGCTTAATAGCTTATCTTCAGTTTCAAGTCCCCGTAGTGTCTTGAAGTCAGTTGTTTACACAGGGAGGTCCTAGTGTAATCAAAATTATAAAATAAATGCATTTTAATCCTTTCTTAAACTTTAATAAGACAGTAGCCTTTAAAGTCTAAAAGCTGCTCAGTCCATAGAAGCAGTAGCTTCTTTCTCAGAGCCTAAAACATCTGCAAAAATGTACTACTTTTTGTTTTGATTAAAAAAAATAACCTTTCTTCCCCACACTTGGCTGATAAGCCTTTTATGGTCAATATGTGACAAAAAGGGTACAATAACTGTGTGTCCTAGATTGTGCTGTTTGAGATCTACAAACTTGAAATGTAATTTTAATCCTTCACTTTTACTAATAGAATTGAAGAATTTTGACACATTGTACAAATCTTCTTCAAAAACTTGGGCCTATCCAGTAAAATTATCTAAGGTTCCAAGGTTTACCTTATCTACTGAACCGTTAATGTATTTTAGAAAAGAGAACAACAAATCACTGAGCGCTAAAGCGTTCTACTTTTTATAGCCAGGTAAGTCCTCAGGAGGCAGCAGCCAGTCTAGCTGAGGGAGTCATTTAATCTCACTCTCCTCACTCTAACATCAGTCCTGGGGGCAGGGCCTGTGGCCTGCGGAGATAACAGCTCAGTGAAATTAATGGCATATAAAAATAACTATGGTAATGCAAGGGGATGTGATTGCACACTTTGCTTGTGAGCTATACTACTATGTGCTACAGTCTGCACCATATGGCTCCAGCTCCTTTGTTACAGGCAACACTGGTACTAATGGACCTTGTTTTCAATTGTTTATAACTTTGCCAAATTTAAATTGTTCAGGCTGAAATTCTCCATGCCAGGCGTTTGCCTCAGGAGCTGTGGGAAGTGAGAGACTAAAAGAGGTAGGAGCATAGGGGATGAATAGAGGCAGGAGCCAAGTTGGTGCAAAGAAGGGGATAGAACCTGTAAGCAGAGACAGGATAGTGGGGGCCATGGACGCAAGCAGGTAGGTAAGGGTATAAGAGCAGAAGAGAACCAGGAAGGTACTGCAGGGCCTGGGCAGAAGGATCTATAATTACTAACATATTCCCTACAGAACTTACAACTGAACACAGGATTCTTGAGTCTCATCATTCCTCTGCTATCTAGCAAATAGCTGTGAAAGCCACTGGCAATGTGTCTCATTGCCCTCTAGTAGGAGGCCCACATAGAAGATAACAGCCTTCTACTGCTTCCTGTTACTCATATCAGCTTAAGTGGCAGAGGACTATGCTGTGGATCTCCCTGCTCATGACCCATATGGGGGTCAGTACAGTTCCACGTGATGGAATTTTCATAACCCGTTATGTTCAGAACTCAGCTCCAGTCCCCTTTGGTTGCAGTTTCGAGTGCTCAGCATGTCTGCAAATCAGATCTCAGGTGTCTGAAATTAGATAGCCAGAAAATGAGAGCAACAAAGTGACCATATAAAAATTCTGGTTTACATGACTTGCCCAATTTTCTGCATGTGGCCATTTTGTCTTTCTCATTTTCTGGTTATCTAGTTTGAGACACCTGAGGCTCTGATTTGCAGAAGTGCTGAGCACTCACAGGAGCAGCTAAAGTTGAGAAGAGCTGTGTTTTGAACATTTAAAGTACTAAAAATTGTGCTGAAAAATCAGGCATTAGGCTTCTCAAATTGGGCACGCAAAATTAGTTCACACTTCGGGTCTTCATTGCCTATTTCTTGTGTGTAAAATGAGGATAATATAACCACTTCATCTCATGGGGTAATGTCTGTAAAGCACTAAGATGGTACAATGAAACCATCATAGAAAAGCCCAGGTAGAAATTAATAATTCCGCATTCAATGTAGGATTTGGATGGGACACCATGGACCGCATGCTGAATAATGAGAGCAAAAAGAAATATTAAAAAGCTGACCAGTCTGTGCACTGAATGAGGCAGGAGTAGAAAAAATGGCATGTTAGCATGTAAAGACTGTATCATAATTCATGTACACAAAGGGAACCACATTAAGTTTGTACAACTGTAATTGTGGTATTTACTAAGTTTTGAGTGCTTGACTTAGCACCCTTCATGGATTTTTAATGTAGTTTTGAGAGATGTGATATTTAGTCAGGTAGTCCAAATATTCCCAAAACTACTATTTTAACAAACAAACAAACAAACAAGTGGAGTAGTTGCTCGATCACATGGCTCTCTTTAGCAGAAGAAGCCACAGGATTCCATCCCCAGTCAAACCTAAAGGAGCTGCCTGCATTTGAATAGGGGGCCGTGGAGTCAGGGAGGAGGCGCATGTGCAGTTGCCTTCTCCAGCATTCGATAGACTGGGGAGGGGGGGAACAGAGTCCTGATTCTCCCTCTGCCTTTATGTATATTAAGCTCTGAGCCCCATCCCCATTAAAGTTAATTAAGGTGAAGCCTGTGTCCTTTTCATTCTCCTACATGCCCTAATCAATAATAATAAGGTATATTCTGAAAACAGCCACTAGAGTTTCATTAACAAAAAGTTCATTTGAAATTCAGCTGGTTTCTACAGATTGCTGTTCTATTAAACAACTGAATGGAATATTCCACTAAACAATAGAATTTGAGGTAATTTGGCGGTTAAAACATTTAATTAAAACATGCTGTTTCAAGTGATTGAAACGTCAAGTGTACATCCTTTTTGCCTTTCAGCTGAACATTATCTCAGCAGCAGTAATTACATGGATTGCATTTCCTCGCTGACCGGAAGCAATGGCTGTAACCTGAACAGTTTGTTTAAGGGGTCTGATCTGCCTGAGCTGTTCAGTAAACTCGGTTTGGGCAAATACACTGATGTATTCCAACAACAAGAGGTCAGTCTTTTTAAGAGGCATCTTAGTTTTTGCTGTATATTTTACAACCCTTTGTCTATCTCCTGAGTGAAATCGCTGTCTCTCCTAGCTGCAGTATTTTCACTGACCATTCTATCAAAGCTGTTCAGTCCTTGAATTTAGAAATGACCATTCTCAGTCCTTTGTAACTAAGTAACCATAACTCAATCCTAACTAAACAGGTTTCCACTGAATTATCTTGACATATTAATAACATATTAAGCATGATGTTTGTTAATAAGGATATTTGTGCAAACACCAGGTGTGTTGTGAAAGGCCATGTCCTTGAATTCACTTAAAGGGGACACTCACCAACGGTCTGCTAGCACACATTCTGTTATGGTTACTGCTGTTTATTTCAAACATAATTGTTAATATTAACTTTCCTTCCATAGAGATCGATGATTAGATCTAAGATTCCCATTTACATTTACAGTAATTTGGGAAAATAGACTCTTAATGTGCAATTAAGTATCATTAACCAACATAATCTTACATGCTTCTATAAAAATGATACCTTTACTTTTTAGTCTCTGTGTCTTAAATAAGAGTACTAAAACAAGAAGGTATCTGTGGAGTCAAGGGTTGCTACATATATGACACATCTGATGCCTATTTCCATTTTTTCCTCATTTTTCTGCCATTTTAACTTTAACCAACTGTCATTGATTGGAATTTGGTAGTTGTTGGTGTTATAGGCATAATAAAATGAGTTTGTAGAATAAATGTAAAAAAAAAAAAGTTAAAGGAAACGTTGTTTTTAGAGGCTACTTGCACCACGCTTATGGCTAATATTTTGTGGGGAGTAATTCTCAATACAGGAAGAAAATGGTTGCCTATAGATTGTGGGTTTGTGTGTTGTGTGAATTACCCATTTTAATTTGCTTTGTTTTTGTTCATAGATTGATCTTCAGACCTTCCTTACCCTCACAGATCAAGATTTGAAAGAGCTAGGAATTACTACTTTTGGTGCCAGACGGAAAATGCTGCTTGCAATCTCAGGTGAACAAAAAGCATTTAACATATACATGATTATAAATGTCATGATTTAAAAATGTACTAAAAATATACTGTACTTTTTCCCTTTGGTCAGTTGAATTGTTTTGGTTTGAATGGTCATTAGAGCAGCTCAAAGGAACTGTATCAGACAGAGAATCTGACCCACAGAAAGCAGATCTTACCAGCCACTCCTCGTAATAAAAAGGCAGTTTTTAAATTTTGAGAGACTGTAAGGACTGTATAGCTTCCACACATCAAATGGGATTCCAGCTGCATAGTGTTGTATTGTTCTATTTAATACTATTTTACTATTTAAATACTATTACTATTGTACTATTAAACTTAGAGCTGGGCAGACAAAGGCAATTCCATTTTGCAAAGGAGTTCAAAGAAAATTTTCAAAATTCCCTGCAAAAGGGAATAGAGCTTGGGAACACTGACTCCAAGACAGTCCATCTGGCACACTGTCCTGAACCTAGGGATCCTGGGAACTCTGCCTACCAAGCAAGAGTAAGATTGAGAGCCAAGACTTCCATGCTCTCATTCCCTATCAGCTCACCAGGCTGGCTGCTGAGGAGCCAGGAAAGCGAGCTGGTAGGTAAACAGGCACGTATGCGATGGAAACCTGCCTGACAGGTCTGTCCTAATGTCTGTTGGAACTTCAGCTGAGTTGAACAATCTGTACGAAACATTTCCATTTCAACAAATGGACAAATTCTGGTGGAAAAAATGGTTTGCTGGATTTTTTTCCAGCCAACTGTAATTAAAATTTCTTTTATATCTTACTACAATAAAGGAAAATCAAAGTACCACTTTTGAAGATACACAATAGGATAGCAATGACCAACTTGAACTTGTTCAAGGATCTGGAATGGCATAAAATTTCATGTCATATATTGCATAGAATTATGTTTTCCTTACAGTGAATCTTTTTAAGTCCAAGATTGTAAGTTTTATTCTGATATTTTCTGGAGCATGACAGATTTTTTTTTCGTAATTTGCTGATGTCATTCATGAATGCATTTCAAATTATGGCTTAAAGAGGGTAAATGAGTAATGTATTTAGATGAACAGTAGAACTCATCAGAAGTCTGTCTGAATCACTGGCAGCGAAGATTATACCTGTAATGGAGAAAATTGTTCACTATTTTCATTAACTAACATAATCTTAATAATAAGCACTGGGAAAAGTGCTTTCTATGAGTGATGACTCTACTGCAGGGGCGGGCAAACTTTTTGGCCTGAGGGCCGCATCGGGTTTTGGAAATTGTATGGAGGGCCGGTTAGGGGAGGCTGTGCCTCACCAAACAGCCAGGCATGTCTTGGCCCCTGTGCCGGATCTCCCCGTCCCATGCTTCTTGCCTCCTGACATGCCCCCCACACACACACACCAGACTCCTGCCCCATCCAAACCCCCCGTTCCCTGATGGCCCCTCCCCAGACTCCTGCTCCTGACTGCCCTCCCACCCCATCCAACCCCTCCTCTCCTTCCTGACTGCCCCCCCCAGGACCCCTGCCCCCATTCAGCCCCCCCTTCTCCCTGTCCCTTGACTGCCCTGGAAACCCCTGTCGCTGACTGCCCCCCCGCTGCCCCATCCAAACCCCCTTCCTTCCTGACCCCCCCCCGGGACCCCTACCCCCATTCAACCCCCCCCGTTTCCCACCTTTGACTGCCCTGACCCCTGTCCACGTCCCCCCCGAACTCCCCACCCTCTATCCAACCCCCACCGCTCCCTGCCCCCTTACCGTGCTGCCTGGAGCACCAGTGGCTGGAGGTAGCCACGCACCGTGCAGCACAGAGCACCGGGTCAGGCCAGGCTCTGCAGCTGTGCTGCACCAGGAGCTCACCGCCCCGAGCATTGTGCTGGTGGCACGGAGTGGTGAGGCTGTGAGGGAGGGGAGACAGTAGGGGAGGGGCCAGGACCTCAGGGACCAGGCAAGAGGGTCCCGCGGGCCGTAGTTTGCCCATCTCTGCTCTACTGAGAGGTTTACACATAGATCTGAATAACAGCCCCTACGCCTATGTTTTATTGGAGGTGGCAGGTCATTATTATAAAAACATTAGTAATGTGTTAAAAAATGACCAATGTGCTCTGGGGAAATAATTATGTCCAATTTCAGTTATTTATAGTTAGTATACATCATGGTCTGTCACATCAGATTATATAACGTTGTGCACAATGCTGCTCAGTGTGTGATGTGCTCGTAAGGCATTCCTTTTTGTGAAGAATTTGCAGGCTTTGAACAGGATTTTTTCAAGCACTCCAGCTGGGATCATTTCATCATTTTTAGGATGGTTTTGCCTTTTTGTTTAGAATTGGTATACAAAAGATTTTGGCAAAACATTATCTTTTCAGGCATTATGCTTAATCCTAGAAACCCCTCAAATAAGAGGATTAATTTCAAACTTAACTTGCTCGGAAATAAATATGGCCCTCCTCTGCATCAAAGCACTAGCATGGCACCATCGTTGAATTCAGAATTGCAGAAAATTATGACAATTAGTACCCTGTGTTTAGCCTGAACAATAATTATTGATAGAATTTCACGGCATTCTTAGTGTCCTGACCAAATACTAACTGGGGTAATGTCTGCTTCTCTAAACTCCCTTTGCAGTTTTCAGTTGGAGCTATGGTTCCCCTCTTCTAATGTAATAATGAAATTGCATTATTCAGAGTAGCTTTGCTCCTGAATCATCTCCAAATATTAAAATCCGAATCTGCTGTTTTCCATCTAGAACTGAATAAAAACCGAAGAAAACTATTTGATCCATCAAATGTACGTGCCTCATTCCTGGAAGGTGGAGCTAGTGGAAGACTGCCACGTCAGTATCACTCGGACATTGCTAGTGTCAGTGGTCGCTGGTAGCACTAAATTGTGGCTCACAAAGTGAATTGTAAAGATGGACTTGCCAATCCTGTGGACAGCTTTCACTGCACACCACCCTCTGCACTTTGGGAGTTTCGGTATCAAGGACCAAAGCATTTTTTCTGCACAAGTACTTGTGCCAAAAAAAAAAGAAAGAGAGAGAGAGAGAGAAGACACTTGTCTATCATTTTTCAGAACACCAAATGTGGATTATGTTTTACTCTTGTAGATTGGACAGCATTTGCAATAATAATAATAATATAGGGTTCTTTGTTTAGTATTTTATTACCTATAACTATAATGTATGCACTGAATTTTTACTTTGTTGAATGAAGGAAAAATGAAGAGCTGGGATGCCAGAGAGCATAACTTTTGGTTTTATCAAGATGGAATTTTCTGGTACCGCTTAAAATAATTATTGAGGTCTTTCTGCACTTTACATGTTCTGTTTTCTTATCCTGTGGGAATTTATTTTCTCTTTCATTTCCATATAAAATATTGTGTTGGCACTTATCAAATTTTGTCAGGTGATCCTGCAATAGTCTCCTCCTCCTCAAGTCTCCTCACTATAATGGTACTAGGAATCAGTCTTTATGTAGATTTTTTTTCTATAGATATCTGAGGAAATGTTCTAAAATCAAACCACTTGCAAGTGGACCAGTCCTATTATCTCCTTATGAAGCAGCCTAGATCTGCTTACAATGAAACGAGTTCACTGTAACAGATGCAATGAAAGACCAAAATGGACCTTGCAATATTAACCCTTTGCAGTCGTCATATTTAACTGCTGCCTGTAATGCTGAAACTGATTTTAATGGTTCTTTCAAAGCAAAGGGCTATTTTTAGTATACTGCCACTAAAGGACATTTATTTATATAAAACTTTTCTTTTTAGATTCTATACACCTACAATATGCATCAGTTTAAACTGAGATCGACTAAAGATTTATGGTAGAAAATGAAAGGCATTCATCAAACTAGAGCTCTGGGCCACCAGTTTGATTAAATGGACAACTAATCTAATTTGACAAGACAGCACTGTTGCCATTTATTATGTGAAGCATATTACTTACATGACTATGCATGCAGCAATTAAGCAACATTCATGAAATAGCTGTAATAGCATCTCTTTTGTTTAATTTAGATTTGTGATGGTCAGCTATGGAAGTATTTAAAACTCCAAGATGAACTATTTCTGAAAGAAGTTATATTCAACAAAGAGTCCATGTTATAAATGGCTAGAGCTAACTATTGCGTTCTCATACTGTGAAAGTCTGGCAATACTATTTCTGTGTCTTTTCAGATGTCTTGTTATGGATTGATGAAGGGATCTCATATAATGAAGGAAATCATAAAGTGCCTCTTTTTCTGCAATGAAATATGAAGTTTCCAAACATTAATTTGTTGAAAAGCATTCCCTTAGGAAATATTGTGACTTACTTGTACTGTAATGTCTTATTTATGTTCAGTGTACAAGCCTTTTAAGATGGACATAAACCAGTGTCAAGTGCTCTTAACAGAAGGCATCAGAATAACCATTTACAGTAGTTGGTTTTTATGCAAAAATGGGGTGAGAAATAGTTTTGACACTTTCTGTGTATACATCTTCTGAGGTGAGGAAAAAAATCAGTTTTATGAGAAATTTGCACACAAAGGGAATTTTTAAGAGGTAATTGCTTTGAGGACTTAGATGATGAAGCAGTAATAAAACGACCTGTTGCAATTAGCAAAAATTAACTGCTCAGTATGGGGTTCAGCCATATCCACTTAATGGTGTATAGTGGAATAACTTTCACTGCAAATAAAATAGCAGCTAACTCTTCCAGTGTTTAATATTGCAGGACAATGCAGTTTGCAAACGCAGAGCTGTAAGCAACAAAGTTGTGCCCAAAGTCTATGAACATATTGGATACTTGTGTGTATAATTCAGGCACGTTCAACTTTATCAAACAACTATGGAAGCATAAAGCGCTGATCCTGGGAATAATTATTCTTCTGCTTATTTTTATACTTGTGAGTCGTCCCATTGACATGAGATTACTTACTTGTTTAAAGTTGAGCACTCGTGGGCTTGCAAGACCTAGGTTTGAAAATCAAGTCTTATATGAACTTGTGTGCTTAGTTTTACATAATATTTTAAAAGTAGATTAAACCTTTAGCAAATCCACTTAGACATTTGCCTGCTTAGTTTGTGTAATTTTTTAAATTCAAACACTTTACTTCCGCAAAAACTCCACGTCGCATTCTTTCATTTTTTTCATAAATACGTAACATGCAGTTTGACAGTATTACATCTGAAAGCTGAAATTCTTACAATATTAAGTTGATGTGGTCTTTTGCTGAGCAGTGCTTATATCATCTATTACCAAAGTGAAGAAAAATTTCCCAGTAAGAACATTATTTTCAGTAGGGCTGCACACAAAACACACACACTGGAAAACATTTTTCTCACTTCTTTTAATTCCATGAAGGGAATATGACAATGCAATATACAGTGTTGTCAGTGTTGTATTATGCACAAAATATTTGACTTGCTAGATTAAAATGTTAGTTTTAAAGCTGTGCCTTAATAGTGACCAGTTATCTGTAAATATAGAGCAGATACAGATTGTATTTTTGTGGGTTGTCCTTTTAGTGATTTTTTAAAATGAAAGGTGGAATTAAAAATATTAAAAATGGGAATTTTTTCAAAACTAATCAGTTGTTATATGGAAAAAAATAAATGTATGTAACCCCTTGGTATTCTGTTTGGTAAGTTAAATAGTTTTTATTTTGACCCAGGTCCAGATGTGGTTGCGTGTTAACGAAACACCAAAACTGTTGTCCCCATATTCTGCAGCGTGTTAGTACACCAGGGTGCATCTAAGCCCTGGCTCAGATTAGACAAGCGTGGAACAGATTACTGACTGCACCGCAGTCCTGACTAGGGTTGCTCTTGTCTTTTGAATTGTTTAATTATATTAAGATAAATTAGCCATGAGGCACATACTAATAGCATTATTATAATATGTAATATTATTTTAGATATGTTTTAATAACCTATGTATAAATCCCAACGACACCCTCTGCAGAATGCACAGGCCCCCAGTGCCCAGACATGATGCAACCCTACTGTGGGTTGCTAATCGTACAGAATCTTCTGCACACCTTACACATAGGAGTTAATTTAACCTTCTATTCCTCATCTAATTTCTTTGAATCCTAGACCCCTGGATATGGTTTTAGTTCAGTAAAGTCAACACCTTTCAGATATTATATTAATACCCCTCAGTGGTATTTTCTAAAATAGGTGTAAGAGGTCACATATATTTATGTGTAGAGATACATAAATTGTGTGTATATGTGCATATATATGCTTAATGTTCTCAATGAGTAAAACTTTTGTAAAGGTGCCTACATAATAGAACTTGGGATTCCCTTGTGGAGGTGCTTCCAGTGCTCTCTGCTCAAGAAATAATCCAGGACATGGGCCATAATATATTAAATATGTAAAACCTTCCTTCTGTGATGAATATTTTTATCATCAGTTTCTATAATGTAAATACAAAACACTTATCATGAAAAATCTGTATGAATTCCTTATTGGATCTATTTCAAAACTAGCTCATGGATAAGATGCTGTGAACATCTATAAATATGTTCCTTCAGCTCTCTGACTTTCTCCATGGTGGAGCTGGGGGAATTTGGACAAAAGTTGGACAGCCCTCGGAAAATTCGGACAGCCCTTGGAAAATTTTCAAAAGGGGTTTTCTCTTGGAATGCTTTGAACTCCAAAAATGTGAAATGAATTAATTCCATACTGTTCAGATAGTCAAATCCATACCCCAAGAGTAAATGGTATAAATTCAGTGATGAACATTTTTGTCTTTATCAAAAACGAAAGTGGTGGTTAAAGCCATTTAACTTCAAAACTCAGTTCAATCTTAACCATGCTGCTGCTATTGGGATCTCCTCAACACAGATAAATCTCATTTGTTTTTTTTAATGTTTTTTTTAAAACTGTCTCTTTAGAGAGAACCAGCCTTCTGTTGAACAAACTATTGCATTAGAAATACCTGTCACTACAATGTATTTTAAAAAAAACAAAACTTACCATTGCAGAAATTATGCAAGTCATGCCTTGTCCATGAGGTGGCAAAATTTGCAGCTAATATAAAAAACCACTCAAGATAGCTAAGTCCAAAGCAAATTGTGAAGAGTTACAAAAGGATCTTAGAAAACTGGGTGACTGGGCAACACAATGGTGGATGAAATTTAATATTGATAAATGCAAAGTAATGCACATTGGAAAACATAATCCTAACTATACATATACAATGATGGCATCTAAATTAGTTGTTACCACTCAAGAAAGAGATCTTGTAGTCACTGTGGATAGTTTTATGAAAATATCCTCTCAGTTTGCAGTGGCAATCAAAAAAGCTAACAGAATGTTGTGAATCATTAAGAAAGGGATAGATCAGGGGTGAGCAAACTTTTTGGCCCGAGGGCCACAGCTGGGTGGGGAAATTGCATGCAGGCCCATGAATATAGGGCAGGGGGTTGGGGTGTGCGAGGCAGTGTGGGGTGTGCAGGAAGGGGCTTAGGGCAGAAGGTTGGGGCACAGAAGGGGTGCAGGGTGTACAAGGGGGCTCAGGGCAGGGGGTTGGGGTGCAGGAGGGGATGTGGAGTGCAGCAGGGGGCTCAGGGCAGGCAGTTGGGTTGCGGGGGCAGGAGGAGTTTGGAGTGTGGGTTCCAGCCCAGGGCTGCTTATCTGGAGTGGTTCCAGGGTGGCAGCAGGTCTAAGACAGGCTCCTTGCCTGCCCTGGCCCCACGGCACAGCCGGCCCCACATCCCTGTGGCCCCTGGTGTGGGGGGGGGGCAGAGGGCTCCGCAGGTACCTCCCCTGAAGGTCCCATTGGTCACTGTTCCCCGTTCCCGGCCAATGAGAGCTGCGGGGGCAGTGCCTGGAGGTGAGGGCAGTGCACGGAGATGTGGTGCCGGCCTCTTCCAGCAGCGGCGCGGGGCCGGCAATCCCATGGTCCGGATCCAAAGCCCTGACGGGTTGGATCCAACCCACAGGCCATAGTTTGCCCACTCCTGGGATAGATAATAAGACAGAAAATATCATAATGTCTTTATATAAAGCTATGGTACGCCCACACCTTGAACACTGCATGCGGATCTGGTCGCCCCAATCTCAGAAAAGATATATTGGAATTGGAAAAGATACAAAGAAGGGCAACAAAAATGATTAGCTTCCATATGAGTAGAAATTAATAAGACTGGGACTTTTAATCATGGAAAAGAGATGACTAAAGGAGGATATTATAGAGGTCTATAAAATCATGACTGGTGTGGAGAAAGTGATTAAGGAAGTGTTATTTATTCCTTCACATAACACAAGAACTAGGGGTCACCCAATGAAATTAATAGGCAGCAGGTTTAAAACAAACAAAAGGAAGTATTTCTTCACACAATGCACAGTCAACCTGTGGAACTCCTTGCCAGGGGATGTTGTGAAGGCCATGACTACAATAAGGTTGAAAAAGAACTAGATAAATTTAATGGAGGATGGATCCATCAATGGCAATTAGCCAGGATGGGCAGGTATGCAAACCCATGCTCTGAAGTGTCCCCAGCTTCTGATTGCCAGGATGGGCAATATGTAGATCACTTGATGTTCATTTCCTCTGAAGCACCTGGCATTGGCCACTGTTCTGAAACAGGACACTGGGTTTAGATGGACCATCGATCTGACCAAGTTTGGCCATTCTTATGTTTTCTTAGGTATGCACCTATTGGCATAGTGCTATTGTATTTTTAAGGTACAAAATTTTCACCCATCATTCATGGATTTAATAATTAGGTGTAAGTGGTCACAGTTATCCTGCATTGATGCACAATAAATGTGTTTATATAAGGGGAAGTGAATTATCTAATGGCTTGTCTTCATGGGGACACTGGAAAATTAATCCAAATTAACGAAATGTGTGCATTTTAAAGTGAATTCAAAATTAAAGTGAATTTAATTCAAGTTAGCCAATTAAGGTTAAATCAAATTAAGGCCACTTCACTTCTGAATAAGTGTGTCCCACATGGATTTACTGCAGTTAAACTTATTCACTTTAAAATCACACCTTTTAGATCATTTGGATTAATTTTCTTGAGTGTCCCTGTATAGGCAAAACTTTAATTTCTTTACATGTACTTGAGACAGATCTTTCACACATGCATTTTGGATGAAATCTTTTCCCCTCTGAAGTTTTTGTGAGTTTTACCACAGACTTCAGTAGGAACAGGATTTGTCCCATAGTGTACTTTTCATCTGATACATTGTCTTGCCAAGCTTGTAGTCACTAAGTTCTGAACAGCTGTATAGATGCTTAATGTACCAAGTTCTATGTGCACAAGGACCTCAAACGCTATACATTTCATTTATTTATGCTTTTCCACAATTGGAAAATATAATTGTAAGGTTTTGTGCCTCACTTTTATTTTATGTATAGTACCTCTGATAATTGGCGCATGTGTAGTCGGGATTTTTTACAAGCAGAAAATGTTCTTTGCCATCAAGATGGCGGACTACAGAGTGTTATGGCAGGAAAATTTTGTACAACAAATTAATTTTGCAAAGCCCTGGACAAATTCCCACTGCAGTTTTCACCACTGCAAGGTTAATCCATGCCATTTCCATTGGATATTCTCTTTTATGAGGGGTTTATAATGTAGCTATTTGAATTTGCTTAGGGCTGAAACTATTTTTGTTCTTTATTGTAGCACTTTGTTAATAATGAAATCATGCTCCGGTACCAATACAAAAGAGAAGAAATAATTTTATAGTAGCAACACAACCAGCCTGTCACTTGGCTCCAAAGGCAATGAGAGGAAGTTTACAGCTATAACAAGGATACACAGAAAGACAGATTTGCTAGTGTGGATCAAATATAAGAACACTATTAAATTGCTGTAACTAAGCTTCAAAAGCTGCTAGAGAAGGTAAGATTATCCAAATAATCAGAGAAGTGAAGCTAAGTAAAACTCTTGCAGATAGTGTCCAGTGCGGGTAAGGAATTTTTAAAGCAGCTGTTTTCCGGGGTAACCATGAGCATGGGACCTGGGAGGTTTCTGGCACTGACTGCTGGCTTGCCGAGCAGGGCAAGTCCTAAGTCTAGCCCAGGCTGAGGCACCCCTTGTCTGTATCCTCTTTCATTCTCACAGTGGGAGGGTGGTTACATTCAATTGGATCCTGTAGGCCAGATTTATGGGTTTAGGCTAAGGGCAGCCAACCTCCTTTCCCATTGCTAGTTTGACTTGCGTCTGGTTTTCCCTGCAGTAGGCTCATAATGCCTGGCAGTTTTGGAGAGGGAGTTGCTGCCATTACTTGATATCAAGTGGCAGCCTGTGGCTTATATCCATCCTCTTTTGAGTGTTTCAATCTCTTATACAATGAAGAGGGGATCAGTTATAGCACATGATTCCGTAAATCAATTTATCCAGTTACCTTCCAACTTTAAATTAAAATAAAAATCCTCTCTAACCAGGGCATACACATGAGCGGTCTGGTGTAGAAAAAGTTTGAGAGCTTGGTTGTAAGAATCAGATGAATAATAGAAACTTTTAAAACCTCAACTAAGCAGTCACTATCTACTGAGGTCCTTCATCACTAGTATCTGAACATCTCCCAGGCACTAATGGATTTTATCCTCACAACAACCCTCTGAGGTAGGGAAATACTATTATCCCCATTTTATAGATTAGGACCTGAAGCACAGTATAAATTGACTTGCCTGAGATCACACAGGAAATCCATGTCTCAGCCAGTCCCAGGCCACTGTTCTAGTCATTAGTCCTTCCTGTCATCTCTTCATAAAATATACTAAGACTGTGTATTGCTGTTAGCTCCTGGGTTGGGTCCTGAATGCCTCTGTTCTGTCATCTTGGGAGAGCAGCTGGGAAACTCCAGCTACTAATTCCCAGATTTGATATATATGGGGTAAAACAGCAAAGGATCAGTGGAGAATCCTCATCTCGGGCATATGCTTCCTCAGTTAGACTTAGGAAGAACTGCTTTTTTTATTTCTCACTCTTTGTGTTTGGGATGTGTTGCGGGATCTATTTATTTGCTGAAGCTTTTTCTGAATATGTGGTGTGATCTAGGGGGTTGGGATTTTTTTTCATGTGGGGAGTTCTGCTTTTCAGTTGACTTCTTGTTCTTGTTTTTAATATTGTAAATGATCCCAGAGAATGTCAGTGAAAGCATATATTAAAAATCTAAATAAAAAAGCAGGACAATCATTTGTCACCATTTGTTTCCACTGTGATATGCCAATCATAAGAGGACTCAACTGTTCTTAATTAGAAGAGATTTTTCCTCCCCCTTTGAAGAGAGAAAAAGTATTGAAAGGCAGACTCTAAAGTTAGAAAGTAAGCTTCACTTGCTGTTCTTATTTCATGATAGTTCATTTTATTATAAATGTTTACCATCAGCAGCAAACGTACAATAATGGGGAAGAAATTAATCATAGCTTTCAGGCAAATAGAGCTTTCTAAAAAGATGACCCCAGAGCAAATGTAATATCCTATTAATTAAGCAGCTTGCAGTCCTTGTGGGCCTGTGTATGCAACTTAAAGGCAAATTTTTAGCTGGCCTTACTTCATTTGTTCTGATTTTGTGAAGTGCTTTGGGAAGGGGCTGCTACTATAAAAAGTATAAATACAATCATTTAATAAAATTTTTCACATCTTTTCACATTGTCCTTTCAAATTAGTCTTAGAGAAAATGTTCTGAAAACTCCTTGGAATTACTGAAATTCCACTTAAGGAAATACAGAGTGAACATGTCTGTACCTAGGATTTGAGTCATTGTGGGCCATAGCCATTAAAAAACAAAAAGAAATATCCCAGAATCTTCAATACTAAATAGAGTCAAAGTAGAGAAGAGTTACCCTCAACAGCAAATTTTGAACTGAACACTGTTGCTTGTGACAATGTAGCTGAATATTATGTTAGTTAAAAATCATTCCTATGTCAACAGTTCTCCCACTCTACTCAAGTCTGTAAGAATGGGACTATTCACTCTGTGGAGACGTACATAACAATCCCAGATGTTTAAGCAAAACATCAAGAAAGATAAATAGCTTGTGATGGAAATTATCCACTTTCTGCCAAGAACTGTTGAAACATCATGGAAACTAACCGACAGAAAAGACAGAACATAATAAAAAAGCAGTTATATAAAAGCTGAAAACTTGCTGTTTGTAACAATACATGATGAATGTTGAGGAAAACACTGTTACCGTTAATGTAATAATCCAAGAATCATATGAATTAATAAGGATTATTATTAGACATTTATGCCATTATAAAAGGCAGAAAAATTAGTGGCCTGTGAAAGAGGGAAGGTTTGGAGGGGGCTGCAACTTGACTTTTTTGGTGGGCTAAGGGAAAATGCTAAAATGGAAACTAGCTAGGAGAATGGAAGCTGACACATGCATGTGCAATGTAGAACCTATAGGGAAAGGGGAGTTTACTACCTATTACCTGAGAGCTAATTGCTGTATTACTGTTAAATAGTAGAGATATTTTAGCAACTAAGTATTAAATAGGAAATTGTACAGATTTTGAAAAATCTCTCTGGGGGTATGTAATGAGGCAGTGTGGTTCCCCGGCACCCCGGAGAGGGATGCCAAAGTGGGCGGAGCCAGTGGAACCTGCACCCGCCCCCCAGAGGTCAAGGTGCAGGACAGGATGTACAAAAGCCCCACCCCAGAGCTCACTAGAGCCCAGCTGCCGGAGAAGCCAGATGCCTGTGGCCTAGATCCCGGCTGGGAGACTCCTGCAACTAGCGACCGACCCGAGGTCTGATGCCGACCAGACCCTGGAGAAGTGGTTAAGCCTGCACGTGGCAAGTTACCCAGAGAAGCTGCCAAGCCTACTGCTCGCCGGGTACCCTGAGGAGCCCATGGTGCTTGATTCCTTGGAGGACACCGTCCCGACGCAGGTACCTCTAGAGGGGGAGGTAGGAAGTAGCCTGGGGGCAGCCGACCCTAGTCTGGCTGCAGCACATCCAGAGCCTAGGTCAGTGTGTTGTGGCCAGGAACCCCACTGACAAAGCAGCGGGCCTTCTTCCACTGCTAGGGCCCCAGGCTGGGATGCAGTGGAGTGGGAGGGCCTGCGTCCCCCCTGCCACCCCAACGTGTGGGTGGCAGTCTCCCCCTTTCCCAGGCCCTTTGGAGCCAGGGCCTGGGCTTGTTGAACTTAACTGTTTGCTCAGCCTCTGCCTGAGCCATAGACTCTGTACTGCCCCGCCCTGACCCAGGACCTGGGCCTTTCAAACTTACTTGTTTGCTCGGCCCCTGCCTGAGGGCCTGAGCCACAGACTCTTTGCGACCCGCCCTAGCCCAGGGCCTCGGCTTACTGCTTTACGGTTTGCTCCGTCCCTGTCCAAGGACCAGAGCGTGGGGCTCGCTACTGTGCGCCAACCGGGTGTGCGTAGCCCTTGTTTTGCCTCTACCACGGCCGTGGTGCGAGAGCCCGCAGCCAGACCAGTTCCCCGACAGAACTGGACCGACGTAACAAGGCGTTGTGGTTCCCCACTGCCCCGGAGAGGGACGAGCTCCGGCCGAACCCTTCTACAGGGTATAATTGATGGGATCAGAAACAAGACTAATTTTGATTATATTCTGCTTAATCTCCATATGAATGCTAAAACCTACCACAAATAGCACATGAATGTAAGAAGGCAAAATAATATGGAAACAGGGCAAGTAAAAGTGTGAGAACATTAAATTGTGACTGCCTTGAGTACGCCTTTCTAACTCTATCCAATAATATATTTTAGGATGTCAGGAGTAAAGTCACATTTACCTCTGTGCAGTAATGACAAAGTCGCTCCTGACACTGTCCAGTTAGGACCCCTATTCTGAAATATAACTTGGATGCAATATTGTACCCCTGGAAATGAAAGTTCAGTGCTACAAATGCTGATTTTTCAGATGCTATAAAGTAATTTTTGTTCCAACATCCAGAACATACTGACCAAACTCACAACTTAGGGTAAATGTTATGAGGTTACTGACTGTTAAACTTTGTTTGTGGGATGGAGGGAGATGGGTTGCTGCATATTCATCTTGTGTGGGCCAGTAGATATCTTCACATACAAATAATTTCTGCAGTTCCTGCAGTATCTGTTTCCAGCAGAACAGCAACAGTTGCCAACTAAGTAGAACTCAAGATATCTGCCATGTATGCAGGCTGCTCTTGTATATAGTCTCTAGTAAAGCGTCACATTCTGTCTTTACTGAAACTGGTTGCAGACTCTCCCATGTTGTGTCAGCCCTTTTCTTGCATCATATGTACATCCTGCCTCTAATCTTTGAATGTTAAGGACACAGCTGTCATTGCAACCACACACAGCTTCATGAGCTTTTTGCTTGTACGAACACAACATTGCCTACTTTTTGTTTGAAGTGATTAATGAGAACAATGTCAAAAGCAGTTAGCAACATGGATGAAAACTTTACAGGATGCTTTTTTTTAACATGATTAAAAATAATGACTGTAGATGAAATAATGCTTCTGGCAATACTAATTTTCTTGGCTGCTGGTGTTGTCTGCTCACCTCTCGTGGATCTTGGCTTTCCCGTTATTGGCTCCAACTTTCTGCTTTCTCTTGGTTCGCAGTCAAGTTTCAGACAGATGCTGGTGGGAAATTTTAGAGCCCTTTAAATTTTCAAGTCAAGATTAAGAAAGCAGAGATTAGTATCAAGGTGCCTGATGCATGTCTTGGAGCACTCCAAAAGTATCAGCAGCCAAGGTACTGATGTTAGCTGGTTGCCAGTGTGCCAAATGAAACCCATGTCTGTGTAAGGGCCACATAAACAGTGCCCCCTCTGGTTGTAAGCACAGTTCTGGTAGGTATAGTTGTCTTTAAGTATCCACAAAAACAACAAGGAGTCCCATGGCACCTTAAAGACTAACAGATTTATTTGAGCATAAGCTTCGTGGGTAAAAACCTTACTTCTTCAGATGCATGGAGTGAAAGTTACAGATGCAGACATAAATATACTGACACATGAAGAGAAGGGAGTTACCTCACAAGTGGAGAACCAGTGCTGAAAGGGCCAATTCGATCAGGGTGGATGTACATTGCGCTACACTGATGACATCTTCATCATATGGATCCACGGGAAGGAGGCCCTTGAAGAATTCCACCTGGATTTCAACAATTTCCACCCCACCATCAACCTCAGCCTGGAACGGTCCACACAAGAGATCCACTTCCTGGACACTACAGTGCAAATAAGTGATGGTTACATAAATACCACCCTATACCAGAAACCTACTCACTGCTATACTTACCTACATGCCTCCAGCTTCCATCCAGGACACATCACACGATCCATTGTCTACAGCCAAGCCCTAAGATACAACCGAATTTGCTCCAATCCCTCAGACAGAGACAAACACCTACAAGATCTTTATCAAGCATTCATAAAACTACAATACCCACCTGGGGCAGTGAGGAAACAGACTGACAGAGCGAGACGGATACCCAGAAGTCACCTACTACAAGACAGGCCCCACAAGAAAAATAACAGAACACCACTGGCCATCACGTACAGCCCCCAACTAAAACCTCTCCAGCACGTTATCAACGATCTACAGCCTATCCTGGAAAACGATCCCTCACTCTCACAGATTTTGGGAAACAGGCCAGTCCTCACTTACAGACAGCCCCCCAACCTGAAGCAAGTACTTACCAGCAACTACACACCACACCACAGAAACACTAACCCAGGAACCAATCCCAGTAGCAGATCTTATTGCCTACTCTGTCCCCATATCTACTCTAGTGACACCATCAGAGGACCCAACCACATCAGCCACACCATCAGAGGCTCGTTCACCTGCACATCTACCAATGTGATATATGCCATCACGTGCCAGCAATGCCCCTCTGCCATGTACATTAGTCAAACTGGACAGTCTCTACGTAAAAGAATAAATGGACACAAATCAGATGTCAAGAATTATAACATTCATAAACCAGTTAGAGAACACTTCAGTCTCTCTGGTCACTCGATCTCTGACCTAAAAGTCGCAATATTACAATGAAAAGACTTCAAAAACAGACTCCAACGAGAGACTGCTGAATTGGAATTAATTTGCAAACTGGATACAATTAACTCAGGCTTGAATAGAGACTGGGAGTGTATGAGTCATTACACAAAGTAAAACTATTTCCCCATGTTTATTCACTCCTCCCCCCACACTGTTCCTCAGACATTCTTGTTAACTGCTGGAAATGGCCCACCTTGATTATCACGACAAAAGGTCCCCGCCCCCCGCTCTCCTGTGGTAATAGCTCATCTTAAGTGATCACTCTCCTTACAGTGTGTATGGTAACACCCATTTTTTCATGTTCTGTGGGTATATAAATCTCCTCACTGTATTTTCCACTGAATGCATCCAATGAAGTGAGCTGTAGCTCACGAAAGCTCATGCTCAAATAAATTGGTTAGTCTCTAAGGTGCCACAAGTACTCCTTTTCTTTTAGCATATATTGTATATCTTAGAATCTCTTGTCCAAGTGAAAAAGGGAAAGAATTGAGAGTCTCTCTATCTCTGCGGGTATGTCTCTACAGCAGCTGGGTAGCTGCTTCCCAGCACAGGTAGACAGACAGGCTAGCTCTGATTAAGTTAGCGCACTAAAAATAGCAGTGTGATCACAATGGAATGGGTGGTGGCTAGGGCTTGCCACCAGATTACAAGCCCGCCTGATCCCCTGCGTATGTACACAAGCAGCTAGCCCGAGCTGCCACTTGTGCTATCAAGGCCACATTGCTGTTTTTAGAGTGCCAGCAAGCAGAGCTAGAGTATGTCTGACTACCTGCACTGGGAGGCATGCTCCCAGCTGCTGTGTAGAAGTAACTTTTGGGAGCCCAAAGCAAGTTTTATGAAATATCACCAAGTCAGTGACTTCAGGAGGTAGAGAACTTTTCATGACGGCTACATCAACTTTGTGTCACTTATAAAGAACTGGGGTGAAATCCCAACCCCGATGAAGTCAAAGGGGAAACTCTCCTAGACTGCAGTGGCCAGAATTTCACCCCTGGTATTTAATAAAGAAGCACTCCTAAATGTTTCCTATCCCTAATAGTGTTATAGTTAATAAGCGAAATCTGCATGTGGCCTGTGTATAAAAATCTCCATCTGAAGATCTCGACACACTTTACCAACATTAATTTAGCCTCATGGTAACCCCTCAGGTATACAGTTCCCCCATTTTACAGGTGAGGAATTTCAGAGGCCATGAGATTTAGTAACTTGTTCTAAGATCTGCACTCAGGTATTTTCAGGAGATGGGTGTGGTATCCCACTCTATTAGGGGCCGTTCCTCCACTGGTGCGAATTGTCATAGCTCCATTGAAGTCAATGGACTTCAGTATGTATCAGTCTGGATATGCATCTGCCTCGGTAGCTCTTCCCAAATCCCAGTGGTAGCACTGGCAAATTCTAATGAAATAGCAGTGTATTTTGGAATGAGAATATCTCTCATTGTCTACATTCTAAAGAATGCATTTTAATTACTGCTAGATTCCGGTGTGTGTGTGTGTTGGATGTGGGAAGTTAGATGGACTGTGTACCAGTCCCCAACACTGAGCATACTTTTAGAAACCCATTTATTAATGATCGTCTTCTTCATTATTTGTGGTGTTGTAATGCCTAGGATCCCCAGTCATGGAGCAGGACTCCTGTGGTAGGCACTGTACAAACATAGAACGAAAAGACAGTCCCTGCCCCAAAGATCTTACAGTCTGAGGGTTAGACAAGAGATAACAGATGGATACAGACAGATGGGGAAGTACGAGGAAACAATATTGCCTAAAAAGACCAGTCAGACTCAGGGTGGGGGAAGCAGAGTGAACAATGCATTCGCAACAAAATTCATGTTAGTTCCATGATGGCTTTTTTTGTTTGTTTGTTTTTTTTCAGTGAGTTTACTTATGAGGGGATCAAGTAGATGGAAGGAAAGGGAAGAGGAACTCAAGGAGACGGATGAGGGAAGAAGTGACACAGCACAAATACTACAGTGATGAGTGTGGTATAAAAACCTACACAGAATAGAATAGGTGTGAAATAAAGCTCCAGTGAAGAGACACTGAGGGAGAGGGTGGGAGAAGGAGGAGGGTTGGAGCAAACGGTCAATCAGCATATGGCACAGAGAGAGAACGTTCTACAGTTTTCGCAGGAATGTCCAGAGGTCCCAGTTGGAGTCTCTGGTGGGCTGCTTTCTGCAGTTTTTCCCAAAGGCCACTGGAGAAGGGGAAGTGAGGCAGCATGTGGATCCTAGTGTCCCCAGATTGTAGGTGTGGGATTCTGGGTCCATGGGGAGCTGGGGGAGAGGGACCCCAGCTGGGCCATATTTTACCCTGTCACCCCAAGGGCAAAAGTCCCTGCTTTGGCTGCTTCTGGTCTTACTGGCTGGATTCTCTGACATGGGAGGACAGATTTATTTTCTTTTTACCTTTCACTGTTCTCACCACAATGCTGTTAGTCTTAATAGATAATCCTGGACATGCCGTGTGTGTGTGTGTATTCTATAGAACTTTCTGCAAATTCTGCCTGTTGCCACAGAATTATGCTCTAGAATCTAAGCTCTCATTTAAAAAAGAAAAAACATTGTTTTTAGCCTTCTTGGCTGTGAGGTCAACTTTAAAAATGCAGACTCAGTGTAAATGGAGCAGTGTTTCCTCAGTGCCTGCAGATAGCCTGAAACAATAATCCCAAGAGGGTGTGAACTGACCCTTTCACCTCAAATGGGTGTTAATTTAAAATCCTAAAGATGACTCATATATATATATATGATATAGATATTCATGATTTTCTAGATTTGAAGGTCAAAAGGACCAGTTTGATACTCTAGTCCGACCTCCTGTATAACACAGGCCATGGGACTTCACTGAATCGATTTCTGCTTGAAATCCTGCAGCTCTGATTCAACTACAACATTTCTTTAGAAAAATATCCAATCTTGATTTTAAAATTTGCAGTGATGAAGAATCTACCACACCCCTGGTAAATTGTTCCCATAGTTAATTATCCTCACTGTTAAAAATTTGCACCGGGTTTCTAGTCTGTTTGTCTAGCTTCAGCTGCCAGCCATTGGATTTTGTTATACCTTTGTCTGCTAGATTGAAGAGCTCCCAGTTATCAAATTTCTGTTCCTCATATGAGTACTTATAGACTGTAATTGTCACTCCTTAACCTTCTCTTAGAAAAGCTAAATAGACTGAGGTCCTTAGACTTTCACGATAAGGAATGTTTTCTAATCCGTTAATCATTCTCGTGGCTCTTCTCTGAACCCTCTCCAATTTATCAGCATCCTTCTTGAACCAGAACTGGATGCAGTAGCAGTTGAACCAGTGCCAAATACAGACATAATATAACCTCCCTACTCCTACTTGAGATCCTTCTGTTTATACATCCAAGAACCACGTTAAACTTTTTGGCCACAGCATTGAACTGTGAGTTCATGTCCAGCTGATTATACCCATTGATCTCCAAGTCTTTTTCACATGACTGATTCCCAGGATAGAGTTCCTCATTTCACTGCTGATTATTTTAGAAACATCCAACTAGTCTGTTTATCCCATTATTTAAAGTTGACTACATCCTCTCTCTGGCCCATACACACTTTTTGTACTTATTTAATTGGTACAAAAATTATATGTAGACAAGCTCTAAATTCCAAAAGCCCCCACTCTGCCCCCTAGCCACCTGCCAGTCCTCTAATTTCCCTGACAATATCTACAATGCATGTGTGACTGAATTCTCAATACAAAAATCTGTGGCCTACTGAAAACTCAAATGGAACAGAGTATAAAAGTTTTAATAGCAACATAAAGAACACCGGAGTTTCCGCACTGACTGTATTCTTATATGGATTTTTAAAATTTTATGTAAATGAAGCTGCTGCAGAATTTCTCTTCTAACTCGCCTCGGTGCTGCAGAAACCAGGAAGATTGCTGCAGAGTTTAGATTCAGTTTACTGTGGCTGGGAGTATGACAGTAAAAATGGTTGGAGTTTACTTAGTTCTAGACTTATGTTTGAAAGTGAAGGTTTTGCTGCGGGGGGGAACCCATTTCAGCACAATAGGGCTTTTAAAATAATGTAATTGTTCTGTTGATACAGTGCTCTGAATTTTTAAGAAAAGATTTAGGTTTTGTCTGTAACTCAAACAGCCCATGTGCAGGAGATGTGTGCTTACCACAAAACCGCTTGTATGTTACTGTCTTTTCAGGAGCAGTACATTGGTGAACATGTGCAATGAAACCCTATAATTATTATTATACTTTGTATTACTGTCAGAGCTGGGAGCCCCAGGCATGGACCAAGAGCCAATTGTGCTAGGCGCTGTGCGCACACAGAACAAACAGATAATCCACTCCCCAGAGAGCTTAGTCTAACTGTGCAGACAGTTATGGGGTCACATGTGTCCATATTTGGGCCACAACTAGGATGCTAACAAGGAGCCTTTTCCTGCTAATATAATTAGTTGAAAAAATAGCATGTTATTGTGAATTTTATTTAATAACAAACACAACAACACTACCCTATTCCAGGGCTAGGTTTGTCAACTGTGTTTAAAAGTACATGACTGTAAAACAAGTATTAGCAAAATGGGGGGAGGAGGAAATGAAATCCCTCCATTCCAACATATTGTTCTGGATTCTGCACAAACTGAGAAAGTGAATGCTTCATGCACATGTGGTGTAACAGTTCCATATGTTTTTAAAGTTCAGAAGCATTCTACATTGATGAGGTTGCTGTGATATAATCAGACCTCAGCACTGTGGGAGAGAAGTCAGGCATTATTCACATGCACCATGCAAATCAATAGTAAAAATGGTCACAAGTAATCTTTATTCCCCAATCTGTGCTTATTTGCTACATTTTTGTGCAAACACAACAGCAAACATTTACATTTTAAAAATAATCATTTTAAACATCCAATAGAAGGATTGTCGTATGTTTAAAGTCACCAGTACTACTGCAAGAGATAGAGTTAGAGTTAATAGAGGGCAGAGAGTTTCCAGCAACAGGGCTGGAGCTAGGCAGAGCTTTCTCAACTCCCCTATTGTGGCAGCAGATGGAAAGGTTGGCAAGAAGGGAAGATAGTGCTTTGATAGTATGCCATACTTCAGAGGGCTGGCTGCATCGGATGAGTTGCTAATTAGCTAAATTCAGGTAAGTGCATTAACTAGGAAGAGAGGAACAACAACAAACACTGTCAGGATGAGGGAAATGCCAGAGATATGCCAAAGTGGCCACAAAAATGTAACCAAACAGTTAATGGTGTTTTGAGGGTTTTCCCTGCTTTTGACCCTCTGTAACTTTTTTCCCAGGCCAGAAAATCAGAATTATGGGTTTCCATTAACTGTTTCCATTAACAATAAACAAAAAACTTCCATTTCAGCTTTCTGTAAACTTCTGCAAAACATGCTGAAGTTTCAGAACTTTGCTGTGTCCTGAAGCTCTGACAAATTGAATGTAAAAGAAATAGCAAAGTATATCCCTCAGGGAATTACTTATTCATTGCATTTAACTTTAATTGTCTGAGGCTCCTGCTGAAGGCATTATTCTGTAATTTGAGTAGTAAAGGAAGTCAGTATTAGAGAGAGAGAACCCATTTCCCTTTCTGTTATAGAAAACTGTCAAAAGCAGGAGAAATATTTTGTGAAACATTTCAAAATATCTAACTTTAAATTTTGCAGCATTGTTTTGTTTTGTAAAACATTCATATTGTCAACTGAAATTTTATCAACATTGATGCATTGCTATCTCTCATGATGTTATCAATAGTCATAACATTCAGTGTTTTTTAAAGCCTAAGCTCCTGAAATCAGGTGATACATGACCGTCTCAGCTTAAGAGTAATTTTACAGCCCACATAGTTGAGGAGAAAAGCTTTACAACATGATCCCTAAAGGGTTAAAATAAGAAGGCAAATAAAAAGACCCACACTCTATTGTTTTAAATTAGGGCTATCAAGTGATTAAAAAAATTAATCTCATTTAATCGCGCTGCTAAACAATAATAGAATACCATTTATTTAAATTGTGTTAATGTTTTCTACATTTTCAAATATATTGATTTCCATTACAACACAGAATACAAAGTGTACAGTGTTCACTTTATATTTATTTTTGATTACAAGTATTTGCACTGTAAAACACAAAAGAAATATTTTTTTCAATTCAATCTTTTTCATGAAAGTTGAACTTACAAAGGTAGAATTATTTACCAAAAAACCCTGCATTCAAAAATAAAACCATGTAAAACTTTAGAGCCTACAAGTCCAATCAGTTCTTCTTGTTCAGCCAATCGCTCAAACAAGTTTGTTTACATTTGCAGGAGATAATGCTGCCTGCTTCTTGTTTACAGTGTCACCTGAAAGTGAGAACAGGCATTTGCGAGGCATCGTTGTAGCTGGTGTCACAAGATGTTTACATGCCAGATGCGCTAAAGATTCTTATGTCCCTTGATGCTTCAACCACCATTCCACAGGACATGCTTCCATGCTGATGACGGTTCTGCTCGATAACGATCCAAAGAGGTGCAGACCGACACATGTTCATTTTCATCATTTGAGTCAGATGCCACCAGCAGAAGGTTGATTTTCTTTTTCGGTGGTTTGGGTTCTGTAGTTTCTGCATCAGAGGGTTGCTCTTTTAAGACTTCTGAAAGCATGCTCCACACCTCATCCCTCTCAGATTTTGGAAGGCACTTCACATTCTCAAAGCTTGGGTCGAGTGCTATAGCTATCTTTAGAAATTTCACACTGATATCTTCTTTGCATTTTGTCAAATTTGCACTGAAAGTGTTCTTAAAATGAAAAACGTGCTGAATCATCATCTGAGACTGCTATAACATGAAATATATGGCAGAATGTGGATAAAACAGAGCAGGAGACATACAATTCTCCCACAAGGAGTTCAGTCACAAATTTAATTAACGCATTATTTTTTTAACAAACGTCATCAGCATGGAAGCATGTCCCCTGGAACGATGGCTGAAGCATGAAGCGGCATATGAATCTTTAGCGCATCTGGCACGTAAATATCTTGCAACACCAGCTACAACAGCGCCATGTTAATGCCTGTTCTCACGATCAGGTGACATTGTAATTAAGAAGTGGTTGGCGTTATCTCCCGTAAATGTAAACAAACTTGTTTCTCTTAGCAATTGGCTGAACAGGAAGTAGGACTGACTGGACTTGTAGGCTCTAAAGTTTTACACTGTTTTGTTTTTGAGTGCCATTATGTAACAAAAAAACCCTACATTTGTAAGTTGCACTTTCATGATAAAGAGTTTGCACTACAGTACTTGTACGAGGTAAATTGAAAAATACTATTTTTTGTTTATAATTTTACAGTGCAAATATTAGTAATCAAAAATAATATAAAGTGAACACTGTACACTTTGTATTCTGTGTTGTAATTGAAATTGTTATATTTGGAAATGGAGAAAAAATCCAAAATATTTAATAAATTTCAATTGGTATTCTATTGTTTAACTGTGTGATTAATCACGATAAATTTTTTAAGTTAATCGCATGAGTTAACTGTGATTAATCGACAGCCCTATTTTAAATATTTCATTATTGTGGAGGGCCTTGACTCATGATTTTGAATTTTGGGGGGGTTGTCGATACTGCTACCACAAAAGCCTATCTGAATATTAACAGTGCCCTGTTTGAAAAGACACCATGGAAGATTTGCTGTTGTCCACTTCTAAAGCTTTATCATCAGTTTGGAAAGGTATTTTCAAGTTTCTTTTTGAAATAGAAAATAAAGTTTTTAAAGGGATCATAGGAATGGCATATGTGAAGGAGCAGATCCAAGATGGTATGCTAGTATTTCACAGCTACTTTGGTATGGAGTCAAATGGGAGGTATGTGCCCATCACATCTTTAACCTAGTACGGAGGGTTAAAAAACTTCTAATGTCTGTAAAGTAGCACTGTAGGTCAAATTTGGGTCATATGGACAATTAAAAGCTCCCTATAAATGTCACTCTTTTAATTATTAAAGAGACAGATTTATCCTACTTCATCAAACTGTCGTAGTTGAAGCTGTTTTGTGTCAGTTATTAGCACAATATACTTACATCTGAATTAAGTCACATCTGAGGATAGTGAGCTGTGAATTGTATTTTAAAATCCCTCACTGAGCTATGAGATGACAATTCTGCCTGGAGGCATCCATCTGGAATCTTAGAAAATCATGAACCAGATGTATTTCATAAGAGTCTGGAAACATGCCCTGTAATAACTTTACAAAACACAATTCTGGCTGAACTAATACCCTTCATTAGGTCAATATAAAAATGGTAGATATTTAGCAATTCAAAGCTTCTCTTTAAAAGATCGATCACATTAAAAAAATACCCACATATTTTAAAGGCCTGTCTTTTCCTTACAAGTATGGTTTAAGAAAATTGCCTACTGCTTATTGAATCTTATATCTTTCTTGAATTTCTCTGATAATTAAGTGGAGAAATACTTTCAATGTTACCATACTATTTTAAAAAGCGGGTGTCTTACAGAACAGAAAATTAGATGTAAGTTAAACATATTTATGGTGAATATGTATAATTGATAAATTCCCTTGTGTATATGGTCCATATATTATAGTTCATTATTTCTATTTTCCCCAACTGGATCAGGTGACTTTCACCATTTCAGAAAGCGATGTAGAAGGGTACAGGTGGATTTAGGATAACCAGCATCTTGTAGTTTATTTCTGTGGATGACATTGCAATACTGTAAAGTGCTGAATCGTTAGACCTAAGGAGCTCTTCTGAGAAACGGTAGATATTTTTGGTCTCACCATTGTCCTCATGGGTACACCTGCTTATTGCCAATTCTCTCTATGGTAACATGAAAGCAAAATACAGTGCTGGATACTGAAGATTTAGTGTAAACTCCTGTTGATCCCCCTGCTGCTTGTACTAAGCCTTAAGGAGGATTAAGGGAACTAACATCCTGACATCAGCTTATTTTTTTTAAATAGTATAGTCTCTCTTTATTTAGTGTTGGGTTTTTTTCTGAAAATACAGTGGGCTGCTTTGGCTGTAAATCTAGGGTTTTAATAAAGGTTTTCACCATATGCTGCTGCTACTTTTTATTGGAAGTTGCAGAGAGGTTTGTGAGTTCATTGATGTGAAGAGGAGGATCCCCCTGAAAATAAATCAAGTGTAGCCTTTGTGATTCTGGGACGCCAGGGGAGGAGGAAATTTCTTGTGACCATAATACTCAGATAGTTTCCAGAAGATTGTTACACAGTGTTACCATCTCTCACAATTTTATCAACCGTCTTATGGTATTTAGTGTTTTTCTTACAACCCCATCCCCTGGAGTCAAGTAATTACATGAGAATCTCAGCTTTTTTTTTTTTCCCCCTTTAAAGGAAGTTTCTATCCCTCATGGCTGTGAATAAACGTTTGAATACATGATACAGTGCACCCTAGAGGCTCAGAACACAGAAGGCAAAGGAAAAGAACCCAAAATTTATTATAATTTTTTTTAATTTCATGAATTTAAAATCAGTCTCAGGAGTTTTGAGGCCTGACTTGTGATTTTTGAATCATTGGGGTTGGAAGTACTGCAGGGGTTCTCAAACTTCATTGCACTGCCACCCACTTCTGACAAAAAAAAAATGACTATATGACCCCAGAAGTAGGGACTGAAGATTGAGCCTGCCCGAGTCCCACTACCCTGGGTGGGGGTGCCAAAGCTGAAGCCCAAGGGCTTCAGCTCCAGGCAGGGGGCCTGTAACCTGAGCCCCACCCCCCCAGTGCAATGCAATGCTTCAGTGCTGAAGCTCTCGGTCTTCAGATTCAGCCCTAGGCAGGGGGCCTGTAACCTGAGCCCTACTCTCCAATGCTGAAGCCCTCGGGCTTCCAGGTGGTGGGGCTCAGGCTTCAGGCCTGGGCCCCAGCAAGTCTAAGCCAGCCCTGGCGGCCCCATTAAAATGCGGTCATGACCCACAGTTTGAGAACTGCTGCTGTAGAGAACTAGGAGTTTAATGGCAATATAACATTAGGTCAAAGACTTGTGTATCAAAGCAAGTGATGGTACAGTGGTAACAGAACTGCTACCTGAATCCATCAGTCATTATAGGCTAGATCCACAAAGGGACTTCGGCGTTGCAACACTTAGCATTGCAACACCTAACTTCTAGGCACCTTGTCACCCACTGGAATCCCACAGCCATGAGTTAGGCACCTAGGCTCCTTATACCGTGCATGAGGAGAGTTAGGTGCCTAAGAATGGGATTCACAGAAATCAGCATACTGAGCAGGGAGCTATCTAAGCTAGCCAATAAGAAATGCTGAGGAGAGGGTGTGGCCTAAACCCTGCCCCTCAAGAGGACCTAAATGCTTAAGTCTGGCCCAGAGGGAGGCACCTACCTCTGCTTGGGATTCTCAAACACAGAACCTCTCCTGCAGTTAGGTGCCTGAAGAAATTTTTTGTAAGAAACACTAGTGGGCGGGGAGTGGGTGCCCCCTTATAGTTTTCAGCCCATTGGTTAGAGCACTTCCCTGGGATGTGAGAGCGCTAGTTTCACTTCTCCCCTTGGCTTGATCAGGAGAAGGGATTGGAACTTGGGTCTCCTACCTCCCCGGTGAGTGCCCTAACCACTAGGACATTGGGTATTATGCACCAGGGTTCTCAATCTATCCTGCTTAAGCTGTTCCATTGTGTATCAGTATTCAAGTAGTCCCTGGAGGCCTGGACTGGAACCTGGGTCACCCACCTCCCAGGTGAGTGCACTACCCACTGGGCTCTAGAGAAGTTTTCACACTCTGTCTTTGGTCCAATGAATATTTAAGAATCAGTGGAACAGCTCCAAGAGCAGAGCTCTGCCCTAGAATACCCTTCAGTCCAGTGTCTAGAGTACTTGCCTCAGAGGAAGGGAGACCCAAGTTCACATTCCTTCTCTGCATTAGGCAGAAGGGAAGTGGAACTGAACTCAGTTTCCCTGCATTCTAGGGCAGTGCACTAACCACTGGTCTGAAAAAGTTAGAAGGGTCAGGGTCAATGTTCCCTCTAATTTTTGACAAGCTGTGTGTGCAAAAAATTTCTTCTGTGCAAATTGTTGGGCTTCTGTGCAAATTTTTGTGCGCGTGGTGTTTCACCGTGTGTGTGGGGTTTAGCTTAGAGGGTACAGTGGTCGGGGTACCATCATGTTGTTCCCACCATCCGCAGCTGATTTATGTGGGGTTAGGCATGCTCAGAGCAGACAAGATAGGCTGGGGATACCTAGTTTGAGGATCCTGCTGTGGCATAGGCATGAGATAAGCACCTAGACTTGTACAAACTTAGGTGTCTAGTAGACTTTAGTTTTCTACAGAGTTAAGTGGTAGCTGAGTGGGGTTTTTGAGAAACTCAGTGGTGCTTAAATGTTGGATTTAGGGGCCTAAGGCATCTAGATGCCATTAGGAATCTCTGTCCTTTTGTGGATGTGGTCCTATGGCCCTGTCTACTAAACACTGGTCAGCAAAGTTATGTGACAACGTCACTACTTCAATCATGCTTAAATACAGGTGCTGCCAGGATTTCCCTTGTCAGGAAGGCCTCACCTTGCTATCAACTAGTATGTAAAATAGTTCATATCTAGCAAAAGGAGGGCTGGGGGTCATCAACTCTGACTCCTTCTCCTGCCCTAAACACAGTTTACAAAGCCTTTTTCTTTTATGTGCTTAGTCTGGCATAGAGAATGTGTCCCTTGAAACCACTCCCCTTGGTGTGGTATCCAATCAGAACCAATGTCCAACTGGAGTCGCCCCATCTGGGATTCCTTGGCCAGACAAAGGGATTGCTCGCTCCCATCCACCATGTCTTTGAAACAAAACACAGCAATACGGCAATGAAGTAGTACCCCACCCAAGTACTAGGGTTATTGCAGCAGTTCTAGCTAAGCCCCTCAGACCCCAATGTTAATCACCCCCGCCCCCGTGTGGAGCTATTAGCTTAATTCTCCATGCATCTGAATAAGTGGTTTTTTTGTCAAGGAAAGCTTATGCCCAAATAAATCTGTTAGTCTTTAAGGTGCCACCAGACTCCCGTTGTGTTTGTGGATACAGACTAACATGGCTACCCCTCTGATACTTAATTTCTTTAACATTTTTTACCACCTAAATGAATTCTGAGTACAATTCTGACCAACAGAGTTAGTGTTATCTTTTTTATTTTTACAATCTGCACCAAGGATACATCTAAGCAAATTGTATTGTCTGACTGGAATATTAAAGACAGTCCCAGTACATCCTCCGTCCCTCTTAATTTGAAGAATGATAGGGACACTTCACTCTTCAGAACTGGAACTTGGGCAAAATTCTTCTGAAGAAGAAGAATTGTAAAGAACAGTTGTTTAGGTTAAACTATTAAACTCTGAACATTTAAAACATAAAATCTTAAGAGTTTCCTATTCTCTTCCCATGGGGTGATTACAGCTGTCCGAAGTGGGATGAAGTCAACAGAAGAAAGCTTTTGTCTTCCTGTGATTGTATGCTGTCTAGCTGTAGTAATTTCACAAGAGTAGGAATGTGTTTTGAGTCTTATGGCTCCTATTACATTAGGAAAATCCTCCCACAGCATGGGCCTTTCCAAATATCCCTCCTGAGTTACTGGAATGCGAGCCTTTCAGCTGATTCCTTGTGGTCTTCAGAAATGGGCTGCAGTCACATGGCCTGACGAGTGGCACTGATTATTGCTGCTTTCTCTAAAGGAGACAGAATTAAAAAATAACAATGAAATAGTTATCTCTAAAAGTGACTCTCTTCCATGCTAAAACGTGGGACAGGATGGCTTTTAAGAGGCAGCACTTTTAATAAATAGAAAGTGAGGACAAGCAAAAGAAATGGGAGAGTGTTTCACACAAACTTTTGGGAGGGAGGTGAAATATTCCCATCTTTTTGACCCGATTCTTTCACACAGACCGTGAAAGGTCCAATTAAGAAAAGACATGCCAGAAAAGATTAAAAAACAAACAAACCCATAAACGGAGGGGAAAATGTATTCAGCCTTCTTCTGAGGACTTTAATAACCCTAAATACGGTTTAAAAGCATTTCACAATCACACACTGGCAAAGTGCGTTATGATCATGGCCAATTTCCCTCCCACACATGTGCAGTCTCAAAGGTAATAGGGCTCTGAATGCTGGACAGTTAATGCATTGTAGGAAAATCTGTTGGAGACTGTTGCTCTTTGTTGTGAGGTGCTTGTAGTTCAGAGTCATCATTTCAGAAAAATTCTTGGGGGGAGGGCAAAGTTGTGTCGGTGCCCCTGCTTCCACCTCCCTGCTGAGACTGTGGCTGCTTGTGGGGGTGGGGTGCGGAGGGGGGGTTAGCGGAGGTGAGCAGGGAGGTGGCAAGCTGGTCCTATCCCAGGAACAGGGTGGGAGAGGGGGGTCACATCTTACCAATGGCTGACCGAGACAGGGATTGAGGCCCAGCTCTCTCTATGCATAGCTGTGGCCCAGATGCAGCTGCTTCTGCTTTCTGGCTGGCTGGCGGGGAGATGGAGGTGGTGATGACAACGTGGCACTTAGGAGCCCCACCCCACCCCACGGTAGCCTCCACCGGCCCAGGCGAGATAATGCAGCACCAGCTGGTGAAACTCTATGAAAGGTTGGGGGCAAACCAAGATCTGGAGGGGGGGAGGCTGGGCTCTCCTCCCACCCCACCTTACCTCACCTCATGTAGCCCTGTGGTAGTTTATTAATATTTAACACGCTGTCGTGAATAGTAGATTTAATAGACAACCCGCTGGCTGCCTCTTCTGTTGGCTTTTGTTATTGCCTGAGATTTGGCAATTCGTCAAAGCTGAATTTCTCTTTTCTGTTGCCATTTCTGTGGTGGGGATGGGAAAGTCTTGTACAGCGCAAGGGGATGGCCGTCAACTCTGGACCTTGCTGCATGGCATTCTTTCCATTATAACATGATCTCAAGAGGAACTCTTGGAGAATGAAGTGCAATTTGTTCCTCTCTGTAGCTGGTTGCAGTTAAAGAAACACTGTCAGCTCAGAAATTGCATTTAAAAAAAATCATCGTGTGCTTTTAGGCTGGGGTTTTATTCAGGTTTGAGGCATTTTTCTTTATGCAAATTTTAATTCACATAAAAGATTTTGAAGCCCACACATCCTAGTACTTGTTGCTCATATGCAGAAATCCACTAGGCCTAAGCACTATAGAATCCATGTACATTCTGTACTGTCGTGGTATTGATTCTTTCTCCTCTCCCCTTGAGAGTCCACTGCTTCAAGGAGGCTGATTCCTCCCTCCTCCAGGACAGACCCCCACCTGAAGACAGGGAGCAGTTGTCCAGAGAGGGGAAGGCCCCAGCCTGCCCCAAAAGGATGCCCCATAGCAAATGGCTCTTGGGAGGGTGGCTCTTTTCACTGCCACCCCACATAAGGGCAAACTTGCAGTGCAAGAGGGTGGGTCCATGGGGTGTGTCTGTGCACACCTTGGGTCCTAGATTGCATTTATTCAGCTGTGGTCTGGGGCTTGGGCCCACGCCAGTTACCCTGCTGGTATCTGGGCTGAACAATGTAGCAGAGAATCTAAACCATCCTGAGCCTCCACCCCTTAAAAAAAAAAAGTCTTGATAATATGATTTTTAAAATGAAATAAAAAGGGAGAAGAGGGTGTGAAACATCATACAGTACACATTAGGATTTTTTACACAAAACTGTTGTTACCAAATCCTTTCAATGAGACAGATTTGGAGATTAGGACTCTCAGCAGTGGAGTAAGCATATAATATATTGGGTACATGTGCATATGTAACCCACTGGTGAGTCTGAGTCCCTCTCTGTCCACTCTTTCTGATCTATAGGCCATGATTCCTTCAGAGACACCAGCTACAGAGCTTTAGCTCAAGCAGGTCCTTAGTCTGCATCTTGGCTGACACATCAGAGATTAAACTATCTATTATAGATAGCTGATATAATTTCTTGATTTCACTGTAATGATGGCTATTTTTATAATTTAAAAGTGTAAGCCCCTGAAATACATACATCAAAAGACATTAGAATAGCCCAGTGAAATTCTCCAGTAACATACTGACCACATAGAACTCTCTCAAAAAGTATACACCATATAGATTACAAAGCAGAGAGGTTTTTTAATATGCTGACCTTGCTCAGTTATAAGTCTCCGAGAAACAGCATGCAGTACTTCAAACTTTTCAAAGTGGTTTAATTGATATGATTTTTCCTCTATATTTTCCAGGGGTCTCTGAGGCCTGAACAGTATTCACTCTGGTTAATTTTGCTTACTGATTTACAATTTCTACCAGTGTTTTGGCATTCCTCCTTGCTTTGAGTGTAAATTTATCCCCAGTGGAATGTCAATGAAAGTTAACATTTATAATCACATGGATTTCCACCGGGGATGAATTTGTCCTCATCTGTGTGTTTGTTTTGTTTTTTTGAATGTTTGGAATATTTTGCAAACCTTTAGTAGAAGCATTTTTGGATCTGGGATAGGCTCCATGTAGGCTGTTACTCAGTTACTAACTCCTTGCTGCCCAAAGGGACGACCTTAGAGCATTCCTGATATATAAAATCACCATTTACCCTTCTTCAGTACCTTGGGGAAATAAGTAGCAACTGCAGACTCCTAACACCTAAAATGATTAATAATATTATAAATATGTTTTATTAAATGTTGGAAATGTCACCAAGTTAGTTCCAGGGGTGGCTCTGGAGAGGGTACTGTGTCTTTAAATGGAATGGAATGCACTTTGGAAGCTGAGTTTAGAGACAGGAAAAGGAAGTAAGAGCTGAGCTCAGAAGAAGCAAGCATGTGGCTGCAAAGGCACTCTAAGACCTGCCCAGAAATAGTCAAAGGAAGCTTTGAGGAAACTCTCATAAGGGTGATACCCCTGAAGACACACACACACACAGGGTGAGTAGCCAAAAGCAGAGAAGGAGGGGCAAGGGGGGAAATGTTTTATACTGCCCCACCCCACCAATCTGGGGAGGAGGAAAATACCACCTTAGTGTTTCAGAATAAATAAGTCACTTTGGGTCAAGAGGGAAAAATAAAGCTGTTCCATGGGCAGTAGAGCTTGCCCATTAACTTCAGTGGACTTTCATAAAGTGTACTGTACTTGCTAAGTATTATTCTCCAAGCTTCTTTGCAAAAGCTAGGAGAAGAAATTTGATCTCATGAGTTTGGCTTCCTAGTTGTGCAGGAAGGAGCCCTCGTGCCACACATGCAAGGCTGCTTGATATCCAACCACCATGAGCACTGTCAGCTTCTTGACCCTGAGCCACAAGACCATTCGTGTTTCAAGATAAAACCTGCATGATATAATGGTAGGCTAGAGAGGCTGAATCCTGTCTCTCTTACGCATTAATAGTAAATCTTTCTAAAGTCATCTCAAGCATGGGCGGCGGGTATCATAGGCTGGGGTAGGCTGTGCCTCCCCAAACAGTCAGACGTGGCCCTGCCCATGCTCTGCCTCCAGGCCCCTCACTCCTGCTTCCTGCTCAGCATGGCTCCACTCTCCCTGTGGGGTGGCCCCGCTCAGGCCAGCGTGCTACCTGCCCTTCCGGGGCTGGGGAGAGCTAGCCTAGCCAGCTGTGGGAGAGGGTGCTCTGGCCTCCAGCCTCGGGCGTGGAGGGGGTGGGGTCTTGGGCAGAAGGGGTAGGGCTGGGTGCTAGCCTCCTCCAGCCAGCGGTTCACGTGCCTCCCATGATCTCAAGGTGTTTCTGTGGTTAAGGAACAAACTAAAATGTCAGTTTGGGGAGAATATTTTTCGGGTGGTAACCTTTCCACATAAATGTAAATGGTCCCAGCATTCCATGGCTGCTGTTGTGGCAGTCAAAATAGAGTCCCAATTTAATTTACCATAACTCTTTATAGTATTAGGTACTTTCATAACTTACTATCTCTGGTAGTTGCCTGTTTAAAGTCCCAGTCAGTATAATAGGAATTATTGTGCCCAGCAGAGATATGCAGGATCTCAGAGTTAACTCCATTTACTCTGTATGATGATTAGCTGGTCTGGCAAAATTTCTAATGTAAGGCCTGATTCTTAGAAGTGCTAAACATTTGCAACTTCCCTTGAAGCCAAAGGGATTTGTAGGTGCTCAGCACTTCTCAGGACGAAGGAAATCCGGTGCTCTGCTTAATACAAGACAATGACTTTATACCCTCTCCTTGCTTGATACCTGTCATGCTATCGAGTTACAATTGTTGGTGGCTCCAATGCTATATTAATCAGCAATGGAGATAACTGACAGTTTAATAGGGCTCCATTAGGATTTTTCTGTACAGGGCTGCAGTGTCAGGGCTGTGGCCAGCATTGCTTTTATTTAACATCCAAATGCTTGGATTAGAAATTGTGCAATTTTTTTTTGATTCAGCCTTTCTCGAAGATATAAAACAGGAGAACTGGGCTGCCGTGCAGGGGAAACGCTTTTCAGAGCCATGTGTATCTGCTTAAAGGTAAACCAAAAGGCAGCCCTACAATCAGAAGGGGCCCCTAAAGCTGTGCAGCATCTGACTCCACTGTTTAGATGCTCGATCAAAGCAAACGACCTTACGCTCCACAAAGGAAAGAGCAGCTGTGGTGGCACTGAAATGGCAGGCACAAAAGAAAAGTGCGTGTGATATAAAAACAATTTATGTTCCATTTGGAATTATTTTTGATGTAGTATTAATGTAAAAAATATTCCAAACCTTGGGCGCTATTAGGTTTTGATCTGTACGGCAACAGCGCGAATATCTTGGCGTATGCAGAGGATCTGGTCCTGATCATAGACGACCCCGAGTATCTCCAACAAATGTTTGACATCACCAGCCAGGCTGCCAACTGGGTGGGACTCCGCTTCGTGCTAGGAAGGCGCATCCCTGCATATCGATGGCAGTAGACGGGACTCAGTCCAGGCGACATCTTTTCAGATCCAGGGTGAACCGCTGATCTTCGTCGAGGACGGGCAAGCGTACCAACATCTTGGCAGGCCCACGAGTTCCCGCATCCAGCGGACACCTGAGGATACCATCGCGGAGATCCTGCGAGATGTGGCCAGGATTGACTCCTCCCTACTGGCAGCATGGCACAAGATCAACGCCTTGAACACCTTCCTGATCCCCCATATCTCCTTTGCCCTGAGGGGATCTTCTGTGGTTCCTCTAAATGAGACAGACAACACCATCAGGCAGCTAGTAAAGAAGTCGATGATTTTTCCCTGGAGAGCCAGCAATAAGCTGGTGTATATCTCGCACAGGCAGGGTGGTGCCAACGTCCCTCATATGGATGATCTGTGCGATGTTGCAGTGATCACTCATGCCTTCCACCTTCTGATGTGCCCAGACGCCCTGGTGAGGAACATCACAGAAAGTGCCATGCAGGATGTCATCAAGAAGTGAATAACCAGGACCCCCTCCAACCAAGATGTTGCCACCTACCTGAGCGGCTCTCTGGAAGGCAAATTTGGAAGAGATGGGGAGACTTTACTTAGTTTTGGACTCGTGCCCTCACTGCTACACGACGACTGGAGAAGCGTATCGGCTGCCACTGGACGTGGTGCAAGGAACGCCAGGAGCTAGGAGTCCTGGTGTCACAGGTGAAGAACACAGACCATACAATCCTCACTCCAAAATCTACAACCATGCTGGAAAGGACCCTGAAGGATACCATCTGCTGCCAGTATGTGGAAAACCTGAAGCGGAAGCCAGATCAGGGCAAGGCATTCGAGGTGACATGCAAATGGGACGCCAGCAACCACTTCCTCTCTGGGGGCAGCTTCACCCGATTTGCCAACTGGAGGTTCATCCACAGGGCCTGGCTCAACTGCATTCCGCTGAACAGAGCTGTCAGCCATGGAAATCGGGACAAGCAATGTAGGAAGTGCGGCTATGCCAATGAGACACTACCCCACATTCTGTGTAGCTGCAAGCCCCGTTCCGGAGCCTGGCTGCTGCGACACAATGTGATTGCCTGGTCAGAGCCATCCCACCACCCATAGGGAAGGTTGACGTGAACTCTACCATCCCCGGAGTGGACAGCCAACTGCAACCAGACATCATCATCAGCAACGAGGACTGAAAGAAAATCATCATGGTGGATTCACAGTGCCTTTTGAGAACAGGACCCCAGCCCTCCACGATGCCCGAGCTCGAAAGGTGGAAAATACGCCTTTCTGGCCAAAATCTTGAGAGCTAAGAGTTACCAGGTTCAGACACACGCTCTGATTGTCAGAGCCTTGGACCCCAGTAACAAGCAAGTTGCGGGAATGCGGAATTGGTCAATGCTATGCTCATCTGATGTGGCAACCCATGGTGTCAGACGCCATCAGCTGGTTGAGGGACATCTACATAGAACACATCACTGGACATCGGCAATACCAGGAGGGATGAGCTGGACAGTGGATGAGAAGCACAGTAAAGAAAGTAACTGAAAGACTTCCCTGATAGATTATATTTCCTAAATGAACAACCTACCCTAATTCTCAATTACTGATGGACAATCTCCACTCATTGATATATATTTTGCTTTCCACAACCAAATTTCTGTACAACTTCTCATGAGTGATGTACCCAGATACTTGGATGCTCATATCTAAACTCTGTTCTTAAATTTATTCACCTAAATTTGGGTTATTGCTGATTAAGTACTCTATGCGTCATGTGACTTCTAAAAACAAACTCTGTATTTGTGGATAATCTAAGCATTATACCAGAGATACAGACAATCTTTTCTCAACCTATGTATTACATTTTTTTTTACATTAGCTTTAATAAAAATTTTAACTTGAAAATATTCAAAACCTTGGGCACTATTAGCATTGTCTAGAGCCATGAATGGTACAAGCCAGTGACTCTCAACCTTTCCAGACAATTGTACCCCTTTCAGGAGTCTGATTTGTCTTACATACCCCCAAGTTTCACCTCACTTAAAAACTACTTGCTTAGAAAATCAGACATAATAATACAAATGTGTCACAGCACACTGTTACTGAAAAATTGCTTATGTTCTCACTTTTACCATATAATTATAAACTCAGTCAATTGGAATATAAATATTGTACTTACATTTCAGTGTATGGTACATAGAGCATAGAACATAAGGACATAAGAATGGCCATACTGGGTCAGACCAAAGGTCCATCTATCCCCATATCCTGTCTTTTGACAGTGGCCAATGCCAGGTGCTCCAGAGGGAATGAACAGAACAGGTAATTATCAAGTCTATAAACAAGTCATTGCCTGTATGAAATTTTAGTTTGTACTGACTTTGCTAGTGCTTTTTATATAGCCTGTTGTAAAACTAGACAAATATCTAGATGAGTCGATGTACCCCCTGGAAGACCTTTGTGAACCTCTAGGGGTATGCATTTCCCTGGTTAAGAACTACTGGTATAAACCACATAGCACTGCCAATAGACCTCAATCCTGAACTGCATCCACGCTTACTATATACCAAACTGCATGCTGATTTGGTGCTATATGCCAGTAGAGAGGACGAGACAACATAACTAACTTTTACTGGTGACCGCTACAGAATTTGAACCCAGATATAATTGAGCATACACCACGAAACCTTACATTTATCTACATAAAATCAAGATGCAAAAGGCTGAACTCGGTAGTGTTGGTTCAGTGACCAGAAACATCAGTAATAAAACACAACTGCTCTGACTTTCAAAAGTGCTCAGCACCTGGGTTGAAGGTCTAGTGCTTTAGGGACTGGACTGGGACTCAGGAGATATAGCTTCGATTCCTGGCTGTACTCCATGTGTGACCTTGGGCAAGCCACTTCACCTCTGTAGGCCTCAGTTCTTCCTCTGTAAAACACTAGTTTTCTTCCATTCTTTGTCCGGTCTGTTTAGACTGAAAGCACAGACTGTCTCTTACTATATGTTTATACAGAGCACTAGCGCATCAGTGCCTTGATCTGGGCTGGGGACCTCTGGAGGATACTGTAATAATAATAATAGACTAGTAGATTTTTCTTGAATGGTAAATGACTTTTTTTCAAAAATGAAAATCTGGGTGACATTCTACTTCATGTTCTCTGCTAGATCTAGATTAGAGATAGGTCTGCGCTACAAAGTACTGATCCAGATTTAAATCCGAATTTTCCCCAAAGATTAGATGTAGGGTTTTTGTTTGGCTCCTCATAGGCATAGAGGCCATCTTCAGTGTATGGATCTGTATCTCAGCTTCTCCAGGATTCAGGAGTATTCAAATCTGTTCAAATCAGGCCACTCCTGGATGGAGTTCCCTGTCATCTACAGCCCTGAGTTGCACTTTTGTCTGTTGTTCTGTGCCAGCTTCCTTTGAACTGTTGTGTAATTCTAAGAAGTCTGAATGGTAGCATCATTTGATCTTGCATATTGTGGCAAGGCGGCCCAGAGGGAAGGATAGGGTTTTGTTTTCATGACTAACTGGAACAACTGCTGTATAGTTCATTATATATCATCTAGTAAGGATACCATATTTTCAGATCCTCAATTAGCTGTTAAGTTAACCTGGCCCACTTTCCTCACTGTACTTCGGGTGTGTATTTGGCACCAGTTTAATCTTTCTAGGTGATCCAAATTGCTGCATACCTAATAATTTCAGAAATATTTTATCTAGAACCAAAATTCTCAACAGAGACAATTTTCTCTGGACACATATTGAGCTGTAACTTAACACATAGCTGTCCAGTAGCTTGTGGCTTGTAAAAATTCTCTGAAGTTCTTAAAATTACATTGTAAAATGTGGCCACTTCCAGCATTTACAATTTGAGCAACAGAAAAACAGGGACTATGCAAGCATTAGTAACTTTTCCCAGCAATAGTCAAATGCACTATACATTTCCTTCTTACACATGAATCAGAAAGGTCCAGGTTCATATGAAAATACAATAAAGGGCAAATTAGTTCACTAAATGCAATAGAACATTCACATAACAAAGTCCTAGTTATTTTTAAATATTTCCCAAATATCACTTACCAAAGTCTATTTTCTTAACCTCAGTGATAGTCCTCTTAAAGGTACATTAAGGGACCAATCCTGCACTGAAGTGGATAAGATTAATGTCGTGACTAAAGGCCTTGAGACTGGGCAACCCTTTTTTTCTCCCAGAAAAGAACCTGCTCTCAGTTCATTTGCTGAAAAGTAAAAACACAACATACATTTTCAAAGAGCTGGTGCTTAACAATTTTCAGCAGGACATCTGCTTGTCTCTACAAAAGAAGACTGGTTTTCAGAGGGTTAACTGTCCCCTTTTTTTTATAGCACAAAAAAAATTGCTTGCTTATACAGCTATAGATTATCATCACTCCACTATGACCATCTTTGCTGTAAAGTAATCCATTCTGTAACTGATAAATCTTATTTTTAAAGATGATTCCAAGATCTGTGTGGAAAATTCCTCCCTTATCAAATCACCTCTCATTTCTAGGTATATATTCTAACAGCAATTTAATCAGTTAGTACATATACTGATAACAACTGACTCAATCAACCATTGTGATAGGAAATGTCAACAGCAGGTTAGGTAATCTCTGTTTACAAAATGATTTTGAAATAACAGGCATTTCAGAGTCATGACTCAATTTGGTTTAAATAGCCAACTTCTTAAATTGGCAAGTCAGAACAAATTATATGTTGACTAATAAATCTATAAAAGCAGTAAGAAATTAGAAAATGAACTCCTAATGCTGTACAATTTCTGATCACTCAGCAAAGCTTAACACACATTGGAATATGCAGTTTTCTAGGAATATAGGCCCTGGTCTGAAGACTTACACATGTGCTTAACTTCATGTACTAAAATGCTCACACACAAGTCTTCGCAAGATTGGGACCATAGTTAGGATCCTATTTTCTCGTAATGTTGAGTTGCACAGAGTTTTCTCTTTTGCTTTGGGGACTGAAATAAGTTTTGCAAGTGATGTATGTCTACATCCCTAGATATAGAATTGTGGTTTGTATGTGCCCATGTTTTGTAATGTTCCTACACTAATTACTTTGAATCCTGTTAATGTTTGTAATCCCTGAGTTTGCATACACTTTGTATTTCAGTTTACATATACTGTTCTTAGTGTTTGCCTTAGTCGTTTGTAACCATACTTTGGAGTAGAGATGAACCCGAATAAAAACCTTGAGTCTAAACACCCTCAAACTTCGGTTTGTCCAAAATCTAAATGAGAATTCACCTGACTTTCACCATCTCTACTGTAGTAAAGTGGTTGTGAACTTTCACGGTTGATTTTGTCTGTGGCGGAGCAGCTCTTGGAAGCAGCATAGCCCAAATGTTCACACTTGGTTACCCAAGGTTAAACACCTACCCCCACTTTAGGCAGCTATATAAGTGGAGTGATTGACTGTCAGAGGTGGTGTTTACCTACAGCTCCTATTAAGTCACTGGGAGCTGCGGGTGCTCAACATCTCTGAAAATCGGGCCATGTTTATCTAAGTGTCTAATCTTAGTTACCCAAGTTTGAAAGTTCTGGTTCTTTTTTGAGTGATGGCTCGTGTGCATTCCACTAGGTGTGTGTGCACGCACTGCGTGCACGATCGTCGGAAGGTTTTTCCCCCAGCAGTACCCGTCGGGTCGGCTATGGAGCCCCCTGGAGTGACGCCTTCATGATGGTGTATATAGGTCCCTGCCAACCTACCAACTGCTCAGTTCCTTCTTACCGCCAGTGACCATCATTGGAACAGCTCAGTCTCTTGCATTCGCAAGTGCCTACCTAGTGGTTCCTTCTTCTTAGTTGTAAATAATTTCATAGAGTCGTAGTTATAGTAGTTAGTTAGCTAAGCTTACTTTGGGGAGTCCCCCCTCCTAGTTTTCCCCAGACACCAGGGCATGCCTCGGTCGAAGGGGTTTAAGGTGTGCGAGAGGTGTGGGAAACCTGTGCCTCGAGGCGATCTGCATGGTTCTTGTCTTAAATGCCTGGAAGAAGGTCATCAGACAGACAAGTGCTCAATTTGCAGGAGCTTTAGACACAGGATTAAGAGGGAGCAGGACTATCATTTGAAGCTCCTCCTAATGGAGTCGGCCCTCTGCCCTCAGCCGGTACTGGAAATGGCACCGGCAGCATTGATGTGCCTTGGTGGAGGACACCCCGGGATCGAGAAGGGACTCCTCCAAGGAGCATCGGCACCACTCCCCAGCTCGTAAACCCAGTTCTAGCAGGTGGCTCTGTTCGTAGTCCCTGGTGCCGTATAAGAAGAAGAAGGCAGACGGGGGTCGTTCCCCCATCAAGAAGCCACAAGAGGATTCCAGCGGGGTGCGTCCCACATCGGGACACCCATGGCCTGGCCCTCAGGACCCGGCACCATTGACTCTGGTCCCGACTGGAGGTCCTTCAAGTCAGGTAGCAGTGACTCCCCGGCTCAGGAGAAATTGGAGAAAGAACTTGATCTCTCCTCCCCTCCACGCCAGATGCCTTTAAGGCAGCGCGGGACCTTATTGCCATGACAGCACAGTCCCTCGCCTTGCAGCCGCGAACACCAGCACCGATCCAGACATTGGCTCAAGTTCCGGCACCGGCACCAGCACCGGCACCATCTGCAGCATCAGAGGCGGCGCAGCATGTGGCACCGTCTCTGGCACCTTTTGCCGCACTGCCCCCTGCTCACCGGGGCAAGCCCATAGTGTTACGCCGACGTTCCCCACTGCCCCGGTACCGCTCCCTGGCACCACCGGGCTCCGCCCCGCACCATGGTCAGGCTCAGAGTACTGTTCCGAATTGGAGGCTGAGTCTTCTGTCTTCTGACCCAGCTGGTACAGCACCAGTTCCGGCAGCACAGAGTTGTGGACTCATCGGCACCGATGGTATCCTGGCCACCCCAGTGGCAGGGCTGCGTACAATGTCCCTTTTGGACTCCTTGGGCCTATCAGGCTCAGGGACAGGGCTACAGGGCCGCATTGGTGGCATCCGTGCCCTGTGTTCCCACCTCAGTGACATCGGTGTCATGCCACGCCCACAGGGCTCTGGGGGACGCCCCATGGGACAAGGATCCTGGGCTTTCACACCCAGGCACAGCATCTGAGCCAGCACCACCAGTGGTACTGGAGCCGCCTCCAGTCACAGGGTGGACCAACACACCCAACCCAGCCTTTAGGGAGCTGTAAGGTCAGGAAGACCCGGTCCCATGGACCACCTCCTCCTCCTCACCGGACAAGGCGGTGGCAGGCACCACCACCACCCTCCTGGCGATGGACACCAGGGTGCACCAGGACCTTCTTAGGAGGGTGGCCCAAAACCTAAACCTCCAGGTGGAGGAGGTCACAGAGGAGTCGGACCCGATGGTGGACATTCTTGCCCTGGAAATTCCGTCTAAGGTGGCCTTGCCCCTGATAAGAACTATCCAGAACACCACTAAGGTGCTCTGGCAGACCCCATCCTTGATACCACCCACTGCTAAAGGGGTGGAGAGAGGTACTTTGTCCTGCAGAAGTGGTATGAACACCTATTCACCCGCTCCCAACCGGGGACTCTAGTGGTTGATGTGGCAATCATAAGGAGCAGCAGGGACTGCCAGGTCCCACTCTAAAGTCACTGGACACTGAGAAACTGGACCTTTTTGGCCAGAAGGTCTACTCTACCAGGGGGCTCCAGCTTTGAGTTGCCAACCAGCAAGCAGTACTCAGCCGATATGCTTTCAATTCCTGGAGCGCATTGGCAAAAGTTTCAGGAGTTGCTCCTGACTGACTTGTGCCAGGAGTTTAATGCGCTTCTAGGGGAGGACAGGGAGGTGTCAAGAACCTTCCTCGAAGCTGTGTTACACTCGGCAGACTCGGCAGTTCGGACTATGGCCACTGCCATTACTATGAGACGTAGCACGTGGCTGCAGATGTTGGGGATACTGGCAGAGGTCCAGAACAACATTCAGGACCTGCCCTTTCACTGTGCAGGCTTGTTTGCCAAAAATACGAACTCCCGCTTGCACAGTCGTAAGGACTCACAGGTGACCCTGAAATCTTTGGGGATCCACACTCTTGCACCCCAGAGAGAGCCATTCAAGCCTCAGCCCCCTTCCCACTTCTACTCTGGGCCCCTGAGGTGGGACTCATCCAGGAGACGGGGCAGAAATAATAGGAGGTACCCATCGCAGCCCTCCTCAGGCCGAGGCCAGGATTCTTCCAAACAGCCCCCTTGCCCAAAGCCAAACTTTTGAAGGTGCGCCCGAGGACAGAGCACCAGTACCGAGCTCAGATCCTTACCCCCCCTTTTGTGAATCAACTATCCCACTTCTACCATGTTTGGTCCCAGATTACGTCAAATCACTGGGTTCTGAGCATGGTGGAGGTGGGATATTCTACCCTATTCTGTTTCCTCCCACCGTCCCTTTCCTGTCCCTCTTCAGGGACCTTTCTCATGAACAACTCCTTTTGCAGGAGGTGCAATCGCTCCTCACTCTAGGGGTGATAGAGGAGGTTCCTCAAGAGTTATGGGGAAAGGGGTTCTACTCCCAGTATTTCCTCATCCCCAAGGCCAAGGGTGGGTTCTGGCCTATCCTGGATCTGCGAGACCTCAACGCATTCATAAAGAAAGCGAAGTTTTGCATGGTCTCCTGGGCCTCCATTATTCCTTCCCTGGATCCGGGGGACTGGTACGCTGCCCTTGACTTGAAAGGTGCGTACTTTCATATCTCCATTATCCCGGCTCACAGACGGTTTCTTCACTTTGTGGTCAGCAGCCAGCACTACTTTGTGGTCAGCGGCCAGGGTACTCCTGTTTGGGCTCTCGGGTATTCACCAAGAATATGGCGGTCGTGACAGCCTTCCTCCGCAAACATCAGGTGCAAGTTTTCCTGTACCTGGACAACTGGCTCATCAAGGCCAAGTCACAAGCACAGGCTGCGGAGCATGTGTCTTTGGCTCCTGCCACCTTCCTCAGACTGGGGTTCATACTGAACGTGCCCAAATCCACACTAGTGCCAACGTAGAGAATAGAGTTCATAGGGGCTCTCTTGGACTCCACGCAAGCCAGGGCATTCTTGCCTGAGCCGCACTTCCAAGAGAACTTCCGCCTGTTCCCCACAACAACAGCCAGAAATTGCATGAAACTGCTGGGGCATATGGCAGCTTGCACATACATGGTCCAGCATGCCAGATTGTGCCAGATTCGGCCCCTCTAGGCATGGTTGGCACAGGTGTACAGGCCCAGCAGGGACCCACTGGACAGAATAATTACCTTCCGCCTTCACATTCTCGAGTCTCTCAGCTGATGGCTACAGCCACAAGTGGTCTGTGCGGGAGTACCCTTTGCCAAACCACATGCCAAGTTTTCCAGGCCCGCCTTCAGTGCACATGTGTGTCGGTGCTGACGGACAACACCACAGCGATGTTCTATATAAACAAACAGGGTGGTGCTTGCTCCTCTCCCCTGTGCCAGGAAGCCCTCGAGCTGTGGGACTTCTGCATCGCCCACTCGATACACCTAGAGGCATCATACCTTCCGGGAGCGCAAAACAAGCTAGCCAATCTCCTTAGCCACTCGTTTCACGATCACAAATGGTCCCTCAGGGTGGACATCACTCTCGATTTTTTTAGTGATGGGGCATTCCCCACATAGACCTGTTCATGATGCGGAGCAACAGGAAGTGCGAGCGGTTCTGCTCCTTTCTGAACCACAGCCCAGGCTCCATTGTGGACGCCTTTCACCTTTCATGGACAGGTCACCTGCTGTATGCATTTCCACCCTTCCCTCTCATACACAGAGTCCTCCTCAAGACTCGCCAGGACAGGGCTTAGTTGATCCTCATAGCGCCAGCGTGGCCCCACCAGCACTGATTCACCATGCTGTTGAACCTCTCAGTGGATAGACCAGTAACCTTCCCATGTGCCCGGCCCTCATCACACAGGGCCACGGCCGTCTACAACACCCAAACTTGGAGTCCCTCCACCTCACAGTGTGGAAACTCCATGGTTGGACTCACTAGAGCTCCAGCATTCAGACTCAGTTAGGGAAGTTCTGATGGGAAAAAGGAAACCCTCCACATGTGCCATGTATGTGGCGAAGTGGAAGCAGTTTTCCATCTGGTCTCTGCAGCAGGGCAGCCCTTTGCAGCAAGCATCAGTTCCTCTTGTTTTGGACTACCTACTGTATCTGAAGCAGCAAGGGTTGGCAATATCACCTGGTGGCCATTTCAGCCTTCCACCTGGGACAGCGGGTAGGTCAGTCTTCGGGAATCCCATGGTGGGCCGGTTTCTCCAGGGCTTGGACAGGCTTTATGCTCAGGTGTGGCAACCCATCCCCCAGTGGGACCTCAATCTGGTCCTGTCCATGCTCATGAGGCTTCCTTTCGAGCTCATGATGACCTGCCCTCTGTCCTACCTTTCCTGGAAAGTGGCCTTTATGGTGGCCATAACCTTGGCCAGAAGGGTCTTCGAGCTCAGAGAACTGACTCCCGAGCCCCACTATACCATCTTTTATAAAGACAAGGTGTAGCTATACCCTCACTCCACATTTCTGCCAAATGTAATGTCCCAGTTTCATGTGAATCAGGACATATTTTTACTTGTGTTCTTCCCTAAGCCACATGCCAGTAACAGAGAGTGAATGCTCCATTCCCTGAACATCAGGTTTGCCCAAGCCTTCTACATTGAGTGCACAAAGCCATTTCATAAGTCACCACAGCTCTTTATTGCAATCGCCAAGAGAATGAAGGGGTTTCCCATCTCTTCCCAGGGCATGTTGTCGTGGATCATGTCCTGCATCAGAACGTGCTATGACCTGACTACGATTCCAGCCCTCCTCTGATGGTACACTCCACAAGAGTGCAGGCTTCATCCGCAGCATTCCTTGCGCAGGTCCCTATTCAGGACATATGTAAGGCAGCAATGTGGTCTTCCATCCACAACTTCACGTCGCGCTTCGCCATCACCCAACAGGCGAGGGATGATGCAGCCTTTGGCAGGGCAGTCCTGCACTCAGCAACCAGGTGAACTCCAATCCCTCCCCTAGGGAAACTGCTTGGGAGTCATCTATTGGAATACACATGAGCAATCACTCGAAGAAGAAAAAACGGTTACCTACCTCTCATGTTGGTCATGTCCATTCTAAATCCCTCCCCTCTGTCAGCGTATTCTGGCAAGAAGGAACTGAGCAGGTGGTGGGTTGGCAGGGACCTATATACACCGCCAACCTGACGGGTACCGCTAGGGGAAAAACCTTCCAATGATTGTGCACTCGGCTCATGCACACACACCTATTGGAATGGACATGAGCAACACATCTCAAAGAACAACAGTTCTGAGAGGTAGTAACTCTTTTTTATTTAGGGATACTGAAGTCTGTGACAGTCTCATTTTTCATCAGCCTGTTCCTTTCTGGCAAACGCTGTTATCATAAGCTTCTTGTGTCTTTCCAAGCTGTGCTCTAGAATGTATTTGGTCTAAAAGCAGCCCCATGTAGTCACAACACTTAGATCCATTGTTATTTCAGTCACAATGCAGCACAGGGGTGTAGGGAGCGTGGATGAGGGTGGGGGCAGATTTCTCTCTTTAAGACTATAATTTCAGTCATTCTTCATCAAACTGCGTCTCCAGCCTCACCACCAGCCATAGTCATTGCCAGCTGTTGCCCACAGAGCTGCACCCTCTGCCCTTTCCCATTATTGTCCCCACAACATTTCCTTTTGTTATTCCCTACAGGCAGCTGAGAAATTGGAGCTTCAAAGCAGCAATTATGATCATTGTCCTTCAAAAGTACGGTTTCTCCCCAACCACATAGCCAGCTGTTGCCATTACCACTCGCCAGCTGTTATTTAGATTTGCGCTGTCTGAATCACAACTGTTCTTTCTTCAGGCCTTGTAATCTACCAGCTATTTTGAAATGGAAAAGGATTATTCTCTCCTGTCTCATCTCCTATACAAGGCTGGTGGACTTATGTAGTTCGTTAATTTACTCTGATTTAGAAGACGAGCATGGAAGATATATGGGCCCAAACTCTTCAGAGTAGGATCTCAGTTTTTAGGTATTGCTCCTCCACTGAGCGTCTGGTGCTTTTGAGGTCTCTCCATCACAAACTCACTGCCACATGGATACATAGTAGACTGCTCGTATCTCAGCAGAAATTCCAAACTAGCAGCTGCTGTAATGTGCTACTTTGCGTTGTAAAGGCATCAAGTGTTTTCAGTCTAGCTCAGATATGAAAATTCAACTGCAGATCATGTATCAAATTACAAAGTGGTACCTACAGAAGTGTGGGTAGACTGAGTAATTTGCTACCAATTATGGTTTGTACTGTGTCTGGTGAAAAAAGATAATTGCTGAAATGTAGCCATCTTAACCCATGTCTCATGTATTCCTAGACATCACATTTGTTGACCTGCCCACATTGACAGTGTCACAGGTTTTGAGGAATGAAGCTTCCTTCCAGAATAGGGTGAAATCTGCATTTCATTGGCAATCTTTCTGCTGATTTTCAGAGAACAAGACAGCTATTTTGTTAGCATGTTTTTAATCAGTTTAAACTCACAAGCCTGTCAGATGGTCAGTAGCTGGAATTTACTTGCAACTGTTATCATCTGCTAGCTGTGAAAAGCAAACAAAACTTTAAGCTACTTAAGGAATGGGATATAAAATAATACTGGAAAAGCTTATGCTGTTACATAAATGATTGGTGTGCTTGTGGCTAGAACATTGCATTCAGTTCTGAGCACCTTTATTGAGAGGGATGAGTGTCTTGTGATTAAGGTCCTAGCTTTGGATGCTGGAGATCTGAGTTCAGTTCCTGATTCTGCTACAGAGTTCCTGTGTGACCTTTGCCAAGTCACTTAGGGCTAGTTTCACAAAGGAACTTAGATGTGGTGATGCTGAGTGTTGCCACATCCAATTTTTAGGTGCCAAGAAAGTTGGAGTTAGATGCTTATGCTCCCTAGACAATGAATGGAGGGAGACAGGTGCCTCAGAATGGGATTCACAAAGGTCAGCCTCCTAGGTGGCTCCTCACCTGGGCTAGCCAATGGGAGATGTCAATCCAAGGCTACAGGGAGGCACCTCCCTCTAGTTGGGATTCTCATCTGCAAACCCTCTCTTAGTGTTAGGTGCCTCTGCCATTTTAACAAGAAGCTGGGGGGGGGGGGAGAAGTACCATCTCCCTCATAACTTGTAGCCCAGTGATTAGGGTTCTCACCTGAGATGTGTTAGAACCCCCCGGTTCAAGTCCCCCATCCACCTCAGAGGAGAAGGGATTTAAACTGGGATCTGCCACCTCCCAGGTCAGTGCCCTCACACTGGGCTATAGGATATTCTGATGTGGGGGCTCTCCCACTTTTCCCTTGAAGCTGTATCACTGTGGATAAATTTTTTTAAAAGGTAATTGGAACCAGGGATGCTGGAACAACTTTTATAGCGGGGGTACTGAGAGCCGTTGCACTGAACTGAAAACCCTGTATATAATGGAAACCACTTCAAGCCAGGGGGATGTGGCAGCTTCCCCTGTCCCAGCACCTATGTTTGAAAGAGGATGACTGGATCCTGGGTCTTCCACCTCCCGGGTGGAAAGTCAGTGTTCTATCCGCCAGACCACAAAGTCATTCTCATGCTCTCTCTCTGGCCCAATAATTCTTTTATTATTTGTCCACACTGGAACAGCTTCCACAGGACAGACTGAGAGAGCCCCATACGTCAGAATATCCTATAGTACCCTCGTGCTGCTGCTGCTTTTTGTAAGCTCCCCTATATGGGGGCCTGATTCTGGGATTTAGGTTCCTAAAGCTGCAGTTGGGCACCTAAATCCTTTTGTGAATCTAACACTTAAACTCTCATATCTCCACATGGGGATAATAGTACTTCGTTTCTCCCAACTCTTGTCTGGGTTGTCTAGTTATATTGTAAGCTCTTGCAGGCAAAAACTGCCTCTTGTGAAGTGTTTGTGCAGTCCTGTTACAATGAGGCTCCAATATCAGAGAGGGCCTCTAGATGCTACTATAACAAAAATAATAATAGCTTTGTAAACCGTGGTTTTTTGGGGGGCGGGGTGGAATATTTGCTGTATTTCCACCAACAATGTAAAGGATGGACTGGATGAGGACAGGCAGAGGATTATTTTATTCTGTGTTTTTTCATATATAGTTGGGAGCACAATATGCCTCTTCCCCACCCTCCACCCCCCAACCCCTATGAACCATAAAACATTGCACAATGTCAGCTTTCCATGTCAGATTTTTCTTCCTGGATTACGTTGTGTGTATTGAGATTTTTAGTTAAAAAGAGTAAATAAAGCGTGAAAATGAAATTTTTGCTAGCGTGTAACTTGTGCACCCTCTTTTACCAAAAAAAAAAAAATGTTTCTGGGATTTTTTTATTTTTGCATTGAGTTTTCATTGACAATGGGGAGCTTCTCATGGATCTGATCCTACATTCCTGTGCATTAACCAGGTCACAGTGTTTCTAGAAAAGCAGTTTACCAAGCACTTATTTCCCATCAGAAGGTGAATTTATTTCTCTATGCCTGAATGTAGTCCATTAGAAAGATGTAAAAATGTCTTAAACATTTTTAATAATTCTGTTCAGAGAGTATTTAGGACCTTACATTGAGACAAATTAGAATGCATTGGGTGGAATTTACCTAATCCACATTGCTAAACACTTAGCCAAGGGTGTTTGCATATTGCAAAGGGCTTTGCACAGGGTCTCTGCACTAAGGTGAATCTCACCCCTTAACTCAAAAAAGTGTGAATATTTTTAAAGCAATATTTCCTCATCACATAAAAGGAAAGGTGCTTTCAGCATGGGCTTCTTGGCGAGGGGCCCCTTTCCTTGGGAATAGTCTACTCTCAACCCTAAAACAGCCTAAATCGGTTGACCTTCCAGGCACGCTCACCAACAGAAGTTGGTCCATTAAAAATAAGCCCATCTCTTTGACAGGCATTGGTGGCGGTCTGAGGCAGTTGAGAGTGGAAGGTTTGGCTGGTGAGAGTGGAGAGTCTAAGTCATTCAGAGATCCCAAGGCTAGAAGGGGCCATTGGGAGCAGTCTCTCTGGCCTGTTATACAGGAGGTCAGAGTAATTCCCCAAATAATTCGTACAGTAGGTCTTTTAGAAAAACATCCAGTTTTGACAGTTGCACTGGTCTACTGACTGATAGCTAGATGAGGTGCACTATGGTGGAAAGAAGAGGTGGTGGTGCTCCTGCTCTGGGGGATTAAAATGTTGTAATTCATATAGTAGTGCTGGTTTTAAATGAACTTCAAGAGCTCCCAGAGTTTCAGACAGGGGCCTTGTGGTGTAGGGTTTCTTTTAGTGTGAAATCCAAGAGTAAGATTTTATGACGCTCCTACGTGAGTGAAGGAGCACCAACCCTACGGAAAGGCTTTTGAAAATTCTACATCAGATAAATACATTTGTTACGTTTCCCAGGGCAAACTAGTTCCGATGAAATATGAGCTGATCTGAGCATTTGCCAATGCTCAATGAACTAGGTTAAAAATAATAATCGTTTTCATTTCTCTGTGAATCCTGATTTTCATCAGGGTGAGAAGCAAAGTGCCAAACAGTTGAAAACAAATTTCTTCTTGAGATACTTCTACCATGACCAGATCCAGGAAGCAATGCAAATCTCACAAAAGAGTATGTTCTTGTGAAATTTCCAGCCAATTTCTGGTTAAGTTCAGCAGCCAAACGGAACCTCAAGACTGTGAGGATTTGTCTGTAGCTAAATCCTCCCATTTGTTCTCAAATTACCCTTTTGGGCTGCCATCAATGGTTTTTGAAAGACAGAAGAAAACTGGCAGTTCAGCTATTTATTGTGCAGGTTGCTGAGAGACGCACAAAGTCAAACTCATAAATCAGTCTGCTCTTTGGAGATACACGCCTGTACCAGAGCACAAATTAAGTCTTGTGTGTATGAACCAGATTTTGTGTAAAGAGGCAGCGATATGTCTGTAGTACTTGGGTTACTTTGCTGCAGAATTGCATCATGCATATGTGTGTAGTTTGCCATCTACTAACACACCATAGTTGTCTTTGGTGTTGCCTTTTTCACAGCCTTTCCCTGTGGTTATATATTCACAATTAAGCTTTTTATTTCCCACGTGTATTAATTTAATATATATAAATATGTGTAAAGTGGATAAATATCACCGTATTACTTCTAGCACCTCTAGGTGCCTTTGTATTTTTCATAACCTCTCAGGCATTTAGCATTACCTCTAGTTTAGTATCATTGTGAATGGAATGTGCTCTCTACTTAATTTTTCAGGTAATTTACATAACTTAAAATAGGATCCAAACTCACTCTTTGGGGACTCCATTAGATGCTTATCCCTATCCATGTAGACTCTTATTTATAATTATACTTTTTTATGGCCTTCTTTGTATCCATTTAATTGCATTTCAGTCAAAGTCAACTTAATTAATGGTTTCCCTTAGGATATCTTCCAGCACTATATCAGATTCCTTACAGAAATGCATAAAACATGACATTCCATCCAATCCATTTGTTTTTTTTTTTACTTTTGCACTTGTGTTTAAAATTGCAATAATTTTCAGTACAGCCAGGTGCTTGTCTGGCAACGTTTATCTTTAATATGAACTTATGGTGTTTGATAATTATGATACTTTTCACCACGACCTGATTCTGGGTTAGCATTTCATGCTCTATGTAGCAAAGCAGCTATTTCCTTGCCCTGCCACCTGTTGAAAGTCTGCTTTTGACACACAGTTTTGGGAATTTTACTCTTCAAGGAAGACGCTACCAAAATTTCTAAGCATCTCCCTGTGGGTGGGCAGGGAAATACCTGAGCAGGAAATGTCTATATAAGACTTTTTTCCCCTGTAACTATTTGTTTGACTATTTTACAATGGTTGCAAGTTAACATCTCTAAAAGGAACTGCCTTAAATATCCTCTTCAGTTATTGGAACTGCAGCAATCCCCAGTCTCACTGTCATCTTTTGTCAGTTTTTTATCTGCATGTTACCAAAATCTCTGGGGATCTGATCCTGCTTCCTTTTAAAACCATAGGAATTTTGCCATTGACTTCATTGGGAGTAGGATTGGAGCCTAATGCTTGCTTGGCCTGAGCCCTTTCATTATTTTATCAGATGAAAAAATCAATTCAAAATTAGTTTTTCATTAAGATTACAAATTACTGGCATTAACTATACAGTCATCCTTGCTGATGGCCAATGGGTCTGTTTTCCTGGAAATTTCTTATTACATATAAAAATAGCCCTACTCATCTTTACTACACTTAGCAAGTGATATTTCATTATGCTACTGTGGAGCTCCTGGACATTAATCTCTTACTTAGCAACCTACATTTGGCCTCTAGAATATCTCTTACCTTTCCCTATGTCACTAGTACCTACATGTACCACAACATCTTGCTTCTCTCCAGCACATCCTCACCCTTATAGCACATATTAGTTCATTTTTCCCTTCCATGTTCATTATTTTGGTTTGCTCCTATATTGTTTTTTCTATGTATGTTGTTACTTCCTTCTTTTTTCTCTTTTCTGTCTGGCTCAGTTTGAATCTGAGCAGCCAAGAAAGTAATTTTTGGAAGAAGAGAAAGTATTGCTCAGGTCTAAAAGGGGGTGAAAACTAGGCAAGCATTTCTGGGCAAGCAACTCAAGATTTCACCAATCATGACAGCATTGTGCAGGTAATGTCTAATCTCGGATTAAACTAAAGAGACATTGTCAAGTTGTTTTTTTCCCAAAATGTGCTAGGAAAATAGGAATTGCTAATCTGAACCAGATTAGTGGATCCACTGTTCCCGTATTCTGTCAGAGAGAGTAGAGACATCAAATGCTGCAGAAGAAGATGCAAGAATGTAAGATGCAAGACAATTATGATGCACTTTCAAATCCTTACAGCATATTCTAGTTGTGAAAGTTCCGCTTGTCCCTCATAACTTTGGAGAGTCTTTACTCCATCAGTGATTTTTTTTTTTAAAGAGAGAGACCGTTTTCTATAGGAGTTTTAAAAATATTTTCTCTCGTGTGCTAATTCTACTAGGTTACATAATCCACACATAAAATATATGGTAGGCAGCTCACTCTATTTCTAGTACTTGCCACAGCATCATCCAATTCTTAGGAAACCTCATGGTATTTCAATCAGTGAACTGTGGCAAAACTTTCTCTTGGCAAGTTGAAAGTTATTTGTGAATGTGGACTGCTCAGTAAGGCCCCAATTCTGTAATATGCTACATGGGGGTGGAGTCCTGGGGCTATGCAGAATATTGTGGGAACAGGGCCTTAATCAGCACATGCTGGGGGGGCTGGGTATCTCTGGCATTTCATTCCTCGTTCTTCTACCACTTCTATTGACTCAGCTCTCTCTAGATATTCCTAGGTTTGAATGCAGTTGGAGAACTATACTGCAAAGTTGTTAAATAAGAATGGTAAAACCAGTTTCATAAAGCTTTAATTCCTTGAGGATTAATTCTGTAAGCGCTTTAGTTGAAAGCTTGACTGCATGATGTTTCCCCTTGAGTTTGTATTAAATATTTTAAAAAGGAGCTTTTGGTTGAAAAGTATTATTTAAAGCCTTTTGTGACTTCCAAACCTGTTTTCTGTAACCCTTGATATTTGCAATGCCTTGCACTGAGCATGTTTAAGGTATGTTAGGTGATTAACCACCACAGAGGATACAGTAGATGAACACTAGCTTAAACCCAAAGGCATGAGCATCCAATAGGCAAATTGTGGCAAATCCTCCTTTTTTAGTCATCACATTCCAATTATGAAAATTTACTCCATTTGCACACAAGCTGAGTAATTGACTTTTACCATCCTTCGTCCATCTGCTTCACCTGTGCATGTACACACATCCATGTGAATACACTGAAGAGCTGAACTGTGGAATTATTCTTGGAATAGCTCCCTCCTGAGTGTGTTTCTTGTGGGGATAATGTCCCAGCACCAGCCAGCCAATGTTTCTGAGAAATGCTGGTACCCCCTACACTATGGAAAGACCAGAGGTGGCAGAATGCGTGTCTCTCTTGCAACTAAGTGTTTGCAGGAACTGTAGCCACAATTTCTGTCAATCTATTGAGCCCATTTAGATGAAGGGTATGTCTGCATATAATACGCTTTGCTTATTATTTTGTGATGATGTTGAGGGTACAGCAAAATGTGTGTGTTTTTTTCTTCTTGCTGCTGATTATGCTATCCATTCAACAGGTTTGGTTGCCTATAAGCTTTAGTTAATCGCTGGTGTAACTCCATTGACACCAGAGTTGCATTTAGCCATATGTACTCAAGTGACCAATGTTCCAAGACCCTCAAGCTCACTTTTCATTAATGTCTTGCTGATAATATATGCAGCTAGCTGAAAGGAAAAAAATGTCTCCCATTGTTTCATTTGAAGAAGTTAGTTAAGATTAATGAGATTATGCCTCTGTCATGGAAAGTGTAATAATTGAACATCAAAAGAATGGATTTATCATTCTGATGACGAACAAATTATTAAAGTCAATTTCAGGATTTTTTTATTGCAGTAAGACTACTGGGCTTCAAATTCTAACTCTGGAAACACCATATGCAACAGATTTGTCATGTCACTGACAAGTAAAAGTATAGTAAAAGAGGATTTTTTTATTTGCCTTTTTTAAGTTCTTTCCCTCAGAATGTCTGGTAATTTTGTTAATACATGTAGTAAAGAAGCTGGTAGCATTTCAGAAGCCAGCTTTTCTTGGTTATATTAAATCAAGCCAGATTTCAAAATTTAGGTCACATAAACAACAGAACTGTATTTATGTATTAATTCCTTATTAGTTAGTCCCAATTCACAATATAGTTTAAACTCTGGAAGCAACAATTGTTTAAAAATAATAGTACAATTTTAACATGAAGTTCATACCTAACAGGGGTAAGTATTTTATCTGAGAATCAGGCTAGTCAAACTGGGCTATAGACAACTCCCTCTAGGTTTCAGATCAATGTCCTATAAGAAAATAATTTACTGTCCTCTTTATAACAGCATCCTCTCATAGTGACCTGGGGGGAGTCCTCCATTGCTTGAGTGAGACCTGTTTAATAAGAGATTCAAAATTCACTTTCTCTCCTATACTTTCCTCTAAAGGTAGGGATAACAAGGGTTAACATAATGGGCTTTTTTTTAAAATACTGATGTCTAAACTAAGAAAATAACAAAAGGACCAAACCTAAACAGGATCAAGTACAGACAATTTATTTTTCCCATCAAAAGGCTACCTCCTCCATCTTGTGATCCCATTGTGCTCCTCTCCATCCCCCTATTCCTGCTCCATATTAAAGGACAGTGAAAGAGACCTTTAATATATAGGGTCTTATTTCACTCTCTCTGATGTGTCAGGACCTCCAACAGAAGGGTGGAACCTCTTTCAGTCCACAGGCCAGGGATCTACAATCCCCAACATTCCTTTGAAAAAATGACGGACTCTCAGCTTCTCCTTGTTCCTAAGCTTTCCATATAAGAAGGAGCTCTTGCATTGCTCTTTCCCCCCTTTTTTTGTTTTGCGGGCATCCTGGAAGAAGGAGTGGAGTCTGAAAGTCCCCTAGGACCTGCATGTAGGACCGTATTGTAAGAAGGAAGCCAGCAGGAGTGACTCCAGAAGCAAAGCCAGCAGTTAACGAAATGTCCTGGCAAGTCCAATAAATGTTTAAAATGGCAGAGGACAAGCATTTAAAAAGAAATAAAAAGTTGGCCAGGGTACAGCAAGACCCTCTCCTGCCATCTCACACATGAGTGGGATAGATTCAAATCCTGTGCTCCTATGAGACATTCCCCCAAGCAACCTTACTCTCTGTTTTGTCACTCGTTCTCAGACTGTGTGTTCTTCACAATGTTTCTCTCTCTACGCTAGTTGCAGTAGCAGATTAAATTGATTTAAATCCAAGGGTCTGGTTTTCCCGCTCAGTGGTTTTAGATCAATGTAATTCCATTGGCTTAATGGAAGCTGTTCCTGATTTCAGACAGGGAGACAGAGGGCAGGTTTACACTACCGCTTACATCGATCTAACTTACATTGCTGAGGGATGTGAAAAAGACACTGCCCTGAGCAAGGCAAGTTACAGTGACCTAAGTACTGTCAACAGGATTGTACTTGGGACAGTTGCACCTTCCAGCTGCAGTGTAGACCAGCCTTTAGTGTATATACTCTTCAGGGCAAGGACTGTCTTCCTCTGTGTTTGGAAAGTGCATAACACAATTAGGATGTTACCACCACATAAGTAATATATTTATTTAGGGGACTAGCCAGTCCCTCCCATTTCAACCTCCTACCGATACTATTTTTTATTTGTTTTACCTGCTTGAAAGAAGAGACCTAACCTCTATCTGTCTGGTGCCACCCCTGCAAGCTGGTCCTATTGGGGGGGGGGTTAAGTTTTGGGTAAGCTAAAGCAATTGTGAGAACTTTTCAGTTATTTTTTTATTATTGCCATTGGCTTGCTTTGAAACCATTTGAAATGCAATCATGTTGGCTTATGCTCTATTAGAAGCAGAGGGGAAAGGAATTTGTGTTTGCCAAATGAAAAAGGATAAAACTGGTATAGTGATACGTTGCAATAATGCTGCAAAAACTACCACAGTAAATAACTGTGGTAACAATCTCCTTCTTGTTGTGCAAGTTCCAGCATAGACTTTCTTGTGCTCCTCATCCTGACATCGCTGTTCTGAGGGACACTCATCTTTACAATCATTAAGAAATGTTTCTTCTTAAGATTCTAAGACAAGCAAAAATCATAGAATATCAGGGTTGGAAGGGACCTCAGGAGGTCATCTAGTCTACCCCCCTGCTCAAAGCAGGACCAATCCCCATTTTTTTGCCACAGAACCCTAAATGGCCCCCTCAAGGATTGAACTCACAACACTGGTTTTAGCAGGCCAATGCTGAAACCACTTAGCTATCCCTCCCCCGCCCACAATGGAACTATAGGAAACAAAAAAGGGTTCTGAACCAACATGACATTGCAGTAGGGTAGTTCTATTTGTCAATGGATGCTAAATATGCGCAATCTCTGCTTGCTGTACTGCCAACAGCTCTCTGCCATGCGTATGTCTGTCTTTTTGGCAGAGTTGCTTAGCTTACTTACCAGCCATTAGCTATCAGTATCTGTTAGTAACTTAAAGTTTTGCTTTGGGCTGTCTATGAAACCAAACCTTGGGGAACATCCAAGTGGAGCCTTTCACCTCTAGGTCAGTGGTTTGAATTTGGCCCACGTTGCTCGTGACTGGAAGTCATTATCATCTGAGGACTGTGTGACTGTTTATGAGTTAGAATTCCGAGTCTTGTCTGTAGTAGAAAAGTGTGCCTTCCACAAACACCACCACCGCATTTGGCACAGACGGGTGTCTGTTAACAGTCTGAACTAAGAAGCTAAAAACTGAATGGACAAGGAGACTGAATTATTCTTTCATCACAGAAGTGGTCCCTCCAGACATGGGTACAAGGATATTACAGAGGGGTGTAAAGAAGCTTTCAGTGATGCTGTCTGTGCTGTTTATGTTCCTTGGGTAAAGTGGTTCAGAGTTTCAGGGCTGACGGCTGCATCTTCTATGAAGAATAATTCATTTAACATTCTGAAAAAAAGAAACATTCTTGAGATTGACAAGTAATGGCATCCCTGCAGTTTCAGAGATGCATGGTGATTTTCATGCAGTGCTTTCTGGAGAAGTTTCACTTAATCTGTTTAGATGGCTAGAATTAACAGAAAAAGGCTGGAGATAACATCTGATGCCTTCAGCCTTTGAAATCTGGAAAATTCAAGGGCCTCAGTACAGCCAATCTCATGAGGACAATAACCAGTATTACTCCTCTTAAACCTGCTTAATTCTCATTCATTAAGGTGAATAGTTTATCATCAAGGAAATACGACAGTACAGAATCAGGCAAAATCTAAAAGCTCTGCATGCTGTCTATTAAAAAAAGTTCCCTTTTCCTTTAGCACTTCCTAGACCAGTAAAACAGATTACTGTCACCTTTGGCTGAGCTCAGTATATTCATCAGGCACAGATGCTCTCAGGGTTCCTGCTGGGGTGAATGTCATCTTTTTTTCTTGTTTCTTTAGCAGGTACCCAGTTACTTTAAGTGAATATATTATGACATATCAGTTGCAGCTCATCTGTAAGGGAATGGCAGAATCTGATAAACCTGTCGCAGAAGGCTGAAGGAATGGGAAAATTAGAGAAAAAACAAATAGCCAGACGTTGAGATTTTCAGGGGATTCAGCCATACCACCTCGATGGAAATTAATTCGATCTGTGTGGCTAAATCTTTGAGTTGGTTTTGAAAATATCCACCGAGATGTTTATTGGCAGAAAAGGAAGCCTTGAGTGATCCAATGGACCATTGTTTTAGTAATCCCTGATTGGCTCCTTGATCCTATATAAGGCCATCGTGCATGCCAGGAAATGTCCAGGCAACAATGTGGATCCCTCGCTAGCTGCCATGAACACCTTGTTTCTCTGCCTCTAACTCTCAATATTGACCAGAGCTTCCGACTTAGATCCTGACTCCCAGTTGACCCACAGAACTCCAACACTGACCCTGAGACCTGGTATTGACCCTCAGTCCAATTTCTGACTCCGGCTCTAATCCTTGGCTTGACTCCTGACTCACTCAGGCTCTGGCTTTGACCCTCATGTTGACTCTTGTCTCAGACATCTGCTCTGACCCCTGGTTTTGGTTCCTTGCTCCCAAGCTCCTGCTACTACTTCTGTCCAGAATCCTGACAGTTTGTCTGGACCACCCCATAAGCTGTGGAGAAAGTCGGCCCTGTGGGGACATCTTGGCACGTCCGAAGGGCACCAGGCACATCTGAATGGAGTAATAGCCTCCAGGAAGAACTTTTCATGTTGGGAACACAAGTTATGCAGGTCTCATCTGAGAACTGGGCCCTGCAGGTACAGATCCCATGGCTACACAAAGAAAACACAGTGCTATGGGCCTAACTGGCAGAGTATGCCACCAAGAACCAGACATTGCAAGAGCAGACCTCCCAGGTGCAGGACAAGAAAACAGCACTCCAGATGCACTGTGGCTGTGCATCTGGACCCTGGGCCTATAGTTCCCCTCCTGGAGCATTTCAACAGAGACTGCCAAAAATTTAAGTATTTCCTCAATTAGTGTTACATGCTGTTCCTGCTTTGTCCTGGTTCTACCGCAATGACCAGGCAAAAGCAGGACTCATAATTAGTCTTCTGATGGGAGAAGTGCTGGATTGGGTTTTGCCCAAACTCAAATGATAGAACTCGACACCGTCAAACTGGGATGCTTTCCTTTACCTATATTTTCGATTACTCCACTATGCTTGCTCTGCCAAAGCAGCTCTGCAAAAGCTATGTCAAGGGCAGGGACTGGCCACTTCCTATGCCACCCACTTCAGGCGACTCTGTATCTGATACAGAGTGGAATGAAGTGACCTACCTATTCTGGTGTGGATTATGTGAGAGATCAAAGATGAGCAACTCATGTGAAAACCTCCACCAACCTCGATGTCACCTGACACATAGACAACATGCTGCATGACCTAAGCAAAGAAAGGGGGGGAGCTCCATTGCCCCCTAGCTGGTGTTCCCAAGTGCCCGTCTTCAGCCCAGTCCTAGAACACATGCAAATCGATGGAGCCCATTGTCACATGACCTCCGAGGAGAGGGAGTACTTCCTATACCACAGCTTGTGTTTCTACTGTAGAGAAAAATCCGAACTTCCTCTGACTGACTCTCCCTCATGGGATCTTACACAGAAAACATCAGGAAATGCCCAAGCCCAGGCGTGGTGGCAGGCGGGAGTTGGCCTGAGAGGCCCTGCGGTTTCCATCCCACTGGTTGCCCCCCACTTCTTACTGAAGCAAGTCCAAGGCACAAGCCCTCACTCCAGTTGCAAGTCCAGGTTTGTCTGAATGTCACAGAGAAGCCTCAATAAACTCCAGCAGAGGACACTCAAGGACTCAGACAATTTTATAGATGCCAATATGGCACAAGCCTTGGGCATCTCTGTGCAATGAACTTTGGTTCCATCCCTGTCTCTATCCAGCCATACGTTCTACCTCTATGAACCCTGCAGCCACCAGCTGGGTCTGGCAGATGCACGAGGTCCAGGAGGAGCTTAAAATACATCTTGAGAATGCAAAGAACTGCAATGACCCACTGATTGTCGATGTCGGGGAGGCCTGGTGTTTGCTGTGGGACAGAATGAGTAGCTGTCAACACAACTCCTCTGCATGGACCAGCCCTATTGCAAATTGGACCACCAGTACTTTTGCTCATACCCAACTGGACCACCATTATCTCAGCCCATACCAGCCAAGTGATCAACCTCAAGGCTGTTTGGCTCCAATTACCTAGATCTTTCAGACTACACCCAGTAGACATATATCAATAACCCCTCTGAACGCAACCACCTTCCCCCGCAGTAAAGGCCCAGAGTCACAACAGATATGTGATCTGGTATCTCATTGATTGGGAAGGGTATGGCCCCAAGTACTGATCCTGGAAGCTGATGTTCCAGGTCCACACACCTGACCTTATGGCAGCCTTCCATGCAGCCCACCCAGATAGGTGGTGATGTAAGAATCAGTGGAACTTGAACCCAGGCCTGGAGAGCTACTAGGTAACCCACAACCTTGCACTGCCACCTGGTGGCAGCTGTAACATAGCCACTGCCTGTGACCTACAATTTTCAGGGATTGCATGCCATTGGAAGTTCCACCTCAAGTGATCTGAGAGTGGTTTTAGTGATCCCTAATTAGCTCCTTGATCCGATATAAGCCCATGGGGCTTACCAGGAAGTGTCCAGGCAACAATGTGGATTCCTAACTAGCTGTCATGACCACTCTGCTTCTGAACTCCTGGTATTGATCTCAGCTCTGACTTGGATCCTGAAGCCTGATGGACCCCCTGAACCTGAACTCCTGGTATTCACCCTTGACCCGATTCCTGATGGTCTCTGGCTCTGACTCTCAGCTTGACATCTGACTCGGACTCCGGCTTTGCCCTCAGACTGACTCTTGACTCAGACACCAGCTCTAACCCTGGCTTCAGTTTCTGGCTCTCAACTTCCTGCCACTAGTCTTGCCTACCTTCGCCCAGGGTCCTGACACTTAAGGAAGGGCTCAAAATTAAAGACAGGCTTTGCTGAAAAGGGATGGTTATTATTCACATGCTTAAAGTTGAGCTCTTGTTTGAGTGCTTTGCTGGACTGGGGCCTATGTTACCAGCTCTCTGAATGCCAGACAGCCCAGGATTTTCCATAGCTGAAGCCTAGTGTTCCGTTTCCCTTGGATATGAATGGTCTCCTTTTGTTTTGCTTCTGTTAGTTGATGTTTATACAATTTAAAATTTGATTTTTTTTACATCATTTGCTTCGCGTGCTTGAAGTTCACTACCACATCCTTACGCTCCCCAAGTCCCCGCTCTCCACCGCCTCTAATAATAATAAAACCTGAAAAGGCTCATTATGTTCTCTTTACAGCTACAACAAAATGGACGTAGATTTAGTTGTGCTGTTCCCCTCAGATACCTGGCAGAGCTCCCTCCCTCTGTCTCCAAGTTCTCCTTGTGAAGAATGAGCACAGTTGATCACATGGATAATGCTTAGCTCATCAGAGTATGTGTCAGCCAATGGATTTTTCCTTTGGTCTTCAGTTCTCCACCACCACTTTTTGCATTCTCTAAGTGCAAAGCAGTTACGGTGCCACAATTTGCTTTTTTTTCCTGGCAAAACCGAATAGAATTTCATAAGGGGACTTGCCCATCTTAGAATTTATCAACAAAATATTTTGCACAGCTCTCGATGAGGCACCAAAGTATTTCCTCACTTATGTCCAGTTTGAACCCAAGACTGCTGTGAAGGAAAGATGGATGCTTCATTAACTTAATGGTAACTTTTGTTGTAATCCTTGAATAACTTTGCATAGACAAGATCCTGCTAGCTAACTTCAGAGTTTTCATTGTCATCTGGTGTAAACGAAACTTTCTGATTTAAAACCTAATCTGATTGTAAAGGAGTTCTTCGTTCCCTGAGAAGCTGCCGATACAAGTTACTCATGAAGAGACCAAACAGCATATACACAGTGTGCAGTGTAGATAAGCATATGGCATGTGTACCTTTAAAAGAAGAGAATATTTATAATTCTTTTTATGTTCAAAAAAGTTGATGTTTAAAACTGAACATGACACATATTTTCATACTCCATGCGCTAGATACCCATGTAGCGCCCTGTTTGACCTCTCCATTGCACTGCACAGCATGAAGAATAGGTAAAGGGTTTCCATTTCCCTATGGAAAATTCACAAAGCCAACATTAGAAACCACTCCAGTCTAGTTCATATTAGGAAGAATGGGGAGCGGGAAGTTTATGAATTGTAATGGGCCAAGCAAAAATATCTCCATTTCCTTCTAAAAGGGAAAAGGAAAAAATGAGAAATCTCATGCACAATAGGATAATAAACTTTTTGGCTGCTGGATTAATGTTTTTAATAAGCAAGGAATTCTGTTGTAGTACACATGATATTAAATCCCCTTGGCCACAACTATCTTCAGTGCAAATTTCCCAGGATATCAATTTCAAAACAAGTGAGTGTAATCAGCATAAATGAAAAACAAAAAGGATGCATTATATATTTAAGGTTTTGAATATACCGGGATGACTAATCTCAAAATATAAAATAAATTGGAGATGGCAAGAACTGAATCCAGAAGACATGAAGCCTATGCGTTGTAGTGACTTCTTATTTTTCTGTGTGTATCTTTACCTTCCTGCAGTGACTGCTTCTTGTCAGATTTCTTCACTTCATAACAGGAAGCACTAACCTGTTCCCGGAGTATTTTGTTCTAAGTGGTATGTTGAAGCGCTGGAAATGTTTATTGGCAGATGTTGTGTGTGGTCCCTTTAATATAACAATGTATCAAGCCCATGAATGACCGAAAGCAAAACTAGATTAAGGTATAGACACTAGAGGCTCAAGCCTAGGGCCACAGCTCTTGGAGTCATATCATGAGGGAGAATCCTAGGTTTCAGTTTAAAACACAGTAAGTTTCTAGACTTCATCGTTGTAAAGAAAAGCTTGAAAATGTTACCTAAGTGTAACCAGTGCAGTGATGCCTACTTGAGTCTGCAGACAACCTGAAACAAGAGCTCTGAAGGGTCTGAATAATTACCTGTGATCTCAGGGAGATGTGATAACTCCCTCTGCTCTCTGGAGCTCTACTAGACAGCCCAGCAGAGGAATCTGGCGTGTGGCAGGAGAAGAGTGAAGCAAGCCAGACCCAAGCAGATTTACCCTACTTGCTGGGTTACGTGTGCCCCCCCTGCTGCAATTCCTGCTCCTCCACAGGGGAAGAGCAGCAAGAAGGACCCTTGTTGCTACCCCTACACCAACATTCCACACAAAGATGGACTACAAGCCGTCAGGAACAATATCCCCGATCATGTCACGGCAAACCTGGTGGCTGAACTTTGTGACTTTGTCCTCACCCATAACTATTTCACATTTGGAGACAATGTATACCTTCAAATCAGCGGCACTGCTATGGGTACCCGCATGGCCCCACAGTATGCCAACATTTTTATGGCTGACTTAGAACAACGCTTCCTCAGCTCTCGTCCCCTAATACCCCTATTCTACTTGCGCTATATTGATGACATCTTCATCATCTGGACCCATAGAAAAGAAGCCCTTGAGGAATTCCATGATTTCAACAATTTCCATCCCACCATCAACCTCAGCCTGGACCAGTCCACACAAGAGATCCACTTCCTGGACACTATGGTGCTAATAAGCGATGGTCACATAAACACCACCCTATACCGGAAACCTACTGACCGCTATTCCTACCTACATGCCTCCAGCTTTCACCTAGACCACACCACACGGTCCATTGTCTACAGCCAAGCTCTACAATACAACCGCATTTGCTCCAACCCCTCAGACAGAGACAAACACCTACAAGATCTCAATCAAGCATCCTTACAACTACAATACCCACCTGCTGAAGTGAAGAAACAGATTGACAGAGCCAGAAGAGTACCCAGAAGTCACCTACTACAGGACAGGCCCAACAAAGAAAATAACAGAACGCCACTAGTCGTTGCCTTCAGCCCCCAGCTAAAAACTCTCCAGCGCATTATCAAGGGTCTACAACCTATCCTGAAGACAACCCATCACTCTCACAAATCTTGGGGGACAGGCCAGTTCTTGCCTACAGACAGCCCCCCAACCTGAAGCAAATACTCACCAGCAACTACATACCACACAACAGAACCACTAACCCAGGAGCCTATCCTTGCAACAAAGCCCGTTGCCAACTGTGCCCACATATCTATTCAGGGGACACCATCACAGGGCCTAATCACGTCAGCCACACTATCAGAGGCTCGTTCACCTGCACATCGACCAATATGATGTATGCCATCATGGGCAAGCAATGCCCCTCTGCCATGTACATTGGTCAAACTGGACAGTCTCTACGTAAAAGAATAAATGGACACAAATCAGATGTCAAGAATTATAACATTCATAAACCAGTCGGAGAACACTTCAATCTCTCTGGTCACGCGATTACAGACATGAAAGTTGCGATATTACAACAGAAAAACTTCAATACCAGAGTCCAGCGAGAGACTGCTGAATTGGAATTCATTTGCAAATTGGATACAATTAACTTAGGCTTGAATAGAGACTGGGAGTAGCTAAGTCATTATGCAAGGTAACCTATTTCCCCTCAAATAAATTGGTTAGTCTCTAAGGTGCCACAAGTACTCCTTTTCTATTTCCCCTTGTTTTTTCCTACACCCCCCCACCCCATTCCTCAGACGTTCTTGTTAAACCCTGGATTTGTGCTGGAAATAGCCCACCTTGATTATCATACACATTGTAAAGAGAGTGATCACTCTAGATAATCTATTGCCAGCAGGAGAGTGGGGTGGGGGGGAGAGAAAACCTGGATTTGTGCTGGAAATGGCCCACCTTGATTACATACACATCATAAGGAGAATGATCACTTTAGATAAGCTATTACCAGCAGGAGAGTGGGGTGGGAGGAGAAAACCTTTTGAAGTGATAAACACCCATTTTTTCATGGTCTGTGTGTATAAAAACATCCTCACTGCATTTTCTACTTTTATGCATCCAATGAAGTGAGCTGTAGCTCACGAAAGCTTATGCTCAAATAAATTGGTTAGTTTCTAAGGTGCCACAAGTACTCCTTTTCTTGTTGCTACCCCTGTTGCACTCAAGCAAAAGAGGTTTTCATTATGGTTCCTCTGGCAGAGATGAGAACCCCATGCTACGACCACTCCCAGTGGAACAGGGTGACAGCTCAGGGGCAGGGAGATGGAGGTGGAGCCATGGGATGACCCTGTGCTGTGGTGTGCCTAGGGTTTAGATTGCTGTAATCTGGCCCTGACTAAAAGGATTGCTGCTGTGAAGACCATACTTGCATCAAAGTTAATGCAGCTATAATCCACCCCATCAAAAGGATGTTGTTCATTTTCTTTAAATAAGTTGCTTCATTAGCAATGGCTGTCATATTTTCAACCCAGTAACAGAGAATTTAACACTGGGAAACAACTTCCTTTGTTGATTAGTGCAGCCACTCCTGGTGCCTTAAGTAATGGTTTGTCAACGTTACCATTATAATTCCTGAGTTTTAGATGACAAGCATCTTGATTGTTTCACGCTCAGCAGGTATTAGAGGCTGGCATTCAATTCTGCACCGGCTAAGACGGATACTTGTTTGTCCAGTGCTCCGTTAGGAGTGTGCAGATTACTGGGAAATAGTTGGGAACATCTCCTAGCATTGCATTTCCTTACAGATTAGACAGAAGTTAGCCCTGCATTTTTATCTGTATTCTCCTGCTCAGTGAGTTGTAATCATACAGAGGGCCAGACTCTCAGCTGGTGTGAATTGGCATAGCTCCAATTAAATCAACTGAGTGAAATCAATGTATTTCAGTGAAGCCACACTGCTTCACACTGGATGAAAATCTGGGCCATTAGCTGTACAAGAAAATATTCAATACACTTGGAGACTGGAGTATTACCATAGAGAGCCACTAGATGGGACACTTGCATTAGATTATCTGGGAGTGTAAATTGTTGAAGGGCTGGTGCTTTTGATGGTAATGAAGCACATCTATGTGCAAGAGATGCATTATGACTCAGATCTTTTTACACCACTCTAACAGAGATCTCACAGTTCCCTTGCAAGGATTCGGGCACTGCCAACCACAGCATCAGTGGCTGATATGCTTGTCGGGTAGGTGTTTTGTGAAATCTTCTTCAGCATCTTTTCTGCACGCACTGCTTCTGAATGGTGATTCTTCTGAGAAGGATGATATGGCACCGGGAAGTCTGCTGTCATTCTCAGGCATACCACATTCCCAGTGCAGCAATTGGGGAATAAGGGTGTGATCGCTGATCTGTGAATGTGCAGGTCTCTTGGCAGTAGCTACAGTCACTTTTTTTTTTTTAAAGAACATATTGGCTCTTAAAATGGAAAGAGGGTGTAAATATTTAAATATATGCCTAAAAATGAAATGGTCAAGCCCTATAACTGTTCATGCATGTAAAAGCTCATCTTTGCTCCAACAGATTCCAGGCCATACACAGAAGGGAATTCATACTCTGGACTTTCTCCTGATTTGCCCACCACCATTTGGCTACTGCTAAGCCATTAGCTATTTTGATGATACAGTATTTATATAATGTTTGGCAAAGCTGAAAGTATGTAGTAAATCCCAGTCTGGCAAGGGAAGTTAAATAAAATCAAGAAGATATTGCAGATGGAGGCTGATGATGAAAACAGAAGAAAGTCAGACCAGCCTAGAGATCAAGTAAACTAATGTTATTGCCAGGAGAATATTCCTAAAGATGAGTGTTGAAATGTTGATAGCAAAGATCTTTAGGTATCAGTTATTTAACTACCAGTTCAACTTTATTTAAAGTCAAAGTTTCACAGAAAGGAGGCATTAAACCCCACTTTATTATAAAACCGCAATAGGATTAAGTAGGGTGAATTTACAAGATCTCCAAAGCTATAAACGTGAGGTGAATTGGATGACTTGATGGTACTGGTTAAAGATGCAGATGAATTACCAGTGATGTACAGACCATGGGAAAAGCTTCTGCTGCGGCTGCAGTGTGCTGAGTGTATCCTGACTTGCTGCAAGATAGCTCAGCAATAGGAATTTATTAAGGACTTTCTCTTTACCGTGTTCTTATGTAGAATAGACATGTGACCCATTAACATGCATGGTTTTTTTTCAGACTAATACTACTATGAAGTACATGATACAGATCCTTGAAAGCAGTTTTGCACACCTTTTAGGTTTTGTCTGTATAGAACTGTTGTGCCACTTTATATCAATATAGTTAACACAGTACCATCCCCTAAATGTGAGCATAGTTTTACTGGTGTAACTGCTTAGACTAGTATAGCTAGTCCTGTATGGAAAGGGGAACAAGCTATATAAATACATCTTTTTACTGGTATAACTGCATCCACACTGAAGATTATGCCAATATATTTATTTCAGTTTGGCACCCCTAACTATACTAGATATATTGGTACAAAATCTGTATGTAGCGCAGTCTTTATACAGTCAGCAGAGCAGAGTTCAGTTTCTCATTCAGTTACCATAACTGATACATGTTTTTATAAAAGTTCAGCTACTCAGTATCAATGACAGCTAAGAAAAGAGCAATAAGAATATGTTAAATGTGTTCCTATGCCTTATGATTATCCGTAGCCACTCTAGATACCCTGGCCACAAAATCAAGACAAGTTTCATCCATGTTAAAAATGATCATCTAACGATTGGCATATACTTAATTTCAGAAACAAAACTATGCATTTTTATTACTGCAAATGTCTCATAAAGGGAGGCAGATTATGAAGGATGGAGGTTGGGAAGTCAAAGGTGTTAGAAAAAGAAAATATCCACAAGCAACAATGAGTATCTGTGACTCCTTGTCTAATTTCTGCTCATTGCTGAGGAGGGTAATTTATGTGTATTCAGACTTGCCACTAGGACTACGCACATCTCAATATCTTTTACTGTTTGAGTAAATCATCTGAGTCCTTTAATCCCTTTCCTTAGGCTAAGCAGTGTCTGCGTAACATCTATTCCAAGCTTGCTGAATCAAAGATACTAGGAGTGTTTTTCCTCAATTCATAACAACATCACTTCATAATATAAACCTTATACTTATGGCAAAGCCTTGTTGAGATTTGAAAGAAAGTAGATCAGATGTGCCAGAATGCTAGAGATAGTCCTGGAATAGACACAACTGCCCAGGATGTAGACAAGAACGGGTAAGTATCGCTGTGTGCAAGGAAACATCTTGTGACCACTTAATACCTCAAAAGGCAGAAAAATATATATACCTAGGTCTTATGTAGTGCCTTTTATCCCTAGATCTAAGAGCTTCACAAAGCAGATAAGTATGGTTATTCCCATTTTAAATATGGAGAAAGTGAGGCACAGGGAGGTGGAGAAACTTGCTCAAAGTCACCCAGCAGATCAGTGCAGAGCCAATGCAGAACCAGCTCTTCTGAGTCCAACTCAACTGAGTTCCTATCCACTGAAACACATTGCCTTTCATACAGGGTGTGATGGGGTGCACTCACCCCGCACTGGACAGGAAAGGGTTAACTCCTCATTTTGGGCTGAGGAAGCCATGCCCCCACATTCCTACTGGGCATGCACCAAGTGCAGTACAAGTCACTAAAAAGGAGCAGCCCAGCTCACTCTCAGCTGACCGCCGGAGAGGAAGGACATCTGTTGCAGGCTCCTGCCTCAGAGCAGTGGCAGCCCCTGAAAGCGGAAGCCAGAGGTGCTGAGACCCCGGCAGATGCCCTGATACCTGCAGACACCCCAGGGACTTGGGCGCCACCACAACCAGCCCAGGCAGAGGAACCTGGGAACCCTGAAGTCACCCAGGCCACGGATGCAGGAGTGACAGTAGGAAATAGCCCAGGGAAGGGACTAGCCATAGTCCCAAGCATAGTCGGTGTCTTGTGGTTGGATCCCCTCTGACTCAGTGGCGAAATCACTTGCTGCCTCCAAGGCCCTGGGCTGGGACCCGGGGAGTAGGGAGGGCCCAGGTCCCCCTACCCCAGCTACCAAACCCTCCTCCCCCGCCCCCCCCCCACCCGGGTGGTGGTCCACCCCTTTTCAGGCCATCATGCCACCCTATAAATCAGGGTATCTCTATTGATTCTGGCCACTAGGCCTGGCTGCCCGGCAAACCAGCGTAGCTTTATTGACTCTGGCCTCTAGGCTTTATAGCCCTGCAGAAAAGGGTCACTTGGTTGACATTAGCCCTTAGGCCTCACTGCCTGGAGACAGAGGGTGGCTTGAAGGATGGGGTATACTCATCCCCCACTGGACACAGTCCCCACACCCCGTCACACAGGAAGAACCTTATCAATTGAACTGGAACTCATCTTTGAGGGGAAAGGGATAGGAAGTCAACTCTAGAACATCTGTCCTAATTGTATTGTCAGAAAATCTGTAGATGCATGTAGTTAATATCGTTCAGCAGAACTATTATCCATTGTTATTGCTGGCTGTACCACCAAAGATTTAATGTGAGCTGTCCTTCACTTCTTGAGCCAAAGATAAGCATTCATAATGGACACCATGGTCAACAACTGGGCAGTAGTGGCTTTAATGACAAGGGATCTCAGATACCATCTCTTACGATAGTATATGCCTTTCCCTGAGCTAGCACCTTTGTGGCTCAGTCGGGATTTCCTAGTCACTCTTCACTTGCCCCTACAAAGCAAATTTTCTTACCATTAAATAGATGCGCTGAGACTTCAAACTCAGAGTTGCACCATATGTTCTTTCTGCATTCTTACCCATACGGACAAGGTAGATTAATTTGATGATATGCCTTGGATGATGGACAGTCCTTTTATATAGGAATTAGATGAGGATTCTCATATAGTATATAATGGAATTTATTTTCAGAGAGCCTGTCTCAACATTAAATCCAAACATCTGTAAGTAAAAAACAAAGTGAAATACGGGAGCTCAAATGTAGTCACATACTTGGATATTCCCTAGGCCAGGGGTAGGCAACCTACGGCACATGTGCCAAAGGCAGCACGCGAGCTGATTTTCAGTGGCACTTACGCTGCCTGGGTCCTGGCCACCAGTCCTGGGGGCTCTGCATTTTAATTGAATTTTAAATGAAGCTTCTTAAACATTTTAAAAACCTTATTTACTTTACATACAACAATAGTTTAGTTATATATTATAGATTTATAGAAAGAGACCTTCTAAAAACGTTAAAATGTATTACTGGCACGCAAAACCTTAAAGTAGAGTGAATAAATGAAGACTCAGCACACCACTTCTGAACGGTTGCCAATCCCTGCCCTAGATTCTTAAAGGTACCAAAATGGATATTGTTATGGATGTCATTGATACCAGTGCTCTCAATTCTGTATTGATAAGATATCAGATAACTCAGCTCAATCAAGTTATTAAGCATAGATAAATTGGCACAATACAGAAAGGGTTAATACTTCACCCAATCTGGAGAACAGGCTTGCTGTTTACATTTTCACTCTGTTCCAAAATCTTGAACTAAATTTTGCCCATATTTATACCCCACTTGTTTACAACAGAGAGAAGATTTCACAGATTTTATTATATTAGCACAAGCCTGTCATTGCTTTTCTTATCTACTTTTCTGCATATTTTGAAAGACATCTCTACTAATTGTACCAATTATCCCTAGAAGATAACCAACTGTGCTTAACACACCATTTATATTTGGCATTGCTTCTGACGGGTTCTGCATACACAAACAACAGAGGTTACAAACAGTTTTACCAGCTAGTACGTTTTCACAATAAAGCTTAATGTGAGTACAGAGCATTGTGGGGAATACAATGTTAGTTATACATTATACTAACTATGTTAGTCATAGTCATACAGCTTAGCATGAAAGCAAAACATTCTGAGTAACTTATCATATTGGCTAACAATATTAAAGAGAAAAGGCTGGTTCCTTGTACCTGCTACAAGTACTTTGTGCTGCTCCACTGGCACAAAGCAACCATAAGGTCAGCTTTGTGTATGGGCAATCATAGGAGGTGCAGAACCAGCTTAATGGCCCCCTGCCTTCTCCTCCTCCTGGCTGCAAAAAGAGCACTTTGAGGTCATTGGCAGTGCAAGTCATTTGTGAGATCGGGATCTTAGTGTATTGCAGGTATGGAGTGCTGCTCCCATCCTACAGGAGTGTTTATATTTATCACCCATGTGTATGGCCTGGTGCTGGCTAGACCTGGTTTTGTAGAGACCATGTGGGAGAAAAATAAAGTAAATGTCTGAGGGCAACAGCTTCCTTAGTCCCCGAAGGGCTTTCTGAAATTCTGTGTTTGAATGCTCATTTTTAATGGGATAATGTCTACTTAAAATCTCACCTTGTTTGGAAATGTTTCCACGCTGCTCTTACAAGCAACACCTAAGATTGCTATGGCTGAAAGAGAGTCATGAAAAATAATTACCTCTTTTGTTTGTTTAGTTCATGCATTTGGCAGCACTTTATCAACAGTCAGTTTCAATGTTTCCCCTGCATGGTCAATGAGTCAATTTCCCCTTTTCTTTTTGTGGGGAGGGTGGCTTGTGGGACGAAAAAAGGTTAGGATAATGTTATTGTAACTTAACAGAAAGTATGGGCAGATTTACAACCTGATAACTACCTGAAAATTGAAAGTGACTAGATTTTGAGTTGTTGATAGTGTTCCTTTAAGGCCCAAGGTATGTTTGATCCAGAATTGTAAATACTTAGTTTCTCACAAACTCCCCATAGGTCAGGAAGCCTGATATTTTCACAGGGCTTATGGTGCCAGTGTTGCTTTGAAGAAACTTCTTGTTGCTGTTAATGAGTTAGACAAAGAACATTTCCCATTTCTTTTATAGAATAACATGTCTGATTCATATCTTTGTTTTCAATCTTCTTGACTTCTAACACTAGAACCATTTGCATAGTCAAAACAGATTTGCTTCTTCAGCCTTTAATATGCAATTAGAACTCCAATCGATCACCTAGCCTTTACCTTCTGATGTTATTAGCTAGTGTCTGTTAATTACTGAGGTTTGGCTGATTTCCAGACTGAATTAATTTTGAGAAAGATAAGTCCTGAAATGAATTGGTACTGCATCTGAACCATTGTTGAGCCCTGTGACAGAGTGCTAGGAACCTTGAGCTGACCCAGTACTCTGGTCACTAAAGTACTAGCTGTTTCCTCCATGGAATGGATTTAATTTCCATGCTGTTCAGAGGGAGGGAAGATGGGGTGGTACCTTCCCCTCCTTTTTCCCTCCTTGCCCTCGGGCTAGTAAGAATAAAAAGTGAACCCATGCTGTAACTGTGCATTTTCAGGCTTTCTCTGGTGGAGGGCCTGAGACTGTTCATAGAATTGTGCGATAGGGAGGTTTGCAGATGTCTGGGTGACAGCTGGAGTAACTTTTAATACCCTTCCAGCCTTAACTATCTTTATAATTTTGTGTATGGAAATAACATAGTTCAGCTACACAAGAGCAGTTTAACACTGTGCACTTAATGGTATCCATTCCCAAATAAAAAGAGATCCTTTTTCTATTGGGCCCTTATTTTGCTGGCTGTCTCCAATAAGATGTCTGTGCAGCAAATGGCTAAATGAGAATACAGAAATCCCAGCTGGGGGGTTACGTAAGCCTTCTGCTTCCAAACCTGGAGCTCGGATAAAGAATTACTACATCTCTACTGTTGTGCCTTTGTGGGCAGACCCCAGACAAATGCCCGCTTGTTCCTGACATAAAATGTCCCAAGTGTCATAAGCCTGAATTGAAACACATTTGGCATTTTTGGTTACATCAGTAACACACACAGCTGCACGCTGAATAGGGACATTCTATAATTTAGCTGATATGTAAGTGGTAGTGGATGGCACAGAAAAAGCCAATCCAGGAAACCTGTTAAAGTTTCAGTGAATCACATCCAAAGCCTTCCAGAAATTGCCACCCTATGTATGTCATCACTCTCAAACTGCCAGTTTTGGAGTGTGGGGGAACAACATGGGGCAATGACCCCGTAAACAAGTGACATTCCTTCTCTGCTGTGCACAGGAAATACAAACTCTTGATGTAATCCAGAGTCTCCTCTCCTTGGGCTTTGGCCTTACAGGGATCTTAAATACCAACAACAGAACATTACACTTCAGCCTAAGATTTCAGCCCATGATTGGCTGTTCCTAGGATTTCCCTACAGGTTCTCCTGTATCCCAGAGTCTATTTCCCTCTGCCAAAGAGAGACACTTGGATCCCCTTCTACCCAGCCTTGAGCTAACAATGTTAAGCCGCAGTCAGCAATAATTGCTCTCCCTCTTTATGCTATTTCCTAGCCCGTCTGAGAAACTGTAAGGTTAAACTTCAGCTGGAAGCTGAACTGCAAAAACTTTCCCCAGCTCACTGTCATTTCCTCAGCGAGGCCAGGGGGCTGTGGCTGTTTCTTTGCACAGAGAAAGGAGAGTATTAACTTGCTCTCTACCAACTGCAGGATGAGGTTTAGACACAATGTTGCATCCATCAATTAAAATTTAAACAGTACTGCAGTACCTCCTTCACTGTGGCACCTCTAGCTGTGATCAGCACTTTCCTGAAGTGTACACTGTACAGATTTCCATAATACTGCCACATAGTAGAGAGTCATCTTCTCACATGTAGTGCTCCCCCACCATCTATTGCTTATTCAGTCTCGGCACTGCGCCTCTGTTCTGTTGGGCTGCACTGATTGCAGTCTGAAAGTCACAAGGATCCCATTCATTGCAGCACTGCAGAGCAGAAGGCTGGTCCTCTCTGGTTTATCTGCATTGTACTACTACTGTGACAGGACATTTAATTCACTACTGCAGAGCTGTACTTGAGAGTCTGTTACTTAGAGATCACAGAGCAAGATACCCGGGCACAGGTCTCTGAAAACAGAAGAAGGTATATCTGGCGGGGGTGCTCTTTTGAGAAACAGTATTGCTGAGGGGGAGGAAGGGAGGTTGCAAGAGGCAGGAGGTGAGAATGAAACAGGAAAGCTGAACATCAGTCACAAGTTCTGACTTTAATCCTTTCGTGTGTAACCTCAAGTCCCTTGTGATTTCAGATAATCCAGTTGGCGACATTTTAAAGCTAAAAAATGACAGTATGAACTAAGCTTAAAATTGCTGGTAGTTACTGAACTGCCAATCTATTTTTTAATAACATGGTCTGCTCACTACACTGTCTCTTCAGTTTTTTGTAACTGTTTTGTAACAACCAACTGTAACCAGCATAAATAATTTACTGCATGGGTTACTACAGTAAAAGTGCTATTCATCAGAAAAAATTAAGGGATAATATCATGGTAGAAGAGTACAGTAGGCAGTATGCCATAAACAGCTTATATGGATGACTAAATGTCGGAGCATAGTGGGGGCATTTAATAAGCACAAAAGCTGCTTCATCTGAGTATAAAAAACAACACGAGAAAATATTTTGTTTTGGCTCACGAGGATTTGAAAGTTCCATGCTGCTGCTGACCCCTTGGTCTTTCCACTGATCTTACTGGGGAGATGTGGATTAGGGAAATAACTGCTTGAGAGAGAGTTCGAAAAGTGAATGATTGGCCTTGTCTTCAATGGTGTTTTTTATTATGTGTTAGCATATGTGGCGAGGCCAGATCAGACCTTTTGTTCATCATGGGCACTGGCTAGTTTCTCGTGGAAAAACTTGAGCCCTGTTAGCCTTTCCTTAAAGGCCAACATCTACTCCACCACTGATTTTCCCCTCTGCAGCGGCTTTCCCCTGCCAATCAGGCCCCATTGGGTCCTCCTTCCAGAGAACAGTTCTAAAGGGAAAAACCTTGAGAATACTTGGGGAACTTCCCTGTAGGCAAACAGCAGATAAGGTAAGTACTCATCTCAGTCATATGGGTGCTGATCTGCACAAATTTTCAGAATCGTTTTAAGTGTCCCGTTAAACCTTTCCGCCAGCCCATTGGTTTATGAATGATACAGAGGCCCAGAAGAGTCCAGCCCCATATTACTCCCACAAGACCTGATGAAGCATGGACATGAAATTGGCTCTATGGTCCGCGAGGCCCTTGCTGGGGAAACGCACCCTGCTAAAAATTGTCAGAAGAGCATCAACAACCATGTCAGTTTCTATGGAGGATGGAGTTATAACAGCAGGTCAGGGAGTGGCATAGTATATCACCACCAATATGTACAGTATTTCTTTTTTGTCACCTTGGTACATCATCCCACTGTATCCACGGCCATGCTCTGTAAAGGTTCCTATAATATAGGTAGAAGCATCATGGCTGCTTTACACTTATCCTGGACTTTTCCTGCCCTCTGGCAGAAATCACATTTTGCAGTAATTTTTAACTGTCTTAAAACTTCAGATCAGTAAAAATTCTGCAACAGCCTACGTTTCCTGTGCTGGTTGCCCAAATGTCATGAGAAAAGGATATTATGTGCCAAGTTCAATCACAAGTACCTTTTGGGGCACCACCCAATTGATTCCTAATACCCCAAGTCTCAATCTCTCCTAGGGGGAATCCATTTTGTATAAAGGAGGCCTTTTGTCCCACAGAAATCTCTCCATGCATTTTTCAGTAAGAGGATTTTCAGAGTTGGGGTGGGCCGCAGTAGCCCTCAGCTTCTCTGCGGAAGGATTGGCCTGTAGCTCTGTTTGGGACACAGCTTCTGGGGCAGGGTAGTGTAGCCTGCTCCTCCCCACTGGATTCTGCCTCTCATCTTTTGGATGGGGGGAGTAGATCACTGTATCACAGTCTGTCCACATGCACTCCTTCATCCGACCAAGGTGATGTTCTCTGGCTCCTTGTATGAACCAATGATCTGTGGATGCATTCAAAGTATGAAATTTCATATCCACCAGTCATGCCCCCCCCTGCAACCTCAGTGTAGAAAGATCAGTGTTTCATGGGGTGGGCTAGATCAGACAGCCAGTCACAGTCAATAGTTTAAGATTGCAGCCTTGCTAGCTATCAGTTATGGTCCTTCAATAAGGTGTCAAAGGCCTTTCCATGCCAGGGCAACATAACAGACTTCACAGTTTGATAGTCCTATTCCACTCCATCACAAGAGGTACAGCAATATTTATGGTACAGAGATTTTTTTTGTCTGTGCCTTCTGCATTGCAAAATCACTACAGAGTAGTTAGTGCAAGTCTTGTGATATTTGGTGTTTTTCTTAAAGCCCCAGCTCCAAGAGTCTTGTGAATACATGAGAACTTGAAGCCTGGTCTAGATACAGTTTTTGTATTGTTATAACTTTTTTGATTAGGGCTATAATTTTATATTAATATAGTTATATCAGTACAATGCCTAGTGTGGGCACAATTATACCAGTAAAAAGTGCTTTTCCTAGTGTAGCTTAGTATCCTTCCTGTACAAGAATAACCCATTCTGGTATAACTTTGGTACAGCTTTTTTGTGTAGACAAGAACTCAGTTTTCATTTTTTTTTTAAAGGAAGTTCTAGCTTATGTGGTTGCAGAAAAAAACTTGCAAATGTACCCCTTAAAGGTTCAAAAACAGAGCGAATAAAAGAACCCGACGTATATTATTTATGAAATCTCATGATTTTTAGCCAATCTCATTATTTTTGGTGGCCTGAATCATTTTTGGTTGTTTGGCATTGGCAATGCTGGAATTAGATTTTGGAGGCCTCACCAATATTACATGACTGAAGCGAAGAAATAGAGTAGTCTTTTGCTAGCAAATCCTGTATATCACACAATTCCCCCATTGCTTCACTTCATACATCAGCGGAGAAGCAAAGTGAAGTTGACAAAGTATCCAGTCATTCGAGCAGGCATGATATGTCAGAGATTGGAGTTAGTCAACTTCAACAGAGTAGAGGAAAAAAAGTGCTGATCTACCGCAGCAATCCACTTTGAGCACTATGCTTTGAGTTTCCCATTTGGTGAAATTTATAGGTACATTGCCTTGCCTGACAGGAATGCTGAACCACAGGGATTTCCTAAGGAGAAACTTTCACATGCAGAGTATGAAGTTTCTCACTTTTCTTTTAGCTGTAGTGGCATTTCTCAACTCCACTAATGACGTTATTAACCTGATATAAACTCCTAGAAGAAAAGGCAAGCTGCTGTGAAATACTTGCAGCCTTGCTTCCTGGAGTTCAGAAAAATTGCAGTTTTCTTAAAACAATAATAATCTGAAAGCTAATATCAGTTGGTAGTTTTCACATTGGTGCTCTTTTTGTGGCTTCTGTTTTGTTACAGTATTAGGATATTTCAAGAAAACCTGTCCAACATACTAGCTGTTAGACCAGGGAGAAACAGGAAGGTGGAAATAAATCTCCAAAATGGAGGGCTTACTTGGTTAGTAATCTTAATTAAATATAACTGTTACAAATATATAGGCATTTGCAGGAAGTGGTAAAGGTGGAACAATATGAAGTATATTAAAGATAATGGTTTACATCAATCAGTGCTAAATGTTGTTGGTAGTTACTGGGACATGGATACTTGGAATAGGGAAGGGATATTAAAGTACCTACAAGGGTTCTCAAACTGGGGTTGGGACCTCTCAGGGGTTGCCAGGGGGGTTGTGAGCTGTCAGCCTCCACCCTAAACCCTGCTTTGCCTCCAGCATTTATAATGGTGTTAAATATATTAAAAAGTGTTTGTAATTTATAAAGGGGGGTCACACTGAGAGGCTTGCTATGTGAAAGGAGTCACCAGTACAAAAGTTTGGCTGAAGTTTCTGGGACTCTTTGCGTATGTCTACACTTCAGTTAGACGTCCTAGACTGGCCTGTGCCAGCTGACCTGGGCTTGGGCTAAGGGGCTGTTCAGTTGCAGTGTTAACTTTCATTTGCAGGGTCCTAGAGTCTAAGCACCAGCCCAGGCTTGAAAGACTACACCGCAATTAAACAGCCCATTAGCCTGATCCCCGCGAGCCTGAGTCAGCTGGGATGGGCCAACCGCGGGTGTCTGATTGAAGTTAGACATATCTTTACAGGGTTTGGGCCCATCACACCCACTGCCTGTTGGATGCAGTGCTCAGGGGAGACCGTAGGGGAGAGGTTTGAGCTATGTCACCCTATTGTTAATTCTTTATAAGCAGGGAAGAGTTTTGTTGGTATATCTAAAACATTGATTTGGGAATTGGATTAGAGGTGTTGACCCATGAATAGGTTCTAGAAGGACATTAGAAGAACAAGTCTGAATTGTTTAGGTGGTAAAGGGTTCTTTAGCAGTGGTGGTTGTTTCTACAGCACAAAACTGAGATTTCTTTTAGACACTACAGACGTGGCTTGTCAGGATGTTTGCTGGAGGGGAGTTTCCTGGGGATGAATGATATCTGTGTAATCAATCAGTGTATCAAAAGGGATAGTTTCTCTGGTGTGGTATCACCTGACAGAAACATGCAGAGCAGAAGCAAATCTTTGTTTAATGTTTGCTTTGTTTTATTCTTTTAAGGTTCCCTCTTTCCATTCAATGTCCTGCTTCAGTGTACTGTGAGGCCTTATTAAGTCAAACTATTCCTGGGTTGAGGTCACTAGAGAATTGGGATCATAGTAGAATCCCTTAGGGTGGCGTATATCAGATGATCCTTCATGCCTGGATATTACCAATGAGTTGATCACAGTCATTGTGAGCTCCTTAACCTTGTCACTAATTTCAGATACACTGGAAAGTTCAGAATTTATTCATTTTACAGATCTTTTAAAACAACAATTCTGTTCTTGATATAATATTTCTGTCCTCTTCGAAGCTCTGACCCTTATCTTTGTGAAGGCTTAAGGTAAAATCCTGTCCATACTGAAGTCAATGGGAATTTTGCCATTGACTTCAATGGCGCCAGGATTTTACCTTTATTACTTCTGATATATTCCTGGTTTTACCATGGGGAGCTGTGTATGTTTTCCTTTTTTTACAGATTCAGTTTGTAGATAAAACATGCCTCCCATTAAACTCTTCTTCCTTGTGGAGCATCCAACTGCACGAGAAAAAATATGTCATTTTATCTTTTAAAATTGTTTTAAAGAGAAGATTCAAGGCTATAGAAGTTTCACAGACACCCATGACATAAGGAGCCTTTTCTGCAGGGATAGGCGACATATAATGTCTGATTGCATTACCTGGAGGCTAAAAATGACATGAATCTCAATCTAGATGTTTCTGTTTATAGTTTGGAATAGATGCCAAGATGTACTGAAGAAATAAGAGCTATAAAAGGAAAGTAGACTGAATGATTCGAGGCAAAGATAGTGCTCACTACATAGGAATCTTTTAAAATAAAGGAATCTTTGTTTTCTGTAAATGAACTGTGTTCAGCCGCTCCCCTGTCCCTCACATCTTTCTTTCCTAGATAGGATTTAATGTCTGTTATTTTTATGGGTATTACAGTAGATATCAATGAGAGTTTCTTAACTTTTGCAGGAATTTTGTCTGAGATTCACTAATGCACGTTTGTATAAAATAGTCACCCTGTGGATCTGAATAATTTTAAACATTCCTAGTTTGCTTTTCTTTTACATGTAGCAGCTTTCCACTCTTGAGATGATCCGAAGTACGTTTATTTTATTTATTTTGATGGGAATATGGTGCCTAGCAAAAACCTTAGGCACAGATATGAATTTTAAACTATGTACAATTGATTTAAAAAAATAGAAAACTAGCTTGTCCTTAACAACCCCCTAATGACAACAGAAACAATAAACTAGCTAAACTATCAACTCCCTTCTCTAATTGTCCTCACCAAAGGCCTTGCATGCCATGAAGGTGAAGGAATTCAAGCTATCCTGTCTCCAGTGTCAGGAAAAGCAGGAAATTCAACATCAAGGAACCTTCATAGTTAATATCCTTCCACTAGCTCCCTCTTTTTGTAATTACAGTTATTATTCATTTGTATTTCAATAGTACCAAGAGCTGAGATCAGGACCCCATTGTGCTAGCCACTGGACAAACACACAGAAAGGGAAAGTCCCTGCCCTAAAGAACTTAAAAACTAAACAAACATGACAGATATAAAGGTAGGAGGGAAAACAGCGGCACAGAGGGTGACTTATGCAGGGTCACACAGCAGGTCAGAGGCAGACCCAGGAATTAGAACTTCATGTCTCTTGGGTTCCAGTCTGACATTCTCTGTCCAGTAGACCATGCCATCTCTTGAAACCGAGGGACTCATAACTCAAGCAGCAATGCTAATCACAGCTAAATCCTCTGAAAGAATGACAGGTTTCAGAGTAGCAGGCGTACTTGTGGCACCTTAGAGACTAACAAATTTATTAGAGCATAAGCTTTCGTGGGCTACAGCCCACTTCATCAGATGCATAGAATGGAATATATAGTAAGAAGATATATAAAAGTTGGAAGTCACCATACAGACTGTGAGAGGCTAATTAGTTAAGATGAGCTATTATCAGCAGGAGAAAAAAACTTTTGTAGTGATCATCAAGATGGCCCACTTAGACAGTTGACAAGAAGGTGTGAGGATACTTAACTTAGCGAAATAGATTCAATATGTGTAATGACCCAGCCACTCCCAGTCGCTATTCAAACCCAAGTTAATGGTATCTAGTTTGCATATTAATTCAAGCTCAGCAGTTTCTCGTTGGAGTCTGTTTTTGAAGCTTTTCTGTTGCAAAATTGCCACCCTTAAATCTTTTACTGAGTGGCCAGAGAGGTTGAAGTGTTCTCCTACCGGTTTTTGAATGTTATGATTCCTGATGTCAGATTTGTGTCCATTTATTCTTTTGCGTAGAGATTGTCCGGTTTGGCCAATGTACATGGCAGAGGGGCATTGCTGGCACATGGCATATATCACATTGGTAGATGTGCAGGTGAACAAGCCCCTGATGGCATGGCTAATGTGATTAGATCCTATGATGGTGTCACTTGAATAAATATATGGACAGAGCTGGCATCAGGCTTTGTTGCAAGGATAGGTTCCTGGGTTAGTGTTTTTGATGTGTGGTTGCTGGAGAGTATTTGCTTCAGGTTGGGGGGCTGTCTATAGGCGAGGACTGGTCTGTCTCCCAAGATGTGTGAGTGAGGGGTCATTTTTCAGGATAGGTTGTAAATCTTTGATGATGCGTTGGAGAGGTTTTAGTTGGGGGCTGAAGGTGACAGCTAGTGGCGTTCTGTTATTTTCTTTGTTGGGCCTGTCCTGTAGTATATCTTCTTACTATACGTTCCATTCTATGAATCCGATGAAGTGGGCTGTAGCCCACGAAAACTTATGCTCTAATAAATTTGTTAGTCTCTTAGGTGTCACAAGTACTCCTGTTCTTTTTTCTGAGAGAGTGGTGGCCACAATAGATAGCTTGAGAGTGACCCATTCAGTTTCCCTTTGGTTATTATTGTGCAAATACAGTAGTGCCTGAAGATTTTATACTACAGTATAGGCTTGCTGTTACAATGGATTTAAATCAGTTTTATGGTTTCCTTTTTTATTTTGAGAAATGCTAGTTTTATTGATTTCTAATATATTATTAAAAATAGTTGTTGAAGCCATTTGCTTCATGCAGCAATGAAATTTGCTACATTAAGTAACCATTTTTTGGAGACTGGGTGCCGTACTGTGGGGATATGTTCTCGAGGATAGTGATAACTACTTTGCTCCCAACCCCCATGCCTTACATGCTCGATCACTGTAAGCAGCATTAACAATAGCAGCTGGTGAAAAGGTAGCACAGTGCTTCTACTATAGAAAGGAAAACGGAGAGAAAGATTGATTGGGTGAATGTGATAGCTGTGGAATAATTCAGTGTTAATAACACACTTCCCATGTGTCTGAAAGGGCTTGTCATTAAAAATATACCAAAAAAAGCCCTTTCATGCAGAATTAATTTCACTATTCACAGACCAGCAGGCAGACAGACCTATTTGATGGCTTCACATATGCACCCACGCTGGAATATGTGCCCCTACAGAGATTTTTTTTTTAAATCAATCTGCACCTTGCTACTGTGAAGCATCGTAAGCAAGACCCAGAAATATGTTATAAATAGGGCCCTACCAAATTCACTGTCCATTTTGGTTAATTTCACGGTCATAGGATTTAAAAAATCATAAATGTCATGATTTCAGCTATTTAAATCTGAAATTTCATGGTGTTGTAATTGGAGGGGTCCTGACCAAAAAGGGGTTGTGGGGGGGAGGTTGCAAGGTTATTGTAGGGGGGCTTGCGGTACTGTTACTTCTGTGCTGCTGTTGCTGGCGGTGGTGCTGGGCACCTGGAGGGCAGCGGCTGCTGGCCGGGAGCCCAGCTCTGAAGGCAGAGCCGCCGCCAGCGGTGGCACAGAAGTAAGGATGCATGGTAGGGTATTGCCACCCTTTCTTCTGTGCTGCAGCCTGTAGAGCTGGGCCCTCAGCCAGCAGCCGCCACTCTCCAGCCACCCAGCTCTGAAGGCAGCAGAGTAGAAGAAAGGGTGGCATAGTATGGTCTTGCCATCCTTACTTCTGCGCTGCTGCTGATGGGGAAGTGCTTTCAGAGCTGGGCACCCATCTGACAGCTGCAGCTCTCCAGCCACCCAGCTCTGAAGGCAGCTCAGAAGTAAGGATGGCAATACCGCAACCCCCCTAAAATAACCTTGCGACCCCCCCCGCAACATATTTTTGGGTCAGGACCCCCAATTTGAGAAGCGCTGGTCTTCCCCATGAAATCTGTATAATATAGGGTAAGAGCACACAAAAAAACAAATTTCAGTCTGTGATGTTTTTCATGGCCATGAATTTGGTAGAGCTCTAGTTATAGATAAACATCTCAGGGATGGACTATGTTTAGAAGAAGTCAGATTGGTGTGATGCTGAGGTTACAGCATGGATAGTTTCTGCTTCATGAACCATGTGCAATGCCTAGACAATATGTTATATTAAGAGTCTGCAAAGATGTATCAGTTCTTCTTCGACTGATTGTACACATCCATTCCAATGAGGTATGCATGCACCACGTGCACGGAAGTCGGAAACTTTTTCCGTTAGCAGCTCCCGTCGGGACGGCAGGGGAAACCCCTATAGTGGTGCTCTCATGGCAGTGTATATATTACCCTGCCGGCCTGACCCCCCCTCAGTTCCTTCTTACCGTCCGTGGTGGCGCTGGAATGTTCTCTTGCTCTCTCGCTTGCAACTGATCCCTTAGCCTTTTCGTACATAGTTATCAGTTAGTTATCAGTAGTTTAGAAATCTTTTGTTTCAGGTGTCTGGAAGCTACTTCCAGCACCAGCCTTGGGCTGCAGGGCATGCCACAAGCCCAGGGTTTTAAAGCTTGCTCCACGTGCCTCAAGTCTTTGCCCAACAGCGACCCCCACGACTCCTGCCTCCGGTGTCTGGGAAAGTCTCAGCAAGCTGAGTGCTGCAAGATCTGCAAGGCCTTTAAGCTGTGCACCAACAAAGAAAGAGACTTTTGCTTTAAGCAGTTGCTCATGGAGGCCACGTTACAGCCTCCAGGCTCTGACTGTCCGGCACTGGCCCCAGCGCCCTCGGTGCAAAGTGCCTCAGCATCCGTGCGTGACCCGGCATCACCCAGGCACCGAAAATCATCGATACTGAGACAGGATGACAAACTTTGGCACTGGTCGACTTCTCTGGCTCCAACTAAGCGGCACAAGCAAGGGGAAAGAGGGCGCTCACCCCGGAGAGCTGACAAGCTGCTCAAAGACGCTCCCGGCATGCAAAGATGTATTGCGGGCCCGAGCCACGAACTGGCACCATTGACTCCAGCGCCACAGGCCCCGTTGAGTCCAGTACCCAGCCAATTTAGTGCCGACAAAGAGCTGGAGGAGGTCCTCGAACACCCCTCCACACTCAACACTTTCAAGTCCGCAAAAGACCTCACTGAGTTGTCGGTACCGAGCCCCCTCCCGTGCAGGGAGAAGCCTCCGGCACCACCTAAAGCTCTGCAGCACCTCAAGAAATGCCAGCCCCGCAGGGCCTGAGGTGACCCAGGTCTGTGGGTACGCATAGGAGGGTCTAGATGAGGACAACTTACAGCACCTCACTTCCTCCTTTTCCCCAGACGAGGCTATCATGGGTACATCAGTCTCAGGACCGCCACCTATAGACCACAGGGCTCACCAGGAGCTGCTCTGCAGAATCTCCCTCAATATGGGCCTTCAAGCGGAGGAAACGGTTGAGCACGAGGATCCGATGGTGGACATTCTGACCTCCAAGGGTCCCTCCAGAATCACGATCCCCCTCATAAAGACTATACAGTCAAATTACAGCACTATTTGCCAGACCCCGGCCTCCATCACCCTGATGGCTGGGGGGGTAGAGAGGAAATACTTCACACCCCCCAAAGGCTACGAGTTCCTGTTCTGCCACCTGACTCCTTGTACCCTAGTCGTTTCAGCAGTCAACAAAAGGGAACGACACGGCCAACAAGCCTCGGCCCCCAAGACCAAGGAAGCTAAGCACTTGGACCTTTTTGGTAGAAAGGTCTACTTCTCCGAGGGCCTCCAGCTGCGCATAGCCAACCAACAGGTGATCCTCAATAGACAAAACTTTAATTCTTGAATGGCAGTGTCCAAGTTTAAGGATTGCCTGCCCCAGGATGCACACCCTGAGTTTGCGGCTTTAGTTGAGAAAGGGAAGACGGTAGCTAAGACTTCCTTGCAAGCCTCCCTCGACTCGGTGGATGCTGCGGCCAGAACCATCGCCTCGGGAGAAGTCATGCAACACTGAGCGTGGCTCCAGGTGTTTGGCCTTCCTCCAGAGGTCCAGAATACCCTCCAAGTCCTCCCTTTGGAAGGTTTGGGCCTCTTCTTGGCGCAAACAGACACCAGGTTGCATGGCCTCAAGGACTCCAGGGTGACACTGAAGTCACTAGGAATGCATATGCTGGCGACCCAGAAAAAACCCTTTAAGCCTCAGCTGCCGCAGCAGAGGCCGTACCAACCCCGACCTAGGCAGGAGCTGTATCACAGGCGGGGCAGAAATAACAGGCGCAGACAAAACAATGCACCTAACCAGGGCCAGAATAAGCCTCAACCCGGTAACAAGCAAGGGTTTTGAAGGCACGCCTGAGAACAGCCTACCAACCCAGTTCCCGGATCCACTCCCAAGGTTTTCAAACCGATTATCCCACTTCTACTGTGCGTGGTCCCAAATAACATCGGACCAACGGGTCCTACGCATGGTACAGGTGGGATATACTCTCCAGTTTTCCTCCTCCCCTCCCTCCCAACCACCTTCCCCATCCCTCTTTAGGGACCCGTCTCACGAGCAACTCCTTATGCAGGAGGTTCGTTCGCTTCTTGAGATAGGTGCGGTGGAGGAGGTTCCACAGGAGCTATGGGGAAAGAAGTTTTACTCCTAATTTATTTTCTAATCTCCAAGGCAAAAGGGGGGTCTTCAACCCATTTTAGACCTTCATGGAGTCAACAAATTTTTGGTCAAGCTCTGGTTCCACATGGTTTCCCTGAGCACTATTACTCTGTCTTTGGATCCGAAGGATTGGTATGCTGCCCTCGACATGAAGGACGCATACTTTCATATTGCTATTCATCCGGCACACTGACACTTCCTCCAGTTCGTCATAAACCAGCATCACTACCAGTTCACAGTTCTCCCATTTGGCCTCTCCACAGCCCCCCGAGTGTTCACAAAATACACGTTGGTGGTGGCAGCCTTCGTGCGGAAAAGGCATGTTCGAATTCACCCATACCTCGACGACTGGCTTCTCACAGGTCGTTCCATGGAAGAAGTTCAGTCCCACATGACGATGGCCATAGACACATTTCACAGGCTGGAACTTGTCTTCAGTGTGCCCAAATCGTCTCTCATACCCACCCAAAGATTAGAGTTTATAGGGGCAGTCCTGGACTCAATACACATAAGAGCGAGCCTTCCAGAGCCCAGATTCCAGGCTATAGAGCAGATAGTAAATTCAATGCTGCGGTATCCCACTACTACAGTCAGGTGTTGCCTACAGCTAATAGGACATATGGCAGCATGCACATACATGGTCAAGCACGCCTGACAGACTCAGACCCTTACAAGCATAGCTCACGCTGTCTTACCATCCATACAGAGACCTCCTGGACCTTGTGGTGACAATCTCGGCTCAGGTGCTAGAATCCCTGCGCTGGTGACTGGACCAACCGGTGGTCTGTGCAGGGGTCCACTTCACCAAGCCCCAAACTTCTCTGATGCTAGTAATGGACGCATCAGATCTGGGCTGGGGCGAACACTTAGGGGACCTGAGGACGCAAGGCTTGTGGTCGAGGGACGAGATACCTCTCCATATCAACCTGAAGGAGCTCAGGGTGGTTCGTCTGGCCTGCCAAACTTTTCACCCCATATTACAAGGTCACAGCATGACAGTCCTGACAGACAATACCACCACTATGTTCTATATAAACAAACAAGGCGGAGCCCACTCCTCAACTCTCTGCCATGAGGCTCTCCTTCTCTGGGATTTCTGTATGGCCTGCTCCATTCAGCTCAAAGCATCCTACCTCCTAGGAGTGCGGAACGAGCTTGCGGATCGCCTCAGCAGGTCTTACCACATGCACGAGTGGTCAATCAGGTTGGACATCATACAGTCAGTCTTCCAGAAGTGGGGTTATCTCCAACTAGACCTCTTCGCCACTAAGAGCAACAGTCAGTGCCCTCAGTTCTGCTCTTTCCAAAACCACGGTCCGGGTTCGGTCACCAATACGTTCTTAATACCATGGGGCAGGAGTCTGAAATATGCCTTCCCTCCTATCCCGCTTGTCCACCGGGTCCTCCTCAAAATTCAGAGAGACAGGGCGACGGTAATCATGATTGCCCCGTCTTGGCTTTGTCAGCATTGGTTTACAACACTTTTATAGAGTCGTCCGTGGATGCCCCAATTGCACTGCCCCTCCACCGAGACCTGATCACACAGGACCATGGGCACCTCCTTCACCTAAACCTGCAATCCCTGCACCTCATGGTGTGGAAACTCCATGGCTAAATTCCATGAAAAGACAGTGCTCTCAGTTGGTGAGGCAAATTCTCCTCGGCAGTAGGAAACCTTCCACTAGGGTGGCCTACCTGGCGAAATGGAAAAGGTTTTCCTGTTGGTATGAACCCAGTCACTTTCAACAGCTCCAGGTTACCATCCCAGTTATTCTAGAATACCTCCTACACCTTAAACATCAAGATCGAGCCCCTTCCTCCATCAGAGTACACCTGGCAGCCATTTCAGCTTTCCATCCAGGGGACTATTTAGAAAAACTGGACGTGCACAAGTCCATGGGGCCGGATGCGCTGCATCCGAGAGTGCTAAAGGAATTGGCGTATGTGATTGCAGAGCCATTGGCCATTATCTTTTAAAACTCATGGCGATCGGGGGAAGTCCTGGAAGATTGGAAAAAGGCTAATGTAGTGCCCCTCTTTAAAAAAGGGAAGAAGGATGATCCTGGGAACTACAGGCCGGTCAGCCTCACCTCAGTCCCCGGAAAAATCATGGAGCATGTCCTCAAGGAATCAAGGAATCAATTCTGAAGCACTTAGACGAGAGGAAAGTGATCAGGAACAGTCAGCATGGATTCACGAAGGGAAAGTCATGCCTGACTAATCTAATTGCCTTCTGTGATGAGATAACTGGTTCTGTGGATGAAGGGAAAGCAGTGGACTTGTTATTCCTTGACTTTAGCAAAGCTTTTGACACGGTCTCCCACAGTATTCTTGTCAGCAAGTTAAAGAAGTATGGGCTGGATGGATGCACTACAAGGTGGGTAGAAAGTTGGCTAGATTGTTGGGCTCAACGGGTAGTGATCAATGGCTCCATGTCTAGTTGGCAGCCAGTATCTAGCACAGTGTCCCAAGGGTCGGTCCTGGGGCCGGTTTTGTTCAATATCTTCATTAATGATCTGGAGGATGGTGTGGATTGCACCCTCAGCAAGTTTGCGGATGACACTAAACTGGGAGGAGTGGTAGATATGCTGGAGGGTAGGGATAGGATACAGAGGGACCTAGACAAATTGGAGGATTGGGCCAAAAGAAATCTGATGAGGTTCAAGAAGGACAAGTGCAGAGAAGAAGCTGGATATGAGTCAACAGTGTGCCCTTGTTGCCAAGAAGGCCAATGGCATTTTGGGATGTATAAGTAGGGGCATTGCCAGCAGATCGAGGGACGTGATCGTTCCCCTCTATTCGACATTGGTGAAGCCTCATCTGGAGTACTGTGTCCAGTTTTGGGCCCCACACTACAAGAAGGATGTGGAGAAATTGGAGAGAGTCCAGCGAAGGGCAACAAAAATGATTAGAGGACTGGAACACATGACTTATGAGGAGAGGCTGAGGAAACTGGGATTGTTTAGTCTATGGAAGAGAAGAATGAGGAGGGATTTGATAGCTGCTTTTAACTACCTGAAAGGTGGATCCAAAGAAGATGGATCTAGACTATTCTCAGTGATAGCAGGTGACAGGACAAGGAGTAATGGTCTCAAGTTGCAGTGGGGGAGGTTTAGGTTGGATATTAGGAAAAACTTTTTCACTCGGAGGGTGGTGAAACACTGGAATGCGTTACCTAGGGAGGTGGTGGAATCCCCTTCCTTAGAAGTTTTTAAGGTCAGGCTTGACAAAGCCCTGGCTGGGATGATTTAGTTGGGATTGGTCCTGCTCTGGGCAGGGGGTTGGACTAGATGGCCTCCAGAGGTCCCTTCCAACTCTGTTATTCTATGATTCTATGACTCTGGGCGCTCAGTGTTTTCTAATCCCACAGTGGGGCGATTTCTCAAAGGTCTGGAAAGGGTGTTCCCATATTCTTGCCCACCTGTCCCAAACTGGAACGTGAACTTGGTCCTCTCCAAACTCATGAGCCCACTATTTGAGCCCCTGGCCTCTTGCTCCCTCCTCTACCTTTCTTGGAAGGTGGCGTTCCTGGTGGCCATTACATCAGCAAGGAGGGTGTCCGAGGCTCACCTCCGAACCCCCTTACACAGTGTTTCATAAGGACAAGGTGCAGCTTAGATCGCACCCTAAATTTCTCCCCAAGGTGGTCTCCCAATTCCACATGGGTCAGGACATTTGCTTACCAGTGTTCTTTCCAAAACCCCACACGAGCCTGAGACACCACAGCCTGCACACCCTGGATGTCCGGAGAGCCCTGGCGTTCTACATAGTGAACAAAACCTTTCCACAAGTCGACCCAATTGTTTGTCGCCATAGCTAACAGAATGAAGGGTCTTCCTGTTTCTGTGCAACGCATATCGTCCTGGATCGCAGACTGCACTCGCACGTGCTATGAGCTGGCCAAGTTTCCAGCCCCAGCAATCACGGCCCATTGAACCAGAGCACAGGCATCTTCGACAACCTTTCTGGCTCAGGTCCCTATCCACGAGATCTGCAAAGCTGCCACCTGGTCTTCAGTACACACGTTTATAACCCACTATGCTATTACCCAACAGGCCAGAGATGATGCGGCAGTTGGCAGACCTGTTCTCCAATCAATTGTTCCATGACTCCTACCCTCCTCCTATGGTAAGCTTGGAAGTCACCTAATTGGAATGGACGTGAACAATCACTCAAAAAAAGAAAAGACGGTTACCTACCTTTTCGTAACTGTTGTTCTTCGAGATGGGTTGTTCACATCCATTACAATACCCACCCTTCTTCCCCTCTGTCGGAGTCAATGGCAAGAAAGAACCGAGGGGGGGTCAGGCCGGCAGGGTAATGTATACACCACCATGAGGGCGCCACTCTGTGGGGCTCACCTCCTATCCCGACAGGAGTTGCTAAGGGAAAAAGTTTCCAATGTCCGTGTACACTGCGTGTGCACACCTAATTGTAATGGACGTGAACAGCACATCTTGAAGAACAACAGTTACGAAAACGTAGGCAACTGTCTTTTTTTTCTGCTGAAAACCTGGTATGGAATGGCATCACTGTAAAACCAAAAGCCAGTCAAGAATGGACCAATCACTGGAAAGGAAGGAAATATATTTAGAACGAGATTTATTATAAACAAACACTATGAAAATCGGAAAATTCCAAATTTGGAAATTCAGAGATAATGGTCCATAAACTGCCTCCTCTCTGCCCCATAGTGTGGATTCTTCAGTGAAATATATTGCAACTTTTGCTAAGTAGTTTTCAAATATTTGTCAACTCTACTTTGTCCTCTCTGTAAGGTTATGCTTTTCTGACATGCCAGTGAATTTAATAAACAACTAGGCCCTTAACCCTTTTAGAGGGTTTTTATATGTATATTTGCAAGTAGCATATTGAATTTATAGTCTCTGCTGGAGACGGACTGCTCATATAAACTTTATAACAAGAATTTCTGTGGGACTTATGGAGTTGGCATCAGAATTCGCTTGGAGCCTCTCTCCTGTATCAGATCTTCCTTCTCCTTCCTCCATCAGAGCACAAAGAGTTATGAAAATATGTCTTCAGATGCAGCTTGATTTGGCTTGGCTCAGCTCTAGACTTTAAAAGCTCTGTCCAGCTGTTCATCTTCCTGGGCAGAGTTTAATTCCATTCCACTGAGGGCCATGGTATTCTTTGTTAGTCCACCTACCTAGGTTATGTTTATTGTCTTCTCTCTCTCTCTCTCTTAGGGTTTTATACAATTGCGGATCACTGTGGTATCTGAGTGCCTTCCACATACAATCAATACCATCAGTGAAGTCCCTAGTGGAGTTATGATTGAGACCTCAATATTGATGCAGAAATGATATTAATAAAATTATTATAACTTTGTTTTAATATTAGGTCATTACCAACTTGTTTGCTGAAGATTTACTAACTATTAAGATACAGCTACAAGTATGCTATAGTCATGATGCTTTAAAATACAATACCTGTGTATGTTTTTGTTAGTTATGTTATAAAATTTTGAGGCTGGTTAAAGAAATTGCAGAATGTTTTGCTTTCAATCACCCAAAGACTGCCAGTGCCAAGAGGACAGCCCTCATTAGCCATAAAACTAGGTTTAATACCCCTAACAGTGTCTGACCTCCCTCTCGTGTAAGTTTGTTAATCCTTATCTTAAGAAAACAAACCATGAAAAACATTAATCTTCTAGGAAAAGACCTGATTGTGAAAAGGAATTTATGGTTGTGTTAGCGGACCAATAAATCTAGTCTAAAGTGGGCTTTTTCACCCTTCCAAGAAAATCTCAGTAAACCCACACAAAGAATTCTAGAAATATCCTTGTTGAAATAAATGTTATAATTACTCTGAAAACTTCATTCAGAATAGCCTCTAGGAAAAATACGTGTAGTTGATAATACTTTAAACCATTATTTTTTAAATGTTGAAAGGGCATATTTACAAGTATTTTAACTAAATGCAAAATGCCTAATGTAATTACTATATAAACTGTAAAATGCTTGATGTACCAATATGGAATTTAATGATCTTGATAAACTATTTATGTAAAAAGCCATTTAAATATAAATATTTATATTAATGGAGAATTAATTAATTTGTTGTAGTTCTTAAGCAACTCCTTCACCCAACTGAGGAAGACCAACCCAAGGAAGACATCCCCAAGACTTCAGCATGGATTGGTAAATGGAAGTTAATTAAACCACTGCCAAGGGATTAGAATTAAAACACTTACAATGCTGTTATTGGGATATGAAAATGCTGTTGTAACTTAAGATACTAACAGTTTATCCTATTAATCACCAAATGGTTAGACTACATGCTCCTGGAGAGGCTAAACATTGGTAAACAGAGAAATAGTGGGATTTAATTGGATTTAAGAGTCTTAATATTTGTAGCTGGCCTGTCTCAAGACAGCTCCTTACATGGCTTTTTTAAAGTAACTGATTTAAATATTTTCTTTGATTTAATGGAATTTAGTTAAGATTGCTTAACCCTTCTCCGTAATTATCACCTGTTAGGTTATCACTGATAAACTAAACAGGGCCCACCTGCCCTTAAACAAATTCTTTTGCCCAGTTATAAACAGTTTGTGTGTTTATGAGATACTAAAATGGGCTAACAGTAAATTTAGGAAACCATATAATTTGGTTTTAACTCACCAAATGAAGAATGCCAAAGGTGGTCCACTCTCCAAAATGTAATCTTTGTTAAAAGTTCTCCACAGGGAGACATACAGCAGAGGCTGTAACAGAAGTAACCAGTTTATCATCTGTGTACTGTCATTTGTGTTGTTTTGTTTAAAGTTTGCTTTTCTTTAATAATAAAATAGCCATGGTTCATAATTGTGGTTATTTTGCTTGGTTTGAATCATGGTGTCCTCTAAGGTATGTAAAAAGAACCCCAATGAATAAAATAGTGGAAGTCACTTCCTCTGAGATGGTCTCATAAATAACCTGTATCAATAATTACATCTTTTAATTTTGGTTTTCCCTGGCTTGGCAGTAAGAGAAACAAGCAGCAACAGCCGGTCTACCATTTCTTGTTTCTCTGGACTAAATATTTTTAGTAATTTTAAAAATAAAATTAGTTGGCATCCAACAATTTAAAGTTATCCCTACAAAGTCTGTGACATTCTCCCTTTTTTTTGTTGTGAAAACTATGCTTAGGGTTGGGAAATTATTTGTTTTGTTTCGTATCAGATTTTATTATTTTCACCACTTTTTTAGTAGGTGTTTAGGAATAAAAGGGTCTGTCAGTGTTGTGAGTATCATTCTTATGTTTGAAAGACTTTTTCAAAGAGGAAGGTTTTTCTAAAGATGGTCAGACTCTGGATTTTCCTGATCTCCTCTGGAAGTTCATTCCATAGTTGGATTCCCTCGACTGAGAATGCTTTATCGCCAGCTCTCACATGCGTTGTACTGGGCTTAAGGATGTGCATTGTCCCAGAGGAACTCAGCTGTCACAGTGGTTCATAGATTGAAAGTCAGTCTTTGATGTAATGGAGCTTGATTTATTACTTGTTTTGAAAATTATTACCCAGGCCTTAAACTGGCATCATAAATGACTAGGAGACAGTGGAGGGACTTGAGCATGGGCTTAATGAGCTCATGGTGGCCTAAACCAAGGAGAAGGTGGACAGCTACATTCTGTACTAAACTGGAACTTGAACATCTCTTCACATTCAGCTTCAGATACAATGAATTACAGTAATCCAGCCTGGAGGTAACAAATGGTGTCATCCCATCATGTTACTATGGGTTAATATCTGTAGTTGTCCTGTTTCCCAAAGAACACATCCGTGTTTATTAATTAAGAGTTTAGAAGCTATCCTTAGTGCTTTCTAATGGGAGAATGATTTCTGGTTAATGTATATTGGGCATGGAAGGGCATACAGAATTCACTTTGTAACATATGACCTCTTGTATATTTTTGCTTACATAATCCATGGAATACTGTACAGCCTTTATTATAAACTGAAATTTCACAAGATGTCCTCGGAGCTTATGCATAATCCTTCTTATGGCAGCAGATTATACAAATGACAAGTTACTTGAAAGATGTGCAGCCCAGTCTGATGGGGATAAGCAAGTGGTAGCCTTGCTTTTCTCAAAGACATTCTGAGCTTCCAAAACAAGACAAGGTTCCATCCAGTACAATAACAAACAGATTTCCTTTGATTTTAAGAGGATGCAGTGTCTTTCCCTAGTATGAGTTATCACCGGTCTTTTTAACTCTAGCCTCAGCTGAGGATTCTAAGACTGTCATGGCAAAAATTTGAGACTCCACTTACCTAATTAGGTCTAACATTTTGTGTCTAGCTGACTTTGAACCAGCTGTGTTGATGTGCAGGACTGGGGTAAGATCCTCATTCCTGTTTTAGCCCCATCACAGGGGTAAAAAAGCTGGAATGACAGAAAGAGGCTCTAACACCCTAGTTCAAGGCTGGGGAGAATTCACTCAGCACAATGATTGCTGGAGAACTATCCTATGAGACTTGGGGTGCGAGGGCCTAGCAACAGTGCTGTGGAGATTCTGATTTGTCCTGGGGAGGATTCCATGATTTAGGATCCTATGTGTTCTCTAAATTACACTGGGGCCATTGAAGCATCTGGAGCAGTTCATGGTGGTTTAAGTCCATCTTTGCCCCAACCCCAACCTCCACAATAGGGGCTGCAAATTCCCCAGTCACTTATAAAGAATAAATAGAATCATAATGTCACTGACTGGGGAAATCTGTTTTTCTGAACATGGTGTTAAAAATATACACAGAAAACGTTTTCTTCTGGCCTCTAAGTTTCTCTACTCTGAATGGGCATGTTTGGCTTTCAATTGCTAATTGGTGTTCTTACCGTATCACATAGAAGCCATAGTCATGGACCAAGACCCCATTAGATCCTTCTCCTGCAGCTCAGTGGAAGAAGGTCAGAACTCTAGAGGCCTGATCCAACTCACATTGTAGCTAATGACACTGTTTCTATCCATTTCAATGGAAACTAGATTGGACACTAAACGGTCATTAAAGACCCACTCACTGGTATGTAGCGTGCATGATCTCATTGGATACCTGGAAAACATTGAACATACATAACTGATTTGCAGTCTTCTGTGTTGCATAGTAGAAGGTAAGCACGGGCCCCTTAAGTATTTGGAGGTATATACTCGTAAGGTGGTGTAGTCTTCTGTCACCATATGTATATTCCAACTTGAAAAGTTTAGATACTTGAGTATAACAATTGATAATCCTCCTTGTACCTGAGATTTAAATACAAGAGACACAATCCCAAAGGACATACTTAAATAATGATTTCACAAAAAGTGAGATAAATGTAGGCTGATAACTAAAAATAAAACTAGTTTCTACTTAAAAAGAAAAGAAATAAAGCCAGTTGTTATGTCTGCACTAGAGGACTAATTCATTCACCTTATATAAACACTTGACATAATGATCTTCCATCGGTATAGTGACTTTTATCCCAGTTCCTTGTACATAGAAATTGCTTTGCTCTGCCTACCATTGAAATGCAGCTGCCTCTGGGATAAAACATGTCCGTTAAACAATAACCAGAAAGCTACCTATGAGAGGAAGTGAAGAAGACATCATCTATTTGAAACTCCAGGGGAATTTTAGGAAGGCAAAATGGAATGTCTCATATTGAAATTTGTCCAGAAAATTGAGGGTTAGCACTCTTGTTTCTACAGAAAGTGCCAGAGGAGAATTCTTATTCACAAGTAGCGTGTTTTAAACAGTGCATCACCAGCATACAGGGCTTCCTAATGTCAACTAGCATTGGCTCAAATGCTGATTCAGAGCAACACCTATTATAAACCCTCATCCCCACACTACACAAGATGTCCTATATCCACCATTATGCTATCACATCAGTGTTTTAATGTTTAGCCTGACTTTGAAAAATATCATGCGGGCAAGTTCTGTTGTTGTTCTGTCCTGTTTAGGTACTTATCTGAGGCCTACTATCACGGCACACCATAAGCATTAAGCACCACGACTAGCATCTGCCACACATGGTTTTTTCTTCTCTCATTCTTCTTGGGGTGGGACATAGAACATGGATTCTTTGTTCATGTGTGATGTACTCTGAGGTTATGTGAGCGAAGGCAGCTGGGAGGAGTGTATTGTGTACATGGAATGGAGACTGGTGAGGTTTGAAGTAGTTCTTGCCTCCTGGGGTAGTTTGTTCCGCCTGCCCTTGACAAAGCTCTGTCTCTCTCACAAGTTAGCTTTACTCCTGCTGTAGCAGTCTTGTCCACAGCACTGATCCTGGAACTTTAGGCAATATTTTAACTATCTTCGGACAGGTCATTATTACATAAATATATGACCCAATTTAACACCCATACAGTAGCTGCACATATTACTGTATATCAATGTCTCTGTAAAATATAGTCTAATACTCGTTACTCATAGACCAAATATCACAATGTATTGTAAAGAATATTAACAGTTTGTACATCTAAACTACATCTTCTCTGTTCATCCTTGTAGCCATAAAGTACAGCACCAGGGTAGAAGTAGTGTATCTGTGGCTTTGAGAATAAGCTTTAGTATGCTCGATGTGGTGCAACTTAACTTCCAGCCTCATAATGAGAAAACCCAATGAACTCTTGAATAAAATCAACCCGCCAGTAGGTGCTCTAAAGAGCTGGGGGTGGGGAGCATCTCTTCAGTTTCTGCCCTCTAGTTTCACTTAAAATAATGAATTTTAGAGTAGATGCTGACCTACATATGTGGAGAGGCTGTGCCTGTAACCATTTTTGGGAGGTGAACGGTGGCAGGACAGAAGTTTTATACTTCTTAGCTATTTACTGTCCAATCTCATTAAATCCATGCATTAAAATTCAGTGGCCTTTGAATGAATGGATTAATTCAGTGTTATTTTATCACTTTCCTTCTGCACCCTGCAGCTGTGCAGTCTAAAGTTATCTTGTTTTCTCATTTATAAGTGTTGTTAAGGAAGCTCCCTGGAGATGAGGCAGTGTACTGAACATGAAAGCCTTTACTGAACTGAATTGCTGGGAACAATCACAATAACAGCTCTTTAAAGCTGCAGCATGGGCAAAAGTACAAGGGAAAGAAACATTAGTCTCAGATATTTCCCTTTTGCCTTTTTGGCTAAGCATCTATATGAAATGCCTAAAAGGATACAAAAAGGAAAGGAGTACTTGTGGCACCTTAGAGACTAACAAATTTATTTGAGCATAAGCTTTCATGAGCTACAACTCACATGGTTCCTTGAATGCATCTGATGAAGTGAGCTGTAGCTCATGAAAGCTTATGCTCAAATAAACTGGTTAGTCTCTAAGGTGCCACAAGTACTCCTTTTCTTGTTGCGAATACAGACTAACACGGCTACTACTCTGAAACCTAAAAGGATACAGTGCAACAATGTGCATGTATTGAACTTGTGCATTTTTATTGCTGGATTATCATGAATTGGGCATTCTGGCAGAGAAGTCTAAGGCAAAAAAGAGAAAGCTGATAGTATGAGGAGTATACTATGAATATAACATATTCAGATTGGTTTTTTTGGGGAGGAATTAGAACTCCTCTAACTAAGCAAAGCAGAATTTAGGTGCCTCTTCCAGGACTTTTCACTTGTGCTCAGTTCTCTAGGTGGGTTCTCGTAACACATACTCCCTGTTAATTAACGTTCCCATATATTTCCAGCCTAGGAGAGAATTTTCAAAAGTGCTCTGTGATTTTTGGTTTCCTCATTTGGGAGCCATGCTTGGAAAACCTTGGTTTGATTTTCAGGAGATCTGAGTAGCCACAATTTTAATCAAAGTCCACGTACTCAAGATGCCTGTCCTCAGCACTGCTGTAAAACAGGCACTCAAAGGCCGCTTTTGAAAATGTTGGCCTTAGTACAGAGTTTAGTTCATGATTGCAGAATAACAAATGAAAGATTATGCAATGCAGTCTACCAGCAGGATGGTTTAATTAATCTTATCAGTTTTCTTTTGAGTGCCAGATAAATTAGAGAGGAATCCCTAGCTCTTCACTTTGCTCCTTGACTGAATTCTTTGGACTCTACAAAGAGATTCTTTTCAATAACACCTCAGGAAAACTCAGTCATAACCGAGCCTGGGTCAAATAAATCTGAGGCTCTGTGCAAAGACTGATGCCACTAGGTGCAAAAGGCTATGATTAAGTGTGCAGTCTTTCACCTCTCTACACGTCCACCTCCAAGCCTATCCTAAACTCTAGGGCTGTGCCTGCAGAAAGAGGGGCAGTCCATGACGGGCCAGGGGGAGAACAGGGAATGTATCCCAAATTGGTGTGTGTGTTTGTGGCAGAGTTAGGAGAATACAGATTTCCTATCAAACAGTGGGGAAAACAAGGGGGAAACCTGTGATGTTGCCCAGCCAAGACTGTGATAAAGTGAGCCTGGGAAGGGTAGAAGAGCCTATGGAGGACTGAGCTCAGGAATGGCCTGGGAGAAAGGTCCTAGAGCCAGGCCAAGGTTGGACATGGTCCAGGGTGGCTGCACAGAGTCTGAGAAAACAGACCTTAACTACTTACTACAGGGTCCCTGACTGGCACCCAGAGTAGCGGCGAGCCTGGGTTTCCCTACCAGACACTGAGGAAGGTGGTGTGAAAGCCCCCTCAGACACGGAGCATAAGGACTATTTGAACCCAAAATCAGGCCGAAGACCTGGCCTGAAATCACTGGACTATTGTTTGGTGGGACTTGTTGTCCTTAAGAGATAGGACTGAACGTGGCCTGGGTGGAGTCAGAAGTGGAGAAGGCCTCTGTTCGGCAGAGATAACTGAGGGGAGTGCTCAGCAATGCAACACCTTGCCATGAGGGGGCACTCTGATCACTGAGTCACTTGTCTACAGTCCCTCTAAGCCATGTAGGGACTAAGATAAACTAATTAGCCTTCTCCCATGTGAACTCTTACTATTTTAAAACTATGGGAAGGATTCTCCTCTCAACCACAGCCCCTGCTGCTGTTGTGGCAAGTCCCTTAGCAGACTTGGATAAAATTTCCCCACTGTAGGCACTGAGTAGGAGAGCTGTAAGCCCCTTCACAAGCCTTGGCACAGAGGGCATGCTGGGGGTGGAGCAAGGAATGTGAGGGGGTGTGTAAGTGGTGGGAGGGGGCAGGGCTGCAGGGCAAATGGCTAAAGCCATTCAGGGCAGCTGCAGGTTGTTCTCCAGATAGAGCTGCTGTATTTCAGGGTATTTGTTTATTGTATGTTCTTAACTTGGGATAGCTAACAGGGGAGCTAATAGCAATGAAGACCCACCACCTCATCTTTTAACTTGTGTTAGCAGCTTAAGTTCAAACCTAGGTTTCCCTTTAGGTTTTAACTTGAACTGCTAATCAATTAAAAACCCAGTTGCTATGTCTTCACTACCATTTTAACCCAATTTGATTAACACGAGTTAGCTAATTTGAGGGCAAGTCTACACTACAAAATTAAATCGACCTAAATTATGTTGACATACAATCATTGCAGTAATTAAATCACTTTTGCATGTCCACACTACCTTCTTTGTGTCGGTGTTGCGCGTCCTCACCAAGAGTACTTGCACCGATTTAACTGTCAGTGGGGCATTGTGGCACAGCTTCTGAAAGGCAGCAACAGTCAATGTGAGCAATGCAATGTCTATACTGACATTGCATCAACGTAACTACATTGACCTAAGCACTATGCCTCTCACAGAGGTGGAGTTTTTAAGTCGGTAGTGCATGAGTTACATCGGTGGGAGCTACATTTTAGTGTAGACGCTTACAGAGTTAAGGCAACCTAACTCTGTCGTGTAGACCAGGCTTCTGTTAAGCACACACCTCTTTTTGCAGTGTAGACTTACCATTAGCGCAGCTCTCTGGGCTGCCTAAATTGTTCCGGGGCTATTTTCAGCCCCCCAACCAGCCCAGAACCCCAAGGATACAAAGATGACTTAAAGTTGTCTATGTGTGCTGGGTCTCCTGGGGGCGCAGCACACAATCCTACCTGGTGACTTGGATTGTTCTATTGCTGCAATGTAATTGATTTTAAACTAATTTTCGAAGCACTTCTGGAACACAGATGGGTGTGGTACACAATAACTCCTGCCTTTATGTAGTAACCTGCTCAACAGAGTGGAAAATACGGCTCTGTAAGGATAACAGCACTTATGGGACAGCAGAAGTCCACAGGTAACTGCCATAATGTAGTAAGGAATATATCAATCCAACTTAGTCTTTCTTCTCTCCTGTATTCTCTTTACCAGTGCTGCTCGATAGGCCAACCAGTCTTATTACTGTGGATATGATTAATTCTGTAAAATCGTATTCCCCATCATTACATAACTTTCACTAATGTAGTTCTTCTAGTAGTTTGCTACAGTATTTAGTTTATCCACAAGTTTCTCTTTTCAAGGCATGCCTGTACATTCATAAATTTGGGGTAGCATCTTTCCACATCACACTTATTTCCTAATTTAACACACACACACACACACACACACACGCCTTCTAGGGCAAGATTTTCAATAGTGCTCAGCACCCATAATTGGGGCCAATTTTTAAAATAGCTTCAGCTCCCATTTAAGCATCTAAATGAAGCAGTCAGATTTTCAAAGAGTGCTCAGCACCAAGCAGCTCTCATTGAAGTTCCAAGTGGGAGCTGAATCGTTTTGAAAATCCAGCCACTTATTAAGTGCCTAAATAGGAGCAAGGTGCTGAACTCGTCTGAAAATCTGAACTCTGGCAATGAGAACAGCATCAATGCTTTCTAGTCATGAAGACAAGGAAAATCCCACTTTCTCATGCACCAATTTCAAATTGTGCAAGTCTCTCTTTGGTGGGAGTTGAGGGGGAGGGTGTATTTATATTGGCATGTTTGTGTATTTTTTCAAGGCTGGAGAAACTTCTTCTTCCTGTCTTGGGTTATCAAATTTATTCCCTCTTTCCTCTAGCTTTTTTCAGTGTGAGCCCAAGATTAAGGATAATTTTTCCTCCCTCCTGTTTTCCTTCAGAATTTTTTTCCCCCTAATCTGACAGCTTCTCCTCACTGCTTCCACCTGGGTCATTCTGAGTGCATGATCATAGACTAATAGGACTGGAAGGGGCCTCGAGAGGAAATGCTAACAAACTGCAAATCCTTCTTAGAACAGGAAAAAGAGAAGCAAAAGAGAAACAATCCCAGGAGGGTCTATTATATTTCCAAGGGCAAACTCTAGGCTCCAGAGTAGCAGCCGTGTTAGTCTGTATTCGCAAAAAGAAAAGGAGTACTTGTGGCACCTTAGAGACTAACAAATTTATCTGAGCATAAGCTTTCGTGAGCTACAGCTCACTTCATCGGAATGCATCCGATGAAGTGAGCTGTAGCTCATGAAAGCTTATCCTCAAATAAATTTGTTAGTCTCTAAGGTGCCACAAGTACTTCTTTTCTTTTAGGTTCAATATAGTTATTCTTTTCCCCATTCTGTGTTTTTAATTTTCTGTTTGAAGATGATGTTACAGCAGGGAACGGTAACGTGTAAGGGAAGCTGAAGAGATCCCAATGGCAACATTCTTAGATAAACTGTTAGGGGGAGAATTTTAAGAAATCTATATGTGTTTAGCCAACTACACACTGAGATAGTTTCCTGTTTGTACATGGAAATATTTTACAGCCCTCATTCCATAGCTGGTCGGTATACAATAGCCAGGCATCCCTATGTGGAAAGCAAACTACTATTAAAATGGTGAATTCTTACCAGATACACTCTTTCGTCTATATCCCCAATGAGCAAATAAAGTCATTATCACATACTGAAGCTAAAACTAACTGGGGTATCACCTAAAGCCATTTAAAATGGAGTTCATTTATGAATAGCAAAAAGATAAATCTGAAAGGTGGATAATCAAAGCAGTTCACCATAGAGGTGGACTGATATGTTCTCACAACTGGCCATTGAATGGGCTGACGTGCAGGTATGGTAGGCTGAATAGATCTCATATTTATCAAGCAGAAGGCATGATTCATCACTCTGTTGCTGAAATTTTGAGTAATACAGTAAAAAGCTAGAGTAATGCAGTGGTGAATCATATGCATCGTTTTCAGCATCTCACCAATTCACCAGTATCAATTCCAGAAAAATGTGCCTTTATTTGATTTGAATAATGCAATATGATTAGAACAGTGCATTCAGCATAACTCATTCAGTGACTCTCTTAGGCCGTTTGAATAATCATAGCAGGTAAGTCTGCATGAGCACCATGTGATCCCTTGTGATAGGGTTCTCTTTCCACATTTCTGGTGATAAAGACAAACTTATTCTCTTTTTGTGAATTCGGTTGTAGTAGAAGTCTTTCTCTCCCTTGATATAGAGAGCATTCTTTTCTGTCAAAGGGTTTCTAAATATTTCTCTACAGAGGACTCCAAATTGCAAGTCCCCTTAGTGCAGAGAAACAGTGAAGGAAAGATCTACTAGATGGTAGCTGTCTTTGTCTGAAAGTAAAGCATATTGTTTTCAGGATATGTCATATACTACCCCGAGAATGAAAAATCCTCTTCCCCATCAGTCTTAGGCAGGATTGAAAAGATGGTTATTTGCCACTGTACATACTGTTTTTTTCCTTTTTTAAAATCTATGGTACAGCCAATTATCTGAAGAACAGTTCTGTCACAGTTACAGGGCTAGCTGTACCTGTGACCCCCTGCTGTCTCTGGGTGCACCCCCACAGGTCTCAGGCTTCATGTCTTCATCTTTCTCAGGAATCCAATGATTCTCCCACTGTTAGACCAGCTCTTGAGCGATAGCACCCGGTGTATCGACCATGCTTACCCTGCAGGTCCAGCTGGGTTCAGTACCTGTGGTTGTTCCCTTTAGGAGTCTATTACCAGTGGTATAGTATATGGAGTGACCAGACAGCCTTCTTAAAACAAAGTAATGTTTAATCTTAGGAGCAAAGCATAACATAAGAGAAAAGGGATTTTAAAACAATAACAGTTCTATAGGCATGTCTGTCTTACCTAGAGTGTAACTGTCTTTCTGATGGGGAGACGCCAGTAGTTCTTATTTCTCAGGTTTCATACCAACCTCTGGATCTTAGTTCACCTAAGCTCTCTGTCCTTCTCTCGTAGAGGGACTGCCTTTAAATCCAGCCAAAGTTCTTTGCTTTCTCAGCTCACATGCTTGAGCCTGCTGCCCAAACCAGTTTGAGGAGCTCCATATTGGGTCAAGCCACAGCAGCATCGAAGAAAATGTCTCTTGCATTGTCTCTCAAGTGTTTGCTGCTAAGTGTATATCGGGAAACCTCTACCTTCCTGAGTGCATTTCCTGACAATCATGCTACTGAATCAATTCAGTATTTTATAAAGTAAACATCAAATAACCTAGTCAAGATACAGCATTCATAAATTATTACAGACAAATTCAAATCCATCATATGTATATATTAGCTTTTATATATTTTAATCTTTTATGTGACATTGTTGCTTTTATATATATATAGGCACATTTTAAATAATAAGAATGAAGTAATTGCAAAAGTGAAGTAATGTAAACTTCTGTAGTGAGTAACATTTTAATTTGCAAGAGTAGATCAATAAATTAGTTTAAGCTTTTGATTGTTTATATTTTTTTGAAAAGTACAAAACAGAACACATACAATGAACTGAAGAAAGACTCTTAATTAGTATAAGAATCATTACTATTCTAATCTATTACTTTCTGTTTGTAGTCTCAGCTCTTTCTTTTAGACTTTATTTTGAAACAGGGAGTCATAAGAGCTTTGTGTACTAATCATGTATATAATCTAGGGGTGGCCAACCTGTGGCTCTGGAGCCATATGTGGCTCTTCAGAAGTTAATATGCGGCTCCTTGTACAGGCGCCGACTCCGGGGCTGGAGCTACAGGCTCCAACTTTCCAATGTGCTGGGGTGGGGAGGGGAGGTGCTCACTGCTCAACTCCTGGCTCTGCCACAGGCCCTACCCCCACTCCACCTCTACCTGCCCCCTCCTGAGCCTGCCGTGCCCTCGCTCTTCCTCCCTTCCCCCCAGAGCCTCCTGCATGCCATGAAACAGATGATCGGGAGGTGTGGGAGGGAGAGGCGCTGATTGGTGGGACTGACAGTGGGTGGGAGGCCCTGGAGGAGGGGGCGCGGGGAGCTGATGCGGGGCTGCTGACCTATGACTGTGGCTCTTTCGCAATGAACATTGGTAAATTCTGGCTCCTTCTCAAGCTCAGGTTGACCACCCCTGATATAATTAATAAAACATTTGTAGTAATAAAGTTATATGAAAGATATATCAAAACCAAATGTTACGTATCCATTTTGATTTTCAAATGCAGTGTAACTTTTAATGTCAAGTTACTTCTGCATGAGAGCTGCGTTTTAGCTGATCCAATGGTACAGGACATGTTTGGTTCCATTTGCTAGGTATTACATATTTTGCTGCTAACAGACATCAATAATAATGCATAGATGTTCACTGGAAGAGTTGCATCATTTCCCAGTCTCCAGCATACATATTTTTGAGAAGGGATATATCTATGTATTCAGGATTATGATAAAACTTTGCATATATTTCTCCTACGTTTTTATAGTTTGTGGCAAGAAAATATGATGGGGCAGAATAGATGCTGATTGGAAGCATCCTCACATTTACTATGATTAGCTAAACCAGCTTTATGTAAATGGTCTAGAATTAGGCCCAAGCGCTCATACTAACTGGAGCATAACAGTATATTCAGCTTTGTGATTTCAGTGGAGCTTACTAAAAAGATAAGTTGTTGCCAACATACAATAGCTTTTGAAATGTGGTTAGAAAAATTTTCAGTATTTAAAGAGATTGTGCTAGATAGCTTAGCACACAGTTGTAGTTTCTGATACCTGATCTCTCTGCATGAAGCTTTTGTTTTTCTGCTTAATGTTTTAAAATAGTGTTGGAGGTATGCAAATTGAGATGCTAACTTCAGTCTCAGACAGCTGCAGAGGTTCTAAATGTGAATTTGTTGGCTCACAATAATTTGTCAACACACTCATGTTCAGTCTCTAATTCCAGGCTGAAGAACTCCTTTGTGTAACAACATAATAACTAGCGGTCAGATGATTTCTGACTCCCTCAGTCTCATGAGTATATGAATAGGACATAACGAAAGTTGGGAAGAGACAGGGAGTGATGTGTACTTGATTATGATAGTAAAGATAGTTCTTTCTATCTCATAATAAATCTGTAACAATCTATCACTGCTTCTACAACACATTGGTAGGGGGAAACAACTATGAACAGAATTATCAGAGAACATTGTGATCTGAATGCATGTTTATTCTAATAAATTAATATAAGCATGCTCTATATGGCATTAGCAAAGTGGCAGAGAAAATAAAGCAATTTTGTCACTCAACCAAATCTTCATTTTGAAAAGAACGTTTTTAATCAAGGATGTTTGGAAATGACAAATTAGTGCTGATGATGGGAGGAGGTAGGGTTTTTTTTCTCTGCTCATCTTTGTAGTTTCAGAAGAAAGAAGAATGCCATCTAAATAAAAAGCTCATGAGAAATGATAAGATATATAAACAGACCTATTGTCTGTAGTTCTGATGTACTGTCATTTTAATAATTTATGAGAGTCACTTATCTTTCCTGAAATGACATTTGCTCTTTTGCTTAAGGACAACAACAAGATTGGATTGTTGTTAGCATAGTTAGTCAAGGCACTGAGACAGGTATAAGATAAAACTTGCATCCAGTAGTAAGTTGAATGGACCTAATTGCTCTCAACCCTCCCATACCGAAATAAAACAATGTCTGATCTTGTAGACCATTAGCTAGAAAAATTCCAGTTGAATACTCCAAAGTCAAATGTGCTTTGCCTGCAGAGGGACTGCAGATTGGGTCTCTAAAAAGAACCTTTACCATATGGTGAAAACCATTTGGTCCTTCAGACAAAACTTCGTTCTCCCTTTGTCATGCATTTCCATCCCCAACCTCCTAAATGTTATTAAATTAAAATCACTGTGGAGGAGATGTATGTGGAAAAGAAAGGTTTCAGAGTAACAGCCGTGTTAGTCTGTATTCGTAAAAAGAAAAGGAGTACTTGTGGCACCTTGGTTAGTCTCTAAGGTGCCACAAGTACTCCTTTTCTTTTTGTGGAAAAGAAAGTCACACACTGGGGTTTTTTATAGTTGTTTAACTGTGTTAACTGTGCAGTGATTTTGCAAAAGCTTGTCTCTCCTACCAACAGAAGCTGGTCCAATAAAAGATATTACATCCCTCACCTTGTCTCAGTGATTCTGAAAACATACCCATACGCTCTCCTCCCATTATCTTCTGTTTTGGACCATCACAAAATGCATTTTATGTAACTATGTAGAAGTCAACTCTGGGATCCCCCCAGTTCTATTCTTCTTAAAAGTCTGTGCTATACACCCAACATATACTGCATATACTTCATATGCTACCTGAAGCAGGGGTCTCAAAATCAAATGACCATGAGGGCCACATGAGGACTAGTACATTGCCTGAGGGCTGCACCATTGACCACCCGCCCACTGCCCCAGCCCCACCCCCACTCCACCCCTTCCGTGAGGCCCTGCCTCTGCCCCACCTCTTCCCACCCTTTCCCTGCCCCCATTCCAGCCCTTTCCCTGAAATCCCTACCCCAGCTCCACACCCTCCCTGCCCCCATGGGGTGCAGGAGGGGTGCAGGGTGCATCAGGGGGCTCAGGGCAGGGGTTGGGATGCAGGGTGTGGCAGGCGGCTCAGGGCAGGGGGTTGGGGTGCAGCAGGGGGTTGGGGTGCAGGAGAGGGCTCAGGCAGGGGGTTGGCTACAGGAGGAATTTGGGCGGCGGGTCTAGCCCGGCGCGCACCAGGGGCAGGGCAGGCAGGCAGGCAAGCAGGCGGGGAGCCTGCCCTGCCCCCACACTGCTCCGGGAAGCGGCCAGGACCTGCGGGGTGGGGGGCACACAGGTCTGTGTGTTGCCCTGGCCACTCCTCCAGGTACCTCCCCCGAAGCACCCATTGGCCGGGAACAGGAAACCGTGGCCAATGGGAGCTTCAGAGGAGGTACCTGGAGAAGCCGCAAGGACAACACACAGACCCCTGTGCCCCCCACCCTCCCGTCCTGGTCACTTCCTGGAGTGGCTCCCCGCCTGCCCTGACCCTGGTGTGTGCCGGGCCAGAGCCGCTCTAGGTAAATTCTGTGGGGGAGAGGGCCTGTGGGGATCTGGCGGGCTGCAGAAAATAACCCCGCGGGCCACGTGTTTGAGAGCCCTGACCTAAAGCCAAGATAGTGCATGCTAATGTGTATCAGTGGGAGGAACTAGGCAAAATGTAAAGAAGAAAAAACAGCTGTTCTTTTGAAAACTTTATCTTAACCGTAAGAAATCTATTTGTAAAGTTTTCTTATGGCTTAATCCAAAACCCCTTGGAGTCAATGGAAAGACTCCCAGTGATTTCAGGGAGCTTTGAATCAGGGCATTAAAGCCAAATCTTGCATTGTTCACTTTGGAAAAACTCCCATGAACATCAATGCCCCGACTAGGGAGGGAATAATCATCTAAAAAGAATGGTGGAAGCCCTAGTACTTCAGTCATTTAAAACTGGATTCGATAAAGCTGTAGAGTACTGAACAGACTTTTACTGAGAGGGGATTGATCTAGCTGAACTAATAAGTCTTTTTCTTCTCTATCATGTACAATTCATGATGAGTCACATAAGGTAAAAATCCTGTTACTCTTTGAAGTCATTGGCAAAATTATCATCAAAGTCAGTGGGTACATGATATGGCCCTTAGTTCCCACTCCGAAGACTGCCCGTTAAGTAAATGCAGCATCCTCTCTGACGGTCACCTTTCCTGCCAATATTGAATTATATAAAGCCTTCAGAACCTGAAAATGTGTAAAGATCATTAAGACTGTGACTAGAAATGGGCAAACGATTCATAGTTAGCAATCTGCTAGACAATTTTTCCCCTTTTCTCTGTTTGTGAATTATTTGTGAACTGGTGATTTTAATGAAATTTTCAGTATTTAAAATTGCTTGATGAGCACTTTTATGCAAGCATATTCGAGCCTATTAGATGTTTGTGGACTACTAGTTTTGACATTTTCTTTGGCTGTTTATGCTATGGGGTTAGTCAGTTAAGTCATGTGGAATTATTTCTGATTCCCGATTGGATAACTGAAAGTCGTATTGTAAGAGGAATCAGGAATTTAGGCTCCAATTCAGAAAGGTATTTAACCGTCTGTGTTACTTTAAATATGTGAGTCATAGAATCATAGAATATCAGGGTTGGAAGGGACTTCAGGAGGTCATCTAGTCCAACCCCCTGCTCAAAGCAGGACCAAACCCCAACTAAATCATCCCAGCCCGGGCTTTGTAAAGCCTGACCTTGTGATCTCTTTGATTTTGTATTACTGATGTGTTTAAGATTATACATAATTAAGTACCTAGCTGACTCTCAGGGCTTTAATCCCCATACCAACAAAAAAAAGTTTAATGTAAACATGTTTTAAAATTTAATTAATTTGACAGAAACCCCTTAACAATCTGTCCCCAAAGACTGTTTGTAACCATTATTGTCTCTGGAATGTGAGATGTTTTAAGGAATACCTGCCTTCCTCTATAAGATATGTGTTTCGGTGTTCTGGCATACTCCAGTACAACCAGCGCACATGTTACTTGTGAACGGAATGCAGATCAGAAAGAGCTGGGATAGAAGGTGGGACAAGTTAGTAAATGGTTTAAAAGAAGAAACAAAGCTGTTCCAGAGTAAAGGAGTACTTGTGGCACCTTAGAGACTAACCAATTTATTTGAGCATGAGCTTTCGTGAGCTACAGCTCACTTCATCGGATGCCACAGTATGCCAACATTTTTATGGCTGATTTAGAACAACACTTCCTCAGCTCTCGTCCCCTAAAGCCCTACTCTACTTGCGCTATATTGATGACATCTTCATCATCTGGACCCATGGAAAAGAAGCCCTTGAGGAATTCCACCATGATTTCAACAATTTCCATCCCACCACCAACCTCAGCCTGGTCCAGTCCACACAAGAGATCCACTTCCTGGACACTACAGTGCTAATAAACAATGGTCACATAAACACCACCCTATACCGGAAACCTACTGACCGCTATTCCTACCTGCATGCCTCCAGCTTTCACCCTGACCACACCACACGATCCATCGTCTACAGCCAAGCTCTGCGATACAACCGCATTTGCTCCAACCCCTCAGACAGAGACAAACACCTACAAGATCTCTGTCAAGCTTTCTTACAACTACAATACCCACGTGCAGAAGTAAAGAAACGGATTGATAGAGCCAGAAGAGTTCCCAGAAGTTATCTTCTACAGGACAGGCCTAACAAAGAAAATAACAGAACGCCACTAGCCGTCACCTTCAGCCCCCAACTAAAACCCCTCCAACGCATTATTAAGGATCTACAACCTATCCTAAAGGATGACCCAACACTCTCACAAATCTTGGGAGACAGGCCAGTCCTTGCCTACAGACAGCCCCACAACCTGAAGCAAATACTCACCAACAACCACATACCACACAACAGAGCTACTAACCCAGGAACTTATCCTTGCAACAAAGCCCATTGCCAACTGTGCCCACATATCTATTCAGGGGACACCATCACAGGGCCTAATAACATCAGCCACACTATCAGAGGCTCGTTCACCTGCACATCCACCAATGTGATATGTGCCAGCAATGCCCCTCTGCCATGTACATTGGTCAAACTGGACAGTCTCTACGTAAAAGAATAAATGGACACAAATCAGATGTCAAGAATTATAACATTCATAAACCAGTCGGAGAACACTTCAATCTCTCTGGTCACGCAATCACAGACATGAAGTTCGCTATCTTAAAACAAAAAAACTTCAAATCCAGACTCCAGCGAGAAACTGCTGAATTGGAATTCATTTGCAAATTGGATACTATTAATTTAGGCTTAAATAGAGACTGGGAGTGGCTAAGTCATTATGCAAGGTAGCCTATTTCCTCTTGTTTTTTCCTACCCCCCCCCAGATGTTCTGGTTTAACTTGGATTTAAACTTGGAGAGTGGTCAGTTTGGATGAGCTATTACCAGCAGGAGAGTGAGTTTGTGTGTGTATGGGGGTGGGGAGGATGTGAGAAAACCTGGATTTGTGCAGGAAATAGCCCAACTTGATTATCATGCACATTGTGTAAAGAGTTGTCACTTTGGATGGGCTATCACCAGCAGGAGAGTGAATTTGTGGGGGGGGGGGGGGTGGAGGGTGAGAAAACCTGGATTTGTGCTGGAAATGGCCCAACCTGATGATCACTTTAGATAAGCTATTACCAGCAGGACAGTGGGGTGGGAGGAGGTATTGTTTCATATTCTCTGTGTATATATAAAGTCTGCTGCAGTTTCCACGGTATGCATCCGATGAAGTGAGCTGTAGCTCACGAAAGCTCAAGCTCAAATAAATTGGTTAGTCTCTAAGGTGCCACAAGTACTCCTTTTCTTTTTGCGAATACAGACTAACACGGCTGTTACTCTGAAACCTGTTCCAGAGTAGTCATTGACAGCGTTAGAAAAGAAAAGGGCTCAGAACAGGCTTTTAAGCAACAAAGCCAAAGGCACTAATGCTAGTTACAGGCTGTAAGAGAAGGTGTGGAAGCAGTTCTGAGAATGCCCTAAGTCTCGCGTGAAGTTTCAGAATGACTGTTTCCGGTTTCATATCAGATATAAGGGAGACCTGTTCGTCCTTAGTAGGCTGCAGTTTCATAGCTAGTTAGGCTTAGGTTGTTGCAGTCTGAGGTCCCCAGTTCTGACGTGTGTGTAGTCCCATTGGAGTCAATAGGACTACCCAGCTAAGCAAAGTTATACATGTGGTTGAGTCTTTTAAGATCAGGACCTGCTACTACTACTTTATACATTACACAGAATTGTCTGGACTTATAATTGAAAGAAGGACACGTTTAGTTATGTTTCTGATGTATAATGTGTGTGCTATCATCTTTATTTAAGCTCTTATTGCTATATAATCGTTTTGCATTCCAGGATGTTTTAAAAGCTCCCTTAATTTTATTACATTTTTTAAATTATGGCTTTTCTGACATAACTTTCTAAATTAAAGTTGATTTTCAGAATTTCTTATTAAGACTTCTCTTCTGTTATTTCAAGTTTTTTAAAAATCAAACTGAATTATCATAACTTACTACCAGGAAAATTAGCAGAGTCAGTATGTTTTAGCCACCAACTAGAAATTGCTTAATATATTTGAAAAAGAGTGTATACAGAATCTGGCAAAATATAGACTATACATAAAATATAGTCTTTTGTCTGGCAAAAAAAAAATTTCCCTGGAACCTGACCACCCCTCCCCCATTTACATTAATTCTTATGGGGAAATTGGATTCGCTTAATATCGTTTTGCTTAAAGTTGCATTTTTGAGGAACATAACTACAACATTAAGTGAGGAGTTACTGTAATGTGTAAATGTGCAGCTAAATTACAAAGACAGCTTTGATGACAAAATAAATTCAATTATTAGTGTGATCCCTGGCAATCATGATAATAATAATCTGAGAGGTTTCCTCTGAATACACACTTTTTCAAATATATTAAGCAATTTCTAGTTGGTATATATATACACACACAGTATAAATTTTAAACAAACAATTTAATACTGTACACGGTAATGATGATTGTGAAGCTTGGTTGAGGTGGTGAAGTCAGAGGGTGGGATATTTCCCAGGGAATGCCTTACTGCTAAATGATGAACTAGCAATTGGCTGAGCCCTCAAGGTGTTAACTCGTTGTTAATGTAGCCTCACACTCTACAAAGCAGCAGTAGCATTTTTGAGTAGCAAAGCTCATCTTAAATGTACTGATTTCAGCTGGTATATTGGCACCTGTTTCGGTTTCTTGTATTGAAGCTACAGATGTAGACTGTTTGATTAATGTGTTAGGCAAGCAATTGGCCTGGAAGTCTATTCCCTTGTTTCTATAGAAGTGAGCCTGTCATAAATATAAAGGGAAGGGTAAACCCCTTTGAAATCCCTCCTGGCCAGGGGAAAGCTCCTCTCACCTGTAAAGGGTTAAGAAGCTAAAGGTAACCTCGCTGGCACCTGACCAAAATGACCAATGAGGAGACAAGATACTTTCAAAAGCTGGGAGGAGGGAGAGAAACAAAGGGTCTGTGTCTGTCTGTATGCTGGTTTCTGCCAGGGATAGACCAGGAATGGAGCCTTAGAACTTTTAGTAAGTAATCTAGCTAGGTATGTGTTAGATTATGATTTCTTTAAATGGCTCAGAAAAGAATTGTGCTGAATAGAATAACTATTTCTGTCTGTGTATCTTTTTTGTAACTTAAGGTTTTGCCTAGAGGGGTTCTCTATGTTTTTGAATCTAATTACCCTGTAAGATATCTACCATCCTGATTTTACAGGGGGGATTTCTTTACTTCTATTTTTTATTAAAAGTCTTCTTGTAAAACACTGAATGCTTTTTCATTGTTCTCAGATCCAAGGGTTTGGGTCTGTGGTCACCTATGCAAATTGGTGAGGCTTTTTATCCAACAATTCCCAGGAAAGGGGGGTGCAAGTGTTGGGAGGATTGTTCATTGTTCTTAAGATCCAAGGGTCTGGGTCTGTAGTCACCTAGGCAAATTGGTGAGGCTTTTTACCAAACCTTGTCCAGGAAGTGGGGTGCAAGGTTTTGGGAAGTATTTTGGGGGGAAGGACGCGTCCAAACAGCTCTTCCCCAGTAACCAGTATTAGTTTGGTGGTGGTAGCGGCCAGTCCAAGGACAACGGGTGTAATATTTTGTACCTTGGGGAAGTTTTGACCTAAGCTGGTAAAGATAAGCTTAGGAGGTTTTTCATGCAGGTCCCCACATCTGTACCCTAGAGTTCAGAGTGGGGGAGGAACCTTGACAGAGCCACCTTTCCAGTTGTAATCCTGCAGTTGTTGTTATGCAACGTTAACTTTGTAAATGTTCTTAGGCATGAGACAAAATGATCTGAACATCTAAATATAATGAATGAATATAAATCACTTTTGTCAATGGAACAACCAAATAATGCCATTTCTTAGTATCTAGATGTTGAATTGATTTAGAAGGTGTGAGGTAATAAATGTATTAGATGCACATTTAACACCAGACTTTAGAAAGAATAATGTAGTCAAAATTACAATGGTAAAAAAATTACAAGGTATTAATAGAAAACAGAAACTGCAACTGTAAACAGAAAAGAAACTGAATATTAACACCTTCTAGGATAGTTCTAACAACATTTCCGGTTCAGAATAATTACAACTTTACCATAAGCTTCACATATAGAAGTCAATAAATAAAATGCTATATATTACATTAGAGTTACTAACTTTTGACAAATTAAGGCCTTGATCTGGCAAACACTCATACACAGGCATAACTTTTCTCATTTGAGAAATCCTGTGGGCTTCAATGAGACAGCTTGTGAATAAAGTTACACCTGGCCATAAGTGTTTGCAGGATCATGATTTAATACTAGAATTCAGTGTTGCCACCACACTGCAGAATGGAGCATTTCACGATTTGTCCTAGTTAATTTCTGTGGTCAGAAATTTTTTCTTAAGGTCCTTTTCTCCCTTCCCTTCAAAATGGCTATCACACTTAATCAAGTCATTTGACAGATTATGCGAGGTGAGAAAAAAACAAGCAGGCAGTGTCACAGAGACCAGCAGCACTTATTAATGGTGTTCCTCAGATACACTGTTATCAGGGGAATTGAAGGGTTCCTACAGGGTTTTTTAATTGATTTGTCCCCTTTATTTTTCCCCACTTTTTGTTTTTCTGTTAATGTTATTTTCAGGGGTGGCTCCAGCCGCTTCCGGATGGGGGAGCTCAGTTGGGTTGTCGGCGGGCTGTGCTACACATCTTGTGGGCACACATTTATATTTTTAACAATATGCACTTAAACGTGTGTTTTATCTGTGCTATCCTCAAAAGGGGAATAATACTATATAGACAGATCACTTTTAAACTTCAACTATGGAAGCCTATTAGTGCAACATTTATTCACAGAAAATTAATGGGGAAGAAACAAAGCCAAGAAATAAATAAACTAATAATACTAACAATAACAACAATAAACAAATGCAAACTTCTGGAAAAAATATTGGTTGAATAATATTAATAGCTAATTACTTTAAATTGGAATGTACTGTATTATATTTTAAAAGTAGCCACCTGCATATGGCGAAGTAGGATATTTGGAAGATTTGGAGACTCAGAGCCATTATACAACTCTCACTGTGGTCAGTCTGGAGGACCTCAGTACTAGAGAGAGTTAACTGAGCACAGCTGCTGTAGGAGGCATTACCTGGATTCCTTCCCTCTGTCCTTCCTCCTTAGCAGTGGGTGGAAAGGGGGGTGGATGCTGTGTCTATGCGGCTCCTGAGCCCAAGCCAGTTTGCAAACCTAAGCTAGGGTTGCCAACTTTCTAATCGCACAAAACCAAATGCCCCTGCCCCAAGGCCCTGCCCCTGCTCTGAGGCCCCACTACCACTCACTCCATTACCATGCCCCCTCCCTCAGTCAATCACTCTCCCCCACCCTCAGTCACTGTCACTGGGGTGGGGCAAGCGGTTTGGGATGCAGGAGGGGGATGAGGGCTCTGGGTGGGGATTCGGGCTCTGGGGTGGGGCCAGAAATGAGGGGTTCAGGGTGTGGGGGGGTTTCTGGACTGGGGCAGGGAGTTGGGGTGAGGGCTCTGACTGGGGCTGTGGGCTTTGGGATGGGGCCAGGGATAAGGAGTTTGGGGTGCAGGAGGGGGCTGGAGCAGGGGGTTGGGGTGCAGGTTCTGGGAGGGAGTTAGGATGTGGGAGAGGGTTTCAACCTGGGGGTTAGGGTGTGGGTGGGGGTTCGGGCTCCAGCCGGGCGGTGCTTCCCTCAGGCAGCTCCCTGTCTGCTCTAGCGCCGTGCAGCTCCCAGAAGCGACCAGCATGTCCGGCTCCTAGGCGCAGCGGCCAGGAGGCTCTGCGCACTGTCTGCATCTGTAGGCACTACCCCCACAGCTCCCATTGGCCCCGGTTCCTGGCCAATGGGAGTTGTAGAGCCAGCACTGGGGGTAGGGGCAGTGTGTGGAGCTTCCTTGATTTCCTCTTCTCCTAGGGACCTCAGGGGCATGCCGGCTCCTCCCTTAGTCTTCCTTAGCCCCACTGCACTGCCAACTGGACTTTTAAAAGCCCAGTCAGCACTGCTGACCGGAGCCACCAAGGTCCCTTTTTGACTGGGCATTCCGGTTGAAAACTGGACGCCTGGCAACCCTAACCTAAGCGTTGTCAGTTTGAGCCAGAGCATGTGCAGCTTCAGCAGGCACATGGCAGGGACTGCGTGCTGAATCAGGTGGGGAGGAAGCAGGGGCACCATTTCAGATTTTGGTTGGGGTGAGGAGGAGGGAACTTTCACTGTGATTCTGGGGCTACTTGGGCACCTGAAAACTCTAGAGTTGTTTTTGTTTTTTGCAGATAACTTAGAAATTAGCTGACTGGAGCATTATATCTAATTCCTTTATAAAGAGAGAAAAAAAATACACAAATACAAATACACAAACACCAATTAAAGCCATATTTTAAATTTATATGTAAATTCAGAACAATCAGGAGATAATACAGCAAAAGATTCCCAATCCCAAGCCTTGAGATACCAGTTTTGGTATCTTAACACAGATGTCAGAAACACAAGTTTGATACTTCGTATGCTATTTTTTGTAGAGGTAAATAAAATCTGCTTACTTTCTTTTACAGACACACTCTACTAAATTGTTTTTCACTCCACAAAAAATGTATTTGCTTTACTCTAACATACATGATTAATTTTTTTCTCTCTTTTATTAAGAATGGAAATGTATTCTAATTATTTTGGCATTTATGTTTGGTATGTACATGACTCACTAACATTTGACTCCATCATTACTGTTAGTATCAGACTTGGAACCACATTTATTTTTGTATGAATTTTAAGTTATTTTACAGATATAATTAAAAATACAATTTGAAAATAAGCAACCTTAATCTGCACAGTGTCTGAAGTTATGTGGTTTGCTAATATTTGGGGGGGGGGTTTGAACCTGGCACTGCTAAGGTGAGTATAAGCTACATTTACATTCCAGAAGGATACTATTATTTTATTGTATCATTATAAATAATGAATGACAAAAGTATGGTAGTAAAAGTAATAATGATAATTACTCCAGCCAGGACAGATTAGGCATTTTAGAACTCACTACTCAAAGAATTAAATTTAAGCATGAGAGAGAAATAAAATGATGAAATACACAGAGTAATATAACAGTACTATAATCCTTAACACATTTAGAAAGAATAAAATTACAGAAAATGTTTGTGTATTGCGCATTTTGACAGGAAATACCAAGAAGTATCAACTACTACAATAATAATACAACTGTGTCTGAGAGAGAGAATATGTGTTGAGGGAGTGTATGATGGAGAATGTGTGTGTCTGAGTCGCTCTGGGGAGGCAGAGGGCTGTAATCAGCTCCCTCGCCGTGAAATGCAGCCCCTACCAGCACCTCTTGTCGCCTGCCCGCACCTTGCAGTTTGGGGGGCAATGCCACTGTGAAGCGCTGGTGCTGCTCCACTCCTGCCTGAGCCTTGCAGTTTGGGGGAACAATGCTGCCCCCCCACCCCCAAACTACACCCATGTTAAAAAGTGGCAGACATGACCTCCTGGTGCTCCAGCCCCCCACCCCAAAGGTTCCAGTGCCCTTGGCCAGCGTGCTGTCTCTTTAAGCAGAGCACTCAGGAGCCTGAATGCTTGTTCAATACAGCAGCAGACGCAGGTCTCACTCCTCAGCCAGAAGCACCAGCAGAGACAGGATCCCTGTCCCCCATCGCAAGCTCAGCAGAGACCCACTTGGGCATGGCCACATTTAGCATCAGGGAAGCTCCCCACCAGCCATGGATCAGCTTCTCAAAGGAGGGAAGACTGCTGTGGAGGCAGGAAGTGGGTAACCGGAGAGCACCAGCTACTGGCTGGCTGCCCAGCTCCTGGAGGGGTAGCTAAGGGGGGGAAGGGGCGCTAAGGCACATTTTGGGATGGCTATAGCCCCCGCAAGTTCCCCCTAGCACTGCCCCTGCTCATTTTTATACTAGCTTTTCATATTTGTTTGATTTGTTAATTTTTACATGAAAGTCACTGCCTTTTGGAGAAAGGAATATGGAAACTGTCCTCAGAATTTTTCAGTCACTGAATTCAGCAGTGCCTGCTTGAGAACTGGGCCTTACAGTGCCGCAGAATTCTGTGAGCTCTGATTGCTGATAATACTTTTCCATTATTGTTGAATAATTTTGCATTTTGAGAAAATGTGCAGAGTTCCTCCAACCTTTTGTTTGTCTCCTTGATAATCTCATCTTGAGAGGCTATAATTGCCAGGGAATTTGATGGAAATTGCACAATATTTTGAGTCATGTAATTTGAAGTTTGCATCCATCACTGCAGAATAATTGCTTCTTCAAAGACCAGCCCTTTTGTCTACAAGAACAGTGTCTTTATCCAACCTCTGACTTCCAAAGGCATCTTGGCTTTGATGCAGGGATTGTATAATTCAAGACTTTTAAAAAGTACCTTATAATAAAGGTCTTCTATGGCTTGAATTTAATTTTCCTCATCAAAGTTGTGAATGTACAGCTGAGGGATTGACATAAGAGCTGTGCAAACCCATCCAAGTTTGTTTGGAAACGGGTTTATAATTCTTCTGATCAGAACCAGTTGGCAGGCTTTTAGGCTCCAATATGTAGTTCGCTCCATGTGGAACAGGAGACTGCTCCACACAAGCCAGGAACAGGACATGGCTTTGGTTGGAAACTTTATGGAAGCTTGTGTCTTCAGTACATCCTCAGGCTGTCCTCAGTCACTCAGCAGTCTCTGCTATCAGGGTACCTTTGGAGCCTTGGTGGCAAACTAAAGCTACCCTTCTCTGCAGCAGAAACCTTAAAGGAAAGGCACCACCTAACCAGTGTTACATGCCCAGAGCTGTAAGCCCCTGTGTTACTTCTCTGCCTCAGCAAGAGTGAGCTTTGCTGGAGATTAGGCTGTGTGTCAGACCCCTGCCACACCAGTCTCCCTTCCTCACCAGCAATCTCCCCAGGCATGGGCGGCGGGTATTGTAGGCAGGGGTAGGCTGTGCCTTCCCAAACAGCCTATGTTGGCCTTGCCTATGCTCCGCTGCCAGGGCAGGCCCCCTCCTGCAGTTCCCAGTGCTCTGCCTTGGCTGGCCCAGGCTGGCTAGGGCTGTCTGGCATGCCTGCCACAGGGAGTCAGGGCAGCTGGTGCTGGGGCCGTGCCACCTGGAGCACGGGGCCAGGAGCACTGCCGCTTGGCACACTGGGGCTGTGGCCTTGCCCCTTGGCTGCATGGCGCTGCGGTGGGGGTGCTCTAGGCATCTGTGGGGGGAGGGGGAAAATGGGGGGCAGATAGGGAGGGCACAAGGGGAGGGGCTTGGGGCTACCCTCCCCCAATGGCTGGGTCACCTGCCGCCCATGTCCACAGGACACTGTCAGTCTTAACTTTGCCTAGCAGGTAACAATCAGTGAACTCCAACCCCCAAGCTTCTCGGAGATGTGCCTCTGAAATGAACGTTTACCCAAGTGCATTCACAGAAGATATTAAGTATGCTGCTCTTTTAGAGTCAGTACATTAGAGCTTATTAACCTAATTGAGGTAAACACATCCTTCCCTTCAAATGCAGCACTGAGTTGGTTCGTAGTAAAAATAAAACAAGTTGATTAACCAATGGACATAGGTTATTTTATTCCAAGTAGAAGGAATAAAGTCAGAGAAATGGTTACAAAGAAATAAAAGGAAAAATATACTTTCTAATGGCCAAGATATAACTTATCAAGCTACAGTCTTCGTTCAAGGTAGTTTCCTCCCAATCTTCCTTTTCCAGTCATAGCTGGCTAACTCTTAGCCAGGATCCCACAGAGTCCAAGGTGCTGGTGTTTCTTATCTCCTCAAGTGACGGATAATCCAAAGTCTTTCTGGGTGTTTTAGTCACAGATTTTAAAGCATAATATCAGTGAGTATCCATAATTCCACATTATCACATACATTTCACAATAACATTATTGAACAGTGTGTAATGAGTTTTCAAATAATGCCTTGCAAGGCATGTATTGTACCGATACTATTGCTGTCATATGCAGGGTGTGGACACAGGCATGCCTAGGGTCACAACCAGATTTAGAGAATTTAACTCAGCATCTCTCTGAGAAACAGAATGAAAATAGCTAATGATGAATCATGATGGGTGATGGTTACTACTAATGCTATTTTATATGTTTATTTTGGCATGAAAATGCATTGGATGAATGATCCTGATCAGATAATACTTTTGTGTTTGCTGAACCAGTTAATTGTCCTATTCTTGTTAAGTGCCTAGAGCAGAGATGGGCAAACTATGGCCTGCGGTCCACATCTGGCCCTCGGGACCATCCTGCCCGCCCCCTGAGCTTCTGGCCCACTAGGGGATTGGCTAGAGGGCAGGGGAGTTTGGGGGGTGGTCAGGGGCGTGGATAGGGGTCGGGCATTCAGAGGGTGGGGAATGGGGGTTGAATGAGGACAGGGGTCCCGGGGGGGCAGTCAGGAAGGAGAGGAGGGGTTGGATGGGGCGGTGGGCGGCGGCCAGGGGACCAAGGGGGGGTAGATCGGGCAGCGGTCCCTGGTGGGCCGTCAGGGAACAGGGTGGGTTGGAAGGGGCAGCAGTCCCGGGGGGGGCCGTCAGGGGGCGAGAAGCGGGGGGCTGGATGGGGGTGGGGGCTGGGCCATGCCTGGCTGTTTAGAGAGGCACAGCCTCCCCTAACCAGCCTTCCATACAATTTCAGAAACCCGATGCGGCCCACAGACCAAAAAGTTTGCCTGCCCCTGGCCTAGAGCAATGGAGACAGATATTTTATAAATTGAAAGTTTTAAAAATGCTCCTGGTTTGTGGGAATTGGAAAATCCAAAACTGAAGTCTGAGTTTTGCCACTGACTTTCTCTGTGTTCTTTGGCAAGTCACTTAACCTGTCTGCCTATTATCTCCAGCTGAAAATGGGAATAACATTACTTACATACGTATTTCACAGGAGTATTAAAAGTATTTTAAAGTATTTAGAAAATATTTGTGAAGTGCTTTGAATATGAAATGTGCTGAGTTGTTATTAAGGTCAGCTTCTATTAAATGCATTTCAACTTGGATCCAAGGTATTGGAGTAACTTTTGGTAACCACAAAGAGCATTGCAAATGCACACTTATTTTGTGAAGTAGCACAGGTACTGTACCATTTTAAAGCCACGCCCTTTTCTGTCCTGGACTTTTTGGAAGAATTTTTACAGGGAGTAGCTGAAGAAGAGAACTATTGAAGGCCTGGAAGAAAAAGCCTACTCACATGAAAAATATGCTGACATTTAGCAAAATGGTTTACAGTTCTTAGTGTTATTTTTTAAAATGAGTAGTCTGATGTGTAAAGTATTTAATTTTTATTATAACAATGAATACATGAGAAAATGGCTTATCATGAAAATAAAGTTGTATAGAGCTAAAATTACCTACAAACGTTGATTTATAGAGCATATTTAAAGAAAGCCTTCTGGATAAATAGCTGGACTGGGATTTAGGAGATCTGGATTTAATACCTAGCTATGCCACAGATTTCCTATGTGACCTCGGGCAAGTCACTCAACCTCAGTTTCTTATGTGCAAAAAGAGGGTAATAAGAATTTCCTTTCTCCCTATCTTTGTCTGCTTTGTCTGTCAGATTATAAACTCTTTGAGACAAAGTCTATCTCTTATAGTGTCTGCATAGCACTTTACAAAGTGGCTTTCCCCCTTTCCCAGCACCTCCTCTTTTATCTGCTCTTGGGGGAGAAAGCAGGTGCACAGGACCCACTCGCTTACTTCTGCTCTACTCCTACTCTAGTGTGTAAAGAAGGTTTTGACTTGCATGTGTGTGGAGTAGCTCAAGGAGTAGAATCTTTCTCTTGTTCTACTTTGAGATAGTTTTAGCACAATATACATTTTGCTTATTATATGCCCAAATTTCACAGATAATTTATGGAGTAAGTAATTGTAGAGGCCTGTTGCTATTTCAGTATGCACAGGCTACAGGTATTCTAATAGTAATGCATCTTATTAAACAGCAACTTCTAATAGTTTTCGCTATGTGATTGTGTACTAGTAGTGTTGTCCGCAAAATTTCTTCTGAAGTGCTTGCAGTATTTATTGCTGGATTTAATGAAAACTGAACCTGTTTCAGTCAGAAGCCACTAGAGACCTAAGAGTTGTGTAAAAACATAAAATGTCAATAAAATAAACTTGGCAACATCATTAATGTCCATTTCAGTATACAAACCAACTTTACTGACTGGAACTGAACCAGAAATTCTGAAGTCTCCAAACAGCTGTATTTTCCTTAGTGGGTTTCTTATTTGGACCTGGTGGCAGTGTAGGAAAGAGAGAGAACAACTTATTCCTTAGCATATGGTGCACACACACTTACAATGCACCGCTGGGGCTATAATTTCAATAATATTGAAACATTCTGGGCCAGATTCTCCTCTTATTTATGCTAGCATAAATTAGGAGCAGCTAATGTAAGAGGAAAATCAGTTCCACTGTATGCACAATTGAAGTGCCCTATTTAAGACCACACGCTTATACATTGGGAAGCCACACTAGTTGGCCTAAGTTCTGTATAAAGAAAAGGAGTACTTGTGGCACCTTAGAGACTAACAAATTTATTTAAGCATAAGCTTTCATGGGCTAAAACCCATTTCATCAGATGCATGCAGTGGAAGATATATATATACAGAGAGAACATGAAACAATGGGTTTCAATAGTGTGTATGATAACACCCATTGTTTCATGTTCTCTGTGTGTATATATATATCTTCCTACTGTATTTTCCACTGCATGCATCCGATGAAGTGGGTTTTAGCACACAAAAGCTTACGCTCAAATAAATTTGTTAGTATCTAAGGTGCCACAAGTACTCCTGTTCTTTTTGCAGATACAGACTAACATGGCTGCTACTCTAAGTTCTGTATGTGGATGTATACAGGTCCTATGGAACTCAATGTGAGCCACATGAAAATGGCAGATATTAAGTACCTTAGTTGGGTAGATACTAATAATCTTAATTGTCTAAGTGTGTGGTACCCTGTACATAACAAAAATGTGCTTTAGAAAAATTAGAAATTGGATTAATCTGCTCATTAGGGGCAGATTCAGTCACCCTTACTCCTGTTGTATAGTACCTCACTCCCTTAGTGGCCCCATTGACTTCAGGAGTAAGGAGCATGAGTAAAAGCTGTCAAGATCTGGTCCCTAGCCCCCAGTTAGTCATCCTTCCTAATACTGAGGACTACTTTTTTTATGCGAGTAATCCCGTTGATTTGATTGAAACTGCTCATATAAACCAGCATAGCAGAAGCTTGTCAATCCTCATTCAGTTAAAAAAATCATACATTAAAAATGTATTGTTTATCAGATGTAAAAAAAAGTATTAGTAATAATTTACACCTATAAAATGTCTTTCTTTCAAGGTGCTCTACAAGCCCTAATTAAGACTTGCAGCTCTCTTTGCAGTAAGGAAGTCTTATCCCCCTGTTACAGACAACTTAACTGAAGTACAGAGCGCTTGTCGTGCCCAGTGTCAGGTAATCAGTGGCAAAGCACAGCATAGAACAGGGGCGGGCAAACTTTTTGGCCTGAGGGTTGCATCGGGTTTCTGAAATTGTATGGAGGGCCGGTTAGGGGAGGCTATGCCTCCCCAAACAGCCAGGCATGGCCCGGCCCCTGCCCCCATCCGACCCCCCCCCCACTTCTTGCCCCCTGACGGCCCCCCCGGGACTCCTGCCCCATCCAACCCCCCCTCTTCCCTGAAGGCCCCCCGGGGACCCCTGCCCCATCCACCCCCCCGCCTAACTCTCAGTCCCCTGACCGCTCCCAGAGCCCTCGCCCCTATCTGCCCCCGCCGCCCCATCCAACCCCCCCCGCCTTTCTAACTGCCCCCCCGGGACCCTTGCCCTATCCACCCCCCTCTGCTCTCAGTCCCCTGACCACCCCCGGACCCCTGCCCCTAACTTCCCCCCACCACCCCATCCAACCCCCCCTTCCTTCCTGACTGCCCCCCCCGGGACCCCTGCTCCATCCAACCACCGCTTCTCCCTGTTCCCTGACCACCCCTCCTCTCCTTCCTGACTGCCCCCCTGGGATCCCTGCCCCATTCAACCCCCGTTCCCCACTCTCTGACCACCCTGATCCCATCCATGCCCCTGACTATCCTCCGAACTCTCCTGCCCTCTAGCCAACCTCTCCCTGCCCCCTTACCGCACTGTCTGGAGCTCTGGCGGCGTGGCTGTACCGACCAGCTGCCACGTAGCACAGAGCACTGGGTCAGGGCAGGCTCTGCAGCCCCACCGCCCAGAGCATTGCACCGCGTGGCGGCGTGGCTGTGGGGGAGGGGGGACAGCCTCCCGGGCCAGGAGCTCAGGGGCCGGGCAGGACGGTCCCGCGGGCCGTAGTTTGCCCACCTCTGGCATAGAACATAGAAATCCTTAAAATCTCAATCTGCTGATGTAGTCACTAAGCACAATGAGTCCCTGCTAAATCACTACCTGACTTCTAATGATATATAAGAAATTTTGTCTCTTATTTAATTGTCTAGCTCTTGATATGCTCTTGAGGTAGGAGGACCACAAATAATAATTATACATGCAAATATTTAGTGGAGACATTTACTGGGCTGATCTGTTCTTGATCATACAGAGAAGCAACCTTTCCAATTACCGTATAGGGATCTGAGTGGCAATCTGAGGTTTCTGTGAGGTGTTGTGAGGAGATTTTGATAGTCAAACATAGTGTAGCCAAGCTTCACCTTTAGAAGCCAAGCCAGTCTTTCATGTAAAGGCTCATTTCAAATAAGGGACATTGCTGGCAAATTCTAGTCTGTCACTGTGCAAAGCATAGATCTGCTTATAGAATGCTCTTCTAAAAGCAAACTAATCAATATAGTGTGTTTGTTTTTCTGTGACTGTACAGTAGCAACAGTAAGCAAGGCAGGAATACTATACCACAGCGAGGTTTATATTCCTTATGGGACTATATGCTCTATACATGGTAGCCTATTAATATTCTACTGTATGATGTCCTTTATGAAAACAGAAAGATACATTATTTATTGTAAAGGGGATATGATACTAAATGCTACTGTGGATAAGTAATGTAGCCACAGTAAATTCCCATGGTCATGACATGATTTATTCATTTTCATGCAATACAAAAAGCCTGTCACATGGTTAGATTTCCATCAGTCATGAGACTACGTGCACTACAGAAAGTTGCTGTGTATTCTGTACTATATGATGACCTCTGTGGAAATGGAACCGTAAATTATTTAACTTGTAGGTGATCTGATACTAAATGCTACAGTGGATAAATCATGTAGCTACAATGAATTCACGTGATCATGACATGGCATTCATTAACCATTCATTTGGCCCTACTTCTATGGAACCTGCCTCTCTCCTCCGTTCTAGCAGAGGGACGTCTGGCAGTGGAACTTGTGCAATTCTGTTGTACAAGGAGGAAGATGCTACACAAGGCTACACTGTGCCTGTCTGCACAGTGTGGAGCCCAGCTCCATGGGGGCTCCATCCACAGCTGCAAATTGGGGGACATTAAGGAGTGGAGAAAACCTCCATTTAGGTTGAAGCAACTTTCATGGAGTGGTTCTTCTCATAATCTACAGCCTGGGATGTATTGAGGAAATAATTCTATCTTCCCTCCCAGTCCAGTTAAGATGCCCAGTGCCCCGTACAATTATTCTGGCTGGGTGCAAGGAGAGAATTTCCCTCATTCTGTTCTGCATAGAGCAATGCTTACTTGGTACATATAAATATTAATAATAGTTTCAGAAATTATCATCTGCTAATTTTCCCACAGTGATGGCTATCTTCTGAAGAACTGGCACAGGACAGTAACACATGCCGAATTACCAGCATACCAACTAGACTTCCTCAGATTCACCAGAAAGGGGATGTGGAATATAAGAAACAAGCTGATAGTGAGCTCAGTATTCTAGTGTATCGAAAATGTGCCCTATCTTTTTATCTTGCTGTAATTCAGGGCCAGCTCTTGCCACTGTTGCCTATGCTGAGCAGAACCTACTCCAGGGATATTCCCCTGGCTTCAGTGAGGTGGTTTGCAGAGTAAGGGTGGCAGATTCTGGCCCTGTAATGGATTATTTTTAAACAGAGTTGTATACCATAGGCTATCTACAATGTGCTCCATCCACTTAGTGTAGTGTACCATAGTGATTGTAATATAATATGATGCATTATAATTATTAACCATAGTTTATCTTTAACAGAGGGTGAGCTTAATATGCAAAACAACAATAAAGATGATGGGTAAAATCCTTGCTCCACTGAAATTATTGGGAGTTTTCCCACTGACTTCAATGGGGCCAGGATTTCACCTGAGAGTACTTCTTTAATGTATTTATGCTCACAACATACCTCTGAGGTAGAGATGTTTTGTTATCTCTTTTTTTTATAGATGAAGAACTGAGGCACAGAGGTTAAGGCCGAGATTTTTAAAGGTATTTAGGCATTATGGCACTCAGCTCCACAATGCCTAACTGATTTAGAAGCCTAACCCTGGGTGTAGTTTGGGGAAGCTTGAGGGGATGTCCCCCCCAAAAAAACTGCAAGCCTTAGGCAGGCATGGAATTTGCTCCCCCCATGCTGTGCCCTGTTGGCCTTACTGGAGCTGCCCCCCTGAAATATAGAAGTCAAACTACACCAGTGCCTACCCCTATTTTCAAAAGGGATTCGGGCACTTAGGAGCCTAAATCCCTTCTGAAAATGCATTAGACTCCTAAATCAGTACCTTTTAAAAATCTGGGCCTCAGGGACTTGCCCAAAGTCGCGCTGGAAGTTTCTTCCAGTGGTTACTGCACTAGCACATACTTCCTCTCATCTGTATCCTTGCACTTCTGGTGAGAAAAAGGTCTGTTGTTGATATTGTACATTATATTGTAAGCTACGGATACAGACATCAACAGTACAAGGAAGAGAGCAATATCTACTGATATAGTCCTTGTTTACACCTAAAACTTGGGTTGACCTAGCTGTGTCTCTCAGGGGTGTGACAGACGCAGTTTAGCCAAGCTCAACCCAGGTGTAGACACCATTAAGTCAACAGAAAAATTCTTCCATCAACCTAGCTACTGCCTCTGTGGGGGGTGGGTTTACTATAGCAATGGACAAAACCCTTCTGTGGCTATAGCAAGTGTCTACACTGTAGTGCTAAAGTGGCAACACTGCGGTTGTGTGGCTGTAGCATTCGCAGTGTAGGCATACCTGTAAAGTTGAATCCTGCTTGCCTGACTCATTTGAGCCATACCCATGTAAATGCTTATTTTTGTGAAGATTAACAGTAGAGTAGTTAGTTTGCTCTTGGCAGTTTTTATTCATCATGTTAATTCTTTTAAATCACCATCAGTGTTCCTCTCAACATTTCTTAATTCTGTTTTAATCCTAACACTCCTTTACACAGCTCTGAAAAAATATTTACGGTCTTTATATCAAACACATCATTATTTTCACGTAAAGGGCTCCTGACCTTCTAAGGCCACTTCTATACTTAAAACTTCTGCAAGTATAGTAATGTCCCTTCAGGGTGTGTTTTTTTTATTGACATTTTTATACCACTATAAGCCCTAGGGTAGATGCAGTTGTACTGGCAAAGAAGTGTGTTTGTTTGTATAAGGTGTGTCTACACTATGAGGGTTTGCCAGTGTAGCTAAATTGGCAAACCTTTGCTAGTGTAGATTTGGCCTGAGTATTATGTCTGAAATATAAATTCATTTTCTTTTCCTGCTGCCCTCTATCATTTCCTAAATACTGCTAACTAGTTCATCAGTCCCATTAATCAGAGCTCACCCAGGATAGATTGCTGTTCCTCTGTCTTGTTTGGATTAATTTCATTTTCATATTGGTCATCCTGATTTTCTGCATCTCCAGCAGTCTGCAGTAAATGATTCATTTGTGAAAGAGAAGTTTTTATTAGTGGGCTTGTCACCTGAATCTTAGGGAGATGGGCTGTCTATTCTCTTATTGCTTCGTATTATCTTTGGAAACAGATGTACTTGTTTGATCAATGTCTAGGTTAATACAATAAAACCGTCTTATTGGATCTGTTGATTAAATCCTACAAATTGCTAGTCAGGCACAGCCCTGTATGTAGGGGTGGTGTGGAGTCCTTTCACCCATGGAGAAGTACCGGCGGCCTTTCTGCCTCTATGGGATCCCCACTGTGCAGGGGGAATGGGTACATTGCTAAACCTCTATAAAGGGTACAGCATACACCCTCCTAGGCAGCCAGCACTGTGGCTCCACCCAGTCTCTGCCCCTCCCAACCTTCTCTGAGATACCGTTCACCCCTCGGGGAGTGATAAGGGAGCAATCCCTGTGATCCCCTGAAGCTAGGGGCTGACATTCTGCCTCACATTAGGAAGGACACACATGGTGATGGAGTGGGTAGGATGACCGCCCTAAATTAGTATAGGTTTTAATAAAAAATATTTGATCTATAGAAAATGTTAAATGACTTATGGTTTTACACAGACACACACACACAGAGACACACACACACGTTAATTAGTAACAAAAACTAAGCAAACAGTCCACATCAAAAAATGTATTCAGGGAAACATAGGTGCTGAAACAATTTTTATACAGGGGATACTGAAAACCATTGAACAAAACTATATACCCTGTATATGATGAGAATCACTTCAAACTGTCGCATCCCTCCGTTCCAGCACCTATGGAGGGAAACATAGTCCTTTTTCCTGTTTGTGAATGTCCACAGACTGATTTTTTACAAATTTATTTTCTATTCAGAATTGTTCAATGAATATTCTGGGCGAACAAATGTCTGCGTATAGATTGTTCCTGGACTGTCTGCAGCACATGTAAATTCAAGTGTTCCAATATTTGAGCTCTGTGATTGGTCACTTAAATCTCATGTAATTATTCCTGTTTCCTAATTGGATGGCATGACCTTTATAAAATACTTTATGCTTCCACCCAAAATGATTTTTTATTTTATGATTGAGTCTTAGCTCTGGGTGTGAAACTCTTACTACGAGCATTCATACAGCCAGAACTTTGCTTGTATGAATATCTGTAAATGCTGAATAAGAATGGGTGCAGGCATGGGCCCTGATTTTTAAAGGCATTTAGGAACTGCCATGCTCAGTGTTGCAATGCCTAAGTGTCATTTTCAAAAGGCACTTAGAAGCCTAATTCTCTTTTAGCTGTCTATGGGATTTTGGTTCCTAAGTGTCTAAGTCCCTTTTTGAAATGACACTAAGGCTTCTAACCAAGTTAGGTTGCTGAGTGCAGCAGTGCCAAAATACCTGTAAAAATTTGGGCCATGTTATGGTTTGTCAAACTGAAGTTGGAGAAATGTTTGTGAATAACTTCCCTCACTGCTCACCCAGCTACTCTATTTTATATAGGTTCTTTTACCAGCTACATCATGATAGTGCCTGCATGCCTTTCAGTAGCACATAAAGTGATGACAAACATCTGTCACATGTGGCTTGTCCTCTCTCTTTTGTCCTCTCTCTAGGAGGAGAACTGTATGTGTTGTTTAATGTGGCTTTTTGTCTGTTAAATGAACATGCTGTTCTAAGTTTGTTAGCAAAGTGAAGTCAGGTTGAAGAAGTGTTTCTTGCACTTGGAGCAGAAGGTGTTGAGGTTTGTGATGGTCCTTAGTTCCTGTGGGAGTTTGTTCCAGTCTTGGGCTGGCACCCAGGAAAGGTCTGTCTCCGATCAGAAAAGTTTTACTCTTATTATAGAGACTTTCACTGTTCCTAAGGAGTGGAGTTGTTGACCATAGTCTTTATCATGGAGTTTTAGGTCATCTTTTAAGTGTTTTGTGCCCATGCCATTAAGTGTTTTGAAGATAAGGACCAAAACCTTGAACTAACTTACTTGATAGTCAGTGCCAAATGTGGAAGACAAGTTTACTGTGCATCCAGTAGCCTGTGTTGCCGCGGAAATGTGCTGCAGTGTACTATTAGTACAGTTTTTGAGTATGATCAACAGGAAACAAAGGCACATAGCTGAAATTCTATGTCCCCCTACTTCCTCATGTGCAACGCTCAAGTAAAAAGATTTTGCACAGGGGAGTTCTGCAGGGGTTCCTTTGCCACAAAGTGCTCCATAATTGCAACTGTAAGCAGGGGCTCCGTGGCTCTAGCCTCATATATAAAGTGATCCCTTCCACTATAGAGCAGATGTAGGCCCTGTATATCAGTGTTCCGCAGCACATGAGGATCTGCAGGCTTGGATCAGTTGTTTGCATCCCTGCCTGTTCCTTGCTCAACACAAACACATTTGTTTTCTGCTCTGTGGCCCTTACTTAGCCATAGATTTGTGTCTATGTGCTTATAATGAGACTGAAGTTTAAGATAGGCTTGAATGTATGTGAAATACAATAGATAAGGAGTTCAAAAAAGAATCAAATCCAAGTTCTGTTGGTGTTTTTAGTAGACTCAGGTGAATCTCAACTACTGAGATCTATGCATGATCTTTGAACTGTTTGATCTGGTTTTGAGGAGGAGGGAGGGCTTGAAGGGTAGATTTTCAAAGGCACGGAGAAAGGATAAATGCTTAACTCCAACTCTCATTGAAAGCCAATGGTGGATAGGTACTAACCTGTGCCTTTTGAAAATCTCCCCGAGTTCTGAAATCTCCACTAGTGTTTAGATCTGAAATAGTTAAAAGTAAATTAATTTCTCATGTTGTTAGGCTTTGTAAAAATGTAGTTTCAAAGATACATGTCCAAAGACACATTTTTATATTTCACATTTAAGTCAAAATCTGCCTCCTCAATACTAAAATGTATCCTGCCTTTAAGAAATGAATAGTACAAAGAACCCTGACCGAGCCTGTCAGTCATTTTAAAATCCTTCATCATGAACTTCGATGTGTTTTTGTGAAGATTGAGTGACATCCATACATGCCATATTTAACAGAATTTGCAGAGTGAAATTAAAGAATGCATGTGTAAATTGGAATTGACTGCATGAACAAAAAGCATTAGCAAATTAAAAGAAAAATTATTTTAAAAAATGTTATCTCAAATACAATATGCCAGTTGCTGTTTGACTTCACTGAGTACCAATTCCCAGCATAGAAAGAAATTTATAATACAGATTTCAAAATACTTTTTCATCAAGAAAAAGATCCTTGATAATTTTCTCCAAATAAAAGGCCAGATTGTCCCTCTGACTTTAACCAGTCCTCCAGCATCTTTGTTTTTGTAACTTAAGCCATTTAGGTGTTGAGGGTGTACTGAGGTACTTAATCAGCTAAGTGACTACAAAATGATCCAAAAATATGGAAACATAATATACTGTAAATTCATTGGTATCCATTAAAATTGTTCCACACCAACAACATGACAATGCATCCCTTTTTAGCTGCTATATTATCTCCATCTTGATAAAGGTAAGACAGTAGCAACTCCTATGACGAGAGACTATGTGCTTAAATTCATATCCAGAGCTTAAATGTTACAAGATAGGAGTGGAATACAGCAAACATTTCAACTGAGAACTCCTTGGCAAGTCTCAGTCTTCACAAACAACACATCTTGGGGAGTTAGACTAATTAGTGGCTGTGCTAGGATGTCCTCATCTTTAATGAATCTTTGATAACTGCCTGTTCTAACAAAAACCTCATGAAAATTGTGCACAGATTTGGAGCATGGGGGGATTGGCTGCGTTCACTTTTCTTACTTAGTTTTGTGCTTCACAGGCTATTGGCAGACCATGTGCCCCCAAGAATAAGTTATTGTTTGTGAGGAGTGGTTACTTCTTTACAGTAGCTTTATACTATAATCATTCAAATGGTACTAGAAAGCTGGAACTGCTACTTCGATGTACTATAAGGATAAGACAAAGATTTAGAAAATAAAGCACAACATGCCTGCATCACTGTTCCATTATGGAGACCAACGTTGAGCACTAGATATTAGGAGGGAAATAGTAGATGGGGTAGGGCAATCACCAAGCATAACCAAAAGCAATACACAAGATTTTTTCAATATCTGGGTTGCACTGTTCTTTTCCTTCTTCCTTATTTATTTGGTATTAAGAGATTGGGGCCTAATTTTTCTAGGTGTTGTAAAAACACATAGTAATCGACAATGCTAACCATAATGAGTTTATAATCTAAACAAACAAGACAGATCAAGGGTAGAGAAAGGAAAGTAGTAGTAGTCTCAGTTTACAAACTGAGAACCGAGACCCAGAAATTATGCGATTTAGTCAAGGTAATGCAGGATGTCTGTGGCAGGGTTGGGAGTTGAAGCCGGATCTCCTGAGTGCCTTAATCGTAAAGCCACTCTTCCTAACACTAATATTTCCTCAAAATGGAGACATCTTATTTTTGGGACTGAAAGGTCTGTTTTGGTGATGCATTGAAATCATCTTAAATTAAAGATTGTCCCGAGAGAACATTAGTCAGACATGGTTAATTTGTACATTGCTGGTTCAAAACCTTTACTGTATGTTATGACAGCATGGGTTGCTTTTTCTATTGTATCTGTAGAGAACTATTTTAGAATGGCATCTTGGGGTGTCTATCAGGTACCAATTTTGAAACCTGGAGTTCATTATTGTGGGTCATGGCTGATACTTCTGGGGATTGTGGGAGGAAAGCATGCAGTCTCTGCTAGCGGTGATACTTCAGACAGCATAAGCTTAGAGGGGGTGGATATTCAAAACACTGGTAAGTTTGGCGTCTTCTAACTGAAGGTATCTAGTTCAGTCGGAAGAGCATGGGTGAAATGTTTTTACAACAGCCAAAATTTACAATGGAATCTGTGATGGGGTGTTCGCCCACACTGGCCCTGAAGGGGTTAATGAAGGCCTGATGGGCCAATTAACCTATTAGGCTGAAGGCTGAGAGGAAAACCCTAATTTAGGGAAAGCTCACCTGTGCAGGAGCAGGCAGGGCTTCTATAAAGTGCCTTTGGCTCTAGCAAACCTAGAGAGGGGGAAAGCCAGGAAGGTAGAATAGGGCTCAGGAAAAGGCATTAAGGTTTAGAAGGGAACAAAACTTGGCGGCTGGCTAGAGGATCCCTGAGCCACAACTTGGAATAGAGGGCAGGCCTGGGTTCCCTTGGTAGCCACTGAGGGAGTGGCACTACAAGTCAGTCAATGGTATAACTGCCTAGGACTGCTGGCAATAAAAAAGAATGTTGATACCGAGAAAGGGGAAAATGCTTAGAGTGACCTGGCTGGAGGTCTGAGTCGCAAAGAGGCAGCAGCAGCTCAGGGAACAAGAGAGGGGCTGCAGACCCAGAGAGAGAGACGGTGTGTAATTGCAGGCAGGGGTGTTGACCTGGTGAGCTATTCCCCAGAATGGCCAGGAGGAAGTGCCATTCTAGCAGTGAGTGGAGCCCTCTGTCACAGGATCTTCAGAGTAATACAGGGAAAGTTACATTCTAGAACAGTAACTGTATGTAGGTCTTGAGTGGGGCAGAGTGAGTTTTCTATTACCTGAAGTGTACATGGAGTTATAAAAAATGTGTGCTCTTTATTAAACAGTGCTAATTAAAGCACGGCAACTTCATCTGAATTATTGATCACAGCATCTACGCAAAGAAAAGAAAACCAAATACAAAGTGCTGGTGTTGGCTCCGATGTCACAATGGAGCCATTATTTTAACAGAGGAACTAGGTTTGGCAACACTGAATTTTTGAAGGTAGGCTGGGGAATTCATCTTCTCCGGCACTTGCCCTTTAGAGCATTTTCCTCCTCAGAGCCATAGATTCTCTTTCATTTCTCTGCAATATGTCTGACATGTCTACTGTGCCTTTTGCTGTTCTAATTGAGGCTTTCCAGCTAAAATGCTGGAAAATTGTGATTGTATCCATTCTTGAAGCCTTCCTGACATCTCTCATTTTACTAAGTGTCCCATGATTACCTGTCTTTTGCAGTTCACGCTTCTTATATTGCTCATCTTTATCAGATCTCACCGTGCTTTGCATGTGCCAGCTCACTGCTACATAATCATTCCCAGCTGCCTTCTTTAAGGTGTCTTTTCAGTCTGAGCTCTTGTACATCTTTTTGCAATGTCAAATAAATCCTATTCAAACAGCAGCATTTTGGGTGCTTTGTTCAACTTGCCATCCTGCCGTGCATCAAATTGCTCACCAGTTTTGACTGTGCACTTCCTTGCCACTATGTGCAGTATATTCCTGGGAGGCTGAGGTGAAGTGCATATGCAGCAAGCCTGGAATTTTGAAAATAATTGGCTAGTGACTTGCTCTCAGCCCCTGATGGTGCAGAGCAGCTGGGGATGCTATTTTTTTTTTAATCTTTCCTGCAGAATATGTAATACTGTAGTTTGAATTCCTGGGGAGCTGATCTTGAGAACAAAGAATGTATTTTCTCTTGCTGAGATGTTGAAATGGAGTGCTTTCAGGGAACAGCTGATGCTCAAAGTAGAATTCAATGAGTTATATAATTATGCATTGGCCTTTTCCAATCAATGTCATGCCATTAGATTCTAATAAAAATGCTCCTTCTTATTTTAGCACCAAAGACCCTCAATTGGCATGATGTCATGCTGTGGAAAAGTATCAATAAGCCCCTGTAGGCAACTGTAGGAATCCCAAGGGTTGTTACGTGCACCCTCCTGTTGAGTGTTAAGCTATTTTTAATATTAATGTCTTATTTATCAGGGCCTTAATGTTCAGGGTTCAGATAAGCCTTCAAAGTGTGGATGCTTATCCAGACCTATTGAGGCCTTGAGCACCCCTGCCCTCAGACAACCTCCTGTCCTCAACAGGCTCCCCTCACCTGCATCTGCTTTGTGTGGACCTGTTACCTCCTTTCTCAAATGTTCTGGGAAAGAAGCATATTTGTTTCCCCACCCTGGTGTCTTCAGTGGGGAATTCCCCCTCCCCCATTAGGGGGCCTTCAGACTCTCCCTCCCATGTGTCTGTTTCCTGGCAGTCAGTTTGACCCCTTATCTCCTCCTCCCCACCCCACCCCACCCCCCGCCCCGCACTCCCAGTGTCATGTCTCCAGGTTACCCATGCCACCACAACATGTACCCATCCTTCCTTTTTCCTCCTCTGCCTTGAGACTGTGATCTTGGGGTGAAAGGAGACTTTGGCCAACCCTTCCCTATATATGTAACATGACTTACTGCAGGGACTGGGACCAGGCTGTCTGGGCCACAATGGGACAGCTGACAAATGTATAAAGCTTTTTGCTAGTTTATTTTATTTTTCTAAGACTCCTGGACAATTAATCTGAATAACCTGCTTCCTTCAACCTTTGTTTTCCTTTTACTGTGCTACATTTAGTGAATGGGCATCTGTTCAATTTCCAGATTACACCTTTGAAGATGGTTATTCTCTCCTGTAGTACTTACTATAATTGCAATATACAGCTATTCAAATGATCCATATTTCAGTAAGGTCCTCCATGGCTTTGGTGTTTTAGCTGAGAGAATTAACTTTTCAAAACGCTTTTTACTGAGTTCAAATGATAGTTTTTATGATCAGTGCAGTAAGAGAACCCCAAAGACGGACGGTTTTGTTGAACTATTTGTTAGATTCAGTCACTCATAAAAAAGATTATTGCAACTTTCTGTACCTAGCTATGATGTCCTAAGGGGGAAATTAACTGGAATGCAAGGATGTGGCACTATGCAAACATTGACAGTTGTGGACAGACCACATGCACTCCCTGTGTGGAGTGGGACTGCCTATGAGTTCCACAAAAGCCAGCGTGGAGGGAGGTGATGTGCTGCTGAATCCAGTACTATAGAATCATAAAAATGTAGGGCTGGGGGGGGCTTTGAGAGGTCATCTAGTCCATCCTCCTGCACTGAGATGGGACCAAGTAAACCTAAACCATCCCTGACAGGTGTTTGTCTAACCTGATCTTAAAAGTCTCTAATGATGTGGATTCCACAACCTACTCTTGGATGCCTATTCCAGTTCTTAACTATAGTTAGAAAGTTTTCCTACTATCTAACCTAAATCTCCCTTGCTGCAGATTAAGCCAATTACTGCTTGTCCTATCTTCAGTGGATTCTTTTTATAACAGCCCTTAACGTATTTGAAGACTGTTTCTTTTCTCAAGACTAAACAAGTTATTTTTCAGTTTTCCAGTATAAAGTACCAAGAATTTTAGTCACGCAAAAGGGTGCAATTAGTGCTAAGATTGGTTGGGTTATTTTGGTTGCCAAGATTTGTTTAAAACATCTCCAAGAATCCAGACAATATTGGGAGGAAAACTGGAATCTGAAAGGCTGTTAGTCACAAATTAATTAAATGAGGGATTTGTTGGCAACTTGTCTGTTAATCATCATATCCTGTTATGACAGATACGTTTTACAGCAAGTGAAGAGCATTGGAAGCATCATCGTTTCTGTTACGATGCTCAATTCTGCAGCAGATTTTCATAACTCTAGGCTGAGCTTGTAAGGAAATGTTTTTTTCTATGAATTTTTTTTCCAAAAATGAAGTTTTAGTTTTCATCTAAAATTCTTGGAAAATGTGCTGGTTTTTGACAAACTCAAATTCACCATGAAAATTTTTTTCATTAGGATTTTCATTTAGTCAAAACAGCCATTTTCCAGAACTCCAGAAAACATTCTCTGATAGAAAAATGTTGACTCTCTAACAGTAGGACTTACTGCAGTAGCTGTGAGAATCTCCAGTAGCCCTTGCTGTGTATCATACAGGGTGGGATATTTGTTGTAAATCCATGGCTTGCTTTTATTTTGGAATTGGTGCCTATTGAAAGGAAGTGGAATGACAGCTCTCAGGTTGTGATACTGAAGTTCTCCATCTGTTCACAGAATAGCTAGTAGATACCAATGTATCTTTACTCTAACCTTCAGGGACCACCCCTAGCATTGAGAGGGTAATTTAGTCTTTTCAGCCCATTCATTCATTGACGCTGCAGAGACTGCCAACAAAGCTAACAATTAATGCGAATTGTGGTAGGTGTTTTTATGTGGACACCTGTCCCTGAGGAACTAGGCTGAAGTAACTCATTTCACTGTTTCAGAAGCCATCAGAATCCTGCTGGAGCAGCAGTGTATATAGTTGGGTAAACCATTTTAGGGGCCTCACTGAAACTGTATAGTTCCTTCATATTGCATATGGCATGTAAAGAGCAAATGCACAACACTAACAGACATCAGACACTAGCAACCTTTAATAACTCCAGCATGGGCTGGGTTCACACCAGCAGTGTTGAGTTGAAAGGCTCCATATTGTTACCTCAAATCATCTAGTTCCCTATGAAATGCATGTTCATTAAAGCACACATTTAGATTAGGGCTGAGTAGCACTAGCAATCTTACCTAACACAATCCATAGAAGGCTTTTGTTTCCGTTCAGAAAAATGAGCTCCTCTTTACTGTTCTCTAATATAAACCATATATGCATTAATTTGCCAACTATTCATCCGATCCAAATTTAGAGCCAAAATCTACCCCACCCCTACAATTTTCATTGAAATCAATGTGAGTTGCATGCACATATCTAAGGGCAGAAATTGGCCTGGAGAATCGGTCTGGTCCACCCATGAAATGTTCAGACTGTTTAATTGAAAGAATCCCTCTGATAGGTGGAAGGCTATACAGTTTTAAAATGTAGCATTGGATTGGACATTTAAATGACTGGAAATGAGTATACATGTTTGAGGTTTCACAGTTATACTGTATCTTTTTGCTAATAAAACTAATGGAAAATAATGGAGAATAGTTTATTAGCATATGAAAATATGTAAAGTTAATTATGCCTGATTATAGAGCTTGTGGGGATTATTTGGCAAATCAAATAAAGACTCTAAAGAATCTCTACAGAGATGAATGTTATAACTGTGTAACCAAAATGATATATTTAATTTAATGTATAAACACTGTGCTCCATTAACAAACAAACAGGATGATTGAATATGACTAATGTCAAAATCAACCTCCACAAGGGCAAATATTTACTTAGGATTAAAGTCAAAATTTCAGCTGCATGGAGGCCAAAATAAACAAAATCCAAAACCTGGATATAGTCTAATTGTATCAGGAACAATAGTTTGGATCATTTTTGCTTCAACCAGTCGATGTACTGTATAAAATCCCAGAAGGTGTAATAGCGCCAAGGATTTATGCTTGGAGGGACATCCTGTTTTCAAACACTAAATAATGGGAAACACTTGAAAAACATCACAACCCTTAAAATCAAGAGACGGTGGGGAAAAATTTGCACTTTGGAGGCATAGGCAGAAAACCCATAATTATCACTATGAGCCTAATGCATCTGTAGTATTGTAACAACTAGAAACCAAACAATACAGCTATAGTTATGTGCAGGGGTGCAGAGAACCAACACTTATAAGCATTAGGCTCCAGTGATATACAAGCAAGTCTTAGGATAAAAGATAAGAAACGTAGAATTCTATTGCTCTTCTCACATACAATCTTCTTTCATTTTCTTGAAAACTAACTCTGAATGCAATCTGTGGAGATGAATCACTGCTATGTAACTATAACAGTATGAATACCCTAACAGGAAAGCAGTAAAAGAGATTTTCTTAGCAAACCTGGTTGAACCGAAAAAACTTAATATTTGAGAAGTGAAGTCTGAATCTTTTTTCTTTTAAATCTTCCTTGTATCCCTATAATTCTAAGCAGGAAAGACTGCTAAATAGAGTTAAGTATTCTGGTGAAAGAAACATTTGTGAACGTACCTGGCTACCAGCCAAATGTTGGAGTCTAATGCACTGTCGCATGTGACATGTTAATGCTCTTAAAAGCAACCTGGACAAGTCTTATTAGTTATGTTTCTGGCCTCTACATGAATTACACTGGAGAGTCCTTACTGTTCTGCAGATCTAAAAAAATAAACAAAATAAGATTTGTTTGAAAAAAAACAACTGTCACTCAATAATACTGCATAATTTCTTCTGCTGTATTTATTCAGTCAACACCCGAGTCCCTCAGTCTTTTCTCTTTATATTCAGAGGTCCCTAGGCTTATAATCCACTTGGCAACAAAATGTAGTTGACTAATTACTTTGAAGTGCAGTTGGGAAGTAAAGTGGTTGATTAAAAGATGATGCTAGGTGGCTATTGTCTGTGACTCATGAGAGAACAATAGTCAGAAAACATCCCTTTCGGAGGGTGTTAGCCACTACAGTTTTCATTTCTGATCTACAAACTATATATAAAATACATATATCTTTCATTCTTTGTAGTAAGAAAAATAACAGAGGGCCAACTTCATAGATGGATAACAAGCTGACTCTGACCAAACAGTGAATCAGATTGTGGGCTGTGCTTTCATGAAGGCAGGGGGGGAGAAAAGGACACAAAGCGTGCACAGCCTGCCCAAGAGCCAGCCACTATTGCAGTCTGTTCCTGAAGCCCAGTCCCTCCCCAAGCACCTCGTGTGACATTAATGCTCAACAGCACTGCCCCTAACTTAGGCCATTGCCACAATTTGGATTAGTGTACACAGGCTCACAAATTCACCTTCCTCTGCAGCATGGGGCATGGGTCACTTGCAAGTTTAAACTAGTGTAAATGGTGGATTCTCTGTAACTTGAAGTCTCTTAAATCATTATTTGAGAACTTCAGTAACTCAACCAGAGATTAGGTGTCTATTACAGGAGTAGGTTGGTGAGGTTCTGTGGCAATGTGTAGAGTATATGATCATGATGCTCCCTTCTAACCGTAAAGTCTATTGGAGTACTATGAGGCAAAAAGTTAGACTGTATGGCTGGCATACGTTGATATAATTTCTGGTCATCTGACTCCTGCATAATTGGGAGTGCATAATTTAGAAAAGGAACCTTCCAGACCACAAGTAAATGAAGCACTCGAGTAAAATTAGTGTCATTGGAGATAACAGGCCAGGGCCATAGGTGTTAAATATTCACATACCTCTGTTGGCTCAGTGGAGCTACACTGATTTACACCATCTGAGAATATGCTTCATTGGGAGGGAAAATTGGTTTAAAAACAACTGAAGACAAGAGTTGGCTGAGAAGATGTAAAGAAAGGAGGAATAAGGAAATTGGGTGATGTCAACAGAACATAAAAAGCAAGAGGAGTGGATGCTATTCAAGTAGATTGGACTTTCCTAAATAGATTAGAACTCCTATTTATGAGATTAAATATCAACACTTAAATCAAACTAGCATTTCCTCCCCACTCATAAGAGGTGTTGAATTTTAAACTGAGTTAGGGCTTAATCCAGCTCACACTGAAGTCCACAGAAACTCCCATTGACTTCAGAAGGAGTTGGATTGGGCCCTGGACCCTTGATGTGTTTCAAGTTATTGAATTATAGCTTTAATATTAATTACTGTCTCCTTAAAGGTGGATGGTGGGAAGCAGCCTGACATTTGACTAACTTTTTCTCTAGCCAATCAGTTTGAATGTGGGGAATGGGCACAGGAAAAATGGTGGTAATGGGAAACAAGTAAGGTTCAATGCAGTGGTAAATATGAAGCAGTAAGTAGCACATGACATCCTCAGAAGGATCCAGTATAGCTGTAGCATGTTGGTTCTAGGATGTTAGAGATACAAGGTGGGTGAGTTTACACATAGCTCTTCTTCAGGTCTGGGAAAGGTACTCCAAGCATAACAGAAAGCTTGTCTCTCACCAACAGAAGTTCATTCAATAAAAAATATTACCTCATCTTCAGAAGAAAGCATACAGCAAGGTGGCAAAACCAGATGACTCACGCAGTTAAGTAGGCTACCCATGGTGATAGTTTTAAACCTATTTCCTAACAAAGTTTCAGAAAACCCTAACAAGGCAAGGCAACTGGACAACATAGCCACAGATGTTATGCCGACAAGTGCAATGTAATGCATGTTGGAAGGAACAATTTGAACTTCTCATCTATGTTAATCAGAGTTGGATTACCCAATATGCAGACTAAGCATGTGCTTAGGGCACCAGCAAAGCAGAGGGCACCAAAAACAATGAGGTTTGGGGTTTTTTTGGAAAAAATATGATATTTTAAAAAAAGCATCAAAGTAGTCATCATGGAGAAAAATCAGAACTTTGTTAGACTTCCTTACACTCCACTACACCCTCTTCCCCCTTTTTTCTGTTCTTTTTATTACTTATCCCCACCTAAACCAGGGGGGCATCCTACTAATGTAGATCGAAATAATGCGAGGAAATCAGATCCTGTCATGTATTGCAATAAATTTGCTTTATTATTCATTTTTTTCTTTCTTATTTATATATATATATATACACACACACACAAAAATAGTGTATGTTGTGTAATTTTGGGGTTTTTTTAAGTTCAGATAACTGAGATAAGGGGCAGGATGAAACGTAACCAACTGAGTGGAGCACAGAAACATAAACTGGCAGAAGAAAAGAAACAAAAAACTAGTGAAATGTTTCAAAGTGAATCCATCAGAAGTAACATCTTCTCTCAGTAGCACAGACATCGTTCCAAAACCTGTAAGTGTTTCAGAGACTGACCCTTCTTCTGTTGGTGAAACAAACACCATTCCAGAACATGTGGATGTGTCAGAGACTGTAATTGATCATCCTACTCTGGTGGTAAAACAGACCTTGTTCTAGAAGGTGTGGATGTGTCAGAGACTGAACCTGCTCATAGATTTATAGATATTAAGGTCAGAAAGGACCATTATGATCATCTAGTCTGACCACCTGCACAACGCAGGCCACAGAATCTCACCCACCCACTCCTGCAATAAACCTCTCACCTATGTCTGAGTTACTAAAGCCCTCAAATTGTGTTTTAAAGACTTCAAGGAGCAGAGAATCCTCCAGCAAGTGATCCGTCCCCCATGCTACAGAGGAAGGCGAAAAACCTCCAGGGCCTCTGCCAATCTGCCCTGGAGGAAAATTCCTTCCCGACCCCAAATATGGCGATCAGCTGAACCCTGAGCATATGGGCAAGATTCACCAGCCACATACCCAGGAAAGAATTCTCTCTTGTAACTCAGATCCCACCCCATCTAACATCCCATCACAGGCCATTGGGCCTATTTACCATGAATATTTAAAGATCAATTAATTGCCAAAATCATGTTATCCCATCATACCATCTCCTCCATAAACTTATCGAGTCTAATCTTAAAGCCAGATAGGTCTTTTGCCCCCACTGCTTCCCTTGGAAGGCTGTTCTAAAACTTCACTCCTCTGATGGTTAGAAACCTTCGTCTAATTTCAAGTCTAAACTTCCCAATGACCAGTTTATATCCATTTGTTCTTGTGTCCACATTGGTACTGAGCTTAAATAATTCCTCTCCCTCTCCGGTATTTATCCCTCTGATATATTTATAGAGAGCAATCATATCTCCCCTCAACCTTCTTTTAGTTAGGCTAAACAAGCCAAGCTCCTTGAGTCTCCTTTCATAAGACAGGTTTTCCATTCTTTGGATCATTCTAGTAGCCCTCCTCTGTTTCAGTTTCAATTCATCCTTCTTAAACATGGGAGACCAGAACTGCACACAAAGTATTCCAGGTGAGGTCTCACCAGTGCCTTGTATAACGGTACTAAAACCTCCTTATCTCTACTGGAAATACCTCGCCTGATGCATCCCAAGACCGCATTAGCTTTTTTCTTGACCATATCACATTGGCGGCTCATAATCATCCTGTGGTCAACCAATACTCCAAGGTCCTTCTCCTCTTCCGTTATTTCTAATTGATGCGTCCCCAGTTTAAAACTAAAATTCTTGTTATTAATCCCTAAATGCATAACCTTACATTTCTTACTATTAAATTTCATCCTATTACTATTACTCCAGTTGACAAGGTCATCCAAATCTTCCTGTATGATATCCCGGTCCTTGTCTAAATTGGCAATACCTCTTAGCTTTGTATCATCCGCAAACTTTATTAGCACACACCCACTTTTTGTGCCAAGGTCAGTAATAAAAGGATTGGTCCCAAAACCAATCCCTGAGGAACTCCACTGGTAACCTCCCTCAAGCCTGACAGTTCACCTTTCAATATGACCCGCTGTACTCTCCCTGTTATCCAATTCCTTATCCACCTTTCAATTTTCATATTGATCCCCATCTTTTCCAATTTAACTAATTCCCCATGTGGCACGGTATCAAATGCCTTACTGAAATCTAGGTAAATTAGATCCACTGCGTTTCCTTTGTCTAAAAAATCTTTTACTTTCTCAAAGAAGGAGATCAGGTTGGTTTGGCACGATCTACCTTTTGTAAAACCATGTTGTATTTTGTCCCATTTACCATTGACCTCAATGTCCTTAACTACTTTCTCCTTCAAAATTTTTTCCAAGACCTTGCATACTACAGATGTCAAACTAACAGGTCTATAGTTACCTGGATCACTTTTTTTTCTCCTTTTTTAAAAATAGGAACTATGTTAGCAATTCTCCAGTCATGCGATACAACCCTGAATTTACAGATTTATTAAAAATTCTTGCTAATGGGCTTACAATTTCATGTGCCAATTCCTTTAATATTCTTGGATGAAGATTATCTGGGCCCCCTGATTTAGTCCATTAAGTTGTTTTGAGTTTCGCTTCTACCTCAGATATGGTAATATCTACCTCCATATCCTCATTCCCATTTGTCACCTCACCATTATCCCTAAGATCCTCTTTAGCCTTATTAAAGACTAAGGCAAAGTATTTCTTTAGATTTTGGGCCATGCCTGGATTATCCTTGACCTCCACTCCATCCTCAGTGTTTAGCGGTCCCACTTCTTCTTTCTTTGTTTTCTTCTTATTTATATGGCTATAGAACCATTTTACTATTGGTTTTAATTCCCTTTGCAAGGTCCAACTCTACTTGACTTTTAGCCTGTCTCACTTTATCCCTCATGCTGTAAATAATAGGAGAAAAGATCCTGGTATGTGAGTTGATTTCATTACCAATGATTACTGGATAGATCATGGACCAAATGGCTGTCAACACCACACTGGGCCATTTGAGAAATCACATCGGACTTTTACCAATGGCAAACAAGATATTGTCCACAAAAAATATTTTTTGGCATGAAAGCGAATGGTGAGAAATACACTCTAGAATGGCTACTGTATTCACCATCAGCAGGGTCTGTGTACTGTTTTGTTTGCAAACTTTTTGCATATAAACCTTCAAATCCCAGTTTGCTGTAGATGAATTTAGTGATTGGCAGAATACTGTTTTAATTTAACAACATGAAAATAGCACTAATCACAGAGATTCAATGCTGACATATTTAAATCTAAGACAGGGCTTTGGATTGATACAAAAATTGGAAGAACAAATTAAAGGGGAGCATGAATACTGGCAACATGTCTTGCAGCGTGTTATAGCTGTTGTTCAAACATTAGCTGAATGTGGTCTGCCTTTCCGGGGATCAAATGACACATTTGGATCATTGCAGAATGGAAATCCCTTGGGATTGTTAAACCTTGTGGCTCAGTTTGACCCATTTTTAGTAGGCCATATCTCAAAATATGGGAATGCTGGCAAAGGTAACCCATCATACTTATCCAAGACAGTATGTGATGAACTCATTGGTCTAATGAGTGACAAAGTTTGTTCAACTATTGTGGATGAAATAAATACTGCCGGGTACTTCAGTTTATCTGTCGACTCTACACCTGATCTTTCACATATGGATCAATTGAATATTGTACTAAGATATGTGTCTCCCACAGATGGAAAACCAGTTGAACGATTTATAACGATTTATAACATTCCTCAATTTGAAAAGCCACACTGCTGAAGAAATGGCAAATCAAGTACTGCATTATCTGTGCCAAGTTTGCAAAAGAGATTTCTCAAAGTGCAGAGGTCAATCTTACGACAATGCTGCCAGCATGTCAGGGCGTTATCAAGGAATGCAGAAGAAGCTTTTAGAAACGAACAAATATGCCATATTCATACCATGTGCTGCACACTCTCTCAATCCTATTGGCAGCAGTGCTGTTGATTGTTGTCCAGTGGCAGTAAGTTGTTTTTTTTTGTTTGTTTGGTTTTTTTTCCCCTCAACAGTCCAGTTACTTTATACATTTTTCTCTGCCTCAACACACTGAGGGGCAGTTCTTAAAACATATTTGGGCAATGATCGTGTGTTGAAACCTCTTTCTAATACTCACTGGGAGGCACATGCAGTGGCAACAAATGCAATTCTGGAGTCCTACTGAAAGATTGTTGATGCATTAGAAAGTATAGCTGAAGACCAATCGCAAAAGGGAGAAACTATACGAGAGGCAGAAAACATTGCAAACAAGATGCAAGAACTAGTGTTTGTATTCATGTTGACCATGTGGAATGAAATTTTACAACACTTTTACCACACAAGTCAAGCTCTCCAAGAAAAAGAATTGGATTTGAAAACCGGTGCAGACCTCTGTCAATCATTAGCAGACCACTTACACGCTTTGAGGAATGATTTTGAAAGATTTGAAGACCTATCAAAAGATATCTTGCCTGATACTAACTACAAAGAAGCCCAGTCCGCAAGAGAATCAGGAAAAAACAAGCAAATGATAGCAGTGCAATAGAAACAGCATTGAATCCTAGAGACCAATTTCATATATCTACTTACTACGCTATAATTGATACACTTGAACCTCATATGAAGAGGAGAGGTGAAGTGTACAAAGAAGTATCAAGTAGATTTTCTCTTCTAAACAATATGGACTTATCTATGCACTATAAGGTGGGTAGAAAGCTGGCTAGATTGTCGGGCTCAACGGGTAGTGATCAATGGCTCCATGTCTAGTTGGCAGCTGGTATCAAGTGGAGTGCCCCAAGGGTCGGTCCTGGGGCCGGTTTTATTCAATATCTTCATAAATGATCTGGAGGATGGTGTGGATTGCACTCTCAGCAAATTTGCGGATGATACTAAACTGGGAGGAGTGGTAGATACGCTGGAGGGGAGGGATAGGATACAGAAGGACCTAGACCAATTGGAAGATTGGGCCAAAAGGAATCTGATGAGGTTCAATAAGGATAAGTGCAGGGTCCTGCACTTAGGACGGAAGAACCCAATGCACAGCTACAGACTAGGGACCGAATGGCTAGGCAGCAGTTCTGCGGAAAAGGACCTAGGGGTGACAGTGGACGAGAAGCTGGATATGAGTCAGCAGTGTGCCCTTGTTGCCAAGAAGGCCAATGGCATTTTGGGATGTATAAGTAGGGGCATAGCGAGCAGATCGAGGGACGTGATCGTTCCCCTCTATTCGACATTGGTGAGGCCTCATCTGGAGTACTGTGTCCAGTTTTGGGCCCCACACTTCAGGAAGGATGTGGATAAATTGGAGAGAGTCCAGCGAAGGGCAACAAAAATGATTAGGGGACTGGAACACATGAGTTATGAGGAGAGGCTGAGGGAGCTGGGATTGTTTAGTCTGCAGAAGAGAAGAATGAGGGGGGATTTGATAGCTGCTTTCAACTACCTGAAAGGGGGTTCCAAAGAGGATGGCTCTAGACTGTTCTCAATGGTAGCAGATGACAGAACGAGGAGTAATGGTCTCAAGTTGCAGTGGGGGAGGTTTAGATTGGATATTAGGAAAAACTTTTTCACTAAGAGGGTGGTGAAACACTGGAATGCGTTACCTAGGGAGGTGGTAGAATCTCCTTCCTTAGAGGTTTTTAAGGTCAGGCTTGACAAAGCCCTGGCTGGGATGATTTAACTGGGAATTGGTCCTGCTTTGAGCAGGGGGTTGGACTAGATGACCTTCTGGGGTCCCTTCCAACCCTGATATTCTATGATTCTATGATTCTATGATCTGACTAACAATATTCACAAAGTTCCCAAAAACTAGTTGACTCATACCCTGTTGACTTGAACATGAATCTCTGTGGAGAAGTACGGCAGTTATATGTTATATAGTACGCCACTGTTATATGTGCGCAAAGTTTAACGAAACAGGAAAAATGAAATTCAGTCACATTGATCTTCATGACACACTATTGAAAGACGGAATACAATGTGTATTTCCAAATGTAGAGATTGCACTGCGTATTTTTCTAACATTGATTACTAACTGCTCCGCAGAATGCTCTTTTTCTCAGCTTCAAAGAATAAAAAACCCTCAGAGAACAACAATGTGTCAGGACAGACTTGATTCACTTTCCCTATTGTGTATGGAAGTGGACATGCTTCGTTGAGTCAGCTTCGATGAATTTATCCAGAATTTTGCAATCCGATTTTGCAATCAGAAAATCTAGAAAGAAGCTATTTTAATTTTAGCATAGTATTCAACACCAGGGTTGAATTTATCGCAGTATATTGTGCAGCAGATTTGCTGCACCACCAAACACTTACCAGTGATCGTCTTGCCTGCATTTCTTGATGACAATAATATAAAGCCATTAGAAGGTGCTGTTGAAGATCTCAAACTTTAATTATAAAATAAGTGAAGCATTTTTGGAGGACAAGCTTTAATGTCTTTTTACAATGGTGATAAAAGGAAAATAAACCTGAACAGAGTTGTTGCTGATCAGTGTAAAGACATTTATCCAAAATGTACAGTAATTTGAGAAAAATGAGCGAGAGAGAAAGCAGATAGCAAAAGATACAAAAAAGTTACTCATCCATTCGTAAAATCTGTGCTGTTAGCATCATTTTAAGTCATTATATTCATCTGCTCTAATATTGGTTCTAAATATCCTCATCTAATTTAAGAGCCACTGGGTCTATTTAAAATAACTGCAGTTTTGTCCATTTTTCTGGGTGTTTTTAAGTGGAAATTCTGTATTAAAATAGATAAAGGTCTGAAAGGTGATACAGATAAAGTAGCCAAAGCTGGCCATTTTGATACAGGTTTTCCTTTTTAATAGCCATGTTTGTATAGTTGTTGGATTTGAGGGCATAGAATTATCAAGCCACAGGTATTTCATTCTTTTAAACCTCTTCACCAGTAGTCTCTCAGCTAGTTAGACAGTTTAAAGGCAGAGATAGGAAACCTGAGCTAAGGGTAGGGTCTGGCTTCATTCTAATCTAACACAAACCAAATTACTCGAGCTGATAATGCACAATGAATATTAAATCACATGAAGTGATATGTAGTATTTTTGTGACTGCCTAGAAAAGTCCATTGGCTGCATGGACTTTTCATAGCTCTCTCCCATGGTGATAGCTTGAAGCTGGCTCCTTCACTGCAGCAAGACCTAGCTGTGACAGGGTTGGGGTAACCCCATCTGGTGTGGGGAAAGTGCGCTCCATCCCCCTTAGGGGGTGGGTGTAAGTAGCCTGCATTTGTCTCTCTGGCAAAAGTCAATATACTCTCCCCTATTAGCAGGGCAACAAGGCCTAGAAGCCAAAGTCCACAGATTCATCCCCATCATCAAGGCAGTAAGGCCGAGCTGCCCAAGTCAACAGCTTTGCCCCTGTTAACTGGGCAGTACGCCCTAGTGGCCTCAGTCATGGAAGGGGGGCACTATGCACAACAAGCCGGGGCGGGGGAGGGTGGCAGCCCAGGCCCAGCAGCCTGAGCGCTCCCTCTCCACCAGGCCCCAGCCCCAGGGCCCTGGTAGTGGCAAGAGTGCTTGCCACTGAGTTAGCAGGGGGACCCAACTGAAACACACTGATTCAGTGGCCCAGTTAGTGAACCAGAACTTTATCAAATTCTCCCAGGTAACCACTGTTGCCATCTGGGCATCTTCACTGTCCCCAGAGACTCCAGAATCTGTGGGGCCTCTGTGGATGCCCTGGTATCTGCCTGGGTTGCACCATTTCCAGCTCCCACGGGCTCAGGCTTTGGCTGATCCTCAGCTGGCACCTGCAGCATGCATCCTTCCTGTCTAAAGATCAGCCCACTAAACTAAGCTGCTCCCTTTTATACTAGTGCATTTGGAGCATGCCCAGTAGAGTTGAGGGGGGGTGTGGTTTCCTCAGCCCACAATGTTGGGTTAACCCTTCCCTGTCCAGTGTGGGGCGAGTGTGCCCCATCACATTAGCTATAAGCCATAAATCATAAAGTAAGGTCATTTTCATTGTCCCCATTTTACAGATGGGGAAACGGAGGCACAGAGCTGTAAAGTGATTTGCCCAAGGTCACTCGCACATCCGTAACAGAGCCATGAATAGAACCCAGGTCTCCTGTGTCCCAATCCAGTGCTCTAGCCACTACTATTGAAGGAAAATAAAATGGAAATAACTTCATTCAAGTTAGAAGTTTCCAGTGAGAGCTTCACCCCTCAGCTTCATGAGGTAAGGGTGGGGAACTCCACCTTCATTTAATTATACAGATTGAATCCTTTAACAATTTACTGTTTAGCTTCCCCATGGATCACTGCGCCGCTTACAGACTTTGTGTTGACTGCCAGCCAGATACTCAACCAAATCTTGGCTTGTGTACACTCCTATTTTCCACTGATTACTTAAGACTCAAATAAAAATACTGACCATCCAACTTGAAAGTTTTGAGTAGTATTCCTTTAAAAAATAACATTACATGCACTTTAACTAAACCTCAGAATTCTTGAACAACATTTTTTAAAACAACAATTTGTAAAATGTCTTGACCTCATGTCATTCTGTACCAGCATCTGTTTTCATCAGTCACATTGATCCATATTATGTGAAAAACATAACAGGACAGTGAAGAGATTTTAAATAGGTAGCTCAGAAGGCTGATAAAGGACTACAGATATTTGCACTTTTAAGGCACTTTTTTGAATTCATTCTGGATGGATGAGGCATGCTCTATGTGGTCCACAGGTGGGAGATAAGTTTCTTCTAAGGCCTGTTGTTTTCTCTAATGGCCCTTTAACCTGAATGGGCCCTTCCCAGCCAGCCATCAAGACAGAGAGCCTTTTGCCTAGTGGGCATTCCCCAGGTGTAAACACATTTGAAATACAGATACATCATCAAGATTCCTAACTTCAGATACAAATATTATACATGCATATAAATAGGAAAATCATATTCAGCAAATCATAACCTTGTCAATGATATCTCACATGACCTATGTTGCATAACATCATAACTGTCATCGTATCATAATATCACTATGAAGAATATGAGGTGCAGTGTCACAATGTCATTTTTTATCAATATAAAATAGTATGCACAAAGACTGATCTCAGATGGACTTTCCCAAACATTTCAATCCAAGCACACTGGTTTAAATAAAAACAAGTTTATTAACTACAGTAAGAAAGATTGTAAGTGATTACAAGTAATGAGGCATAAAAGTCAGAATTGGTTACAAGAAAACAAATAAAATTCAACTAATACCTAAATTAACAAGCTAAGTGGATTCAAAGCAAAAGTCTCTCTCATCACATGTTTTTAGCAGTCTTAGTGGCTGAATCTTTCAGTCAAGATTCCCTACCTCAGTCCAATTATGCTTCCTTTGTTGTCACTGTCATGAGTAGAGATGGAGGGGGAGAGAACTTGGGGTATCTGTACCCCATTATTATACTTTTCCTTGTCTTTAAGAATCATCTTTAGTTGTGGAGACAAGAACTTCTAGTTGTTTCTTTGCCAAGATGTAAATATCTTGCTCTCACCTTTTTCCTGCCAAAGAATGGCCACTTAGCCAGCTGATGGTTCATCTGATATCTGTGACACCTGGCAGAGGCATCAGTTTGCTTTTTGTCTCTAATGAACTGGTGTGTGGCTGCTTCCCTAGATTTGGAATATGACTTAGTAACATCATACAGTAGACTTATAACTTTACATACAATGTTGCCACACATATTTTACCAGGACAATAATGATCAGCAAATTATGAGTTTTCAAATGATACCTTACAAGGTATAATTTATACAAAATGTATCATAGTTTTGAAAAAAGTGTGAACATAAGGTTACAGACTGTCAGTTGCCTTCTATGACTTTCCTCAAATAGTTGGGTTTTTTCACTAACAGCTTTCATCCCTTTCCTTTTATTTAGCTGTGATTGTGTCCTTTCTTTATTTTGTCATGTCACTCCAACAGTACAAAGTTTTAATCAATTTTAAGTGTGTTTCCTTGGCTAATTGTTTTTCCACACTGATTTAATTAGTTTGTGTTTAAAATGTTACCAAGTCCTATGTAACTATTCAGTGGTGAATAGAAAACCTGTTGTTCTAGATCATGTGTTATGTGTCTCTCTTTATGGCTTGGGAGTATATAACACTGTTTTCTCAGTCAGGCACTCTTTCCCTAAAATGATTTTCACAGCCTGCATTTTGTGTGCAGGCGAGCAGACATGTGCTGTTTTTCAGTGTAAGCGCCTGTTTTGCCAGGCTGCTCTCCTCTCCCTTCCCTGCTGGAACTCTGAATTGTTGAACTTTTGAACTGCTGAAGCAAAAAGGAAACGAGCATTTGTGCTGCATTTTTTTTTTTAGAAAAGTTGTCTAGGGAAACAAAAACCAACAGAGAAACACTGTCCCGTTGGTTAAAGAGCTGATGGTAAATAAGAGCCTTTTCTCTCAAGCTTCTATTCTCTTCCTCATTGTCTCAGTTATGCATGACTCTCTATATAAGTTTCCTGTCTGTTGCTCAGTATTTTTTCTATTTCATTTTGACTTGTGAAAACTCGAATAATGTCTGCCAGGTATTCCATTAAAAGACTGACACTCAGGATATAGAGCTTAAACCATTGCCTAAACTAACTGTTGTAAGATTCTGATGATCTAGCCCATTTCTGATGAGTCACGCATGCTACAAAGATTATAATAGTCTGTAAGGAACTGGAAAGGTAGCAGGCTGAATTAGGAGCTTATGGAGTTTGTTGGGGAAAAGAAACAAAATAATTCATTTGTACAGTAATGTTCGTTCTTTATCCAAGCCTGCAAATAACCAATCATTTTAGGAAATCAGCCTATTTGCTGATGTGGTGTTATTTATTATTTGTACTAAAATATATATTTTAAATATATGATGTCCTTTCTATTATATGTCAGCCATAACCTCCATAAAATTAGGTCAGACTGATAGTCTGACCTCAGAATGCTATGCTGCTAGAATGCAGCAGACAGAAAAGATTAAATGAAATGTTAGTCCAAGCTCATCCTATTATTAGGGCCCTACCAAATTCACAGCCATGAAAAACACATCATGGACCGTGAAATCTGTATAGTATAGGGTAAAAGCACATAAAGGACTAGATTTCACGGGGGAGACCAGCGTTTCTCAAATTGGGGGTCCCGACCCAAAAGAGAGTTGCGGGGCATTGCAAAGTTATTTTAGGGGAGTCACAGTATTGCCACCCTTACTTCTGTGCTGCCTTCAGAGCTGGACAGCTGGAGCGTGGCGGCTCTTGGCTACATGTCCAGTTCTGAAGGCAGCACCCCACCAGCAGCAGCGCAGAAGTAAGGGTGGCAATACCATACTATGCCACCCTTTCTTCTGCCCTGCTGCCTTCAGAGCTGGGCAGCCAGAGAGTGAGGGCCCAGCTCTGCAGGCAGAAGAGCAGAAGTAAGCGTGGCAATAACATACCATGCATCCTTACTTCTGTGCTGCTGCTGGCGGCGGCTCTGCCTTCAGAGCTGGACTCCTGGCCAGCAGCCACCGCTCTCCAGCTGCCCAGCTCTGAAGACAGCACCGTTGCCAGCAGCAGTGCAGAAGTAAGGGTAGCAGTACCATAACATGCCCTACAATAACCTTGTGACACCCCCCCCCCCACACACACACACACACAACTCCTTTTTGGGTCAGGATCCCTATAATTACAAAAGCATGACATTTCAGAAATCATGGAAATGTACTATGTTTAAAATCCTATGACCGTGAAATTGACCAAAATGGACTGTGAATTTGGTAGGGCCCCACCTATTATCATATTAAGATGAATGCATGAGGAATTCTAATCTAGTAGTTTACTTACTTTATAAACAGATTTTTGATGGATTTCTTCTCACTTGACCTAAACATAGCCCAGAACTTCTTGCATGCCTTCTTCAGAATGATGTCCACATTTGATGAGATATTACATCTTTTAAAAGGCGAACCGAAAAGAGAAGTTATGCCCTCATTTCTTAGGTGAAAAAAGCATGGATTCAACTTAACTCAACAAATCCTGGATCGGCCACAGAGGGCATCCTTTTAGGTTTATTTAGTGAAGCTGCAGACTATGCTTTTGAATTCCAGTTTCACTAATGGGCAGAACAGATAAAATGAATTCCATCCATCCACTGGAAAAGGTACTTTCACCAATTGATGAAAATATCTCCAGTATCTGGCCAATAGTTGTTGGAAACCACACTTTGCTTAATTCCTTTACCAATTCTAAGGCCATGTGTATACGTACAGTGTTGCCTGCAGCAGTCCTGTTGGCATAAAAAAACCTGCCACCTCCTTGAGCAGCAGAAGCTATGTCAGGAGGATAAGCTCTCTTGTGGACATAGCACTGAGCACTTATGTCAGTGAAACTATGTGACTTGGGGGTGGAATATTCACAGCCCTGAGTGCCATAAATTTTGCCAACATAGGGTGTAGTGTAAACATAGTCTCAATGGATATTCTCTCTGCTTTTCCTTCCTAGTGACTAGAAAGAATTCTGCTATATTCTGCATTCGCTCACCTCTGCCAGGAATGTGAATGGTTGATGAAGTTGAAAGCACAGTTGTGAAAACTACTGTAGCAGTTGGCTTCCTCTTTTTTCTTAACACTATATTAATGAATCCTCTTTAGGATAAGATAAGGTATGTGATTTATACAGCCCTTGACAAACGGGCATCTGGCTACCTTCCTGATTTAGGGTTGGTCTATACTGAAAAGTTACATCAGCATAGCTCTGTCTCTGAAGGGTGTGGAAAAATCCCCCCTCCTAGGAAATTTATTTAAGCCCATTTAACCCCTGGTGTTGACAGTGTTAGGTTGATGTAATAACCAGCTCTCGGGGAGGTGGATTACCTACGGTGATAGGAGAACCCCTCCTGTTGCTGTAGTAAGTGTCTGCACTGTCCCTGAAACACTACAGCAGTATAGATTCAGTAAGGTATTCAAGCACTTGCCTAAGGCCTGGTCTTCACTAGGAAATTAGGGCAGTATAACTATGTTGCTCAGGTGTGAAAAATCCACACCCCTGAGCAACATAGTTAAACTGACCCTACCCCCAGTGTAGACAGCACTGTCAACAGGAGAATTTGAATTCCAGTGTCAGCTGTTCCACTTTCAGCAGTGTCAACAGGAGAATTCCAGCTACTGCCTCTTGGGGATGTGGAGTACTTATGATGAAGGGAGAATCCTTCCTGTTGGCATAGGTAATGTCCTGACTGAAGCGCTACAGCTGTGCCATGGCTGTATTTTAAGTGTAGACAAGCCCTAACTTTAATCATGTAAGTCAGTCAATGGGACTACTTATGTAGTTGAAGTTAGGCCCATGCTTAATGCTTTGTTGAATCAATCCAGTCCTGAGGACCCAATCCAGTGCCCTATAAAGCTGATAGATCTTTCATTAATTTCAATGGGCACTTAGGAACTTCTTCTTCTATTGGTTGCCAGCTCAGGTCAAATGATAAAATTTGCCAAAAATGCAATTTTTTATCTTCATTGTTCTGTTTCTGTGGAACCCTTTGGCCCATGACATCAGGAACACCACCATCACTTCATTGTTAAAAACCTAAACTTAATTCATCCTGTAGAGTTAATAATTAGTTGAAATTAGCTAATAGCCAGTGAAAATCAACAGTCCACATTCCCTGCTGGCACAGCTCCATTATGCATTAACTTTTTCATTTTTACATGATTTTTAAATACCTAGAGATGTTGCATCATGACTAAATCCTATAAAGGCCTATGCTGCTAAACCCATAAAAGCAAGGACATTTGGATTTAATGTTTTAACTAGGGCATTAACTTGCCTCACTATGTTTAAATGAGAACTTTCACATTGGTGCAAACTTGAAAAGAACACATACAAAAATAAATGTATACTTGACAAGTATTTTTCTTGGTTGCCTAATTTATCCTCCCCTTATTACCCAGCTCCTTCACTGGCTAATAGCTGGACTCACTGATTCACTGCTTCAGGAAACAGATTACAAAGAAGAAAAAGAAATGTGCCAAAATTTGACACACAAATCAATAAATCATATGGTCCTTTAAAAATAATGAAGGAAAAGACTCCCATTGATCGTGGCTGACAGTGATTAGAAATGCATGTTCCCTTGAAAAGGGCAAACGAGCTGTTGATGGACTGCAGATATTGTATGTGTAGCTTACACTGTAGGGTATAACAAAAATTAATGAGTCAGACACATGACATGTAGGATCCTATGGGATTTCACAAATTTCTATAGAATTGTGTTGGTGAAAAACTGAGTTTAGAGTGCAAGTTTCACAAAGCACATGTTTGCCACACTTTTCATTTGCAGGAAACAAATAGCCAAAACATAAATGGTAGTTGGAAGATCTATGTGAGCAGATGGAATACTATGGTGACTATGCATTTCATCTGAGTGGGTTTTTGTTGTTTATTTTTTAATGAAAACATGCTAAATCTGCTGTAATCTGATTTAGGTCACTGACATTCGCATAGAGGAAGTAAAATTGACCTTAAAATAACAGCAACCTCCTCCTTCCTGTAATAGTCAGAATTTTTTTTCAAATATAAGTATTTCCCGTGGCTCAGTACCCATTTCAGTAGAACTAATTTTCAAAGGTGCTGAGACGTGCAGCTCTCATTGATTTTCGGAGCTCAGCACATCCATCCTTTCTTCCTTAAAACTTTGTGGTGTCTGAAAATCAGACCACAAATTAATAGTCAGAGAGCAAGCTGTTCAAGAAAGGTTAACTAGCCTAGTTCAAAACCAGGCTATCTGTCGGCATTTCGTGTGTCAGCATATCCAAGTGTCGCTGGTGTGTTTTCTGTATCTTCCTTTGCAGCACATTAATATTTTTATTTGTGATTACTTGAATGGATTGAGCATAGGAAATGCTCAGTTTTTCTTGGTTTGGAATACAATGAGCATGTCTCACTTTATCAGCATAAGCTTATTGACACTGAGTTTTATTTTACCTTTGACTGCAGACCTCTATTTGATTATCTTCCCATGGTTTTTGCAAGATGAAATATTCAGAAATGATTTTAAAATGATGACTGTGGAACAGACAGAAGATCATTGCCAGCTGCAGGAAGAAGCTTTCTGATGCTGGTGATTAGAGAGCTGTGGCTGCAGTAGAAAGTACAAATTCTCTTTTGGGGGGGCTCAGTGTTTTGCTCAACAGTGCAAGTCTTCCATTTGATGTGTCATGAACAGCATCAACATGCCCACTTGGATTTCCTTCACAAAATGGTGAAGTTCTATTTAAGATGTAGAGAAAACTCTAAGGAGCACTTTTAGAGAGTAAATGAATACCAGATGAGGACAGAGGGGGCAGTGGGGATGGGAGACAGTGGCTCCCTGGTATCATCCTCCTAACACATTCTCCTCTTAACAGTGTGATTACACATGGGAATTAAAGGTGTGCTGAGCACCATAACTACACCTGGGGATGCATAGAGAGATGAGTAAGACTGTGACCAAGGCCAGAAAGGGCAGTTTTTGTAGCATAAGCTTAAGCATAAGCATAAGCTTATTGACACTGAGTTTTATTTTACCTTTGACTGCAGACCTCTATTTGATTATCTTCCCATGGTTTTTGCAAGATGAAATATTCAGAAATGATTTTAAAATGATGACTGTGGAACAGACAGAAGATCATTGCCAGCTGCAGGAAGAAGCTTTCTGATGCTGGTGATTAGAGAGCTGTGGCTGCAGTAGAAAGTACAAATTCTCTTTTGGGGGGGCTCAGTGTTTTGCTCAACAGTGCAAGTCTTCCATTTGATGTGTCATGAACAGCATCAACATGCCCACTTGGATTTCCTTCACAAAATGGTGAAGTTCTATTTAAGATGTAGAGAAAACTCTAAGGAGCACTTTTAGAGAGTAAATGAATACCAGATGAGGACAGAGGGGGCAGTGGGGATGGGAGACAGTGGCTCCCTGGTATCATCCTCCTAACACATTCTCCTCTTAACAGTGTGATTACACATGGGAATTAAAGGTGTGCTGAGCACCATAACTACACCTGGGGATGCATAGAGAGATGAGTAAGACTGTGACCAAGGCCAGAAAGGGCAGTTTTTGTAGCACTGCAGAAAGGCAGCAGACTGTGTCCTCTTCTCCTCGGCTAACCCCATTGATTAGGTCAGGGGTTCTCAACCTTTTTTTCTTTCTGAGCCCCCCCTCTTCCCCCAGACATGCTATAAAAACTTCATGGTCCACCTGTGTCACAAAGGCAGGTTTTCTGCATATAAAAGCCAGGGACAGTATAAAGGGGTAGCAAGCAGGGCATTACCTGGGGCCCCACACCACAATGGGCACTGCGAAGCTAAATTGCTCAGGCTTCTGCTTCAGCCCCAGGCTTCAGCTCCGTGCGGCAGGGCTGGAGGCCATACTTCCTGACTTGCCATGGCTTCCCAAAGACCAGCTTTCTTTTGGAATTAATATGCAGGAAACTCTGTGAGATGAGGCTTGAAAGTGAAACAAAGGAAAACTGTCTCCCTTCCCCAGTTTTTATCATAGGGGAATGATATAGTGCTCTGTTGTTAGTCCAGAAGCCAGCACAAATATCTGCTCTTTAGAAGACAAAACCTCACTTAACAAAAGGTGCAAATTTGAATACTGCATTTGCCACAAAGTATCTCCTTTCAGTGTTCCCTGATGTCTTATAACAGTGGTAAAGAATCAAATAAAGAGTTTTTCTTCTAATGCTGAACAAGGAATTTTATTAAAATAAAGGAAACACTTCTCTTGTCTCACTGCTTCACTGGAGAACTGTCACTTAGAACTTCCCCATCCCACTCCTCTCTGGCTTCCTGCTACAGCTTTAGATAAATAGTACCAATATCATCACACTTGGCATCTCTAGATTTTCTGCTGAGAGTCCCAAGGCAGCTGCCACCCTGTTGTGGATTTCTGTGCCTGCGGGTGTCAGCCCCTCAGGGCAGGGATCTGCTGTTCTTTGGTACACTCAGTGCTTAATTTGCAATGAAAGAGGTGCCAGGCCTCAAGCAATTTTTTTTTACTTTCATAACTGATGTGGCAACTGGGCAGCACTACAGATACATGGACTCCCGCTTAGCCCCTGTTTATCCATGCTGAGAACTTCCTAATACCATAGTTATTAGACCAAACCATAGCACAGTACCTAATGCTCTTCTCTTGGAAGTTGTCCAAGCATGGTTAGGACATAGATACTGCATCTCGTTTTTATGCTCATGTAGATTCTGAATGAGTCTCTAATTCAAATGTAATGCTATATTTATTACTACTGGACACGTGGCCACATTTTATAAAAGTGTTTTTTATAATTAAATTCATAGAATCATAAAAGAGAAGATTGTTTCATGACACAACAGTCTCTGTCTTGTAGGATGATGGATTGCTTTCCAACAATGTAAGATTATTGATCTATGTTTGGGGATGAGGGAGAACACACTCATTGAGGTGTCTTGTTATTGCATTATTCAGAGCATAAATGGAACAGTATGCACCAGAGTGTCATACATGTAAGTGTTGCTGTTTACCCCTCTACATTCCATGTAGCTAATACCAGGTTGTAGGAGAGCTGGAGCAATGCTTTATGAATGAGAAGTGTGGTTAGATCTCCCATCCATCCATCCATCCCTGCCTGTAGTCCAGGTGGACTACTCGTGTTGTTCTCATCACATCTTTTTCTATAAGTTCTCTATGATTTTGTTTAAGCGATATCTTATGATTTTCAAATTATTCTCTGAGAAAGGTAGGCAACTTGATAGGCCAAAGTTAGAAAGAAGAGGAATTGAAAAAGCAACAGGCCTCTTTTCCTTTCATCAGTGTGGATTATCTGTGCTGTATATCTGAATAACAGGTACTGTAAAAGCTTTGGTTTCTTTAATGTAGTTCTCTGTGTCTATAAATTAAAATTCATTTTAAACTGATTATGAACATCAGCTGCCCACAAAAGATTAGGAATCCTTAAGGAGCATTTAGCCAAGCTCTAATCTTGTATACAATTAAAATCCTCCTGCAATTAGATCTAGGCTTTGAAATTCAGATTGATTAAGACAAAAGCTCCTTAAAGAGAATAGTGAGATATTTTATTGTATGTAAATGGTATATAAGCTCAAGGGCATACACACACACACAGGGAGAACATGATGGCATGCTTCAATGTAATGGTTTGATTGGAATGAGTGTGAGCAGTCCTCTCACTCACTCACTAGTCGTGAAGGGAGTTTGTATGAGAGATGCTTCCTCATGCCAATAAAATATTTATAAAGCCCAGCACTATTGTATATTCCATGTATGTTAAAATATTTTATGAATGTTTTAGAGAGTTTAAAAATAAATGTATTTGGACTATGTTTTGTATCCTTCCACATGCAGTAGCCTTCTGCCTTAGTTGCTAAGGCTGGGAAATAAAGAGTCTGAGAGGTAGGTGCCCAAATACCACTGAAATTCATTTAGTTGGGTGCTTAATTCCCTTAGGACCCTTTTTCCTGTCCAAAAGCCTTATTACAGGAAGCCCAGAGGAAGATGTAAAAATCTTTAAAATTACCAAAAATAGCTTTGATAAACCTTAAAATGACATGATTTTAAAGTCCTGTATCTCAGGACTCTCCCCTTTCTCATGGTATTAAACACCCATTTCTAGCCCTGGAATGCAGTGAGATACTGTGCTTTAAAGCTGTAACATATTTTTATGTTACAGGCTGAGGGATGTGCTGGCCGCCGCTTCCCACAGCCCCCACTGGCCTGGAGCAGTGAACCATGGCCAGTGGGAGTTGCAGTCAGCCAAACCTGTGGATGCAGCAGGTAAACAAACTGGCCCAGCCCGCCAGGAGGCTTACCCTGGCGGGCTGCATGCCAAAGGTCGCTGATCCCTGGTTTAGCACATGGTTCCACAGTTTATTGCACTGATATCATCAACAACACCCCCACAAAAGTTAGGGAGCAGAAAGAACTTTGTCTTAAAAATAACTGTGAAACAGAAGAACGCTGCCACGGAAATCTTCCCTGCACTGGTATAAGCATAGGAAGCAACCACCCTTGTTGGAGACACTCATGATAAAAACAACGAGGAGTCCTTCTGGTATCTTAGAGACTAACAAATTTATTTGGGCATAAGTTTTCGTGAGCTAAAACCCACTTCATCAGATGCATGGAGTGGAAAATACAGTATCACTTTTTCCTCCCTTGGTATTCACCCCTTCTTGTCAACTGTTGAGAATAGGCCACTTCCACCTTAATTGAATTGGCTCGTTAGCACTGCCCCCCCACTTTGTAAGGCAACTCCTATCTTTTCATGTGCTGTATATTTATACCTGCCTACTGAATTTTTCACTCCATGCATCTGATGAAGTGGGTTATAGCCCACGAAAGCTTATGCCCAAATAAATGTATTAGTCTCTAAGGTGCCACAAGGACTCCTCATTATTTTTGCTGATACAGACTAACACAGCTACCACTCTGAAACTCCTCATGATGTATCCCTCAATATCTCTGAGGTAAAGGTTTATTTGTGGTGTTATACAGACTGGAATTCCGAGGTTGTATTCACATAGGAACCACAGTGTAGACACAGATGTCACTAAGGAACGTGTCTTTTCCTGGACAAATGGCTTGATTTCCTTTTTCTGTCCCAATATCCAGTTGTACATTGCAATCAATATTTGCACGGAACTTGTTTCTTTGAACAAACTGAGTGTCTATCTCTTACCACTCCCAAGTTTATATAATAATCTACTTTGAATTTAGAAAACAAGAATGGCCATTCTGGGTCAGACCAATGTTCCATCTAGCCCAGTATTCTGTCTTCCAACAGGGCCGGTGCCAGATGCTTGAGAGGGAATGAACAAAACAGGGCAATTATAGAGTGACCCATTTACTGTTGTCCAGTCCCAACTTCTGTCAGTCAGAGGTTTAGGGACACCCAGAGCATGGGGATGATTGTGGGGAGTAAGACTTCTCTTTGGAGACAGAAGAATGAAATAATAGGTCTTTTCTTGGTTAGGACTGAACTCACACAGGAAAAATGATAAGTCAAAAACACCCAATCACCTGTTGGTGAACACTTTTCACGAAGTGATCATTCTATATCTGACCATTCAGTCCTCATTCTCAAAGGAAACCTGCATGTTAGGGGGCTTATTCCTTCACCCACTTACTTCCCTGGTCCTTCTCGCATGAACAGAGAGCAACAATACCCAAAGTCCAAAGCTGCAAACAATTCGATGTTTATTGGGGTGAACTTCCAGCAAGCATGATTCCAGTTTCCTTCCTTAGTGTCCTCCTTCCCAGCTCTGACACCACAGAGCCTTACACCTGTGTCCCTGTTCCCATTCCTGCCCTTAGCAAAACATGATTCCAACTTCCTTACTCCCATTCCCTGTTCCCATTTCCCCCTTTAGCAAAACATGATTCTAATTTTCTTACCCCCATTCCCTGTTTCCATCTCCCCCACCCACACCCACCCACTTCCTCATTGACTACAGATTATATAGTAAAACTTGAGTTCTGCTTAGCTATACCTTAACCAATCATTTTCCTGAAATTTAACTAACCAATCCTAACATATTGTAACATGATTATGTAACCAATTATATCCCACCACCTTAATTAGTTTACACCCAGCAAAATTAATTATACAGCAGACAGGAACAATCACAGAACCAGACAGAGATTATACAGACAAACAATAGCAAAGTGCAAACTATAATGACATGACAATACAGAAGTGAGGATTTCACATCCCAGCTATTGATAAGTGAGTTCTTGCCAGACAGGATGCTATCAAACTAAGTTTCCTTTTACATTTTCTAGGCACTTCCCTTTCTCTAGAGGTGATAGGAATACAATCCTGTCCTGATAGTGCCTAACAGCCCAATAGCACCTTATTTCAATGTGACTAGTTTGGAATGTGAGGATGTGACCGGTCGCTTCCCAGCTTATGGCTGCCTCTGCTGCTTAGCCAAAGGCCTTAGCCTAAGAACAGGGCCTCAGACTGTCACAGTAAGAGAAGGCCCTTACACCAGCAGATAGTGATTTTGATTCTCTCTTTTATACCTCTATAATTAGCCAAGTGATAAGAATATACCTAAATTCTTAGAGTATAGGCCTTTACAGACAGGCCTGAATATCTATATCCTAACACTGCATAACACCTTCAAACGATGAGCTAGGGAGCTTAAATTCATAACTTTGCTAGATACTAAAAATCATGGACTGAATAGGGACACTGGATTTATAGTTTATTACAACAATCTCTAACCCCCTCCCCCGCTGCTTTTTTTCTTACCTTTGCCCCCTATGACCGGAGAAATGTTAACTGGCCACTTCATCTTAAAGGGTCCCTTGAAATATGTGTTAACTTATACATTGTCTTTAGCGGTGATATTTGAGTACATTTCACAGTCCTAAAGAAGAGCTCTGTGTAAGCTCAAAAGATTGTCTCTCTGACCAACAGAAGTTGACCCAGTAAAACGGTGGCCCTCAATCTTTACAGACTACTATACCTTTCAGGGATCTGATTTGTCTTGTGTACCCCCAAGTTTCACCTCACTTAAAAACTACTTGCTTACAAAATCAGACATGAAAATACAAAAGTGTCACAGCATGCTATTACTGAAAATTGTTACCCTATAATTATAAACTAAATCAATTGGAATATAAATATTGTACTTATATTTCAGTATATCATATACAGAGCAGTATAAACAAGTCATTGTTTGTATGCAATTTTAGTTTGTACTAACTTCGTTAGTGCTTTTCATGTAGCCTGTTGTAAAACTAGGCAAATATCTAGATGAGTTGATGTAACCTGTGAGTACTCCCAGGGGTACATTTACCTCTGGTTGAGAACCATTGCAATAAAAGATATTACCTCATCCCTTTCGTCTCAGTGGAAGGTGAAGACATTTTGGGGTAAGTTTCCATCCCCCTCCCCTCCCCGCCATGTTTTTATACTTATAGGTTTAAGTGACTTGTTCAAAAGAAAATTCTTCTTTTTCTCTGATGGGGCATGCACAAGGGGGGACAGGGGCAAGCAGAGACATAGTCCCCCACCCCCAATAATTGGCAAGGGCACAGAACTCCTTCAGTCCCAGGACTGCCATGGGGAGGGGGATAGCTCAGTGCTTTGAGCATTGGCCTGCTAAACCCAGGGCTGTGAGTTCAATCCTTGAGGGGGCCATTTAGGGATCTGGGGCAAAAATTGGGGATTGGCCCTGCTTTGAGTAGGGGGTTGGATTAGATGACCCTGATATTCTGTGAGAGCCAGCTCTTGGGGCCGTGGTGCAGGGCACAGAACGTGCATTTGCAAAAGTGGCCAAATTTAAATTCCTGCACAAGCCCCTGATAAAAAAGTAGACTTTTCTATACTGTAATCTTATTCCTAAGCAAAATACAATGTACATTAGTGGGCTTGAAGCATGTCTCAAAGTTGACTGTGCACTGGGCCAATTCCTGGCATTTGTTTTAGTTTCCTTGCAATATGTCTATAAATGTGGTGATAAGCTTTTTGGAGAAGGATTTATGAGCTTTCCTTGGTAGCCTGGGTTTGTCATTGTATTACATACAATGTTTTATTGTACTTGGTTTTACATTGATTGCACAAGTAGTTGGGGAGAAAAAAAGTTGGATTTCTCATATTGTTTTTTTTTCTAGCTGGTGCAAATGGTGGAACCCAGGCAGGAATTGCTGACTTTGTGTTTAGTATTTAAAATACTGAAAAGCTCCTGTAATTTTTGGATAAGGTCTTCTATCTTCTGTTTTCTTTTCCTCATTGCTAATAGGAAATTCTTTGTCCTGTTTCCTAAAGTGAAGAAATCTACCCTTCATTAAGTTTGCAATTGTTTAGCACTCTGAAGCATAAATTGATTAGGAAATACTTCACAATCGCCCTCAAAATGCAAGCCTTTAAATAAATGTTTTTTTAAGCTATTCTTACACTTTCTAGTGCTTTTTATAGTGTCTAAACATGCTTTGTACACTATTCTTTGACTCTGCTGGGCTCCTGGAGAGGAATGAATTAGAATATTGTGAATGCTTTATATATTTAGAGAACTTTTTTGTTTGTATCTTTGTCTGAACTTCTTGGACTGAATTAATTAATGGCAACGTTTCAAGGCCAAGCTGAAATCCTAGTTGACTTAACACTGGAGCTCAGTTTGTATTCTACATCAAGGAAATGTTTGGAAAGAAGAGCACCATTATCAAAAAGATTTATGCAGATAGTTCTGTTCCTTAGAGCAGTATATCTTTACGGCCGGAGTTAGGGTTTAATGTTAGAGTAATTGAAAAGGAAATGCAGTCTTTGAGAGAACAATTTTATTGAATTGAATGCTGGGGGTTTGGGAAAGAAATCTGAAAAGTATGACTTCTCCCCAACCCATGGTAACTTCATGGAGTGAGTAACTAAAGCAAATTTAAGAAGCTGTCCTTTTCCTAAAAGCCTCCACAGGTTTTAGATTTGTGCAGGGCCATAAGGCTATAAGTCAAAGGTTCAAAGAGGTCTCAACTTAGACTCTAAATTTGTATTTGCAGTTTTTACAAATGTAATCATTTGTGGGGCAAAAAGAACAGTTTTGAGGGGACAGATTCACAGCTGGTGTAAATGATTATGGCTTTACAGAAGCTAATGGAGCTATAACAATTTATACCAGACACGGATCTACCATGAAATGTTTGACTGAGCACTCTTATGATAAGGATGTTAGAAACTGGAATCCTGTTATTTGGTCCACAAGTGTAAGTGTATTCACAAAACTGCTGGTGAAGTTGTAGGGGCTCATTTTGAAAAAATGGCCCATCGTATATTTAACCCTATGTTTCACTCCATTTTGCACCAGGGAGTGGAAGAAATGGTGCTTGCTCCAGAAAATTGTGTTAAATCCAGGGTGGATTGATTTAAATCAAAGAGATTTTAATCGCCAATTTTAATTATGATTTAAATCAGCAGCAGGACCTTTGATTTAAATAAATGTTAATGTTTTGCATTTATACTTTTTAGGAAATTAACTAAAGCAAGGTTTATTCTCACTGGATGAGATACATTAAAACATGGTGATTTGCAGTTAAATATAGCCTTTACGATACTTTTCTTCTAACCAGGAGGGATACACCAGATCTATACACATTTAAGCAATTATATAGCACAACTTATATTGCTTCAGATTCTTAATGTTAACCTTTTTAATGTTAGAAAATGGTGAATGATGCATTTCTTATTTACTAGGGCCCAGATTTTAAAAGATATTTAGGCATTGCTATGCTGTGATCAAGGAGATCACTGGGGATCAACTGATCAAGGAGCCCAAATGTCATTTCAAAAAGAATTTAGTTACTTAGGAGTCTAAATTCTAAAGTCGATGAACTTTTTAGGCTCCTAAGTGCCTACATTTCTTTTTGAAAATGAGATTTGGACTCTTAAATCACATAGGCGTTGCTTTGCTGAGCACAAGCAACGCCTAAATACCTTTAAAAATCTGCACCTAGATGATGTCTGTTTTACTTTTGATTCTCTATTTGGATGGAAATTCAATTAAAAATGCACAAAAACACCATTTAAAAATTTTTATTACATAAAATTACCTTAAATGTGTTGGATACATAAGAAAAAAAAAGTTTACCAAAACATGTTTTGCCTTTAAAAGTGATTTATTAAACAAAGCAATTGTTATCTGTAGTTAATTGAAATGATTCTGGTCACCACAACCTTTAGAATTTTAGAACTAGCAGATCTCATCCACTCATACCTAGTTTTTATTACTAGATTGAAAGGAAAACAAGTTTTTCTGCTTTTTTCAAATTCCAATTGGTTTCTTAACTTGGATGAATTAGTTGAATATGCTGAAATAAAGAAGATATTTATCTGCAGTAGAGGCTATTGCTGTCAAAAGCTGGTTTAGCACTTCAACAAACTCTGGTTCCAGATGACTTCCACCAGTTCAGTAGTATGACTTTTTTTAAAATGTGACAAAACCATGAACCGCTTAATACTTTCTTGAATTTAATTTAAATTATTTGACTAGATCATCATATGTTTAGGCCTTAACATAACTTATCAATTTCAAATTTAATTTTAAATAGGTTTTTTTAAAATAAACATGTATTTAATTTAATTTTTCAAAAAATCCATTTTTAATTTAAAAAAAACCCCTGATTTTTATCCACCCTGATTAAATTGCAGAATGCGTGAGTGCCATGTACAACGTGTAAATGACATCTATACTCATGCAAGGCCTTCAACATGGACAATGCAGTTGTGATTTTGTGGGATACCAGTGGACATGTCAGGCCAGAAGTGGAATAAGCCAAAGTTTCCCTCTAAAACTAGTGGATTTTCTCCAGTGAGTGCCATGGAAGCAACATTAATTTCTGCTCTATGCTGTGTGAGCTCCATTGGAAGTGTGATGGAGAGCATGTGCAGAGAGGGGGGAACCAATGGCAGTGTGGTCACAGAGCCAGGCAGTAGAAAGGAAGGCCAAGGAAGGTTTCTTAATGCAGTTAAGAGCAGAAAATTTTCAAACTGGGAAGAGCTTCCTTGCCAGTCCAGAGATCTTCCAGGTTGATTACGGCTATCCCTTGTATTTCTTTCGATTGCCTGGGCCTGATTCTCCACTTCCTTGCACCTTGTATAGTCACTTAATGCTGTGTAAGGTGAGTACAATGTATTGATGGCTGCACCAGGTGCAAGGCAGTAGAGTATTAGTCCTTTTGTGTGGATGAGACCTTGTTTTTATCCGTTCCGTGCTAACACTCATCCTTCTGGCTAAGAGGAGATTGACATTAGTGGTTTCTGAGCCATGGGAACGTAGATGTAATTTTCCCTTTAGGAACATTTGTATAGAAGAGGATTGTTTGGCCTTTTATATTGATTTAAAATAGAAACATTCTCACTACTGCAAGGTTAAATAAGTGACATAATTCAAAAATTAGGAAACCATACAAATAGTGACCTCAGTCTAAATTTAGGACAGCCCTAAACCTCTGACTGCCAGAAGGTAGGAGGGGAAGACAGTGGTAGATCACTCCCCTGTATACTCCCACTGAATTCTGTATACTCCCACTGAAGCTCTGGTATGGGCAACCGTCAGAGACAAGACACTGGGCTAGATGGATCTTTTGTCTGACCCACTATGCCCGTTCTTATGTTCCTGTTATCTCTCAGAGAGAGTAATTAACATATGGAATAAATTAAACAATGTATTTTTGCTTTCAAGAGAAATGTACATTAGAATTGTTTCTGGAGGAGGAAATGGTGTATGGTGAATACGCAGAAAGATGAGGTTATGATCAGCCAATTGAGAATAGGTGTATTGGGCTAAATGGCTGTTTTCTGTTCTAAAAATGTTTCATGATCTCATGTGGAAGAATGTGTAAAATACTATGATCTCCTTGTGCAAATTCACCATATTGGGTGAAAACCTACCACAAAGGTCGGACATGTTTATGCATGTACAGTAAAAACAGTGAAATATGCACTGTCAAAAACCACACCCAGGTAACCTTATATGGAAGTGCAATTTACAAGTTGAATGGGGCAGTTACATAGCCCCGAGCCACTATGATAATTGCGGGTACTGTATTGACAAATGCTTTTCTCACTAAGGCCAAGGTCTTAGTGCATGACCCTCTTCTTGGGTCTGTCAGGGGAAAGGACAAACATATGCCACGAAATCTAGGTGACAAAGGTGACAAAAGAGAACAAAATATAGGAAGCCAGAAGGTATTGTATTCATTTGTCACTGAAAAGAAATAGGTAACCAGAATGTACTGCATGAAGAGCAATCATGTGAGCCTTTTGGCTGGAACTTCTGTAGCTTTAATCTATTTGTGAAGGTTCCTGGGGAATAAAATTCCTTTGTCTGGCTAAAAACCTTCAAATCATGTAGCATACAGAAATCTGAGTCTGATACACATATGTGAAACTCAGAAAAATCACACTAATTGTGCTCAGCTCTGTCTAGGCTATTGTTCAATGCCAGTAAGAGATGGTTTTTAAATGTCTCAAGACCTTGATGTATGAGTTTGCTTTTCCCCTAGCAACGTAGCCCCTGAAGCATTATAGCTGTAGCTTCAGGGGATGCAACTGCTGCTCTGGCGTCATCAATCAGCTCAGATAGCAGGTGAGGAAACGGAGTATTCGGCTCCTGAGGGAGACAGGAAGACTCTGTTTCGCTCTCCAGTGAGCCCTTCTAAACAAATGAAGGAGCAGCAGCAATTGGGACTGGAGAGAATGAAGTCCATCCCTCTGCTCTGGAGGAAATGTGTTTTGGTAGGACCCCTCTTCTGAGAGCATGGAAACGGGAAGAAATTGCATAATCTCAGGTGATTTTTGTTCACCGCCAAAAAAAGCTCACCCCAAAGGCACCACAAGTCTTGTCCTCAGAGTCTGGAAACTGTTAAAAAGCATGCAGTGCAAGACTCTGACTTTCCAATAATGGGTTTTTGCTGAAGGGCTGTGTTTTCAAAGGGGCTTGTGCCCTGTACAGACACCTCCATTTAAGCATGCAAATGATGTTTGTGCAAAGAGGTCCAATAGTTATGTTGCTAACTTGCTCAATGTGCATGAGCAAACAGTTAACTTGTGCAAATAACTGCGTGTGCAAAAGTGACTCACCACTGCAGTGCACTTAACCTGCTTACTTCCCTGGTTGTAGTGGCCAATTACATCTTGGGATTTTGTGGTGGAGTTTGGTCATTTTCAGGTGAGGCACCTGTGAATTGTATGAATGGGGGTAGGCTCTGAAGGCATTTAGGGGAAAAAAATTAAAGCATTTATCATTCCTATATTGTGTACAGTTTTGATCATTAAAAAGCAGGACTGGTTCCCCTGGGATATTTTTACTTTAATTATGTTGACTAAAAAAAACCCCAACCACTTATGCTCAAAAGAATAATTTACCATGTGTCTTTTTCAGTTCTTTCTTTTCCCCTCACTTTTTCTTTTCTTTTGTATATTTTCCTATTATATTTTCTAAAACCTATTTAAATTTGCTATTTACTTTCTTTGCTCTGTTTGTCTCATCTGATTTCTATTATATTTTTCTCCTGTGACTATCTCTTTTCTCCTTAGTTTTTCATTTCTATAACACTTTCCAACACTTTTATGTATTCAGTGATTTTACGTTAGCTCTTTTAATTTGCATTCCCCCATATATTTATTTTAATTCCTTTGCCTGAATTTTTTTTCTCCCTGTCCTCTTCCTCTTTTCTCTGGTCCCTTCCTTTTTCTCCCAGCTTATCTCTCACCACAATGCTGTGGGAAGGACATGTGCCATTGAGATGCTAAGCCCCCTCCACTCCCATTGACTTCAGTGGCAATGCAGTGTGCTCAATCCCTTGTAGCATCAAGAACCAAGTTAGAAAATGTGTCCCATACACACGAAATCCAATAGTACCTCCTTTTCTGAGCCGAAAGGACTTCCCTGGTCCGACAGAAGCTAAAGAATAAAGACAAGGAGAATTGCTGGCTCATTGAAATTGGCGTGCCCCATCCTCTTTAACACTGGATGGCCATGGATTTCCTCCAGAATTATAGCGAAAGCCCTGGACAAGTCAATGCTTACATTCCTGCAGTACAGTGTGTGCAGTGACACAGGGAGTCAGTTGGGCATGTGCCAAAGGCCATAACAAAGGCCAACAAATAATTTCTATGTCATGAGAAAATCATGACAGCAGGAAAGTGTGCAGTTTGGGTACAGAGAGACCTCCTCCACCCACAGCCCAACATGATTGGTAGTAGGGAGACTGTGAGGCCCTCTGCAGAGGAGAAGGACATCAGAAGCACTGAGTTCTATGAAGAGTCAGGGGTGCATGTTATCTTAATAATGCAAACCCCAGACCCAGATCTGCCTAGTTTTTTGCTGGAAACAATGGCTTTTCAGTCTGTTTTCTGCCCCCATGCCCCCAAAGCAGGTTTGTCTGGCTTTAGCTAGTTGCCAAGGTGGGTGGAGCTGGTGATTTTCCTTGTCAGCCAGTCAGGCTGCATTCCCAGCTTCAGCAATGCCCCTGTTCTCTAAGGATAGTTTCAGAGAAAGCTAAGGGAGGAGTCCAGGTCTAGATGAGCTGAGCACAGTCAGCAGGGGAAGGAAAAAAGGAGGGAGAAATGCCCACCAACACCAGCAAGCCGAGCAACTGCATCTGCTAAGCAAAGAGGCCAGCCAGCCAGCCCTGCCTGAGTATTAGGTAGTGGGGTAAAGGGGAGGAGGGAAAACTGAAGGGAGGAGAGGAAAGGAAGGCTAGGGAAATGGGAAACTGGGGGACTAGAAAGGGAAGATGGATCAATAGACCAGGGGAACCAAAATAAGAGAGTTGGAAGAAGGGGACTGATGGATAGTAGGCAAAATCAAATTGATGGCGGAAGATAACTAATGGATGGAGGAGGAGTGGGGAAAGAACTGATAGTGGGAAGGAGTGGATTGATGTAGTTGTGTAGGGATAATTGAGGGATGTGGAGGGTGCCAACTTCAGAATTTTAAAATTTGCATATACAATTTTTATGTGCATTTTTCTTAGGTTTTTTACTCTGTCAATGTAGGCAGGTTTTGTCTGGGGAAAATCTCAAGTTAATTTATAATAAAATTGCACCCCTCCCCCACATCTCCATCCACGCTCAAAGTAATGGAAATAGGTTGGAAACTTTCCTAAAGGCAACATTCAAAGGCAAGTGTTTTCTTTAAATCAACAGGAGAGAGATTTGCTGCATATCAACTCAAGTTTCCCATCCGTTCATAGATATATGGCTGCTTCTGTGGAATAAGTAAGTTTTACTGATTTTTTTTTAAATTGTTTGTTTATGTAATTGTATGTGTATGTATGATGGGGAGGAGGGGGAGAGACTGAGATGGTGCCCTCTTCTGGATGGAAGGCCGGAGCTGCTCTCAAATATGTGTCATAAGCCCAAACACTGTTATGACTCAATAATATTTCTTATTTGTATAACTGGCACCAAACTCCAGGAGCTAAACTCTAGGGAACTCCAGATGCTCAAGGACAAGTGGTTTTTCTAACTGGGCCTTCTATTGTACTGGTTAGTGTTTACATAAAACTGTGTGCACTACTGGATGGAATGTCAGACCTACTCATGTGACCCTTAACTTGAGAGGTAGATGCTTGTATTTTGGAATTTAAGAATATAAATCTTATGCCTCCTTATGATTGTAAAGTTCTTGGTGACCACTGAAGCACTTTAAAATAAAGATTAAATAGTACTCCTGAAGTAATACTTATATTCAGCCATATTATTACCTTAAACACATTTTTTTTTCATTTTCTGTATGTCTAATTCACATATATACTGCATTAACCAACATCTTAATCTGATATAGGTCAGTGTGTGTGCATATGCTGTTTGTTTTTTGTATTTAAATTCATATTGGAATGCTATATATGTGTGATATTGTGTCCTTATTTTGATAGTGTTTAGTATTTGAGAAAGTGATTGGCCTCAAACTTATACAAAAAATCATATATACAAGTTACTTTGTATTTCAAATCTTATTTTACTGCATTTGTTCAGGCATGTTGTTTCCGGAATTCATTTTGGTGCTTGGAATTCATGTCTGTGGCTTCTTGAACCAATAAAATGATATTTTAAGGCCTTGTTCTGGAGTTCCAATATGCACAGAGCTTTTAATGAAGTGAAAATTCTGAACATGGAATGGCTAAATACGAAGGCCCTAAATCAGCATATAATCATATAATTGAATAATCTGAAAAAGAAAAACATTCAGGGTTCATAACTGTGTGTATATTTAATATTGCTAATGAAGCCTTCACCATAGTATTTTAGATATTGTGAATGATAAGTGAGTCAAAATCTTTGTAACTAGGGGAACCGTAGGAATGGATTTTGACTTTTTTAACACTACCTAAACAGGTTTATTTGACAGAGTTCAAATGTTTCATGAATAGTTGACTGCAAACATGCTTTTGTTCATACTTAACATTTCCCTATCTTTAATAGAAACCAGCTGGCTCACGTGTTTGCAACAGTCTCATTTTCCAGAGCAATATTTTTGAAGTCTGGGGTTGTAACCCAAATGTGGGTTGAGAATCTGTTGTCCTGGCCTCAACAATTTTCTACAGACCACCATTTTTTACTTTCAGTGGGGGAAAATGTTTCTCTTCTTTATGTTTGTGACAATAATATTCTAATGTAAATAGCTGCGTTAATTAGCCTATTATTTAGCCTTAACTATATCTCACTAGGGAATATGCAAGTCATTAAATTTTCAATAAGAATGTATAAATTACAGGTTTTGATATTTTAATTGTGAAATTATCACATTTGTATGAATATGAATATAAAACCTACTTTGTCCATAATACAGCATTGGCATTTTTTAGTTTTGTCGGTTTTCTTTTACTGAAGCAATATTAAGATTTCTGTCATAAGTTCACAAAAGGATTTGCAGATATAAAGCCATGGAAGAAAAAAATAGAGTAGTTTAGTAGTCACAGAAGTAAAATTTTGGTGGCAGGTGGAATAAAATTGGGAACCCTTGCTCTGGAGGTTAGCCTAACAAGCAGATAAGCAATAAGAAAAGGAGTACTTGTGGCACCTTAGAGACTAACCAATTTATTTGAGCATAAGCTTTCGTGAGCTACAGCTCATTTCATCGGATGCATCCGATGAAGTGAGCTGTAGCTCACGAAAGCTTATGCTCAAATAAATTGGTTAGTCTCTGAGGTGCCACAAGTACTCCTTTTCTTTTTGCGAATACAGACTAACACGGCTGTTACTCTGAAACCAGATAAGCAATGTTACTACTTAATGTTAATGGAAATTCCTCTTCAGTTCACTAAATAGTAGCCTGTATTTATGCAGCTGGAGGTTTTGAATTCAACCTCTCAATGCATGTTTGTAGTTTAGCTGGTGCTGATGATTAGCTGTGGATTAATGGTGAATTTTTTCAGTGCAATTTTGTCTTGTCTTCTTTCTGTGTTAAACATTCAAATTCCATATTTCTTGTGCATAGGGAAATCAAAGTGCAAAATTAGTGGGTAGCACAGTAAGAAAGTTCACTTTTCTTATTTTTCTAAGTCAGGACTTTTTCATATGCACTGATTAGGCTTAGTGGGATTCAATTTTTATATTTTTTTATAATTTTGACAGGTCACATGGATTATTTTAAAGCTTATTTTTTCCCCCAAGTTTTATCCTTTTTAATTTTCACAGCTGTGGAAAAAGATGGGTTTTTAATTTTTCCCTGAGCTATATTGATTTCAATTTTCAAAGTTGGGGGGAATTATGGGGTGTGTGTGTCAAACAATGGGGGGGAAGACAATAATTATTTAATGACACTAGACTCTGAGATTAAAAATATTAAACCTTTATAACCATTACAAAACAAATTATCACCATCACGAGTCAAAATGTACCAAGTAAATATCCATAAATCAAACACTAATAAGTTCTCAAACAGCATTTTTCTAACATTGCCTATCTGTAAATGTTGATTGTCACTGATGCAAATATTTTTTCATTGTTTCATTGTATGTGTGGTGAAATTGATGTTTACCAACATTTACTGATAAAAACCTAAGCCTTCCAACCCCGACTGATAATAAATATCCACTATTGCATCATCTTAATATTTGCAGCGTGGCCATTTTCCATAAAACAAAATGGAACCAAGGATTAAGCAAGCTCTATCTTGTACGTTTTACACTCAAGCCCTGTGAATGTTGCAATTTGCTGCTCTCTGTGCATCTTGTCAAAGATTTGCTATTCCCTGAACAAGTTCCCTTTAAAGTGTTAATCGTGCTTGGCCCTCCAAAACAATGATGTTGTAGTTGTTCGTGCTGTTATAGATTCTTATGATAACACATTGAACTTATGAGAGTGCACTTGCCACTGGATGACCATCAGTAGCGTGGGTACTGAGTTGGGTGAGCATCAGGTAGAAACTTGAGAGGTAGCCTTATCAGAAGAAAACTCTTTGTGGGAAGGCGTGACAGTGTGTGGGAGTAGAGAGGGTAGTAGGGCTTAATTTGTGCCAGGGTTAAGTCCCCCCACCGCTAGGGTTGGCAGTTCATAGCCCTGGCACTTCTGAGCTTGCTGCATCAGTTATGAATGTTAAAAAAGAGCTTGAGCCCCTGCACCACTTTCATTACAAATTAAGCACTGGAGGATAGTCACAAAAATAAGGAAGGGTGTCTAAAGTAGATGGAGGAGGAAGTATCTTCGACAGACAGACATAGTTCTCAAAGAGAGAACTTGATCAGAACAGAGTTCTGAGACTCTGAGAACAGTGTTCACATCTGTCTGTGTATCTGGTGCAGAGAGCTCCTGGTCCAAAACATGTTACCTAAGGACCCATCTCTAGAAGAGCTAATTGCAAGAAGTAGTTTTAGAAATACATTCTAATTGCATTTTTTGTAATTTTCTAAGTTGTGAAAAGTACCAGACTTGTGTGGAATTGATAACTTCTGAAGGTTGCCCACTCATATAAACAGTTACTGTGAATATTTATGTGGCTCTTACTTTTAAAGTCTAGTGTTCTTTAAAAAGAAAATGTACTAAACAACTTTAGAGCTCAATTTAAAAGAAAAAATTACATACAAACTAAATATAATAATAACAAAACATTGTCAAATGATTTTGACAGCACAGACATGTTTTCTCTTAGGGCTTGAATCATCTGAGAAAAACCACCATAGTGAGCATTACACCATTTTTCTGTGAATATTTTGGACATGAATTATCTTTTGCTGTGTGCTAGATTTTCAGAGGAAAAAAACTTTAAAAACCCTAAGAATGCCTGTTGCCATTTGAGTGGGATTCACATAAAATCCTGCCTTTGGCACTATGAAATACTGAGCTTGGTTCTCCAAAACGCTAGCTAGACTTAAAAAATGGACTGAGATTTATTGAATCAAATGTTAGCAGCTACCATATTGTTGTATTCCCACATTAACACTAATATTGGCAAAATCTGCCATACCAGCTGCCCACAGATACACTCTAGGCCTGGCACCTTTGTTGTTCCTTACATCTGCAATTATCATTCTAATCCAGTTAACCCTCAAGTACTGTTACTTTTATGTCTTTGGTTTATTTAACAGAAATGAGCTGGCTTTCTTAATATGAAAAAGATAAAAGATAAAAAGCATTGTTAAAATAGATTTAAATCAAGTAAGTCAGGATTTTCAGATTTAAAACAAGCATGAAGTGGTCGCTAAAAATATTCTCATAAAATATGATGAGCATACATTGGGGTAGTTTAATCTTAATTAAACTATCCAGTCATAGTAAATTGAGTCTCTCCCCTTTGCTTATATTTTTCCTAAAAATTGTTCTTCCATTAACTAGTTTGTAAGATTGGGGTAATTTACCAGAGTGACTATTGGTGTGATGGCAAGATAGATCTATTTGACCCTTTTTATTTTTAAAGGCTTTTTATGGTTCTCATCACTCTAGCCTCTAAACACCTCACCCAACATTAATGGAATTATGCTTGCTACACCAACACTGTGAGATAGAGAATTACTACTAAAATTATGGGAAACTGCTGCAGAGTTTAATTAAGGGCTTGATCCTGAACTGTTAAAGTCAATGGGAGTTTTGCCTTTGACTATAGCAGGAGCAGAATCAAGCCCTAAGTGACTTGCTTAAGACACAGGAATGTCTGTGGCCAAGCAGGGAAAGAACTCAAAACTCTAGAGTCCCAGTGCAGTGCCTTAACCACAAGAACATCTTGGAAATTCCTGGTTTCTTTTTAGCATTTCCCCCTCTTCATTAGTAGTGGATACTTTGCTTTGTTGCACATGTACAACTGCATTTGGGGGGTGGGAGGCATCGCTTTCTTTAGTTACATCCATGCAATCCCATAACTGCCCATGTACTCTTTGCAGAAACCCAGTCTTGAGGGTACACTTTGGACCAATCTGGAAACTGAAGCTGGTGCAGAATGCAGCAGCTTCGCTGTGAAATTGTGTTTCTCAATGACAGCACGTGTCATCTGTGCACCAAGATCTGCTTCAGTTTGTGGACTGAATTTAACATGTTGGGTGTGATCTATAAAGATCAAAATGGCTTAGGACCAACTTGAGAGACCACTTCTCTCTTCAGGCCATACTACCACACTGCAATCAGCAGTCACTGGACCTGCATTCCCCTGGCAAGGAAAGTGATAGTGTTATCTGTCTATGGTAGACAATTCTGAAACTAGCTTTCTCCCTGGTCCAAAATGGCCTAAGTCTATTGACCGTTTGTGACACAGATGCTTATTGGTGGTTCACTACTCTGTCAGCAAATCTTGTCAGGGCTGGCCTACTCACTACATCTAACACACTGTTGTCACAATATATTCCCAAAAGGTGGCATGTAATATGTCACTGGAAAACTAATAACTCACTGATCATAATATTCTTGCATGACATATGTACAGTCAGCCCACAAAAGATTATACAGAGGTACTGGAATTATGACTAAAATGTGTTTAAACCAGGTATGTCAGGGGGAGTAGATAAACAGTTTTTTTCCAGTCACTGGAATGTGTTTCTGCCTGCTTGAAGGTGTGACCAAAGAAAATCACAATTACATGCCAAGCAAACAAAGCCATCGGGTCAGCAAGTAGGGAGAAACTGATCACTTAACAATCTCAGTGTGGAATGAAGACTGTAGCCCTAGGAATCCTTCCTGCATCTTGAAGCAGGGTCAACGAACTTTGACAGAGAATTTTCAAAGGTTCACTGGACTATAAAGAGAGGCGCAGAGAGCTGCTGAGTTCTCCTTCACCTGAGGAGACAAGGAAAGCCAGTGCCTTAAACTCTGTGGGGATCCTGACTAAAGGTCTACTCAGCCATTGCTGTAAAAGGAAGATTGGTGAGGAAACTACCTTGAACAAAGACAGTAGCTTGTTAAATTTGGTCTTAGCCATTAGAAAACCATTTTTACTTTTGTTTGTAACCCTTTCTGTCTTTATCCCTTATACTTGCATTCACTAATACTTTGATTAAATAAATTGTTTTATTTTTCATCTAAACCAGCCAAGTACTTTGACTGAATAGAAGTGATTGTTTAATTCCAGACAAGATAACAAGCTGCTGTTTCTGTCTCTTTAAAGAAGCAGGGAACTTAACTTCTGTGGCTGTTCCAGGAAAGACCTGGACACTGGAGGGAGGGTGAGAAACAATTTTGGGTAAATTTGGGACTAAGGAGATGTTGGGGTTACTCTGCAAACAGTAACTGGACAGTGGAAGCCAGGGTGTGACCTGTATGCTTGTGTGTTGGCTGTTACTCTCGGGGCTGTGAGCACAGCAATGTAGCATGTAAGACACCCAGAGTTGAAGGGCAGGTGGTGATGCAACCCCTTACTGGTCTGGATTGAACCCCCCAAAATCAGATCTTTGGAGCATGCTGCAAAGTGCATTTATTTATGGGGGCTGCTGAGGAAGTGGCATCTGAGGAATATCAAAAACAAGGGAGAAGAGAGGGGAGTTATGATTCACTGGTGTAGAAGGAAAAGCCAGAGATTAAAAAAGCAGAAAAAAGCTATTAATTCAGTGTCCAGCAAAGCAGCATCTTTGATTCTTAACAAGGTAATAACATCTACAGAGGCATATACCAAACAAAATCAGCCATCCAGTGACCACCAAACGATATTGCTCTACAGATGATGCCTTCAATACAAATAGCTCAACACATTCAAATATTCTTATTGGAGGCAATGAATCATCTAGCAAACAGAACAGTCATAAATAAGAGCTTCCATTCATATAAATTCAGTTATTTCCTCAACCAAGCTGCATTTTCAGCCAAAGGAAATATTTGGATAACAATGTCACGCAGCTAGAAGGAAGGGTGTAGGGAATGCAACAATATTGCCAATTGACAGCATAGGTCATGAAATAATTGACATCCAGACTTCAGTGCCTCGATGCAATTTTTCAGAGCCGAAGCATTACCATTCTCTGTAACCTTTCTAAGGATGTTGGCACCTTAGGCTTAAGTACCCGAATGTCACAAAGAATACAGATATCTGGACAGCCAGCTTATTGCTCTTGAAGGAAAACAATTCAGCAAGTGGAAATAGAACACTGAAGTCATATTCTTAGGAAGCATAGTATGGTTTAAGACAGGTTTCAGAGTAGCAGCCGTGTTAGTCTGTATTCGCAAAAAGAAAAGGAGTACTTGTGGCACCTTAGAGACTAACACATTTATTTGAGCATAAGCTTTCGTGAGCTACAGCTCACTTCATCGGATGCATACTGTGGAAAGTGTAGAGACTAATCAATTTATTTGAAAGCTTATGCTCAAATAAATTGGTTAGTGTCTAAGGTGCCACAAGTACTCCTTTTCTTACTTTCCACAGTATGCATCCGATGAAGTGAGCTGTAGCTCACGAAAGCTTATGCTCAAATAAATTGGTTAGTCTCTAAGGTGCCACAAGTACTCCTTTTCTTTTTATGGCGTAAGAGTAATTTTTAATATGAAAGTCTTTTTTGAGCATAGAGCTATCTCACTAATGTTGTTCATGTCTCTTCATTTCTCCTGTTCAATGTCAAATTTGAGAAGAAATGCTTGAAAGTCTAGAGATTTTCGAAAAGACATCTATTTGTCAGCAACATAAACAAAAAGTGTTTTTATATTACGAATAATTAGAATACACATTCCTATGCCATGCATTACTCTTTTGTAAGCTCTGTCTTACACTTTTTAAATAAATCATGTTGAATTCACTTGCACTTTTTACACATGGCACCATGGAACCTCGTTAGCAGGCTTGCTCTGCACTCCTTACAGGATATGTGAGGGCAAAATGGGAAACTCACATAGTATTGTGTGAGCCAATAGTACTAATGTTAATTTGATCGGTCACGATCCTAGACCGTGTGATCATATTGGATCATCAGTACAATGGCAAATGTGCTAAACCAGCATTATATATTTCTTAATTGACTGATTCTGCTTTGGTCATCAGTACAATTCAGTTAGGTTTTTTTGATCTGTAAGATAAGAACAAGGAGAAATTTCAAGAGGTTTATCCATTTTTATACTCTTTCCCCATAATTACTTCTCTTCCTTTCTCTCTTTGGCCATTCTCCAAAACTTTTAGCTTCAGAGCTAATCTGAGAGGATGGAGAGCATATTTGTAGAATTATGATATGTGGATGTGTAGTAACTTCGAAATGTAGCTGAATTTGGGAGCTTCTTCCATATTCTTCTTGATCTCTGCTGTGACCTTGCACCCCATAATGCTTTATAGAAATATGCTTATGAGGGTAAATATGACATAACTGGAACATGTTTTATGCTATATATGCAATGTAACATATCTTTGCAAAGGTTATGATCTACTGAATATATTCATCCTATTTGTATGCATGTATCATTTTTATATCTGAAGTTATGAGCGTTGGCTCTATGCTTGTATTTAAAGTGTTTGCTGTAGGAAGCACATAAGGCAGATTTGGTCAACATAGTGTGAAGGGGTTATTCAAGTAATAGGGAGTACTTAACTAGCAATGGACTTTGGGAGACACCAATCCACATCTGAGCTTCCCTGGGAATGTTCAAACTAACATGTAAACAATGGCATCGGCCTGCAAAAAGCTGAGTCATTCATAGACATGTGACTTGCCCAGGTGGCTACAGACTCCATCTTGTTGCTGTGATTTTGCACAGGAGAACAAAGGGGTTTCTGCCCACAAGAGAGAGAATATAAAAGGTCCTGGAAACCCCTCCATTTTGTCTTCAGCTGGCTCAAAAGATAGCCTCTGCACCCCAAAGAAACAAACTGGAACAAAGAACAGTAACTACGGGGGTGTGAGTGATTGCTGGACACAGACTAGGAAGGAGTCTGGTCTGTGAAAGAAGCTTATTGGCACATCTCTGAGGGTGAGAGTTACCTGCATTTAGTTTCCTACTGTATTAGGCTTAGACTTGTGTGTTTTTGTTTTATTTTGCTTGGTAATTTACTTTGTTCGGTCTGTTATTACTTGGAACCACTTAAATCCTACTTTTTATACTTAATAAAATCACTTTTTGCTTATTAATTAATCCAGAGCAAGTAATTAATACCTGGGGGAGTAAACAGCTATGCATATCTCTCTATCACTGTTATAGGGGGTGAACAATTTATGAGTTTACCCTGTATAAGCTTTATACAAAGTAAAACGGATTTATTTGGGGTTTGGATCCCACTGGGAACAGGGTGTCTGGGTGCTAGAGACAGGAGCACTTCTTAAGCTGTTTTCAGTTAAGTCTGCAGCTTGTAGGGGACATGGTTCAGACCTGGGTCTATGTTTGCAGCAGGCTAACGTGTCTGGCTCAACAAGAGAGGGTACTGAAGTCCCAAGCTGCCAGGGAAAACGGGCTCAGAGGTAGTCTCAGCACATCAGGTGGCAGTCCCAAGGGGGTCTCTGTGACCCAACCAGTCACATCTGCCTTAACCTTACAAAAATTAAATGAAATCTTCCAGTATTTTAAATTTTCATTAAAAATGAATACAAACAGAAAAGCGTAGACAAGTTTGTTAGAATTTGAAAGCACACGTGTAAGTTTTGCAATTGGGCAACCAATGAAATCAGTCATGAAACACATCTCAGAATTCTTCTAATAGTCCTTCAGTCTATAATACAGGGAGGCACAGGACAGGGGTGAAATTTCTCAATTTATTCTTACCATTGGGAATCTTCTGTCTTAACCTGCTCATTATTCAGAGATAATTTGCATAATGCCTTCTGTTTCTGCAAACATTCTTGCCAGCAAACATCACTAGAATGTATATGAAGAGCAAATACAAAATGGGGCATGAACACAGTTGAAGTTAACTCACAAAGTTTGAACAAAAATCAGTTGCATTTTTGTTGCAGTATTTGCTCACCTGTATTCAGGCCTGATCCCAAGTGCATTGGAGTCAATGGAAACACTCCGAGTAGTCATCTTAAACTGACTTTTGCAAACAAGGTTAAAAGTCCAGATTTATGCCTAGTAATAACAGTCATCATGAGGAAGATTCCTTTATGGTTCTGATTCATGCTACATGTCTGAAGCTTACAAAATATTAAGATCATTGTTTTTCTTCTGAATCTTCCTCCTGGAAAAAGAAACTCTCCTCAAATCACTATCTGCCACCCCTATCCCTGAACACTGCTTAATCTCTGAGCTGTTCAGCAGCTACACATGTACTGGCTTGTTGCCAGTTTATCTGCACGCCAGCCAGCCATTGCCTATAGTGACAAAAGAGAGTGGAAAGAAAGACAAGGAAAGAAAGGAATAGAGTGGGAAAGTGATAAATATGGAAGAGAAGGGAGAAAGGGTTTCTCATCATTTTCCCTTTGTTCCTCTAATCCCTTCTCTGATAGTCTCTTCATTCCATTTTTCCATTTCACTTATTTCATGTTCTCCTCTCCCTCCTCGCCTCTCCTCCACTAAGATGTTTAACTTATTTTGAAGTCACCCACTCTGCCCTCATTTTTCCTTTCAGCCTGAATGAGGATGAATGAGCAGTCCTGGATGCAATGCTGCTTCTTTGTAGCAGACAGTCAGAAGCTTGCAGTATGAGATGTGGATTCAGCACATTTGAAGACCTAGGGACTTAGTAGTATGGCATGACTTTATCAACCAGCATGCTAAAGAATTGTCAGTGTGCGCCATTAGGGTTGAGCAGGAGGGACATTTCTCATTAGTCCTCCTCCCACCTGAATCCAATCCTAAAACAACCCTTTTCAATTTCTAGCATACAATTTTTTTTTTTAATTTAGGATGTACATTATAATTTCCTATGAATCAGATTTGGTTAACTAAAAACCAGGCTGTGGATTATCTGTGGCAAGATACAATCCTTATTTAATTGCCTCTCTCAATATATAGGTAAGGACATGGGTCATTTTTATTTTATTTATGGATTTATTAGCTTTGGATGCACAGCAGAGAGGACGTTGGGGAAGGCAATATCCAGGCTGTATTGAGGCATCGATCCCTCTGTATTTTGCAGTTCAAACTTTGCACTTTACACATGCCTTTTCCTTGTTGTTATATAATGTGAGATTACATAATGGAGAACTGTAAATTACATAATCATTAACCATGTTATACTGTAGCTACAACTGGTGAATCATTATCAAATGCCTGGGGTTAGAAGGGGGGCATGTACATGCTGGAAACTGATTATGTTTGCTCATGATTCATGAGTAAGATTGAGGAGAAATGGTAGATTTTTGTCAAATGTCTTCATACATCTCTGAAAATAGAATCAAATGAGACAGGCAATTCCTTAAATAGTCAGTATATTACATCTAAACTGCATAACCTCTTGCAGTCTATTTTTTGTTATTGCCTCATTTGGGGCCTGTTTCTGTGCTCTTACGATAAGAAACGATCACTTGCATGAGTGCTGCATTGAAATCAGTGGATGTATGTGCTGCTCATTGAGTGAGGATTGTAGGGTTTGGCCATTGTGACATTAACACTTTTGTGTTTCATTGTCACCTAGATTGTGACTTGCCTCTGTGAGAGGCATTACAGTCCGTGTACAATTGGGGAACTAAGTTCCCTGACTAGTGCAGCATTTTCCCTGAAAGTGGAAACAGTTGCACTTGCTCCCTGATGTTCCTCCCTATTTCCCCAGGTGAAGCAATGGTGAGTGAGAGAGAACAAAGAAACCCAAGGGAAGAGCAAAGTCCTCTTTTTTTTTTTTTTGGAAGCTACCAAGAGAGGCAGAGCTCAGAGGGAGCTCTCTGCAGCCTCCCTCTTTCAGCTGTTGTTGTCTGCTGTGGGAGGGGTGAAAAGAGGCAGCACAGCCTCTGAAAGGTTGCACAGTACAAAGTATCTTCTGTGTCTTGAACCTGATCCCCAGTTCTTGCTAGCCTACTGGAAAAGAAGAGCTCACTGCTCTGACTGTGAACACTCTCTTAACTGCTGTGTCTAGTAGAAGACAACTACCTGCTGTGGTTCAAGGGTCAAGCGTTGACCGAAATGTGGCTCTTCCAGCATGTGCACAGGAAAGGGGGACAGGCTAGGGAGCCTCTGAATTTGTACAGGACTCGGACAGAGTGTTAGTGGTCCTTGCGTATAAGGAGCAGCTGGCTAGCACCGCTTGTAACACACTAAGCCTCACACAGTGTCCACCTGACTTAGAATCATAGCCTGTGCCTTGAATCCACATTGCTAGTCACCTGCTGGCATCTGACGCCAGCCAGCAGGTGTAGAGAAAGGAGACGGCTGGTTATACCACTTAAAAAAAAAATTAGCAGGCACTTGCCCCAGCTTCCATGCACCCCTAAAGCATTTTGTCTGTATCTCCACTTAATAAGCAAAAAGCTACAAGTGGCTTCTACTTAGCCATCTCACCTATGCAGGCCCCTCCCCCCATAGTGCAGCTGCTCTGCTTACAGCTGTGATTCGTGCACGGTTCCCCCTGCCCACCCCAAATGTATTTCTTGGGCCTCCTGGAGGTGCAGTGTTCAGTGAAGTTGTGGTGTTACTGAAATACAAGACTATACCGCAAAGGTCACCGTAGTTGTTGATGGGATCTATCTTATTTTGTTAAAGAGATTTCTCTTTGAGAATTGTATTATATTCATAAAAAATATGCGTTAGTAAATGTGATAGCTCCCAGTCCTGGAGTGGCAGAAGAGGGTCTGCATAACCTCCCTCTACCCCATCTCCCACTCTGATTCTGTGAAAAAGACTTCTCTGAGACAGATGGCTGTGGTCATCTAACGGTACATTCTCTGCATGTACCCTCTCCCCACTTCCCTCAACCACTACACAAATAGGGATTATGCTACAGAAATTATTTCTATGCCATAATCATCTTTTGAAAATAGGAATGATGGGCTGCATTGGTTATTACCTGAGCTTATAAAATATGTTTTATCTATCTAGAAGTAATCTTTTCACTTAGGGGAAATGGTGCAATGGAAAGTTTTGTGACATGAGGTTTTTGTTTGTTTTTTTAATTTTGCTAGCTCTTGCTCATTCTCCTTGAGAAGCTCGGGTATGAGATCGGGTATAAATCTGAAAGAGCTAAATGACTTCATAGTGTATTACCATTTCAGGATGAATAAGCATTCAGGAAAACAGCCTGAGGCAAGGGGGAACTGATGTGATATTTGAAAAGCATGGCTTTATAGTTGATAGGAAAATCTCTCTGTGGGAGCATGCCCAGTGCTGACAGTTTTGCCATAGGGTTCCGATAGATCAAGTGGTAGGAGAACTCTGCAGCTGGTAAAAGTGGGGAAAAATACAAAACCACAGTTTTATAATGACTGAACGTTGATATGTGGATTTTTCATTGTAGCAAGACTTCCAGGGTCTATGGAGTTAGGACATAGTACAAAGGCTTAAGGAGAAGGCTGCTCTGCTCAGAAAGCCTGACTGTTTCAATGACCAGTGCTGACGTAGCCAATCCTACAAATCTGGGGGGTAGGGGGGGATCACTATATGAAACTTCATGGGAATAGGCCTAATAAGGCACCCTTTTCTGAGGCGAATCACCTGCTGGAGTCACTAAGAGTTTTCTGTGTGACTAGGGAGCACGGAGTTGGACCTAAAGAGTAAGGGAGAAGTCCAAATATTGTCTAAAATGGTGGCCTCTGATTTAATCACAACCACAACCACAATACAGTTATCCATAATTTGTTTCCAGTGGGGTTTTCCACTGAGTTGCATTCACAGCTCTGTGGAAAACTTGCATAATGCTTCCTTCTAGATGTACGATGTTCCTAATTTTAAGGAGCACTGAGAACCTCGAGCCCTATTGTAACAATCTCACCACCAGCTCTCATCTTTTCCTTGATCCTGTTAGCATCTCCCTAGGTGTTTGTCTGCTGCTTTTGCCCATAACTTGTTTACAGAGATGAAAATTGAGGAGTAGAAGATTAGGCTCCAGAATGTCTCTCGCCTCCTGTACCCATCTTACTTGAGGATGCAGGGTGCCTTTTTTGTCTTGAGGATGCACTGAGAAAAACTTCTCCCCCACAACTGCAGATTTCTTAATAACAAGGTTTACTAAAAACAGAAAATGGAGTAAAAACAAAGAAATAGTTGGCGTAACATACCTAGATTTACACTTCACTTAAACTAGGCAAGGCAGTTTTAGTTGATAGAAAAGAAATGGAAATGCTTGCACATTCCAAAAATCAGTCTGTGACTCTGGCCTCAGTGTTGAACTTCTAGCAGTCCCTAAAGAGAGGTCCTCCTCTGTCACAAAGCTCAGAGCTCTCTCTTTTTCTCCTGTCCTTCCCTTACTCTGGGTCTCTTTCCTTTCCAGACAGCAGTTGCCCATCATCTGGGGCAGCCATGCCCATTCTCCAAACATATTTTCCCCTATGACCTACTGTACCATCAATGTTTTTCATTTTCTTCTTTGTCTAGCCAATACCTAAAAGATGATCCCTTGAGTATACAGTGGCTTTTAATCCTGCCTTTCAAATGTGTATTGTCCCCCTTCAGCAACTGCATTTCAGAGACTTGGCCATCAAATAAAATAGTTTCTGATGGGCCATACATTGTGTTCATTTGAAGAACGTAGTTTCATCTGTCTGGGTGGAGCTTTTCTAAAGATGAAACTATTCTCTGCGCATGTCTACACTATAAACTTTTGCTAACGCAGTTAGTACATCACTTGTGCATATGCATACTTGGCTCCTTGTATCAGCGCTGCATGTATCACCAGGTGTTTTTGTTGCACAGTGTGTGCACCAGGGGTAGGTATCCCAGTGTGCAATTCATCACCATCCAGCACACTGTCTTTTGGGAAGTTTTAGCATGTGTGGTGGGGAAGAATTGAATCATGCAAGGGTGACTGGGACTCCGGGGTCAAGTTCCCATCATGCAACATATTCACCCCATAATGCTATCTCTATCCCAAAAAATTTTTCACCTATTTTGAAAATCCTAAAAAATCCCATGTGTGATTTGTTGCTGTCTGCCACATCTGACAGAAACATGGAAGTTACACAGCTTTACACTATTGTCAGAAACATTGTGGGCAAGAATGCCATGATCCTCTGGTATCTGTAGCGTCGTAAGAAGAGCCACAGGAAACATGACAGTTTCGTGGAGTCTGATTGATCGGGACATAGTTCAAGATTGTTGGTGGCATTCTCTGAGCAGCTGCAAATGGTGGAGTGCCATTTGTGGGCCTGAAAAATGAACACTGACTCGTGAGATTGCATTGTAATGCTGGCTTTGAATGACGAGCAGTGGCTGCAAAACTGTCATATGCACTAGGCCACATTCATGAATGTTTGTGCAGAGCTTGCCTCAGCCTTCCAGTACAGACACACCAGAATAAGAGTTGCACTGACCATGGAGAAGCAAGCGGTGATCGCGCTGTGGACTTGCAGTGCCAGATTGCTTCTGGTCAGCGGGAAATAATTTTGGAGTTGGAAAATCCAACTGTGGGGTCCATTGTCATGCAAGCATGCAGGACTATTAATCATCTCCTGCTATGCAGGACTGTGAGTCTTGGCAATGTGTAGGACATGATGGATTTGCCACAATGGGGCTCCCAAACTGCAGTGGAGTGATAGATGGCATGCATGTCCCTATTTTGGCACCAGACTGCCTTACCACAGAGTATATCAACAGAAAAGGCTATTTTTTATGGTTCGGCAAGTGCTGGTGGATCTCTGGGGACATTTCTCCAACATCAGTATTGTCTGGACAGGGAAGGTGCATGACACTGGCATCTTTAAGAGCACAGGACTGTTCAGAAACCTACAAGCAGGGATTTTCTTTCCCAACAGGCAGATTACCAGTGTGCCAATAGTGATCCTGAGGGACCCAGCCTAACCCGTGCTCCCCTGGATCATGAAGCCGTATACCAGCCTATTGCAACAGCACCAAGGAAAGATTCAATTACTGGCTCAACAGATGCAGGATGACAGTTGAATGTGCTTTTGGTAGGCTGAAGGGATGCTGGCATGTTTACTCACAAGCTTGGATCCCAGTAAGAAAAATATCCAAATGGTTATAGCTGCCTGCTGTGTACTGCATAACATCTGTGAAGCAAAGGGGAAATAGTTGCCACCAGGGTGGAGGTGGAGCAGCTGTCTGAGTTTGAACCGCCAGATACAAGGGCTATCAGAAGAGCTTAATGTGGAGCTATGCAGCTCAAAGAGGCTTTGAAGAGGACACTAACAGCGAGCCCCAGCAATGCATTGTGGTGTACTATGCTTTATTAAGCTCTGAAGTTCGAGGGCCTGTTAGGAACCGAGTGATGCTTGGCACACATCTAAGAATGTAACTGTACCAGTGCACCTATTAATATTGTGGTGTTTGCTGTACATTTATGATTATTACATTCTGTTGGTCACTAATCCTATGAGTTGTGTCGAAGTACACAATCACATGTTAAGTGGGTGCTTTGAATACTGCCAGCCATTCTGCAGGATATGTTGGGAACTAATAAAGATAATTCATCTTCCAAACAGTAGAGCTTTTTGAGTAACAAACACTTTAACAACATTTTGTGCAAGTTAAAAGCAAGTACATTAAAATCTTACTCAATTTATGGAACTGGGCTTAAAGAAGGAGAAGGAACATTCTTTTCCATGTTAGCTACACATACACTGACTTGAGAGACCCAAGGCTAATGTATGTGAAGCTGTGGTTGTCCTTAACGTACCCCAGTATGGAGTTGTAAGGGTAGGGATGTGGCTCCTGCTGCCATGTGGAATGTTGGTCAGTGGGGAATGTAGAGAGATGCTGAAATTGAGTTCTCCATGAACTTCAAAGGGAGACAAGTCCAGGATTGTTGAACCTGTACGTCCACAAAAACAGCTATTGAGTATAGGGTGATGGCCTTCAACACGGGCATCATTTTTCACAGGGTGAGGGTGATTTTAGCTGGTATCTCACTCCTGAGGGTAACAAAGACACAGAGAGCACAGCTGTTGCTGGCATCCCAAAGCCACCCTGGCCCATATACTGCGCCATATACTGGTGCCTGCTGAAGTTATCACCAACTGGTGTGGGAAAGTGTCTTACCACAGAGGAAGAAATAAGGCTGCCATCCCCAGGAGCCTTCAGGAGAAGATTCCAGAGTGCCTCCATGGAAGTTCCATCGAGATCTCACTTTGTTCATAAACAAACTGCTCTTCCCATCTCCCCCCTCACTCACCCTCCGCCCAACTCTGTAGGAGAATGAAAAGCTGAAACTCTACCTCTTTACTCATACTAGAAGAGGTAGTGGTACAACAAATTCATGAAAAGTCTATAGCGGTGTCCTGCTAAGTTGGGGGTGTTATCATTGTAATGGAAAATATATTTATAACTTACCTGAGGCTCCTTCCCCTGCATCGGGCTCATCTGTGCTCAGCTGCCAGGATTGACTAGACTGTGGAGTCTCAAATGGATTCTGACTTGTGGCATAGCTGGACCTCTCAGTCGCATGTCCCCCATCCTGCTCCTCTTCCTCACTGTTCCTGGCAGGGGTCTGTGACTCAGGGTCCAAAAAGGTAGCCACAGTGGTCTTGGAGGATGGTGGAGTCTCCATCAAATATGGCAAGCAGCTCATTGTAAAAGTGGCAGGTCTGCGGCTCAGCATCGGATCGACTGTTGGCCTCCCTGGCCTTCTGGTATGCCTGCCTCAGTTTCTTCTCTTTCATGGAGCACTGCTGCTGATCCCTGTCATACCTCTTTTCCTGCATTCTACATACAATTTGCTCATCAATGTCCACATTTCTGTGGCTGGTCCATAGCTGTGCATGCACAGCCTTTTCTCCCCACATGCCCAGGAGCTACAATATCTCCTGTCTACTTCAGAGCGTGTGGGTATCTGGTGTGGTCAGCTGTGATGAGTTTACATTGGTGGGAGACAAATTTAAGTGTAAACACACGCACAACTAAGTTGATGCAAGGTGGCTTACACTGACCTAACTCTGTAGTGTAGATCAGGCAGCCCTGATGCCCCTTGGTTCTCAGATATTTTTATTGGCTGATATTCAATCTATCGTACTCCAATTCTTTCAAAGGAAAAATAAATGCATGCAATATGTTCTGTAGTACTGTCTATGAACAAAACTCTAGCAATGTGTCGTCATTCTCAGGAGATAGCTTGTTAGTTAAACATAAACAGCCTTCTCATCCTCCTCCTCTGTGTTTATTCCCAGCATCTACTATAAATGCCATATAAATTGCATCTTTTACATTATTTATTACATTGGCATCTTCATCTGTGTAAGTTTTCATAACAGATTTAATTTGACTGAATTGGTCTGTATCTGTTTATTTCTTTCTGATTATATAGTTGCCAATTTTTAGCTTAGGTAGGTAGGTAGGTAGGTCCTGGTGGTACTGATCTTACCAGTTCCCTGTGGGTCAGCTGTTCTGCTCATAAATAAATAACTCCTGCACTGGTTCTTCTTTCAGTGCTTGCTCATGTCGATTCCATTCTAGGTGTGTGTGCGCCCACGTGTGCGGTCGTTGGAGATTTTTGCCTTAGCGGTATCCGTAGGGCCGGATGTGGTGCCCTCTTGAGTACTGCGCTCATGTGCTGGTATATCAGGTGCCGCCAGCCCTACGCCCTCTCAGTTCTTTCTTACCGCCCATGGTGGTTAGTCGGAGAACTTTTCCTTGCTTAGCAAGGGCTAATGGTTTTCGTCTTTGGGCTTTGTATATAGTTAATTCTTTAGTAGTTAGTATTAGGTAGTTCCATGGTCAGGAGCCTTCCTGCCAGTGCTGTTGATTCACAGGGTCCTTGTAAAAGTCAAGCAAGACACAGCAAATATTATCCCGGTAGCCCCCGCATGGCCTTGCCAGCACTGGTTTGGCATGTTGCTGAGCCTTTAGGAAGCCGCCCCACTACACCTGCCTCTGCTGTCCCAGAACCACGGCAGTCTGTTGCACCTGAACCTGGTGGTACTGCACTTGATGGTTGGCTACTGCATGGCTAAGCGCGGATGAACGGGCATGCTCGACCCCATGTTCAGCAGGTCCTTCTGGGCAGCAGGAAACCCTACACCAGGGTGACCTATCTGGCAAAGTGAGAAAGGTTCATGTGTTGGGCCTTGGAGTGGCATATTCAGGCCTCAGAGGCCTAGCTGCAGGACATCCTGGATCATTTGCTGCACCTCAAGCTCCAAGACTTGTCCCTCTCTTTGACCAAGGTCCACCTAGCCACCATTTCAGTGTTCCATCTGCCGTACCAGGGCAGGTCTATCTTCACCCACCATATGATGGCACAGTTTTTGAAGGTCTGGAGCGCCTCTATCTGCACGTCCGGGACCTAGTTCCCCCCCGGGACCTGAATCTTGTGCTGTCAAGGCTCATGGTATCTCCCTTTGAGCCTTTGGCTTCCTGCTCTCTCCTGCTTCTCTCCTGAAAGGTTTCGCTCCTGGTCACGATAACATTGGCCTGCAGGATGTCCGAGATCAGGGCGTTCATCTCGGAGCTGCCCTATACGGTCTTCTACAAGGACAAGGTCCAGCTGCGCCCACACCTGACATTTCTGCCTAAGGTCATTTCCCAGTTTCATACTGGCCCCAACATATACTTACCAGTCTTCTTTCCAAAGCCTCATGCATCAGATGAGGAATGCGGGCTACACACCCTGGACATCCAGAGGGCACTGTCCTTCTACACAGATAGAACGAAGCAGTGTCGTAAGTCAACACAGTTGTTCGTTGTGGTAGCAGACAGGATGAAAGGTTGCCCAGTGTCTGCTCACAGGATCTCATTCTGGATCACGGCCTGTACCTGGTACTGCTATGAGCCGGTGAAGGCACCTCTGCCGGCGATTGTGATAGTACGCTCAACAAGGGTACAGGCATTCGGCAGCCTTCCTGGCAGAGGTACCGATCCAAAAGCTCTGTCGGGCCACTACCTGGTCGTCCATCCACATGTTCGCTTCTCATTATGCACTGACCCAGCAAGTTTGAGACAACGCTGGCTTTGGCAGAGCAGTGCTGAAAGCTGCAAGACTGTGAACTATGAGCCCAGCTCCGTTGATACTACTTGTGAGTCACCTAGGCTGGAATCGACATAAGGAAGCACTTGAAGGAGCAAAAACGGTTATCAACCTTTTCATACCTGTTGTTCTTTGAGATGTGTTGCTCATGTCCATTCCATTACCTGCCTTCCTGCCCCTCTGTCGGAGTTGTCGGCAAGAAGGAATCGAGAGGGCGTAGGGCCGGCGGTGTCTGATATAACAACACCTGAGCATGGCATTCAAGGGGGCACCACAGCCGGTCCTACAGATACCACTAAGGCAAAAATCTCTGATGACTTTACACGTAGACGCACGTACACCTAGAACGGAATGGACATGAGCAACACATCTTGAAGAACAACAGTACGAAAAGGTGGGTAACCGTTTTTTATGGAAATCTAGTCTCATCATATTTAGGGTTTTATCATTTACCTCTTTAGCATAATGTATAGCAAATTGAAGAATATACCATTGCATTTCTGAATTTTGACCAAATTATTACATTTCATGACTATCTAGTTAATGTATTTGTTCCTTAGATGATTATATGTACTTCCTTCCTTCCTTCCTATAAAAAGAATATCATCCCAATGAGCAGCAAAACTCTGAATGTTGCAAAACCATGTTTTAGTATATAGAGAGCCCCCACTTACCAAGAGTGGAGTTTGTGTTCTGGTGATGCTACAAGGTAGAGAATGGCAAAAACTGAGTCTAGTTGCTGTCTTTAAATCAGAGGAAAATACAAAATGTAAATTGATGCATGTTAGAATATAAAGAAAAAGCACAAATATTAGCAAAGCAATTGCTCTGAGAATGAAATGATGGTTTAATACACTGACGGGTTCTTTAACCATATGTAGGAAACTTGAAATTTCCTTTTTGGCACTTAACTCAAACTTTAGATGCCTCTTTGCTGCACAGGGAATCCAAATCATGATAAACATGGGGTATGACTCTGCCTAAGGCAACCAAACGGTAAGGGTGATTTCCCAGTCTTTAAAGGAGCACCCCCTTTTCTGGATACTACTGGATCACCCCTGCCAGAGATGAGTTATTTCCAGTACTGGGTTATTGCCAAGTTAGGGGGTGGTTTTGTCACATGGGCCAGATGTCCACTACTTAGTATCCTGTTCTTTACTATAATTTCAACCAATTTGCCTGGTACTGAAATTACAGGCAACCTGTAATTGCCTGGATCACCTCTTGAGCCTTTTAAAAAAATTGGTGTCAGGTTAGCTATCCTCCAGTCATCTTGTACAGTAGCCGATTTAAATGATCGGTTACATATCAGAGTTAGTAGTTCTGCAATTTCATATTTGAGTTCCTTCAGAATTCTTGGGTGAATACCATCTGGTTCTGTTTTATCAATTTGTTCCAAAACCTCCTCTAATGACACCTCAATCTTTGAGTACATGATTGTGCGTTAGCTGAATTCAACTGATTAAGACCTAATTAGGAACAAATAGTTGCACAGTATGTCTAATGGTTAGAGCAGAAGAGTCGGAGTCAGGAGGTCTGGGTTCAATCCCTTGCTCTGGAGGATGTGTTGACATTGAGCTTCCTCTTACCATTTCACTACTACCTAGTCAGCTAGGCTCACAGTAGATTGGTGGTGGTTTTAGTATGGACAAGGTACCACTATTTTTACCACTGTTTCATCTAACCCTGCTCAGTGGAAATCTAGATGGCATGATGGTAACAACGCTGGCAGCCGACAGCACTCTGTCTACACTGGAGCACCCACTTGTTGCCATCATTGGAGCTGCACTAATGTTAATGCAATAGTGGGAGAGAGTAAGAAAAAGTAGAATGTAGGCAAGGCCACAGGGTGATCTCAGGTAAAGCACTTAACCTCTGTGTGCTTCAATTTGTCCATCATTAAAATGGGGATAACAATTCCTACCTCCCTTACAGCTGTCTTGTAAAGTGCTTTGGAATCTTCAAATGATAGAATCGTAGGACTGGAAGGGACCTTGAGAGGTCATCTAGTCCTGTCCCCTGCACTCGTGACAGGGCTAAGTATTATCTAGACCAAAGAAAGGGATGACATAGCTACAGTATTATAAAATAAACTTGGTGCACAGAATTATTAATGGCAGACTACAACTTTTAAAAATATCTTTGTGGAAGGAGGAAAAGAGGGAAAGGAAAGGTTCTAAAAGTTACTACAAGGGAAACTCAGCAGGAATTTACTATGCTTCAGTGAAAATGAGGAAAATTGAAGACAATTGACCACAGTGTGCTTACAAAAGTAACCATAAAAATTAATTGCAATAGAAAAGAAAACTGAAGAGAGCAAAACAGGCTTTTATATGGCAGGAGTTGCGTCCTGAAGGAAAAAAACAAGGGTAGCAAGATGATGCTATTTGCTATGTGGGGGTTAAGGTGATACATATTAAGTCTCCTTGTAACTCCTAAGGGGACATGCAACAAAATGTTTAACCAAAAAAAAACTTTACTTGAAAACTTGGTAATAAGTAGATAAAATTTGGAAACAGGTCATATTCGTACTGAAGTGAATGGGGCTTTTGCCATTCACTTTAATGAGAGCAGGATTAGACCCTTGAATAATGACTTGGTTAAGAAATACACAATGTAATTGTGAATTTCTGGAAAATAGGAACTCAGAATTACTTAATTAAAAATAAGCACTTGAACAGGCCCTTGTGAAGTGCACCCTAGGGTATCTATAGAATTTTCTAAACAGCTAGTAATTATTTTTTAAAAATCAGAGAATTGGAGAGGCATCAGGGGACTGGTAGAGTGTGAGCATATCACAGGTCTTTAAAAATGGAATAAAGAGTAACTCTGGAAACCACTGTCCTATGAGCATAACTTTCAGGTTCAAAGAAATGGAGTAACTATTCAAAGCAAAAAAAAGTACTTGCATATAGGTGAATAGCATCATGAGACCAGATATAACAGAATAAATCAAGTTAGACAAACTAGATAGCCTTTTTGGTAGTTTTTTTCGTAGACAAAGCTAGAAGATATACAGAATATAGAGTTAACATTTGGACTTCAGTAAGGCATTTGATACAGTGCTGCATGATAGCCGAAGGGAAATAATTAATCCAGTTGGCCTGAGCAGAAATACGATTCAATGGATCAAAAGCTCATCACTGAACGACAGCAAGTAATTATAAATAAGGCTGCATTTATGTCACGGAGGTCATGGAAGTCATGGAATCCGTGACTTCCAGAGACCTCCGTGCAGAGCCGTCCCTAGGGCGGTGTGGGGCCCAGAACATAAGCGCCGAGTTTCTAATCCGCCGGGGGGTGCTCCCCTCCCCGGCTCTGCCTAGGCCCCATCCTGCCTCTTCCCTGCCCAGTTCCGCCCCCTCTCCCGAGCACACTGCGCCCTCGCTCCTCTCCCTTCACCCCTAGCGCCTCCTGATACCACAAAACATCTGATCTATGATAGATGCTAAGAGGGAAGATCAGGCGCTGATCAGTGGGGCCTTCCAGCAGGCAGGAGGCGCTGTGGGGAGGGGGAGGTTCTGGTAGGGGGGCTCCTTGCCTCACCTCACCTCCCCACCCGCCTCCTGTGGGGCCCCCCAAAGCATGGGGCCCAGAGCAGTCTCCCCGATTCGCCATACCCAAGGGAGGGCTCCACCTCCCTGACATTCTCTGCTTCATCATTAAAGCACTCTGGAGCTAACAGCCAGTGGGGCCCTGGCAGGGTTCCAGTGACAGCAGTGGCAGGGGGCACCCTGCAAAGTTCCAGGGACAGGTGACAGACTCCTGAGGGGGCCCTCCTGAGGGTTCCAGTGACAGGTGACAACCTCACACAGGGGAAGGGGGATGCCTCAGGCAAACACCTGGGGTGTCCCGTTTTCTCTTTGGGAAATATGGTCTCCCTGCAGCTCCCAGCTGCCGTGGGCGGATGGGGAACCCCACAGCTCCCAGACATCAAGGTGGTGGGGAAAACCATGGAGCTGCAGCAGCAAAAGTCAGACAGGTCACAGCTTCCGTGAATTTTTGTTTATTGCCTGTGACCTATCCATGATTTTTACTAAGAATAACCATGACAAAATCTTAGCCTTAATTATAAATGATAGTCCACATAGCCAAGGATAAGCTTTCCGTGGGGTCCTACAAAGATCGATGTGGGGTCCTATTTTGTTCAATATCTTCATAAACTATGTGTAGGGTAATGAACTAATTAAATTTTCAAATGATACTAAACTAGGAAGAGTGATAAACAATACAGGGGATATAGAAAAATTATAAAAGGATCTAGAGGTTCTCTAAAGATCTAGGATTAATAAAATGAGGTTTAACTTGTGTAAAAGCAAAATAATAAATTTGAGGAATGAGATTTCTAAACAGCAACACAATGTCTTGAGGACTGTGTGTTCATAAGCCAATAAATAGATTACATGTAAATACAAGTATAGGATTTTTGTTTGACTGACCTCCTCTTCTTCCAAAGTTTGTTCATGTTTTATAAAGGAAAACTGACCTTCACATCAGAAAATTGAAATTTCAAAAGAAAAGAAGCATCTTTAAGTGGCATGAATAAACTGGTAATTAATTTGGCATCTTCCTGTATGTCTGAGGTGAGCAGAATGGGTACAGTTTTCTTTTAATTGCTTACAGTGCTCACACTGGGATGGAAATTGGATATCCAGATTACAGAATAGGGGTTCAGTATTTTGGGTCAGGTGTCATGTATGTCATTTGAATAGGAGGGCCAGATTAAGTCATACATACTATATAGGTTTGTATATAGGTTTGCTCTCCCCCAGCCTGAAACAACACTTCAAGATGTGTGCATCTCAATGGAGAGTTAACTACACCTAGGAGTTGTGAACCCTGCAAACAACCAGTTCAGCAGAGGACTCTATATGTGGCCAGCCCACCTACCCAAGTAGGTGCACCCTGGCTGCCAAGCTAAGTACTGGGGGGAGGGACAGGGGCTGCTGCCACCTCTGAGGGAGGGAGATGGGACTCTTAGTGCTGCACCTCAGGGGAAAGGGTCCTCTGTTGCCATTCCTGGAGGAAGAAAGGGGACCCATGCCACTGCCCCTGTCTCTTTGAGTGGAAATAGGGGCTTCTTCCCATTCCAAGCAAGAGAGTAAAAAAACAGAGGAGTCTCATGTCATGGCATGTCTAGGTCCTTGTGTTCATGCTATTTTGACTGTGATGTGAAAACTAGGCTTTCTTATGCCATAAATTAATTGTACCCAGGCACACCTTATATTAAGAGGTCTCAAATTTTCTTCTTGTGATGCTATCAGCTGTCAAAGTATCTGGCTTTTACCCTAATCTCAAACTATTTTGTGATTACATCCCCCACAATCCTTTGGAATGATATCGCATAAACCATATTGTTACAATGTAACTGCTGCTAAAGATGAAGAATGACTATAAGATAGAAATATTTATTCCCAGGTAAATAAAATATAACATTTGATTAATAGCTGTTAGGGTCCGTCCTAAATTCAGGACCCTACCTTTGATGTTTTCCACATTTCTGTACTTAATTTTTTTATCCTGATGAAATGCAAATACCAATATAAACAGAAAACGGATATAAAATCCCTTTCTTCCACTCCCGTGCAAGCTATCTACATAGCTTCTGTGCACTCTCTGCTTCCACAGCCCACTGCATAATAAATAGATGCCTCTCTTACCTGGGGGCAGGGAAGACCTGGGAATTTGGGGTCACGCCATTGCCTGGAAAAGATTTTTTTTTCCAACTGTAAATGAAACCTGAAAATATGGAAAGGAATTGTTTTCTAAATTACAAAAATTCAGTCGCCCCACGGAGCCCCCTGCCCCACTCAGCCTCTGAGCCCACTGAACTCACAGTGGTGCCAACTGTCATGATTTGTCCTGGGTCTCTTGATAATTATTGTTTTCCTTAAAGCCACAGCTCCTGGAGTCAAGTGTGTGTGTGTGGGGTGATTATTTCAGCCTTCATTTTTAAAGGAAAAAGTACGTTTCTAGCCCAGATGACTGTGGAGAAATCTTCAAAATGTGACCCCAGTGCATCCTAAAGGCTCAAAGAGCAGAAGGTAAATAAAAAGACCAAATCTGTTGTTTTTACATAATGTCATGATTTTAAAGCCAAACTCATGGTTTTTGGTGAGTCTGACTCATGATGTTTGAACATTTGGGGTTGGCAATACTGGTAGTGGTAACCTAGCATACGAAAAGCAGAGCACAGTAATGAGAAGGAAAGGGTACACAATCTCATTTCCCCCCATGCTTCCGAATCCTTGGATGGGACTGGCTTTTCTGCTAGGAAGCATGTGTGTAGAGGGTATGTGCCCAGATCACAGGAGAGCAGTGTGAATTTTTCTTTTAACTGGAAACCCTACACCAACAGCATTGTGACCCACCTTGAAAGTCATGGCCCCCAGGCTAAGAAACAGCAGCGGAGATGATTTACCATAGCCAGAAAAAGTGTGTGACATGTCTCACGTTTCCCTGATACACGTGACACGTGCTACCAAATGCTGCCTCCGCTACTGCATAAAGTTGCAGTGCATAACAGGCGCGCTCCCTCGTTCAGCTGTATAAATCACTGTCTGGAAATATCCTGTTACTCTGTTGGTGAAAATGCTAAAAGCTAGCTAGATTGATGTTGTGGCAAAATCTCTGCAAGCTCTTGCAGTCCTAAGTACACAGCACTGTACTGTCTCTAATATTGTACTACTACTGTCAGCCCTTCCCTTATGTAATGTTGACCCATATTTGTGGTATGTGACATTTTTGCTAAACACTGTCTGGGATAATCTGTCATAGAACAAACTTTCTGCTTATATGCTGAGACTTTGTCTTCTTTGACAAACATAAATGGGCTTGAGTGTTACTCCTTATTAGGAGGACAACCACAGCACCGTACTTTCTCAGGTAAGAGAAATATTAAGGAAAGTGCTGTGTGCTTTGAGACACTTTGGGACAAATTATTCCCTGATATGATTCCATTAAAGTCAGTGGAGTGGCCCTAGGGATGAATTTGTCCCCTGGATTTTAAAAAATGCTTTGATGCCCGTCCTTTTATGGGGCTGGCTATTGGCTGTACACTGGCAAGTATTTTTGAAGTGCCCTCAAAATGCTGCCACAGCCAGATCCAGAGAGTGTGTGCTCCATGCTTCTGAAAAGAAGAGCTGTGGTAGGTTTGGCTGCCCTAATAATGCACTGAGGTCCACCAGTATTTGTGGCTTAACCATTCTTTTCTTCAAAAAGGCATACTAGTTTTGGTATAAAAATGGGTATAGATAAACTGGAGGCTGTTTGCTAAAAGGCAGCTGAGAGGCTAATGGCCGTGGGGGAATTGGAACACACCCAAGGCTGGCTGTTCTCAGAGCTCAGTACAAAATCCATCTTTGCTCAAAAGTTTTCTGTAGGTAACAGAAAAGGGGGATGGGGGGGAAGAGAAGGAAGTAAAGACCTGTGTGGGAGGGGTAATGAGGCAAGGGGAAATAGGAATTCTCCAGGTATTCAAGAACAGGAACAACTTCAAATTAACTGTAAATTGTAATACTGTGTTTGAGAACTAGGTAATATGATTGTGGGGGCTGTATAAATGTCTTTCATCGCTATAGAAATGAATTAATAGAGGAGGAGAGATTGAGAGACTAAAGAGCATCAACTTCAAGGAATAAAAGAAGTTCTTCAGGGTGGTGCAGGAAGGAAATATCTGGAGCAATTATGTGAAACTGAAGTAAGTAAAACTCAGCCTTGAAATCAGGAGAGTTTTGTGCAGTATGAACAGTTACAATAGCATGGAGCAGGGGTGGCCAACCTCTGGCTCATCACGAGTATTTGCATAAATGCAGAGTGAAGTGCAACATGGGTAGTTGTCCTACTGTGCAACTAACCACCATCCAGCATGGGGTGTATTGACAAGATTTTGCAATGCCTCTTGGGGCTGAAACAAATTGTGCAGGGATGACTGATACCATGGGTTACACTTCCCATAATGCAGTGTTTTTCCTTCCCGTAATTTCAGCTGCAATCTGTAATATTTGATGCCTCTTTTCAAAATGCCTGCAAACCCATGCATACCTCCTCACTGTCTGCCATCTCTGACAGAAGCATGAAGCCTGCACAGCTCTGCACTATTGTCATGAGTAAGACTACGTTTTAGTCACGGGTATTTTTAGTAAAAGTCATGGACCGGTCATGGGCAATAAACAAAGAGTCACAGCCCCATAACCTGTCCATGACTTTTACTAAAAATACCTGTGACTAAATCTTACCTCCTAGGAGGGGGACGCTACTGAAGACTGCTGCTGTGGGGGTGGCGGTGGCAGCCTGGGACCCTGCCGCTGCTGGGGGGGGAGGTGCGGGGCAGCCAGGGACCCACCCTGCCGCCACTGCTGGTCCGGGCGGGAGACGGGCCTCTCTCCTATCCCCCAGCAACATTCTTCAGGAGCTCAGGCCCCTTCCCCACCGCCACCATCAGTCTGGGTGGGGGACGGGCCCGGGCCTTCCCCCCTACTGCTGCTGCTGGTTGCGGGATGGCCTGGGGCTCCACCATCACTGGGGCCCGGGGTCGCACCGCAGCCGGTCTGGGTGGGGGGGCCTGGGGCCATGCGGTTGCCGCTGCTGGTCTGGGGGGGGGGTGGCCCGGGGCCCCTCCACCGCTGCTGCTGGTCCCAGACCGCTGCTTCAGGGCAGTGAATGGGACCGGCTGCCAGAGCAGTGACCAGTGCGGCTGGTCCCCAGGCTGCTAGGGTGGTCGTGGGGTCAGTCACACCTGCGCTGCAAAATTCATGGGGGTCACGGAAAGTCACAGAAGCCGTGACTTCCATGACCTCTGTGACTGATCCGCAGCCTTAGTCATGAGCATTGCAATACAAGGTGACTGATCCTACAGTATTTGTGGAGCTGCAGGGAACATGATTCCTTAGAGGCTAGATTTCTGTGGGACACGGAAAAAAATAATTCAAAGTTGTTGGTGGCATTCATGGAGTAAAGTTGCAGATGGTGGAGTGATGGTTCTGGGCCTGAGAAACAAGCTCTTACGGGTGGGTCGCATTGTCATGCAGGTTTGGGATGATAAAGTAGTGGCTGCAGAACTTTTGGATACACAAGGCAACATTCCTGGATCTGTGTGCCGAACTTGCCCCAGCTCTCCAGTGCATTGACGCCAAAATGAGAGCCATGCTGACAGTTGAGAAGTGAGTGGCGATTGCACGTAGAAACTTGGTACAGATGTTTTGTGAATGGTCAGTCAGGAATCAATTTGGAGTCAGGAACTTCACCACGGGGCAGTTGTCATGCAAGTGTGCAGGGCCATTAATCACCTCATGCTACTCAGAACTGTGACTCTGGGCAATGTGCAGGCCATAGTGGATGGTTTTGCAGCAACGAGTTTCCCATTTGGGGTTCCCAAACGGCAGTAGGGTGATAGCACCCAGATCCCTATTTTAGCACCAGACCACCTTGCCACAGAGTATATTAACAGAAAGGGCTACTTTTCTATGGTAATGCAAGCGCTGGTGGATCACTGTGGATGCTTTACTGACATTGGTGTGGGCTGGTCAGGGAAGGTGCGTGACACGCACATATGACAATACACAGGACTTTTCAGAAAGCTGCAAGCAGGGATTTCCTTTCCCAACCAACGGATTACCATTGGGAATGTTGAAATGCCAATAGTGATTTTGGGAGACCGAACAAACCCCTTGCTCCTGTGACTCATGAAGCCGTACACCAGTCACCTTGACAGCACCAAGAAGCGCTTCAACTACAGGCTCAGTAGGTGCAGAATGACAGTTGAATGTGCCTTTGATCGTCTGAAGGGTTGCTGGCAGTGTCCATGTACGAAACTGCACCTCAGTGAGGAAAAAAATCCCAATGGTTATTGCTGCTTGCTGTGTCCTGCATATTATCTGTGAAGCAAAAGGGGGAAAGTTTCTGCTGAAGTGGAAGGTGGCAGTGGAGTGGCTGTCTGCTGAATTTGAATGGCCAGATATAAGGGCTATAAAAAGACTTCAACAAGGAGCTGTATGGCTCAGGAACATTTTAATAGTGAGCCAAAGTAGTATGAGTTGCTGTAGTGTGCTCTACCTGGCCTTGTTCTTTTGGAGCCCAGTATGAATCTTGCAGTGAGTGCTGTGTGCATAAGAATATAATACTGCCAATGCACCTATTAATATTGTTTGAGAACGATGTTATGGGTTCCATGTCAAAATGAAGTAACAGGCGATTTGGGGGTGTCAGATCTGCCCTGCACCAGCCAGTGTATGTTGTGACCTAATAAAGATGAATTATGTTCCAAAAAATAGAATTTAATTCTGTAACATGAACCAGGTAACTAAAACACATTTAGAACTTTATAAAACTTAAATTGAGTTGCTTTAATTTATTATGAAGGGGTAAGAACAGTCATTTCCATTTTCAGGTACACCTACACCAACCATGTCCTTTTCACAAGTCAGTATATGTGGAGCTTTGATTGTCTTTAATGTCCCCTGAGGTGGAGTGGTAGGGGTAATGTAGTGACTCCTGATGTCACGTGGAATGTTGAGGATGGAGGTGTAGGGACATCCTGACATTGAGTTGTCTATGGGCTGCAGAGCGGTGAGCATGGGATTCTTGGACCTGCAGGTCTACAACAGCATCTTTGTTTGCTGCCTGAGAGGTCCCATTATGTTCTGGGGACTCTCCCTCTCCTTTCCTTGCTTGGATTCCCAGGCTTTTTTCCTCTCCTCTCTTTCCATCTCCATGCTGTCTGCAAGGATCAACTTCCATGCCCTAGTCTCATTCTCTGATGCAGCACAGGCTTGCAGCATCTCCTGGAATGTGTCAACCTGAGTTCTCTTCTTTCTTCTCTTTATCTGGCTCATGCCTTCTGTGGGTGTGGAGGGGGAAACCCTCAAGGCTACAATAGGATCAGCTGCAGATACAACCCAACCCGCAGAGCTACCATTGTTAGTGTATACATGACAGAAATCAAAACTTAGGATACTGAACTCACCCCCTTGATCCCCAAAAGTTGTAAGCACTACATTCTCACTTCTCCTTGGGACTGATACAGCACGGTGCCAGTCAGAGCACCAGCCTAGTGAGTATGGCTCTGGGGAGAGGAGTGTGGGGTTAGCTCACAGGCATGAGTATATGTTCATAGGACAATGGGGCTCAATACAGGCACAGTTTTCCACAGGTAGTGGTGATTTCAGCTGATCTCTCACTCCTGAGGGTAACAAAGGCCAAGAAAGCACAGCTGCTGCTGGGGTCCTGATGCTGCCTGGGCCTGTATGCTGTATGCCTGTGTACTGTAATGATGCTTGCTGAAATAATCACTGAATGACAGGAAAATATCCTACCACAGCGGAAGAAATAAGCAGCCCTCCCCAGCAACCTTTGGCAGAGGATTACAGAGTACCTCCATGAAAGTTTAATTGAGATTTCTACGGAGGATTCACGGGACATGCCAATGCACATAAACAAACTGCTCTGTGTGGTTCCCTCTGCTTAACTCTAGAGGGAAAGAAAAGCAGATAGTAACTCTATCTCTCTCAAAAAGAAAAGGAGTACTTGTGGCACCTTAGCTGTAGCTCACAAAAGCTTATGCTCAAATAAATTTGTTAGTCTCTAAGGTGCCACAAGTACTCCTTTTCTTTTTGCGAATACAGACTAACACGGCTGCTACTCTGAAATTTATCTCTCTCGGTTGTTTCACTACCTCTTCTAGCAGAAGTTAAAAAATAAAAAAAAAAGGTAAATCAACAGATGTGTCCTGCTACTTTGGGGGTTCCATCCCTGTAATTTCAAAACAACCTGCATACTTACCCAGAGGTTCCTTCCTCTGCATCAGACTTGTCTGTGCTCAAGTGTCAGGACTGGCTGGACTGCGCTGGAGTCAAAATCATATCCTGGCTCACTGCGTGGCTGTATCCCCCTCTCACCTGTCCCCCATACTCCTCTTATTGCTCGTCCACTCTTCCTCCTCGCTGTTCATGGCGGAGGCTGTGATTCAGGCTCCTCCGAAGCATCCACAGGGCTCTTGCGGATAGTGGTGGGGTCTCTGCTGAGGATGGCACACTGCTCTTTGTAAAAGCAGCAGGTCTGCAGCTGAGCACCAGATAGATTGTTGGCCTCTCTCGCCTTCTGGTATGCCTGCCACAAATCCTTAGCTTTCACATGGCACTGCTGCTGGTCCCTCTTGGAGCCCTTCTTCTGCATGCCCCGAGCAATCTGCTCAGAGAGATTGATGTTTCCAGGGCTGGATCAGAGCTGTGCCTGCACAGCCTCTTCTCCCCACAGACTCAGAAGATCCAAACATCTCCTGTGTACTCCAGACAGGAGTGTGTTTGCAGCGTGTAGCTGCCATGGTCAGCTGAGCAGTTGCACACAACAGTGGGGAGCTGCTAGCTAGGCAATCAGGACAAGGAATTTAAAATATTTATGGGACTTTAAAGAAGAGGGGTGGCCACCTGGCCCCTGGGCAGCAAAGTTCACAGCAGTGACCAGAACGGTCACTGTTGGGCATTGTGGAACAGCTCTTGGCGACTAATAACAGTCGATGTAAGTAATGCAGTGTCTACACTGCTATTGCATCTACCTAACTACATTGCCCTTGATGCTACAGTACTTGGAGAGGTGGTGTTATTAAGTCAGTGTAGCAGGGGAGTTATGAAATTTAAGTGTAGCTGCATCCACAGCTAGGTTGGGTAAGCTGCCTTGTGTAGACCAGGCCTGAATGTGTATAGTGCAGTGGTGGGCAACTGACAGGCTGCTAGTGGCCTATCAGGGTAAGCCCCTGGCAAGATGCCAGACTATTTGTTTACATTTGCATGGCTGCCTACAGCTCCCAGTGGCCCACCACTGGTATAGTGCTTCTGCAGTTCACTGTAATTTTGGGGTGGTGTTAGTAACATATTTGTTCAGAAATGGAAAATCAATACAAATACATGTGTGAGAGTAACCCTGAAATAAGAAACCACACTGTGTGGAAGCAGGCCAAAAAATACAAACCAAAACCAGAATGAAGTTTCCTATGTCCATGTAGGGCTACCTAAACTTTGTCTAGTGAGGCTAGCAGCTACATGGACTGCACTTAACTGACCTAAACTAGAGGAAATTGCACCCACCCTCACCTTTGAGTTGGAGATACAGCTTGTGGAGACACCATACCCTAACACCGCAGCTGTCCTTTTAATCCCCAGTACCTTCTGCAGCATCACATGAAAGGGACCTGAGGTTTCTCTCTATTGTACACATGGGCTACAGTTTTAAGACTGGAGATAAAAAAAACTGGAGATAAAAGTGAATCCAAGTGCTGCAAGGGTATTTAATCCCTACCCCAACCATGATTATCATGGGGATTGTTCATAGCATTTTGGGGGGTTATTTTGTTCCTGCCCCTCCCTTGTACTCCTAGAAGGCTGTGAGGGGCCAGACCTACCTCCCTCAGCACACAGAGCCATGTGCAAGACACAGAGCCCAGAGCAGGAGCAAAAGGCCTGAAGATTGCAAGGGCAAGGGTGTAGCAGGAATCCTGGGAGCACAGGCTGCTGGGGTGAGCTGTACCAGGAGCAGGTCAAGCCCCTGGCTGGGCTAGCTCAGGCTGGGTGGCACTTCAATGTCCCAGGGAGGCTGTTTTGCTGTGTGGCCTGGCCCTTCCTAGGATTTCTGCCTTGCTTCCCCCTCCGGCTGGGACATCACACCCACGTGTGGCAGGGGCCCGGCCACGTGAGGGAGGGGCGCTCACATGGTGTGTAGTGGGGAATGCTTGGGGCTGGCCGTGCGCGCTTGAAGGTGAGGCGGGGGCCTGTCGGTGTGAGGAGGGAAGGAGTGAGGGGTTGGGGTGAGTGGAGAGGAAGGAGGGGGTGCGCTGGGGAGAGCCGAGCGGTGCAGAGGGGAAGGGAGGAGATGGGGTGAGTTGGGGAGCGGTGCAGGGGGGAAGGGAGGGATGAGGATGGGGGAGTGGATTTCCTCGTCTGGGAGCCAGGTCCTGGCAGGCGGGGAGCTGTGCACTGCCAGGGCCGGTCTGTGAGCTCCGGAGGAGATGGCGCCCGGAGTGGCAGCCGCGGGGACCAGGGCTGCAGCGTCCCCGCCCAGCGCTCCGGGGTGAGCCCGGCCTGAAGCCGCTGCTCGCTGCCCTGGGCCTGGGGGGAGAGGCTGCAGGACCCCTCCCGCCGCGGGCGCCCGGGGAATGGGGCGGGGGGGCTTGGTGCTGGCGCAGCTGGGACTGCCGAGCCGCCAGAGCCGTCGCATAGGCAGGGCGCGGGAGCGGGAGAGGGAGGCCTTCGGCCGCCGCCCGCTGCACAGCGAGGTGTTTGTCCCGCTGTGGCTTTGACTCAGCAGCCCCGGGCGGCGGCCCCTTTAAATGCAGAGCCTGAGGTGTGATGAGTGCGCGTCTCTCTGCTGCCCCCTCCCCTCCCCGCTCCGCTGCAGTGACAAATCCGCTCGCTCCTGCTCTGCCTCCACCCCCTACAGCGCGCAGCTCTGCACCCACCGCGCCAGCTCGTCCGCCCCTCTCCGCCGGGAGCCAGAGCCGCTGCCCACCGTGCGGCCGCCCGCAGAAGCCGAGGGAGGAGAAGGAGAAGGGGACAATGGAGGTTCCGCGCCTGGATCGCAGCAGCATGAGCAGCCCCACCAGCCCCTGCGAGGATGTGATCAAGAATCTCAGCCTGGAGGCGATTCAGCTCTGCGATAGGGACGGTAAGTCCGGGCTCCATGGGGCTAATCCTCGCAGACGCAAAATGCTGCTGCCCGCTGCCCGATGGAGGCTAATGCAAATTAATCCCCGTGGCGTATGGTCCTTTGTTACCCCCCACCCATGTATTTGTAGGTGTAAGGACCCCACACACACACACACACACATCCTCCTGCCGTTGGAGAACAAAAGAAAAGGAGAAGGTTGCACCTTATTGGGGGAAACCCATCCCTCTTTGAAATGTTCCCTTACGATGCAGTGCATTTACCTGTGGGGCTGTCGGCTCGCCTGCTTCCCAGTCTTGCCCTTAACATGAATGTACGTTGTGGGTTTTATTCCAAGAGAGACATTAAAGAGCTAGGGGTAGATTTGCAGCGAGAGTCGGAGTCTAGATACTGGATATTGGTTGTAATGATTTCCGTTAGCCAGGATCGAGGCTGAGGCTCAAACTCCTTTGTATCGTTTTGTATCACTGGGTAATGCTTGTACCGAACATAGGCATGGGCGTCTGGTAGCTCTCGTTGCCTAATACAGAAACTTGTTGCCAATTCCTTTTTTTGTTTGTTTGTTTTTGAAGAATAACCCAGAGAATGAACTAACGATCTGTTTCTCAAAATGGGGTTTGGAGTGGTAACGCGAAATTGGGAAGGAAGGAGGGGTTTACATATTTCAGCACCATAGACAGATACAACCTTCATGATTCTGGGCAGTGTTTCAAAAATTGCCAAGCATCTGCACTGAATTGGCCTGGTACATCTGGTATAATGCATGACTGATGCTATACATTTTGTGTATTAATATTAAAACCTTTGTTCTGTACATAGAGTTCTAAGTCTAGTGCTCAATAGAATTGGAGAAAACAGATATGCAAGCTAAGTAGGAACAAAATTGGTGTACAATGTAGGTAGTTGTGCTAAATGGCATAGCTGGACTGTTAAACAAATGAAGTTTTGTTTTACAGTGCAGAAGCAATTTTAAGGATTAGCTGAGTTGAAGTAGCCCAAACAATTATAAGGTTGTAGTGAGGAGCCAGGAAGGAACAGTTTACATACTGATGCACAAATACTGAAGACTAGAAATTATAAGTGAGGTTAATATGAACTATGTACAGTTATGTCTAACTTCCAAGAGTGACATGATCAGGAACAGAGAAACTTGTGTTCCGAAAAATGATCTGAGAGTATTATCTTGCAGAACAAAATTTAGTCTTGTGTTCAGTTAACTGAATTATTCTTGTTTTCTCGCTTTGACATAAAAAAGCATTAATAATTTTAACATAATTTGATAGTATTTTTCAGTGTAAGTGGTGAAAGAACAGAACTGAATTTGGCTTATTTAGTGACTTCACTGAACATTTGGGTTATTATGGTCAGAAGTTATACTGCTTGGATTAATTTAACTTTTTTTCCACATAGATATATTTTTGCAGCAAAATTACTGTAGATATCAATTGATTATGGAAATAATCATTCTGATTTTCTTTACTATTCTGTTAAAAGCATGTTATTGTTAAATGTTTCAGTACTTTTGATTTAACCAGACTTGATTGTCTCAAAGTTGAGGATCTGTAAAGTCTTGATTTTTTAAAATGTTGTTAAAGAAACTGAGAAGGTATTTCAGTAGAGCTTTCAGTTACTTTTATGGCAACATAAGAAATTCTTTTTGTTTACATATTTTAAATTCAAGATAGAATGTGTGCTTCTATCGCTACATTTATACCTAAATCACTGGTTAGGGAAACTTAATTGTATATATATGTGAGTGGATCACAGATAAAATAAAGCTTTGGTTGTATGTTGATAGATGGAGCAGCATACTGTGAGAAAATTAACTCTACAGTTACAATTTCCCCTAAATCTGAAGGAATAAATTGCAGTTGTTTGACAAAATACCCTTATGTGTGATTCCCTATATTGGAAATAAACAAATTACGTAATCTTTAATTTTTGCCTGCCCCAAACTAGGCTGATAAAGTCTGCTATGTTAATTGCTGCAGTCTTCTAATTGATTTAGCATACTGTAATTAAGCAGTGCTCAATTTTTATGGAAGAGTCTCGTGCAGACTAGCAGATCCAAATAATTAATTTTTCTTTCTTTCTTTTTTTTTTTTAATCAAGAATTTCCTGTTTAAACTGTCATCACTGGAAAACAACAACTTTTGCTTCTGTAGATCTGGTTTTACAAGCTAATCCCCATGCGTATTAAGCCCCAATATGAGATTGCGTCATTGCTTCACGCAATACAGATCTAAATTTTAAAAAGATGCACCTGCATTGCCCATGTAAAGTCTGCAGTTGTGTGCCTAATTGGGCACAGAATTGTACTTGAACATACTTTAGTATTTCCAACAGGTGGCACTTAAAAACCAAAAATTCATGCTTTAATGTGAACACAAAAACAAGTAGATGAGCCTGGGGACGTTGAGCTGTGTAGTTGAGAGTGCAAGAACATATTTAGGCATTTAAATTGGAAATTATATTTAACCCGTGCATTTGTGTGTATACATATTATTTGATTTATGTTAATACACCTTCTTGTAAGGTTTTTGGTGCTCATGGCGAAATGTGCCCCCATTGAAGTCAGTGAGGGTTTTCTCAGACAAAGTGTCTTACAGATAAACGTGACTTTGAATCCTTTAAAAATGTTTTTTTGTATGCAAATTGTATAAAGCTAAAAGAGTGGGCACTCTTTTTAAAAAAAAGTGTGGAAAAAAACCTATGAAAAATAGAACTATGCATGTGCCAGCAGGTTCTACATGGGTCAGCTGGAGCACAACACATTAGAGCGCTTTTGCAATTGCACCCCTCTAATGCCTTTGGCTGGGGATTTGTAGACAAGACCTTAGTGTAAGGAAGTTTTTTTTCTCAATAGTTGTACAAAATGTCCTCTTCTTTATTCAGTTTCATCATTTTTACCATAGTATTCCTCTCCTTTCCCTCCTTGTTCGTCTCCCTCAATGCTGTATACACACTTGAGATATGGGTACAGGCAGTCCTCAGACTTACAACACAATTGGTTCCTTACAATTGCGTCATAAATTGGAACTCGGAACCGCAATCTCCATTGCGGGACCGAGCATTGTAAATTCGAAACCTATAGTCATAAGTCTAATCAGGGTGTCTACGTAGACACGTCGTAAGTGCCGTTCATCATAACTCGAACACTGTAAAGTCGAGGACTGCCTGTAATTGGTTATTAACCACATTAGCTGTCTTGTAGCCAAACTATACGTAATTAGCTCTTTTACTCTTTCCTCATTAATTAATCCCTTCACTCCCCTGCTCGTTTCTTTTACTCGTCTCTGAACTGCTTCCAGTTTGTCTGTAAAGAGGTGCCTGAACTGAACGAAATATTCCACGTATAAATACAGCAAGCCACATGGGGTATGTCTGCACTGCAGCGGGGAGCGTGTCTCACAGCCCAGGTAGACAGACATGCTAACTCTGCTCAGGTGGGCTTGTGCTTGGGCAACTTGTCCATGCTGCTGCCTATTCTGCAATATCCATGCCACTATTTTTGGCATGGTAACTTGAACAGAGCTAGTGTGAGTCTCTACCCAAGCTGGGACTAGATGCCAGTTCATGCCCAGGCCTCACTGAACACTTACAGATGCATAGCTAGAAACCAGTCTTGCTTACCTGTGTGAGCATTACTAAAATAAATACTAGATAGTAAGTTGATTAGAATGAGTTTATTGTTTTATAAATTGTTTGTGGGAAACTGTATGTATTCTCACTCAACTATACCCCATGTTATACTGTGATACCTAGTATCTGCATTGTAAACCTCTGTGACTACATAACTCATCAAACAGGGAAAAAGCCTTGTGTAATGCAGATGATGGTCTGTAATAAGATGTTAAATCCTGTCCAGTAAACACAAATGAGCCATTGTGCGAGGTCAAGGATAAAAGACTTAAGCGCATTCCTCCCCATCCCACTTCCATGAAGAAGGGATCTCCGTGGGAACGGTTTCTGTCAGCTTGATGTCTGGGGGAAGAAGATATAAAAATGCCTCACAAGGAAAAATGATCATCTACTTGCTGTTTGAACTCTCATAGGGCCAGAAACACTAAACTAAAGCAGAGATCCCTAGGGTCAACCTGGGTCTACCCTGACAGACATTTTGAATGGACATATTACTACATCTCTTTAGGAATCATAGATGGTAGCTCATTTATGTGTATATGTTTATTTGCTTTAACCTGTAAATTACTCTAATTTCTTTTTCCTAGTTTATAAATCTTTAGATAGTTTATTTCAGGATTGGCTACAGTGTTGTCTTTGGTGTAAGATCTAGGGTATCAACTGATCTGGGGTAAGTGACTGGTCTCTTGGGACTAGAAGCAACCTGAATATTTTGTGATTTTTTGGTGAAAGTGACCACTTACCACAAAGTCCAGGATGCCTGGGTTGCAAGATAGACTGGAGTGCCCAAGGCACTGTCTGTGACTCCATGGTAAGACTGGTATAGTGATCCAGGAGTTCACATTTGTTACTGGGTTGGTGAAATCTAATTATACATACCACCAGTTTGGGTTGTCTGCCCTGTTTTTGACTGTCTGCCCTGAGATAGTCACTCGTGGTTGTAAGCTACTCCAGACAGTGTGACAGGAGGGTCTGTCCCAGCTGCAGTGTAGACACACCCACAGAGAGGGTATGTCACTTCCCTTCTCTGTAATATATCTTTGGGTTTGCAGCTCAAAACTGCATTATCTTTTTTCCCAGTTAGTCTGCAAACTTTTGTCTAACTTCTGTTCACTATTTATATTTTGGACTTTTTACTGCTTTCCATATTTCTCCCTTCCACTGAGTATGTTTGTTTCAGATTATTTTTTCCCAGATGTATTATTCTGCTTCTTCCCTAATGGAATATGTTTTGTCATTTTCTGCCCACGTTTCTAAACTCCTAAGTATTTGCAGCTCCTCCTAATTTAATATTATCTATTAATCTCACTAATGTGCCCTCTCTTCCAGATCATTAAGTAAGACGTTAATTAAGACTGGAACTAGCCACAAGTTTCGTGGTACCCCACTAGACATCTGACCCCATTTGACACTTTGCCATTTATCCTTATCCTTTGTTTACTGTCTCAGCCAATTTTCAGTCCATGTATCTGTGTTTCTGCTGAGTAAGATTTCATGAAACATGGTTTCACAATCATTTTTGGGAGAGGGCACCTACTGCCTTCTGCGTCTGAGGATTAAGAATCTCAAACCATCCCATAACAGGGATCTTGGATAATCACGAGATGTTTTGTTTTGTTTTTATCTTTTAAACAAAAGACAGATACGCCTCTCTCCTCTTTTCTATCTGTCTCCTAGTGTTTGGTCATCTTATCTCTACCTTTAAACTTATCTCTTGTACTTTGATTATAGTAATTACATATCGGTTATCACCTCCTCCCCGTTCAGCCTCTCTGGCCTTTTTGATCACTTAAACTTGTGATTTCTTTTAGCTCTTTAAATTAAAAGTGTTGAAAAGGCAGAAGTACTTTTCTTGGGCAAGAGAAGCATCTTCAAACACATCGTCATCGCCTCTCTCTTCCTTCTTGATCTGGACCTCAGGCTTGCCTCCTTTGCACATGAACCTGACATAGTTTATGCTGTGCTCTCTTTCTTCTTCCACCTCATACAGATCATATTCTAGGCTCACTTAAATGACTTCACTGAAGTTATTCTTGGTTTACACCAGTATAATTTAGATCAGAATCTGTCCTTACATGTATCTAAATGTACATGTCAGCACTTTTTTGATTCCACCACTGGTGAATCTTCAGTCATGTTCTTATTGCCTCTCACTTTGACTGTTGCAGCTGTATTCTTATTAGCTTCTGAAAATCCAGATCTGTAGACTCCAGAGTGTGCAGAAAATAGTATTACCTACCATGTAACATGTGCAAAGAAGTGTGGCTACATCACTTTATCTTCAGTCCTCTCCAGTACCTCCCCATTCATTTTAGGATCTAGCTCAAGTAATGCATTGTTTTTAATTTTTTCCGTAGACTTGCTCTCACCTATCTCGCTGAGCTGGACTTTCCATTGGTCCTCTCCCTTCTCTCTTTGTTCATAATACTACTGGTTTCCTCTCTCCACTCAATTGCTTCAGACAATCTCATGGCCTTTGGGGGTTTCTCTACCTCATTAATTTTCCATCTGATCTTTTTTTCAAATCTGGAAAGATTTCTCTTCTCATTTGCCTGTTCCTCTTAATTTCTCTTTCTCTTTATTATGAATGATCTCTGTACAGTATGTTGGGATACAGTTTGTATGACAAGTATTATACCCTGTTCCTATCCCCTCGTGCCAGGGACAGCTCGGGGAGTGTTACCAGGGCATCAGTATAGGGAAGAGGACCAGCCACAGGAAAAGGATATTTAGGGTTGGATCTCAGCTGCACTGTGCTCAGGCTTGGTGGAGGTGCAATGTGGGACAGGGCAAGGCAAAGCTGCTAAGCAAAGGTTACCCTCAGCAAACGTTAGAACCACAGGCTGGAAGGGTCGCTGGGCACTCTTGCTGTGCCCCAACATACACCAGAATGCTGCATATGGAAAAGGGGTAGGAAATGGGTGATGTGAAGTAGTGTAGCCAGTATCAACCAAGGACTTGCTGTGCTGGGTGACTCCTCAGCTGTCTGATTAAGGCAGCTTTAGGTCCTCTCTGTGCTACTGGAATGGTGTGAAGAGGACTTAATCAGGACTGAGGATCTGACCCATTGTGAGTGGGAGATATGTTCTCCAAAACTCCTTACAGCTGGATTTTTTTCTGTCAGTCTACAAGGTACAGTGGGTAGGCCCATTGTGCTGCCAGCATACATGGCCTTCTGTGTTTTGTGTGACCTAGAAACCCACATTTAATTCTGGCTGAAGAGACCAGAATCAACCATAGATTTACTTTTCATGTTCCTGTTTGAAATATGTTCTGAGCATATAATGCACAGACTGATTTTTCCTAATATTTAGGAACATATTAAAATTAATTGTGCCATCATTGTCAATATGATATATCACATATAATACTTCACTGTTGCAAATGAAAAGAATGGATAAAATAATTATATTGGAGCAAAAGAAAAAGCTTTCCCAATGTCAGTTTCTGAGGTATTTGTACTATATATTGTTATGCATTGTCACACCTTTTATTTGACCTTGAAACTCTTTCTTTTAACATGTTAGACTTGGTTAAAATTCATTGTAGTGTTTGCAGTGAATCAATTTTCATTGTGGTGCTTGTAGCTGAATCATTAATCAATTTTATTTTATTGTTATCACAAAGTGTTCTTGTTTTATTTATGCTTCAATGCATAAGCTGTTTCGCATGGATGTTTTTAAAAACAACCATTGGCTACATTGTTTTTATAAACTACTGAAGGCTTCTCTGAACCTTGACACTTTTAGCTAGTGATTAAAAAGTGAAACCATGAAGCTAGTTTGGTCTTACTTTTTTACTTCATTTTTCTGTTGTTTTACAGGTGCAAGTATTACCAGAACTGCATTCTCTCACCTAGTGTTTGGTATTGATTGACATCGGGAATTTGCTTCTCTTATGCTTGCTCAGACTGACGAAAAATGGTAGCTCTGGGAGGAGAGCCATGGTTTGAGAAACTACTAGGTTCTGCACTCTAATGGACCCCACTAAATTTGTGAAAGTTGCAGGCCCCAATCCTGCAAACATGCATTGCATAACTTTACTCACCTGAGCAGCCCCATTGATTTCAATGAGCCTTCTTGCATGAGTAAATTTATGCACGTCTATAAGTGTGCATGATCAGGGCCCTAATCCCGCCACCTTTTCCTATAGATTTGATTTTGTAGTGTGTATTCTTTTTTGCTTCTGCTTTATTCAAGTATATTTCTAATATTGCCTTCCCCGCTCTTTCCTTTCAAGTTATTATTCAGTGGAATTTTGTCCAGGCTTGATTTCTGACTGAAGATATATTTCTGAAGGATTTTTTGTTTGTTTGTTTGTTTTTTAACATTTCATTTTTATGTGTACTCTTACATGGAGACATATGGAGAACAAAATTGGCAATATAAAACATGGGTTAAATGTTTCATTGCGGGCCAGCTAAAAGAATAAATGCATCAATGGAGTGTTGCATACTGTGTTTTTGGTCCTTTCTTAACCTGATTAATGTAGCTTCTACAGAGAGAAATTATGCATGAGTTTGTACCAACTTCAGCATAAAATTCAGAAAATAGTGTGAAAGCAGATTATACTTTAATACTATTAAAATGAATCTGCAAACATAAAGTAAATAATATTCAACATGCATGCTTTTAGGATGGAGTTTATTTCAGTGATTTAAAATAAAACTCACCAGGAGATGAGAGTAGATTTCAGATTTTTAATGCTTTTGATATGGTTTTTGACTTTTAAATTTGCAGTGTCATTTTAAGAAGGACATTGCATCATGGCAATTAGAGATTGAAAAACCTATCCATTCACAAAGTCCATTACTTTGAAGAAAAGATATAGTTTGATATAGTTTCCTGGTATAGGACACTTCTGATACAATATTAAATTTTAGTAAGAAGATTCTAGTTATTATTCAAAATTCTTATCTTTCATACAAGGTCATATTTTTAGAAACAGGACTTTACAAAAAGAACTTCATGCTGTTATATAGTCTTTGAAAACATATCCATACTTTAAGGCTATTCTGTGTTCCACCAGTAGGTGGAGACATCTGAAACACTACATAAATTTCATTTGCTTCATCTTTCTTTTCACTACCCTAAGGGTCTTTCTTTTCTCTTTCCTAAGTTTGTTAGTCTCTTAGAACAATATGGCTGTATGGTAGGGTGACCAGATGTCCCGATTTTATAGGGACAGCCCCGATATGCAGGGTTTTTTCTTCTATAGGTGCCTATTACCCTCCACCCCATCCCGATATTTCATACTTGCTATCTTGTCACCCTACTGTATGGACGCCATCTGATGATCTATTGGATGTGTTATATATGTCTTTTTACTTCACTCTATCATTCTGTTTAGGGAATATATGGAGTTTTTAATGTTTGGTTTGCCAGCATGTAGACGTAGAATACTTTCCAGAATACAGGGGCCTAATTATATGTTTCTCTGCATCTTGTGCAGCCATTTACATCTGTACAAAGTAAAATGCTGCCATTCAGATTTGATGTAAATAGATTACACAAGGTGCAGGATGGAAGAGAATCAGGTATACTTTCTATTTTTGTATATTCTGTGTTCACCTTATTTCAGGATTGTTCGCTGGATCAGGGAGATACAGAAGGTAAAGTAAACAAAGATCTCAGTCTTTCTACTGAGGCTCTCAGTCTTAATGTCATTGTGTTCTGGTTGAGAGGAAAGTGTTAGGCCAATACAGAGAACCTAAATCCTTTGAGGTCATTCTGTTTTTCCAGCGTATTGTAGTGTCTGTTGTTTGCATAGTATGAAACTGGAAAATATTATCTAGGATGGTTTGAAAGAACACAAATTAAAAACATGCACTGTGGATCTGAATATTAATAATTTTAAAGGAACATATTTATCCAAGGAGAACTAGATTACTCAGTGAATTTGTATTGGGTTATGCAGCTTTCCTCTGTTGGATGGATTTGAACTGGTGGCCTAAATTGTTAATGAGAGAAAGTTGTTACTATCTGATGGCTTTTTGGTGGTCAGCATGATATGAGTTGTGAGGGTTAGTTCAGTTTGAGTTGATGGGTGTTCTAAAAGGAAGCTCTTTGTGCAAAACATTAAACTGAGCTATTTCTTTTTTTTTTTAAACTGTGTCCTTCATGTTACAGTTAGATTGACAGAGATGTTTAACCATTCAGAAAAAATGAAGTTTAGCGTTGGTATAAAGAAGGTGTAGTCTTCATTTTACACAAATGTTTTGGAAGCGAACTACAATTAATCAGTACATCGATTTGCAAACCAGTGTAAATCATTGCTCAGGGCCAAATCCTATTCCATGGAACAAGTCTGGGTACACAGGCTGGGGCATAGGAATTATGGGTGTATTGAAGTGAAGAAATGTTCTCCATGCAGGCTGCAGACTGCCAGTGAATCCTGTGTGTGGCAGTAGCTCGCCCACATGGTGCACCACCCTTTCCCAGGAGAACAGCTAATAGGTCCTCATAGGTTGGGTTCCAGCTGCTCTTCCTCCATCCACCTCACCTTTGCTGTATCCAAGTGACAAGTCCCACCTCTCACTTTGGTGTTGTCTTCACTGCAGAAAAAAGGGTATGTTTTTAACTCAAGTTAAAATCCTAGTGAGGACAGGGAAGTTGGAGTTTACTCAGGAGTTAGCAGGTTAATTTAAGCCTACGAGGAAGCACAGGTTTTAACTCAACCTGCTAACTCATGTGTAAGTGGCAACTACCATGTCTTCACTAGGGTTTTAACTCAAGTTAAAAACACCATTCCCCTACCACCACCCCCTGCCCCCCGTAGTGCAGACAAGGGGCAGGGTTTGCCACTTGACTGGTAAAATTGTGCAAACTAGTGTTAGTTTGTACTAATGTTAACATGAAGTAAAATGAAAGAATACATGGCTTACAGGTATGAAATGACAAAATCTCTGTGTATGGACATATACATAATGTTAGTGATGAATAAATTAAACACAAATGATGTGTAAATGAATGATTATGTCTATAATGTAATTTTTTAAAGTTAATTTTACAAGCAGTAGAAAATTAAGGGCCAGATTCTAATCCCATGCTCTCGTCTAAATGAAGAGTTACAATGCTGTTGTTCCTGATTACTCCCGAGGAAGCTTTACTTCAGAAAAGGATCTGGGGGTTGCAGTGGATCACAAACTAAATATGATACTCCTGGGGAAATTCTGTGCAACTGTGTGCATGCAGAATTCATGTCCCCTGCAGATTTCTCTGCTTCGCCTCAGAAAACGACAGAGAGGCAAGTGGAAACTACAAGTGTAGTCACACGCCCCTCCCCAGTAGCCTGGACGCATCGTTTCCCCCCAGAAACCTCCCCTGGATGCAGGAAGCTCTGCATCTCCCACTCCCTCCCTCGCCCCCGCTTCCTGCCCTCATTGCTCCTCAGCTGCAGAGGAGGGGGTCACTGTACGGGAAGCTGATCCCCCATCCGCCCAACTCCCATGCATCCAAACCCCGCCGAGCCTTACCCCCTGCACTCCCCCGCTGTTGAGCCCCTCCTCCCTGCATCCAGACTTCCCCCACACTCGAACCCCCATCCCAGTGAATCCCACCCCCCCCACACCTGGACCAGCCCAATGAGCCCCCGCACCTGGACTCCCACCCCACTAAGCTCCAACCAACTGCACCCTCCACCCCACTAATACCCTCTCCCCCAGCATCTAGACCCCCTGCTGAGCCCCCTCACACTGCTGCCCCCCACAGAGCCCCAACCACCTTCATCTGGACCACCCTGCAGAGTCCCATTGCCTCTGCACTCAGAACCCCCCAACAAGTCCCTGTGCATCCAAATCCCCCCACACCTGGATCCCCCACCGAGCCACTCACAGCCAGATTACCCCATACCTGGATCCCCACACACTAAGCCCCTCCACACTTGGATCCTGTCGGGCTGAGCCTGCCTGCCCACACCTGGTGTGCCTGGTGCAGAAGGGCAGGGCTCTGAGGTGTTTCTGGGGCAGGCCTAGCTCTTGCACTGTGTCAGGGTCTGGTGCAGCCTCTCTGCTGAGTCCCTGTCCCGGGGGGTGGGAGCTGCAGGGTGATATGCCACCTACATGCAGCCAGTGGTCTCCCCACTGCCATGCTGGACCTTCCACGTTTATTTATTGACAAATAAAATGTTCAGAATTTTGCCAAATTTTAAAATATTGTGTGCAGATTTTTAATTTTTTTGGCACAGAATTCCCTCAGGAGTACTATGAGTCACCAATGTAATACTGCTGCTGCAAAAAAGAAAGCGAACATCATTCTTGGATGTACTAGCAGGAGAGTAGTAAGTAAGACATGAAAAGTTGTTCTTCCACTCTATTCTGCACTAATAAGGCCTCATCTGGAGTATTGTGGAGTCCAGAGGTGAGCACAAAAATTATTAATAGCACAGAAAACTTGACCTACAAGAAGGATTGAAAAAATTGTGGTTTTTTTTAGTCTGGAGAAGAGAAGACTGAGGGGGGACATAACAGTCTTTAAGTCCATAAAAATTCATTATTAAGAGGAGGGTGATAAATTGTTTTCCTTAACCACTGAGGAGAGGGCAAGAGGTAATGGATGTAAATTTTAGCAAAGGAGATTTAGAATAGAACATTAGAAAAAACTTCCTAACTGTAAGGGTAGTTTAAACACTGGAACAAATTAGCTAGGGAGGTTGGAGGTTTTTAAGAACAGGTTTGACAAACACCTGTCAGTTATGGTGTAGATAATACTTAGTCCAGCTTCAGTGCCCGGGACTGGATTAGTTGACTTAAAGAGGTTCCGGCCAGTCCTACATTTCTGTTATTCTGTGATTTAGACCAGTATAACTGAGATTAGAATCTGGCCCTAAGTGGCTTGCCTGGGATCACATATTCACAGCCTTAGTCTGTTACATCAGTTTTTCTTTGTTATTAATCTTTGAGACATATTCTTAAAGGATGGCTGTACCATTTTATTCATCACGGTAATCTGAAAACTCATGTCATGAGAAGCCCCAAGCATTTCACATTTTACGATCTGCACCTCACTAATGCACACAATTGATAATGATAAACATGACTCTTCACTTTCCAGACAAGATTTAATAGTGGAGCGTTCCAGTGAAGTCTTGTATTACTAAAACATCTTTACTTTAAAAAAAATTATAGTACAGACCATTTACATGCTTATTCTGAGGTATTATCAAAAATAATTAAAGTTCACTTGCTAATAAATGAACAAAGTGTATGTTGTGATGCATTATTCTCACTTTTTAAAATGTTGTTTCTTGGCTTAGTTGCTCATTTGCAAAATTCAGTATTTACCAGTGATTTCCAGTATTAGTATGAGTTGTGAAATTCTACTGTTTTTAAATAACTATATAATTCATTTCATTTTAAAATCACTTTTAAAGTAGAATAGAAGGTGGTTTACACTGGGATTCCTTACTATCTTTGATATTTTTCAGCAGTGCAGAAATTCCAATAATAATTAAAACTTTCTTAAAAATACATCTTGCAGTAAATAAATGCTCAGAAGAGCTGCTTACAGTGTACTCTGTTTGCTTCCGGTGCTGAATAAAATAGGAGCATTACTTTAATTAAGAGTGAATATTGAGGTGGCTTAGTGTTATGGACTGCCATGAGGTAGACTTAGGTTTGATTCCATGCTATGTCTACACTACAGACTTCTGCCTACATGGCTGTGTCAGATGGGGTGTGCAGAGGTATGATTCCTGACCAACATCCCTATGCCAGCAAAAGGCTCTAGTGTAGATGCAGTTGTACAGCAAAACTGCACTTTTACCAGTATAGTTTGTTTGCTGATAGAAGTGGTGTCCATACTAGGAACACAATGCTGCTGTAGTATACCTGTACTGCTAAAGCGATTCTAGTGTAGACTTGGCCCTAGTCCCTTCCTTCTGAGATCACCTGGAAGTGGTGTGGATGCAGAACATTGTGTTTGCAGCTGGAGTGCCTTGCTGCTCTCACCTGCAACTTGCTGGGCTAATTAAGGGAAACTACTTTTTGGCACAGATGAGTTACAAAGGGAGTCCTAATCAGTCCTCTTTAGCCTTGACATGGGGCTTTGCGTAAAGCAGGGGAAATCTCTGCAGATCCACATACTTCTGGTAAGGATGTAAAGTACCTCCCTTTCTCCCCTGGCCCCCGGGGAAAAAAGAGATGTTACAACATATTGACCTAATCTCCAAGACTCATTCTTTTTATTGAATTGTGGATTTTCTTGCACCTTAGTGGAAAAATGTGCACCCACAGAAATTGTTCAAGCTTCTATTCAAATGTCCTGTTCCACATTTAAAATTTTCTATTTGGAATTTCTCTCCTATTTTTAGTGCAAAAGGGAAGAATTTGTGTGTGTGTATAGCGTAGCAACTTCATTGAATTTTAAAGTGACACAACTCAATTAGAATATTAAAAAAACAAAAGGAAACAAAACCCCCCATAATGATACAGTAGACCTGACTTCATGTGATAAACAATACTTAATAGAATTGCTGAGGGATCCCATTGTCAGAATTTCTATCTACCAAAATATATAAGGTAGGGAGAAGCTTTAAAAGTCTTCAAAAGTAGCTGCAGGGACTTGCTTGAGGTGCCATTTTAGTACTCACTCCATTGAATTCTCCTGGCTGCTTTTGATTCTTTAAAAGCTTTGTTTTAGATTTTAAACGCTTATTTGAGCATTATTGAATAAAAATGTAAAAGCTGAAAGCTTTTAAGGCTTTCAGAGTATCCACTGTGTCCAGTTTTGGGCCCCACACTACAAGAAGGATGTGGAAAAATTGGAAAGAGTCCAGCGGAGGACAACAAAAATGATTAGGGGACTGGAACACATGAATTATGAGGAGAGGCTGAGGGAACTGGGGATGTTTAGTCTACGGAAGAGAAGAATGAGGGGGGATTTGATAGCTGCTTTCAACTACCTGAAAGGGGGTTCCAAAGAGGATGGCTCTAGACTGTTCTCAGTGGTAGCAGATGACAGAACGAGGAGTAATGGTCTCAAGTTGCAGTGGGAGAGATTTAGATTGGATATTAGGAAAAACTTTTTCACTAGGAGCATGGTGAAACACTGGAATGGGTTACCTAGGGAGGTGGTGGAATCTCCTTCCTTAGAAGTTTTTAAGGTCAGGCTTGACAAAGCCCTGGCTGGGATGATTTAATTGGGGATCGGTCCTGCTTTGAGCAGGGGGTTGGACTAGATGACCTCCTGAGGTCCCTTCCAACCCTGATTTTCTATGATTCACTGGGAATTGTTTCTCAATGGAGTAAGTTCATTATAGCCACCTTGGTCACTGTGTGCAGGATTTTGCTAAGCAGGTTTCATCCCAGCCTCTGGTTTTATGGGTTCCAATTTTGTACCCACAATTCACTGTGGGTCAAAAATACAAGTAGTTGGACATCTACGGTCAAATTTACAAATGTACATACGTGACTAAGTCACCCATTGACTTTCAATGAGACTTAGGTTTCTAAGTGCCTAAATCACTTTTGAAAATGTGACTTAGGCTCCTAAGGCAGTTTGATGCTTTTGATACTTTTACGCCTAATAGTTCTTCTCCCTTAATAAATAGTTGGTGCAAACTTGAAGGTACAAGTACTTGTTAACACAGAGGCTATTCTGCAAATAGTTTTTAAATAACTATTTATTATAGTTATAATTGCATTATAAGATCTCGTGAGGCCTGTGGGTTCTGTGCTCCCTGAAAGGGACATCACGGAATTTAATTTATGTTAATAAAACAGCAGAAACAATTATGTCTAGACTAAGTTTAATAATACTAAAACAACTTGTACATGACGTGAGTTTAAAAGGACATTTACTGATTAGAGTGGAGTTGAGGGAATTGTGTTTCTCTTATGATCGCAGAACAACATTCTGTGGGAAGATGGTGAAGGTATCTGAAATTTGATCCTGAAATTCATAGAATCACAGGGTTAGAAGGGACTGGAAGAGTCATCTAGTCTAACCCCTTGCCAAGCTGCAGGATTTTTTTGTGTCTAAACCATCCAAGATGATGGCTAGCCAGCCTCCTTTTGAAAACCATTATTCAAAGTAATTGTTCTTGGAAAGTTCATTGCTTTTAAAATATAAGTCTCGAAGATATTTCATTAGCAATATCATGTTTGTGGTGTTTGGCAGGTAATTCAGAAATTTGCTTTATCGTGAAATATGCCTTATTTTTACTTGATTTTCTTCTTGTTTCTGTTTACAGAGAGTCCTACAAATTATTGAAGCCGATTGTTGTAAATAATCATGTCAATATACAAGCATAATTTAATGTCGAGGATTATTAGTGGTTTATAGAGTAAAACAGCATGCTATTATTATACTCTACTGTAAAAAATACAATTAATCTTTTGGGTAACATTTTTCACTTTAGATTAGAACAGGGGTTCTCAAATTTCATTGCACCATGACCTCCTTCTGACAACAAAGTTACTATTACATGACCCCAGGATGGGGGGGGGGTCGCAGCCTGAGCCCCACCACACCAGGTGGGTGGAGAGGGGGCCGCAGCCCAAGTCCCGCTGCCCCGGGTTGGGGTGGAGCTTGGGTTTCACCTTTAGCCCTGGGTCACAGCAAGTCTACTGCGGGCCCTGGTGACCCCATTAAAATGAGGTCATGAGCCACTTTGGGGTCCCGACCCACAGTTTGAGAACCACTGGATTAGAAGATGTCCCTGTTGTACTTCATGTATTACATTTACCCCTGGTGTATTTCAACTGACCACAGTGGAGTTGCCCCAGGGATGAGTTGTTCCTGCTTTTTTCTTCTTCGTTTAAATATTGTCACTTTTTAAATATATAAAATCAAACTTTCCTAAAAAAATACTGGCTTTTATCATCTTTAACTTTTAAATGGAAGGGGTAAATATGCCCTGGAAACAACAAATCTTCTCATGTAAATTAAATTTTTAAATTAAAATTTATGTTCCACAGAAATGTTGAACTACGTTATTTGATTTTGGTTGAGTAATTAGAATGATTGTCTCTATGAACAAATATTTGCTTCTTGTTTAATCTAATCTTGCCTTCACCCTGCACTGATTAAATGCATAAACTATAAACCAAAGCCCTGCAGCTTTGCTGATATAATTGTATTCTAAAATATAAGAAATATATAAGTGTAATCTTTTGATTTTATTTACTACTACAAGCCTGATTCTTCCACACTTACTTATCTGGTGTGTTCCCATTGATGTTAGGGAAACATGCTTATATACATTTAGGGAAAATAGACTCCTGATATTACATCTAAGTGAACTTGCAGAATGGACTCTGAAAACAGTATTCAAGCACTTTTGTTTAGGAAAAATAGCTGTTTGAATCCGGTTGGTCATATACCAGGTGACATACCGGTACTTTTTAGACTTTATACTAAATATATTTCTTTCATTGAAAACTAGTCATGTAAGGTTGGATGCTGCCACCAGGTTGCCCATGGAGTAGTAAGTTATTCCACGAGCAGTCCTACTGAAATCAAGACTTCACTGTCCACCTGTATGTTGGCAACTTCAGGACTGAAGTCCATGGTGCTCTGCATGAGCACAATAGTCCGTCCATATTCTGTCAATTGCAGGATCAAAGCCTCTGTCTGTAATTAGTCCTATTGAGTTATGGGAGCTAGTCATGGAATGAGTTACAACTCCATAAGAGAGGTGGTGGCAGAATTGAACCCTACAGGATTGGTGTTTAATACAAGAAGTTTCTTCACTACAAAGTCCAAAAGGTTTGTCACCTTACCTCATATCAGACCAATCAGATTGAGACTTTATTTGCCCTGGACAAAATTTGCTTTGTAATATTCTTGAAAACCATTTTCAGATGTCTTATTTGGAAAGTTCACTTCGATGTAATTTCTCTATTCTCCCTAAATATGTATGTGAATAATTCCACTAACATCACTGGGAATACACATGTATCAAGGGGAACATGTAGACCTTAGTGATAATCCACCAAAATGATTAGTATTGGTGCTTTTCAACAATAATCCACCAGGTAGGCAAATAAATAAACTATAGAACACTGCAAGATTCCGTCCATGTGTCTCACTTGTATTTAGACTGTAGTTACATTGTTTGTATCTGACTTAGACTGTCAGATTAGTATAACAAGGATCCTGTCTTCTTTGGGCTAAAACTTACTTACCTTTTGCTGCATAACATGAATGCAAACTTGTGTATTCATATTTTGGGCATGGATCTGTGCACCATGCCAAAAAAAAAAAAAAGACTGGAACCAGGATATAGTTTATATTTAGAGCCAAATTCTGCTCTCGGTTATAGCAGTGCAATCCTATTGAAGTTTCTGGGGTTGCATGGTAGGTATGGGCAAAATTTAGCCCTTAGTTAAACAAGGTAACAGGAGAATACAAATATGTATGAGATTTCCAAGACCATTCATTAAACATATTGCTAATTAATAAGACTATTTTTTTATTTAGAACATAAAAGGGAACATACCGTATCACACTGAGAAAAATACAACCGTACTATTAAACATAAAGAGGAAAACAGGAAAAGATTTAGAAAGGTTTATCTTTCTAACAGGATTTATAGAGGTAGCTAGGCATCCTTTTTTATCTAATATATGAATTGGCTTTACAATGGTACTGATTCATAAAACAAGCTTTATGTATGTGATCTCTATTAGGAGCTCATTTCCCAGGATTTGGGGAGACTTTAAGCAAAAATGACATCCATTTTTGGTAGGAGGAGAATTATTCAAAAAATATTTAAACTTTTTTTTTAATCACTCTGGTGCTAAATTGGTTGGGATAGAAAATTGAAGTTTGACATAGGAACAGCTGTCTTTTAGAAGAAACACCTTTGAACCAGTACTCTAGTGAAAATTTGCTTTGGTTTGACCAGGTTCTGAGTCTTTGTTATTATACATCCTGTATGTGATTCTATTTGTCTGACATACATGGGCTAGGGTATAACACTGAAATATTTGGGATATAAGCACATATTTAAAGTTAAATGCTTTCCTCATTTGAGATGTATGGTGTCAATCCTGTAAGGTGCTCTGTGCAGCTAGGCTTGTTTGCCTGCCCAGAGCTACATCATCTTCAGATTGTAGAAGGAGAGGTATCATATTGTATTGTGCAGTTAACTTAACTTTAACACATGCAACCTTAATTTGCAGTTTCCTGACCCTTGCCTCTCATTTCCTGACATTTAGAAGCTTGACCTTGCAACTTCAGAGTCCTCTTATAATTCTTTTTGGAATAGTAAGTGGTTTTCTCAAAACTAAATCATGCTTTTCTTTTGTTGTCTTGTGTTGGCCCTTTTTGCCTGCTGTAATTTACCATTTTTCTGTCTTCTCAAAGGTCTGATTTGTGGGATCCTTTCAAAACAGGTCTTTAAATGTATCAGCAATGGTGAAAACAAAGACAGGAAAGAAGACTTTCATACAAAAGATGGCACAGTCCTTCTATAAACAGTAGTTTTATTTATTTATTTTATGAAGCTGGGAAGTCCATTTTGGATACGTGGTCTTTCGAGTGTTTGAGAATCCTCGTTGCTTATCAGAAGGGGCTTCCTCATCCCAAAATACAGATGGTCCTTTTTAAGAAATGGATTTCCTCTTATGACGCTCTTTTGCTTATAAGGAGTATAGGTAATGTCCCTCATCCTTTTGAGACTGGAGACAACATTTTCTTTTTCCCTCAGGCTAGCGTATTTATTATTTCAATGTGATGCCATTAATTCCTGATGAAAGTTTGCCAGAAAAGACTCCTGTTGATAGCTCTGTTTGTGCTTGTTAATGTGATTCTCAGAAGGGCTATTGATATCCTAGTGCACTGTAGCCTTTGTCTTCAGGGTTTTAGATATTTGCTTTTCCTCTACAAGGAACCACTCTTTACTTCTTATCTCTAAATATTTATTTCAATTTTTGATTTATAAATCTCCTTTCAGAATTTATTGAGTATATAGGTTTAGCTTTTCATGTTGCCCTGAATGGTTAGTATCTCCTCTTATTCATTTTCTGGCTCACTTTCTTAAAGAGAAAAGGAAAGGTATGAGCTTTACCATCATTGCTGCCAACCCCACCTATCTGGGACCCTGCGATCCAACATGATGCTATTTGGCCAAATTGACCTGATCCTGAGAGATGTGCTGACCAGACTGGGCTCCAGCTCTGGCTAATCCCAACCACCACCTGGGATGTGAGACTTTGTTCTCATCTCACCCTCATCTCCCTTTGTGTTCTTCCTTTCCCCACCTTATTTCTTCTCTTCCCTGTGCCTCTCCTTTTTCCTTCCATCTAATAAGAGTCATCCAAGACTGTGTATTTTGCACCCGTGCTATTAGTCTGTGAGCAATGAGCCAGTTAAAAGCAGTGCCCTAAACAGCCTGATGCTGGTACTAATTTGCCACATCTCAGATTGGTTAATAAGACCATGAGCCATGCCTGTGTCATTCCAGCAGTGAGATTGAAAGTGAGAATCAACACCAGAAACAGAAACTGTATTTTCTTCTTTGCTGTTTTATTCTTTCCCCTCTTGCTGTTTTAGTTATGAATTAGAGTCGGACTTTAACAACAAGAGCTTCAGCTCATCTCAATTAACTCCTCCTCCCAGTTTTTCCTTCTCATTTGTATTTTTAATAAAATATTTTTTAAAACTGTGTTTGTCTTGGTATTAAGCAGGCTGAGGTATCTGTATAGCAAATCCCAAACCTTATTTAAAGGTGTTGGACAGTGACAGCGTCACGTTGATGCCTTTGACTCTTTGGGCCCAGTAATTCCATCAAAATTAATACAACAGGCCACATATACACCCTTTGCTTCCTGTGCGAGTGGCTGTGGCCCCAACTCACTGGAATGCTAGTGCAAGCTGTTCTCATTTTAGATTTCTGAAAACCTTCAGAACAGCCTTTAATATCAGCATCATGGATTGAACAGTCCTCATCTGGATCACCCAGCACCTCCCTCTTCCCTCTCTCACCATGGTGCAGACCCCCTGTACTTCAAGAAGGACCTTGAGATGGCAGATTGAACAGACTAATTCTTCTTAAAGACAGGCACAGCAGGTGCCTGTTTTACCTGGATGAATCCCACATCCCAAGCAGGTACTCAGTTTCCCTCTCGTTCTGAACTCAAATTCGAAAGATGCAAGACTGAAACTCCATCTCTTAGAACAATTTATGAGAGTGGTATCACCTGCAGAAGACTTGGGCTCCATTGATTAGATACTCTAATGGTCAAACCTGCACTATCCAGTGCTCCATTGAGCTGGCAGATGATGCCCAAGACCTTAGTGGAGAAGTCTACACTGAGTAAATAATCAGCACCAACCATGGCACCAGACCCATCAAGACCATCAACACTGAAGGCAATGCCCCAGATGTCAAAGCACGGCACAGAAAGACGATGCCCAGAACTCAGGGGCAGGAGAAAGAGCACAATGTCCTCTCACATATAGAGATGCAGAAAGGCTTCGGGGGAAGAGGGGATAAATCCTCCAAAACTCATTCAGCACTGAAGCTGAGCAAAAAGGAATAGACTACATGGCAGCAGACTCCATTGGTACCTTGCCCAGTGTATCATACTCCTGTTCAATCACATTCCATTTTCGCATACATTCTAGTGTTAGATACCTGCAGGGCCTTCTTCAGACCTGCCCCCAGGTTAGTGGCCCAACTCCAACCTGGGTCCTCAGTGGGGTCCTCCTTTGGCTCACGGAGCCCCATTTAGAACCTCTGTCAGGTTTTTTATTATACCACCTTACCATCAAGCCAGCCTTCTTAGTTGCCATCACATCAGCACAGAGTCAGCGAGATCCAAGCTGGACTGCTGTACTAGTCACTTTAGAGGGACAAAGTGGTGTTAAGACCACACCCAAAGTACATTTCCAAGCAGTCTCAGAATTCCATCTGAATCAGTCAGTGACCTTACCAGTCTTATTCCCGAAACCTCACTCTTCTCCTCCAGAAAAGAAACTTCACAGTCTGGACATCTTCAGAGCTTCACACTCTTACCTAGATAGTACTTAATTCCTTCTCTTTATGGTCATATCAGGTGTATTGAAGGATCACGCAGTCTCTTCCTGGGGACATTCAAAGTGGATTGCATAGTGCATTTCCACCTGTTACCAGTTGGCTAGTGAGTCTTTCTCCCCAAACCTCAAGGCTCTCTCCACTAGAGTACAGGCAGCATCATCAGGCTGCATCATAAATGTGCCAATCTTGGAGATTTGCAAAGCAGCCACGTGGAGTAACCCACTGACCTCTGTTAAAGATTATGCACTTGACATGGCAGCCAGGGCAGATTCCAAGTTTGGAATCTTTGTTTGATTGATCAACTATGACTGCTCAGTCCCACAATCTGGAAGAAGATACTGCTTGCCTGTCATGTACAGTGGGATCCACGCTGACACATACTCAAAGAGAGAATGGTTACTCATTCTACAGTAACTGTGGTTCTTTGAGATGTAGTCAGCATGGATCCCTGGTCTGTCCTCCATTCCTGCTTTTTTGAGGCCTTAGCACCACAGACTTTGAATTGTGAAGAAACTGAAGAAGATTGCAGCTGCCTTGCCCGTTATGCCCTCGCACAAGAACATGGCAAGGCCCCAGTAGATAATGGTACCCAAAAGAATCTGGTTTTGTGCTCACGAGGTGACTACATCATCTTGAAGAACCACAGTTACTGTAAGGTAAGTAATTATCCTTTACCCTTTGTATGGAGCAGATAGACTTTTCTTCTTTCAAATAGAAGGAATTATACTCCTAAATCTTTAGGAAAATGTGTGTCTATGGTAAATTGAATTGCTGTACATGTGTGGAATGCACTTGCTTTTGAAACATAACTGCAGAGAAACATGCTGTTTGCAAAATATTTACTGAATTAGGAATTTAAAACAATGTAACAATAACTATGTGATGTTGATGTTTGGTTTTGTCAGTAAGAGTAGTGCAAGATGCCTCATGCTGGCGTATTTGTATATTTTGTTGATGCCGTTTTCAGTGTTCCTGAGTTATCCTGGAGTGGATTTTTATGTTTAAGATGTACCAGTATAGCAGAGGGAAAGCTTACCCCTAAACAATTCTCAGTCTTCTGGTTTGTGATTTGAATGCTGATGCACAGTGTTAGTAGCATCTGGTGTACCATTTATGGAAAAGAGCAAAAATTATCGGAGAATAGAGAGAGAAAAAAGTTTAAGTAGAGATCATTTTTGTTGTATTGCTGTTTTATGTACACACATGCCAGATGCATAACCTTATAATAAAGCAATTTAGTGTGATAACAGATTGGTTGTTCAGTATATATTCAGTGACACTTTAAGAAAACGAGCAAGTTAGGGAAATTTACAATAGCATCGCTTTACTCCCTGAAAACATACTTGACAGTTTGCCACAACAGACTGCACTGAGCGTTGTCTTTCTCTGAGTGGTCAAGGTAAGTCGGACTAGTGAGCTTTTGCTTACATCCCACTTGAGCAGGCATGAATGGTTAACAGAACTCAGCATTTTTAAGCCCAACCAGGTTATCTCAAGGCTTCTATTAAGTATCCTAGTCTTGATCTTTCTTCTAGAATGTTCACTGTTGTGGTTTTCCCAGTTTCATTAGATTTCTCTCTTAATGGGAGGCCAAAGAATGCTCAGGGACAAAATCTGTGTGCTCATTTGTGGTGAGGCTGACTCTGTCATGCCAAAAGTGCACAGGTATCACCGAGGTATCAAAACCTCCAAGCCATGCAGCACAACTGCAGCTGGAGAGGAGCAGCCTTTCACCATATAAGATTCTCTAGTCCAGTTCGGCCTGTGTGTGACCTTAAAAATGGAACTCACTTCTACGACATATTTCTTCCCTCTTCTTTTCTCCCAAACTTATCTTCTCTGATAGCCAGGGCTTTTGTGGCAGTCAAGGGAGTTAGACCTCATCAGCTTTGTCAGGCAGAGTGAAAGTAACCTTAACTCACCTGTCATCCCTTTCTTACTTCTTCATTCAAAACGGATGTACTGATGTCCATCATATTGATAAGGATTGTCTCTTCAAGGAGGTTCCTGACTGGATAGGCATTTTGTCCTTAAAGAGCTTCCAAAGCTATCCCAAAATATCACAAAGATATGAAAACAAAACACTTTTGCACTACCTAAGACAGGACAGTTACCTCATAAATGTTGAGGAAAAAGTCAGATTATTCTGTCCAATATATTCTCTCCCCCTAATATCCTGGCTGATTTCCAATTTGTAGGATATATAGTGTCAGAATACTTGCGCGTTGCCTTTCAAGATTCCATATACCTGTGGCAATGCTGTACTAACTGTGGCTCGCAGGGCAGTTTATTTGGAGGGGAATTTAACCAAATGCAAACTTACAGCATTTCTAATAGTAGTGGATACCTCTTTAGGGAACTCATCTGCCACGGGCAAGTTTTTTTGGCCCTAAGGAAGCCAAATGATTGGCTAAAATGATCCTCTGGTCTCTTTGGTCATGCCTTCTATGGGCTGAAGCAGAATTTGGACCAACTAATAAATATTGTTGCCCAGCATCCCCTCATGGTGGTGGCGTCGGGATTTGAATCTTTCAAAGGGAATTTCCCTGTCCAATCTCTATTTCATTTCTTGTTCTTTCTTGAAGTGCAAGTCTGAAAGTGCTCAGGAGAAATGGTCTTGCTTTGAGTCCACACAAAAGTTAACAATATGAAACGAAACAAAGCTCCTGTTTGCACCCATAAGAGTTCTGTTAGGCACAGCAATATTAGGACTAGTCTACACTAGAAGCTGCAGCACTTCTAGTGAAGATGCTCTGTGCTCACGGAAGAGAGCTCTACTGTCAGCATAATAAATCCACCTCCACAAGAGCCGCTAGCTATGTGAGCAGGAGAAATGACGTAAATTATACCAAAGTAGGTGGTAGTGTAGAGCTGGCCTTAGTCTAGTCTGACTATTCATTCGTAGTAACTTATCTAAAGAGACAAAAGAGAAACTATTCTCTTCAGATTAAGTTTGTTGTTCCTTTGGATGGAGAAAACCCCTCTTCTCCCTAAAAATAGGAAAAGGGGGTAAGCCTTTTTGGGGATACTGTGAAGAGTCACTAAGCTTTCCCCAGTGAGTCTACTCTGATTATGGTTCAGATTATTCCAAATAAAAGCGAAATGAATTTATTTCTGTAGCCAATTTGCCTCCCACTAGGGTTTTTTATCTCCCAACCTAAAGGTATATCTTTTTGTAAGTGCTATGGGTTTCCTGGCTGGGAAACCCAACGGGAACCTTAGACAACCAGTGTCAGCTTTTTAAAATTCTGCCGTTTCATTAGTCACTCTTGCCTGTACAAATACAAAACCATGTAGAGAATGATTTTGTCTATTGGAAGAATATGCAAGAAAAATATCTGATGTGCCAGTTCAAACAGTAGGTCTCTAATCTATTGTGTGAAATTCACCCCTGTGCAGAAGGCCAGCACAATGACCTATGCACCATTTATGTCACATTTAAACCCTCAAAATTGGGCGTAAGTGGAATTTAAGTTCTGCACCTGGCTATGTTTCATCTATTGTGCATATTATCGTCCTGCAACCACAGTAAAATGATTCAGTTTGATTTCCTTATCAAGCTTTTATTACCTCACCTAAATGCCAGTTTTATTTATGGGCTAAGGTTTTTTGTTTGTTCATTTTAATATGCTATATACAAACCTGACTATTTGACTAATGCAAGTTCATCTTTATGTATAAAATTCCATCCTCATGAGTGGATCAGAGATGAGGAGTCATGACATTGTTTCTCTTTTACAACTTGGAAAGTGACTTCTCTATAGATTTTTTTTTCCTGCTCCAAATAAGGATATCTGTTTTCTGAATACCTAGGTCCCAGGGGATCTCGGCAAGGAAGTGTGATCGGACTGAAACTGGGCACCCCAGTTTTGAAGTTTGTCAAAATGCAGGCCATGTTAAATGCAAAAGATATTCCATTCCCTTGAGCAGAGTAAATGATATGCTGCAGACACCTTAGATGCAGACACCAGGCTCATGGATGGTCACATGTATATCCACATCTAAACTGTAACGTTAAAAGTTACAACTGAACAATAAGTAATCCAGAATGCGAAGTCGTTTGTTGACGCTCCCTAAATGACATGTTTTCCAAGATCCTGTGAAATTGCATTGCAGGTTGGGAAACGTAATACTGTTCTCACATTTCTCATGGAAGATTACAGGAAATTGCACCCATGTTTTGCACATCAGGACTCAAAAATTACCAGAGATTTACCCCTGAGCAGGAAAACCTCAATATCCCTTGCATATTAAGTCTTCAACAAGAAGTCAGATAAGGCACTGGAACTGCACATGGTGGGCCAGATTCAGAGGTGATGTAAATGGTAATGTACACTACACATTGTTAAATAGTTATAATTTACTCACTGATGGGGCATGAGGATGGGATTGTAGCAGGGGAAATAGCCAACAGGAAGGTTTAAAACAACACTGAGGGCCCTTTTATCACTTTCTTACACCCTTCTGTTGGTTGCTTTTCCTGGTTTAATGCTTGCTAGTATGTAAATTGCACTTCTATTTATACTGGTTTAGAGATGTATAATTATCACCATTATTTATGTTACCTCTGAATTTGGTGAGGTGTTTCACAGGAAAACTGCTTAATTCCAAATTCTGTTCTGATATGACAGTTTAGCATATGTAGATACACATAAAGTCCTAGACACAGATATGGAATTAACTATGGGTTGAACACTAATCATGTGCCAGGGAATTATCAATATGAAAACTCCTCCCACAGTCCTCCTAGAACCGGAACCAGAACATCTAGGTCCAGGGGGCAGGCAGAGGATAATTTTAAAAGATATCCACTGGTCTTTTCCTGCATGGCCATCCATAAACAACAAATAGTATGTTCCACACAGGAGGATTTCATCTTAAGTGATTATTATGCCTTCTTTTTATTGTCTCTGTTTTAAAGAGTGCCATTGCAATTGAGTGAATGTTTCAGAAGTTTGTTTTGCTTTGATAATACAGTCATGCTTATTATTGCTTTAGGGATTTTTGTTTTGTTTGTTACTTGTTGATAGGTGCTCATTATTTCATTGTATTCAATCATTTCCAGGTACTGTTTTCCATGGGTTTGTTTGACTGATGGATAATTCTTCATGCTTACACAGTATAGGAGACTGCACAGTTACTGATGTGAGAGGTGGTGGATATCATGCAAGCTGAGCTATTTGCATTAGGGATGGAGTTATGGAAGTGAAAGCATGATTTGATTGCTAATACAAATCGCAGCAACTCTGTAGCAAGTCTGAATGCTCAGTAGTCTCACTTCAGTGTGTCTGGTGCGTAGCATGAGTGTATATTTTAATGTGTTGACCAAATGATGAATTATATGCAAAACAGAGGTGAGGAAATCGTATCATATATAAAGCAATTTATATAGGGACTTGCTTGCTAGTCATGCGATAGTTAAATATCTTTCCATTGTTAATGCCTCATTTTAAATGTTTAATTTGACTGTTAGGGTAATATCAAAGTCCAAAAGCAACTATTATTTTATTTTTCCAGTTTTGTAAAATATTTCTTCCGTGTATATTTAAAAAAAATGTATTAGAAGTGAATGTCTTCAGGGTCTCCTTGTGGATAATTTAAAAAGCCTTTGTGTGTTGAATGAAAAATCAATAGGCAAGTTCTCCATGCTGTGGACTTCTGTCTTTTGAGTATTAAGGGGAAAGTGAAGAGCGTTCATATTACTAAAATCAGATAATGCAGTGTATGCACAATCACCATTTTTCAGCAAGAGGTTCCAATAGGATTTTTCTGTTTCATTCTTCCTCTACTGCAGACCTAATGGTTCAGCTGCTTGTTTTCCAGGTAGTGAGACAAATTCAAAAGCAATCCCAGACATCTTTCAAGTCCTTTTCAGCTTGGTTTTATCACTTCCCAAGTTCTATCATTTGTCTCCAACAGTGGCAAGTGAAAAACCATGAATGGTCAACAGAAACATCAGTGCTATTTTCTTTCTTTCATTTATAGCTAATTTCTGAATTGGGGATATAATGAAAACACTGAGTTAAGTATGTATTTTATATAATTTATTTCTACTCAATTGCCAGCATTTTGGTTCAGCTTCAGTTGTGACAATCACAACTGCTTTAAAATTGATTAGACAATTTAAGTTGAAATTTAACTCTGGATGTGGCAGAGAGAGATAAGCTTGTGAATAGGAGCATAAAGCATTAATCTTGTGGTTCTCCAACTGATGTCAGTGAAGCTGGCATTTCGTGTTTATTCTGTGGCTTTGAGCATAAGATTTTAGTCTTTCAAAGTGTGAACAGTACACAAATTAGTAGCTTCCTTGGCTTCTCGTGAAAGAATCAAGAATTCCTTGGACTGTTTAATTATTAAATAACTAAACTCAGACTTTGTGAAAACAGATGTTTCTGAAGTGTCTGGTCTCTAGTTTCAGGGGAAGACATTTCCCATTATGTGACACTGGTGAGCGGGTTCATTTGGTTGTTAGTCTTTTCTTTTGAATTTTCACCCAGAGGACATGTGACAACAGTATTGTTTTCATATTTCCCTGTTGCCGTTCCCAGTGTTGGAGCATCAGGAAAATGCAAAATGAAAGGGGTAGCTTTAAACAGAAGCTGCCTCATTTTAATTTTCAATTTACAGCTCACCATTCCAGCATTATGTAGGTTATTTTCATTTTTGCCTCTAAGTGATGTTTCAGCAAGGAAAGATCAAGTCATCCATAAAGAACTGACAGAGAGGCAAATACGAAAACAGCTGGCTACCAAACCAAAGTGGTAAATTCTTTTTAATTGTGATTTTGGACTACCTCAGAGCAAGTATCTACTGGTTAAATTGCGACTTCTGTTTACCCTAGCGTTTATTTCCTTTTGTTAACCTATCCTTTGAGTGGTTCACTACTAGATTTCAGCATGAATGGGTGGGCATGTATCAGTAACATCCTGAGATGAGAATAAAGGGACAAATTAGATGCTGGATAGAAAAATCACTCAAGAGTGAGTGGCAATGGGAAGCTTTAAATGGAAATTTACAAGTGTGATTGGTCAGTTGCAGAACCTCGCATATTCATAATGCCTATGCTCCAGTTAAGTGTGTAGGCTCCACTTCAGTCCCGCTTAGCTTTTGCATACCCCTCATACTACCCCTCAAGAGGGCTAAATTTCATCGAACGTGTAGAAGCAATTTGGGTGACAATATTGAAAACAACTTCCAAGTTCCCAACGGTGAGGTCTGTTCCTCTTGGAGACTGTTCTGCAGTTTACATAGTTGAAGCCTCGTTGCTTGAGTGATTTAAAACTGGATTGAACAGCATTAGAGAATATATTGTAAGAAGCAACCCTTCACTAAATGGCAGGAAAATAGACAAACTAACGTAAAAGGTCTTTTCCATTTCACTTTCGTCTGCACTGAACCTTATGTCAGTCTTATAAAAGTGAAATAATTATTCTGGGTGCAAAGAACCAAACTAAGGAGTATGTCCAGTTAACTAGTCTGGTATAATATATCCAGTTTACAGATAAGTAAAAATAAAAATATTTTGAGGGTGGGGTGGATATTGTAAAAGAAACATTGAAATAATTCTCACAGTGCACAGCTGCAATAAAATGGGAAAACTACCACCTTGTACTAGCAGAGTTTTGAAAAAAGAAGAAAGGTGCCATTCAAATCAACCAGATAAGATCTGATTGATGCCTTGATAGCCTTTTCCTGTTACTAAAGTGTTTTACATATTTAGGGGTGTTTATTCTGGAAGTCTGATCTTAATGAAGAGTGTGAGTCAATAGTGAAACATGAAATATTGTCATGTTCATAAACTGTGTCTCTTCATTTTTTTCCGACGTAGATAATAACATATAAAATATACATTTGCAATTCAGATGGGGGAATGCAGTGCCCTGGGGGAAAGACCAGATCTCCAGAGCCATCATCAGCAAAAGAGCAGGGTGAAATAATTACATGATAAAGTAGAACGTCATGGCTTAGAATATTTTTTTCAGTCTCTCACAAGGCCTCATTATTTGCAGGAGATGTGTTAATTGTGTTTACAACTGCATGGTTGTTAATTTAGGTATATTAAACTCAATATTGAGTTAAGAAAAGAAATATCAGTTTGCACTACACAAATGTTGACACTGGGAGTAGCATGTCTGCAACTTCAGTAGAAAAGGTATTTTTAGAAAAAAAATGTTATTTTTGGAAAGCAGCCTTTTTTTTTCGTAACTGACTTTTGAACCTCAGAGGAGGAAAAATAATCTTTTTTCCCCATGTGTTTCTTTTTTTGGAAACACCTATTTCTGCAGTCACATCAATCTAAAACAACTATCAGACTTGGAATTATAAAGGTTCAGCTTTCAGTTTCAATGCTGCACCGGTACAGGTTGTCAAGGCTTCAGCTACTTTTACAATCCTGACAGTCTTTTTCATTTAACTCTTCATATATGGTATTAGTGGCTATCCCTTGTTGAGGGTAGCACTTATTATTTGTTTTTAATATTTTGGTTCCAGCATTTTGATGCCATGTTACATATATAAAATTATTCATTTATCTTAATGTGTGTGTTCGTGTGCGCATTGTCATAAATGAATGCAGTGCTCATGAAAGGTGTTGGACGCACAGATCTGGGGACTGAAGTCTTTCATCCGCAAACACAGCATAGGCAGTGGTGGCACAAGCTTACCCAGACTGCTCTGCCAGTGTGCCTCAACCCTGACCTTGAGGGACAACAAACAGGAGTGAAAGGATAGATTTAGTCACAGTGCCCATTCAATCCTCAGTTTCTCTGCTGTGTCTGACAACTAGTGTCAGTTGTGATGGTGCTTTCTGGTGATGTGGATTCTTCACTAGAAACTGGCTCTGGACCGCTGTCTTATTTCACTTCAGGCACTGAAATGTCATCAGGTGGTAATGACTTTAATTCAATAGCAACCTGAACTGGATTGCACTTGAGACCACGTTGCACAGTGGGCATGGGGAGCTCAGCAACTCCCGGGAGGTGTTCAATACCTGGTAAGATCAGGCCTGTAAAGGTGAAAGGTTCTGTATCCTGGTACTAATCCTGGGATGCTACGGAGTTTAAAAATCAACAGTATTTAAACTAATAAGACAAAATTAATTTAAAATAGTTAAGAATTGTATTTACATAGGAGTAAGGGGCATGACAGCAGTATACTTTGGAACATCTTATTATACAGAATATTATAGGTACTGACTTTTGGATCTCCCATTTCCTGTGGTGTGGACTTTATAGGCGAGGTAGTGTAACTTACGATGGAGGTATGTGTTTGCCCATTTTATCAGGAGTTATTTACATGTCAGCTCTGCTGCTGGATTTTCATCATGTGTTGGTGATTACAGACTCATGCCTCTAGGTCACACTGCAGTCACTCACAGAGAAGGTGCAGCGAGGTAAATCTAGCTATGTATCAATCAGAGGCCAGGCTAACCTCCTTGTTCCAATAAGAACAATAACTTAGGTGCACCATTTCTTATTGGAACCCTCCGTGAACTCCTGCCTGAAATACTCCTTGATGTAAAGCCACCCCCTTTGTTGATTTTAGCTCCCTGAAGCCAACCCTGTAAGCCGTGTCGTCAGTCGCCCCTCCCTCCGTCAGAGCAATGGCAGACAATCGTTCCGCGCCTTTTTTCTGTGCGGACGCCTTACCAAGGCAAGCATGGAGGCTGCTCAGCTCACTTTGGCAATTAGGAGCACATTAAACACCACACGCATTATCCAGCAGTATATGTAGCACCAGAACCTGGCAGAGCAATACCGGGCGAGGAGGCGACATCAGCGCGGTCACGTGAGTGATCAGGACATGGACACAGATTTCTCTGAAAGCATGGGCCCTGCCAATGCATGCATCGTGGTGCTAATGGGGCAGGTTCATGCTGTGGAACGCTGATTCTGGGCTCGGGAAACAAGCACAGACTGGTGGGACCGCATAGTGTTGCAGGTCTGGGACGATTCCTAGTGGCTGTGAAACTTTCGCATGCGTAAGGGCACTTTCATGGAACTTTGTGACTTGCTTTCCCCTGCCCTGAAGCGCATGAATACCAAGATGAGAGCAGCCCTCACAGTTGAGATGTGATTGGCAATAGCCCTGTGGAAGCTTGCAACGCCAGACAGCTACCGGTCAGTTGGGAATCAATTTGGAGTGGGCAAATCTACTGTGGGGGCTGCTGTGACGCAAGTAGCCCACGCAATCAAAGATCTGCTGATATCAAGGGTAGTGACCCTGGGAAATGTGCAGGTCATAGTGGATGGCTTTGCTGCAATGGGATTCCCTAACTGTGGTGGGGCCATAGACGGAACCCTTATCCCTATCTTGGCACAGGAGCACCAAGCTGGCGAGTACATAAACCGCAAGGGGTACTTTTCAATAGTGCTGCAAGCTCTGGTGGATCACAGGGGACATTTCATCAACATCAACGTGGGATGGCCGGGAAAGGTACAGGACGCTCGCATCTTCAGGAACTCTGGTCTGTTTCAAAAGCTGCAGGAAGGGACTTTATTCCCAGACCAGAAAATAACTGTTGGGGATGTTGAAATGCCTATATGTATCCTTGGGGACCCAGCCTACCCCTTAATGCCATGGCTCATGAAGCCGTACACAGGCAGCCTGGACAGTAGTTAGGAGCTGTTCAACTACAGACTGAGCAAGTGCAGAAAGGTGGTAGAATGTGCATTTGGACGTTTAAAGGCGCGCTGGCGCAGTTTACTGACTCGCTTAGACCTCAGCGAAACCAATATTCCCACTGTTATTACTGCTTGCTGTGTGCTCCACAATATCTGTGAGAGTAAGGGGGAGACGTTTATGGCAGGGTGGGAGGTTGAGGCAAATCGTCTGGCTGCTGGTTACGCGCAGCCAGACACCAGGAAGAGCACAGGAGGGCGCGGCACACATCAGAGAAGCTTTGAAAACCAGTTTCATGACTGGCCAGGCTACGGTGTGAAAGTTCTGTTTGTTTCTCCTTGATGAAAACCCCCGCCCCTTGGTTCACTCTACTTCCCTGTAAGCTCACTACCCTCCCCTCCTCCCTTCGATCATTGCTTGCAGAGGCAATAAAGTCATTGTTGCTTCACATTCATGCATTCTTTATTCATTCATCACACAAATAGGGGGATGACTACCAAGGTAGCCCAGGAGGGGTGGTGGAGGAGGGAAGGAGAATGCCACACAGCACTTTAAAAGTTTACAACTTTAAAATTTATTGAATGCCAGCCTTCTTTTTTTTGGGCAATCCTCTGTGGTGGAGTGGCTGGTTGGCCGGTGGCCCCCCCCCACTGCGTTCTTGGGCATCTGGGTGTGGAGGCTATGGAACTTGGGAAGGAGGGCGGTTGGTTACACAGGGGCTGTAGTGGCAGTCTGTGCTCCAGCTGCCTTTGCTGCAGCTCAACCATACACTGGAGCATACTGGTTTGGTTCTCCAGCAGCCTCAGCATTGAATCCTGCCTCCTCTCATCACGCTGCTGTCACATTTGAGCTTCAGCCCTGTTTTCAGCCCGCCACTTACTCTCTTCAGCCCGCCACCTCTCCTCCCGGTCATTTTGTGCTTTCCTGCACTCTGACATTATTTGCCTCCACGCATTTGTCTGTGCTCTGTCAGTGTGGGAGAACAGCATGAGCTCAGAGAACATTTCATCACGAGTGCGTTTTTTTTCTTTCTAATCTTCACTAGCCTCTGGGAAGGAGAAGATCCTGTGATCATTGAAACACATGCAGCTGGTGGAGAAAAAAAAAGGGACAGCGGTATTTAAAAAGACACATTTTATAAAACAGTGGCTACACTCTTTCAGGGTAAACCTTGCTGTTAACATTACATACATAGCACATGTGCTTTCGTTACAAGGTCGCATTTTGCCTCCCCCTACCGCGTGGCTACCCCCTCAATCCTCCCCCTTCCCCGTGGCTAACAGCGGGGAACATTTCTGTTCAGCCACAGGCAAACAGCCCAGCAGGAACGGGCTCCTCTGAGTGTTCCCTGAAGAAAAGCACCCTATTTCAACCAGGTGACCATGAATGATATCTCACTCTCCTGAGAATAACACAGAGAGATAAAGAACGGATGTTGTTTGAACGCCAGCAAACATACACTGCAATGCTTTGTTGTACAATGATTCCCGAGTACGTGTTCCTGGCCTGGAGTGGTAAAGTGTCCTACCATGAAGGACGCAATAAGGCTGCCCTCCCTAGAAACCTTTTGCAAAGGCTTTGGGAGTACATCCAGGAGAGCCGCAAATACCAGGGCAAAGTAATCCTTTCACATGCTTGCTTTTAAACCATATATAGTATTTTAAAAGGTACACTCACCGGAGGTCCCTTCTCCGCCTGCCGGGTCCAAGAGGCAGCCTTGAGTGGGTTCGGGGGGGGTACTGGTCCAGGTCCAGGGTGAGAAATAGTTCCTGCCTGTCGGGAAAAGTGGTTTCTTCGCTTGCTTGCTGTGAGCTATCTACAACCTCATCATCATCATCATCATGTTCTTCGTCCCCAAAATCTGCTTCCGTGTTGCCTCCATCTCCGTTGAAGGAGTCAAACAACATGGCTGGGGTAGTGGTGGCTGAACCCCCTAAAATGGCATGCAGCTCATCATAGAAGCGGCATGTTTGGGGCTCTGACCCGGAGCGGCCATTCGCCTCTCTGGTTTTCTGGTAGGCTTGCCTCAGCTCCTTAAGTTTCACACGGCACTGCTTCGGGTCCCTGTTATGGCCTCTGTCCTTCATGCCCTGGGAGATTTTGACAAAGGTTTTGGCATTTCGAAAACTGGAACGGAGTTCTGATAGCACGGATTCCTCTCCCCATACAGCGATCAGATCCTGTACCTCCCGTTCGGTCCATGCTGGAGTTCTTTTGCGATTCTGGGACTCCATCATGGTCACCTCTGCTGATGAGCTCTGCATGGTCACCTGCAGCTTGCCACGCTGGCCAAACAGGAAATGAGATTCAAAAGTTCGCAGTTCTTTTCCTGTCTACCTGGCCAGTGCATCTGAGTTGAGAGTGCTGTCCAGAGCAGTCACAATGGAGCACTCTGGGATAGCTCCCGGAAGCCAATACCGTCGAATTGTGTCCACAGTACCCCAAATTTGACCCGGCAAGGCCGATTTAAGCACTAATCCACTTGTCAGGGGTGGAGTAAGTAAATCGATTTTAAGAGCCCTTTAAGTCGAAATAAAGGGCTTCATCGTGTGGACGGGTGCAGGTTTACATCGATTTAACGCTGCTAAATTCAACCTAAAGTCCTAGTGTAGACCAGGGCTTAGATATTCCAGTGTACCAGGACCCTTCACCCTGTCCCCTACCGCTTAGGCACTTTATAGGCTAGACTTTTCTATTCTTCATTGCATGTGTGTTTATTTGAAGATTACAAAGAAAGCTAAAATATTTTTACTGTGGTTTTAATTCTTACATCCGCCACATCCCCTAACATTATAACTGTGTGATGATATCAATAATAATATTTGTCAGAGAAACACAGCTAACAAATCAGAGGTTGTCATATTCTATCTTAGATTCTTAAATTCTGCTCATATCACACTTGTATTTTGAATTCCTGATGAACAGCTTAACATTTTACTAATATGAACAATCAGGCCCAAATTTTCAAAAGCCTGTGAACAGGTTTTGTCTGGGACCAACAGTAAATACATAGTACTGATGCATAAGCACAAATATGGGATTTGCACACATAAAACAACCTCTGCTTTACTGCATAAACTTGGTGTGCACTTCTGTAAGTTTAGATCATGGTGTCCAAAGTCATAGAATCATAGAATATCAGGGTTGGAAGGGACCCCAGAAGGTCATCTAGTCCAACCCCCTGCTCAAAGCAGGACCAATCCCCAACTAAATCATCCCAGCCAGGGCTTTGTCAAGCCTGACCTTAAAAACCTCTAAGGAAGGAGATTCTACCACCTCCCTAGGTAACGCATTCCAGTGTTTCACCACCCTCTTAGTGAAAAAGTTTTTCCTAATATCCAATCTAAACCTCCCCCACTGCAACTTGAGACCATTACTCCTCGTTCTGTCATCTGCTACCATTGAGAACAGTCTAGAGCCATCCTCTTTGGAACCCCCTTTCAGGTAGTTGAAAGCAGCTATCAAATCCCCCCTCATTCTTCTCTTCTGCAGGCTAAACAATCCCAGCTCCCTCAGCCTCTCCTCATAACTCATGTGTTCCAGTCCCCTAATCATTTTTGTTGCCCTTCGCTGGACTCTCTCCAATTTATCCACATCCTTCTTGAAGTGTGGGGCCCAAAACTGGACACAGTACTCCAGATGAGGCCTCACCAATGTCGAATAGAGGGGAACGATCACGTCCCTCGATCTGCTCGCTATGCCCCTACTTATACATCCCAAAATGCCATTGGCCTTCTTGGCAACAAGGGCACACTGCTGACTCATATCCAGCTTCTCGTCCACTGTCACCCCTAGGTCCTTTTCCGCAGAACTGCTGCCTAGCCATTCGGTCCCTAGTCTGTAGCTGTGCATTGGGTTCTTCCGTCCTAAGTGCAGGACCCTGCACTTATCCTTATTGAACCTCATCAGATTCCTTTTGGCCCAATCTTCCAATTGGTCTAGGTCCTTCTGTACTTCGTCTAGATGGAAGGGCATCTGGGTCAACTTTCAGTGGCGTTGCTATCAGGTAGCCGGAGCGATGCTCCAGCAGCAGTCGTATTGATGCTGTATGGGACCACAGCTTAAAATGGTCAGGCCATGCCCCTCCCTACCGTCTCCCAAGCACTCGATCCTATGAAACTTTCAGCAAGGGCAAAAACCTTTTGCCCTCCCACTAGCTTCCGCTAATTAGTACCACTGCCTCTAACCCCAGTGCAGTTGTCAGTGGTAATTCCCCCACACTCCTCTTTTCCTCTTCTCTTTGTCTTTCTCCCCATCTTTATCGTCTTGTTTCTTATCCTCTGTCTCTTCCTTCACACCATACTAGCCATGTATCTTCACTGCTTTTTAGCTGTCTGTGCTGTGTCCTTTTCTCTGTTTTTCTCTTGCTCTTTTCTGTTGTTGATTTGCATCCCTCTACAGTCTTATGGAATGTGAGTCTGGCAAAGATCACCTCATCCCTTAACACTTGCTGGCGGCTCCACTGCAGGGAAGCACTCATTAGGAGTGCAGGGAAATACCTAATTTTAGTTCAGGTGTTGCTTGTGGGGTCAGTGGACAATTTGTTCTCTCTCTCTCTTTCATGTGCATTTGTAGAAGTTAGAAGAAGCTTCCTGATGAAACTGCAGTGGAGTTCAAGTGTACAAACATTACAGATAGAACCAAGGGACGAAGTGAGACTATCACAGTGTCAATATTTGGTGCTTGTTGCAAGTACGACAGTACCAGATTTTATATTTTCATGCCTCTTGTAAATGTTGAAAGCGTTGTTTTATACTTGATGTTTGAGAATCATTGCTAGGACGAATTCCATTTCTAATCATATTTCTTGCATTTGACAGTCAATAACTGCACTATGAAATTAAGTCATTTCTGGTCCTGTTAACTTTTCACTATTGGCCACCAAATACTTCATATGTCTCTGAGGAACCATATATGTAGTGGCACAACATCTTTGTTATATAATTTACTATGATCCAGATTGTGGAGCCCTTAACTTCATATTGATGAGCATTTACTAATGTGAGTATTTCCACTGACTTCAAGGTGACAGCTCATGTGAGCAGGTGCTTCTCCCCACCCCCACCCCCGAGTATGACTTACAGAATTGGGCCTTAGTGTGCTCCTAAGCTGTGTGTATGTACTTTTGTAAAAGAATGGTTGGAAGGGACCAGTGTTTGCCTGTGTTAAAAGTTGAAACAGTCATAATCTAGTGCATATTTGTCTAATGCAGTCAATGTTTATTTTTACACAGGGAATAAATCACAAGATAGTGGGATCGCAGAGATGGAGGAACTTCCAGTCCCACACAACATCAAAATAAGTAACATCACATGTGATTCTTTCAAGATTTCATGGGACATGGATTCTAAATCCAAGGACCGTATTACTCACTATTTTATTGATCTAAACAAGAAAGAGAACAAGAATTCCAACAAATTTAAACACAAGGTAATTTTTTTTTAAATAGCAAACAGTGGAAATGCATGATCTTAGAATAACTAAATGTAAATGTTGTGACAATCCTCCTGACTGCCCCAGAAAGCCACATGCTGAATTCACTGGAAGGCTGGAATTTTTAATAGAGCTGATTAAAAAAATTCCAACAGAATATTTTTGGAAAAACTTGTTTAAAAGAAATTGAAATGAAACATTTTGATCATGTTAGAACATTCCATGTAATTTGTATTATATTATCATTCAAATTTAAAAGTCAAAGCAACAAAAAACATTTCAGTTTTATAGAAATGAAATGTTTTGAGTCAAAATAATTTTTTGAAAATTTCATTTTGCAGGTATGTTGAAATTCTTTGTTTTCATTCCAATTGAGACCGAAAACAGATTTGAAAACAGAATTTCCTGCAAAACAGAAGTTCTGGTTCCCCTACAGCTCTTATTTTTTGTTACACAGTTTGTGTATTGTGCACCTCTGTGTATCCATGACGTCCAACACAACAGCAGTACGTGTCTTCGTGACACAAGACTCGGTAATTGGAATTAACTTTTTGGAGGGTTTCCAGAGGTCCTTCTTCTCCTCTTAATGCTTGTTCAGAATGACTTAGCACACGTGCTCACACATTTCAGCAGCTCTGACCCGAATACTTACTCTCCATTCTTTCCATTAGTTCTCTATTCGGTGGTACATTGAATTTGTTTGCACTCATGGGGACTGATCCTGTATCCCTCAACTCAAGCAAAACTTCCATTGACTTCACAGTATTTTAAAGTTCCATTAGAAATGTAGTGGGATGGACTGAGATGGAAGTCAAGAGAGGACAACCTTATCAAGGCAGAATCACCTGCTGATTTAAAATGTGTCGGTAGGATCAATAAAAGATGAGTGGTATCAGAGCACAAATACCCAATGGGACAAGATCAGAGCATGATATCTTTAATGTTACTCACACCTGTACCACTCAGGGCTTATAAACTAATGAGGTAATCAGGAAATTTCCGGTAACTTATGTTGACCTTTTTACCTGCAAAAGTATTTTTACTGTGACCACAGTTATCTTTACATTTATAACCCTTCTCTCCTCCTTCATTTTTCCTGTCTCCTTTCGTTTTCCATACTCCTTTGGTTTTATGAGGATGGTTGGAAGTAATGTTTTGTGTGTGTTGTGTACCTGAAAACCATCATCGCAATTTTAAAGAGTGAGTTTTAAAACATTATCCAGTCCCTATCCTCAACTGGTGTAAATTGGCATAGCTGCATACACTTCAGTGCAGCTATGCCAATTTGCACCACTGAATGATATGACCCATTTATGGTTGTGGCACCAAATGAATTAGAACAGGGTTTCTTGCTGTTTATCTTGCTTTTGCATTGGCAGCCTTTTTAAGTTAAATTCCCACTTCATGCTGCAAGAAAAAACATACTTTTCTTCTAATAAAATGCTTAGTTAGGTGGATGCTTGACCTCTGGGTATCTCTCTCTTAATTCATATTTTTTTCCTCTAAGCACAAATTAATATAGATGTGTTGATATAAAAGCTGTGACTGTCCAGAAAGGATCAATAGCAAATTAGTGTACCTGTTAACGTCAACATTTAAATCAGTTTAGAAACTGTTTTTAGATACAAGTAATGTAATAAGGATAGGCCATTATTTTGTTTTTGTTTTTCTCAGCAGTTGCCTAGCGCCTCACTGAGGTAAACTACTTGGTCAAAAGGAAGTGAATAACTGCTTTTGTAAAACAGCAGAGTGGTGTTGGTGTCAATTAAAATGATGGGTAAATAGGATCTGTTTTGTGTTGCTGCATGCAACTTGAATCATGTTGATACTAATTTGGTTAGTGAGCGTGTGAAAGCTGGATTTCTTCTGTTCAGATGGATGGAAATAAGTACAGTTAGAAGGGTTTTAGTGGAGAATTCTAAAGACCATTATTTTAATAGTTTAATAATAGTACATGTCAAAGGACATTGTGGTTCATTTAATCTGTCTTTAGTGCTAAGAACAGTTTCAAGCCGCCTGCCATATCTACAAATAAGTTTGTTTCAGAAAAGCATGGCACAAGCTTAAGTACTCTGCTAAATAGGAATAGGGGATTACTCAGTGTGTTTTATATGTCGACTCACAACGCCTTCCATATATTATTATTTGTAATAGTTTATACTTATAGCCCCTTTTCACCAGAGTATCTCAAAGCATTTAACCAAGGCGAGTAACTTATTATCCCCATTTTACAGGTGAAGAAGCTCAGGCACAGAGAGGTCTACACTTAAAATTTAGATTGACCTAACTAACATTCACATCCCCTGAGTGGCATAATTAAGATGACCTAATCCCTGGTGTAGATGCAGCTAGGTTGACCGAAGAATTCTTCTGTCAGCTTAGCTGTTGCTGCAGTTCCTGTAGAGTGGGCATGCCCTGAGTGACTTGCTCAGAGTGACAAAGCAATGAGTAGCAGGGCTAGGAACACAACTCAGCTCTCTTGACTGCTCTACCCACTGATCTATCCTGCCTTTCATTGTGAAGAGGAAGATCTTGACTCCCAGAAAGCCATAACAACATATGCAAATAATAGTTTATTTTTTGAATGAAGTTTTGTTCTTGTTGTTTAGATGGTCACGTAGCCCCTGTGTGGCAGAGTCTACTCACCACAATGGTGCCTCCTGCTGGCCGTCACAGAGATTAGCTCTGCCAGCCGGTGCGCCCACTCCAGGTGGTGCCTCTCCTGTTGTTTCCTCCACCTGCAGACCCACCTCAGTCCAAGTACCACAGCAGGCTCTTCATGACTCGGCCCCGAGTTGTGTCTCCATCTGGGTTTCCCCCTTCTAGGTATCACTTTCCACCAGTCTAGCTACTGCCCCAGTGGCTCCCTCTTGCTCCCCCCGATCATTGCCAGCAACTACTCTGTCCAAGATGCCACCCTTGCTGTACCCTACTGGGAACACAGTCCTCGCTCCTTAAGCTCCCCACAGCAACTGACATTGCGCTGCCCTGCAGCTCCTTTTGTACTAGTCCACTAGGCCCTCATGGGCAGCTCCGTGCAGCCTCCCTTCAATTGGCTGCTTCCTGTGCAGCCTCCCTAGGCTGCTAGGAGGACTGACCTCCCCTACTCCTTTCTGGGAGGGGCTATGGCAGGCCCTGGAGGCCTACATTAACCCCTTCCACTTAGGTGGGGAGTGAACATCCCATCACACCCTGTTCTATAGCCCACTGAAGTTAGTCTTTCCGTTGTGTCCAGTGGGCTTTGGATCAGGCAAATAAAGCACATACTTTTGTATTCTTATTTTAATGCAGTGGTGCTGTCCAAAGAAGGGTCACTAACTCTTCCTCATTCATCACTCTTCAAAGGTCCCATCCTCCAGGACCTGGGATAAGACACACCATATCCCGCTATCCAAATGGGGAATGACACCGGCAGAACAATTTTTGTACTCTGTTACTGCAGCTGCTTCAGTATACTTTAACCAACTACACTTTTAAAAGTGAACAGAAATTGTAATGATAGAAAATGAAATCCTTGAAGAATGAAGTCCCCCAGATGATTGCCTGGTTCTTTAACGAGGGGCTATAGCTGTGTTGATGTGTCCACACTATGAACCAAAATGAGCTTGGATGTAGACATCTTGAACTTTGCATAACAGTTACGCGCTGCACCTCTGAAAAATCAGGTCATTTATTTAGATACCTAATGAGTCACCCTTACATAAAAACTTGCCCTCAACTTTTTTGTGTCTGTTTCCCTGTTGGTAAAAATGACATATTATTTATCCCTTAGGAGGATGTTAAGCTTTAATTTATTAATATTTGTAAATCACACTGAGTTCCTAAGATAGTGCATGTTGTTATTTATTACTGTAGTGTCACCATATTTGTAGAAAATGGAAATGTGTACGTGAGGAAGTCTGTAGTTACTAAAATAGATTTAGCAATAACAATGATACTATTTTATCTTCCATGAGAGGATGTCAAAGCACTTTACAAGGCTTGAGCCTTAGCACACCTTTTTGAAGTATGGAAATATTGTTATTCCCATTTTACATATGGGGAAACTGAGGCACAAAAGGTTAAGTGCCTTGTCATGGTCACAAGTAAATTTTTGGCAAAGCCAGGAATTGAACCTAGCTCCACTGTCTTCCACTCTTGTGCTTACCAAGAAGAAATGGTGGCAAAAAGGAAAGAAGGCAAAAGCCCTGGTTTTCAGGTGCATTCTAGCCCCCTTTTACTCTTCTCTGCCATAAAGGGGCTGAAAAGCAGCCAGATCTCTCCAACAAGGGGAGGGAGGGTGACTTGCACACACCCTCTAGTGCTCTTACTATTTTGTGCCATCAGACTATTTCTTGGGGACTGTTGCAGCCCCTCATATACTAGAACTGTCCTATCTTATGCTGATAGCCAAACTAGCCTCTGGTAACCACAGAATCCTGATGGTGCAAAGGTGACATTCAGCTCCTCTGCATATTCTGACTCAGCTGACCATTGGGGCCAAATGGCAAAGGGGCCAAAAAAAAGAAATAGTGCCAAGTGACATCTCAAAGTGAAGATTTGTTTCTGAGGTTAAGGTAACGGTCTTGAAGAAAGTCCCTGGATTAGAAAAGTGATCATGTTAGTCCTTTTTATAAAGGTTATTATTTCCCATAAATATAGTAGAGGTAATTTTTTTTTTTCCATTTTGTGACTGGAGGTCGATAGGGCCTTTCTGGTACTCTAGAAGAATTTTCTGATATACACTAATGTGATGGCTGTGAATATACATTTTAGAGGCATGAAGATGTAGAGCCTTCAGTGGCAAGCCCAAGAAGGCAGCATTAATGGTGGCAATAACCACTTCTATGACATGTGCACAGAAACTAGATCCAAGATGAAGACAATTTTTATATGTCCCCAGGAAATATGATAAGGAGGCTAAATAATGATTGCATCGCTAGCAGACTGCTGAGTTCATTAGCTTTGCTGAGTGCAGTCTGGCTGGAGTCCTATAATAGCTAGTTAAGATGTGGTTTTGTGTAAGGTCTACTGCTGGGGACATGAATGTCATTTTTTAATTCTTTCCTTGTTTTGCTTTCTCATCCTTGTTTTTCTGCTTCCCTCTCGCTGTGTTTCACTTAGTTAAGGGGAAAATCCCATGAGTGAACATTGTAGTTTTCTCAAAATCCACACATTTCAGTCTGGAGACTCAAAGTTTAAGGCTGCACATTAAAAAATAAACCCAAATACTAAAATATGAAAATGCACAAAGAAGGTTACCAAACAACCTTTACTGTCCCATCCTGCTTATTTGTTGCTGTATGCTGAGTAGTGACATGATGAGGTATGTGTGGAGGACTTTACAACCTATGACCAGGGACATCTTAAGTCTTTATTTGCAGAGTTTGCTAATAGAGTCAAGGACTCTGAAATATGTGACTGGTTTTGTATGGCAATGGCTGTGATTCCTTAACCACACTGTACCCCTGGCCTGGATTCTGCATGTTTTCCATTTATTAAAGAGGACGGACACCCTATTTACAGTAGCTACATGCCCATGCCAAATTTCACAGTACGACACCAATTTACAATTGAAACTTCCCACATTGGGGTGAGGGGAGAATCATCCCCAAAAACCATAGAAAAAACTGGAACTGGAGCTTTCTCAGCCATCAGTTTAAGAGACGGGGCAATTGAGTCTCTGACAAAAAGAGTTTTTCCCTCAACAGGTTGTTAGGAGGCTGAGTAAAATAAGTATTAAGGGGGGAAATTTTCTTGATGTGTCACATTCCTGCTAGTTTTTCCATTTCCAAATAATCCTCCTACACAAACAGGGAAGACGAAATCTGTTATTTCTGATATAAAAACAACAGGAAAATAAAACTTTTTTCTTAATTTAAAAAAATCCTTTCAGACCATGTTTATCGGTCATGCAGAAGCAAAATCTTGTGGGTTTTTTTTTTTATTTCTAGCTAGCTGGCATTTGTGCTTGGATGAAGCTAGGTTAATTTAAAATGTCCACTGTTCGTATGGCAGCAGCCACTTTAAGATGCTGTGGCTCCCATCTGCCACCCAGTCCATGCGCAGGGAATTCCTTCCACACTCCATCCCAATTCACAGAATCATAGAATATCAGGGTTGGAAGGGACCTCAGGAGGTCATCTAGTCCAACCCCCTGCTCAAAGCAGGACCAATCCCCAACTAAATCATCCCAGCCAGGGCTTTGTCAAGCCTGCCCTTAAAAATGTCTAAGGAAGAAGATTCCACCACCTCCCTAGGTAACGCATTCCAGTGCTTCACCACCCTCCTAGTGAAAATGTTTTTCCTAATATCCAACCTAAATCTCCCCCACTGCAACTTGAGACCATTACTCCTTGTTCTGTCATCAGCTACCACTGAGTACAGTCTAGATCCATCCTCTTTGGAATCCCCTTTCAGGTAGTTGAAAGCAGCTATCAAATCCCCCCTCATTCTTCTTTTCCACAGACTAAACAATCCCAGTTCCCTCAGCCTCTCCTCATAATTCATGTGTTCCAGTCTCCTAATCATTTTTGTTGCCCTTCGCTGGACTCTTTCCAATTTTTCCACATCCTTCTTGTAGTGTGGGGCCCAAAACTGGACACAGTACTCCAGATGAGGCCTCACCAATGTCGAATAGAGGGGAACGATCACGTCCCTCAATCTGCTGGCAATGCCCCTACATATACATCCCAAAATGCCATTGGCCTTCTTGGCAACAAGGGCACACTGTTGACTCATACCCAGCTTCTCGTCCACTGTAACCCCTAGGTCCTTTTCTGCTGAACTGCTGCCAAGCCATTCGGTCCCTAGTCTCTAGCGGTACATTGGATTCTTCCATCCTAAGTGCAGGACTCTGCACTTGTCCTTGTTGAACCTCATCAGATTTCTTTTGGCCCAATCCTCTGATTTGTCTAGGGCCCTCTGTATCCTATCCCTACCCTCCAGCATATCTACCTCTCCTCCCAGTTTAGTGCCATCTGTAAACTTGCTGAGGGTGCCATCCACACCATCCTCCAGATCATTTATGAAGATATTGAACAAAACCGGCTCGAGGACCGACCCTTGGGGCACTCCACTTGATACCAGCTGCCAACTAGACATGGAGCCATTGATCACTATCCGTTGAGCCCGACAATCTAGCCAGCTTTCAATCCACCTTATAGTCCATTCATCCAGCCCATACTTCTTTAACTTGCTGACAAGAATACTGTGGGAGACCATGTCAAAAGCTTTGCTAAAGTCAAGGAATAACATGTCCACTGCTTTCCCCTCATCCACAGAGCCAGTTATCTCGTCATAAAAGGCAGTTAGATTAGTCAGGCATGACTTGCCCTTGGTGAATCCATGCTGACTGTTCCTGATCACTTTCCTCTCCTCTAAGTGCTTCAGAATTGATTCCTTGAGGACCTGCTCCATGATTTTTCCAGGCACTGAGGTGAGGCTGACTGGCCTGTAGTTCCCAGGATCCTCCTTCTTCCCTTTTTTAAAGATGGACACTAGCCTTTTTCCAGTCGTCCGGGACTTCCCCTGATCGCTATGAGTTTTCAAAGATAATGGCCAATGGCTCTGCAATCACATCTGCCAACTCCTTTGGCACTCTCAGATGCAGCTCATCCAGCTTTTCTAAATAGTCCTGAACCACTTCTTTCTCCACAGAGGGCTGGTCACCTTCTCCCCATGCTGTGCTGCCCAGTGCAGTAGTCTGGGAGCTGACCTTGTTCGTGAAGACAGAGGCAAAAAAAGCATTGAGTACATTAGCTTTTTCCACATCCTCTGTCACGAGGTTGCCTCCCTCATTCAGTAAGGGGCCCACACTTTCCTTCACTTTCTTCTTGTTGCTAACATATCTGAAGAAACCCTTCTTGTTACTCTTAACATCTCTTGCTAGCTGCAACTCCAGGTGTGATTTGGCCTTCCTGATTTCACACCTGCATGCCCGAGCAATATTTTTATACTCTTCCCTGGTCATTTGTCCAATCTTCCACTTCTTGTAAGCTTCTTTTTTGTGTTTAAGATCAGCAAGGATTTCACTGTTGAGCCAAGCTGGTTGCCTGCCATATTTACTATTCTTTCTACACATCGGGATGGTTTGTCCCTGTAACCTCAATAAGGATTCTTTAAAATACAGCCAGCTCTCCTGAACTCCTTTCCCCCTCATGTTATTCTCCCAGGGGATCCTGCCCATCAGTTCCCTGAGGGAGTCAAAGTCTGCTTTTCTGAAGTCCAGGGTCCGTATTCTGCTGCTCTCCTTTTTTCCTTGTGTCAGGATCCTGAACTCGACCATCTCATGGTCACTGCCTCCCAGGTTCCCATCCACTTTAGCTTCCCCTACTAATTCTTCCTGGTTTGTGAGCAGCAGGTCAAGAAGAGCTCTGCCCCTAGTTGGTTCCTCCAGCACTTGCACCAGGAAATTGTCCCCTACACTTTCCAAAAACTTCCTGGATTGTCTGTGCACCGCTGTATTGCTCTCCCAGCAGATATGAGGGTGATTGAAGTCTCCCATGAGAACCAGGGACTGCAATCTAGTAAATTCTGTGAGTTGCCGGAAGAAAGCCTCGTCCACCTCATCCCCCTGGTCCGGTGGTCTATAGCAGACTCCCACCACGACATCACCCTTGTTGCTCACACTTCTAAACTTAATCCAGAGCCACTCAGGTTTTTCTGCAGTTTCATACTTGAGCTCTGAGCAGTCATACTGCTCCCTAACATACAGTGCAACTCCCCCACCTTTTCTGCCCTGCCTGGCCTTCCTGAACAGTTTATATCCATCCATGACAGTACTCCAGTCATGTGAGTTATCCCACCAAGTCTCTGTTATTCCAATCACATCATAATTCCTTGACTGTGCCAGGACTTCCAGTTCTCCCTGTTTGCTTCTTCATTTGTGTATAGGCACTTGAGATAACTCGCTGGTCGTCTCTCTTTCTCAGTATGAGGCAGGAGCCCTGCCCTCTTGCGCGCTCCTGCTCGTGCTTCCTCCCGGTATCCCACTTCCCCACTTACCTCAGGCCTTTGGTCTCCTTCCCCCGGTGAACCTAGTTCACCTCCACCTCCCACACCACGCCAGTGCAGGGAATCCATCACCACTGCCTCTTGCTTGGATTCCCTCCTGCCACAACCCCAACCAGTCCTCAATTTCCCTGATCCCTTTTCACCATTTGACCTTGATACACTGAATCCCTCATTCACAGCCATCCAGGTGAAAGCAACCACTCTGCCTATTTCCTTAGGCAGCGGTTCTCTCCCAGCAGTTTCTCAAATGCAGATTCTCTCACCCCAGTTTCTGCTCCCACAATGACAGTCAGCCCTTGTAGCGTTCAATCAATGAATACTGACGGTCTCTATTTGCTATTCTGATGAATGGAAACATTGTGAATACATCACAGCTCTTTTTTATTCAGTGCTCTGGTAATAAAAATAATACTAATTCTAAAATTACCTGCCCGTTCCCAAGTATGCTGCTATTCTAATATCACATACCATTAAGTTTGCTTACACATAAATGGGGAATAGAAGATTACAGTTAAGTTAATCAGTATAGTCCGTTTAATTATTATTGCACAGCTTGTTCCTAAGATCAAGGCTGTTACTATCTTCTGCAGGATTTTGAACGACGCAGAAATCAGCCATGTTTCCTGCATAGTACTGGCAAGGAAACCTTTGCATACCAGCTACTCCCTTGTGGCGAGATCTAAGCTGCTGTCCTTGATGTTGTGGAGTTCAAGCAGTTCAGCATCTTGTGAGCTTCGCTAGCTGCAAAAGGGAGTCTTCATTATCAGCACAATGTAGTTTGACGCTCTGCCACAGCAAAACAACAGCGGGGGGGAGGGGGAGAGAATAGAACCCAGAAGACTATAGGGATAGACACAAAGCTTACAGCCCAAATTCCGCATAAAGGCATGCATTTGCCTTTCCCGTGTGCTATTTTTAAACAGGCTTGTTGTGAAAGAAAGAAAAACAGCACTGGTTTTGAAATATTTAAGAGTCACTGTCTTTATTTTGTGCTGAGCTGTGCGAAAGGCTGGTCTTCCCTAATGCTGGTGTAAATCAAGCAGTAAGCTACTAAGGTCAGTGAAGTTACATTTAGTTAAAAGCTGTGAGAAGAGACTTTTTTAAGCTTATGTTTTGACAGCCTTAACATTTCCTTAGCAGGATAGTGTATCATGATCAAATTATTGTCTTCACCCCCACAGGCTTGCATTTTTAAGTACAAATTGATATCCTTGATCTATCGTGTATATTCTATGCTGCAGGTAATATTATTATTCTATGTTCATATAGACCCAATATTAAAAGAATCCACTTAGCTAAAGGCTAAATCTCACTCCCCTTCCTAATGTGTGTGGCATCCTATTAACTTCACTGCGTTACTTGTGTGAGAAAAGTTAGCAGAATTTGGGCCTAAGGGGTTTAAAATAAGGTTACTGAACTTCATCCCCCCAAAATTAACTTATATGACCTTCTGAATATAGTTTTGCTCAACTAACTGATCAGACTTTTTTGTCCCATTAGGATGTACCCACTAAACTGGTTGCAAAAGCTGTTCCTCTCCCTATGACTGTTCGTGGACACTGGTTCTTGAGCCCAAGAACGGAATATACAGTAGCAGTACAGACGGCATCAAAGCAAGTTGATGGGGATTATGTGGTTTCTGAGTGGAGTGAAATCATAGAGTTTTGTACAGGAGGTAAGATTGCTGGGAAAAGATACAGCACATAGGGACAGAAAGAAAGCAGACATGCTGTATGAAAGGGACTAGCTTCTGTCTGGATCAGCTATTGCGACACAGAATAATTGGCAGCAGTCAGTACCTGTCACATCTGGAAATGGAAGGGTTGGTTTAGGCGGCTTATTTTCTGTTCAAAATGTATAATTCAACGGTGGTTGCTCTTTTGTTGGTGCCTTGTTGGGAGGTGGGGAGGGAGACACCTGGCACACTTCACACACTGTCCTCCTAGTGTACCCGCATACTGAGCAGTTGACCAAACATTGCACTTGGTGGCACTCTGGGTGCGTGGTGAACCAAACTGAAGCAGGGCCATCCTTGCACCTGTCTTTAGCCTCAAGAGCTATGAAGCTTCCTGAAAGTGCTTCTGTTCAGTGTGGCTGCACCCAGCACCCTATAGCCCTTAGGCAGTCTGCCTGTGGAAAGCCCCAGAGCACCACCATCTCCACGCCACAGAGCATACATTTGTCTCCTCATTTACTAACACACATCTTCATTGGGATGAAATTCACCCCAGTGTGCAGATCCTGCCTGTAGGAAAGCCCTGTACTCCTCATTAAGAATTTTAGTGAGTCCTTGTCTGTGCTACCTGCACTGGAGTGAGTTTAACCCTGTATTGGTTGGGCTGTATGAGAGCCCTAGTACTTCCTCTGGGGTAGTGTGTTGTGCTACCAGGTTATAGGCACGTGGGAATTAGGGAGCAGTTTCTAATGGAAAATACCATTAGTAGGAGATAATGCTGACAACCCCTTGTGAAAATTATCACGTATCACAGTCATGAGAAGTAGTGTGGTCTGGTGAATGGGGCTTCTGTTCCTGGCTCTGCCACTGACCTGTGGTGTCACTTTGGGGCAGATTTTTGAAGCTCTAATGCCTAAGTCCCAAAAATCTGGCCGTTTGCTGCTCTTTGCCTTCCCACCCTTTGTCTATTTTGTACAAGTCATCAAAATAAGTTTAGACTTATTTAGGAGATGATGATGTTTCTTTCTTACTAGCAGATAGTCTTCTCTTCACAGATTATTCAAAAGTTCATCTAACACAGCTTTTGGAAAAAGCTGAAGTGATTGCAGGACGTATGCTTAAGCTTTCTGTTTTTTATCGGAATCAGCACAAAGAATACTTTGATTCTATCAGGTAAGAAACAAACACATGCAAAATTGTCCACATTAATTCCATCTAAGTATTAAAACTATACACAAAAGCAACTCATTTATGTAAGTTTGTACAATTCAGTACTGAATCTCAGGAAATAAGTTTTTGGAGTAAAAGCTGTGTTTTCACAGCACCTGCTGCAATGACGTTTCAGGACTGAGCAAGCCTCTAGGCACCATCATAATCTAAAGACTAAGTAATGATGATTGATGATGTACTAGAAACTAAGAATGAGATTTCTAAAGATAGGGGGTGTACAATTTTGCACATACATTTGCCTGCAAGTACTTGATGTATACGTATGTCTCAAGTATCTGCATGTGTACATTGTAATCAAGCATATGCAACCTGAATACTGTCATTTAAACTCAGATCCACAGAGAAACGTAGGTGCTGAAATGTCTACTGGATCGGGCCTCGCAAGTGCGATAGCTAGGAATGCCTACTCTGAGGCTCCTGCAGGGGCTTAGGCTCCTGATTCCCTAAACTAAGTTGGCTGTGCACATGTTCACTGGCAGAAAGCCAGGTGCCTAGGGATTGTTAATGGTGGAAACTCCAGCACATAGGGATTTTAGGTGCCTCCAGGGTTAGGCGGCAGCTGTGCAGGGAGTTTGAGGATCACAGTGGTGTCTAAGAGTTGGACGTAGATGCTGACAGTGGCAGTCAGGCACCTAAGTCTTTTTGTGGATCTATTCCTTACTGACTTTTGAATGCCTTGCTGTGCAACCTTAATGGTCTCTTGATGGGGGTTTTTTGATTAACTTCTACCCATACAATGTATTTGCTTATTTTGTGTAATAGTGCTGAAGTTACAATATTCTTCTGCATAGGCAGCAAATGTAGACAGTTATCCAATCAAAATATAGATGCCATCACCCCCCATGCTAGAGGTTAGCGTTCAGAATATTGACTGATCATGAAACAGTAAGACACCATGAAGTGGCAAGAATAGTATTCTAAGAGAAAACCGGTTTGGGGGTACATTGCAATCCGCTAAGCAATGCAGTAGAGCCCTGTTTTTGTATTGCCTTTCAGTGGTAGAATCTCTGATTACTTGCCTTAAAGAAATTTAAACATGCTTATTTCTTATATTTTAGCATATGTTAAAGATTTTGGGCCTGTGTCAACACTGCATTACCTCAGTTTTACTCAAATGTAACTCAGCTGCTCCAGTTTTCTGCAAGTGTTACTTCACTCAGACTGAGTGCTGGATAAGGCCTTTTGAGTCCTGTAATAAGAGCACATCATCCTTTTGGAATGCCCAGGTTTACATGATCCTCATACCTACTGGGTGGGGTCACATGGGTGAATCTGTCACAGCTCACAGTATGTGCGCATTTGAGTTCACAGAGCTTTGGAAGCTCTGAAGGTAGCCAGATACACCCCTGCTGAGCCCAGCCACCATCACCTGGATCCTCTGCAGAGTCCCATTGCCCCTGAACCCCACAATGAGCCCCTGAAAATCCATATCTCCCACTGAGCTGCCCACACACAGAAACCTCTCACCCCATGCCTGGATCCCTCCGCACTTGGATCCTGCTGGGCTGAGCCTGCCTACCCACATCTGGTGCGCTTGGCACAGAAGGGCAGGGCCCCAGGGTGTTTCTGGGGCAGGCCAAGCCCTTACACTGTGGCTGGGTCAGGTGCAGCCTCACTACTGAGTCCCTGTACTGGGGAAGGTGGGGACTTCAGGGTGATCTCCCACCTCAATGCAGCCAATGGCCTGTGCTCCCCACTGCCATGCTGGAGCCACATTTATTTCTAGACAAACAACATTTGCAGAATTTGGGTGCATAATTCCCTCAGGAGTATAGAATACATGAAGATGTTCAGAAACAGGCAAATTCAGGGTCTTTTAACAGTTGGCAAAGAATTTCTGTCTCAAAAGGTACTATGTTGTGCTCTAGACTAAGCTGTTGGTGACCACTGAACCTGGCAACAACGTTTTAAAAAACAAATCATTCCATCACTTGTAACCGTTCAACTAGCATTCCCTGCCTCAAAGTGTTGTTTTGCCTTATGATTCAGAAGACCTCTGATGGGCTCCATGGGTTTTTAAGTAGTAAACAGTAGTGCACAGAGTGGTGCATTTAGAGTGGGAGGGTTCCGATGGGTGTCTCAAGAGAGCGTACAAGACCTTGGCATGTTTACTAGGTAAACTTTGATCCTGCAACACCATTACAGGTTGGTTTTTTTTAATGTGGCATATAATTAACGTACACTTTAATCATGACTGCTTCCTTTAAAGAAAGTATCAACTCCCTAGCGAATACTAACAATTAGCGTAATCGGCCACTGGATGTCAGTATCTTGTCACAGAAATACAGCTTCAAGCACATTTTTCAGGTTGCAGCGAAGGTGACCTTTATCTTTTTTTTTGGAATTTGTTTGAAAAGGAGAATAAGTTGCTATGAATTAGGCCCTATCTTCCCAGAGCATTACTTCTGCAACGATAAAGATGGTGGTCTTGAGAGGGTCAGAAAGCTTCTGAAGTTTGCCTCACAGCTATATGAAAAATTGTAGTTGGAAGAAGGTATATGATTAGAAATGGTAAGAATTCTCAGGTGCTAGCACTATAGGTGATAAAGCCATTGTTCCATAAGCCACTTTAAACCATCTTTGGACAGCTAGTATATTTACCAGCATCAGGGTTAACAATTGTCTTACAAAGTAACTATGTAAGAAACACTGCTTCTGTTGAAATTAGTAGCATAGCTCCCATTCCCTTCAGTAGCAGCAAGGACTAAACCTGCATTCCATGAGCATATAAAAAATGAAGCAGCCTATTGTTATAGTTTAGCTGAAAACAAGAATTTGTAGTCGGATTTACCGTGGACTGTCGCAAAAAATAAAAATCCACCCCACCCCACCCCTGAAACTACAGTATGCCAAAGCAGTGAGCAACCGGTACGAGTCGTCTGTTAGCCTGTTGGGTAGTTCAATTTTTACAAGCAAACAAATTTTTTCCTGTGCCGGTTCCAGATAAATCCGATGCTGGGTTTGCCTGATGTTTAAATTCCTTACAAGAGTACAGCTGCCATTGAATTCAAAGGGAGTTTTGTATGTGCTGTATTGGGCGCTAGCTATGGCAGGTGGGCACTAGTCTAAGGTAGTGCACATGCAGATGTATTTGCCTGGCTGAAAACAAAATTTTCTCACAAAGGCTGTGTGATGGGTTTGGTCACAGATACCCCCTTGGGGCTGTCACCTGATGTGCTGAAATTACCTCTGAGCCTGTTGGCCCTGCCAGCTTGGGACTTCCAGAACCCTGTTTTGTTGAGCCAGACACACTAGCCTGCTACAAGACAGACACAGGGTCTAGTCCACACCCCCAAAGCTGCAGACTTGACTGAAAACAGCTCAGCAGGTCACCTAGCTCCAGCACCCAGACCTCAGTGTATAAGATCTGTATGAAGCTTATACTCCACCCAGTAGGTCTGAGGATCAGGTGTGCAGCCCTTTCCTGGACAAATTGCGCATCAATTTCCATTTGTCTCCCCTCAAGACTGTCACTCAGTGAGCTGGGATACCACTGAGAATAACCCTCCTGCCAGAACAGGTGCCCCTCCACTCCTGTCTTGCTGAGTTAGACACTCCCTCAGCTCCATCACAGACCCAGAGGTTGGGCCATACCTCTCTGCAGTTCACTGAGATTCACTCAGGGGCTTCTCAGTTAACAGGGACTTTCCCGGTGTTCAGCCTTCAGCTACATCAAGTCAGTCAGCCATTCTGTTTGTCCTTATACTTAGAGTGTGTGACTGAAAAGCGCTCACGTGATATTTATAGCACAGTGGCATTGGAGCTTCACTTGCTACCACCAGCCTGAGAAACAGCTCATGCCCCACGCTACCAGATGGTGGCCTGACTTGAGCATGGCGTTCTTAACACAAGCAATTTTCGTTGGTGAATTAATGTTAGAAAGCTTTCTGAAAACTGTTTTAAGACTGGTCAATTTGCATGAAGGGATGATGGCGGTTTAGCACACCAGATAGGTGGCAAGAGTTCTGTGAAATGTAAAGGAGTAGGTGGACATGAGACCTGGGATGGAATTGTCTTGTGGTTGAGACTTAATAGCCTACAACCAAGGCAGAAAACGAAAGGAAATCAGTCATAGCTTTGACAAGAGAAGTGACCTAACCCAAGTGGTGATAGTAAAATATTTTTTCTAGATATGAGGATTCATTGCACTTTGAAAGCATTTAGGCAAACAGAAAGTGTGATACACCCTGGACATGTTTGTGTACATATGTGTATATATATAAAAAGTCTGTGCACTTCACTAACAGTTGAACTGCAATGCAAAAGGGATCGGATTTGTGTATTTTTGGGTTTAGGATAATTACAGTCGGAAAGAACTAAATTATATCTCGTCTTGGGCCCAGTCCTGCTTCCACTGAAGTCAATGGCAGCCAAATGGGGCCATGTATTAGCAATGTGGAGAGAAAGATTCTTTAGAAGAAAATGAAATGGGGTCTTAGTGGGGCCAAAACTGATTAATTCTCCTCAAATTTATTAGACTGAGATTATCATTTTATTATCACCACTTCTAACTTCCAGAGCTGCACAAGCAGGACTCCACAGTGGTTAAGCACAAAATCTGTGAAGACCTATTTAAATAAAACAGAGAGACTGTTTGTGTCTGCTTAAATTACTCCCGATCGTGTAAGTAGGAGCAGAGTAAGCCGCAGGTTTTGGAGGGCATGTGGGTATTCCCCTGCCGTAGTGTCACTGGAAAAAAAAAAGGGGGGGGGGAACTAGCTATCATGTGAATTTGTGTACAGCATCCACTGAAAACATTAAAAAATATATTAATTTGTAACTTTCAATGTAGACTTAAAATCCCACTATTGTTACAGTTGCTGAGGAAAAATATGGTGGGTGGGGTTTCCTGTACTGTTTTTACCTCTTCATCCACACAACTCACCTCCAGAAGCAGAGACAAGATGGAAAAGCAATCCCTTCTCACCCTGGTCATGTCTTCATTTATTTGTCTTTGCTTTCTCTTGAGAGTGGGGTGGCGTTAACCTTATTTTTCAGATGACTGGCTTCTCTTTGTGTCCCTTGTGACACGTGGTAGTCCTATAAGTAATCAAACTTGTGCTCTTCACTGCAAAACAAACAATAATAGTCATTCATTTTTAGAGACCAACATGGAAATGCAATGCAGCTTTCTGTCAAGGATAACAGTGGTAGCCATGGCTCTCCAATCAGTGGGAAGTTGGAAGGCATCTTCTTTAGCTGCAACACTGAGTTTAACACGGGGAAGCCACCACAAGATTCACCTTATGGAAGATACAGGTTTGAGATTGCAGCTGAAAAACTTTTCAATCCAAATACTAACTTGTACTTTGGGGACTTCTACTGCATGTACACAGCTTATCACTATGTCATTCTTGTTATTGCCCCTGTTGGGTCACCAGGAGATGAATTCTGTAAGCAGCGCCTTCCTCAGCTAAATTCAGAGGATAATAAATTTCTGACCTGCACCGAAGAAGATGGCATCATGGTTTATCACCATGCCCAGGATGTTATTTTAGAAGTAATTTACACTGATCCTGTGGATCTTTCCCTCGGCACAGTTGCAGAAATTACTGGTCATCAGCTAATGAGCTCGTCTACTGCAAATGCAAAAAAAGATCCCAGTTGCAAGACCTGCAACATCAGTGTTGGACGTTAATCCCTACCCCAATATATAGGAGCCTTTGAACCTCTGTTGTCCATTTCCATTGTCAGACGTTCTCTTCAGAAGCATGCACATGCCGCTGTCACCAAAAGCAAACACCAGTTTTTCAAATTCATTAATAGCATTTTTAGTATAACTTTCCTCCTTCCTTCTAATAGTTTATAGCATTAGGGGAACAGAAGTCCTGGATTTTCTTTCTGACAACATTTACACCTAGATGCTGCAATTTTTGTTTGTTTGTTTGTTCCTGACCAAACATAACAAAAACCTATATAAACCGCTTTAGCAAAATAAAAATAATGGCTTATAATGGTGTTTAAATATGCATTTATTTTAATCTACTGAACAAACACTGGGATAACTCTCCAAACAGCATGAAAGGTTGTAATTGCAGCATGATTTAAATCTCGAAGCCTAGAAATGTCAGCACTTCCAACTTGTTGTTTGACAGTGTTATTTATATTAGCTAACTGGAAACAAAAATTGTGTTTAAACATCATAAATATAATAGAAAAATATTTTATTTGTACTGTTGTATAAAATATTATACAATCATATAGAATATATAGAGTACATTTTAATAGCAATTGTATACATGTCATGAAACCATTTTCCCTTATCAAAGATGTAGTTTGTAAACTTCAAATAGTTGTGTATCTGTTCCTGTTGCTCTTAGATTACTTTAATTAAACAGATTTAGAAAGGAGATCATTCCGATTCATAAAAGTTATAAATTGTCAAGTCAATACAGTGAAACAGCAAACCTCATAGAAATAAAAAAAAAAATCCACATTGTGTAGTGGTCACACTTTTTCCTCCAAACCATTTGAAAATGTGTACTACTTAAAATCATGCTGAAACATTACATACAATAAAAATACAAACATGGTTGGTATAGAATAGACTTCAGAAAATGAACATTTCCTTAAGATAGCAAAACAGGTGGTTTATATGCAGTTAATACAAAATGGCAATTTAAACAAAACACTAAACATGATGCAACAATTTCCCTTTCAAGCTCTTCCTTCATGTTTGGTTTAGACATTTTCCCATTATATGTCTTTGATTTGTAATGAAAAATACAAAATGCTGACAATCCTTCTGTGAAATATTGCACTTTACTCAGAAATGATCTATCACAAGAGTGAGGAAAATCCCTTTACATTACAAAGTGGGGTGTGCTGAAGGATGTATAATTCCAACAGAAAAATATTTTTGTAGTCTTACTTTTAGGAAGCAAGGCAGCCAGAGTTCCTCATCTCACAACCATGACTTTCAATTATATACTGCATACATTTATCTATCCAAAATATCTTGTCAGAATACAATAAACTATTCTCCTCATTATTTTAATATAGATATCTAACACAGGAAATACTTTAACATTTTACAAAGTGCATGCTTCCAAACAAGCTTTGGTAGTCAGAAAAGCAAAATTTTATAGCTTCAGGCAAAATAAAGTGCTAAGTTTAATACAGAACTAAAAATCAGCGTGTATGATCAATTTATTTTACTGAATTTTGTTTAGGGTACTATAAAAGTACTGCCAACCATATTTAACAGGCCAGCACCTAGTGCCTTTACATTGTCTTATACTCCCTTTGGCAAACCTGAAACAAGCATTCCTTCCCTAACCACTGAGTCCTTGTTGCTTTGCCAAATAGATGTTTTCTCATTTGCAAAAAATGTGATTGCATTTGGCAGTTATTTTACCACTTTCTTTTTCTCCAGCAGCCTCAATTTACTCAACTCCAAGAATTCAGGGCCCAATTTTGTCCATGTATATGCACCTCTCTTTGAAGCCAATGGGAATTGCACCTATGTATCAAAGGGTAGAATTTGATCTACAGGTTTTTAGTTAACATATGATGTTCTAAGTTGTTTTGCCTACAGAAATAGTGGATTATACTGCTTTTGAGCGAGACAGAGTGGTGGATTTCTGATTACTTTTAGAATCTGGAGGGCATGCCCTAATGGTTTATAAATGTTAAGATAAAGCGGGTTAGACTAAGGGCCAAAACAACTTTACAGTGTCCCTTTAACTTCTAACATTATCATAGTGCACTTCAAGGCTATTCCAAAAGGAAAAATATAGTTCACTCCCTCCCGTTTACATACTCTTACACACATTGCCATCCTCTCCTAGTCTCAGTTAATAAGATTATTAAAGTGCATCAGATTCTCAGTGTATCTAATAACTGTGCAGAAAGACCCAGACCTGTACAATTATTTTTGTTTGTTTTGGTTTTTGCTAGCAAACACTAGCTATGTATTTCATTGACTTCAAATTCCTTTAGAGACATCATGCTTAGTGATGAGAACCTCTAAAAGCCTGAGTTTGGCTTTCGTGTGCTTGTATTCAGAGTACTCTTCAGCCATAGGTATGCGATCTTCCTTTTGCGGACTCCTGAAACAGTCAAACAGAGCTCTGTCATTTTATGACACAGAAGAAAAATGAGGTTTAAAATGATTTCTGCTGTGATTTTTTTTTTACATTTTTTTCTAATTTTAGATGCCCATAGACATATGAAAAAAGCACACTCTTGTGAAGTAGGATTATAGGAATGGCAATTAAAATACTGAATTCTGAAGTTTAGATTATACAAGGTAATCACATTTCTTGTCAACTGTGTAAGTAATAATTACTTCACTCCAAAATATGCAGATATGTTGTTGTACAGGATTATGGAAAATATAACTACCATGGTACTACACTATGGTTTTCTTTTTGAACTATATATAGGCTAGCCCCAATACTCAGGGAAATCCGTGGAAAAGCTCCCATTGATCAAGGGCATTGGACTGAGCCCATAGAGTCTAAGACCATACACGTTCTTTCATCACAATAGGAAATCATCCTGACCTACCTGAGATCACTCAAGGAGTTGTTTTCATTCAGGACTTGTCATGAATTCAGTAGCATTTAAGCAGATTGAACAATTTAAATATTATACCCTCACACATTGCTCCTCTTAAGATGAGCAATATTGTGATGTGAAAGTGTGAGGAGGCCACATTTTTGAAAATTCTGAATGAAAGCTCACCTTATTTTAGGCATAATCTGGAATTTACCAATAAACCCCCAAAAAACACCCTCCTCCGCCAAAAAACAAAAACAGAAAAAACCTCATCGGTAAGGTCTGTGTTATAAACAACAAAATGGCTCCTCTCTGCTCATAGGGACTAATCCAAAGCCCACTGAATTCAGTGGAAAGACTATTGATGTCAATGAGCTTTGGATCAGGCCCACACTACCTGCACCTCTGGCCACACCTAGCCCATTTAAGAAAGGGGAGGGGTGGGACAGAGCTGCCTGCCACCAGCATACCAGTCATGGTAAAAAGTCTCCAGGAAAATGACATTTCAACTTTACATTTATCAAAAAGCACTATATGTATTTGTCTGCATATGAATTCTGTAAATCAGGGGATCCTAATAGTACATTTGTGGCAAACACAGCTGCTGCTGGGCTAGCCCAACCCCTGACTAGGGGGTCACATTGCTCCTTCTGTCGGTAAGTCTAAGGAAGGAAATTTCTGGACTGATCCTCTGGCAGAGTTCCCTGTGGATCTTTGCCCTCTCACAGGATATGTTATGGGGGCTATCCTAAACCTGGAAGAACTTCAAGGATCTGCATAGATCCTGGAGGAATTGTCGGAGCAAAAAATCATCTCCATAGAGACCCGATGCCTCCACGGTGCTCCCAGCAGTCTCCTTCCAATCCTGGGCTGTAGCTACCCTTGGGACTCTGAAAGCACAAAAGATAACACAGTCCCATCCCCTCCCTCCCCCCAGCCCAATTACTACAGGTAAGTCCCTGCTGCCTAAGAATATGTTCTTTAATGGAAACATAAACATCTGCTTAAAATACATGAAAGAGGTTTTTGTTTACCTTCCTGTTTGTTTAAAGAACTGTTCCTCAAATTCTCTCAGAGCTTTGCGAAGCCTTTTCTTGTCCGCTCTTGTTTCTCTGAGATGTTCAAGAAGCACAGGCCTACAAAGGAGGTAGAGGAAGTTGAAGCCTATGTGGACTTAGAAATAGTTAAAACATTAGGGCTGGATGTGGCCCTTCAAAATGTGCACAGTGACAGGTGTCACCTGAGTGCAGAATTAGACCTGTTAAGTTCAAGGAATCCTAAAATTTTCTTCCAAGTCTGATGTAATGGACTTATGACAGCACAAGTGTAAATCTACAGCATTTCCTTGCTTTTGGTGTCATTCACACTCCTCTAATAAAGGGAATGCAGAGAATCTATGGAAGGAAGCAATAAAACACTCCGACCCTAATCTTGTGGGTACCCTTAGTTCTATGTGGAGTTCATGGTGTTCAGCATCTCACAGGAAGCACTTGGCACCTTACAGTTTCAGGCCCGTAAGTAAAAAGGGGGATACACGATTAGCAGCATAGGACCTGATCCTGCAAACACCATCAAATGCAGTGCTGTTTATTGTGAGTCAATGGAACTGCAGACTGTAGTAAGAACTACGCTGGGCAGCGTTTGCAGGATAAGGTCCTTAGGCAGAAGATAAAACACTTTCAGAATATGTCCGAAAATATACTGTTCCATAATAATGTGATGCGCTAAGAAATCTCAGCAGCACTTCTCCATGCTGCATCATTTACACAGTGAGAGTTCCACAGAACAACATACATTCTTTTTATCTTCACTCACTTAATAGGACCTAACTGCCTTTATTCATGTCTCTGACTCTCAGGTGTCAATCAAAACACATGGGAAATATAAGGAATAGTATAAGATACAGTAACTCCTCACTTAAAGTTGTCCCGGTTAACGTTTCGTTGTTACGTTGCTGATCAATTAGGGAACAATGCTCCCTTATAACGTTGTTTGGCAGCCGCCTGCTTTGTCCACTACTTGCTGGAAGAGCAGCCCGTTGCAGCGAGCTGGTGGGGGCTCGGAACCAGGGCAGACCAGCAGCTCCCCGCTCCCCTAAGTTCCCTGTGCAGCAGCTGCCCAGCAGGCTACCAATTGCCGGCTTGTTCAGCTGTCCCTCCCCCCACTGCCGTGTGCTGCTCCTGCCCTCTGCCTTGGAGCTGCTCCCAGAGACTCCTGCTTGCTGTGGGGAGGGGAGAAAGAGAGGGGGGCTAATATCAGGGTGTCCCCCTCCCCCTTGCTTCTGATCCCATTTACCCCTTCTCCATATAGAGCAGGGTGGGAACTGGACAGGGCTTAGGATGGAGAGAGCTTGCTGGCAGTAGCTGCTATCTCAACTTCCTGATCTTTTTAAAGGCAATGTACTTAAAAGGGGCAGTGCACATCTCTCTCTGTCTGCCATGCTGTCTCTCCTCCCTCAATTCGTGCTGCCTTGCAGAGTGAGGTTACATTAACAATGTGTTAACCCTTGAGGGCTTAGCCGAAAGCTAGTTCATTATTCATCAGTAAGGCATTCCATGGGAAATATCCCACCCTCTTCCACCCTCTAACTTCACCACCTCAACCAAATTTTACAGTCATCATTGCTGTGTACAGTATTAAATTGTTTAAAACTTATACTGTGTGTGTGTGTGTTTGTGTTTTGTCTGGTGAACAAAATTTTCCTGGAACCTAACCCCCCATATTTACATTAATTCTTATGGGGAAATTGGATGTGCTTAACATCGTTTCGCTTAAAGTCGCATTTTTCAGGAACATAACTACAGCGTTAAGCGAGGAGTTACTGTATGAGATCACATTCATCCGTAGGGTTTGTTTTCATCAGTGAGCACCAGGGCTGAATGATATCAGCACACGTGTATTCCCACAACTAAACAACTTGACCATAAACTGCCCTTTTCACAGAAACACAAAACATAAGATTCCAAATCACTGTTTCTATCACTTATAGGAGTTTGTTGACCACCCTTGTTGACAACAATAATTTTCTTCAATAAAGATATAGATAGAATTATGTTGACACGTAGTGAAAATACATGAACAATTATACCAGGCCAGACCATGAATTTACAATAATTCTTACAGTCTACTATTGTACGTTTTAGAAATGTGATAATATAATCCAGATTCTTCAGTTGAAAAGGTGTCCTCTTTCACACCAGCGACACTACAGTTGTGAAATATGAAATGTAACCAATACAACTGCAATATATAAATGAAAAAAAAAAACTAGCCTGGTTGGTCAAGCCACCACTAATACTGAAGCCTCCTCATCCAACGTGTGTTATTCCACAAATACCTTTTAAGAAACTAAGTAGATAAATGTCTAAACTTTCTGACAAAAATAGGTAAGTTGACAAATCATTTATATTATGTCATCATGTGGGCTCTACCTATTGGGGGGAGGGATAGCTCAGTGGTTTGAGCATTGGCCTGCTAAACCCAGGGTTGTGAGTTCAATCCTTGAGGGGGACACTTAGGGATCTGGGGCAAAAATTGGGGATTGGTCCTGCTTTGACCAGGGGGTTGGACTAGATGACCTCCTGAGGTCCCTTCCAACCCTGATATTCTATGATTCCGTTGCATATATCATTCTCTCTCATATATGTATATTTCCCTGCCTCTCTCCTTCTGGATTTAGGCAGTTCTCTCTAGAGCTGTCTGATTACACGAAGTGTGGCAAAGCACAGGTAAGCTGATCACATAAATATCCTGTCTCTGCTTTCTCTCATAAAAAGGATAAAACTCAATCCTTAAGGTCTAGAGCTTCCTGATCCTTGGGAGATTTTGACAGTAAATACAGATCTTGCTGTGACTAGAACATGTAAGTGCGTGGTTGGGTTGGTTGTTTTTTTTGGGGGGGGGGCGGGGGAGCGAGAAGATCAGGAAGAAAAATTGCAACGCTCACATTGTGGCCTCATGTAAATTGGACAGAGACGGGGCTGGTTGTTTGATTGCCTTTTTTTCATCCAGAGGTGAAACAATTGCAGGCTCATTCTCCTCATCCGAGCAACACAGATAGTCATCTACAGGAAGGTTAGATGCCGGACTGGATGATAATTCGTGGCTGCTTTGAGAACGGTCTTCATCTGAATCTTCTTCCTCCTGCTTGTAATATGTAACATCATCATCAAATTAGCTGTCTACATACTATTTATTGAAAATACAAGAGGTTACAGGTATTAAAACCAATAGCTAAACACACTTTGAGATTTCTCACTACAACCTCTAGTGGGGCAAATTCCGTTGTAAGGCATTACTTGCCATGACTAAATGTGGCAGAATCTGGCCCTTACTTCCATAAGTAGCTCTACTAATTACTTACTGTGGATTACTCATACAACAAAACATTTGCAAGAGCATGCTTTTAAATAGGATTTAGGGCATGATCCTGAAACCCTTATTCATTAAACTAGTCCCATTGAAATCAATTAAACTCCCCATGAGTAAGGTTTGCAATGAGAGAGCCCTTTGTTTAATTGTCCGTAAAGTAAACTTGTACCATTTAGTGTCAACAGTTCATAAATTAAAGCTACAATATGCATAAAATAATAATTCTAGAGGTATTTTTAGAGTTACAAATGGTTTTAGCAATCAAAAAAGAATGACCATATTGCAACACATTTTACAGTTGTACTACAGTACAAGAAAATGATGAAATTGTCCACTTCTTAAAAACTGTTATTTATAGATTTTAAAAAATGCATTGACCAAAGTTCATTCAAAGTAACATGAAGGAAGCTTTAAAGAGATTCTGAAGTAATAAGGTTATGGCTGGGATTTTCAAAGGAATCAATGAACCCATTGAAATTCAATGAGAGTAGGATGCCTATAACTCCCTGAAGCTCATGTGCAAGTCCCATGCTAACATTACCACAAGATGTGGAACAAGGCTTTGTAATTAGTATTTTCTTTTATAGTGACCAGACAAGCGATTTACAAAGGGCTACTGCAGCTCACATTCAGTGGTACTTCATCCTGCAAGAAGTGCTACTGAAATGGGGAATTCACAAGGTAAAGCACTACCCAGTGAGAGTAAAGGCACCAGTTCTGGACCAGTTCTACCTCAGCAATTTTTGACATGTATTTTATATTTTTTAAAAAAAAACATTGTTATTTTTAACAATCAGAATCATATACATGAAAAGCTTTTTTCTTTCTTTCACACTGGTATAGCATTGATCAAAATGTTATGCTAAGATCTTAATGTGCTAAGTAATAAAAGTATTTTCAACAAAGATCAAGGAGGATATATTAACAGTATAATACAGATAGACACAGCTTTCATTTTGTGGTGTAGATTTGTTTGTAATGGTGAAGGTTAAAAGCTGAACTCCCTCATCTGATCCCTTCCCCACCCATGTAAACTGATTGATTCAGAAATTGATGTTTTACATCATGACCTCTGGCATGCTTTGGGGTTGAATCATGTAGGATGTTTACTCCTCTTTAAATATCAACTGGATGATTTGATCAATAAGCATTCTATAAGCCCGGCATGTGTAAGAGTGATTAGAATGTCACTGAACTGGCATACAAAGCACAATTCAGAATCTCGTATAGCTTCTTTACAATAAATACTAATTCTTTCCAACTTACAATTGTTGTAATCAAAGATGGTGTCGAGAGAAGTTGCTTGATAATTCTGTATCTGTCATAAAGAGGCTTCATAAGACTCCTCTCTTGTTTAGTTACCTAAAAAGAAACCATAAGAAAGTACATTCTTCTCAAACACAAGCATTATGGGCCATATTCTGCTCTCATTTATACCAGTGTAGCTAAGGAGAATTTGGTCTGACATGTAATATTGCTTCAGTTAATATTTATGCGTATTTATGGTAACAGTAGCATAATTCATAAAACATCACAGTGTACAATTTGAAAACAAAAGTGTAATGTAATTTTTCTAATGAAAAATATACCACGTGGAATCTTTGCCTCCTTGAGGCATTCATTTTGGGAAAAGGGTGAACTGGTTACAGTTCCCCTTCTGAAGATGCAGATATTGTTAAAGGAATTAGTTTTCTCTGTTCTCTCTCTAGTTAACCCCTGAGCATCAGATGCACCTAATTTAGGAATAATGCTTTTTTTTTTTTTTTTAGTTTGTGTACTATGAACTCAATCCAACCAAAAATACTTACAGCCTATCAAATTGCATAAGTCATGTATAAGGCTATGGATTCTGGTTGTACAACAGGCCATCCTACTCTATTAAAAGAAAGAGTTGGCCAGTCACAGTAGCCCAAAGAGGAAAAAACATACCTAATTTATTTAACTGTGTACGATACCTGCATCTTTGGCAGGGGATTAGACTAGATGACCCAACTCTGTGGTTCTATGATTGCATCATACCTGTTGTAGGGCAACATTGTCAGAAAGAACGAGGAGTACTTCTGGCACCTTAGAGATTAACAAATTTATTTAAGCATAAGCTTTCGTGGGCTAAAGCCCACTTCATCAGGTGCATGCAGTGGAAAATACAGTAGGAAGACACACACAGAGAACATGAAAAAATGGAGGTTGCCACACCAACTCTTAACAAGACCAATCAATTAAGGTGGGCTATTATCAGCAGGAGAAAAAAAAAACTTGTGTAGTGATAATCAGGATGGCCCATTTCAAACAGTTGACAAGAAGGTGTGAGTAACAGTAGGGGGAAAATTAGCATGGGGAAATAGTTTTTAGTTAGTGTAATGACTCATCCACTCCCAGTCTTTATTCAAGCCTAATTTAATGGTGTCTAGTTTGCAGATTAATTCCAGTTCCGCTGTTTCTCATTGGAATCTGTTTTTTAAGATTTTGTTGAATAATTGTGACTTTTAGGTCTGTAATTGAGTGACCAGGGAGATTGAAGTGTTCTCCGACTGGTTTTTGAATTTTATAATTCTTGACGTCTGATTTGTGTCCATTTATTCTTTTTACATAGAGACTGTCCGGTTTGGCCAATGTACATGACAGAGGGGCATTGCTGGCACATGATGGCACACATCACATTGGTAGACGTGCAGGTGAACGAGCCTCTGATAGTGTGGCTGATGTGATTAGGTCTATGATGGTGTCCCTTGAATAGATATGTGGACAGAGTTAGCATCGGGCTTTGTTGCAAGGATAGGTTCCTGGGTTAGTGTTTTTGTTGTGTGATTGCTGGTGAGTATTTGCTTCAGGTGGGGGGCTGTCTGTAAGTGAGGACTGGCCTGTCTCCCAAGATCTGTGAGAGTGAGGGATCGTCCATGCTCAAATAAATTTGTTAGTCTCTAAGGTGCCATAAGTACTCCTCGTTCTTTCTGCTGATACAGACTAACACAGCTACCACACTGAAAATTGTCAGAAAGGAATCACCTGCAAATGAGTTCATCTCCTCCCTGTGCTCCTTAACACCCTATTCTCAAATCCCTGTCAATCCCCACACTGACCATTTAAGCACCCATGGGAGTTGCTGCCACTCTACTGTGTAGAAATCATCTCCACAACTTCAGGTGAGTATGTGGGGGCAGAAGTGGAAGGATATGGACAGGCTGCAGGCATGGGCAATAGCCCAGAAATGGAAAGTTATCGAGGTATATGGAGTAAGGAAGAGAGAGCAGCGGAATGCTGCTGTATGCCATCAGCCTGTCTAATCTAATCCAGTTATAGAGTATCTCTAATGTATCCTTCACTGTAGTCTGTGAGTGCTACTTCTACCCTAGCTTGTTGCCCTCTGTAGGGGAAGGTGGTGCTGTTTTTACTCCCAATCATCACATTCAGTTTCATTGCAGTTGACAGGCCTTCTTGCCCTTGACTTACAAAATGGAGAAAAATATTTTTAAGGCTACAGCCCCTTTTAGCTTCTCCTCTGGCTGACTTTTCAGATAAGGAGGGAAGAGCCATCCCCCCCTCTCATTAAGACATCATCAGACTTTCCCAGCATGCTCACTGGTGACCCCAGTAACATTCCTAAGCCTGCTGTTTTAATAGTAATTAGCAACTTGGCCGTTTTCTTTAGTGTAGTCTTTCACTGCACTCCTGCCTCCACAGTGAAGTTTGTAGAACAGTGACATTTTGTTTATGGCTGATCTTTAGTATTTGCTAAAAATATAAAGGTAAAATCTTATTTCTAACAAGTTGAGTTTCTGAATTTTTTCACTAAATATGTTTTTAATTAGTGTTTTCCATTTTTAAGCAGTTAGTTAGCCTTCAAAGGTAGGTACTTAGAAGTACATTCCTTACATTTGATACAACTGTTTGATACATACAAATGCATGTGTTGTGCTGGTTGCTATGGGCCAAGCTTTCAGAAAGGGACATTCTACATTTGTGTACAGGTCTATATCTATATATGCATAGGCAGTTGCCATTAATGTGCATTCATGGCACAATAACTACTAAGGCTGTATGCCTGCACACACAATAGCTACTAAGGCTGATTTGCCCTTGCAATCGAGTTAACTGTACATATAGACGTAATCGCACAATTGTGTAAGGATCTTGGGCCTGCTCTGACAATTTGGCTGTTACCGTTATGAAGTGTAAGATTTTCAGTAACTGTCGTATGGTGGGATAACACTGCTTAGAATGTTTTGTTATCCAATCAGCATGCAGGATTTTCTATTATGATGCTATAATGTTTACTAGGTAATGTTCCGTTATAGTGCTGTCTCCAGGTTCTGGTTCTAGCATTACATGGAAGTATTCCTCAATCTATGTTGTGCAGTTGTGTGCACATCCTGCAAAAAACCAGCATGGAACACGCAAAGTGAGTTGGTGTAGCAGTTGCCCTTGCAAATCTTTAAAATGATACCTTTGGACTAATTAAATGTAAGCAGTATTTGCTATACTTAGTAAAGGAGATACTGGTTGAAGTTTACCCCGTGCACATGGCCTATACACTAATTAAGTCCCAGTTAAGCCTCAGCCTGCACGAGAGGGGATTTCACCCACCCACCACCATGAATAGAAGAGTAACATTTTTTACTTGAAACAACTGTTGTAAATATCCTCATGTTGACTAATACACTGTGCAAACTTCTTCTTAATGGTATTTTTTTTCTGTAAAAAGTGAGTGAATACAAAACACCTAGGTATAATTACAGATGGTATAACCAAGTAACGGAAAGGAAAACTGCATTCCACCCCCTCACATCCATATGATTATCATAGGGGATATGATAGCTGCTCTTGTAAGTATACTTGTAGAAATAATGGGCGAGATCTTCAAAAGAGTTCAACGCCCAGAAAGGACAGCAAGGGCAACTCAACAAAGCAAAATATCTGTGAAGAGACCCTGCCAAATATTCTGGGCTAGCAGTTGATTTTTAAAAGAGCATATAATACAACCCTACAATACTAGAAATGTTTTTATTAAATTGCTGAAAATGTCAATGAAGTCAGATTTTATGGTGGTATTAACACATTTTCCTGCATAGTTAGCAACCCAAACACTGTAGCCTTGTGCCAGATCCTCTACAAGTTCACCCTTGGTTCTCCAACTTCTGATATAATTAAAGTTATGACTAGCTTGTAAAAAATAAATCATGGATTTTATTAGGCAATTTAATATCTTAATGTCAGCACAATGTTATTTTCTTCCTGGAAATAAACACCTGACTTCATAATTGGTTAGGCTGGCATGGCAAGCAAACAACTCTTCTGTATTTGAAAATATTAGTAAAGCAGATTTTAGGTGGGAGACAGTACCAGTAAGCAGCACTACACATACTAAATTAGCTGAACTGAATGTAGGGCAACAGCTATCTCATGTCTCGCCATGTTTAGCCTAATCTAAACATCTTTTCTGCACCCCATTGTACCATTTCTCAAAGGGTCTTTGATACTGCTTGTGTCATAGATGGCACTTTCAAACAAAATGATCTCCGCCAGCTCTTATGTTCGAAAGGCCAATTTAAATTAAATACTTTGGGCCCTCCGTTTTGTGTCATCAAAACATGTGGGCACACATATCAGTAGTCAGTTCTGATGTAGTTTGTAGTTTCTAACCCCTTTTTCTATGCTTCCCCCTCCACCCTGATTTAGGTGGACAGAAACCGGTAGAGATCTACTAATAATTGCACCTGAAAAAATTTGGCCAGTTATCACACCACCAAGAACAGAGGCTGGGCTGAGACCCTGCTGAAAAACATTATTTTCAAACTCATTTCACATAAGTGAAGTACAGCTTTACTTCATACAACTGTAGGATAAGTAAAGAATTAAAGTTAGCTTAAGTTTGGTTAAGGAAATGTATGACTAACCTAGATGATCACAAAGGTCCCTTCTGGCCTTAAAGTCTGAGTTTATATATGTGTTGTAAAGAAAGGCCCTGACCAGCAAATAGAAGGAAAGCCTTGAAAATAAAAAGTGGTAAAGCCAGAAGGAATAAAGCAGAGAGGACGTCTGGTTGAAAGAATAACTAATGAGATAAGAGGCAGTTTCTAAAAAGAAGGCCTCTGACCATAGGGGTGACTGCAAAAGGCTTTAAATCAAATACAGAGAATCCGTCTGAAAATGAGCCAAAATGCCCCTTTTCCAACCCACACCCCAGTGTTAAAGTCTGTGTGAACCGAGGTGGAATGGGAAAACTGTAGGTCATCAAGAAGGAGGGGAGGAATGGAACTCTCCAGTTGTTTTTTAGCTGAAATCAATAATTGGCAATAACATCCCTTGATTGTTAAAGGGTATAAAAAGTAAACGCTCAAAGGGGTCATTGCTAATGCCTGCCTGACCACACTGGAGCCAACCAATATGGATCTAAGCACCCTTGGGCTTAGCCTGTTTGTAACTATGCTGCTTATAAATGTTTTGTTACTGTTTGGATGTAATAAATTGCTTATTATTTAGGCTTTTTAGACACGTTTAGAGCAACTGTATAAAATACCATTTGGTCTCAGGACTTAATAAAGGAATTTATGCTTAAACTGGTGTTTGGTGGTTTCCCATATTAATAATTTCAAATATTATTCAAATAATTCCAATAACAACAACAAACTGAAAACAATTTTGACAATAGTCAGTTGAATCCTTTTAGTCACAATTTTAGGGTTACATAGTCTACTTATATTGTAGCTAAACTCAAATGTAAGAATACTTTCAAGATTTTAAAACTGAAAGGACCATAGACCACATTCTGCTGCCAGCCATTACAGAGTAAATCAGAATATCTCCATTAAAGTGAATGGCATAACTTCAAATTCACACTGGTTCAACTGAAATCATATTCTAGCCCCAAGGCTAAACTGTCAAGGCCTGATTCTCCTCTCACTAGTGTAACACTATTGATTTTAGTGCAGTTATTCCTGATATACACTGGTATAAATGGAAGGATAATTGGGCCATGTGATGGTAAGAGGCCAGCACAATTCATGCTTATAATTTTGAGGGGCTTCCTTTCACAGATAAAAGGCCAGAGAGGTCCAATCTATTTCCACTGAAGAGCACCACGTCTGATGTTAGAGTCAAGTTCCTGTCTCACCTCTTTCAGAACAATGTGCTGTGGTAAATATAGGTACTGTTAAGGTCTCTTCGAAAGGCAAAGAATGCCCAGCTTTGCTTAAGACTTTTCCATCTCATTGCTGTACATTATTATCCTACTAAAAAGGGTTGTCGTTCAAGAAGTCTGTTGCCCAGGATGCTTTATTTATTACTGTATATGACAATATTTTCCTGCCTATCCAACAGTAAGTAGATGTGTGAACAAAACCATAATTAGCAAGGGCCAAACACATCAGCCACAAAACCAAACCATTTTGCATGCTTGCCACTGAAATTAACCACCCTTCCATTCCATCTCCTAAAAAACCCAACCCAACCCAAGACAAAAACAAACCACTCCAACAGGTTACCTGTTTGTATTATGTCCTAAAGCAATCGGGGGGAGGGTTGCAAGATATCAGAAATTTATTCCAATCTACAGCAAAGAAAAACTCGCTCCCCTATACGCTTATCCTTCAAGGTCAAGCATTCTCTGTCAACCTCTCAAAACACACAAATTATATATAAGTGTATCATTGTTATAACTGAAACTTTTTTTACTCTTATAGTAAATGTAAATAGGGGTGCAAGTCACAAAAATGACTGCAAATAAGGGATTGTTAACCTGAAAACACAGTTTTAAATGTTGCCAAACTGTTGTTTGGCAGACCAACAAAGGTCAAACTTTCTAGAGCTGAGGATCTACCACTGAGAATTCATTGCCACTTACTGCCAGGAGTTCAATGCTAGGGATATACAGTGAGAATATCTTAGGCAATTGCAACAGCTAAGAAGGGACATAGCTGTTTGGAAAAGAGTTGGATCTAAGGCCACTTTATAGAATTGCTTCTAGCATGCATGTCTCAAAGCACCATTGTTCTCAGCACAAATATGGCACATGATAGGCAGACTCTATCAGATGTGTGGATTTGCAGATCATGCACCAGAACATTTTGGTCAGTCTGTGGCTACTGAATAACCCTATCTGGGGTACAGGATGGACATCATCAGCTTTCTTTAATACAAAATCCCACAATCCTAATGCAACCATTAGTGATATCCCTTCCTGTAAGCCAACATAACATTTACTCTGTACAAAAGGACTTGGTTTCCTTGTCCTTGGTAATGAGTGGGGACATAAATACAATCACTTTCTTTGATGCCCTTCTGTGTCTTTAGCACAAAATGCTCCAGTTTCACAACCATCAGTTTCACCAGTAATGACTCAGCTGTGGTTTTATTTTTCGTCTTTATGGTGTTATTACTCATAACTGGATCTATTTGAAAAATGCAAATTATTTTGTATGGGATTTTTTTAAATTTCCCTTTTTTCAAAATTCCCCATAATCTATTTTTCTTCTTTTGACAAAAACTGAAAAAAGTTGGGTTTTGAAAAATATTTTCTTTAAAAATCATTTTTTGAAAACCAAATTTAAAATTTTACTGAAAATTTTGGTTTTCCATCAAAAAGCTCCAACATTTTTTACCAAAATAACATTTTTCTATGATTGTCTATAAATTTCTATACCAAGAAAAAACTGCTTGCTTCCTGAAGGCGACACTTTCATCTTTGCACGTCCATTCCTCACTGGTTGTAGCTACTGAAATCTATCAGGTTTCTACACTAACTCTCACTTTTTGTCTTTCTTGCATAAAGAACCCATGTTTCCCTGGGTGCTTTTCCTATCTGGGCTTTGGACTATGTACTTGAAAACCTAGCGATGTTCCAGGAATCTTAGAGTCATCTGCTCCACAAACACACAGGGAGGAAGGGAAAGGACAAGAAATATCCTCTACTTATGCTTCTGTGCAGCAGTCAGGTATGCTTTTCACCGGGCAATACACAAACTACAGAGAGTGGAGACAAGGTGGGGCAAACATGGGCATATACTGCACCTCCTAAAGAGGGGTAGCATCAGTGCACTCCCACAGTACCCTGAAGTGGAGGCCCCACTGGGAACATGTAGCTCTGTGGTTCCTCCAACAGTGGGGCTGTGTCTTTGACAGACAGCAGAACCCTTACAGAGCCATTTGATATTTCAACAAATCTCTTAGTGCTACTTCTTCGAGACTTACTTTGGTGGTAGGCTGTTCTTGATCTTGCTCCCACGTTAAAAGGGAAATTGTGGGACCTTCCTTCTTACAGCAACAAAGAACTGCTTAAATTAGGTGAATTTGAAAAAAAAACAGCTCAACTTGTAGAAGCTGCTGACTCTTAAATCAAACATAATGAGAGGGCACCCTAGAAAATGTTACATATACTTCTAATTACTGGCTCTGAAGTGCAGCACTGTGATTGATAAATTCTCACCTTATTAGGACAGCTCTTCATGCTCAGGGACTGATGGTATCAGCAGCATTTATGATCAGTGCTAGAGCATGAAATTTGCCTACTAAGGTATACAAGTCCATTTTTCCCAACAATATTCATTAGTTGTCTAACAGGCAGATTCTCCACTGAACAACATGCTTCCAATAAAGTCGTGAGAACACCACCAGTTTACTCCAGCTGAGAATCTGGCACAATAATTTTCAATATTTTTATATATATACCACCAGGTAAGAAGCAGGAACATGTAATTGCTGTACCAGTTAAAATAAGCAGCCCATCTAGTCTGGTACTCTGCCTCCGTCAATAACTGTTACCTGATGCTTCAAGGAGGTACAAGAAACTCCCTAACTGACAATTATATAATAACCCCTTTTAGAGGAAGTTTCTTCCAATCCTAGACAGTTAGTGGTTGGATTGTGCACTGAAGTATGAGGTTTTTAGCCTCTTGAGTATAATTATTTTAAAAGCAATATACAATTGCTAAATATAGAAAAAACTGTCTAACAAAACTCTTATCAGCACAATCTTAAGGTATATATTTTAGTAATTATCCTAAAAAATCATTATATGGTGACTACTATTAAAAAGGCAAGTTTTGCCCAGCAGTAAACCACAGTAACTAAACCACAGTAACTAGACCACAGTAACTATGACAATGTAGTTCTGAGACTACTGCTCGTCTCAGAATAGGATAATGAGTGCCACATTTCAGATTCCTTTCTGTGGTAACTAGGTCAATAACAACTTCCTAATGATGACCACTGCACATCTAGGAAGTATCTTTAGATGGTAACACCTGACATCTGAAAAGAAAATGAAAAGATACGATAATATATCTTCACAAAATGTCAACTGCCCATCATTTTAGGCATATTTATCTCCAACACACATAAATTTGCCATTCTCACAAGTAGTTACATCAGAAATGCCAAATCATGAAACTGAACATTTAATCAATATAAATTATATCAGACACATCAATCCCACATCCTCTTAAGATTCCTGCACCATGAGCTTTGGTTAAATAAAGTGCTTAGGCATGTGCTTAACTTTAAGCACGCAAGTAATTCCACTGACTTCATGTTCCATGGAACTTTAAAGTTAACCACGTATTTGAGTGCTTTGCTGTATCTTGGCCTATTTTAGCAGGTTTCTCAGCATAGGGATAGGCTTAACATCTTCAATAAATAAAGGAAAATGTAGGTGATAACTCATAACATTGTCACATTCTGTAGTGTGGTCTGACTTGTAAAACTTTTCTCCTATGCTGTAAAATGCTCTAATAATGTATAAATTTCAATACCAAATTACAGGTCAGACCGCACACCACCTAAGTCAAGGTGCAAATTGTGGAAGATCAGAACGGGGTCCTGAGCATTGTTACCATTATGTTTGCAATATTTTGCTATTGAAGACCAATATAATGCCACCAAACACTGGCTTTGTTATTTTATTTCTAAAAAAACTTGGTCACAGTTTAGCATTTTCAAGCAATGAACATTTACATCTAAAGATTGCTTTGAACCAACTACAGTAATGTTGAATGTGTAAGAGTGATCTAAATATATTTAAGGTGTAATCTCAAAAGTATTTGTTAAAGAAATTCTACGTAATATAATTTGAAATTTACCTATCTTTCCATGGCATACTTACAGGTCGTCCATGAATACTCTCAAAATATAGCAGACATTTCTGAAGACTGATTTTTTCCAAAGCCATTTGCTTTTTTGTCATATCCTATTTAAAAGAGTTATTTATAAGGTTATGAGTCAAGATTTCATCTCAAGGATGTAGGAATGTATGTTTTAAAATGTACTTTTCCCAAACACTGATATAAAAGATCCTGTTCCTGCTCTCATTGAAGTCAATGGGAACTTTGCACTGAAATCAGTGGGAGAAGGCCCCAAGTTTATGTGAATCAAATGCATGTATTAATTTCTTGGGGGCTGATCCAAAGCCCACTGAAGTCAATGAACAGGACTTTGACTGCAATGAGCTTTGGATCAGGCATTTAGACGAGAAATAATATATTATACTCACTTTGCATTAGGGAAGTGAAGTCTTATTTAGGAAAATCCCCATGGACATCAATGAGAAGTTAAAGAATGCAAGAGCAGACCCCGGAAAATGTATTTAATGATCAGAAGTTTCTTTGTTAAGTATATAACTTTATAAAAATCTGAACCTTTGATTTAACTCATTTTCTTTCAAGATATCCAGTTTGTAAATGAGATTAAGTACCTTGCAACCTCCAAAAAGTATATTGGGACAATTATGTCCTTACCAATAAGTAAAATTTTCTGAGGACCCTGATTCAGCAAAGCTGAATATGAGTTTGTAGCATAGTTGGGACAGCCCTGTCGAAAATGTACAACACTTTTCCAACAATTGCAGTGGATCTGGGGCTCTCACTCTCTCACACATGGCCACGGTTTCTGTGGTCTATTGAACACCCAACACTATTCATTTTCAAAACTTGGGAATTCTACTAAACAGAGACTCACTTGAGAGACTGTTCAATACTGCCAAAGGCATCTCTGCAGATCACTGATACCAGTGTCATTCCCAAGAATGCAGGGAAGCTGATTTTTTTCAAATACAATTTGCAAATGCTAATCTACAAATATTAATATTTGTGTCTATATGCTGCAGAGTGAAGGTCCAGTCCTGCACTCCTTACTCAGGGAAAATCCCATCTGAGTCCCATAGAGAGTTTTGTCTGAGTACAGGCTGCATAATTGGGCCTAAAATGTGCAATCCAACACAAAAACAATTTTCTTTGCATTTTCTGCTGTAATTTTGTAAATCAATTATATAAGGCCAGAACCTCAGCTAATGTTAATTAACACAGATCCACTGAAGTCAGTGGAGATATACCTAATATACGCCAGTTGGGGATCTGGACCGTAGACTTTAGTAATTATCCGGATTCTAATTCATGGTGAATGACACTCACTATAAATGGTTATGAAAATTACTTTGGAGCGGTCGTTCCCACAAGAGCTTTGCACAGAGGGCCTCTGCACAAAACAGGATAGTCAGTCTCCTCAGCAACATTGTCCCCCCCACCCATGTGGAAGCACCCTCTGTGGCTCCAGGGATCTGTGGGTGGCATGTGGAGAACAAGGAAGAAGTAGGGAATCCACAGAAATGTTAATTCAATATGAATCACCTGTCCCACCTCCAGCCCATGAAACCTCTCTCAATGGAGCGTTCAAGGGGGAGTCCTGAGCAGGGCCTAGCCACAGTCTCTCAAAGTGCTGTTCTGTACCACTAAGTGGGGCCACAGTAGGGAGCAGCATGCAGAGCTGGTGCAGTTTGCCATGGCTTCTGGCAGATCCCCAAGATCTGTGGGAGTTGGGGCCAAACCTCCTACATTTTCCATGTCAGGGAGGGGAGAATTCACCCACTACATAGGAGGAACTGTGTGATGAGAACCTTTCCTCTCCTCCCCACGACTGCACATGTGCTATATTTCTGCTGAAGAGGGTGATTCCCCACTCAGTAAAGTATTTGCTGAACACAGAGTTGTATTTAGTGTGAAGCTTTTTAAAAGCATAGTGAAACGTGGCGTTTAGACCTGTATCATCAACCGCTAAGGGAGCCATCCTGGTCCTGCTGATGTCCAGGAGAGTTTAGTCCTTCATTTCAATGGGAGCAGATTTTGATTTATTTACGGACAATTCCAAGTTATCTCAGTTGGCCATCCAGACACTAAGGCACCCAAAAATCATTTATCACTTTAGAAAACCTTGGTCTTAAAACTCTGCACAATTTGATCACTTAAAAAAATTCCTATTCATTTTTTTTTCTATAATAGCCACTATTTGGCATTCAGGCACCTAATGAAAGTGCAAGCTGCCCCATCACTAGTTTAACACGTAACACAAGTTAATTCTTCCAATAACTATTATGTCTATCCTCCTCTGAGTGTGCCTGTGACAGCTGGATGATTAATAGTAAACAGAGTGTGATCAATAATATTGAGTCCTACACGCGGGGACCAATATCAAAAGGGATACTGCACAGATCACCCATGTGGACCTATATTATTTACTACTTTCATTAGCAATCTAGAAGAAGGTTTAAATTCAACCATGATTGTATTTGCTGACAATTTTAAAAATCAGAGGGGGAGCAAATGAGAAGAAAAAGTCCAAACTGCAATGGCTTAGAACAGTAGGCTGCGTGCAACAGCATGAGATTCAATGCTGATAAAACAAATGCATAGTTGTGCAGTGAGGGAGAAGAATAAATAAAAAGCACAGATATAAGCAGGGGACAGATAACTAGAAAGTAGCCAGTTTGAGAAAAGCCTTGGGTGAGAGATAGCAAACTTGCTAACTGAACACAGGTTTGCAGTATGAATTTGATGAAATAAAAAACATGGCTAACATTGTTCAATATACTTAGGGAGTTTACATATGAAATTAGGGAAGAAGATTGCTCTCCGTAATCCTGAGGCAACGCATTTGAAACTTTACATGAAGATCACCTCAGCACAATTCAAGTTCTGATGCCCCTATTTTTGTCATCGTTATGTTGCCTCCGGCACTCCTCTGCATAGCAAAATGTGAGACAGTACAAAGCTGGGCAACAAGTAGGAGGCAATGACTGAAATTTAAACAGAATGAAGAGAGACTACCCGGATCGGCGGGTAGTGATCGATCTATCGGGGATTGATATATTGCGTCTATCAATCCCCGAATCAATGCCTGTAGTCCACCTCGGCAGGAGGAGTAAGAGGAGTCGACAGGGGAGCTGCTACAGTTGACTCGCCACCGTGAGGACGGCCAGGTCAGTCAAACTAAGATACTTCGACTTCAGCTACACGAATAGTGTAGCTGAAGTTGAGTGTCTTAGTTTAAATCCCCCCACAGTGTAGTCCAGGCCTCAGGTCCTGATCCTGTGAGATGCTGACTTCACTGGAAGTTGAGGAGACTCAGAATTGTGCAGGAAAAGGCTCTAAAATAGTAACATTTATATAACCCAGAAAAGTAAAGGTGAGAGCAAGAATGAGAGACTGTCACCATCTCTGAAAATCTTTTAACTAAGCATATACATGAAGACAGAAATTTAATTTATAGTCTCAGAAGAGAATGAACAATGGTCCAAGTCTAAGGAGGGAAAAGTTTAGGCTTTTGTCAGGGAAAGTTTCTTAAGAGCAACAGAAATTGGGAAGTGGAATAAACTAAGAGAGCTCTAGATATTCCAGAGCAGGTTTGACTTAGAATAGTCCTATAAAATGCCGCCGGGTGGGGCCATTATTTGATTATAGTGTTTTGCCCATCCTATTTTCCACTATTCTCCTTCACCATTCTGGTCATAAAGCAAACTAGCCCTGAACCTAGTAGTCAGCCAAGTTGCTCAGTTATTCCCATTTTATAATTATTAGTAATAAAATATCACTAAAATCAAATTGATTAAAACATTAAGAGCCAGATTCTGATACATTTGCTCAAGTTGGGCAGTACCTTATTTCTGGAGTAGTCTATTGGTTTCAGTGGGACTCACTTGGTTTCAGTGGGGCCATTTGTGGAGTAAAATACTATTCTGAATGAATAAGAGAATCAGAAATTTGCCCTTAATGTTTGGCCTCAATCAGTTTGGTCTAAAATAACTATGGTTTGCAGCATAGAACGTGATCTCATTAAATCTTTAGACCTCATTAGATCAATTCTATGTTTCATCCAATTAAAATAACAAGCAAATAGTCTTCTTGACTTCCTGTTTCTCAGTTGCTGGTGGTGTTAGTTAGACTCGCACCCCAGAAGTGGCTGCATTCTGGTGATAGATGAAGTGATTCCAATAATATAGTTTTATAATTCTGCAAAGCACTCTGAGACTTGAGAAAGACCCTGGAGTATTACACTCAATAAGAGAGAAGAGAAAGAAAAACAAGAAACTGCGTAATGACAGATAAATACCCTAAATGGATTCACAAATATAAAATGAGCAGATTTGCAGTCAGGAGAAAAAGATGGGGTGGAGTGTATTCAAAGCACATGTAGTACAGATCTAACTGTTGAGCAACGGGAGCAAAATGATTAGCTCACTGTCCTCTGAGATGTGCCCCCTGGAGCACAAGTCAGGATGTTTGAATTCAGGTTCAAACTTTCCCAGTTCAGAGTTTAAAATCCAGTTCTCTAGTTCAAGCCCATCTTTAATTATACTATTGATTTTAGCCCCCAGGGCCACATACTAGAGGCCATGTGACCTAGTCATGGGGACCTGCAAATAATACAAAAGAGTAACTTGTTTTCTGCTCAGTGGTTTAATAAGTGCAGGAGACAGCAAGAAAACAGCTTATTGTAGACACGCTGGAATTGATGAGCTAGTAGTCACTTATTTTTTGATATATCTGGCTCTGCTCAAATATTTTACAGCTCTGGATAAAGAAGTCTACTTGCAAAAAAGACAATCTAAAAAAGAATTCCTTGAGCCAGATTCCACTTTGAGTTACCCCCATAAAGCCCCTTTAAAATCAAAGGGGCTATACAGAGGTAATAGGGAGCAGAATTTGGCCCCTTATCTTTAAAGAGGAACTGATCACAAAATTAAAATGTAATAGTAGCTTAGGTACAAGTACTCATGACTTGATCACATTTATAACATGCAAGCAGAACAACAACTTGGGTTTAGAGGGGAAGTGAAGGTATCTATAAAAATAATATATAACAAATGGAAGAAAGGGGAAATTCATATGAATTAATATAAATCAGAAGTTTGGAACTGTAGAAAATGGATAAGGAAAGCAAAGGGTCACAAGGAGAAATCTATAGCCAGCAGAGTTAAGGATAATTAGGAATCTGTATATAACAAAATGAGTCCTGAGAATGATATTGGTCCATTACTCAATGGAAATGGTAAAATTATCAATAATAATGCAGAAAAGTCAGACGTGTTCAATAAATACTTCTGTTCTGTATTTGGGAGGAAAAACAGATGATATAGTCTCATCATATGGTGATAACACTTTTTCCATTCCACTAGTATTTCTGGAGGATGTTAAATAGAAGCTACTGAAGTTGGACATTTTTAAATAAGCACTTCCAGATACTAAGAGTTTTTAAAGAGCTGGCTAAGAAACTTGCTGAACCATTAATGTTGTTTTTCAATAAGTCTTGGAGTACTGGAAAAGTTCCAGAGGATTGGAAGAAAGCTAATGTGCCAAGTTTTAAAAAGGGTAAACAGAATGACCCTGGTAATTATCATCCTGACAACCTGACATCGATCCTAGGCAAGATAATGAAATGGCTGATCCAGGACTTGATAAATAAAGAATTTAAGGAATGTAATGTAATTGATGTGAACCAACATGGCTTTAAGGAGAATAGATCCTGTCAAATTACCTTGATATCTTTTTTTGATGAGATTACAAGTTTGACTGATAAAGGTAATAGTGTTGATGTAAAATACTTAGAGATCTCTAAGGCATTTGACTTGATACCACACTATATTTTGATTAAAAAGCTAGAATAATATAAAATTAACATCACACACATTAAAAGGGGTAAAATCTGGCTAACTGGTAGGTCTCAAAAAGTAACTATAAACAGAGAATAGTCATCGAACAGGTGTGTTTCTAGAGGAGTCCCACAGGGATCAGTTCTTGGCTCTACATTATTTAACATTTTTATCAATGACCTGGAAGAAAACAAAATCGTCACTGATAAAATTTTCAGATGGCACAAAAATTGGGGGAGGGGGGGGTAAATAATGAAGAGGACAGGTCACTGATTCAGAGCGATATGGATGGCTTGGTAAACCTGGTGCAAACAAACAATATACCTTTTAAATACAGCTAAATGTAAATGTATACAGCTAGGAACAAAGAATGTAGGCCTTTTTTACAGAATAGGGTTCTCTATCCTGAGAAGCAATGACCCTGAAAAAGATTTGGGGGTCATGGTGGATAATCAGCTGAATGTGAACTCTCAGTGGGACACTGGCCAAAAGAGCTAATACAATCTTGGGATGCATAAACAAGGAAATCTCAAGTAGGAGTAGAGAGGTTAATTTACCTCTGTATCGGCACTGTTGCGATTGCAGCGGGAATACTGTGTACAGTTCTGGTGCCCACTATTCTTGTGTATACTTTACCTGATGGTAAATGTGGTATTATGATATAGCTGTATATATCTTGTATGTGCCACCGACAGACAAGTGGTGGCATCACTATCTACTTTGCTGTATATACTTTATCACTGGCTGGTAAGTGTGGCATTTCTTCTAGGTTTTAACAACAGAGTAAGATTCATCAAGTGTCCAAATTGGAGTGCATTTTAAAATGGAGAAGACATTTTTTTTAAAAGTTGCACAAAATGGTCCTTTTCTCTAACTCATAGGGGTCCCACAGGATACAGAGCCCATAGCCTATAAATACTAACTGCACACCACAGTATCTCGCCAAAACCCATGGTTTTCAATGACACTGCTTTGCGTGTGCCTCAGGGTGTGACACAGAATAGACACTTGAACCTCTTCAGGCTTGTCTTCAGAGCACAGCAAAGCACATTAGCGATTTGTAGCACGCTCTACTGTGCTTCACACTAACTGCCCCGAGTAAACCCTGCTAGCATGAACTAACAGGTGCTTAGTTCATACCAACAGGGTCAACATGGGACAGCTAGAGCGCAGCATGTTAGAGCTCTATAAATCACACCCCTGAAGTGGGCTTTACCACACCTTCTAAACAAGCCCTTAGTGATTCTTTGTCATCACACAGTCTGTGTGGACTGGAGATATGGCTGCCTGTGCTCTATCACCAGCTTTGATAGATTGGAGAACATGCTTTTCATGTACCTGTAATCTGAAATAGTGAAGCTATTACAATTCCTTTCTAATACAGATATTGACATTCACCTCCAAACACGGTGCACTCAGTGCTACCTGCAAACCCTGCTGAAAAGAATGGACACTTCAGGCTAGATTCACAAAGAACTTAGTTGCCTAACTGCCACTTCAGGCAAGTAAAGGCTCAACACACTCTGCCATCTGTCCAGTTTTATGGGCTCAGGATCATCCTGGATGTCCCAATTTTTTGTATTTCAGAGGTAGCAATGCTAGAGAAGAGGAGAAGCGCAGTAGTGCATAACTAGCGCAGTAGTGGGAGTGGGAGACCCAGGATCCAATCCCCCTGCTCCAACTGCTTCAACAGGAGAGCCTCAGGGTGCCTTATTTCAGAATACCCCATAGTGCAGTGGTTAGAGTACTCACCAGAGAGGTGGCAGATCCCAGTTCATATCCCTTCTCCCCTCAGGTGGATTGGGGACTTGAACTCTAACCACGGGGCTAAGAGTTATGAGGGAGATGGTACCCCCCGCCCATCGTCCTCCTCCATCCAACTTCTTGCAAAAACAGCATAGGTGCCTAACACCAAGAGAGGGTTTGCAGCTGGGAATCCCAAGCCGAGGGAGGCATCTCCCTGCAGCCTCAATTTAGGTGCCTATCTCTGTGAGAGGGGTGGGGTTTGTGTCACACACTTGGCATCTCCCATTCTCTAGTTCAGGTGGGGAGCAGCCTCGCCTGCTGGTTTATGTGAATCCCTTTTGAGGTGCCTCTCTCTCTCCGTTCATTGCGTAGGAAGCCTAGGCACCTAACTCAGGCTTCGTGAATCCCAGTCAGTGATATTCTAGGCATCTAAAAGTTAGGCGTGGCGATGGTGAGCATCACCACACTATGTTTCTTTGTAAATCTAGCCCTTCTTTGTCTTTGTAACTCTTCCTAGAATCGTCACTCCAGAAAAAGTGCACTAGGGTCAGTGATTTTGTGAGTGCAAAAATATGCTGTCGGGGTTGTGCTACTGTGGTGTAAGACCTGTAGGATACCAGTGCAACATGGCAGTTCAGAATACACCGAGTAGGGTACTGACAGCTAAAAACAATATTTGAGGTCTTCCCCAGATGCGATTATTCTGCAAGGAAAACACATACCTTTATAGTCTCAGGGAGGTTAAGCTGTTGTCTTTTCTCCTTTAATCGCTTCATTACGATATCCATGGTTTCTTCGACGGATGGACTTTGTTCAGTACTTGCTGCTTCTTGCTTCCTGGTCTCCTTATATATTCCAGTGCTCTCCTGCTGCACAATTCTTTTGGGTGCTTTAGGGGTACAATTTTGCTCTTCTGACATTTTGAGTTTAAGCTCTGTTCAAAAAAGCAAGTTACTTGGCAAATGAGTTTTTAAATAAATATTTGTCAAAAGGTTTCTTCTGACACTATAGGAAAAACACCCCAGCTCCTGTGTTAGTTTGTTAACATACCACAATCATTTGGAAAATTAATAATCCTTAATTTGAGTTTTTAATTCCCCTGCCCCTCATCTGAGAGCATTCACTCAAACAGGCGGGAATCAGGTGCAGCATAAACAGCAGAAGTTGCCAGGTGGCATAGAGCTGCCGCTACCCCATATCACCACCCTTCCAAGCCCCTTACATAGTGGGTGTGACCATGGACAAGGAAGTAGGCCAGGCAGCCACTATGCCTGGCTGATCTCCACTGCCAGAATGATGTCCAGCATCAGACAAGGCATCCATTATATTATTGTAACATGATGTTACAGTGGGGACCAGTTTGGACCCTGGCCAGCCTTGGATTGAGTCTAAACATGACTTAAAGACACCCATAGTTCCTAGGATGTGGGAAGAAGTGAAGAGCTGTGGACAGGGCACTGGCCTGAGCCTTCGGAGCTTGGACTCTATTCCTGAATCTGCCACTGGTCTACTGGTTGACCTTGGGCAAGTCATTTCACCTCTTTCTGCCTTACTTTTCCTGATTCTAAAATAGCACCAATAAGTCTTACTTTCTTTGTAAAAGAACCCAATACAAAAAAAAAAAACTCACACAAGCATTTAAATTTACTATTGCGAGTACTCCCACTGAAATCAATGGCACTTCTCATGGTAGTAAAGTTAAGCATGTGTTCAACTGTTTGCCGGATCAGGGTCTTTAAGGTGTATGAAAATTTACGTATGAGAATTGGGTTTTATCATTTTGAAAGATAATCAATTCAAAGTGGCAATTTACAGGAGATTACGCGTGTAGTTTGGCCATTTTACAGCTATTTTGCTTTTCTTTAGTTAAAAAAAGGTTTATTTTAAAAACGTCTTGCGACAATGCAGACTAATCACTTGATATTTAAGAGAGGGATTTTCAAATGAGTTCAGAGAGAGTTTGGTGCCCACCTCTCACTCACTGTCAATGGGAGTTGAGTTTCTAGACCCTTTAACCACTTATCAAAATCCCACCCTACAGTACTGAAGTGTAATACTATGATTCACTTAATGGTGAAAATGGATCTAACACAAAAATGATTCTTTTATTACTTAAAAATAGCTTGTGTTTTATTTTATTTTTTTTTAAATCAATAGTGGCTACATTTTCCCCTTGGTTACGCATATGTTGCTCACCAGGGAGCATGGTCAATGGAGCCACGTACAGGCTGTCAAGGGAAAAATCTGACCTTTGGTATTAAATCTCATTTCAGGCAAGAGGCTATTTTTATGCCCAAATAATATGTGCTTTAAAATGGAGTTCTGTAATTTAAATTCAACAAACCCCCTTTACCACTGCAATGTGAAATGTATCAGTATAACAAACCCATTAACTTGGCAATTATGTACAGTATGCTAATGATGCTGAAACAACAATCAGACAAACATTGAGGCTAATATTTAAAATTGTATCTCTGTTTGCAAGAATGTTGATAGTTACAAAGAAGCTCTCTCTTTTTCAGCTCTATTGAATAGGGTTGAACTGACTCTCCCCAAGCATGGCTGGGAGAGATTGGCGCTGCATATGCCATTTCATCTTTCTTTTTGTCATTAGGGAGCCTTAGTGAAATAGAAGTAGGGGGCAAAGAGCAGAAAACAAATACTAAAATGCTCCTACTGCATTAGCACAGCTTTACAAAGTTTCCAGTATTATGAAATTCCCCACTGTGCAATAAAATGGAACTATACGCTATTATGTACCTTTGAGCTGTTTACGACCTTTAGCCAAGTCATTCATCCATTTCAGGACTTCAGGATTGGAAGTTTTGTCACCATGTGAAGGCTGCACATAAGAGAACAGAAAAGAACTGATGATGGGACTGTTCCTTTTCCTGTATTCTCTATGGACTGATCCTGCAAAGAGAGTCAATGCACAGTGCATAAGGTTCAGCATGTGCGTGAGTCTTTGCAGATTCAGGCCTATGTTTGTAAAAATCAAACTTCTGCTCCATGGAGCAGGAATTCTGACGATACTCCCAATATACTTATCCAATAAAGAAATAGCTTCTTTAAAATACAAAATATTTCAGAACATAGATTCCATGTGAATCATAGTGAAGGATGAGATATATTTCTTTCCCTTATACAAAAAAGAATAGGCATCTACCTAATCCTTCTACACCCCCTCCCCCAATAGGGTGGTCATTGTCAACATTTCTATTCAAGGATCCCCTCCCAGGACCTCATTGTTATTTATCAGGATCTATTCAGGACTCTCTCCCATTTAACAGTATGAGAAGGGCAGGGTGGTCACAACAGCCTGAGACCAGTTTGTGACCGGATACCTTAGGTCAAAAAAGTATTCCCTAGCGGAACCCGGAAGATCTCCCCCATTCACAGCCACACTCTTCCAAACTGAAGGAGACTGCATGGGATTCACTTTGGTGTCTATCCAGGTGTGAGGAACTGTGACAAGGTGCCTTATAGTGACAGCCTATATATGAGCCACATCAGGTTACCGTGGTCCATGTAGATGGTGATTCTTCCACACATCATATGGCCAGAAATACTTATGATCCCAAATCACTGCTAAGCATTATATTACATACACTGTCCATTTGACATGTTTGGCTCAATTATGCTATTAATCTGTCATGTTTATTATCTTCTTGGATTGGGGCTCGATAATGTAAAGTGCTGAGCATTTTGCCCCTGGTCTTACACACATGCTAAACTGTATGTGAGAGTAGTCTCATTGACTTCAGTGAGATTACTTACATGCTTAAAGTTTAGCATGTGCAGGATTTGCAGGATGGCAGTCCAAATGCTCAACACTTTTCCGGATGGAGCCCTTACTGCAGTCCTTAAGACCAGGGTGCCTAAAATCTTTGAAAAGTAATATTTTATGCATTTCAGCTCAAATTTTTCACCCAATTTAATTGAAAAACCTGTAAAATGTGATTTAAATCTGTGCAAACACTGCTACCAAGATAATCTTCCTCTCCTACTCCAGCCATGTCTTCTTCTCCTTGAGTCTCTACTGGCTTCCTTTCCACTTCCCTCCTGTATGTAGTTCAAGCTTTTCTCCACTGTCAAAGCAAAAGACTGCTCCTGACTACAGCCTTTCACTGCCTTCATCTCCTCCCTCTTTTGATTCCTGTCAGCATTTACTGTACAGTGGTAGTTGCACAGAATCAAAACAGAAACTTTTTAAAAAGACTGAACACCCACAGTAATTTAAACATATTGTGTAGGAGAGAACGGCTTTGGGAGGGGGTTAAGCAGGGGAGAGGAGGGGGGGATGCTGTGAGCCTTCCCGCCTGCCTAGTTCATCTGCCACATGCCTGTTTTTAAAAAAGTCATATAGTGACTTAACTGCTTCCCTTGCTGTATGTGGCAGTGAGACTAGTGATTCATCCACTCTCCTTCCACCTGACCGAGTCTTAAGGTCACACACTCACTGCTCCCCTCTCTGTATCTAGTACTATTAATTCATTCACTGTACCCAGTGGGACTGCTTACATATCCCAGGTCTTTGTGAGGTCACTAGATGGACACCCCTCTGTATCCTGAAGGACTGCTTACTTACTCAAGCCTCTATGAGGTCAGTGATGTGATCACCACCATACCCTTCAGGATTGATCCTGATGATTTATATGACAGAAATATTATCTATGTGATTGCCCTGTGCTTTCTTCATCAACTCTCCTGAAGGTCAGAAGAGGATTATTAATTTAGCTGTGGTAATATTAAGAGTACTACACTTGACACTCGCTTCTGCTTCCCAGATCAATGGTTTCCCCCAACCCTATTCAAGTATCTATACAAAAAGGGATGGATGAAAATCTTTTCATTTTTATTACTTCAGGGTTGCCCCGGTGTTTATTTGGGTTTACCAACTAGTAAGTACAAGTGTTATTCAAATCCCAATGTTGGCCATCTAGCTATACACTGGCAGAAGGATCTTCAAATACCTTTTAAAATGACTGCAGCAATACAGGGCCTAAAAAATCATAATTCTCTGAATAGATATAGACCACAATGAAAGTCGTTCATGCCCACTACCTTTCATTGACTATCACTTATACCAGCCCCATGACATACAAAATGGGGAAGTAAACCCCACTCAGCTCCCTGACTTCCCCTTTTTAGACAAAATTCCAGGGAAATCTCCAGTTTGAGGGAGTGGAGTCTGTTGATCCTGTGCCTCTCTCTGTAAACTACACAGAGGTGTAGCCCTGAAAAAGGTTGCTGAATAATGACCAGTGATGAAGATGATGAATCCCAAGGTCCGGAAGTGGGGTCAAGGCTGTGGCATAATATTCTGATTATTTAAATTTATTTTACAACATCTATCTCTACCTAGCTATAAGAAGCTCAATATGGAAAGGGATAAATATGTCTGTTTTTTATGTTCCATGGCTGCCACCAAAATCTCATAGATGCAGCAAAGTTCTTCTGCTTTAAAGAGTGCTATCTTCCACCATTTGAGCTGAAGGAGAATCTCTAGAAGATGTCAGTAATATTAGGGCTTATATTCTCTTTACTGACCAATCATTAGAGAGCAATATAATGTCAAACAGAGAAGGAGGTCTGATTCCAACAAAGTAAGGTTGGAAGGTGCTTATTATTTTTACACACTATAGCAGTAGCTGTAATATACCATAGTAGTAGCAAAGGAGCACCATGGCCTCCAAGGAAACTGTTTTCCCTTTCAGACACCAGCGGAATTCTCTGACAGATGATGGGATACTACCGATGCCACAACTTGTGTATGGGGAAACTGCACAAGAGGATGAAACCTCACAGACCTCCACTCACACCACACAATATCCTATACCCTAGAGATGAATGACTCCTTAGCTTTTGCTTTAGCCAGAGTCAATACTTGGGGCTCTCTCTACCATATATTGTACATCTCAGGACAGGGATACCACTTAGCCACACACCAGAGCCTTCATTTTTTATTTGACAAATGACTTCTAAAGAATGTTATTGTTTTGTTGATTTTTTCAAAAGATAACTCAGTCTGCATGAATGAGAAAAACTACATAGCAGAACACAGTTGCCAAGCAAATAATTTTATCTACAATGCAAGTAAGAAGCTATTTATAAGTATCAGAACTTTCCTTTGTCTTACAGATTTTCAGGATATTTTAAAGTAGTTAAATGTTACCATCACCCATCCTGATTGATGGATACTCCCCAATGAAGGTAACTCAAAACAGAGCTTCACAATTTTAGCCTGTAATCACTCAGATATCGTTTTTTCCCCTATTATTTTGCAAGAAGCAATTCTTCCTACACCTTTAAGGACGATATCCGTAATACATGGAGCATTCACCCCATCTTATTTTCTCCAATTATTTTCTTACCCGATATTTTTTTTCTTCTTCAAACTTTTCTTCAAACTTCCTGATTTTTCTCTTCAGACTTTGAAGATGTTTGGTAAGTTGCATTACTGTCTGCGGTTCTTTGCAGTCCTCACAGTTACACCTGGAAGAACTTCTTGGCCTGCAAAAGTAGAAGTAATAAAGTCTCTGTTAATGCAAACAACACTTCTGAACTCCTCCCATGAAATCAGAACTATAGTCACACAGAACCATCTCTAGTCTAAATCACATGTAAATTGTGTTAGAACTCCAGATGTTTCTCCTATAGGTAGGCACAAGGAGAAATGGTTAGGCTTTATGAAGTAAATATATGAAATATCTGTTTTTCTTTGAAGGTGGCATAGTGTTTCGTGGGCAGCACCCACCTTTCCTACCTTACTTTGATCATTAAGTGTGGGATTCTGAAAAGGTCTCAGCATTGGCCTAACTTTTGAAAATCGTTTTGAAAATCCCACCCTAACAGGCCAGATTTTGATACCTTTGTTCACACTTAATAATAGCACCTACTCCATGAGTAGTCCCACTGACTTCAATTAAATTCTTTGTGGAGTAAGGTGTGATGCGATGTGAATAAGGGGAACAGAAAATGGCACTTCTTTTATATGAAGTGCATTTAGGGCCAATTTCAGGAAGATACTAATTCCCGAATCAGACCCTAGGGCAGCCTATCATGATTTCTGTAGATTAGAATTAATTACTGGCACCAACTGGTGAAAATGTAGTACTGAAAATCAAAGCTTGTCACAACTCCAATCCACAGGAAATATTAATATTTCAAAATTTATTTTTGTTCCAAATCAGAACAAACATTTTTTTAAAAAATTTCCCATAGAACAAAAATTCAGAAAAAAAGTTGAGTAAATTGAAATATTTCATTTCAATAAAATTAAAATGTTACATTCCAATTTTGACTTTTTTCTTATTTTATATTGCATTATAATTTATAATATAATGAAAGAAATTCAAAACAAAATTAATTTTCAAAATACAAAAATCCTTATAATTATTCTTTTAAATTTTAAACAGAATTTTGTCAAAATCAACATGTTCTCACAAAATGTTTAGATTTTGGGAAAATGGCATTTTCTGGCAGGAAAATATTGTGTCAGAAAGTTTTCAATCAGCTCCACTGAAAATGATTCAGACTAATTTCCATGCACCAAAAAAATGGGTTTGATGAACAAAAATGTTATTTTTTTAAAGTTTGTTTTATTTCAAGTTAAAATATTTGTACATTTTAATTTTGGACTTTAAAACATAGACGTGTTCATTTAAGAGTTAGTCACCATAAGTTGCCAAGAACTTGGAAAAAGCACTAACTATTTCATTATTATAGTGCCTTCTATTCTACAGGAATTTAGCATTGCAATGGAGAGTTTATCCTTACTGGCAATAGGCTTAAACATTTTGTAGGATATTTCATGTGAGACGTTTTAGATTTGTGAATAAATAGGCTTGATTATTTCTATTTGCCTAAACTTTATTTTTAAGATTTAAAGAAAACAGAGTTCCAGAATGAAATTAATTCTAAGAATTTCCGAAAAGGACTTACAAGGACTATTCAGATGTTTTGTGACATTGCCTTCCATTTCCAATGAATGACTCATGCAGTAATTCCATTGCAGTTGAACTTTTCTGAATTAGACCTTTAATAACCTTTTTTACCCTGTATTCACTTTTCAGACTGATTATGAACTAACCTTTAAAAATGTCATTACTAAACTATAATTAACTGAGATTGCAGCTAATGTTGTACTTCGTTCATATTGGAAAATGTTAGGTCATATTTATGGTATTTCAAATTAATCATGCCAAATTATATTATATTATGAAACATCCCTGTTTAGAGCAAATGACATGACCATATATGAGAAATACGAAGAGTCAAATGTTCTAGACTGTACAAACATAATAAAAAATAAAGTTAAAAATGTATTTTCTTACATCATGAAAGGCTGAGCACTTGGTGGGGAAGGGGCCGATTCTGTGTCTAAATTAAATCTCTGGCTTTGACTAAAGATTGAGCAGCGTGGTGACAGAAGGGGATTATCTCCATCAGTAATATGATATAGTAGTCTACTGGTCCCTAAGGAGCGATGATCTTCTGGGCCGTTGTCTGCATCACTCTGCCAGTCTCTATGGGCTGGTACAGGCTCTATAACGACAAGATCAAATCAATATGGGACTGAAGGTCTCTCACAATACACCCTAATTCGTTAGCTATAGAGGTAAATAAGAATCTATGTGAACAAATGTGTTCATAGAAGCAAAGTGTGCTGCTTGAAAACTTTTCAGTTGATACAATGAATAATATATGGTATAGCAATGCAGCATATACTGGTAGAACATGGTACCAAATCAGAGCATAACAAAGGATACATAGGTTACAACGACTGGTGTAACACCGTACTCTGAGGTCCACAATGGAATATAGATAGGTGTCTGTGTGTGTAAAAATAAACCATAAGGTTTTGTTAAAAGAAAGATAGTAAATTTCTCAGAATAAAAGCATTGTCTCTGTTTTTATAGATCAGTTTTCGCTGAAATGCACTCTTTGCAGAAGAATATGAAGATAGATGTAAAACAAGACTCATTCCCTAATTTAGGGCTCAGTCCTTTGCTCAGGAGGAGAATAGGACACATCTGCAGAAGTAACACATTTTAGGACCCTATCATGCAGCATATTGAGTGCTACTAGCCTGGTGACCCATATCCTGTAGAATTCTGCTCTTAATTCTCAGGGTAAAATGCCACTCAGCAGAAAATTACTAACCCATCATGTATTACTAACCCATTCAGATCAATGCATATGAACAGAAGGTTGAAACTGATTGGGTAAACAGTAAAATGTAAGTGCTGCACTCTGTCTGTTGCCTTGGGGTGTTAGGTATATGACATTATGCTAGCAATGTCCCCAGGCATTAATGGGCGCATAGGCTCCTAAGGAGCGGATTGTGCCTAGTGTATAAGAGAGGGAATGCAAAAGGAGCATTTTCAACAGTGAGCTTAATTAACCATTGGAACAACTTGCACCAAGGACGTGGTGGATCCTCCATCACTTGAAGTCTTTAAATCAAGACTGGATGTGTTTCTAAAAGATATTCTGTAGCTCAAACACAAGATCCAGCTTGATGTAGGGAACACTAGGTGAAATTCTGCAGCCTCTGTTAAGCAGGAGGTCAGACTAGATGATCATAATGGTCCCTTCTGGTCTTAAATCTATCTGTCTATGAACCTCACCTCCCTCCTTTTGCTCATTGGCAACAAGACTTGCATGGTACTGTACTATCCATATCCTGCCCTGACTCTCCATTGAAAGGGTGAGAATCCCGGTTCCCTCTTCCTCAACCTTACACAAAATAGGCCAGAATTTCATCCTTAAGTAGGTCTTTTTTTTTCCTGTGGGGAGTGCTTTTATGAGGATGCTGCTTCATGATGGAGAAATCCTGTACCAATCTACAAAGCCCTGTTGAAAATATATGTACAAACAAGTTACAAAAGCCAGAATAGAATTCTCAATGCCAAAAGAGAGTTTTCTCTCAGCTACATGGGTAGAGATTTTCATCTATATTAACAGTTAATGTATTATAGTGTAACTAGGCAAAGTTGATTTTATTATTTTCCCTCTAAAATTGTATCTATATGTAAAAATGGAGTCTGCAATTATTTTTATATTTAATGTAGGTTCATACCATGAATTAGTTGTGTATCATACATACATTACAAGGGATTCCTTATAGCATATATTTCTCGGATATTTCAGCAGGAGAAATTGAACATTAATTTGCTCCCAGATCTGCAAGGAGATGCCAGTTAAGCAGCAGATCTGAAAATGTTCCTTCACCTTTGCTTTTAATTAAAAATGAAATTTTAATCAATGATGTTACAAAAATTCAGAAGACATACCTCTACCTCCTATTAATTTAGAGCACTACGTTGTGGATTTCCCCGTGGTGGAGGGTAGGACTTGCAGAGATAAAAAGGCCATTTCCCTTAAGATTTTGATGGAACTGTTATACTGTATTTTAATTAATATCTGCACAATAGATAATGAAGCTCTCTGAGCTTGTTTAGCAGTGGGAAAATAGTGGCTCCAAGCAGCCTCCCTCCTTGAAAGCAGAAAATTGGGCACCTTCAAAATAAATATTATTTTATCAGACATAGTCCAATTGTTTCTATGTTACAGGCAACACAATACCAAATGTTCCTAAATTGTGTAATTATGGGTCAGCACAGGTCATGCACAGTCTCTGCATGGCTTTTATATCTTTTGATAAATTTGTTCATACTGGTTCCTCTTTCCATGGGAATTATTTAAGGGGATGAGAGTACAAATGGGGAGAAAATGTTTTTTCTGTCCTGCAAAATATTTCAAGATTTCAAAATTGTTCTCAGTCCATACTGGGATGAAACTGAGACCTTGCAAAAAAACTGCTGCACAGAGAGAAAGGAAATAGCCAATACCCCAGTGCTTATGGCACCCTTCTGGGATGTGGAAGACAGAAGACCCGGGTTCAAGTCCCTGCTCTACCTGATTCATGGCCCAGGATGGAATTTCTGGTCAAATGAGAGCATGAGAGAGAGACCAAGCCCCACCTCAGAATAGCCAATAGCGAAGTGACTAGGGCACTCCCTCATCTCAGGTGTTTGCCCTAACCACCAGGCTTATTGGCTGTGCTGGGGTGGGTCTCTCTCCGTCTTTCCTCTTGGAGCTGTTGGGGCATTCTCCTGGGATGTGGGAGTGCCATAGCCACTGGGCTATTAGAATATCAGGGTTGGAAGGGACCTCAGGAGGTCATCTAGTCCAACCCCTGCTCAAAGCAGGACCTAATCCCCAACTAACTCATCCCAGCCACGGTTTTGTCAAGCCTAACCTTAAAAACCTCTAAGGAAGGAGATTCCACCACCTCCCTCGGTAACCCATTCCAGTGCTTCACCACCCTCCTAGTAAAAAAGTTTTTCCTAATATCCAACCTAAACCTACCCCACTGCAATTTGAGACCATTACTCCTTGTTCTATCATCTGCTACCGCTGTGAACAGTCTAGATCCATCCTCTTTGGAACCCCCTTTCAGGTAGTTGAAAGCAGCTATCAAATCCCCCCTCATTCTTCTTTTCCACAGACTAAACAATCCCAGTTCCCTCAGCCTCTCCTCATAATTCATGTGTTCCAGTCTCCTAATCATTTTTGTTGCCCTCTGCTGGACTCTTTCCAATTTTTCCACAACCTTCTTGTAATGTGGGGCCCAAAACTGGACACAGTACTCCAGATGAGGCCTCACCAATGCCGAATAGAGGGAAAGGATCACGTCCCTCGATCTGCTGGCAATGCTCCTACTTATACAATTGCCTATTCTGGGGTCGGTCTCTCTCTCTCTCTCTCTCTCTTTTGTTTGACCAGAAATTCCATCCTGGACAGAGAAACCTTCCCAAGGAAACTTATCAAAGCCAAGATATTTCTGTGAAAAGTTTCAGTTTCGACTAATTGGCACTTTCTGATGACAATCTATTTCACTGAAAAATTTCCTGACCAGCACTAGTTGTGACAAATAAGGCCAATGTATCTTGTTTGCAATTCTATCCAATAACTTTTGGCTTAATAATTTCTACTTCATTGGTCAAATTCTCCTCTCCAGCACACTAGTAGCTCCTCAGGCTCAGTGGAGTGGGAGAACTGGCTATATTGTTTAATTTGTCTTCACAGGGAAGATGTTGCTGCTTATTGTTGGCCTGGCCAGATAGCTGCACACACAGGTGCTGGAACTAGGGGTGCCGTGGGTGTTGCAGCCCCCCCTGACTTAAAGTGGTTTCATTATATACAGGGTTTACAGTTTGGTTCAATGGCTCTCAGCACCCCCACTACAAAAATTGTTCCAGCATTCCTGGCTGAACGGGCAACCGTAATTCTAATTATTTAGCACAACACTTTGCAACCATTATAACATGCTTCTACCATGCTTTTAATGTCATATAGTGTCTGAATAAGTAATGTGGTAAACTGTAAACAGATACTCTATTCACTGTATCGATTAATATTCCAAACAGAACTATTTATATTGCTCCTAAAAATGAAAACAAGTAAAATAAAAATGCAAAATAAAATATTACAAATGCATTTCATTATGTTAAAAATGACAAAATACTCTATTCCAGAGTTACAAAACATCACTTGTTAGCTAACAGTGTAAGCACTATAGAATCCTTTTAAAGTAGCTCAATATAAATGACCATTTTACATTTTGTGAACCCATCAAATATAGTGTAAGTTGGTGATTTATAATGAAATGTAAATGTAAATGAAATTAAAAGTTTACACTTTCTTCTATAACTTTCATGGTTATCAACTGACAAAAAACAGATTATAAGACATATATTTTGCAGAATTTATCGAGTATCCAAATCCTTCCTTCAGTGAAATATGCAGAAAGGAATTTTGAAGAAATGTAGGCCATTGTCCCTGCCTAAGTTGGTGACTTGCACAAACAATTCACATGTGAAATAAACAGAGATTAATGAATGCTACATAGCAAAGGTAAACAACATTATCTTCTGGCAGTGAATTCTTTCATTGGTTTAGAAGACATAATACAGTTACAGTACATGAATCTAACCTACATTTTTTTTCTCAAAAACAATACTGTGCTGTCCTCTGGATTGAACTGTATTAACTTCTTTCAAATTTCACATAATTTTCCAGCTTTGAGAAACATAAGGAATCATTGTGGGGAGGGGTGGAAATAGCTTCTGCTACTGACCATCTATTAGCATAATTAAAAGGAAGTACTCTTGTCAAGGTTCCTTCCTCACTCTGAACTCTAGGGTACAGATGTGGAGACCTGCATGAAAGACCCCCCTAAGCTTATTCTTACCAGCTTAGGCTGAAAACTTCCCCAAGGTACAAACTTTGCCTTGTCCTCGAACCCTATGCTGCCACCACCAAGCATGTTAAACAAAGAACAGGGAAAGAGCCCATTTGGAGACGTCTTCCCCCAAAATATCCCCCCAAGCCCTACACCCCCTTTCCTGGGGAAGGCTTGATAAAAATCCTCACCAATTTGTTCAGGTGAACACAGACCCAAACCCTTGGATCTTAAGAACAATGAAAAATCAATCAGGTTCTTAAAAGAAGAATTTTAATTAAAGAAAAGGTAAAAGAATCAGCTCTGTAAAATCAGGATGGTAAATACCTTACAGGGTAATCAGATTCAAAACACAGAGATTCCTCTAGGCAAAACCTTAAGTTACAAAAAGACACAAAACCAGGAATATACATTCCATCCAGCACAGCTATTTTACCAGCCATTAAAACAAAAGGAAATCTAAACGCATTTCTAGCTAGATTACTTACTAACTAACAGTTGTAAGGCTGCATTCCTGATCTGTTCCTGGCAAAAGCATCACACAGACAGACAGACCCTTTGTTTCCCCTCCCCTCTCCAGCTTTGAAAGTATCTTGTCTCCTCATTGGTCATTTTGGTCAGGTGCCAGCGAGGTTATCTTAGCTTCTTAACCCTTTACAGGTGAAAGCGTTCTGACTCTGGCCAGGAGGGATTTTATAGCACTGTATACAGAAAGGTGGTTACTCTTCCCTTTATTTTTATGACACATCTTATTCTGAAACCATATTAAGTACCGGGTTTTGCACTGTCAAACAAAAATGGCAGTGTTAACATTTTGGCAGGTCCGTGAATACCACAAGGGCAGCAGAAAGATTTCCATATTTTGCACTCTGATTTTGGGGCTCTTGGTGGAGGCTGTTCACAAATCTGTACTTCTGCCAAATACAAGGTGTGATGAAGTGGGAATTTTTTGTAATATTTTATGAGTCCCGAGCGGGTCTTAGTTTTCCCTATATGTTGCATTGTTGCCCAGTGGAGGGGCAGGGAGGCGGGGGCGGGGGGGAAGAAGACTGACTGTTCTCAGGGCAAGCTAAGGCCATGTCTACACTTTGCTGTAGCTCACGAAAGCTTATGCTCTAATAAATTGGTTAGTCTCTAAGGTGCCACAAGTACTCCTTTACTTTCACTTATGACGGCAAAATTTATGTTGCTCAGGGGTGTGAAATAACACAACTCTGAGTGACATAAGTTTCAACGGCATAAGTGGAAGTGTGCACAGCACTATGAGGTCAGACAGAGATAGACAAAGTTTGAACAATGGGGTTCATTACAGCTTGGCTGGGCATAAGGCAACCACAGCACTACTCGTATCCCTAAGCCTAGATTAAACACACAAACTGGCCCTAAAAGTAACCTGGGCTCCTAAATTGGACCTATGATGGGATGTACCAGGCCCTTCGAGGTGCCCTGCTAGAGGCGTTGCGGTCCTACCACAACCCACCCCAGAAAAGGAGCAGTAAAGGTGGGTCCTCTTGGCCTGGGAAGCATCCTATCAAAGCTCAGCAGGCTCAAATAAAAGGAGTTACAGGGGCTGAGCTAGTCAGTTCCTGGCAGGGACCAGAGGAGCAAGAAAGATGCTTCTTACTGGAACTCCAGGGAGAACCAGAAGATGAGTTCTGTTGACACTGGCATTCTGCGACGAAGAACTTCAGCCATGAGGTAAAGGTGAAAAGAAAGGGGGTACGTGGGAAGTAGCCCAGAGAATAGCAGCAGCAACTATTGCAGGAAGCAGCATGTGGCTGATATTTATAGGGTTTCTGGGTCAGGACCTGGAGTACTTGGCAGGTACAGGTCCCCCTACCGGCCATTGGCAGGGTGTCCTAAGCCCCAAGAAGGGGATAAGGCTTGTTTAGAGGCCCAAGTGAACGGCAGGACTTAAAAAGTCTCCAGGGAGAAAGCCCTTAGGACACTGCTCTATACCAAGGCAGACAGAGACTTAAAGCTAGCCCAGAAGGGGCTGAGAACTGAGCCCAGAGGAATGGCTAAAGACATTACCAATGGCACAGGGACAAGCCCGGTTGGACCTCTTACCCTGGAAGGGGTTTGTGCATTCATGCATATTGATTGTGTGTGACTTGGCTGGAGGGCTGAGCCACTGAAGACCCGCCTGACAAGGGCAACAGCAGTTAGAGAGCACCGTGAAGAGAGAGAGTGAGTGCAGGTTCAAACCCACCCGGCAAGAGGTGCTTGCAAGAGGTGAGTGTGTCCCCTGTCACAGGACCCAAGCACAATTCTAAATAGGGCCCATAAAACAGCCCCAAGTCAACCATAGCCACAGTCCTAAACTCATGGCATCCTAGCACTAGCCCAAGTTCACAAGATGGCCCCAATCTTAACAGTTTCAGGCCAAAATCCTCGCATCAACTCTATACTCCAGCCTGGGCCCTGAAAAGGATCCCAGGCTTTAGCTTAGACCAATGAATGGGCCCAACATTTACTCTAGCCTGTGCCTATGCCTGCCCTCACAAGTTGGACCTAACCTTAGTGAAAAATCAAAAGCTAAAACCATCCTTAACCCAAACCAGCAAACTGGCTCCAATCCTAGATCTATCCTAATCCGACAAGTTAGCACTAAACCAGAGCTCATAATCTGACATTAAGCTAAGGGCTAGTAACTCATGCAAAACATGCAATATGCCTGATCAATAGGGACACCAAAACTACCATAGAAACAATTTCAAGTCTGTGTTCTCACATGATGTTCTTAAACAGTTAAATAAAATAAAAATTATCCACATCTGTTACGTGTGAAAAACCACATATATAAATATAATATACATATGCATTAAAATATATACTGTGTCAGTGACTGTGAGAATTAGCATTTTTCATAAAAGATGTGTAAAACTTCTTATAGTTCAACCACTCACAGTTAGATACATACTCTGTGTTAGCTGTGTAGCCACATACCCCAAAGTTATGCTAAGTAATAATTTACATTTATTAATTTTATTTCCTCCTATTTTAATATGTTTGAATACACGATCATTGAAATTCATCATAGCTTCCTTATACAAACACTGGTTCAAGGAGTTACGGGTTTGTAAGTAAATTTGAACATGCTTGTCCCACACAGTCTTCAGGGACTTATATAATGAGAATCACTAAACATTTTGGGATCCCTAGGAAAAAAATGCTGTCCTAAGCACTCCATTGTTTTGCCAGTATGTTCTAGTTAGCCTTGGTTCATAAAAATGGTATTCCCTTTACTTTTATTAATTGGAATGTGAAATGAGAAGTGAAATTTATTACGTAATCATGTTTAAATTAAAAAAATATGCATTTTAAATTTTAAATATTGCTATTTATTCACGGAAAAAAACGCAGATTTGGTCGACTTGGAACAGTTTCTGAATTTCTACGGCATTCTCTTACAATCCGGGAGACCTAACTTCACTCTCTGTCTCCACATAAGGCGGAAGGAGAAACTGAACCCAGGTCTTCCACATCCCTGGAGAGTACCTTCACCACTTTACTAAAGATTAGAAGGGACTGCAGGTCCTTCTCTCCTCTCCTTCACCATCTCCCTAGCCCATGTGTTTTGGCAATCTAGTCCTCCTTGGTAAAATTCTGGCAAAATGCCCCCAAATTGAAACATTTCAACACAACTCTACATTTTTTCAACTTTTTGATTCAGTGAAAATTAAAAAAAAACAAAACACATTTTTGGTTTGACCCAAAACATATTTTTTTCCAGTATTTCAAAATTTCCAATGAACTGAAATATCCATTATTTGCCCAGCACTAAATATACCCTAAAGGCCAGATTCTGCTATCAGTTATCCTGGTATAAATCCACTGACTTCATCCAGATTTACATTGATATAACTGATAGCAGAATCTAGACCTTTGCGACTACTGTATTTCAACTGATTGAACTGATAAATTCCACCAGTAGTTTAAGAGAGAGAAAAAGGACCAGTGTTGTTTATGTTAAAATAAGAAGCCAGTAAACAAAAACAGCAAGAAGCAGGTGCTACCGCAAAACAATGTATATCAAATGCATATCAATGCATAGCCAAGCTTCCCCTAAAGCACAAGTTGGAAACAACTGAATAGCAGATCATGCTCTATTTGGACTGTGTGAGAGAAATGCTACATCTTCTAGTATCCTGCTGTGTAAATGTAAATTAACAGATTAATGCTGTAAGTGTTATTTGAAGTGGGAGATTTTTAACAGTTTAAATGCAGTCAGAATCAAATCAAAGGTAAAGATTGCAGAGTTTTCCATTTAATATCAAGTGTTCTCTGATTATGAATTATGAAACTGCAGAAGCAAAATATTTATGTTAAATTGGAAAAGGACAAAAAATTGACTTTGCCAATGAATGGAAAAGCCAATGCAGTTTTAGTGCAAACTACAAAACCCCTTTGGCCTGTGTAGCATTTGCATGGTCTCCATTCTTGACTCAAATATACTGGTGAGAAACTAGGCTTGTTAGGAATTCCTACAGCTGTATTTGAAACCTGTTAAGTGTTTTTCCACCTATGTTGCAGCAGCCAGAAAAAACACCCACAAAACCAAACAACCTATTCCTAATCAACTCAGAAGCCAAAACGTTACACACTCTTTTTGGCTACAGTATGCATCATCCTTTGCATTGCTTAGATTTTCAATGATAAGGAATTACATGTACATGTAACCCTAATTTTTTGCAGTACATAGACATCATTTGAGAATGTCTAAAGTGGAATAGCGTAAGTAATAAAAATAATATAAAATAATCGCATTTTACAGAAAATCCAAACAAACAACAGCTTCTGACATAAGCTTTTCTGAACTCACCTTTCTTTTATCCATAAAATTACCTTGTAGAATTAGGTTTAGACCTTGTATTACTGACCTATTTTGCCTTAATGTGGACCATACACAATTTAAGATTACATATCATTCCAGTATGTGGGTATGTTAGTCTCATTAACTATGACCTATTTTTCAGAGCCAATGATTCTCCTTCTGCCTAAAATCATGATTCTGCCATCTCTGTGATTATAAGCTATGAACAGACAGAAAATGATGCCGAGTGTTAGGGCCATTTATTTGGAGGAATTCGTTTCCATGTGTAGGGCTAAGAAAAGAAAAAGGAACACATCATAATATGCAAGATGGACAAGGCAGATTCATGAATGATTAAAATCAATGTGCTGTAAAACTCACCTTCACTATCTCTCTGCTGATGCATTAAATTAAAATCAATAAATAGGAGAAATGAAGTGACATTGCTCTGACAAAAAAAACTGCAAAACAGAATTACATGAAACGGCAGAATATCACAATGCAGTGTAACACAGTAAAGAAATAAAGAACGTACTCTCTTGAAAGAAACAAGCAGCTCAAACTGAAAAAGAAGGAATTTGGACTCTTAAAATTGCCTCTAAAGCAAAATGCTGTACCTAAGTAAAGTAAAAGATTGTTGCAATTTATTTCTACCCTTACTAACACATCTTATCCCTTTGTTTACATTTTTTAGCATTTGCAGCAGCTCATTGTGCTTCAGCATTCACACTTAATCTGTGCTGTGTTCCATGGGGCTGCAAATATTAGATTATACTGGAACATAAGACTATCTTATAATTGCAAATGAGGACACATCATGACACAGCAGCTTACCTCCACAACTGGCCCCATCAGCTTGCACACCGGATTGAATTGAAGAAGGGGCTGGAGGATCCCTGAAAGCCTGCAGCTGAGGAGTTTCTTCCTGGGTTGGCAAAAAGGCAGAGCACAAGTCAGTTTCAAGGGCTTGTAGCTTTAACACAGAATTCTGCAGACAAAAGCAGAACATTGGGCTAGATAGAAAACAACAGAAATACAGCGACAGGTCTTCAGTTCACTGAGTCCATTAGCAGTATCTGCAGAAAGGGCGATCCACTAACAGCTCTTAAAGGGATGTGTAAGAGATCAAATTTGCATTATTCGATGTGTATCTTCATGTCCTCTGCTTATCTAAATCCTAACTTATATGGATAATTTAACACACGTGGGGGGAATGGTGATTTCGTCAGCAAAAGACAATTTGTTCTAGGAAGCCAATCTGAGACGGTGTCTGTTTTCTTGGTCTTGGAGCAATATGCTGCTATGCAAGCATTTCATTCATTGTGCTGACATCAGGATCTGATGACATTATGCCCCTCCCAGTTTACCATTCATAAAAAAAACCCTAAAAACAAAACCTCTCTACAGCATATTGTGAAGCATCCCGCAGTGAACAAAGAGTTACAGACAGCTACACAGTCTTCCTCAGGGTTCTTGGAAGAGGTTGCATTTTATTTGTTCTTGTACAGACATTTTTTGTATGGAGGTTGTCGCTGGTTCTATCGGGCTATCATATCATTTTCCATCAGCTGCAAAGGCAAAATTAACAGATCTTTGTCGCTCACTGCAGACAACTCAATGAGGACAAGGCTGCTTATCTATACCAGTACCTTCAGCTACTGTTCCACGCTTGGTCCATTTTTCATTTTAAATCTTCAATGCTGAGTGTAATATTCAGATGTACAATCTGACACAAGCATCTTGCTGTGATGCAAATGCTCTGAAAGCCTAATCACCACCTGACTGGATTAAATGAGTCACTCCTGACACTCTGTCTGTTCAATTACTCTCCCTCAAGGGGAATACAGATAGCAATGGAAGATGCATGAAAATACAGAGGGCTGTCTAAAAGCTCACATAGTTGAAACACATAAAACCAAGACAAGTGAAACAATAAAGCACTTGCTGACAAAATCAGCATTGCCCAAAAATATTTGTCCTCATGCTTATGTACCCTTAATTTTATATCCCTAATTACATCTGCTAGGGTTATCAAGATGTAGATTCTTTCTGAACAGGGATGACCCAAACATCTATGCAAATTATAGCTTCCCCTGTGTACCATAATCAGTGACGCATCATGCAAATTAATAAGTCTATGCAATTTTTACTCTCTTGTGACATAGCCACTTTATAAACCCCATGTCAGTAGAGTTTTCTGTTAAAGGTACATTTGGGCTGTGCGCAATAAAATAGAAATTTGACAGAAGATTCCCAGCTCTGATCTGCTCCCTCTGTGGCGTTCAGGCAGTGCAAGGGAGTGGAAATTGGCTCCTTGTTGGGTATACCCAGGGAGGGGGAATCTCCACCAGGCATAGACTGGCATAATCTGGGTCCAGGCCACTCTTCCGCAGCCTCCAACTCAGTCTGTGTGTAAGCGGGGGATTTGTCCCGCCATAGTAGGGAAATTTCTCTATGTACGCAGTATCCTGGCTGAACCAAGTGACGAAAGGATCCAAGTCCCCACCTGAAAGCACTTTCATAGAGTCATAGATATTAAGGTCAGAAGGGACCATTATGATCTAACCTGACCTCCTGCATAATGCAGGCCACCGAATCTCACCCACCCACTCCTGCAATAAACCTCTCACCTACGTCTGAGCTACTGAAGTCCTCAAATCATGGTTTAAAGACTTCAAGGTGCAGAGAGTCCTCCAGCAAGCAATCCATGCCCCATGCTGCAGAGGAAGGCGAAAAACCCCCAGGGCCTCTGCCAATCTGTCCTGGAGGAAAATTCCTTCCCGACCCCAAAAATGGCGATCAGCTGAACGCTGAGCATGTGGGCAAGATTCACCAGCCAGATACCCAGGAAAGAATTCTCTCTAGTAACTCCGATCCCACCCCATCTAACATCCCATCACAGGCCATTGGGCCTATTTACCATGAACAGTTACAGATCAATTAATTGCCAAAATCATGTTATCCCATCATACCATCTCCTCCATAAACTTATCGAGTCTAACCTTAAAGCCAGATGGGTCTTTTGCCCCCACTGCTTCCCTTGGAAGGCTATTCCAAAACTTCACTCCTCTGATGGTTAGAAACCTTCATCTAATTTCAAGTCTAAACTTCCCAATGACCACTTTATATCCATTTGTTCTTGTGTCCACATTGGTACTGAGCTTAAATAATTCCTCTCCCTCTCCGGTATTTATCCCTCTGATAAATTTATAGAGAGCAATCATATCTCCCCTCAACCTTCTTTTAGTTAGGCTAAACAAGCCAAGGTCCTTGAGTCTCCTTTCATAAGACAGGTTTTCCATTCCTCAGATCATCCTAGTAGCCCTTCTCTATAACCTGTTCCAGTTTCAATTCATCCTTCTTAAACATGGGAGACCAGAACTGCATACAGTATTCCAGGTGAGGTCTCACCAGTGCTTTATATAACGGTACTAACACCTCCTTATCTCTACTGGAAATACCTCGCCTGATGCATCCCAAGACCGCATTAGCTTTTTTCATGGCCATATCACATTGGCGGCTCATAGTCATCCTGTGGTCAACCAATACTCCAAGGTCCTTCTCCTCATCAGTTACTTCTAATTGATGTGTCCCCAGCTTAGAATTAGAATTCTTGTAATTAATCCCTAAATGCATAACCTTACACTTCTCACTATTAAATTTCATCCTATTACTATTACTCCAGTTTACAAGGTCATCTAGATCCTCCTGTATGATATCCCGGTCCTTGTCTAAATTGGCAATACGTCTCAGCTTTGTATCATCCGCAATCTTTATTAGCACACACCCACTTTTTGTGCCGAGGTCAGTAATAAAAAGATTAAATAAGATTGGTCCCAAAACTGATCCCTGAGGAACTCTACTGGTAACCTCCCTCCAGTCTGACAGTTCATCTTTCAGTATGACCTGCTATAGTCTCCCTTTTAACCAATTCCTTATCCACCTTTCAATTTTCATACTGATCCCCATCTTTTCCAATTTAACCAATAATTCCCCATGTGGCACCATATCAAACGCCTTACTGAAATCTAGGTAAATTAGATCCACTGCATTTCCTTTGTCTAAAACATCTGTTACTTTCTCAAAGAAGGAGATCGGGTTGGTTTGGCTCAATTTACCTTTTGTAAAACCATGTTGTATTTTGTCCCATTTACCATTGACCTCAATGTCCTTAACTACTTTCTCCTTCCAAATTTTTTCCAAGACCTTGCATACTACAGATGTCAAACTAACAGGCCCGTATTACCCGGATCACTTTTTTTAACCTTTCTTAAAAATAGGAACTATGTTAGCAATTCTCCAGTCATACGGTACAACCCCTGAGTTTACAGATTCATTAAAAATTCTTGCTAATGGGCTTGCAATTTCATGTGCCAATTGCTTTAATATTATTGGATGAAAATTATCTGGGCCCCCCGATTTAGTTCCATTAAGCTGTTCGAGTTTCGCTTCTACCTAAGATATGGTAATATTTACCTCCATATCCTCATTCCCATTTGTCATGCTACCATTATCCCTAAGATCCTCATTTGTCTCATTAGAGACTGAGGCAAAGTATTTGTTTAGATATTGGGCTATGCCTAGATTATCCTTAACCTCCACTCCATCCTCATTGTTTAGCAGTCCCACTTCTTCTTTATTTGTTTTCTTCCTATTTATATGGCTATAGAACCTTTTACTATTGGTTTTAATTCCCTTTGCAAGGTCCAACTCTACTTGACTTTTAGCCTTTCTCACTTTATCCCTACATGTTCTGACCTCAATAAGGTAGCTTTCCTTGTTGATCCGTCCCATCTTCCATTCCCTGTATGCTTTCTGCTTTTTCTTAATCATCTCTCTGAGATGCTTGCTCATTCAGCTTGGTCTACAACTCCTGCCTATGAATTTTTTCCCTTTTCTTGGGATGAAGGCTTCCGACAGCTTCTGCAGCTTTGACTTGAAGTAATCCCAGGCCTCCTCTGCCTTTAGATCCATAAGTTCTTCAGTCCAATCCACTCCCCTAACTAATTTGCTTAATTTTTGAAAGTCAGCCCTTTTGAAATCAAAAACCCCAGTCGCAGATTTATTTTTGTTTATCCTTCCGTTCAGTTTGAACTGAATTAGCTCATGATTACTTGAACCAAGGTTGTCCCCTACAACCATTTCTTCTATGAGGTCCTCACTACTCACCAAAACCAAATCTAAAATGGCATCCCCTCTTGTCGGTTCAGCAACTGTTTGATGAAGGAATCCATCAGCTATCATATCTAGGAAAATCTGAACCCTATTATTATTATTACTAGGACTTGTCCTCCAGTCTATATCTGGGAAGTTAAAATCTCCCATGATCACGCAGTTTCCATTAGTATTTACTTCATTAAAAACATTAAAGAGGGCTCTATCCATATCCAAATTAGATCCTGGAAGTCTGTAGCACACCCCAAGCACTATCCCAGGGGAGGATCTAGTAGTTTTCTTCCCCAATGTGATTTTTGCCCAGACGGACTCTGTCTTATCCATTCCATCGCTTCTTATTTCTTTACAGTCTACCTCATCACTGATATACAAGGCTACTCCACCACCTTTGCCTTTATTTCTGTCTTTCCTAAACAGCACATACCCTTCAATACGTGTAGTCCAGTCATGACGACTATTCCACCATGTTTCCGTTATCCCTATAATATCTGGTTTCACTTCCTGCACCAATAGCTCTAGTTCCTCCATTTTGTTACCGAGGCTCCTCGCATTGGTGTACAAACATCTTAATTTTTGTTGTTTGGCCTCGCTCACATTCTTCACCCGATTAGGCATGGACATTCTACAGCCAGTATGACCTATTAGACTGGTATCCACACTGCCCTTCCTCCTTATGTCCATTCTCCTAAGCATGGCTGTATCCTTTCTTACTTAGTTTTCTTCCCTCTCAATGCTAAAATCTGGCGTGGAGATTACCTGGACAGCTCCCCCAAATTCCTAGCATAAAGCTCTCTTTATCAGTTGTGCCAGCCTCCATCCTAGAAGTTTATTTCCTTCCCTACTCAGATCCCAAGAGAACTGTCCTCTGTCCATGAATGCCTCCAAGTGGCCATACATCCCAAAGCCCTCCTTATAGCACCACTGCCTGAGCCATCTGTTGATAGTTATAATCTTGTCACATCTTTGTTGCCCTTCTCTAGGAACAGGCAGAATCCCACTGAAGATCACCTGAGCCTCCATTTCCTTAAGCGTCTTCCCCAGCCTGGCATCGTCTCCCTTGATACGTTCCAGCGAGAATCTACCGGTATCATTTGTTCCCACATGAAGGATGATCAGTGGATTCTTTCCCGCTCCCTTTAGGATCCTCTTCAACCTTAGTTCCACATCCTGTACCTTAGCACCTGGAAGACAGCACACCCTTCTATTCTCTGGATCAGCTCTGGTTACAGGCCTGTCCATTCTCCTCAGTAAGAGTCCCCGATCACGTAGACCAGCCTTTTCCTGGTGACGGTGCAATTCTCCGGTCTATCCACTGTTCCCTCTGGCTGCAAGTTCTTTCCATTCCTATTCTCCCTGGCGCCTGCCCATCTTTACTTTCCCTCGTGGTGCCAAGTGAATAGGACTCACATCACACAGGAAGGACTGAGCTCAGGGGTTCCTGGATATTTATCTCAGTACTCAATGGGCACCTCTGGGATGGGATGAGGGTGCCCCTATTCTAGGATACTCCTAACTCACTGGTAACCCTTTAATCACTGCAATTCACTTAAACACACACAAAATCCATTTACACCAAAACCATTTCTTGGGGATTAAACAACACTGCACAGCATAAACATTGTGAGAAACTGGCTTTGGTAAGGTTCAATGCAGTAGTCTCTGAAGTGCAGTAAATTTCACAGTTACAACAAATGTACAAGTCCAGTATCTTCTTCCTGGACTTGGATGTGTTGCTAGGTATGCATGTCAATGAGGACTAACACATTTTCATTCTTCTCTTGCAGGGTGTAGTACATTGCTAAGACTACCATTGGGGCTGTAACATTGATGCAAATTAAAGGAGCGCTGGTACGAAGAAATATGTCATTGGCTAGGGCATATTGCTTGCTTAACCCAGGACCGCACATCACTAACCATTGTGGGCCAGTAATGACTTATCTCCAGGGTACCCTATCTCTGAAATGCCTTCCGTGGTCATGGTTAGCCTCATCAACTTGCTTGCATAATGATACCAGCACTACCAGTTGCCTCACTTCTCCTTCTCTTGGGTCATATAAAACCCAGGACAACACTCCACGGTGAAATTTAAGCTGTTCCCATGGCTGACTTAATTTCCTGGATTGTGGGTCCTTGATTCCAAATGTCCAGTTACATCTAGTTCTAACTTCTGCTAGGACTAATCTGATGTTACCCTGCTGCTGCAGAACCTGAATTTCTTCCCAGGAGTACACTGAAATCATTAGGTCATTCCTGAAAGACAAAGGATTTCTCCCCGATGCATTCTGGGAAGTTTTCCTCACACATTAATAACCCTCAGGTTCTGGCTCCTCCAGCCACAGGCATACCTGCACGACATCTTCAGGGATTACTAGGAAATCCTTTTCTAAGTCCTCACTCACCTCTGGGTCTTCCATTAGGGACAGTCAATACAATGAGTCAGAATGGGTGTTTTGTCTTCCCAGCTTGTAATGCACTTCAAAAATGCTCAACATCATCCAGGTTGGTGGTTGGCAGGTATTGGAAAGGATTGTGATCTGAAACCAACGTGAACATTGAGTATATCAAACTTTTCTGTGACAGCCCATTTAACAGCAAGAAACTCCAGCTTAAAGGCACTGTAGTTCTTGTCATTTTTCTCTGAATGCCTTAACCTACAGCTTGAATACACAACCACATGTTCAGCCCCACCTCCCCCTTTGTTTTTGACTCAGTATCGCATCTAGGCCATGGAGGCTCTTATCTCTGGTCACTATGAAAGGCAGACTGAAGTCAGGATATGAGAGTACAGCTGGTGTCATTAACTGTAGTCTTAGCTCATTGAAGGCTTCTTGACAAGGCAACATCCCACACAAAGTGTAGTGCATGGTCATTCCCCTTCTTTCAGCCCATTTGGCAGACTAGCTGATGTAAAGGTGCAGCAATGTGTGGAAATCTGGGGATGAACCATCTGTAGTAGAGACAGGCCAGTTTTTCAATGTATTGGTCTTCTCTTTGTCTACCTGGATGCCATCTGTCAACATCATATGGCCCAAGAATTTGACTTCCACTTGTAAGAGGCAACACTTGCTAGGTTTCAGTTTCAAGTCATGCTCCTTCAAACATGTGAAGATCAAATCCAGCTTCTGTATATGACTTTTGAAGCCTCTGGAGAACACAGTAATATCATCTAGATATATCAACAAGGTGTCCAGAATGTAGTCTGCCAACACTCCCTCTGTTAGCCTCTGGAATGTAGTGGGCACAGTGCACAAGCCAAATGGTAATCATGTCCATTCAAACAGCCTGAAAGGAGTCGGTACTGCAGTCTTTTCCCTATCTTGTGCTTCCACTGCTACTTGGAAACAGCCCGAAGTCAGAGCAAGGGTTAAGAATACTCTTGCATTTTCCAATACATCTAATGATTTCTCCGCACGGAGCAGTGGGCAGATGTCCTAACATGTGATTTCATTCAGTTTCTTGAAATCACAACCAAACCACTCTGCCATCCTTTTTGATCATGATTACTGCAGGCAATGCCCAGGGACTGTGGCTTTCCTTAAGAACACCTTGGAATACCAGATTGGGGACATGCTTTTTAACCTCTTGAAACACTTGTGGAAAAATTCTCTCAGGTTTCTGCTGTATTGGGTTAGTGACCACCGTGTGTATACAACCCATAACCAGGGTGGTATAACCAAAGTCTTGATCATCCTTAGAAAAGACTTCTATTGCTTCTCTACTGACACCCTTAATTCACTCATCTGTGCTGGAGTCAGCCCTTGGAGCTCCTAAATTGGAACGGGCAGTTTCCTACCACGTCCTTCTCTAGCAGAGGCAACTTGTTCTCCTTTCTTGTCACCAGCAGCTTATCTCAATTCTCTGCAAAGGTCACCTCCACCTAAGAGATCACTTCCTCAGACCGACGTACCCCTGCAACTCTGGTTTGAAGATACAACTCCACAGCCTATACATTTGAGTTTAGAAGTCTCACTGGTATTCTTCCTTTGATGGCATTAGCCAGTACATTGGCTATCCAATAGGTAGGCTTGCCCCAGACATAGGATCTACAAGCACTTGATATCCATTGATATTTCCTGATACCCAGCAGTGTCCATCAATGATCTTCTCATTCTAGGGAGGAATGACCACTTCTGTCTTCCGGCCACTTTAAAATATCAGATCTGCCCAGCAGGATCCAGAGAATCACACTCTCTCTCCACTCAAGCCAGTACTCTATTCAGTGCAGCATTTTTCTTAGAGTGCTCATGACAGTTCATCCCCCCTGGTTCTCTCTCTTCAATAATGATGTTCATCACTAGAATCTCTGGGACTCCATCTCTGGGACTTCCTCCAGAGACTGTGGCTTTCAGGATGAAGATGCATTTTTTTGCGGTGTCTCACCCATGTACTCTATGTCTGCTTTGAGGCGTACCAGCACTGGGATTGCCAGTCCATTAGCTGACATTAGACATATGTGTTGTGTATAATTGGCTCCTTATCCTTCAAATATTTTCAAAAATGTGACTCATTCATTGGCGGTGACTTCTGAGCCAGTGTCTAATGAACAGCTGGTCTTCACCCCTGCTATAAGTACTTCAAATATTAAGCATCCAGTAACAGTGCTTGCAAGAGCAAGACATTAATTCAGAATTAATTACTTAAATTTCATCACTATTCATTCAAAAATTATATATTTTATATGATTTCTGTGGTCTGAAATAGTAGATACAGCTCTTCCTGTGCCACTTCCATGAAGTGTTAGGGCTACATGATCTGCATAGATGCAGCCCACTTATTATTTACATTATCCTATCACCCAAGAGCCCCAGTTGTGATCAGAACCCCACTGTGCTAGGTGCTGTACACACAGAACTAAAAGACCATCCATGTCCTGAAGAGCTTATAATCTAAATAGACAGACACAGGGTGGGGGTAGGGGTAGAATACACAAGCAGAGTGAACAATGTGATGGTGGCAAACATCATGTTAGTTTCATATTTTTTTCCTTTAGGTGGGTATGCTTTGGAGGGGCTAAACTAATTGGAAAGAAAAGGAAGGGGGACACTGAAAGAAAGAGGGGGTGAGGGCACAGGACAAGGGAAAAGAGGGTAAGACAGGCAGGTGTGGGGTGATGCAGAGGTTGAAAAGACTGTGAGGAAGGCTGTGTTAGAGAAAACAGCCAATCAGCACACGGTAGAGAAAGCCCAGTCAAAACCGTATAAAGTTCTTTAAACATCTGAAGTTCCTTGCTTTGGCTGTTTCTGCACCTACCAGCGGGCATCTCAGGCTGCTGCCTCTCTGCAGCTTTCTCCCAAGTCCATGTGACAGGTGGAAAGGGAGATAACACATGGGTCCTAGAGTTTCCAGAGTGAATGTATGTGGGGTCTCCCATGCACAGTTCTGGATTCAAGGGGTGTCAGGAGGACGAGCTGCCCAGCTGGGCTCCACTCTACCTACCCCTCCAGTACTGCAGTCCCTGCTTTGGCTGCTTCTGATCATACCTGCAGTTGTCTCAGTATCTCTCACCAAAGCCTCATCAGCCTACATGGCACCAGAGTGGAGAGCCTTTCTGCAGTGCATAGGAGATGCACCTTGTGTGATCATCCCCTGTGCAGCCCTGTGTGCATTTTAAGTGGTGGTGGAGAGAGTATTTTGCTAGCCCTCCACACCAGGGCTGCTGAATTTCACCCCCACTGAATAATGTTTGGAAACAACAAGGTGGCTAATTATATTAAAGAAAACCTTTTTTAAAACGATCTGCTACCAGTTGTCTTGGTAAGTGATTCTGCCTTAGGGCCCCCTCCAGCTGAAAACAGCCACAACCAATGGTGCGGATCATGAGTTTTAGTGGGCAATAGCCTTTCTTCAGTGGCCATGGTGGCTTAGTTAGGCATTCCACATGTGTCAATCAGCCAGTAAGAGTTTGGGAGAGGCTATGGGCCTGATTCTCCACTCCCTTGAACTTCATGCTCAGTTACACAGGTGCAAAGTGAATGGAAAATAATACCAATTCACAATGGTAGTGTTTTACCATTGGCACAGGTGTAAATGACTGCAAAAAGTGCAGGCTAATGGAGGGTCTGATCCTATCACTGAATTTCCTCTTGTGCTTCTCCCTGATGACAAAGGCATACAAGGGAGACCTACTTAGTGTCTCCAACTTGCCTAATACTGAGGGTGAAGGCAGAGGTAAATATGGTTGGCCAGGGGAATGTAAACAACTTATTTCCATAACAAGGGGAAATTATACTCCTTAATTTAGAATCGTCCTATTAATTTTTTTTTAAATTACCCATAGCACTTACGGTAATCTCCAATATAAAAGCACTCACACAGACTACAATGCCTAACATTGTATTTTAGAAACGCTTATGCTGTAATTTACCAGCTGGTTTGTATTCAGCTGCTATAAATTATATTTTTCACCATCTGTGGAAGGTGGGTGGATGGTGGATTTTCACTGACTGGGGAAAGACTAAAAATAATTAACAACAAATACACTTATATAATTTCCTGAATATGCCCTGGATAACGACTTGTTACAGGGATATCAGCATATATAATTCTGGTTAGTGTAATGTTAACAGAGTGCTGCAGAGACTGAAATATCCCATCAGCCTAACTATCTGCCCTTACCACCAACAAACTGGGCAGCCTGCTCAAGCTAGTGTGCTAAAAATAGCAGCAATAAATTTGCAGCAGAGGTGGCACTAGTTAGCTGTCTGTGTACAATCATGCCTGACCATCTGGGTCTGAGCCCAGGTGGCTAGCCCTTGCCACTGCCCATACCACAATGCCCACACTGCTATTTTAACGCGCTAGCTTGAGTGGAGCTTGGAAGAGGTATACTAGGCCAGCCCCTGATATTCTGCTCACACTTCTACAGGTCACTATCCTAGAGATATGGGTGTACCATCAATGCAGCATTCCGATATGGAGTCCTCCTCCTGAGCCCAGCTTCCAAGCCCTCACTCCTTTTCTTTTCTCTCCCAGTGTGAAAGGTGGCCATTGCTAGGCATAGCCAATAAGTACCCATGGGTGGACCTCATGTGCCAAAAAGAACATTTTATTTCTACCTATAAATGTACAGCCTCCACCAAAATGGACCTCCCCCGCCAGTTGTCTGACCATTAAAAAGTGGACTAGCTTTAGAGTTGTAGAACACATTCAGAAAGCTACAGAAATCATTGAGGATTCAGAAATAGAAGCTGAGATATCAACATTTGCATTGATTAGAGACCTACATGAGATCATGGACAAGGAGACATAGCTTGTTAGTTAAAATTCTCTCTTTCACTAACCCTTAGGAAAATGGCCAGTTCCTAGAGGACTGACTGACTATTTGCCAGGTTTTTGTCCAGGCTACTAAGGGAAGGAGGTTGGTCAGAGAAGCAAACAAAAAATTAGATGCAGTTTTATACAGCTACAAAGAAAAGTTAAGTCACAAAGCGTGCTCACCAACCCTAACAGTATTTTGGTAAGATTATAAACTGAGAGTCACCTCCACTTAAGACAATTAAGCAACATTGATTTACACCAGCTGAGGCTAATACTTAGGACCTGATTCTGACCTCATATGGTTCTATGCTAGTGCAACACCACAGACTTCAGTGCAACTATTCCTGATTTACTTCAGTGTCAATGAAATAAGAATCTGGCTCCATACAGTGTGACATGAATGTCTAACACAAGCTCCTTGAAAGAACACATCGTAACATTTAAAGTTATGCCTTTTTAAACTTTCTTAAAGTCAGAAGAAGAATATTTATGAGAAAATCTGCATGAATATAGATCTTTACTTCAAACATATTTTGGAAAGCTCACTGTAGGGTCACCTTAATAAGAGTTTGTGCTTTACAAGTTTGAGAAAGGAGTTAATATCCTCTGGAAGGCAGTTTATTCAAACTTTAGCATCCTTTCAAAGCAATTAACAATTCAAAAGAATGGAGTGAGTGCCATTTAATTCCATTGCAGTGTCACAAGAAAAAAGTAAAAGCTTCATTAACCCAGATCAAAGAAAAATGTCTTGACTGCTTGTATTAAACTGAAAATAGATTATTACAGTTCATAACTTTAAAAAATGAGGAAATTTTCAGAATGCATTAAGGTGACAGAAAATAGAAATGATATATGATGGCATTCCTAGGTAGTAATTTCCTTTCTATGTGGAACCTACGGACAATGATAAAAAAAAAAGCTGTGAAAAAAGCTAATGTCGTCTTGGGATGCATCAGGAGAGGTATTTCCAGTAGGGATAAGGAGGTTTTAGTACCGTTATATAAGGCACTGGTGAGACCTCACCTGGAATACTGTGTGCAGTTCTGGTCTCCCATGTTTAAGAAGGATGAATTCAAACTGGAACAGGTACAGAGAAGGGCTACTAGGATGATCCGAGGAATGGAAAACTTGTCTTATGAAAGGAGACTCAGGGAGCTTGGCTTGTTTAGCCTAACTAAAAGAAGGTTGAGGGGAGATATGATTGCTCTCTATAAATATATCAGAGGGATAAATACCAGAGAGGGAGAGGAATTATTTAAACTCAATACCAATGTGGACACAAGAACAAATGGATATAAACTGGCCACTAGGAAATTTAGATTAGAAATTAGACGAAGGTTTCTAACCATCAGAGGAGTGAAGTTTTGGAATAGCCTTCCGAGGGAAGTAGTGGGGGCAAAAGATCTATCTTGCTTTAAGATTAAACTCGATAAGTTTATGGAGGAGATGGTATGATGGGATAACATGGTTTTGGTAATTAAATATTCATGGTAAATAGGCCCAATGGCCTGTGATGGGTTTTTAGATGGGGTAAGATCCAAGTTACCTGGGAAAGAATTTTCTGTAGTATCTGGCTGATGAATCTTGTCCATATGCTCAGGGTTTAGCTGATCGCCATATTTGGGGTCGGGAAGGAATTTTCCTCCAGGGCAGATTGGAAGGCCCTGGAGGTTTTTCGCCTTCCTCTGTAGCATGGGGCACGGGTCACTTGCTGGAGGATTCTCTGCTCCTTGAGGTCTTCAAACTACAATTTGAGGACTTCAATAGCACAGATATAGGTGTGAGGTCTTTTTTAGGAGTGGTGGGTGAAATTCTGTGGCCTGCATTGTGCAGGAGGTCAGACTAGATGATCATAATGGTCCCTTCTGACCTAAATATCTATGAATCTATGAATCTATGAAAAACACAATGAGATCTGCACTCTGATTATATTATGGTATGGAGGAACTGTGAGGTTGCAGAAGGACTTCGGTGACACAAAAGTGACTTTATCCTAGTATGACATGTCTATTTACATCTTAGTTTCCCTTCTTCCCCCATTTCTAAAAATGTGCCCAAAGCCTCTAGCTCCATGTACAAACTATTACAGCTCTTCTATATATTCTTTAGTTAAAATACCAATCAAAAATTAAATCACCCTTGACTTTCCCCACTCCAAAAAAACCCTACCACCACCAAAGACTCTTTTAATGTTTCCCTCAAACTGCCACTTCAAGAAAAGTCGGGGAAAATACTATGACCTAGTTCAACAAACTCAGGTTCAGTTCTTCCCTATACCTTTATTGAAGAGCAAATTAAGAGTCCCCCATTGAAAACATCCTTCCCCAAACATCCGGTTGAACAGATGTACGAACTGTCCACTTGAGCATCCCAGATGATCCAAACCACTGGGTTGGACAATGGAAGACAGGCTGCATCTGAGACACAGATCCCAAACCATGAACAGTTTGATGGATCAGTATTAATCCCTTAAACTACACACAGCCTCAAGCACTGCTGTGAAGGAGGCTAAGACAGCCTGCTTCTCCTCTGCCTCAGAGATCACTAAGCCACGCCCCCCTGAGAACTTTCTGGACCATAAATGTTTTTATATGCTACAGAAATTCTCACTGTAAGGAATTATCGTATTTCACAGAGAAGATCACTTGCATCTAGAATGGACTCTCGGGATACTAAGAACAAGCACAGAACTGAAAAAACACCACCATCACAACACAACTTGGCCCATTTGCACACGTAGCAGTCATGGAAGCATAGAGAAATCACATATGTTTCTGGACCCCTGCCCCCTGTACCTAGGAAAATAAAGTAGAGAGATATTGGTTTTTGAAGAGCAAGATCTATCAATCGCCCTAATATCCACCATTATTATTAAATTAGTCTTAAACCCTGTGAACCTCATTGTTACTGGATACCCAGAAAGCTCCAGTGCCACAAAGCAGCCAGTCAGGCAAATTTAAAGTCGTGGGAAAAGACACCTGGAAAAGAAGGGAAGAGAGGTAGCAAAAGCTGGGACAGAGCATGAACCCTTCATCTGGTCTGTCCTTTCTCAGTTTAGAAGGCAAATGGGGAGACTGGAAAATAACCAGAACCTCCAGTTGGTATTCTCTGGACAGGGGCGTTTCAGGCCTCCCTGTCACATACCAATTACCCCCATAGGCCCCAAATGGCCATGCTCTGCCCTTCCCCAAGTATACAGCCTGTGCGAGAGGTAGGGGATTCTCTTGTATCTGGATTATTTTTAAATAGCACATTTGTGTTTAATTATTGATGGACTTTTCAGATTTGTAAAATTGTCTGGGGCAAAAAGCATGATAAACCACTCTTTCAACCTTGAAAATCCTTTCATAGAATCATAGAATACCAGGGTTGGAATGGACCTCAGGAGGTGATCTAGTCCAACCCCCTGCTCAGAGCAGGACCAATCCTCAATTTTTGCCCTGATCCCAAATGGCCCCCTCAAGGATTGAACTCACAACCCTGGGTTTAGCAGGCCAATGCTCAAACCACTGAACTATCCCTCACACTGGGAGTCGGGACCCCTCAGGGGGTCTCAAGGTTATTACATGGGGGGGTCACGAGCTGTCAGCCTCCACATCAAACCCCGCTTTGCCTCCTGCATTTATAATGGTGTTAAATATATGTAAAAGTGTTTTTAATTGATAAGGGGGGGGGTCACACTCAGAGGCTTGCTATGTGAAAGGGGTCACCAGTACAAAAGTTTGAGAACCACTGCTTTAAAGTAATTAATATAGAAAAGAACTGGATTAGTATCAACTTGTTTGATTTCTGTATTGCAAGAAAATAAAAAGTGGCATTAGAACAATATAAAAATCCCGCCCCTCTTATTAATCTGAAATCACAGTTCCAGCTAAAAATAAATTAGAATGTTTTCAATACATATTCTCGGCAAAGAACAATAGAGAGCTGCAGTATCTGTTTTGGCAGTTTGTGCGTCTTGAGGCTTATGACATTTTAAGTGCAGAATTTCCTTTATGTGGAACAAACCAGGAGTAATAAGACACACACAGATCTGCACTGTGCTTGTATCATGCCATGGGTGAGCTGTGAGGAGGCAGAATGCCCTCAATGACCCAAGGAGTGAATTTATCTTGGTATGGCACATGCCCACTTGGGTTTGCATTAGTCCTGAAACAGTCCTGAAATATAGAAATTCTGATTATGTTCCCGTGGACTATCCCTCTACCATTACAAGTAAACATGATCCATATTAACAGTATATTTTAATTGCTTTTATTTATTGTCTTTACTGCATGTTTATCATAACATTTGAAGTACGTTCTGCATGAATTTTAAATTCTGATATTTTAATTGTGGAAGTTTCACTGGTTTCTGCAGCTGAGCTGTCAGAAGAACTAACAATTTATTGAAGTAAATTTCTCACGCACTTTACATCCTGGCACCAGACTACCACAGGACATTTCCACATGCCTCTCTTCCAATGGTTGGACATTGATGGTGTCTTCTTATTTATATTATAAATTTTAATATTGATCTGAGCTATGGTGACATCAGCACACAGAAAAGGACTCCGACTAATGAACTGATTACACCTGAATTTCTTTAAAAGGACAGATGGTGGTTTTCTATTAATATACGTCAAGGCCCTATTAATAGGAATGGATGTTCTCTGGCTCATTGTGGTAACAATCTTCTTCCATGGCCTGAAAGTGACCCCCTCCCCTCATCTTCCTTCCCCTTTTATGTCTCTGCTGCCTTATCCTACACCTTATAAAATAAAGTCTCTTGTTCAGAACTTTTCAGAGTGTAACAGGCCTTTACACTAGTATGAGATTGCCTTTATTTGTGAAGTGGCTTTGTAAGGTTACCCATTACCTAGGCCAATTGCACAGCCTGTATTTTGGCTTCCAATATGTTGACTCAATTGTTTGAGTTTGACATAAGGCTGCCCATTGTTTGATACACAGTAGGAGCTTGAAAGTAGCAGCCGTGTTAGTCTGTATCCGCAAAAACGAAAGGAGTGCTTGTGGCACCGTAGAGACTAACAAATTTATCTGAGCATAAGCGTTCACGAGCTGCTCAAATTAATTTGTTAGTCTCTAAGGTGCCACAAGTACTCCTTTTCTTTTTAGTATGAGCTTGCTGTCACACAAAGAGCTTCTCTGTGTCATATTCTTTGACATCCACGTTAAAACTAACTATTATTTCAACAGTCAGAAATATGTGCAATTCCTTTTGTTTTCGTTTCTTCCTTTTCTCTCTCCCACAATCTGCTCCTCTGATCACTGAATAAATGCACCTCATGCATCAATCTTTTTTCATCTTGCCTAGTGGCGTTTCCTGACTACTTTGTCCCCTCCCACTCCTTAATATAGCCTTAATTTTTAAACAAAATGGAAGTGCTGTTCTAATGCATTTCAGTTGTGATGTGAGGACCAAACAAAATTATAGCAACTTAAGATCTCTCTCAGTATTGCTAACACCAATCACTTAGAAATCATGATTCAGACACTAGAAATCATAAGATTGGCTTAAAATCATGAGACTTTGAAAAAATTGGGGTTATTTTTATTTGCCTTCTGGTTTTTGAGCTCTTAGGGTTCGCCCTTGGGTGATATTTTCAAATATTTCTCTGCCAACATGAAAGCTAGAAACTTACTTTTTTTTTTTAAATGAAAGCCAAAATTCTTATGTAATCACATGCTTCCAGGAGCAAGGGTTCTATGTTAAATGTCAAATACAGTGTGAGTTTAGCAACACTGCATTTATGCAGTTAAAGTTTTGGTTAAACTTACCTCATTTAAATTCTGCAGTTGTTCAGTAGGTTCCTTTGGTGAAAGAAATGCGCACTGATCTATTCTACAACAGAAAAAATAGAAAAATTCCATTGAACACCCCATTTTCCTCTACTGCAAATATTTAGACTTTGAATATCTGAATTTACATTACAGCAGTTATGTAGTTGTTTCTGTGATAAGATTATACAATATTGTATTGAAAAGAAATAAAATTTCCCATTAAATTTACCTCAGGATTCTGTATAACTCATTTAAATACACAATGAAGGGAAATACTGTTCAAAGTAATAGTGATTTTATTTGGAATCATTTGTGATGCATTTATACCACAAATGCAGTCCTGAAAACTATCACAGTTACTAATTCAGAGGAAAAAACAAAAACCAAAAAACACTAAAAATCTGGGATCATTCCTTCAATGAATGGGTGCACAAAAGGGACCCTGTCTGGTGACCAAACCATGAGCAACAGGCAGCAAACCACTCATGGATATGCCTAACTTTAAATATGGTTAGCCCTCTTTATTTCAATGGGACTACTCATATGCTTAATTTACATGCTTAAAGTTAGGCCGAGGTTTAAGTATTTTGCTAGATCAGAGCCATAAAAGATAAATCTTTCCAGAATAACTTGATTATTATTAGGGCTAGCAAGCGATTTAAAAAATAAAGTGTGATTAATTGCACTGTTAATAATAGAATACCATTTATTTAAATATTTTTGATGTTTTCTACATTTTTAAATATATTGATTTCAATTACAACACAGAATACAAAGTATACAGTGTTCACTTTATGTTTATTTTTTATTACAAGTTCTTGCACTGTAAAAAAAACAAAAGAAATAGTATTTTTCAAATCACGTAATACAAGCACTGTAGTGCAATCTCTTTATCATGAAAGTTGAACTTAGAAATGTAGAATTATGTACAAAAATAAGTGCATTCAAAAACAAAACAATGTAAAGCTTAGAGCCTGCAAGTCCACTCAGTCCTACTTCTTGTTCAGCCAATTCCTCAGACAAACAAGTTTGTTTACATTTGCAGTAGATAATGCTGCCCACTTCTTGTTTACAATGTTACTTGAAAATGAGAACAGGCCTTCACATGGCACTGTTGTAGCCAGCATCACAAGATATTTATGTAGCAGATGTGCTAAAGATTTATATGTCCCTTCATGATTCAAATACCATTCCAGGGAACATGCGTCCATGCTGATGACGAGTTCTGCTCAATAACAATTCAAAGTATTTTCCTCATTGGAGTGTTGCTCTTTTAAGGCTTTTGAAAGCATGCTCATCCCTCTCAGATTTTGGAAGGCACTTCAGATTCTTAAACCTTGGGTCGAGTGCTGTAGCTATCTTTCAAAATCTCACATTGGTACCTTCTTTGCATTTTGTGAAATCCGCAGTGAAAGTGTTCTTAAAATGAACAACATGTGCTGGGTCATCATCTGAGACTGTTATAACAGGAAATATATGGCAGAATGCAGATAAAACAGAGCAGGGGACATACAGTTCTCCCCCAAGGAGTTCAATCACAAATTTAATTAACGCATTATTTTTTTAACTAGCATCATCAGCATGGAAGCATGTCCTCTGGAATGGTGGCCAAAGCATGAAGGGTCATACGAATGTTTAGCATATCTGGCGTGTAAATATCTTGTGACTGGCTACAAAAGTGCCATGGAAATGCCTATTCTCACTTTCTGGTGACACTGTAAATAAGAAGTGGGCAGCATTATCTACTGTAAATGTAAACAAATTTGTTTGTCTTAGCAATTGGCTGAAGAAGAAGTAGGACTGAGTGGACTTGTAGGCTCTTAAGTTTTACATTGTTTTGTTTTTGAGTGCAGTTATGTAACAAAAAAAATTAACATTTGTAAGCTGCACTTTCACAACAAAGTGATTGCACTACAGTACGTGTATTAGGTGAATTGAAAAATAATATTTTCATGGTGCAAATATTTGCAATCGAGAATTTGATTTCAATTACATCACAGAATACAATATGTACGAAAATGTAGAAAAACATCCAAAATATTTAAATTTCAATTGATATTCTATTGTTTAACAGTATGATTAAAACTGTGATTAACCATGATTAATTTTTTTGAGTTAATCGCGTGAGTTAACTGTGATTAATCAACAGCCCTAGTTATTATTATTTCTTTTCTAAAGAATGACAGAATCAGGCCCTGATCCTGCAAACATTTATGGATATGCTTAATTTTAGGCACTTCAGTAACCCCTGAAATTGACTCCACTCAGAGGGTATGTCTACACTGCAATTAAAAATCTGCAGCTGGCCCATGCCAGCTGACTTGGGCTCATGGGACTCAAGTTAAGGGGCTATTTAATTGCAGTGTAGATGTTCAGGCTTGGGCTGCAGCCTGGGACCTGGTGAGATGGGAGGGTCACAAAGCCCACAGTGCAGTCCAAACTGGAACATTTACACCGCAATTAAACAGCTCCATAGCCTGAGCCCTGCAAGCCTGAATCAGCTGGCACAGGCCAGCTGCAGGTGTCAAATTGCAGTGTAGACATACCCAGAGATCTTTATGATCCTTCAGCTATGGAAGTTCTCAGGGCTCGATCCTCTCCTTCATCCTGCCCAACTTCTATGGGAAGCTGGTAGGGGAGACTGCTGAATTGTAGTTCATCCTGTCCCACAACATACAGCTCTAAACCACCTTCACGTTAAGTGAAAACAGCATCATCTCCAAACAGTCTATAGGCCTTGCCAAGATCAATAACTGGGTGAAGGGCAGCTGTCAAGGAGTAAGTACCGAAGAGGAAGAATTATTTGGTGTGATACAGTATCTATGGCTATAACTAGGCATAATGGGATGAAACAAAGAACAGGAAAATGTAGGCTGAATATCAGGGAAAGTATCCTGATGGTGAGACATACATCTCTGTGCCCATATAACGCTGTCCTCGGGAGCCAAAAAAATCTTACCGCGTTATAGGTGAAATTGCATTGTATCTAACTTGCTTTGATCCACCAGAGTGTGCAGCCCCGATCCCCCAGAGCGCTGCTTTACCGCATTATATCCAAATTCATGTTATATCAGGTCGCGTTATATCGGGGTAGAGGTGTATTTGGCTATGGAATACTCTCCCAAGGAAAGTGGAGAATCCCCAATGCTTGGGACATTTAGAACTAGACTGGATAAAACATTAGTATGTGTAGTCTAAGGAGCAATTTTGCATTGACAGGAAGATAGAGATGGACTGGAAGTCGTAAAAGGTCTCTCTCATCTCTAACTTGTATGATTCTAAATATCTATAGTGTACAGATTCTTGTAGAAATTTCAAACCAGTAGATACATTGAGCAAGTTAACCAATGGTACAAGTGAGCACCACTTGATGGACATCTGTGGAGCAGTACCCCCACAAGACAAATTCATTTGGCCTATTGACTTAATGTTGCACTTGTGAATTCAACAAGCTACTCTCATACCAATTGCTCCATTGCTTCCATAATGTCTCAAACAGAAAAGGCAGGCATAGGTCAAAAACAAAAGAAGCATGAGAGGAACTGATGTGGCGTGGACTTCTATAAAGTTTGTATTGGCTCTGTGTTGGCTGACCTGCTTAGCTCACTCATGGCTCCACCTCTAATGAGCCCCACAGTTATTTTAAGCTCATGGGGGAAAAAAACTTTCTAGCACCCTTAAAGCATCATCTGTCGGTCTCAGTTGCTATTATTGTCTGCATTTTTGGTGTGTGATGGTCTTGCATTCCACTGTTTGTATCGTACAAAATAATACTGGAGTTAATACTCTCTCACTGCTGTGTTCCTCAGACCCTCACACACACTAGATGTTTCCTGAAGTTTCTCTAGCCAGCAAAATATTTTTTCCACTCTGTGAAGACCACTTACTTAAATGGTAGTTCATGTGCATGTTGAGCTAAAAACACCCCATAGTCCTTTTTTACAATTAAGCTTAATAACTCTGCTAGGTAAATGCAAATTGACTGATGGTAACCTGGCAACAGTGTACATGTAATTTAATAACTTAGAGCCTGTCCCTGCTCTCATTTAAATGAGTTACAAAGCAACCACTATCCTCAAAAGCAGCAGGATGAAACCCTTATTTTCCATCTGAGCTGACATATTAAAATTGCTTTAAGTGCTAACAGAAATTTAAAATAATTGGGACAACTCTGCCTTCCACGTAATCTAGGTCATGAAAAATAAGAAAATATAATTCTCTGTGTTATTGCTACTTTTCATATTTTATAAAGCGGCAGAGTAAATATTTAAAGGGCTTGATCAGTGATCTCACTTACACTTCACAGGAGTGTAACTCCGCTGATTTCAGCAGAGATACTCCTGGTTTACATCATGGTGTAGATGACATAAGGCCCATATGGAATATCTTCAAAGTTTGTGGGCATGACCCAAAAAAAAAAAAAAAAAAAAAGGATAAACACATCAAAATAAATACAGCTCCTACCAGCACCAGGGTGGAGTCAATTTGTAACAGCTCTGAGCAGTTGTTTAAGAACAAGGCCAGAAGAGGTGAATTAAAGATCACGCATGAAGTCATTCTTAATGTCATATTTTGAAATAAAATCAGACTTTTAATTGTAGATGCTGTAAACACTGGAGAAATTTGAAAAATTGCATAAGGACTAATGAAGCAAATTCTCTGGATTGATGGATTAAAAAAATACATATCTGAATTCAAATATTAGACTTGATGCTGCTTTCAAGGGCCCACTGCAGCTTCGGATTAGACTTTGTGCGTTCCCTAAAACAGCTTGCTTGTGTATATTTCTAGTGTGCAAGCAGCACAGCCAGCGTAGCAGTAGCTACTTCGTAAACTGCAGTGGCATATGTAGACCCTATTCACATGCTACCCATCGTTTCACACCCACTGTCTTCTGAGAAAAGAGGCATCTCTGGCTGGAGAGGAAACATTTCATGGTCAAAGTGGTAATGATCCACGAGCTTCAGACCCAAACTGCTCAAGTAAGTCAGATCTTTTAAATACATGGTAAGCCTGAAGTTTTCCCAGGTTTTTTTTCCCATTCTTTAGGATAAGAAGAACTGTAGGTCCGTACGGAGTGAAATATTATTTAGCTTGAAAAAGAGGGTGTAATAAACAATGGAAGAACAAAGTGCCACCTCATATTTGAGAAATGCAGCACATAACTCTACAATTGCTCTCCATTTTTTAAAACACTTCCAATCACATTTAATATGTGAAGAATATTTTTAATAGCACATTTTTGGGATTGTACATCAGCGCTCACACAACAGCTTTCCCATCCTTTTGGTTAAGGAGAAAATCCCCTAATCCCGACATTTGCTGCTAGGGAGGGCTTATACATTTTATCTCCCCAAGATGCAGATTGCACTCTACAGTAATCCAAATCCAATTATTTGTGGCTGGTAGAATAGTATTCAATGTAATTACTAACAGTATTAGAAACTCAATTTTAATGGGGGTGCACCAGTTTCCTCAAGGCAGTTGGTGTTTAATATTTTAAAGTGACTTTAATGCTCATGAAATATGCTGGACAGACAGCTCTGAAGACTGAGCAGATATGCAAAGGCTACAACAGGATAGTACTTCTCCATCACCCTAACCATTTCTCTAAACTCTGAATTAGAATATGCTCTTCAAACCTGTTCACCAGACCACCTCTCTTGCTGCATTCAAATACCTCCTAAAACTCACCCTCTGCTGTCTTGCCTATGAGAAATGAGTGGGAGGAAAGGACCCAGTAAAGGAACAGACACCATCAAGATGCATACATGGGCTAACAGGTGATCTTATTGTCACCGCATCATCCCTCTCCCGTTCCTCCTACTGCTTATCTGTATATGAACCTCACTTGTTGTGTCATGATGAATTTAGATTTCTCTACTGAGCAGGGACTGAGCCCAAACTTTCCAATCTGGATGGCTCTTTAATCTATATTTAGGCATCTAAATAAAAATGGCCTATTTTTGAGAAGTGTTGAGCATCTGCAACCCATTGACTAGTAGTATATGTAACGAAAAAACATTTACAATTCAGAACTCTGTAGACTTTTAACTCCACCCAAAATGAAAACAATTGATACAACATAAAGAAGAAACTCAATAAAAAAAAGGAACCGTTAGTGGCACAGCCATACTAGACAGCACAAGACACCATCAACTCTTGTGCCATTCTGTGCTTGTAAATAAGGAGAATGAAAGCATCAAGGTTTCTACACAGCAGCCTGTCCAATGGTCTCCCAGCAATGGGAAGCAAAGGGGTGCCCTCAGTCTGAGGTTCCGGTCCCATGCTCCAGGTGACAGGAAAATCTCCTGGTCCAACAGATGGACAGCCCATGAAGTTTCATTTTATCTAAGCATTCATTCTTTTTACCAATAGTCTGGCAAAAACTGAGCTGGGAATTATTAAAATCTGTCTGTTGTTCATTTAAAAAGTGAGTGCTGGGCTGGAATCACTGTGCACTTGGAAATGGTGAAAGCAATAAACCTAAAACAAATGCTCTAGTACATTTTAATACTGATGGACAATGGGCCTGACTTGGAGTTACACTAGTGCAGAACTGGAAGAAATGCAGCGGTGAATCAGGCCCAGGATGTAAAAGCTGGTGAACTAACAAGTGAACTGTAAAATTGTTTAGCTAGTTGGGGATCCCTGGTCTGCTTGGTATTCTTAATCATGTACACTTCACTCTTCTTTATATCTTTAGACGTTATGCGTGGTTTGTGTTACCTTCAACATCTTTGGTAATTACTTGGGACTTCATTACCTGTCTGTGCACCGAACGGATATTGGCACAGCTGCCACAAGTCTCACTTGCTTATGGTCCCGTTCAACATAGAATCATAGAACTGGAAGGAACCTCAAGGGGTCATCTAGTCCAGTCCCCTGCACTCATGGCAGAACTAAGTATTATCTAGATCATCCCTGACAGGTGTTTGTCCAATCTGCTCTTAAACATCTTCAGCGATGGAGATTCCACCACCTCCCTAGGCAATTTATTCCAGAGTTTAACCAGCTAGGAAGTTTTTCCTAATGTCCAACCTAAACCTCCCTTGCTGCAATTTAAGCCCATTGCTTCTTGTCCTATCATCAGAGGTTAAGAAAAACAATTTTTCTTCCTCTTCCTTGGAACAACCTTTTACATACTTGAAAACGGTTATGTCCCCTCTCAGTCTTCTCTTCTCCAGATTAAACAAACCCAATTTTTTCAATCTTCCTTCATAGGTCATGTTTTCTAGACCTTTAATCATTTTTGTTGCTCTTCTCTGGACTCTCTCCAATTTGTCCACATCCTTCTTGAAATGTGGCACTCAGAACTGGACACAATACTCCAGTTGAGGCCTAATCAGCGCAGAGTAGAGCAGAAGAATTACTTCTTGCATCTTGCTTACAACACTCCTGCTAATACATCCCAGAAGGATGTTTGCTTTTTTGGCAACAGCGTTACACTGTTGACTCATATTTAGCTTGTGGTCCACTATGACCCCCCAGATCCCATTCCGCAGTACTCCTTCCTAGGCAGTCATTTCCCATTTTGTATGTGTGCAACTAATTGTTCCTTCCTAAGTGGAGTACTTTGAATTTGTCTTTTGAATTTCAGCCCATTTACTTCAAACCATTTCTCCAGTTTTCCAGATCGTTTTGAATTTTAATCCTATCCTCCAAAGCACTTGCAACCCCTCCCAGCTTGGTATCGTCCACAAACTTTATAAGTGTACTCTCTATGCCATTATCTAAATCATTGATGAAGATATTGAACAGAACCAGACCCTGAACTGATCTCTGTGGGACCCCACTCATTATACCCTTCCAACATGACTGTGAACCACTGATAACATTCTCCTCTCTGGCAGAAATCCTCTTGAATTTTGACTAAAGGAGGAGTAAATAATGCTGGAAAAGGGATATCTCCTAGTTTGGTGTTTATTACATGCAGCTCATTTTTATGAGGCAGAATTTGCAATGTGTTTCACCCCTAGTTCTTCCCCCAAAGAGTTTATAAACTAAGGCTCTTGGTCTTGGAACTGTGAACATGCAAGTGTAAGTGTCCTCCTGGGTGATTCCTATTGCATGATCAAGTACTAATTTAGTGCAAAAATTAAGAGATGACATACACTGGGGAGTGGAGGAAGGATAAGGGTAAAGACAATAAGATCATGGAGTCACATGGAGTCACAATGTTTACATAGCTTTATATAAAACAAGATTTTTGAGAAAGGATTTAGTGGAAAACAGTAGACAGGTGGGATTGCCAGGTGTCTGGTTTTCTACAAGAATGCCTGGTCAATAAGGGACCCTGGCAGCTCTGGTCAGCACCACTGACTGGGCCGTTCAAAGTCCGGTCAGCGGCGCAGCAGGGCTAAGGCAGGCTCCCTGTCTGCTGTGGCCTCCACACAGCTCCCGGAAGCAGCGGCACGTCCCCCATCTGGCTCCTACATGTAGGGGCATCCAGAGGGCTCCGCGCGCTTCCCCCGCCCCAGGCTCCAGCTCCGTAGCTCCCACTGGCCGGGAACCATGGCCAATGGGAGATGCGGGGGTGGCACCTGCAGACGGGCCACTGCATAGAGCAGCCTGGCCTGCGCCTCCATGTAGGAGTCAAATGGGGGACATGCCACTGCTTCCAGGAGCTGCCTGAGGTGAGGCAAATACAATATATTTTCATTTAGCCTCATTCTGAACCGATTTTGTTGAAAGTTAAAACAAACAAAAACCCACCACTGTTTCTTCGGCCTGGAACAACCATCCACGATGGAATATTTCAGCCCAGATGCTTCAAGTTTTTCAAAGTTATAAACAATTGAAAACAGGATCTTAAATAGTAGAACTCTCATTATATGAACGACTCGTTAGATAAACCATTTTTATCTCTTGATCTACAAGGTACATGTGTATGTGCTTAAGCAGTGAGCAGAGGTGCCACACACTCAGAGTGTGCGTGTACTGACCTTCAGTAATTTATTTCACCAATGACTACAGGGACACTAACAGCACGGTATGTATGTATAGTACTGTTTGATGTAGTGCAATCCATTAGCAAGATTGTAATAGGCACACTGTATGCATTGAATGGTAAGAAATATACACATTATCATTATATTAAATTAACTTACACGTGGTACATACTGTAATTTTGAGATGTTTAATTTTATGAACACCTCAATTCCCAGTTAATTAATAAAATAGGGGTTTTACTGTAGTGGAAAGTGTTATGCAAACAACTAGAGGCAGTGCTATCAGCTCTGCCCGCAATTACCATTTCTCACTTTAACTTCTTTTTTTAAAGAACAGCTATGATATCACATCCATAAAGGGAATCTTCTTAGAAGAACAAAGTAAATAAGAATTTCTACAGCACCTTCAGACCAAGGACCTCAGCCTGCCCACAAACATTAAAGAGGCTACCCTCATAACACCACTGCAAGTTAGGAAAGTAAGTATTAATATCCCCATTTTACAGATAGAAAAGATGAGACACAAAGGAAGTAAATGATTTGCTCAAGGACACACAGAAAGTCTGGGACATAGTTAGCCAGCACCTCCTCACCCCCTGTCCTGTGCCTTAATCACAAGACCCCTCCTTCATCCCATCCAGAACTGATTGAGTAATTGCCTTCAGCTATAAATATTGGCTATATTAAGCGGTTGTTAAACTTTAGCAACCCAAGGACCCACATTTTGATTAAAAATTTTTCAGGGACCACCAACCGCCCGCACCAGCCCTTGCCTGGCCCCTTCCGCACTCCTTCCCTGGTGCCCCAACCCTGCCCCTTCTCCGAGGCCCCACCCCTGCTCACTCCATTGCCCCCCCTCTGTCGCTCCCTCTCCTCCACCCTCACTCACTTTCACCAGGCTGGGGAAGGGGTTTGAGTTCAGGAGGGGATATGGGCTCTGGGAGGGAGTCTGGGTGCAGGCTCTGGGCTGGGGCAGGGGCAGGGGGGTTGGGTTGTGGGAGAGGGTGAGGAGCTTACCTCAGGATGCTCCCGAAAGCAACCGGCACATTCCTCTGGCTGTGGCTCCTAGGTTGGGGGGAGGTGCAGGGGGGCGTGCTGCCCCCGCCCTGAGCGTCGATTCTGCAGCTCCCATTGGCCAGGAACTGTGGCCAATGGGAGTTGTGGCGGGGGTGGGGGGTGCCTGTGGGCAGGGGCAGTGTGCAGAGACCCCTCTGCCCCCCCACCTAGAAGCCACAGCCCAGGGGTCCACGCACCCGAGTTTTAGAAATGCTGTGCTATAAGTATCTGAATTCTGAAATGAGGGATGCCATTGTGCTCAGTATTTTAAGTAAACTTTAACAAGAGGAATGACCATAACAAGTCATTTTCTTAGCCTTGCTGCCTTATGGTATGTTCATTTAAGCTTCTGTGTCAGAGAAAATTTCCTAAGCGTCGTTTAGCTACCTAGGACATGGGTCAGGGCACACCTAATGAAAATGCATAGTAGTTTTCAACTCTTAAGACACTGGTTCAAATTGGGAGATTGAACATGAGCTCGCAAAACTTATACAAGTTAGATACCAGGGGACAGATTCACTTAATGTAGTACAGGGAGCTATGAATTACACCTTTCTCTGATAGGTAAGTCCCAAGAACTCACCTCAGTGAGTTCCTCCTTCTAGCGACTAACCTCCTTGAGTTCCTCCTTCTAGCACAGTGAAGGCAACCAGCAGCTTCCTGCCAGGGGAACTGTGGCCCAGATCTTCAAATGTATTTAGCTATCTAACACCCATTGAAATCAATGGCAGTTAGCCACTTAAATAGCTTTAAGATCCAGGCCTATGCCAGGGTGTACCGCTGACATCAGCACCCTCCCTGATTTCTGTCACGATCACATACTCCCACTGACCAGCAGCACTCACCGCGCTAGCCCTCTACGTCCACCCTGCCATAAGCCAGTTGCAGCATTTTTGCACCACTGTCCCTTGGATAATTTATTAGTGCCCTCCCTCAGGTATTAGACCTGCAGAAGCCTGAATGGATCTAGCCCACATTACTGTGCATCAACTTATACTGGGGATACCAGCAGTAGAGGCTGAAAGCAGTTCACTTTGAAAGCCAATTAAATCCTCGGCTACTCTATTAAGACTGCGCCCAAGAGTGTGAATTAGTGTCATTTGGGATGGTTGCTTACTAAAAAACATAACTGAAGGCGATCAGCTTATTTCACATAAAGCACCAAACTGCCATTAGACTAGAATTGTCACTACTAACCTAGTCCCAATTTGAACCAGTGCCTGAGAAGGGAAAAGCACTATATATTTCCATGAGCTGTCCCCTGACCCATCCAGCACTCTGGGGAAGAAAGCTGCTTCTACAGGCCCTCTAAAAAGTGATTCTTTTCCTGACTCCTCTTGCCACTTGGCCCCTTGCATAGATTGGATAATATTCTCCAGCAAGATGCAGTAGGGACACTACTCAGCGTGTTTTTATGAACAGTTGGCACTAGGGACTTCAGAGTGACTGGGGTTGGTACCCTCTCCTGATTCAGGCACTAAAAGTACTAAACGCGGGGTGCCACTTGAGACAGTGAAAAAAGAAAATATACAAGACAGTCCCTCCTACGTTCACCCAAGAGAACCATTATATCCAGCTTAGTGGTGTTGAGCCATCCTGTAAGAGATCTGGTGTTTCAGACTGATTTTTAAAGTGGTGACTTAAGAACTGCAGGCTCAGCACAGTGTAATCTTCAACACTGAATCCAATCCTGTCAATAAGGGCCAAATCTTCTCCTTGTGACATAATCTACGTGAACACATTGGACACTGGGGAGGCTATGTAGGCTGAAACAGAAAGGAGTCCTTCCTCTAGGCTGCTTCATAGCTGCTATGGATCTTTGGCTACAGTAGCTCCCAAATTGCTGTGCCCCATTAAATGGGGGTGAGTTAGGTCATGAATCTGTGTAGTCCCCTGCACTGCAAACACCTCTTGTATAGGGCCCAAGGAATCCCCATTGAGCTCTGAGGTGAACAGGGGGTGGGGCTGCACTGCATGGGACCCTCCCTGATGGAACTAGACTGATTCCACTGCATTCAGGGCCTGATTTATCCCTAAGTGAATCACAGTATCAAAACTATGCCTGCGCTTGCCATTCCCTGACTTCTCAGTAGAAACACAGATCTGAGAATCAGTGAGGCAAGGGAGGAGGGGAAAGTGACAGGATGTTTCTGAAACTGGCCCAAGGGAATTGAAAGTTCTGAATTAAGATGAGGGAACAGATGTTCATCTTGCTTGGAAATTTAAAGTTAAAGAAGTATGTTATCTCCATCCGCTTTACTATCTGTGAACAGCTCTAGGACTCTAAATAAAGAATACAACTGCCAATGAAAGTCAGGAACTTGAATATTTTATACAGCAGGCAGCATACACATTGGCATTTCTTGCAGTTAAAGCCTACCTTGGTTGAAGGTTTACGACTGTTTCCTGGCATCTGAAAGCCACGTTCTGGGTGTAGTCATTAGCAGACATTCCTGTTTTCCCCTGACATTCTGAGAATCCTGGCAATACATTCTCCTTCTCCTGCAGAAACCAACAGAGCACCCTGTCAGCACAGGCCTGGCTGATGTGAACATTTTGCTTTAAAAAAAAAACCAAAAAACAAAAAACAGCTGAAGGAAACAAAGCTCATGGGGCGGGAGGCAGGGGGAGAGAATGCTCTATACTGATTTTTTAAAGAGTTATTCCCCTGACTATGGTAATAACAAATGGATAGCAATAACTATAAAAGGTCCCAAACCACTGTCATTCTTCATTGTACAATGTTTTCTGAAAGCAGATTGTGTACAAAAAGAACCAATGGGACAAATCTTCTGTTTCTATTCATTCATTATTTAGACAGCAGACATCAATGTGTGTCCTACACTTACTGCTCAATATGTTTATCTATAAATATTTATATTTGATTCCAGATCATTCAATCAAATAACGAGAAAGATTTCTAGTATGGGCCCCATCTTGAAAACCCTGACTCACAAAAGTAATCTTGGTTCATATGAGTAAGGGTTTGTAGGATCAGCTTTCAAATTTGCAACTGATTTTTTCAGTTTACTAATTTACTTTATTTACTAAAAAAATCTTACTTTAGAGTGAGGGAAGGTGCGTGGGACGGAATCTGTTGATTCAGTCACCTTGCCATGGGGATGCTGTGTGTCGGGGGTGGGGGGTGGGGAAGCCAGGTTGGTTTCGTGAATGGAATCCAGGACTGGGAATTAGGAAGGCTTGAATTTTAGCTCAGGGTCTCGAAACCTAGCCCTGTGGACTTGAATTAGTCACTCAAACAGTCTCTGCCTCAGTTTTGTTATGTGCAAAATGGAGTAATAATACCTCCCTATCACACAGGGGTGTTATAAAGATTAGTAAGTTGATACAGTGTTCTGAAAATTTAAAAGGGCAAATAAATTTTTTCTTCTCCATTATTATTTTTCTTCTCCATTATTATGCTAGCAATTTAGAAATCTGAAAATAAATGTACTTTGCACAGTAACATGTTTGTTTCCACTGCTAGAGTATTTTATTTTGCTGCTGTTTTAGGGCCCAACCCTAGAAATCCACCGAATGACTTCAGTGAGACTACTCATGGAAGAGTTTGCAGAATGAAGCCCCCTCCTCTCTGTCCAGGAGCAACGAAAAGGTACTCTGGCCCTTTAAGATCTTGTTCTCCTAGTTTTCTGGCCAATGTTGGCTATTCTTTAGCTCCCTGTCCTAAGCTAAGGGCCTGACTACATAGACCTCTAAGTCCAACCCTTTCCCCTACTTTGTAGGGTGGAGGGAAAGAAATACACCTAGCTGCTATTCCCAGCAATCTCACCCTACCCTCTGCGGGAGTTGCTGGGTCCGTACCTTAGGTGGTTCATTGCCAACCCTTGCTGAGAAGTTTCTCAGGGTACTCCTCACCCACTCTGTCGGCTGATTCCTTCTGCCTAGGTGGAAGGCTTTCACTCCAGCTGTTGCTACTCAGGCAATTAGTCACAGGAGTGGAGGTAGACACTCTGTCCATCAACCAGTGCTTAATTTGTTCCAGGGCTGAGCCAGGTGTCTTGGCACCTCTAGGCTTGCCTCATCAGTTATAAAAGTAAAAAAAAAACAAAAAAAAAACTGCTGGAGTCCCAGCAACTCTTTCATTACAAATGTAGCACTGTCATCAACCTATTTTTGGTGGTTGCCATGTAGGGTTCATATACCTCAGAGACCCCTACTGCTTCAACAGCAAAAATGCCTGTTTTCATTTGCTTCTCTGTCTGTCCTGTGTCTGACACATTACCCATGAGGTTTGTTTAAATGTGCACTATATTGGGAACCCATCTTTACATGAACACATTTCTGTTCACACTGCTGCCTATTCAAAAACTACAGAATTTAAGGCAATTTCTAAAATGTCTCTGCTTAGGAGATACTCTCAGTGGATGTCCCTTTGAAGTTTTTTATGTTGAGGGATGAGTTCAATTGAGTTATTCCTGATTCAGAGTGGAGTAAGTGGGACAGGAATCAGGCCTCAAGTTGCTAATAAGAAGAGATTATACTTGTGGTTTCTACTTCAGGATAGAACCTCAAGTCCAAGAAGTGATCGTTCAGAACCTGCAAGATCTACTGTCACTATGTTTACCGCAGCAGCCTAGGACACTATAACAATATTTTTGATTCATGTATAAGACGGCTTTGGTGCATGCCAACTACCATTTGTTCTGGGCAAGATAATATGCTACTTGACTTTCATGGGGTTACTAAGAAACCTTGTTTGTTAGTTTCCTTTTTTTAAAAAAATGTCCTTCAGAGCTTTATGACATAGATCCCCCTGTATTTATTTAATTTAGTTTAGCATTGAATGACTAATATTTTATCCAAAAATGGTAACAGAGATCCACATTACAGTGACTGGCACTTTTTGCAGCTGTTCCAGTTTTTCCATTATTAGCTAAACAAGATTTTCCCTGGGTTATATAAAATGATGATATACTCTTGGAGACAGAATAGGTCAACACAACTGTTTTAATTAAAGCTCAAGGTAAAAGCAGGCTGAACCAGTTCAGCTGACTCTATTTACCCCCAAACCTTGGAATGTTTTGTAGTCCTTGGGCAGAATAGGCATTTTACTATTATTTGTGTTACAACAGCAGTGAGAGGCCCCAGATGAGACAAGGACTGTATTGTGCTAGATGCTGTACATACACGTAGTGAGAAACAGTCCCTGCCCCGAAGAGATTACCATCTACATAGACAAGAGAAAGTGTGGAAGAAAGGAAGTATTATCAGCACCATTTTACGTAAGGGGAACTGAGGCCTGGTGAGAGTTAGTGACTTGCCCAAGGTCATGCAGTAAGTCTGTAGCAGAATTTGCACTTACACAGACATCTCCTAAGTTCCAGTGAAGTCACAAAACCCTCTGTCCTCCACTGTCTATGCTCCACCACTAGATTAGCTAGTTCAACCTTCCAAGGCTGAGTTGGACCATAAGAGTTCAGCACATGGGGAAGATCCTTTGTAAAGAAGAGCAAAATCTGTCCCCTTGTATAATTGTAAAAGGCTTCCCTCTCTCTCATAAGCAACCCTCAGCCATGCAATCTTCTCTCGGACTTCCTGGTACCACCACCATCAGTTTCAGTTTGTTGTGACTGGGGCAATGAATTGAAAGGCAACAGAAACCCAACTTAATTCACTTAAACATGTACACATTTATTTTTTAGAATTTATTTCATTTTTACCCAGTAATTAAAAAGCACTGGCAGAACGGGGACCCAGCATATCAGGATGTTTTGTGTGTCTCTTCCAGAAGTTTTAGCTCATGGAAGGAAAAAGGAATATCCCAAACTGATTTATCTTCAGATTTTTTAAGAAGAATGTTGCCTGAATAGTGTTTTCTTGTTGCCTGAATTTTCTTGTTGCCTGAATAGTGTGTCAAGTGTACAGCAAATACCACAGTAGTGATTACACAGCACTGTGTCTTCTCGGCAGTGACCAGAGATTTCTCTTTTTCACATGCCATTTACCACACGCAACATTCATAAATCTTAACCCAAAGATAAGGAGAAACAAATACATTACAATGAAATATAATACTATTGGATGCCCTTGACACACAAAGGTTGGATTTTGTTGCACTACAAAAGCACAATTCTGGTACAAAATTGCCTAAAAATCAAGTTTGTTTCTGTTAGGGTTACACCATAATCCTAAGATGATGTACACTATTCTTAGAAAGATGCAATTGGCTCCTTATAAACCACATGTGTTCAGGACCTCGATTTTACATTTCACCTGAAAGAGAGCATCTCTGATAGTGCAGTGTCCCTTCCTGCTATTATGCTGAGGCTGTTTTGTACAGACCTGGAGGGAAGAATGTCTTCTGCTGAACCATATGTACAATTTAACACAGATCTCCCATCCAAATCTTGAACTGGACCCACTTTCTTTGACTTATGAAATCTGATAGTATCAAAGCACAAGGTGTCATGGCTAAGTGTCAGTCAGGGTCCAGACACCCCATGGGGAGAACAGGCAGGTTGAAACCCCCCTCCCCCAAAAAGCAGTTGAATCAACTGATCGTACACAATGTCATTGTGCTATAAATATATGTCAACTAAGGCCTTTTATGAAAGCAGGTAATGTTCTGAACTTAACAATCATTATGAGATATGTTTACAGACTGTGGTTATGAATTTAAAATATTAGTGAATATATAAATGGTGCTCATAATTTGTGCTGTAACATTCAGCTCCTTCTCACAGTGGGGTGGTCGGCAGTCAGGCAGGAGCCTGTAAAATGCTGTATCCCCTCTATACATTAGGGGGTACACTGGGAAACTGTTCAAAGGCAATAAGTAACTTGTATTAGAGAAGAGATTTTACCTAATATAGAGGTGTAAAGCCTGAGGTTGTGTCTTTATGTTTATTTTCTGTGCAACTTGTATGTTTGCTTCCCCTGCTATTTCATCTATGATTTTTTTCTCTCAAATAAGCTTTTAGGGTTTGTGTTTTTTTTACCCCAAGCAGGTCTCTGGTGTGCAAATTATGAGGAGAGTATATGTCAGAGTGAGTCTTTTTTGCTGCTGATGTCAGGGATCTGATCCATAGCAGCACAGCATTAACACACCCAAGGTTACAGAGCAGACCGTGACAGAAGGCCTCTTATTTTGGGGATCACCCAGACCAATGTCACAGGTGGTAAGATAAAAACAGCCAGGCACTGGAGGAGGTCCTTAAAACGTTAATGGATGCATAAAATAGTGCATCTTGGTGTTTTCTGAACCTTTCAACTCATTTGCCTCATCCTCATCAGCTCATTTAAGGAATCAGTAGTGAATACCACATTCACTTATTTAATTGCATTCTTGTGGTGAATTTTAACACTAGCAAAATCATGCCTACATGGTACCCTGTTAAAGTACTGTTTGCTCTTTAAAAGGTGAGAACACCAAAGAACTCCTAGCCCAAAGAGCAAAGAACTCCTAGCCCATGCACAGGTACCGTACACAAAGCGGGAGACTGCTGAGGCCTTCCTTCTTTGGCTCTCCCACTCAGAAACCTGGCACAATTGCAATTGTTCGCTCTGAGTCCTGAACGTGGGACTGGTCCAAGCTGGCAGCTCCCCTGGGATGCAAGCCACTCCAAACAGGATAAGAAATAGGTAGTGTACCAATAGGTATCATTATAGTATTGCCTTTAAAAAGTTACAAATCGCTGCAACTGGTTTATATGGAAATCAAACAGTGAAAATGTTGGGGGTGCACAACAATGCAAGGATCACCCTGGACTCCTTCCAGCAACATTTTTACTTCATACTAGTCCTAGAAGGCCACAGGCAGGGTGCCCTGCCCATAGAAAAGGTTGGCCGGAGACAGAAACCACATGCTCTCTCCTTCTCAGAGCACCCAGTTTTCTTTTTACCTCACTGATCAATAGCTATGATCGAGTCATGAAAGATGCTATTAAAAATATATCTATGCATGGATGCAGAGTTAAAACCTTGGTGAGAATTTCATGCCTAAGCCACCCACAGCCGGTGTATATTGACACAGCTGCATTACTCAGTTCTCTGACTCTTGTGTGTTTAAAACCATAACTTTAATGTTGAATTAATAGGGGTGCTTTTGTATTAATGTATTTTTCCATTTAATTTATACCAAAGTACTGAATTTCATGTAGCATCTGCATTTCTGTTTCTTGGGATTTGTGTCAAGTTACCATTTACTTTTCTTAGTCCTTTACCCTGGTGATTAGACTGAGAAATAGGACTTATTTGCTCTACTTATTAGCTGGTGAGCTCAGAATCAGTAAAGAATTTAAAGGTGAATCATTTCATAATCCAAATTCATGTTAATGTGAATCAAAGATGAGCTACAGAGGAAGGGGATTAATCAAGAAAAGCAGACTTTGAATTCCAAAACCTCACTTCTTATATTGTCTCTCCAGACTATATACTGTACATACTTGATTTTGGTATTCCAATGGCCCATAACATTTGATTTATAGTAGATTAATACTTCAGAATCACTAAAGTGGCTCCGGGAAACAAAACAGATATAGACCATAGGAACCATTTATAGATCCACAGATTTTAAGGCCAGAAAGAACCATTGTGATGATCTACTCTGACCTCCTGCTGAAATCTGGCCATAGGACTTCCCTGTATTAATTCCTGTTTCAAATCCAACAGCTGTGCTTGAGCTAGAGCATATCTTTTAGAAAAATTTTCAATCTTGATTTAAAAATTTCCAGACATAAAGAATCCACCACAACCCTGGGTAGGTTTCTCCAATAGTTAATTACCCTCTCCATTAATGCACTTTATTTCCAGTCTGAATTTGTCTAGGTTCAACTCCCAGCCTTTGGTTCTTGTTATACCTTTGTCTGAGAGATTGAAGAGCCCTGTATTGTCAAATTTCTGCTCCCTGTGTAGGTTCTTATAGTCTGATCAAGTCTCCCCTGAGCCTTCTCCCTGATGCACTCAAACTGTTTGATGGAGATGTAAATTCACCTCCCTGTGCTTGATGCCCCTGCCCATATTCCCTAGAATGGATTCGCATTAAGGGAGGATAGGTTGTGATGCCACTCTGCCCGCCCCTTAGCCTTTCTGGTAGGTGGGGTTTATGCGAGGTCTTCATACCCTTACAGAAAAACATGTATAGATTTTAAACAGAAGATGATAATTTCTGTATAACTGTTGTGAACTGTCAACTAGGATTTAATCGAGAATTATATACCAGCTATTGAAATCTACAGTACAGCTCAAAATGCCCATGGAAAGGCTATTATTCTCTATTAAATTCTTTGGTCTAGTTCTGCGTTATGTGCAAAGTTGTCTCTAAATCATCTTTATAGCAGGCTACAATACTCCCTACTAGTATATTTGTGTCTATCACATGGCATTTGTGTCTGTACAGATTCAACTACATAGTCCTCTTCACTCAGACATGTTATCACATTAGATTCTATATAGCGCTGGTCAAAATTTCTATCCACAGGAAATTCTGGCATTTCAAAATTATCAGAATGAAAAAATCAAAGTTTGAATATTTGCCACAAAATGAAATTTCTGAAAAATTTTCTTTTGGGTTAATAAAAATGTTTGGCTTTTTTACATTTTTGTTTTATTTGCATGCTTTATTGTATTATATAATTTTATATTATTTTAAAACAAGGGCTTAATAATGGTTTTTAAATTAACATATAATATAAAATAAAAATTAATATATACAAACTACAAACCAATATAAAATAATAATTTTTAAAACAGTCCTTTCAAAATAAAAATCAGAGGGCTCCACTCTGAAATGCTTTGTTTCCATTTTTTTCCTAGAAAAAATGTCATGAAAATTGACCAGCCCTAGCTCTATAGAATCTTTTAGGTTTCATGCTTCTCTCCCACATCTGTCCTTCCTGTTCAGTTCATAGCCACATATCCCAGTATCCCACTGATCTCTGAAATTTGTTCAAGTTTCACAATGCCCATTATGGGCTATATGTTCAAAAGAACTCAGGCTCACTTTTGGACATCTTAATGAATGGCCAGATTTTCAGTAGTGCGCAATGCTAAACAGCTCCCACTGGCAAGAACGGGAACTGAGTGCTGAGGTCTTTCGAAATGTGATCACGTATCAAGCTCCATTGCCAGGTATTCTAGTTTGCTTTCCCACCTACTCCCATCCTTGTAAGTTTCGTGCATTGGCATATAAACATTTATAGATTTATTTTTGGCCATGTGCTATTTTTATTTTGATCTTTAGTCTGACATCCTGTTACTTTTCTAGGATTTACCTCTGCCATTGCAACATGTCCCAGCACCAGTTCACCTGTAATTTCTGCCCTATTCTTTTATGTATACAGAGATACCGCTCCCTCTACACAGCCTTTCCACTACCATAGCCATGCATCTGGGTTTCCACTGATGGAAACTTATAGACTCTGGCCCTATGCACACAGATTGCTGTGTATCAAACAAGTGCACCAATTCTGTCCCTAACTCTCAATAGCTCAATACTTGTTCTGTTATTAAAGAGCTAAATTCTGTCAGGAGCAGCTCAAGGTGTTGTAACTGCTCAGAGCTTAGTAGCTACTAACACAGAGATGTGAATAATCATCAAATCTCTGGTATGTCAAAGCAAAATCTGTAATTAGATATTGTCATGATTTGAATAAATGCTTCTTTACGCATTGTAGGAGTGAAATTGGGGAGAGGATGTCATTAAAGGAACATTCTGTGTCAATAAAAATAGGGAATCACTTGAGCTAGAATGACAATCATTTTGTGGAGAGCATTCTCATTTTCAAATGAACAAAATTAGGCAGCAGAGCCAGCCAGATGCATATTGGCTGCCTTATGTGTACAGTTGTGAGCTTGCTGAGAGGCTTGGTGGTGGCAATATGTTTAGAAGGAGCCCAGGCGTGCACAGTAGCACACTGTTTCAAAGCATCAGTCTCTTCCCCTTTTTCAAGATAATGACAACTTGCCATATAATCAGCAGCTACTAGAAAAACAACAACACTTTGTTTTCAATTTCAAGTAAAGCAGAGAGTCAGAATGGAAAGAAGCAGATTAGATACAATCAGTTAGTAAAACAGACAAAGCGCTTTAGAGTTTGAAGGTTATAGTATATTGGAGCTCTTGACTTGAAAACCTGCCCCTGAACATTTCTACAAGCAGAGCCCTTACTTTTCATAAGCACTTTAAACAACAGCCTGGGTGCCAGATGTGCACTTGGTTCAAGAAAACAACAAAACGAATCTAGAGGCTCATGCAGCCACACCGGGCCTGCAGATGGGGCTTAGTGAATGCATATTCTCTTATATGAGAGTGAACTAGGAGTTTGTAAAATGTGCGCCTTTTTCCCAGAAAGCCTCAATCCAGCAAACTGTTCCATGTGGGCAGACTCCACTGAAATCAATGAGTCAAAGAGGTCTGCCCCTGGAGAGCTCATTGCTGGATCAGGGCCCAAAGTATAACCTAATCAGTGATGAGCGTACTTTAACTTTCTGTGATGAAGTAACATTTATTTTATGTGGGGACGAATCATATTCATAGTGCTAATTCTGTTCGCTGAGATACTGCATCAGTGCTCAGTTCAGAGGTGGGGGCAGAATGGTACCCACGCTTCTCACTGATTGGAAACAGGACCTGGGGAACAGCAGGTATGAGTGGAACTCATCACTTTTTTGTTTCCCAATCCAAGCACTGTATCACAGGAAAATGTCATGGTTTATTGGGGGGGTTTCCCCTCCAGACTCAGGGTAGCAAGAAAAATCATTAACAAGAGGGTAAGAGACCAATCATCTCTCCACCTTACTTTATGCCCTCATGATGAGCTGCTTTTCCTGATACACCAGTGAGAGTCTGTCTACCCTTTCTGGGAGAGTCACTCTCAGCTGTAGTGTAGACATACCCCGAGTATATTATTTTCACTAATTTTTCATACTACTGAATGGGATAAAGGGATGAGATGTAACATCTTCCAGCCACCTTACCAAATATCTCCTAATAATTAAGAATTAATAAAACGTTACAGCATTTAGAGGTTTGACATAGACCCCAGTTTAAATCTCTAGCACAAGCCACAAAAGAGAAAGATCTTGCCATTATTCCAGCACATCCAGGAAATACAAGAAGATAACTCAGAAGGAGAAATAATTTGCACATCCTCACTATGGGCCATACTGTGACAACCTTATTCACAGCAGTGAGAAGTTGTGGATTCACAATCACTATGTCAGGGAATTCTCACTGATTCTGCATGATTCCCTTAGTGAAAGAATTACTTCAACTGCAGTGTCACTTGTACCAGATACATGGCCCAAATCATTGTGGAGGTGAGTCAGAGCAGGGATTAATAATGCTATCATTTGCATCACTTTGCATTTAAAACATATTCCTGCTATGACACTGCACCATAAATATCTAGCAAAAACAGATCAGCTTTATTTTATTACCTGACTTTCTTCATGGTTCTTCCCATTTTCTAGTTTTGCAATGGTTTTGGGCTTTCTTAATTTTAAGTTGCCCATTCCAACCCGTAGTGTGCAGTCATGGGCTGTCTGTTCCACGTGCTGCTGGGTGTCTTGTAATGCTGGTTGGCTGTCCTCTAAGACTGTAGTATTGTTGGGATAGTTTTCTTTGTTGTTTTCATCTCTAGAAGAAAATAAAACCAAAAGGTGTAAGGCAGGATTTTAGCCATCTCTCAGAACAATACTGAGGAGGACTGGTGCCAAAGTCTCAGTTTTGATATGTTAGCATTGCCAGGGTAAGGACATATACGAGCTAAACATTGTGTACATTAATAAAACAAGTCTCCATTATAGTCTGGAGTTTATTATCCGACCATATGCTAAATGCATTAGTACACATTTGTATACAGAGTAACTTAAGCAACTGTAATTTAGGTGCCTGTAAACTATGTGGCCTCAGTGAGGCCTGAGCTACACTATAAAGGTAAGTCGACATAAGTTGCCTTTCACTGACCTAGTTGTGCATACATCTATATTCAAATGTGTTTCTCGCTGATGTAAGCGTCCTGTTCCAGCAACACAGTAACACCAGCTCCCCAAATGGCTTTGAGCCACGGTCGATCTACTGCGCTCGACATAGTGTGAGTGCAGACACCGTGATCTATGCCAACCCTAGCAGTCGTCCAGAAGCTGTGCCACAATGCCTGACACTGACCGCTATAGCCCTGTGGTCCTGGGGAGCAGAAGCCAGCCCCCCTCCCTTTATAAACCCTGCATATTTTTGAAATGCCTTTTCCCGATTGCCCAACTCGACATGCACATCTAGCAGCTCGACATGCACATCTAGCAGCTCTTCCTTCTTGTGTGCAACTGCCCAACTGACCATGCTGACGCCACGCCATGCTTTAGATGAACATCTGGGCCTGTGGGGAGAAGAGGCTGTGCAAGCATAGCTACGGAGTAGTTGTAGAAACATGGACATCGACAGGCAGCGAAGGGGCACATCAGGGATCAGCAGCAAGGCCGCGTAAAAGCAAAGGAACTGCAGCAGGCCTGCCAGAAGGGCAGGGAGCTCAAAAGTCGATTTGGTGCCACAGACCTGCTGTTTTTAAAATGATCTGCATACTTGGCAGAGACCCCACCAGCATCCCACAGCGTGACGTGGATCCCTCCAATGAGCCCAAGACACAGACCCCTTGTTGTGAATGGCAAGGAGGAGGAAGATGGGGGACAAGCAACTGTGGGGTCCAGCTATGCTAGCTGTGGGGTCCAGCTAAGCTATCCAGATTCCAGCCAGAATCTGCCCAAGACTCCACACAGTCCAGTAACTTCCTATGGGTGAGCCCTATTCAGGGGAAGGAACTTCAGGTAAGCATATGCAGGCATTTCCCATTGTAATGTTGAAATGTCAAGTTGGTGCCTGACCCCAGCATAGCAGGACACAGGTATTGACTTATACTAGAAGAGGTAACAATATAACTAAGAGAGGCGGAGCTGTTATTTGCTTTTCATTCCCTGCAGAGTTAGCTGGGCTGCCCATGAGCAGTACTTGGTTTATAGACACAGGTATGTGCCTTGAATTCTCCTGAGAGAGATCTTGTTGCAACTTTCTTGGAGGTACTCTGCAATCTTCTTCTGAAGGTTTCTAGTATTGACAGCCTTATTGCTCCATGATAGGACACGTTCCCACACCGGTCTCTGTTGACTTCATCAGGTACCAATGCAGTAAACAGGCTAGCAGAGTATGGGTCCAGGTGGCTTAGGAACACAAGTAGCTGCTGTGCTCTCTATGCCTTCGTTACTCTCAGGAGTGAGATAGCTAAAATCACCATCACCTGGGAAGAACAGCACTGGTGCTCACTACCATTAACATGCACTCATATACATAGAAATAGGGCCAAAATTTTACTGTTGCATGCCACCAAACAATTCTTTCCTCATATCCCCCCCTTCCCTACACCTGCCCTTGGCCATACTCACCATGGCTGGGATTGGATAGCCATGTCGTGCACAGGTGCTCCAAGGCGGAAGTAGCAATAAGCATGTCTTGTTTAAAATGTTAGGGAGAGAAAGGGAAGGAAGTTCTGAAACTTAACTTGTGCTTTCTGCTGTCACTATACATACAATGAAACCTCTGTGTGTTTATCCATAGATGCTGCCAGTGCATTCCTCCATACCCACAGATTGCCTGACCATGATAAGGAGGAGAAAGAAGAGGACACAGGAGGAGATGTTCATCAAGATCATGCAAACCAGTGCTGCATTGGACCGTGAACAGAGTACTTGGTGGGTGAACATTGCAGACAGCCTGGAGAAAGAAAGAGCAGACAGAAGAAAGGCCCAGGAGTTCCAGCAGAAAAAGGACAGGGAGCACATCAAGGGACAGTAGGAAAACCATAGCTTGTGAGAGTCACAGTTGCTGTATGGGTAGCCAAAATGGACTGAAATGGACATGAATGTTCTGTCCCCTTATTAAGTTCTGTTCCATTAATTTATTTTAGAAGTTTTTATTGAATGTCTTTTTAATTGCACTTTTTTTGCACTGGTTTTGTTATGTAATAAAAATCTATTTTTGGTAAATAATTGATCTGTATTATTTCATAACATATGCTGAAGAATGCATAGCACTACTGAAAGCTCCCACTACCTGTTATTGTAGAGGTCAAAAAACTCATAGGATCAGTGACAAACATAGTGTAATAATTATAAATTCACAGCAAGCACCATATAATTAATAGGCACATTACCAGACAGTGTTATATTAATAAATGTACACCAAGCACTATACAGTTCCTAACAGCCCCCAAAATTTCAGGACACGTAGAGCACAGTCCACCCAGTGCATTGCTGAGGCTGACTGCTAAAGTGCTCTTTCAAGGCCTCCCCTGATTGTACAGCTCCGCATTGAGCTCTAATAGCCTTTGTGGCTGGCTGTACAAACTCAGGGGACAGACACTCCATCTCCACCATGGCAGCAATTTTTCCCCCTTTGTTTCACAGATATTATGCAGGACACAACAGGTACCTATAACCACTGGTTTTTTTCTCTTGCAGAAATCCAGTCTTGTGCATAAACACCACCAGCATCCCTTCAGCCACCAAAATACATTCAGCTGCCATTCTGCCCCTGCTGAGCTGGTAGCTGAATCTTTCCTTGGTGTTGTTCAGGTGGCTGGTGTATGACTTCATAAGCCAAGGAAGCAAGGGATAGACTGGGTCCTCCTGGATCACTACTGGCTTTTATCATCACCAACGGTAATCTGCTGGTCATGAAAAAATGTCCCTGCTTGCAGCTTTCTGAACAGTCCTATGTTCACAAAGATGTGTGTGTAATGAACCTTCCCTGACCAGTCCACACTGATGTCAGTGAAGCATCCCTGGTGATCCACAAGGGTTGCATAACCATAGAAAAGTAGCCCTTTCTGTTGAAGTACTCTGGGGCAAGGTGGTCTGTTGCCAAAATAGGGATACACGTGATATCTATTGCACCACCGCAGTTCGGGAGTCCCACTATATCACGTACATTATTGAGAGTCACAGTCTTGCGTAGCACAACACAATTAATGGCCCTGCATACTTGTATGACATGTGGATTTTCCAACTCCAAAATGGTTTCCTACTGACTGGCAGCAATTGGGAGTTGCAAGTTTCCACAGTGCAATCGCCACTCGCTTGTCAACTGTCAGTGCATCTTATTCTGGTATCCCTGCACTAGAGCTGGGAAGAGCTCAGCATCCAGATCCAGGAACGTAGCCTTTCACATCTGAATATTCTAGAGCTACTGCCGATCATCCTGAACCTGCATTACAATGCATTCTCAGCAGTCAGAGATCGTTTCTCAGGCCTAGAAGCAGCATTCTACTGTCTGCAGCTTCCCCGTGAATGCCACCAACAACCTTGAATTGGTTCTTGCTATGTCCCACAGCAATCTGTCCTCCACAAAATTGTCATGTCCCCCCACTGCTGAGGTTCTTCCTATGGCTCTGCAAATACCAGAGATCATTCGTCCTGTGTTTGCAGTTCTCATGACAATAGTGCAATAGTGAAGAGTGGTTTAATTAGACCCTGAGACACTCTTGGGAGCTCAGGCTCCATGCTTCTGTCAGAGATGGCAGACAGACAGAAGTGCTGCTGGGTTTTGTGGGATTTTTAAAAAAGGCCTGAAAATTATGGGGTAGGGACGGCATTATAGAATGGAGAAAGCTGATTGATGTGAACTTGACCCCTTGCTCCCAGTCACCCCTATGCAACTCACTTCTGCCCTACTATGCAGTGCCAAAGTTTCCCAAGAGACAGTGCTCCAGATGGTGGTGAGTTGCACACTAAGATACCGCACATTGACCCAAGTACTCCTGATGAGTACATGCAGTGCCAACACAAGGAGCCAAGTGCACATGCATGAGTGATATACTAACTGTGGCAGCTTTATGCCAACATAACTTGCATCAACCAATGTTTGTAGCATAGACATGGCCTTAGAGATGCTACTTTTTGCCTTCCCTACTAAAAGTCAAAAGCATCTTTTCCCATATAATCACCTAATGCCACAGGCTTCGGAAGCCATTAGTTTAGCAGAGCTGTAGCTCTTCTAGTATTTTGGTCTTTCTTCTCACACAAACCGTTCCTTCCTACATCCATGACCTCTTTCTGCAAACTCCCTGCCCCCTCCTTTCATATCTTCTTGCTCTTTCCACTTAGTTTCTTACCTTTCCTATGGGCTACTAGATTTCCTCCATGTCTATTGAAATAAGGGAGAGAGAAGGGCACATGAAGTAGGATTTGGACAGCCAGAGTAGGCTAGGTTTTGAGCTGAGAGGCGGGAAAGCATGCCAGTCTCATTTTTCCTACCTCGTGGGCTTCCAGACATGTTCCCAGCCATACTGCTGCCCTTCCCTCCACTCCCTCACAGGCAGTCATTGTCACTCCCTAGAGGAAGGCATCCACCACTCACACTCCTTTCCCCCACCCCAACCCCGTATCTTAGTCCAGAAAAAAAAATGAGATAAGGTTGGTAGTTTGTGGGAGGCAGCTGGATAAGTTGGTGAAAATTATATCAGAATCCCGATTGCAGGAAAGGGTTACCATGCAGAACAGCAACTCACAGTCTCGGTGGTTTAATTAGACCCTGGGACACTCTTGAGAGCTCAGGTAAAAGCTGGGGCTAGGACAGAAGTCTTCCATCTTTGGCAAGCAGAGTACAACCTTTCTACCCAGATGCAGACTTTGCTGTAGTTATCCATGCCTTTGTTACTTCGAGGTTAGACTCCTTTAATATACTCTGTATAGAACTACACATCAAAACCATTCGGAAATTTAAGCTAGTGAGAGAGTAGGGCTGCCCACCTATTAAGCAGTGCATCATGAGAGAATAGGTTACTGGCCATGCTCTGTACTCTACACTGGCTGCCAGTTTTCAGATAGAAGCCAGGATGTCAGTTTTAACCAATAAAGCCCTAGGATCTGTGACCTGACTACCTGCGAGATCACCTCTTTCCCTGTCTGAACTCCCAGAGCTGAGATTATCAGAGATGCTTCAGTTGGAGCCCCTCAGGAGTTTAATAGAGAGTAGTCTGTTGACACAGCGTTCTCTGTGTTGGGACCCCAGCTAATGAACCAGCTTTTCCCTGCTTGGCTCACTAGAGCCCGGATGTGTTAACCTTGTAGGCACAGTGCGAACCCCAACTTTTCCCCCAGGGAAATGGGTTGTGGATAGAAAGTTTGGTCCAGGGTAGCTATTATTGTTACTGGGTGGATTGCTCTCTCTTGTATGGACAGTTCTATAAATATATTGAAACACAGTTGGTTTTAAATTGTCTAAATTTTAAATTGTCTGGAATGTTAAGCTGTGTTGTCCAAAAGCAGAAATACACAAATATACCGTGGGTGATTTTCATCGCAAAAATACTTAAACTAAACTATTCTGTAATTTAGAAGAATTTTTATTCACAGCGATGATGTTCCTTGAGTTTTTGGGTACCATTAACAGATGATCCCTGATAGATGGGGATGAAAGAGAAAAGTCAGATCCCTTGCCAAGGGTTTTCAGATAAGATATAGAGTAAATACCTGTGGATGGAGTTTGCTGCTTGGTCTTCATGTACAGACTCTGTATCCTCTTCACACCTTGAAAATGGATATAAAATCATTATTCACTTTCTGCCAGTTGTACACTTTATCTTTTCAGTAACAAAACTGGTCAGTTTGAAGTGACACGTACAATTCTCTAAACATTCCTCTTTCTCAAGCTTTAACTGAAGTCAATTCATGGCATAGTTTCTCTGTTTGCAAAGTTTGTTGTGATATTTTAAAATCTGATTTTCTACAGAATTAGATACACCATTTGCTCTCTCTCCTTTGTCTTACTAGAAATAAAATGCAGCTTCTACTGTAAAAATTGTAGAAAATAAAGGAGACATCCTCCTTTTTAATTGCTAATAGCCTACTTTGCTCAAAGTATTATAAACAGTAATTAACACACCAGTGCAGTTTTTCCTCCAAGACCTATTAAAGAAATTAACAGTTGTAGAGCAGTTGGCCTTTGTAATGCTACTGGAAAAAAATCCCAGTATAAATTAAATTACTGAGGTGAAAAATAATCCAAAACATTGAGATCAAATCTCAATAGAATTAAGTATTCCTAAAGCAAAACTAGCATAATAAGGAGAAAATGCCGAAAAAACAGTTAAAAACAGTTAAATACCCAACTGTTGACCAGAGATTCAGAATGACATCAAGTATAGATTAACTTTGCAATGCTCAGTGCAAGACAATCTGCTGATCCAAACTGCAATGCACAATGGGGGCTTCTCTTCCCATCTAGACCCTGATATAAAGAAGATTCTACCTTCCATTCTATTAATTCTGGACAAATGTTTGCCCCTCCCAGCCCCCCCACTCCCTTCTCCTCACCCTCTGCTCATACTCACACTGCACAAACACTTAACAGGCCTGGATTACTTGATGCTAGCTGGCAGAAGAATCTATTCATTATGTGGGAAGCAACCTGTAATTCAATTGATTAATTAATTATTGACGAAAGCCGCCTGGCTCTGGAAAGAACACGTTAAATGATAAACGTGTATCCCCGCATGGCAATTTGATGGTAAGATTTTAATATGCTCCTCTCCCTGCCAGTCTTCTGCTGGTATCTTTATCAACAGGCAAGCTGATGATGAAATTATTTAAAGGGATACTCTCTCAAGCTGTTTACACTTCCTACATTGACCTACCTATTTTTTAGAGGGGGGGCGAGAGGGGGAGGAGTTAATAAACGCACCCACTGAGGATGCCTTGAGTGCATTTCTTTTAAAAGGAAAAAATATTTTTTCTCTTTAAAATTACTGAGCGCCTTTGATTGGGCATGAGTATGACCCCCATGCTTGGATTCTGCCTATAGAACTGCAGACAAGGAAGAGAAGCAATGTATACTGAGTAATACATTGCAGTTGCAGAAACAGTTCCAATGGCAAGCCTCTCCATAGAGCTCCTGTTGTCAGAGGAGTATTGCCTCCTCTATTCTCCTATGGTTTGATACTGGTAGGGGAGTGGCCCTGAGAGCCACTCTCCAGCTAACCAGTGTTAAAGGGAGAAAGCCACTTGCCAGAAGAAATCTTCATCTAAAATTGGGAAGGGAAAAATCAGTTGGAAAATTTGGGGATAGGAGTTGGGAACTTAGAAGGGGAAAATCAGGGAAAGGAAAGAGATGGGAGAACACAAGGAGAGGAGATAGAGAGGAATAATGTTCCTTGACAGAGGTGGAATGGCCCTGCTAATCAGCCCAGTGAAGACACCAGAAGGGAGCAGAATGCCACCAAAGCTCCCCACAGGAGACTAAAATAAGTGAGAGGCCTGGACCGGTTTAGGAGAGGAGCAATTATTGGGTGGGGAGGTTGTGTGGCTTGGCTGGGGCATATCTGAATCAATTAAGAATGCCAGTAGATAGGGTTTCCACCCTGCTTTGAATAGAAGCTCTACACTGGCCTGGTTTCTCCATTCCAAGCTAAGCTTGTAACGGGAACAGAGACCCAGAGGAAAAGGTAGCTTTATACCATCTTTACATTTCTCCTGTTCTGGTGGCCAGTTTGAGCTGCTCTTACTCATACCTGGCTCTCTGTGGCTCTAAGGGACCACTCTGACAGCCAAGAATAGTCAGAGCATGTAGGCACTCATGGCCATGGCTCTCTTCACCAGGAACATCCCCTACATGAAGGGACTGTGAGAGATGCAGCATACATACATCAACTGAACGCCCTGGGGATTCTCCCCTCTACTAAGCAAATCCCCTGTGTGTTGGTTCCACCGAGTTTGCTCAGGGGTGATCCTGTGAACTACAGAGCACTGAACTTTACTTCAGTACAGGTAATTGGTTGAAATAATAAATAAAAACAGAATTATAAGACACCTATGTGAACATTATATGATGAGGACTGTTAATCCAGGGGGACAGTATAGAAATACACAAAATAATGAATAGCATAGAGAAGACAATTGGGTGTTTCTATTTACTCAGCTCATAAGAACAAGGGGGCAATGAAATTAAAAGGTATCAAATTTAAAACTGATAAAAATGTTGTTTAAAAAAAAATACCAAGTTAATCTGTGAAATGCACTGTCACAAGATATTGCTTGAGGCTAAGACCCTAGCAGGATTTTAAAAAGGATTAGTGCATTGCACTACATGGAAAATGAAAATATCCACTGTTACACTATATAGCATTTTTTTTAAGAGCAGGGAGATGTCCCTTAATGGTAGGTTATTCCATTAATGACCTTCATCTGACACATCTGGCACCAGATGATCAGAGACAGCAGAGCTACTAGATGGACAGATCCAATCCAATATGGCAATTCCTATGTACTGTTTTTCCAAAGAATGTGGGATTTAGTGGATGTATTGTGATTTGTTCCTTCTTTGTCCTTTCCGAGGACCTGGAAAGCTGTATCTATTTTGGGGCTATGATATTTAAGACATGCATATAAACCAGAGGTGGGCAAACTACGGCCTGGGGGCCACATCCAGCCCACAGGACCGTCCTGCCCGACCCCTGAGGTCCTAGCCCTGAAGGCTAATCCCCAGCCCCTCCCCTGCTATTCTCTCCCCCTTGCAGCCACGTCGCCACGCACGCAGTGGGGCTGAAAGCTCCTGCCACTCTGAGTGGCATGATGCGGTGGTGCGCAGCAGTGGGGGGGTTGGGTAGGGGGTCCCGGGGGGGCAGTCAGGGGACAGGGAGCAGGGAGAGTTGGATGGGGGTGGGGTCCCAGGGGGCCTGTCAGGGGGTGGGGGTGTGGATAGGTCAAGGCAGTCAGGGGACAGGGAGTGGCGGGGGGGGGTGTCCAAGGAGGGGGCAGTCAGGGAACAAGGAGCAGGGTGGGTTGGATGGGTTGGAGGTTCTGAGGGGGACAGTCAGTGGGCGGGAAGTGGGAGGGGGCGGATAGGGTGCAGGGGTGGAAGCCAGGCTGTTTGTGGGGCACAGCCTTCCCTACCCAGCCCGCCATACAGTTTTGCACCCCGATGTGGCCCTTGGGCCAGAAAGTTTGACCACCCCGATATAAACAGTAACTTCTCATTCACCAGATGCACATATAGTCCACAAGGAGACTGGCAGCTCTGGACTTTTGGCTTATCTTGAGAAAGGTCCCTGGAAAAAAGTGAAATTTGATGTTTTATATCAAGGTCCTGTGTACTGTAGGATTCTGGAGCATCTGCCCCTTGCAACAGAATTGTGCTTCAGAGTGTAAGACCAAGATTGGATGCCTAAAGTTAGGTACCTAGATCCTCATTTACTCTGCTAAATAGAAGTGACCTCATTTTCGGAAGTGCGCAGCATGAACAATTTGCACTGAAGTCAATGGGAGCTGTGTGTTCTCAGAACCTCTGAAAATCTGCCATCTTTTATTTCAATGCGTAAGTAGGGATAAAAGCGTCTAACTTTAGCACCCAAGTTTGACAATTCTGGCCCAAGCAGGTTTTTTAAAAGAATGTTTCAAGCCCCCAGGGTTTATCAACTTGCTAAAAATAAAGAAAAAAAGGACAAATTCGATGTGAAAACAGGGTTCTGTTTCTACTGTGCTCTAGCAAACTTCTCCAGTGCCCCACACTAAGTGGGATATACCATTTCTCAGATGCCTTTGGACCAAGGACCTGCTATTCCGCCCGGTTGCCACCAGGTCCCACTGCAGTAGTGGCTGCTGTGCACATACACTAGCACTGCCAATAGGGAAAAGGAGGAGGAAGGGTAACGCCAACAGACCCCAGTCGTCGGCGGGCGGGATCAAACCTGAGGCTTTTGGAGCTTAGTGCATGAGCCTCTACCACATGAGCTAAAAGGCAACTGACTATTAGCTTCAGAGTAGCAGCCGTGTTAGTCTGTATTCTCAAAAGAAAAGGAGAACTTGTGGCACCTTAGAGGCTAACAAATTTATTTCTGCCACAAGTAGTCCTTTTCTTTGGCTTTTAGCTAAGGCTGTAGAGCAGACTCAACCTCTAAGTGGTCTCGGTGCCACTAGATGGGACAGAACACCACACCCAGGTGGTGTGTGGGTTACATATTTCCCCTAGCTGAGGAAGCGCGTTCCGAGCTTCAGAGACTTCCCAGTTGAAATCCCGGACAAGCCCCCGCTTGTAACGCCGACAAGACCCTGGTCATCGGGATCAAACCTGAGGCCTCTGGAGCTTAGTGCAAGAGCCTCTACTACATGAGCTAAAAGCCAACCAGCTCTTAGCGAAGGCTGTAGCTCAATCAAATCAATCTCTCTCTCTCTGTCTCTTCCCCCACCCCCACTAGATGGAACAGAACACCACACCCAGGAGGTGTGGGGCTTACTGGCACTACAAAGCAGGCCTCTCTGCAATGCTTCCTCTAGATGGTGACAGGAAGCCTGGCAGAGAAAGACTTGCACCTTTGGTCCTAGTGGCATGACCAGGGGAAAGGCAAAGATGTGCACAGGCAGGGGGAAGCCCTGAGGCTGAGGAAGAGAAAGGAGCCGTTGAAGGACTGAGGTTGAGAAGGGGTGGGGAAAGTATTAAAAATGTGATGTCCTACTTCGTCCCTCATTTGGAAAGTCCCACATGTTGTCCTTCATTTTAGACCTCGCTGTCCCACAATACAGCATTTAAAGGTAGAAATGTATAGTGGCAAAACTAATTAAAAATAATATTAAAAACCATTTTCTGATTTTTATGCCATTTAATTTCATGCTGATTACTGTAGCACTACTAAAATGGGATAAAATACATACATGAAGCAAAGAGAGAGGTATATAGGAGGTTAAAGGTGTTTGGACCCCTAGAAAAATGTTACATCCGTTCTTCTCTAGTCAGTTTGACAGCACGTATGGATTGCTCAAACTGAGTTACAACCTCCACTGCTTTCAAAATATATAATATCCCCTGCAACATTTTAGCAAACAGCTCATAATCAACTTAGGCTTTTTATTCCCAGCATTTCGGCAATGTGAAATGTACCTTACATGCAAGCTAATCTATAAAATTATCTCCCTTCTGACAAACTGCTGGCCACAATTTAGCTGAGCAGTCTTCTGAAATATAATCAAGTGTGTGTGAAATTTGGGGATAAAATACACAAACAGGGTCACAATGCATATTTTTCAGAGCCAAAAAGAGCTATACTAATGTCAATGAATAATACAGAATAATCACATCTGAAATTAAAGCATGTTCCTTTAAGGAAAACCAGAAGTATATTTAATTTTTAAATTGTTAATGGCATCTCAGTGTTTGTAACTTTACGATGTTTTCTACTGTTCTGCTGTCTGTCCACCTTCTTAAGATAAAAAGCCAAAACATATTTCTTTAAAACCAAAGTGGGGGGAAAGTGCGTGTAAAAAGTTTACTGCATTAATTGCAAAGGGAAACTGCATTCAGATACTGAACCTGTCTAAATAATGTAGTGTTTTGCTCAAAACATGCTTAACAAATATTTTTTGCCAATGCTGACAGTAAGCATAGCCCATGTGCTCTTAGAAAACTGACACTTCTGCTTGTCATGATCATCAGTAAGAAGAATTAGCAATATTTTCTCATGAGATGTACAGTATACATACAATCATATATTCAAACACATGTAAGATATATAAGGCAGAAAACAGCAACAAAGATATTCTTTCATAATGCTACCCCATTGCTAATGGATAGTTAACCATATGTAAATATTGTTTTATATCATATTCAGCATATTTTCAATAAATATTAAAATCACAGAAGACCGTGCCCCATAAAATGTTACAAAAAGCTTTTTCACTTTGGAAATAGTATTTAAGATTATTCTCTGCCCTGCTTAACATATTCTTATTTAATGGTACAGGTATATATATTTATTCACTTACTCTGCTAATGCTGTATTGTTGAAGGAATGATCCTGAATGCTGAAACAGAAACAAGAAAACATCAGATAGTCAATAAAGCAGGCAGCCTCCCCAAATGTTTTTCAGTTGCTGGAACACATACGGAAACATGGCATTGCAACACAAGGCTCTGTGTTAGCTCTACATGCACATGCCGTACGCTGGGCTGCTCTGCACATGCTCATAATCAAAGAACCAGAGGGATTAGCCCTGCAACACTCTCAAACCACAAAGCCCATCCAGCAGTGCTTTGAATATATGAACACAGGTTGCCAGGAGAGTCTCAGAAAGGGATCAGGCACTCTGCAGTTACAACTATGCTGTTAAATAGCAACTGGGGTTTCTAGCACATTGATACAAGTGTTTGGTATTCTGATTCTTTAAACATTTATTAGCAGTCTGCTCCTTATACACTATGTTGTGTTTATTACTTCAAATAGGGATGACCAATTAAGGTTCTCATGAGACTTTTCTTCAGTTGTCTCTTACAAATTCTGCTGATAGCCAAACTCCAAGGGAAGTTGTGAAAAAAATTAATCTGAATTGGAAGGAAGGGGTGCTAAACGAACAGAGGATTTTTAAATGAGCGGCATGGAAACTGCTTCTGCGAAAGAGGAATGGATAGCAAAATCCAGATTAACCCTGTAGTAAAGTGTCTGCAAACCTGGTTTTATAAATCTAGAGAGGTCAGATCAGGATACAGTTAAATGTGCTGATTCTGAGATAACCTGGAGTTTCCTGTCTACCTGCATCTTAGAAATCTGATAAATATACTGCTAGATCATCCTACAGTAGAAAAATATATTCTTGCTGCTACATGTTTTGCCAAATAATGGAGTATTACGAGCATTCTTGATGTGTGACGATGGTACTGCACAGACTACAGCAAGAAACCAAGCAGAGATTCGGAGGCGGGGCTTCCCACTCACTGAAGCAGCCTGTGCTAGCATGATGTGTGAGCACAGTTTACAATCATGGTTAGCACGAATGAGGATCCAAAGCCACATCAGGACAAGGCAGCTAGAATTCCCCTTCCCTTAAATAATATTGACGTGGTCTCTTATTCTTGTCTCTTCCGAGCTCACTCACCCAATGCATATTGTTTTATAGACTCAAACTTTAAGGCTAGAAGGAACCGTTATGATCTTATATTCTGGACTCCTGCACATCACAGGCAACAGAGTCTCAAACACCCACTCCTGTAAAAGACCCCTAACCTCTGGCTGAGTTACTGAAGTCCTCAAATCATGATTTAAACACTTTCAGTTACAGATAATCCACCATTTCCTCTAATTCATACCAGCAAGTGATCTGTGCCCTATGCTGCAGAGGCAGGCAAAAAAAACCCAGGGTCCCTTCTAATCTGACCTGGGGGGAAATTCCTTTCTGACCCTATATACGGTGATTAGTCAGACCCTGAAACCCAGCAGCCTGACACCTCGGAAGGCATCCTCTTTAGTAACTCAGAGTTCTCCCTATCTTGTGCCCCATCTCCAGCCATTGGAGATATTTGCTACTAGCAGCCGCAGACAGGCCACATGCCATTGGCCTCCATACCCTTATCAAGTTCAGTCTTGAAACCAGTTAGTTTTTTGAACCAAGTGCTCCTCTTGGGAGGCCGTTGCAGAACTTCACTCCTTTGATGGTTAGAAATCTTTGTCTAATTTCCAGCCCAAACTTGTTCATGGCCAGTTTATATCCATTTGTTCTAATGCCAATATTGACCCTTAACTTCAATAAGTTCTCTCCCTCCTGGTGTTTATCCTTCCGATGTATTTATAGAACACAATTGTATCTCCCCTCAGCCTTCTTCTGGTTAGGCTAAGCAAGCCAAGCTCCTTAAGTCTCCTCTCAGAAGATAGGTTTTCCATTCCTCTGATCATCCTACTAGCCCTTCACTGCACTTGTTCCACTTTCAATTAATCTTTCTTAACCATGGGAAACCAGAATTGCACACAGTATTCCAGATGAGGTCTCATCAGTGCCTTGTATAATAGTAATAACACTTCCTTGTCTCTACTGGAAATCTCTCACCTCATGCATCCTAGAATTGCATTAGGTTTTTTCACAGTTGCCTCACATTGATGGCTCATAGTCATCCTGTCATTGACCAATGAACCCAGGTCTTTCTCTGCCACAGTCACTGATAAAACAAGAATTTTTGCTATAAACCAGAACGTAAGTACCTAAGTGCATGATCTTGTACCTTGCACCACTACATTTAATTCCATTTCTGTTACTCCAGGTTTCAAGATCATCTTGGCTATGCCATGCTGGCAATACTTCCCAGCTTTGTGTCTTACACAAATCTTATTAGCACACACTCATTTTTTGTGCCAAATGTGTCCCACTGTATAGGGAGACTTTGGCAAACCAGTAAAGTGCCTAAAATCACTATGGCTTATTGCTAAAAGCAGCCAAGTCAGCAGGCTGTAAATTGGCCATCCAGCAGTCTCAGTTTAACCAAGCGGGGTGGGTGCCACAGAGAGGGCAGCTTGACCCCGCGTCCTTCCGGATAAGAATTGTGTTGAAGTTGCTGATACATGCATCTTAGAAGAGCAGAATGTGCCCCAGGAATGTCTACTGGGGCCTCAGGGCTGCAAACTCTGGAAAAACCCACACCTGGTTAATTGATAATCAGAAGGAACCTCTCACTTGACCATTGAAACTGCTTACTTAACAAGTTTGCTTTAAGGGACATGTCATTCTATTACTAACGTATAAATAAGGGGGAAAAGTTTGAGGTAGGGGGACTCTTCAGGACTGGACTCTCTCTCTCTGGATGCCTCTTGTGTTTCCCACTGGCAGATGGATTACCGCTGTGCCACTCGAGAGCCACACTCAGCTTTGGTAATTATCAAGGGTTGGGGGTGTTTTACTAACCTGTTGCAGACGTGTGTATAAGTGCTTGAGACTAAGTAAAGTTTAGCTTTAAGTGAAAGCATGCTTGTGTTGTCCTGTTTGTGTCAGCCGTCTATCGTGGACGGTCGTGTCTCCCCTGATTTATTTCCTGACACCACCTCACACAGAGTAAAAGTTACCAAGAGCTCTGGGTTGAAAGAACCCCAGGTAACACCACAGCAATCTGTCCTCCAAGAAATTGTCAAGTTCCCCAATGATGCCATTCTTCCTACGACTCTGCAAATACCAGAGGATTATGCATTCCGTTCTTGCAACTCTTTTCACAATAGGGCAGAGCTGTGCAGGTTAGATGCTTCTGTCACTGGTGGCAGACAGCAAGGGGTGGTGAGTCACGTGGGTTCTTGGGATTTTTTTTAAAAAGCATGAAAATTATGGGATATAGATGACATTATGTGATGGGGACAGTTGCATGCTGGGAAGTTGACCCCTTGCTCCCAGTCACCCCTGCATGTCTTGTTTCTGCCCCACCACGCATTGCCAAAACTTCCCAAAAGACAGTGTGCTGGCGGCTTGCACACTGGGATAGCTACCATGGTGCTCCACACTGTGTATCGACACAAGCACTCCTGGTGAGTGCACACAGTGACAATGCAAAGAACCAAGTATGCAAATGCACAAGTGATATACGAACTGTGGTTTTATGTCAGTGTAACTTGCGTCTACCAAAGTTTGTAGTGTAGACACAGCCTTAGATGCTTAGCCACTAGAGTATTACGACTCTCATGATTTTATCACAAGTCTCATGGTATTTGGTGTTTTTCTTAAGGCCCCAGATACTGGAATCAAGGGATTGCATAAGAGTCTCAGGTTTTCTTTTTCTTTTCTTTTTTTTTTAAAGTTGGTTTCTAGGCCTCATGGTTCCAGAGAAAAGTTTGAAAATGTGAAGCTACTGTGAGCCTAAGGGCTCAGGCACCAGCAGGCAAAAGAAAAGAACATAAAATGCATTATTTTAAATATTTTAAATTAGATTAATAATCCCATGATTCTTAAATCAATCTCATGGTGTTTGGGGGCCTGACTTGATTTCTGAATGCTTGGCGTTGACAATACTGCTGGTATTTGAATTTAATGTGGGAGCCATTACTTATGGACAGTAAATTGCATCAACAAAAACAAATGCTTGGTTGAGGCAGAGCTAAAAATCAGATCCTATGTATTTCGCAGACATGCTGAAAATGTTTCACAACCTGGGGGGGATGGGCATAAAATGGTCTCGTAAATATAATCTCTGCTTTCCTACACACAAATTTAGATCAAATTCCCTGCTGATTCATACCCTAAATAAATCCACTAAAATAAAATGGGATTACATTGCTGTTACTTAAGGCACAATTTGACCTTAATATGGAGTTCTGAGTGATTTTCCTCAAGGAGCATAGTATTCGCAGTGATTTGGATTGGAGGACCCCTACATTGAAAGGCACCATCAAACTGTTTAAATTACTCAAACTATTTTTAATGTCAAACCTCTATTACTAAATTGCTTTCCAAGCATATATTTTACACTGGTTTGTGACTCATTTGCAGGCATAATTTAATTTATTTTGGACTGGAGGATGCTTTTAGCCAGTGTTTCTGGAAAGACTCTCCATGAAAAAGCTACTGCTGTAAAAATCATTTGGTAAAAACTTTCTCTTATAAAACAGGTTATTAAAAAAGAGCCACATTAATAAATACACAGAAGAGAAGGCCTACTATAAGGTGCAAAAAGAAAATGTGTATTTGTGGCACCTTAGAGACTAACCAATTTATTTAGCATAAGCTTTCGTGAGCTACACCTTCATCAGATGAAGTGAGCTGTAGCTCACGAAAGATGAAGTGAGCTGTAGCTCATGAATGCTTATGCTCAAATAAATTGGTTAGTCTCTAAGGTGCCACAAGTACTCATTTTCTTTTTGCGAATACAGACTAACACGGCTGTTACTCTGAAACCTACTATAAGGTGGATGCACAACTGGTTGGAAAACCATACTCAGAGTAATTATCAATGGTTCACAGTCACGCTGGAAGGTTATATTAAGTGGAGTCCCACAGGGATCTGTCCTGGGTCCAATTTTATTCAATATCTGCAGAAATGATTTGGATAGTGGCATTAAGAATACACATATAAAGTTTCCAGAGGATACTAGGCTGGGAGGGGTTGCAAGTGCTCTCAAAGACAGGGTTACAATTCAAAATGACCTTGACAAACTGGAGAAATGGTCTGAAATAAACGGGATGAAATTCAGTAAGGACAAATGGGCACTTGAGAAGGAATAATTAATTGCACAAATACAAAAGACTGCCAAGGAAGGAGTACTTCAGAAAAGGATCTGGGGATTATAGTGGATCAAAACGAAATATAAGTCAACAATATAATACTGTTGCAAAAAAAGGTTAACATCATTCTGGGATGTAGTAGCAGGACTGTTTGTAAGCAAGATATGAAAAGGCCTTAACTGGAGTACTGTGTCCAGTTCTGGTCACCACACATCGAGAAGGATGTGGACAAGTTGGAGAAATGATTAAAAAGGTCTAGAACACATGACCTACAAGGATAGATTGAAAAAACTGGGTTTGCTTAGTCTGGAGAAAAGAACATGATGATAGTCTTCAAGTACAAAAAAGTGTTATAAAGCTGTTATAAAGAGGAGGTTGGTAAATTGTTCTTTAGATCCACTGAGGACTGGACAAGAAGTAATGGGCTTAAATTGCAGCAAGGAAAATTTAGGTTAGACATTAGGAAAAGCTTCCTAACTGTAAGGGTAGTTAAGCAACGGAACAAATTACAAAGGGAGTTGTGGAATATCGGTCATTGGTGGTTTTTAAGAACAGGTTACACAATGCTTAATTTGTAATGAAAGATGCTGGGGCTAAAACAATTTGTTTTACATTCATAACTGATGCAGCAAACCCAGAGATGCTGGGGCTACAAACCGTCACGGCTAGAGGTGCCGGGGCTCAGTCCTGGCAAGCCCTGGCACAAATTAAGCACTGAGTTAGACAAGCAAATGTCAGGGATGGTCGAGATAATACTTAGTCCTGCCTCAGTACAGGGGACTGGACTAGATGTCCTACTGAGATCCCTTCCAGACTTACATTTCTATGATTCTAGTGAAAACTGGATCACTAATTGTGTTATGGCTAGGTTTAGGGTTGGGTTGATTATGCTGCACTGTGCCCAGGAGCCACTGTAGGAAGGGAATGTGATTCACAGATTCATAATTCCTTCCCTGATCTCCCCTTGCTCCCAGATGGAAATAACTAACCTCTACTCGTTAGATTTCCTACGGGCTCTGGCTCTCTGCTGGCTCTCCCAATTTCTCTCTGCTCTCCCCCCATCCATGCCCTCCCCCCTGCTCTGGGCATGCAGCCCCTGCTCTTATTCCCCTTTCCCCTCCATATCTGGAACGTCAAAGAGTGGAGCACTAACATGACCACCTAAAATGGTGGGGATTTTATTCTCCATTAGTCCCTTGAATGGCTAGTCACAATCCAAACCTTACTTCCTAATTTTCAGTATAGCTATTTGAATTGTTTTGGTCTGAATTATATACAATGGCAATTCAATGTACTAAAACACAGGTACATTTCACTGCAACATATAGATAAGGCACTGTACCTATCATTCTCAAGCTTTGAGAAAAAAATCTGCTACTGTACATGCAGCTTTGGATTTAAGCACAGAATTCAAGACTTATTTTTAATAACTTCAACTTTTAAAATTATTCATATTCATCTTGTTATTTGCAAGTAAAGTTTTATCTGTGTTGCATTATTTTCAAGCTTTAGACAATTTCGCTGCTCTATATATTTTTGTAAAATCATAATTTTGGAGAGACACATTCTCTCTAAAAAAGCCAACCCTTCCCATTAAATACCCACTATTGATTCCACCACAATTTTGGCAAAATAGTATCAAACCATCTAAAATCTCACATGCTGGCACTCAGAGGATTGGTTTTGGAAATTTTCAAGCAAGTAAGTTTGTGCATTTTGGAGAGATGAGTATTCAAAAATAAAATGAGATTTTACTTCTGAAAATTCATTCATATATTTCTGTCCTATCATAGCTCTAAAACAGCTTTGACTAGAAACTCCATATTTGTTTTATTCTGTTGATCATGATTATTCTGCAGTAACAAATACTAAACACTAGCCCAGAAGCACAAAATATTCATGTGTGCAAGTGCAGAGCTCTGCTTTCTCGATATGCAGCCTCATTTTTATTCTGTTGATCTTACTTGTTTTCGGGTTGGGAATTATTTAGATATTAACCACACTTTTCATATATTTAATAAAGCCACATGGTCAATGTGCACATTATGAACATTGTTAGTCATCTGTAGGCACTAGAAACACACAGCAGTCCAATGCCTGCTCTGCAAAAAGTACATGGCCCAGGTTGTGATGGAACAAGGGGAGGCAGGGAGACATAGGTGGAGGATAAGGTGGATTCAGTCTGAGAAGAGCAGAACAGGGAAAGCCAATGGAGGTCACATCATCTGAAATGGGAGGGAAGAATGAAAGCATATGGAAACTACAGGTTGTGAGGAGAAGGAATGTATTTCCTTTGTGCTTGGTTTGCAAGGCTGTGGTTGTCGAAGTGACTAACCATGCATCCGCAGACTTTCTAATGGTTTGGTTTCTTCTACAAAGTGGAACCTTACCTTGGAATTTCCAGGATATGATTTTGTGTTTTGAGAAAACTACCATGTTCTCACCACAGATTTTTGCCTGAAGTAAATAATGAAATATTTCAACTTTAAGTCTGTAATAATGACAATTTTGTCCTGGGAATTAAACTCTTTTTTCAGGAACATTTGAAGGAGACATACATATTTACAGGGAAATCTGAATTCTCTGGTGCACTGGGAGAGTTAGTATTTCTCCATTTGGTGATTTGTTGTCAGATGATGCAAAGTACGGCACAGTCCTATAGAGTGTGATTAGCAGTGATTGCAGTCTTTTTTTAAAATCTGATTTTCCTCACAGCCCAAGATTACTCCTACTGAAATGCTGCATAAATGGCAATTACATTTAGCACTCTATTTTATAACATACAACTGTACTGAAGTTAAAAAGAATGCAGAACACTTCAAATGCTCACTAACAGGATGTATGTAATGATGCACTGAAGACAACTCCCTGGGGCTTCTGGGAGGACCTTATTAAAATCCCATCGTCAAACTAAAGGGAAATTGGAATGATATCCCTGTCTTTGATGGATCCCCTCCCCTCCTCTGGATTCAAATAATCCCTGCCAGAGTTAATTTATCCCTGAACCTCATAAAAATACTAAAGAGCAAATAATTGCCTTTGGGATGCACTAGGTCTTGCCAAATAGCAGCTTCCAACCCCACATGCTCCTGCAAAGTCTTTACTTCCACTCTTATGTCCCTCAAATCACACTGGTGGGGCACTTTTCTGTACTACACAGTATACTTTTTGTGGACCCAGAGGTGCAGATTTAATATCAGTTTGTTTGCTACCTCCCTCTTTAGTCATGGTTATGACAGAATATATTTGTTTCAATAGAAAACAAATTTGATAGATTCCCCAGTCACTCAAGGTATAAACCAAGCAAAAGCCTTGGGAGTAAGCAATCACACGCCAGTTTTCTGCAGTGATAAATACTGAACACTCTGCCAGCTGCACAAAACGTTCATATGTGCACCGCTCTGCTTTCTTGATGTGCAGCCTGGCTTTGCAGGGATAATGTTAGCAGAGACATGAGAACATTTTTTAGACAAATTAAACCAAAACACAGTGATTATACAAGGAAGCCAGTTTTGAGCAGTGACTCCAGTTTTCTGTATCTTTGATTCTATCAGTGACCTAATTAGCACATCATGTGAATAGCAATGGAAGACAGCACTCAGATGCTCTTGCTGTCTCACTTCAAACAAGATACACAGTCAAGCTTTCTGTGTAACCTACATGTGGAGTTGCTGTCATAAAATTATACAGAAATAATCCCATAAAAATTTAGGGGCACATTTTCTCAGGGTGTTTTACTGTCTTCCTTAGTGAACATGAAAAATTATACAGGCACATACTTGAAACTGAACTTTCCATCTGCCAGCTCACCAATATCTGCACACATTTTTTATAATCTAACACCTGCCTGTATGAAAGTATTGGACTTAGAACCGTGCAAGAACCAGAATTCCCATTCTGTGGGAAATTTTCCATTTTCAAAAAAACTTTCATTCCAAATGGAACAAGAAATCAGATACGCAACATATTTCACATGAAGGATATTTTTTTGAAAAAAAAAATCTGGTTTGGAAGAACTGAAAATAGAATTTTTTGAAAATTTCTCATTTGAGCTCCTCACCAAGTGGGCTGCTGTAGAGCCTGGGGATGCAGGTGAGCAGGAAACCTGATTTCCATCAAAACATTTGATTTAATTGAATCAGCATTTTCAGAAAGAAATCTGTTTTGTTGCAAAATTTTCAACCAGTTCTAGCTGGAATGGTCCTCCACAGAACAGAATGCCCCCAACAGACTTTGCATAGTAAATTCTAAAGATTGAGCATCCACAGATATTGGAGTAAAATATGCATAAACCTATTTTGTAGAGCAAAAGTCACTGTTTGCAAAGTACATTCCCTAATTAAATTGGTTTAGGTTTCATTAGGTCATTAATGACTTTAGTCCAGAGCATTCTTCCCCTGTGGTTTTTGTTTCAGATCATTCTGCCTGGGGTAGAGTTGAACCGTCAACTACTAGAATGGCATAGAAATGGGGGAAGGTGGTATGGAGTCAGCTGCCCAACTCTGCCATACAGGAGGGATGAAATCTCACCTCTGTGTGCGACTTTAAGGTTTACCATCCGGGCCTGTACATTTACATATAAGGTCTTTTGATGTGCACTTTACTAAGCATTTCACATTTTGAAGCAGACATAGTTGCTCTTTGGACATTTACATCCTGAAGTTTGCTTAAGCAGTTTGCAGAGTTTCGGATTGCATATACATTTTATATAACATTTTGTGTACTTAGAGGCCAAAGCTGAAAATGTGTCCTCTAAGAAGCAGCATTTGTACAGTGCCAAGTGCAATAGGGTCCCAGTCCATGTCTAGGGCTCCTAGACCTTACATCAATACAAATAAATATAAAAATAACTGCCACAAATTTGAAATGTTGTCACTGGTGATGCAAAAAAATTCTTAGCATTAAACCCAGAAAAATAATGCTTTTTCCTGTATTATTTGGAGCCTTGAATTAACATGCTAAGGAGTCTTGTCTACCTCAAGACTGTGGGAATGGGTCTTTAACCTTGGAAGAGTTAAATATCTCATATAAACAACTCCAAAGCATCCCAGTGCACCATGCATTGGGTTTCTAGTCAAACCACATTGTGCCAGATAAACAATGGATGCTGGTCAAACCAATAGCCCTAACATGACTGCAGTCATCCCAAAAGGGGCTGTGGTGTGGTCACCGACAGGGAGGCACATATGACAATACTGCTTGTGTGGGAGATACACCAAATTCAAACTGGATTAATGCCATGGTGGCTTAAGCCCAACAACTTTTCTGATTGGATCAGTGCTTTACAAATGGTAAAAGTGCTGTGTGATGTGCCCAGAATGCCTCAGCAGATCAGTACAACATTAGAAAAAAGGATTACTACTTAAGGCAGAAAAGTATTGATCTTTTCCATGACTCATTTAAAGAAATCATCACAGGATGTAGAAATGACCTTTTTGAACCACTCTGTGTGGTTGGATCCTCTGACTGAAGCATCAGTCGGCCCTCTCGCTTCATGTGTGTGCGTGTGTTGGGAAGAGAAGAGGAGAAGGCTGCTCTTCCCAGGTGACGGCCAAGCAGAACATCAGAATATTAAAATTATTCTATCGTCTGTCCAGCATTTGCTGGAAACCACTAGAGCTATTTACATCCCTCTGTTCTCTCCAATGTCTCTGATGGTGAAGGTACAGGTCACACATGCTTTCCTTACACTCTCACTAACATTTGGCTACAGATTTCATAAAAGAGCAAAGAAATTACATTGACATGGAATACCAAAATTATTAATATCTATATAAAATATATTAAATATATTAAAATTGGAAAGCCAAGCAGTCAGAAGTTAAGACATGCCAGAATTAAGGTTGCTCATGCATCTTTAATTTATCTTTATTGTGTGTATGCATTATGATAGTTCTGACCAACATTACAGAAAAATCTGTGCCAGAACCAGGAACAGAAACATTTCTCCACCTGGGGCACAGTCCAGTGCCTTAAACACAAGAGAGTATCCCTTTTCTTCTTGCAATCACCTGATTTATTCATTTGTCATGTACTTAGAAACCATATGGTAAGGATGCCAGATTTAAGTTTGTATCTCAGGTTTTTCCAATATTTTCAAATGCAAAATTGAAAGTAATAGTGAAACTGATAACTCTTAGTCACTCAAGCTCTCAAAAATTGAAGGGTGGAGAGCAAGAAAGAGCGTAAGTAAATCTTGGTATATTATAATTACAACGTTAATGCCTTTGTTTTCAGTGCATTGCACCTTTAAATCTCTACAGAGCCATGCACCCATTTTGTGTTCATTTCAATGCAGACCAGCACAGAGGAGGCATATACACTATGTGCTCTCTCTTGGCTCTTTACTTTTGTTGTTTTATGTTTTGCTGTTCTCTTTATCCAAAATAAAGGTCATGCTGACAGATCCTCTTTAATTTTCTCTATGAAGAAAAAACGCAACACAATCCACCCTACTTAAATGGTAGACTTTGCTTTTGGGTGCCCCATTGCAGATCTTAAATCATTAGTTATCTGAGAATCTGAACTGATGAGTAAACTATTTACTTGGAAAAACATCAAAATGCATGTGGACATTTTCCTTTCTTCATAGTGGGTCAGGGTAAGACCTATGTGGGATCAGGCATTTTGTAAGACCTCCCCAATACCCAATTGGGGCCTCTAGCCACTACTGCAAATAACGAACAATAAGATGCTGCTCAACCAATAGTTTCACCTACCTTAAAAGTGTACATGACAAACTGCCACAATAAAAGGAACTCTAAGGAGAACAAACCAATAAATCCTGTCAAATGCAAGAATGATGTTAGAAGAACTTATGCACAGAAAGCAATATGTACTTAGCACAATTGCTGCTTACTGTCAGAGTTTATTTGTAGTGACGTATAAACAGAACCTCTCTGATGTGCTAGTGGTTCTGTACCAGTGATCTGTGTATTTTCAAAGGGCACTTGACTTTCTCCTCTGCTCCCCACTGTCCCTCTCATTCCAGCCTTGGATTTGTCCTAGGGATGTTTATAAACTAGTTCAGATAAAGTACAGACAGATGCAGACCTTCACCCAAAATTCAACCCAAACCTTTTTTTAAGCTCAGAAAAATTGCGGATGTCTGTTTTTTCCATTGATGTTCATATTCACTTACCTCTAGCCTTCCTGGTTCTGATGGGGACCAGAAACTGAGGAGTCAAAATACTAAGAAAGACTATTCTCTCAGAGCCAGATTTTCAGCTAGGGTAAATCAGTGTAGCTCCATGTGGAGCTATGCCAGATTACAGCAGCTGAGGATCTGGCCCACATTTGTAGCTTAAGTTAGCTGATCCCAGCCATCTGATTCACATTCACAGTTTAGAGCAGCAAGTCAGACTGATCTTCCAACACATTGAGAGTTTCTCCCTTCACTATCCTATTTCTCTCTTCCTCCCAAGAGCTCTTTGATGCAAAGCAATAATAGCTGGCTGGTGAAGATAGACCTTAAACGTCTCAGCATGTAATCAAATCAGAGACTATACATTTAATGCTAGATTGCAATATGCTATTACAGTACTGTAACAATCTCCTTCCTGTTCATGAATTACAGTAAACTACAGACTGTTGCTCCTATTGACACGGTCTAGGAAGAAACAAAAAAGCCCCTCAGCTGGGCCATACCTGATACGCGGAGTATCTTACTCCCACCCTAAACAGGACACAATAATAGCAGAGACATTTCATGAGTACCACAATTCTTATCCTCAATTGTTTTTACTAAACTTATACCATGTATGGTTCAAATAGTATTTGGAGTTTGTGGGTCTAAATCAGTTTCTCAAATTTTGCAGAGACTCATCCCATGAAACAAAAATTCAATTAGTTATCACATATGCTTTAGTGCATCATTCAGGTACAAATGCAAATCTTTAGCAGTGGGTAGTGGTCAGCTGTTACTCTGCTCATACCTTCATGGGATTTACTTTCTCCATTCTGTAGAAGTATTATGCAGTTTCAGTTACTACAATCAGTAGTTCCAATAAAATCAGCATAAGAGACCAGTCTCAGGTCCAGCGTCAAAAGCTCTCTCGGGTTTTCTTTTAGTAAAGCAAATTTGAAATAGGTTCTAAAACCCTGCCAAGGGATGAAGGAACGTTTTGTGTCTTGAGGTCAGGTGCTTGAACCCTACATAAAAGTGCAGGATTCAGGTAGAGTGGTAAATATATTTTGTTAACTCCAACCTGGCTTTGATAGGGTCAGAATATCTCTCTCGCAGAAGCAACTAAAGGCTGGGACACAGGTGGTCCTGCAGGGAAAAGGCTTAAGCTAACGTTTTTCTATTATTATTTTAGTTACTAATAAAGCCAAACCCTAGAAAAGGGTATAAGTTTGGACTACAAACATGTACACAAAGGTGTGTGCAGATTCTGTACAGGATAGCTGTGAACTCCTGCTTACTAAATATCAGCAAAATGAAATGATTCCATTATAATTAATACATTTTTGAAGGCCCAAGGCACTGTTACAGCTTATATGCTTTGAACCACAGAGTTCACAAACAACTGACTGCTTTGTTTAACGTCCTGCTCAATCTGCTTTATCTCGTCTGACTTTCCATAATTCATTTTAATCAATTGTTGTGGTGCTTGCACTAAACGTTTTGTGTTTTGTTTTGCTTTTTACAAGCAAATAAGTTATTATTTGGGAACGGCACATTTGCTGTCTCACCCTGCTCATCCTTTTAGTAAGCCTCTCTTTTGGTGCGCAGATTTTAAAAAAAAAAAAAACTGAGTTAAATAAGTCACTCAATTTATGCCAAGGATTTAGTTCATGGAGTCACAAGCAGGTCCAGGGGAGTTGTGACAATGACAGCTCTTCCTTCCTTTATGGACATTTGGGAGAAACAACCTGTGGCAATTTCGCTTCTGTAACCTGGGACCAGAAATAATCAGCTGTCGTGGAATTCATGGCTTGAATTTGTATTCTGTACACCCTCTTCACTAGCCCAAGACTAATATTTTCAACCACTTAACTGGGAGCTTACCCTATCACTGGGACAACATGTTTTCTCCTTTTTGTGGTCAAGTTCCCTGTACACACTTACTGCTATTTCAAACAACTGCTTGCGTGTTATATCCTGTCTCCATCACGGCCTCATTATTTATTACTTTTGATCCATCTGAACTTAAGACAACTCATTCAAGTTTATGAGGTGACTGAAAATATGAAAGTCTTGGGCAAGGTAAGTGGGTTTATGAGATTACACATGTAAAATATGGATTCTTCTACGACTATTTAATTCTCATTAGCATGTCAGATTTTCTGCTTTTGATTGTTCACATATTTCATGGTGTCATCAGAAATTGAATCTGGTAGTTGTGGTTCATATTGGAGATATTTGTATTTCAATATTTTGAGGGTGATAATCCTTACAGTATTTTTAAAGGTGTTAATTGAGCAACAAATCCTGAGACCCGTATACTGTTTTTAGTCAGATCCATTCTAATTGACCTCACTCTGTGTAAAGAATAAAACTCAGTTAAGACCCAGACCCACGGTTTAGCCCTGGCTACACAAATGTCCATATTTTTTTTAAACCAAGCATGTTGGTGTGTATTTTATGCAAGTCTTCAAATATTTTTTCTGAAATACTTTTTTTCCCATGATCCTGTCAATGGTTTATTTTCTTTATGATAAATTGTCCTTCTTTATTTCTCTCCTATTTCTATTTATCCCTATTTTTATTGCCTGTTTATTTTTTTAAACCAACTAATTATCCAGTTTCTCAGTAAGAAGATGCATTTCAGTTTAGCACTGATAATCAGTTAGCTCTTCAGAAAAGCCTGAAAATGTGTCTAACCCACTTTAATAAAAAAAAAACAAAAAAACTAATACTTTTTTAAAAAGGAAATTCTGGTTCACCCAAAGGCAGGTTCTTAGCAGGATATGTTCTACAGTTACTTATAAAGAGAATGTAAAATGACTAGGATAAGAGACAACACATTATTGAAATAAAAACTTTGCGCACAGTCCTTTCAAACAATATTCCATTTTTGTAGCACAAAAAAGGGAATCTATAGACAGTGTAAGTAAATAATGTGGTGATCTCTTATCTAGATATGTTTGAACTAGCCTCCTAATTACATACGAACATTTTCCTTTGTGAGTTAGTTATTTCAGGAGAGACCCACCCAATGGAAAGCAATGATATGCATTGGAACACAGGGGATTAACTAATTTCAGTTGTTTAAATTTAAAAAGGCACTCCTGGTAACTACATACCTATGTATTGTTCTTTATTTTAACTCCCCTCCACCACTGCCTTGTAGGGAGAACCCCTTTTAGAAGCTTGAAAATATATGTTTATATCCTAGCCAGTTCGCTTGTTTCCATTTCCATGTAGGAAATAAACTAAGGTAATGCTGCTCTCAGCTACATCTGTGCAAAGTCACTGGCTTTGATTTGCCCATGGCCCACACCCAGCAGGCCCTTGACACGTCCTCTTTTGCCCATTATACTGGATGGGATTAAAGAAGATGCTGGTGTAGGAGGTGGTGAAGTTCACAGGCCTTCTCCGGCTGCTTTAAAGTCACATAGTACAGATTATGCTTATGTGATGCAAAGTGGTCTTAGAGGACTGGAGAATCCGGCCTATTTAACTTTGGCCATTGTGCTTCAAGGGGTACATGGGCATAACTGAGTGCAGAATTGGGCCTTCTCTGTTTTGCTGCCTTTCTAGTGTGTCTGTTTCAGTGATATCTATAGGAGCATTTGCAGGCTTATTCCTGCGCTGCTGCTGGGGCTGGGCACCTGGCTAGCAGCCACTGCTCGCTCTCTCTGCTCTGCTATGGGGGGGAGGGCACTAAGGTAAATTTTGGAATGGCAATAGCCTTCACAAGCCCCCCCACCCCCAGAGCTGCCTCTGAAGCAGGAAGATCTATTCCTTGCTCTTCTGAGTTACAGATCAACACCATTAGTGGCTACTGGATATAGTCCAGCACAACTCAGAACTACTGTCCCAGCTTTGGAAAAGAACAAATTTCCAAAGTGGCCAGACAGGAAGCGATTAGACAAACTGGATAAAAGGGCTAAAAGAGCTTATGAACAATTTTACTACAGACATCACTCAGTTAGAGAGCTGCCAGGTCCAGAACCTGGTGACCATGTTCATGACAAATTGGATGGAGAAAATGGACAACTCCAGCTGTTGTAAAGGAAAAGAACTTCGCACCCAGATCACCTGTGACCAAGACCAGCTGTAGCAGGTTGAGCACTCACCGCGTGGCGCCTCCTGCTGGTCGCCCAGGAATTAGCTCAATTCCAGTACTCAGAACACCTCCTGCTGGTTGGTGTCTCTCCTGCCTCAGGCCCCTGCATCCCCCCCAGACCCTCTTATCTTGGGGTGCTGCCCCACAGCAGTGCCCCCACATTCTAGGTCTTCCCTCCCAGGGAAATCCCCTCCCCCTATGCCCACCTTGCCTCAGTGGCTACTGCCAGTCGTCATCTAGCCCCCTTTCTCTGGGGCAAACTGCAGTCTGTGTTGGCCAGTCATCATTGGCAAGCGGGTTGGACCAGCTGCCTCTGCCTATCCCCAGGCTGCACCTCTGCAGCCCCAGTACCTCCTTAGGCCTTTCTGTCAGGCCTTAGCCTGGGAGGTCACCAGGCCTGAGCTCCACAGCTCAGCCAACCCATTCCCCAATACCGCTCTGTCCAAGTTACTCTTTGCTCCTTCAGGCAGCTAGATCCATCTCTCTCCAAAGCTAGAGAGAAACTGACTGCCTTCTGGCCCTGCAACTTTTTTATAGGGCCCAGCCTGGCCCTGATTGGCTGCCTCCCAGCCTTTTCTTATTGGCTTTCTGCCCCAGCCCTCTCCAAGGGCTGGCTTTTAACCCTTTCTGAGCCGGAGCAGGGTGACTGCCCCACTACACCAACAGTGGAGACTTCAGCAGAAACCATTGACATCTACAGTTTGTTCCTCAGAAACAGAGCAAACTCTGCACATGGCAACGCAGAAGACGACTCAAGGATTTCAAACCAACCATAGCTGGTCACTACAACTAATAGATGGTCAAATGACCAAGCTTTTATGCTTTTGGGTCACGAAATTAGAAAATCCGTACTGTTCAGAGACACTTAGACTGATCTCTAGTGAACCTCAAAGACAGCCTGATAGTGTAAATATTGTAACTGTTAGGAACGTAGAACTTAAAGGCGGAGATGTAACGGAATGCTAAACTATTATACTGTTTAGCCACTAGGAAGCACTGTCTATAAAACCACCTTACTTAAATGAACCTCGGCCATACCTGGCAGACCATTAAAAAAGTCTTATGATAAACACATCTGGTGTGTATAAGCAAGCTCTAGCCAGTCCATAGCTAGAACAGGAACATGACATGTTCTCAAATGAACTCACACAGAAAAATGATAAAAGACAAAAAATACCACATCACCTGCAGGTGAACACTTTTCACAAAGTGATCACTCTATATCTGACCTCTCAGCCCTGGTCCCTTGAAATATGTTTTAACTACTTATGCTAAACATCTGTTCCACCTTGTATTTAGCTGTGACACTCTGAGTACATTATTGTGGATTTTTGGATTTATTATTTTCTGATTTTGGTTTTTTCCATTTAAAAAAAATATTAATTCCATCTCCTCTGGTCCTGGGACAGGGGCTGGGGAGAGAGAGCTCCTCTGGCACCGGGGCTGCAGCAAGGAGACATTTTTATTTTTTGTATTGTGCTGGGTTGGTTTGTTGTTTTTTTAAGCACTGGATTCTGTGTTATTGTTTTGATTCCGCGATTCCATCCATGTTCTCGTTAATGAAGATTTCATAGGGCCCTACCTCAACCATATTGTCTCTCTAATATCCTGGAACCAACACAGCCACAAAAACACGGCATACAACAATGAAGGAATATAAGAATTTTCTCATCCATGATCTAGTATTGCTTCATAACCACTGATGATTTGGGGCAAATTATTTCTTCTCACATAAATCCTTGTGTCTCATGAAAACTATTTGTGACTCAGCTGTTTCCTATGTAGATCTGCTTGAAGTGAAGCAGAAGCATATGGGAAAGATATTTGTGCTGGAAGTGGTAGAGCCACTTTCTTATCAGTTCTCCTAGCTTTGAGTCAGGAGCGATATGAAAATCACTTTTCCTTTTCTGAGCAACTGAATTATTTGCTGTGAATCATGCTGTCTGCTGTTTGTGACACTGTATTTTCTGACTCAGTGTCTGCTGACCCTGTGACCCTCCAATCTCTCCGCTGTGCTGTGAAATTCGTTTTCAGTTTCATATCATGATGTGTGGAAGTAAACTCAAGAAAGTTTTGCTCTTAATTTTAAAAATGATTTTCATCTCCCAGTATTGCAACCAACCAGCCAAAGATCATTCCTGACAGATGGTCTTATTTAATTTATAGGAGGGCTTTTTAATTTTGGGTACAGTCACAATTTTCAGTAACACTCAGACAGTGATAACAGAGCCAATGAAAAACAATAAATTACAGTCAAGGTTGCAAGGACGGTGTCTATTTCTTTTATACAAATTGGAGGGAAAGGAGGATTGGGTTTTTTGTTTTTGTTGTTCTTCTGGAGATACCTCCAATCCTTTTTAGAAACTGGTACTGAATATTGGAATCTAAAAGTAGGAATGTGCAGAAAGGTTCAGAACTAGAGGAACACATTTCTGTTCTCTAGTATTTAAAGAGCAATGGCCAACATTGTCAGATCTGGGTGCCTAAAGTTAAGAAGATCCATAGATTTTAAAACATCCAAATTTGAAAATTTTGTCCCTTGTGTCCCAATATTTTTATTTGGTCATAACTGGAGCTGTAATTATAGTTTTTAGCCCCTGGTGCTCTGCCTGAGACAGACTACAGTTACGCCTAAGCTTCTATCTGCTACAAAAATAGAACAGAAAGGAATTAACAAAGCAGGCAGTCACAATGGGGACTGACTCCCCTTCCAGGTCTGCCAACTAGCAGCTGCTCAGAACAGCACTCTCCCTGCAATTCTTCCCTCTTTCTGAAATCAGTATCACCCTCCAGGCCACATCTGGTCCAATTCTTGTTCCTCTGCACAACAGGTACCTGAAACCCCTCTCCACCCCTCTTCCACCTAGACCCTCTGCTATTTCCCCATTACCCAGAGCATCCACATATCATGAGCCAGGGCAGCAAAATCATGAGATTGGCTTAAAAATCCTCCTGATTTTTAAAGTTTCCTTTGCCTCCTGGTATTTGAGCCTTAGGGTGTACTCAGGTCACATTTCCAAGCTTTCCTCTGCAACTAGAAGGGCTAGAAAACTACTTCAGAATAAAAAAATGAGAGTTGAGATTCTCATTTAATCAATTGACCCCAGGAGCTAGGTGTTACAGACAGACCCAGGCAGGTCTGAACATCTTCTTAATATTTCACAAAAGGAGGGTTGTGTGTGGTCTCTGCTGAAAGCTAAGAACTAGCTGACTGTCGTTATTATGAGATGTTTGTGGACATCCATGGAGACAGCCTGTGTTCACTGGACTAGATGCAGAAGTTTACTAGACTGGACTAGATGCATACTGGAGATTTATATTGACAAACAAACAAACTCCTGAAGAGGTCTCAGAAGGGAAAGGGGGAGCAGGCTAAGTGACAACAACTTGTGATTGTATAAACTAAACAGTAACAAGTCTCCAGAACCTGATGGTATTCACCCAAGAGTTCTGAAGGAACTCAAATGTGAAATTGCAGGACTATTAACTGTCATCTGTAATCTATCATTTAAATCAGCTTCTGTACCAAATGACTAGAGGATAGCTAATATGATGCCAATTTAAAAAGGGCTCCAGAGGTGACCCTGGCAACCACAGGCCAGTAAGCCTCACTTCAGTACCAGGCAAATTGGTTGAAACTATCGTAAAAGAACAAAATTGTCAGACACATAGATGAACATAATTTGCTGGGAAATAGTCAACATGGTTTTTGTAAAGGAAATCATGTCTCACCAAACTACCAGAATTCTTTGAGGGGATCAACAAGCATGCGGACAAAGGAGATCCAGCAGATACAGTGTATTTAGATTTTCAGAAAGCCTTTGACAAGGTCCCTCACCAAAGGCTCTTAAGCAAAATAAGCAGTCATAGGATAAAAGGGAAGGTTCTCTCATGGATTGGTAACTGGTTAAAAGATAGGAAACAAAGGGTAGGAATAAATGATCAATTTTCAGAATGGAGAGAGGTAAATAGTGGTGTCCCCCAGGGATCTGTACTGGACCAGTCCTATTTAACATATTCATAAATGATCTGGAAAAGGGGGTAAACAGTTTGGTGGCAAAATTTGCAGATGATACAAAACTGCTCAAGATAGTTAAGTCCCAGGCAGACTGCGAAGAGCTACAAAAGGATCTCACAAAACTGGGTGACTGGGCAACAAAATGGCAGATGAAATTTAATGTTGATAAATGCAAAATAATGCACATTAGAAAACATAATCCTAACTGACGTACATATACAAAGATGGGGTCTAAATTAGCTGTTACCACTCAAGAAAGATGTTGGAGTCATTGTGGATAGTTCTCTGAAATCATCCACTCAATGTGCAGGGGCAGTCAAAAAAGCGAACAGAACGTTGGGAATCAACAAGAAAAGGATAGATAATAAGACAGAAAATATCATATTGCCTCCATATAAATCCATGGTAAGCCCACACCTTGAATACTGTGGGCAGATGTGGTCACCCCATCTCAGAAAAGATATATTGGAATTGGAAAACGTTCAGAAAAGGGCAACAAAAATGATTAGGGGTATAGAACGGCTTCCGTATGAGGAAAGAGTAATAAGACTGGGACTTTTCAGCTTGGAAAAAAGGCAGCTAAGGGGGGATATGATAGAGGTCTATAAAATCATGAGTGGTATAGGGAAAGTAAATAAGGAAGTGTTATTTACTCCTTCTCATAATACAAGAACAAGGGGCCACCAAATGAAATTAATAGGTAGCAGGTTTGAAACAAACACAAGCAAGTACTTTTTCACACAATGCACTGTCAACCTCTGGAACTCCTTGCCGGAGGATGTTGTGAAGGCCAATACTATAACGTGGTTCAAAAGGGAGCTAGATAGATTCATGGAAGATAGGTCCATCAATGGCTATTAGCCAGGATGGACAGGAATGGTGTCCCTAGCCTCTGTTTGCCAGAAGCTGGGATTGGGTGACAAGGCATGGATCACTTGATGATAACCTGTCTGTTCATTCCCTTTGGGGCACCTGCCATAGGCCACTGTCAGAGGACAGGATACTGGGCTTGATGGACCTTTGTTCTGACCTAGTATGGCCGTTCTTATGCTAAGAGCCGAAGAAATGGCCCAAGCGGTTATCCGTTACAGGAGGAGGAGATTGTTAGCTGGGGGAATCTCATGAAGAGTGGGTCCCAGCTCTCTGAATTGGACAAATGCTACAAGAACACATTGATGGGTGAGATGTATCTTATTAAACAGGAAAGTAACTTGTTAATAAGGATAAGCTATATATGGTATTTACATTTTTAGCTATAATCTAATGCTTCCAAATCCTTACACTTGCTTTTGTTTGAATCTTTATCTCAAGCTCTGTTAAATACACTTCAGTTTGGTTCTATTAGAAACCTGTCTAAGTGCCTTGTGCTAAGGAAAGTGAAACCAGTGAACTGGAGTGAACCATTTCCACAGAGGCAGCAGATCAGTGTACACTGCAGGTGCCCAGAAGATAGGGGACTGAGCACTCAAGTGTAACAAGGTGGGGTATGTAATTTGCTAGTCTGAAGAGGGAACAAGTGGGGCTTGCAGAGCCCAAGTGGAGTCTCTACCCCACCTCTATGTACTGCCCCACATTAACCACTTCCCACCTCACTGTCCCCCACAAACTTCTCTCCCACTGACTGCTCCTTCTCTGAGGCTGGATAAAGAAAACAAGAGTAACTTACTGCTGGCATTAATACCTGGTACTCATCCCTGTGCAGATGGTGACCAGGTTTTGTGTGGGTTCTCTGCACAGTCATGAATTTCGCCCCAACTTAGTTGTCTTTCTCCTCTACCCAGAGACAGTAAGACTTAGAACATCTCTTACTGCTACTGTTTTATTCCATCAATTGTTCGATGTTTTGAAAGTAGGGGCCAAACAGCGACATTACTGATTTCCTCATCTTGGAAATGTTTTCAGATAATGCATCCTAGATACTGGAGAAAATACTTTCAATGCAAAGTAGGGCTGGACCAATAGTTCTTGATATAACATTATGCATAACTGCATGTGCCAACAAAATAAAAAGACTTCTTCTCTATAGCTACCAAAAAATAGTAGAAATGTATGACTCAGTAAAAGTGACTCAAAGCTGGGACTTAAATAGGTTAATAGCTTTCTTTTAAATGTCAGCTTTTAAATTGAGGTCTATTTTGTTTGTCATCTCTGACTCTCTGTTTACTACACAATTTATGATGGATTAGCAAAGCAGAAGTGTAGCACATTATATATTTAAAGTTTTAAAAGTAAACACATAAAATGGACAATAAGTATTAGTTAAATGCCTTTATGATTAATTCATAAAATGATTCCTACTAAACCCTTTAATTCTTAACCAAGAGTAAAAGGCAAGTGTAACTAGGATGGCAGACTCTGTGGATGCAGGGCGACTTTCATGAGTCACCCCATTATCAGGTGCCTGAACCCTGCACAAAGGTACACTGTAAATCACTTCTGAGTCACGATATTAGTTTGACTTAGTAACTTTCAAGCAAAATATAAGGGCAACTGGATCCTCACCCAGAAGTTAAGGTCCGGCACAGGGAGGCCCTCCAGGCAAATCTTAGGAACAGCTAAGCTTGGGGAGAAAGTTTAAGCAGTAATGTGTTTTATGCTATTATTTTATTTCCCGTTAATATCGAACCCATGGAAGGGGTGTGAGTTTGGTCTAATACATTATGAGTATACTCTGTTTGGAGTTGAGTACATAAATACACCAGTAAAATTAATCCACTATTTACAAGTTTGTAAAAATAGAAACACTGGCTGTGGAATAGGCTGTGGAATAGACTAATTACTATTATTCTCATTTTACAAGGAGGGAAATTTAGACACAAAGAGATGAAGTCACTTGCCCAAGGTCAAGCAGAAGGTAAATGGTAGAACAGGGAACAGAACTCAAGTCTCTTGATCCAATACTCTGTTCAATGGACCGGAACTTCTCAAAGTTTTTAACATCAGGCCAACTTTTATCAAAACAGACAATCTCAGCCACATCTTCCCTAATGCAGGAGATAATGTACATACATACCAACTTTCAACAAAATACTTGGATATGAAAGTACTATTGGCAGAGCTCATAGTGTCCCTTATATTTAGGTTGCTTAACATTTTTCATTATAAAAGATTCTTAGAAATTATCATAAAAAGACTGTAACACCTCAATTGTTTACAGCAGGCCTCTGAAATTCAATAGGAAGAAAGCCCTCAGGTTAGGGTTGCCAACCCTCCAGGATTGCCCTGGAGTCTCCAGGAATTAAAGCTTAATCTTTAATTAAAGATTATGTCATGTGATGACACCTCCAGGAATAAGTCCAACCAAATTGGCAATAGGGTAACAGCAGTGCTTTTTCCTTCGAAAATTCCAGTCAGACTTAGCCAAGTTATAAACCATTGAAAGTTGCCATTTCCCTTCTATTGCTTGTGTCAACAACATTTTGGCAGCATGGCAAAGCAATAACTGAACACAAACATTCTAATCAAATGCTGCAGCATAACTGGGGCAAGGGACTGAGCCAGGCTCTCCCGCAAACCCCTCACTCACTCTGGAATCAGTGTATGGACCCACTTCCTCCATCCCGTCTGGGCGCACCACATGTGTGATTATGTAATTAAGACTGTACCAGAATGCATATGCAATGGGGACAGAATTCAGGTTGCACAGGCAACCTGAATTCTGGCTTTTCCTAACGTTTGCAGTGCTAGACTTTGCCACATAAATAATGTTCTTTAATGTGGTTTTCAAAAGTACAGCTCTCATAGCTTTACCTGGACGTGTTTCAGTGAGACGGAGAAGCTTGTTTCACTGTGCAAAGCGTATCCCGATGCAGAAAGGCTGCCCAAACTGCAATGGAGAGTGATCTCTGTGGGACACAGTGGAGGTGGAACAAAAGCTCAAGGGCAGCCCATTTTCCTTTGAGCTCCAGTTCCCTCAGGCTGTCCCCAGCCCATTCTCCCTTAAGTCATAGTCTCTCTGTTCTGTCCCTCTCACCTTGCTGCTGGCAAGGCCCTGACATTGCTGCTTGCTCATCCACTCAATAGAGGCACATACTGGTTTGGCAGCAGCTGGGGGAGCATGGGAGTGATAGCATTCCTGCCCTCAGTGCCAGAACCCCAGCAGGCCTCGTTTTGTCATAAGAAGGAAATGCTGATTGGTCCCTTGCTGTGATGGAAGCTTGTGATGAGGCAGGAACTAGACTCTGTGGAGTAATCACACAGAGAAATTAACAGAAAATGCCTTCCAATGAGTCACATTTTCTTAATTTTAATATTGCAATTACAATAAGACGACAACTTTCAGAGCCCAGGCAGACACTGTCCAGGCCCCATCGGTGTGCCCCAGCCAGGCCCCATTGTTTGAAAGAGCCTGTACTGGACCACATAGTAAATTACTTAGAATTGCCTTCTTAAGTATAGCCTGATAAGACAGTACCAGGGTCAGAGGGTGTCATGCAGCTAAGATTAGCTAGCATCAAGCAGGACAAGCTTGTCCTATGGAATAATAGAGCCTGTTCTCAGGTTATCATCTCTGGAAAAATCTATTTAATTTCTGCTCCCTTGACAAATTGTCCACTAGTCCTTTGCAGGGTTCTTGAGAGTCGTCCATCCACAGTCAGTAGCAACTACTGGAGAAGCTGTGATGTCACCAGGAGTGTGATGGGCTGTATTCCTCACACTGGCCCTGAGAGGGTAAATTAGGCCAGGCAGGTCTAATCAGCCAATTGTGCTGCAAGTAGGGGAGAGATGTAGCATGAAGGAGGCCACTAACTAGAAGCAGGCTCAGCTGGGCAGGAAGGTAAGGGTCATGTATAAAGCCTAGGAGCTGCAAGTAGCAAAGAGGGGCTGCAGGAAAGGAGACTACAGTCACACCCTGAGAGGAGGGAGTTGTTTATACCAGGGTTGTTTATTTTAACAATCACAGTTTAAGTTACATTTCTCTCCCCCCGTTCTCCAGGAGGAAAACTTCTAGTTGATTACGATCAGTGAAAGTGTATTTGTGTGTTTTGATGAACTGAGTTTTCCTAGCTATCCTCAGCATCCTCTCTCTTGCTTGTGCACCCTGCAGATCTCAGCACATTTCTAGTTGTTAAAGAATATGATAAATTGAATAGAATTAAATGTGTTTGTCAATTCTGATAAACCATGTGAGGCTTCAGGATTCTCATTTCATGCTTCAATCCCTGCCCCTGCAGGGTTCCAGAAAACAATTAAACTGGTTTAAAAACCTTGTTCTATTTTTGTGCAACTACATTGTTACACATATATGTGAGCTTCCCACCCAAATAATTTTTGGCTCAGAACAAAATTTGAGTATTAGATATTTATCAGATTATTTTTTAGGCGACGGTCATTCTTATTTGCTGGGGAGAATTCAATTATGCAAATATTTTACCAATCACATATTTCATTAACTCCTGGTTTACGGTCAGGTTCTTTCAAATTTCTTATTGTAATGTTATTTTCAAAGTACATTGTAGATGCAGAATATGATGCCTGTAGAAAGGATGAGTCACTGCATTGCTGCCTCTTGAAATGAGCAATCATAATCCTTTTTCTGTAATGTCCCGATACGTACAAAAGTAACTATCCTTTATAATAAGATGTTTTCCAAATATAGTTTTAGAAATGTTTTTAATTTATTATACATAAATATTGAGAAATATCTAATGTATTGACTAAACCCAGTTTTAACCTCATTATCTACTAATGTATTATCATGTATTGAGATGACACAGTTGATATTAAAATTGTATACCAGGTATTTGTGTAAATATAATTGTGCCTTTTTTTCATTGCCAGGAAGGTCAATAATTAGTTGAAGCATCTCCATGTCTCTCTGGCCCCAGCATAGAACCCATCTGCACTGTCACTTCATTTATTACTGGCCATTGGCCTATTTAATATTCATGTGTGGTACAAAGACTCAAGTCTACCAAGCAAATCTAGTTAAATCTGGTCCCTATGTTTAGGCCTTCCAATCTCACTGATAGAAGATATCCTGATGGTTTGAAATCTCCTCCAGCTTTGTCCCTAGTACAGATGCCCCACTGACTTTTGCCTAGCTGGTAAATAGCTTGTATGTTTTTGATTAGCTGGGCACAATTAAAACTGAATTTAGATAGCTCTCTTTGATTAAAATTGTGACCAAAGAGGATACTTTCACTATTTTAAGCACTCTGGAGCAGTCTGCCTCAGGCACCAGGCATTCAAAATCTCAAAAATAAGAACAGGAAGCTCTACAATCCCAACATCCTCTGTGTGTGCGCCCAGCTCTTAATATACATTAACCAGCCTACAGTATTAAAAAAAGGAAGAGGAGAACTAAATTTCTTAGTATAGAAACTAATCCATTAGAAAAATAAGTATTTTAGTATATTAATATACAATGCCAAAAATAAATTTAACCCAAACTCACTAGCTCCACATGGCATAAGTAATATTGTCATTTTAAAGTTAGGCAAACCAGTTTTTCCATTAACAAAGTCTTTAGTTTTGTGTATGTAATTAAATATAATGCAGGAATGTGCCCCAATGTTATTCCAGGCATACGCCCTGAAGGGTGATGTAAACAATGATAAAGGAACGTTAAGGTTGCATGGTTAAAAGAAGTCTGCAGTTTCCAAAGTTAAATACATCCCTAACTGTCTCTTGTGTTTATAGATTATGGTACAGCCTTCAATTCCACCATCACATGCTGTTACTCAGCTAACACAACATAATACAATTACAGCTCCTCCGGATGCACAGCTCCAGGTAATGCACATCAGAGCAGGACTCCCCCGGCATGCCTTAGGAAGGGCACAGGAGCCTTCTCTCAACTGCTGCACACTCTGTTAGATGCAAATAGGCTGAGGCCCAGGGACATCAATAACCCCTTGTGTCTCCTGTTGGCAAGCAGCCTAATTTCCAGCCTGCAATGTATTGTTGCCTTCAGAGGCAAGAGAGCAGTGGGAGCAATGAAAGGGGGCTGCGTCTTGGAACAAATCACTATGGATGCCCAAGGGGTTAATGAAGCATATCTAGGTAACTGCAGAGCTACTAATGAGAGACAGAATGGGATTTCCAACTCCGGTACTCCCTCGTAAGTCAGCAGCTGAATTAGGTGCCAGCCAGGAGCTTATTGCTCTTCTACACAAACACTCTCCAGTTGCCTCACTGTCCCCTGCACTTCTTCATATATTGCCTCGTACATCCCCACAAGCTCTGCCTTTCAAAGTTCCTTGCCTCCTAGGGTTCTCAGAAGGGAGACACTAGGTGTTCCTCTACAGTGCACCTTAGGAGATATTACTTAAAATGACTGCCAAATATTTAAACAATTTATGAAAGGATCCCAAAGCTTCTAAGATTTACAAACTTCCCAGATCTTGTCATAACTCAGAAAGCAACAAGCCAACTTGATTATTACTTTACCATTTTCTGTTATTGGCGTGGACAGCATGACCCATTTCTTTGTACAGAGCTGTCATCAAGTTGTGATGCACCCAAATAGATTCAGGAATCTTCCATAATCAAACACACAGCAACAAGCCAACCCTGTCGTGTGTATTTCTAGTGCGCTGATTTTAGAGTATGATCTGCACTATCAGTTCAGTTAACAAGGCACATCTCTTAGTGCAGGGGAGTCATCAAACTGCAAAGCATCCAAAAGGATTAAATATTTCAGTTTCCGGAGTCTTAAAGCCATAGTCAATTCAAAGAGGTCGACCCAAAGCAATATCAAAAGCAGACAAAAATCTATTTAATATGAAATAAAAGCATCTTCCTGCTTACATCCGAAAAAGAACAAATTAGAAGTGCATCAACACTGTTTGAATGCCATCCAATACCATCTTCTTAGAAACTTATGTTTAACACATCACAGTGATAAATCCCTAGGCACTGAATATGCTTTCCCCCCCCCCCCCAACTATACATTTTCTATTTCTTATCTAGTATATTCTCTCCTGTTTCTCATTCCAAGTAACATCTACTCTGGGATGAAGAATCTGGAAGTTTTGTTCAAAACAATTTATGAGCACTTGAAGAAATGTTTATAGTCTCCCTATATGTCAATCTAACAGAACTCCATGGTCATTTGTATAAACATAAGAATATAGGAATGGCCATTCTGGGTCAGACCAAAGGTTCATCTAGCCCAGTATCATATCTTCCAACAGTGGCCAATGCCAGGTGCCCCAGAGGAAATGAACAGAACAGGTAATCATCAAGTGATCCATCCTGTTGCCCATTCCCAGCTTCTGGCAAACCGAGATTAGGGACACCACCCCTGCCCATCCTGGCTAATAGCCATTGATGGCCCTATCCTCCATGAATTTATCTAGTTCCTTTTTGAACCCTGTTATAGCCTTGACCTTCACATCATCCTCTGGCAAAGAGTTCCACAGGCTGACTGTGCGTTGTGTGAAGAAATACTTCCTTTTGTTTTAAACCTGCTGCCTATTAATTAAATTTGGTGACCCCTAGTTCTTGTGTTATGAGAAGGAGTAAATAGCACCTCCTTATTACTTTTCCACACGAGTCATGATTTTATAGACCTCTATCATATCCCCCGTTAGTCGTCTCTTTTCCAAGCTGAAAAGTCTGAGTCTTTTTAATCTCTCCTCATACGGAAGATATTCCATACCCCTAATAATTTTTGTTGCCCTTTTCTGGACCTTTTCCAATCCCAATATATCTTTTTTGAGATGGGGCAACCAGACCTGCATGCAGTGTTCAAGATGTGGGTGTACCATGGATTTATAAAGACGCAGTATATTTTCTGTCTTATTATCTATCCCTTTCCCAATGATTCCCAACATTCCGTTAGCTTTGACTGCCTCTGCACACTGAATGGATGTTTTCAAAGAACTATCTACAATGACACCACTCAAGGAAGAGATCATGGAAACAGCTAATTTAGACCCCATCATTTTATATGTATAGTTGGGATTATGTTTTCCAATGTGCATTATTTTAGGGAAAATTATAAATTCCAGTCGTGAGCAGAAGAATGGTAACCAGATGCAAACACACACCAAAATAACCCTTATTAAAGTGAAATATTTCCACATTAGAGTGTTTGTTCAATAAAACAGGAACAAATAAGATTATACAGGTAACATTCATACCCCCAGCTTCCATTCTAGACTGCTTATTGCCTTTGACTATTAGCTTTGTCAGCAGTTGGCCAAAAAGTACATAATTGTTTTCCATTTATTAACAAAATATGTGGATTTAATGGCGATTAAAGAAAGGGATTTTCTTAGTATAGTAGTCCCCAAATTGTGGGGTGGGCAGAGGAACGTCCGGGGGTGTGGCAGGGCCCAGACCAGCCGCCACGGAGGGCAGGGATGGAGTGCCACCCAGTCCCGCTCTGCCCCCAGCTCTGCTCTTGCCGTGCCTCCAGCAGCAGCTCTGCCCCCAGCTCTGGCCACTGTCCGTGGCCCCGTTGCCAACCACAGCCTCATTCCCGGCCCCTGCTCCTGACCGTGGCTCCTGGGGGGGTGGGGCACGGGCAGGTTAGATTAAGGATAAGGAGGTTGCAACTTTAAAAGTTTGGGGACCACTGTATTAGTATGTAGATGCGGGGGAGGTAGGGGTTAATAGGAGCCTATGTAAGACAAAGCCCTGAATATCGGGACCATCCCTATAAAATCAGGACATCTGGTCACCCTACCCCTGTGCTGGGGGCTGCACGAGGGAGCAGTAAAGAGCTGTTTTGCTGGCTGTGTGTTGTGCAGGGAATTCACTTCCACCATGGGATTGAATTCAGCTAGTTTATGGGCACTCTACACTGTCAGAGAAGCGTAAAGTGCCCTTATAAAAGCTACTGATTGGGCCCACTAATTTCATTGAAACACAAATTGAGTATAAGATTTGGCTTCTATTATTTAGGCTAAGCAGCTAGTGCTTGGATAGATTATTTTCATCAGGCATACATTATTTATCTGCTAGTGTACTGTATACATTCCATTCCAAATTACAGAACTAATGATAAATCTCCCCAGTGATACACCAAAGTACAAGAAACAGTCCCAAAAATATTAAATTATTCAACTTGATGTGCTTCAGAGACATTACTTTAGGCAAAATACAGTTAGACGATAAATGGTTTTATTTAATCCATTCTCCATTCAAGCACAGCTCATTTTGGTGAACAAACAACAGAAACTTCTCTTCCCTTTCGGTCTTTGCTGAGATGTAAAACTAATTTATATAAGCTAATGGAGCTCTATCCCCCTAGTTTCCTTCAATTCAAATTCTGCAAATCAGTGTTTCTCAAAAAATAGGGAACTATAATAGAAGACAAGAAACACAGCACAAGGTGACTGTATCATGACTATCCCATATCATTGATTCAGCTAAGAGGAGACCTCCACGGACACCGCAGCTCTCACAGCTGCTCCCCCAGTGCTGAAGAGGAAGAACAACTACTACAACCACCATATCAAGCCCCTCCATCAGCTCCTTCTGAAAGGCAGAGTCAATGAGGACTGCCCAGAGATCCTGGGCAGGCTAACACATAGTCCGTTTCTTCCTCAGATGATTGTATGTCACTTATTCGCAAAAGGCATTTTAAAAGAGCATTGTTTTGAAATTACTGAGCTCTCCCTGACTATTTGCTTTAAATTTCAGCGGTCAGCCAGAAGAAGAAAGAAAGAGGTCATGACATTCAAATAGCCGTAGAAAAAGGACAGTGTGTTGAGGGGCGTGGGAGGAAGTAGATTACAGCCATCTGTGAGTCTCCAGATGCTGGGAGCTCCTCAAGGACAATCTGGGTTGAAGAGCTCCCACGACAGCAGTGTAAGTGGCAGGCATTGCAGTAGAACCTGAGAGTTACGAACTAACCAGTCAATACACACCTCATTTGGAAGTGGAAGGCAGCAGCAAAGACCCCCAAAAAAGCAAGTACAGTACAGTACAGTATTAAATGCAAACTAGTAAAAAAAATAAGGGGAAGGTTTAAAAAAAGATTTGACAAGGTAAGGAAGCTGTTTTTGTGCTTGTCTCATTTAAATTAAGATGGTTAAAAGCAACATTTTTCTTCTGCATAGTAATGTTTTAAAGCTGTATTAAGTCAATGTTCAGTTGTAAACTTTTGAAAGAATACCTATAATGTTTTGTTCAGAGTTATGAACAACCTCCATTCCCAAAGTGTTTGTAACTGTGAGGTTCTACTGTATATTCACCCCCCCCTCCAAGATGCTGAGGTTATTTTATATTTTAATCTATTCTGATCCATTGAGTGTATCCATCCACCCACTCTCCTCAAACACTAGCCACCATACAGGACAGTCACTGCAGACTGGAAATAATCATTTCAATGTTATGAGTGGCTTGGTGATTGCTGAGGAGTGGAAATTGGAGCATGTGAAGCTAGTAGTTCATTTGGATCAGCTCTCCACTGTCCAAATAGCTGTGCAGCTTCCAGAGCAGGTTTGTATCTTCTTTTTTGGGCAAGGGTGATAGGCCTACCTCTTACTGGAAAAGGGCATCCAATGAGAGAGCTCACATCCAAGGCTTTCCAGGGATCTTGCTAGTTGGGAATCTGGAGATATCTTGTGGTACTGTTAAGTAGTAATTGACACTGTAACACTGGATGTGTCTTGAAATAAATGAGAGGTTTTTAGGTAAAACAAGCTTCAGTCTAGTTTGAAGTTATGTTTCAATTATATTTAAAGTAATGCTTGAATTTAATAGACAAGACTACCTACCACCACAGAAAGTATCTATCAGTACAGAGTGAAGTCTTTTTTCTTCTTTTAGCATGAGCCTCAGAGCAGATTAGATCTGAGATAACATAATAGTAAACTCTGCTGTGACTAGGGAGGTTACACCCTTAACACTGCTGTGATAATTGGACCTACAAATGTACCCTATTTGTGAGCTCAACTGTAAAAAGTGAGTGTAAATTCGTAAGATTAGTTCATAAGTGTCAGGGATGGTCTAGCGAATACTTAATCCTGCCATGAGTGCAGGGGACTGCACTAGATGACCTCTCGAGGTTACTTCCAGTCCTATGATTCTATGAGAAGATGCCACAATAACATAACAAAAATTGTTAATGGAAAAATGTAGAAAATGGGAGTAGAAAGACTGAGTTCAACAAGGGCTGTGTTAAGATCATGCCTGTTAACAAGAACAATGAGAGACCGAAAAATCAATGAACCAAAATTGGCTTGTCAGATATGAGGCCTAGTTGGTTGACAAGATAATAAGGGGATGGGCTATTCTGCCCATCTCTCCCTGTTAGGGTGCTTAAAGGAAGAGACTTTGGGAGAAAAATATGACACTGGAGCAAGCTTCATGACAATCACTGCCACCCCCACTGCTCCTGGGGCCCCAGACATATTTTTGTCCTCATCCTAAAAGATGTCCTGACCAACCTGACCCAAGAGAGGGACTCAGATGACATTGCCACTTCTACTGGCTTTGTCCGAATCCCAACCACCACCTGGGATGTGAGACTTTGTCTCCTCTCACCCCCAAATGTGTCCTTTTCCTTCCCTATCTTATTTCTTCTCTTTCCAATCTCTCCTTTTGCCTTGTCTAATAATAGTCTGTCTTAGTCAGTCAACACTGCATATCTCGTGACAATGCTCTAAGCCTCTAACCAGACAGGCAGCTAAAAGCAATGCTCTAAAGAGCCCAACGCTGGTAAGAGTTTGCCAGGTCTTGGAGGAGCTGGTCAGACAATGTACTGCGCCCGTGTTTCTCCAGCAGCGTGGCTGAAATGAAAGTCAACATGAGAGGGACACAGGCTGCATTTTCTATCTTTGTGTGTATGTGTGTTTTTTCAGGAAATGGGATCACAGGAAACGAGATCAGACTTTAATAACAATGCCAGCCGCAGCCTAGCTCAACTAACTTCTCTTTTCCCCAAAATGATGGTTATTACCATATTTAATACCATCGAATGTCAAACAAGGGTTTTTCCTTCTAAAAACCTCTCTCCAGCTAAAGGCACAGAGAACAAGAGATGTTGTTAAAATAAAAGCCTTGCTTAATACTGTACATTTTAAATGCTTTAGATATTTTTCCTTCTTTTATGTATCTTTAATAAAAGGTTTAAAGAATTTTTAATGATGTGTTTGCCACGGTACTGAGCAGGCTGGGGTGTCTGTACCTTGTTTATCACTGTTGATGTTGGACAGTGATGGGGTTACGTTAAACACCTTTGACCCATTTATTCCATCAAAACTAATACAACAGTACTTAACATTAATATTACTTAAATGTATATTATCCTGATTTTAAAATGTGCATCTAGGTTAAAACTTTGAAAAACTATCTTAATTCTAGAGTACAGTACTTTTGTGCCTAATGAACTACACCCCCCACCCCACCATATACCCCTTACTAAAAACATAATTCATAAGAATGAAAGTAGAATTCCATACACCAGCTGAAGACTCTACAGTTCTACCATCAATGTTTAAAATAAACAAAGGCAGCTTGCTATACACAATATAAAATAATTCAATGGTTTAATTTCTTAGCCATAAAATGTATTTAATCAGTTTGCTTCTGATTAGTCATGTTCAACATCTTTTATTTTATATATTTGAGTTTCCTAAGTATTTACACATTTCCTCCAAAAAAAGAAAAAAATCACATTTTTTGCCAATAAATTTGGTTTCCAACTGACAAACTACAGAATTACCCAACATCATGAATGTGTGTGATTTTGGTCCCAGATAGAAATTCACTGTGTTCCACAAAGAAACCTCAGAAAAGACTACAATATCCCTTTTTTCCTTTTTTGGCCACTTTTCTTGGCAGTGACTCTAGCACCAAAAAACATTGCAATTAAATCCTTTCACCAGGTTATAAATGTACAGGTTGCAAATAAAAACCTACCATTAAATAACAAACAGTATATGAATGGTATAAATCAAATATTCCTGTTATTCAGAAATCTGCAGAATTCCCAATGTTATTCCACTCGAGGCTCTGTGCTGTTTAAACAATGAATACACAGTAATGCAAATCTGAGCAGATGTTATATAGAAATGGAAACTCTGATGGATTATTTCAAAAGGGAACAAAATTATAACAAATAGAAAAAATAAACTAGATAATTTAATAAATACAAACCAAAATACTTAAGATGCTAACTACAGAATGACAAATGAAGAACAAAATGTAAGTTTCTAAGCTTCTGAGAGAGACACTATTGAAACGTTTAGGTATACTGCCATTTTATCATTTGTTTTGATATTCTATCAAATACAGCAAGAGGTTTTTAATTTAATTTATTCCCATTGATATTTTTTTTCTATTTTGAACTGAGTTGACATAACAGAATTATTTTCTCCACAAACCTACTGTCATAAAAAAAGTCTCAGGATAACTAATAGAGGACACACTATCGTTTAGTTTGAAGAAAATGTATCCTGCCATGGCTCAGACATCTATTAATATGTCACAAAGTCTTGCCCTCTGGACCACTTGGACCTAATCCTGCCCACAACAGAAGCTCATAAGCAATTAATGGGTGCTTAATGGGCAACGTGAAATAAGCTGTTGATCAAACGGCCTGATCCTACAAGAGCCTGGGATAAAATTTTCAAAAGCACCTTCATGACTTAAAAGCCTAAATCCTACTGACTTTCAATGAGCTGAAGGCAGCTAAGCGCCCACCTCACTTTTGAAAATGGGACTTCGGCATTTATGAAAACTTTTACCCATAATGGCCTTCTGGCATCCAGCACATTGCAGGACAGAGCCCTATGTCAACTTCCTGGTAGGCAAATATTCACATCGCAAAACCAGCACCACATTTGACAAACTAATTGGCATTGTTTCTCAAAGTCCTGAAGGTAAGGCTAAGGACTTAATTGTGAACAGAGACGCAATTACCCTCCAAGCCCCGGAAGTGGTCCCTCTGGAAGACTCTGAAGCACTCTGTCGGAGTGCTATGGGAAAGCTTGCACTACTGCAGCACGTTCTGTACCTGTTCTATGGATAATGGAACTCAGTGTGTGAAAGTTGATGGTTTAACAGTCGCACGCACACACACACACACACACACAAAATGCAATAATATATAGAGTGCATACCTTGGAATTGATAAAACCTCACAGGCCATCATTCTCTCACTGGAAACTTCCTTTCGTTATGGAAAAAGGGCTCCACCCATATTGAAGTGAGGGAAGTATGAATAAAATACAAATACCTGTAATGGTGAAAGGCTGAAAAGCTACTCGGGCATCAAACAGAACTTTTGTACCTAACTGCCTCCGACACCCTCTGCAAGACACTGCACTGCTGATGAGAGGAGAGAAGCTAAATTCCCCCTTTATGGCTTCAAGATTCAGATCTATGGTATAGCCTACTTTGTAAGCAAACACTAGTGTTATGGGATACACAAATCCCAGATTTTCTAAACAATAGAGAGGTTTATTGAGTCACAAAGGACATTGTGTTACTACATAGATCAGATACTAGGGTTTGTGCCAGCTTTAATAATAGAACCTATTGAATGCTGGAACTCCCAACATACCATAAATGTCTAAACTTATGTCCCAAATTACTCAAACATTTGTCTTTACATTAATATTTGAAAGGGTGCAAAACATACAATCTGTTCTTTCTAAACAGACAACCAAAAGCCCTTGAACTGCAGCTACAGAGTTTATTCAAAGTATCTATACCCTTTCACAAAGGAACAAATGTCAACATTATGGGACCTTCAGAATTGTCCTAGACCTGTTATTCCATTGGCTGACCTTAATGTGATTATCAACCTTTATTTTCTTCTCACTGTAATCTAATTCTAAACGGGTGTTATCCTGAACAAGGCACTTGATGACAATCACATTTGTGTCAGAGATCAGGAAATGTAATACTATAAACAAACAACTTTCCTCTGTGCAAAGGAAAATCCTGTGCCATATTTAAAATGTGCAAACCTTTCAAAAATCCTGAGGTAGCTCTGTGTCACCTCTTAAAACATTAAAAAGTTTCTGTCTTGAAACTGAAGTCTGTATATTAACTGAGTTGTATGATTAGAGACACATTGAAAACCCTCCTAAAATACAAAGGAATGAATGCACTTTACAACAAATCTCTGTAATGGACAGGAATAGCTTAGTTAAACTACTTGTGTGTTCTTTCTTTTCTTCCATTTACTGAACACAGATTTTCTCTGAAGGTGGCCTCTTCAGATCCATATACTTAAGTCTCACATTATTCTGCTTGATTTCACTTCTACCATAAACACTGGTGCATATATATCCAGAAATACACACATGTAATGAAGATAGGGACTGATCCAAAGCTCATTGAAGTCAATGGGAGTCTATCCATTGAATTCAAAGGATTTTGGTTCAAGCCCGTACTTTACAATGATTCATTACTGTACTTTATTCTATCACAGACAGAGTGAATTTAAATCTCTGGATGATGCCATACTGAGGCAGCAATGTTTTATACAATGTTCTGGAGCTGGTGATATTCCAAAGTTAAAGAGCTACAGCTAACTGGAGATGGGCTGCATTCACTGCCAAAGACCTGATTCAATAAACCCTCATTTACTATAACACTTACTGTGCTATGCTCCAAGGTATGCTAATGATACTGTGCATTAATAAACTATTGAAATATAATGATATAAGTGCTTATTTCATTCTGGCTTTTTTATCTTGGAAATTATTTGAAGCTGCCTTTTCAGGCTTGTTTCTTTTTAATTTGAGTGGGATTTTAAAATTTATTAAATTTTATTTAAAATAAATAAATAAATAAACCCTACAAATGGGTAACATATCCCCACATGATGGGATTTAAGTTGTTAGCCTCGGGGAGGACAATAGCTAGTAAATAGCTGTTAAGACTTGTTACAGATTTCCCATACTGCTTCTGAGGGGGATCACCGTTGGTGACACATACTGTATTTTACATTTCTATGGAAATCTTATTACTTGAAGTAACATTATATGCATATTACTTGCGTTAAAATACATGGTTGCCTATTACTGCTGTGGGTAATACATTAGTTATTAGTCCCGTAGCTTGTGCACAAAAATAGATATAATCTTGTGATGTGGCAAACTATTCTAAGCCCTTTAAGCAGCAAAACAAAAAAATTATAAAAAGATAAATTATAAATCAACCAATCAGTCTGCTCTCTTTTGCCTTCTGAGCAGCCGTCATTCCTCCAGTTCTCCTGTTCTGCATCTCTTTCATTATTTCAGTTCTGCAGTTGGTCAAACAAAGGATGTCCAGTTGCTGCCAATTTCCCTCTATTGTGGTATTTTCAGGAAACCCCAACTTGTCAGGAGTTATCAGCTAGCCCCTTTGTTTTTACCAGAGGGGAGCTAAGTGACTCCAATACAGACGAAGATAGATTGATATTGCTGACCCTTAACCCAGAGTATATAGCCAAGTGTATGCTAATGTCAGAAGGACTGCAATTACAGTAGGAATTCATTTGTAATATTAAGTCACTATAATGTATCTAATCTCTGCATGAGTATTTTGTAATTTATTTCACCATGGGATAAGGATACATTATTTCTACTGTGGTAGAATCATGGATCGGGGTCCCACTGTGCTAGGGGCTGTGCAAACACAACAAAAAGACAGACCTGGACTGAAGAGCTTATGGAATATCAATATGTTGTATGAGAATTGTCAGTCCACTTTGATAGCTATACGGTGGGTAACAGTAAAAGCTCAACCTTCTCTCCTCAGCAATGTTGGAGGTTCCACAGTCTCTCTTATTTCAAATTATAGGCAGAGATCACAGTTTGTACAGGCGCATTGAAAGTTTGTTTTGTTTTACAGTGGTGCTCACCATCCAAGACTCTGTTCACAGCAGCTCCAACCAGATTAGAGCTGAAGAGGAAGACCTGTGCCTAATCTGTGGGTGGGACAGGGCAGAAAGGTTAATTAAGCCATTGGGCAGAGCCCACCAATAGGCACAGGAAGGAAGTGAAAAGGGGGAAAGCAGAGAGGGAGAGGGAGATTGCAGTTGCTCTCCCCCAGCTTGTAAAGGTGCCACATATGCTGTGAAGGTCATGGGACTCAATTATAAATAAACTGCACAAGGTGTTGAACCAGCACAAGGGTCTCTGCATGGTTTGTAGATGGAGACAGAAGCAGGACCGAGGAGACCCTGTTACACTGCCATGTAATCACAGAATATTAGGGTTGGAAGAGACCTCAGGAGGTCATCTAGTCCAATCTCTTGCGCAAAGCAGGACCAACACCAACTAAATCATCCCAGCCAAGGCTGTATCAAGGGGCCTTAAAAACCTCCAAGGATGGAGATTCCACCACCTCCCTCGGTAACCCATTCCAGTGCATCACCGCCCTCCTAGTGAAAGTGTTTCCTAATATCCAACCTAGACCTCCCACACTGCAACTTGAGGCCATTTCTCCTTGTTCTGTCATCTGCCACCACTGAGAACAGACTAGCTCCATCCTCTTTGGAACCCCCCTTCAGGTAATTGAAGGATGCTATCAAATCCCCACCACCACCACCACCACCTCTTCTCTTCTGCAGACTAAATAACCCCAGTTCCCTCAGCCTCTCCTCATAAGTCATGTGCCCTAGCCCCCTAATAATTTTCATTGCCTTTCACTGGACTCTCTCCAATTTGTCTACATCCCTTCTGTAGTAGGGGGGACCAAAACTGGACGCAATACTCCAGGTGTGGCCTCACCAGTGCCGAATAGAGGGGAATAATCACTTCCGTTGATCTGCTGGTAATGCTCCTACTAATACAGCCCAATATGCTGTTGGCCTCTTCACAACAAGAGCACACTGCTGACTCATATCCAGCTTCTCACCCACTGTAATCCCCAGGCCCTTTTCTGCAGAACTGCTGCTCAGCCAGTCGGTCCCCAGCCTATATTGGTGCACGGGATTCTTCCTTCCTAAGTGCAGAACTCTGCACTTGTCCTTGTTGAACCTCCTCAAATTTCTTTTGGCCCAATCCTCCAATTTGTTTAGGTCACTCTGGAACCTATCCCTACCCTCCAGCGTATCTACCTCTCCCCCCAGTTTAGTGTCATCTGCGAATTTGCTGCGGGTGCAATTAATCCCATCATCCAGATCATTAATAAAGATGTTGAACAAAACCAGTCCCAGGACTGACCCCTGGGGCACTCCACTTGATACCAGCTGCCAACTAGACACTGACCCTTTGATCACTACCCATTGAGCCCAACAATCTAGCCAGCTTTCTATCCACTTTATAATCCATTCACCTAGTCCATACTTTTTTAACTTGCTGGCAAGAATACTGTGAGAGACCGTATCAAAAGCTTTGCTAATGTCAAGATATATCACATCCACTTCTTTCCCCATATCCACAGAGCCAGTTATCTCATCATACAAGGCAATCAGGTTGGTCAGGCACAATGAGAGCACAATCAACAATATGAGTATCGTAATATCTGCCTATTGTACTGAACACAAAATATGTGACAGCAATGGTTAAATGTTTAAAGGCCTATGAACCATATAGGCCATTGACCAGTCAAAAAGACCAGCATTACAACCTGATGATGTGATTGTTGCAAGCATCTAAGCATACAAACAGAAGCAAGTTAATGTAACATTAGGCTAAAATGAAATCTTAACAAAAAGATAATTAGTAAAATATATCAACGTCATTTAACCCAAAACATGCAGACCAGCTGCAATAAAAAGCCCAAGACAAAAAATCCCACACAGAGTAATGATGCGCCTTGTTCAGAGCCATTGCAACCTACCTGGTGATGGGATAGCCTGCATGCTGCCAGTAGCAACTGTGTGTGCTGATACATGGTATGCTCTAAGTGTGCAGTGGGGAGCCACATGTTGGCTAGCATATCAACATTATCTGGCTTAGCTCTACACTTTGAATTACACTACACAATCACTCAGGACATGGAGTACCTTTTCCTTTCTCCTGTTGGTTTGCAGCTTTGGAATCTGGCCCAGAGTAAGGAAACGCTGACTGTAAATCTTTGTGCAGCTCCAGTCCCTGGATCTGACAGGGTCTGGCTGGCCTCCCAGCATAAATTAGAGCAGCCCCACACCTACTTATTTATGCCATCTGGTCATTGCCTCCAAGGGACTGTTACAGCAGCCAGGGGTTTTCAAAGTTCTGGCCATGTCTCCAGTGTGCCCACTACAGTGAAAGAGGTGTGGGGAGGGTGGAAGAGGGAGGTATGGAGCCCCCTGTGCTGTCTTCACCACCTGTGGATTCCCCTATAACAGGTGCTGGGTTAGGACAATGATATAGTACCTTTACTCCTCCAGAGCTGGTCCTGGGCCAGGATCTGGCCTGTACTCTCTAATTTAATAAGTGAACATTCTGAATTTATAAGGAAGCATTCAGTCCTCTTAGCATCTAACTGCTCTTGTAAATCTTGCCATTCCGTGATGGAACGTTGCATCAATTACATGATATTTAGCTCTCCAAGAGAAATATTTAATTCAACAAAATGCTTTAAAATCCATACAGGGACGACAAAAACATAGACTTAAAATTAAAACTCACTGAGAGAGCAACAGAAACAAAAACCATCCTATGTCTCTCATGTAGAACTTTATGGCACCTGGGGACAGAATCTTTTTGACGGATTCTAGTAATCTACCCACTTCACACTTTTCACTGTCTGCCTCTTCACAATATCTGTATTACAAGCAGCATTACCTTTAAGATCTGTAATACCACATCTTCAATCCTGCTAATTACTCTCAATATTTGACCTCCTTTATATCATCTCTCAGATTGACCAACCTGAAGGCATAAAATATTCTCAAGGACCATCACACTATACAAAAAAACACCCTAAATTACCATTTTATTGTATATAGAGTTCTAGGATCTTACAAATTGACCTAATGAGGATTTCCTGCCCTTCATGGTAAATTCCATTTAATTTAAAAAAAAAAAAAAGGCAGGGCAAGGAGGGGACAGCACTCCCTGAAGAATTTTAAGGCTCCAGGAGTTGTGTTGTACTCTCAGTTTTAATGCAATTTTGCATCTTACATTATTATTTTACATTTTTACTCTGTAGAAGTAAAGAATGAGAACCTGCACTTTATAAGTGACATGGGTGACCCAGCATGCGGTTTTTCAGAAAATGGATGCACGTTAGTGAAACAGACAAATCAGCCTGCACACTGAATTTCAATCTGGATGTTGTTTTTAACAGTCAGTTTTGAAAATTCTCTTAAGTACAGTAAGTTGTGAGCAAAGGCAGCAGTTTTCTCACAGCCTTCTCTAAAAGTCTATTAGTCCTTTTCCTGATTAATCTAATCCATTAAGACTGCACAATATTAATTTTTGCTTCATAGAACTGTGAAGACAAGCCATGTAATATGTTTGCTCCTCTGTATTTACATCCTCTTGATCCACTCATATCAACTCATCACCCAAGTTACAGAAATGTTTCTCAGAATTGCTAACCAAGGCAGACAAATGAGACATCACACTGGATTTAATAAAAGAATATTCTAGCACTGGATGCAGCCAGGTCCCATTTACAATTCTATCAGCCATCCTTTACATCAATAATATTTGAAGTCTTCCACCTGGAAGCTGTTAGCATCAATGCAAAGGGAGATTCAATGGGCTGGTTAAATAAAAAATCAGCCAGTTTTGCCAGCCAAGAGAAACATGTAGGTGATATGTGGAGTTGGCCAGTCTGAAGTAGCTCAGCATGAAGTTTCCACAAACCCAGGAATACAGTAATTGCCTTGGAAAGCTAGTGAACTTTAGAATGAGGAAGAGGAATGATGCTGCTGAGATGCCCATTTCAATAAACCACAGTGAAAACAAAAATGCTCCTATGTGAGTAATTTAAAAGTATATGTAGCATATATTCTAAGTACACTGCAGCCACACTGACTGGTAAAGTCTGTACTATCAAAATTAGTTTATGCAATGAGCTCTACACCTTAAATCAATTGGAAATTGTAGCTGACGTAGAATGAGGTGGCCTGCTCAGGTGTTTGCTGCTGAGAGCATATTAAGCTTGTGTTCTGTAACCTGTACCAGCTGCCAACTCATTTCCAGGTGTAGTTTTTAATAAACAGAATGATTAATAGGTTGCATCCTCCTGACGACCTTAGTGTCTGCCAGTCTCCCTGTGTAATGATTCTAAGGCATTGAGCTATCAGCCCTCTCTTGGTATAAACAGGAGAGACTGGTTGTAGAACAGTCTAAACTTTGAAATCTGCTTCCTACCCCAATTCAGCAGAGCTTGGTTTGGATGCCCTTAGGAGAGACGGCAGAATTATTCCTGTTTTTAGGCTTTTTCTGGAGAAGACAGACCGTGAGAGTTAGAAATGAGGGAGACTGGCTTGGGAAGTATAAGGGAGTTGTTAGTAGAGGCTGCATTATGTAGTCCTGCTGTTTAATAGAGATAATGCTATCCAGAGAGCCTAGACTGGGGTCTGAAGGCCTCTGGGAGTTTTGCTTTCAGTTTTATTTTGTTTTTAATTTCTTTTAGAATATTATGAGTTAGCTTGAGCTGGGAAAAAAATTCTCATTACATTCTTCAGTGAATAATGCAGCATTAGCTACATCACAACATCCTGCAAATTTCTGTCAATTTTGCCAAATTGCTCGGACAACCCCTTTCTCCCCCACAAAAAAAACTCTGACAAAATCAAAACATTTTGTTTTGATTGTTTCTAAAGAAACATTTTGATTTTTTCGTTCAAAATGACTTTTCATTTCAAAATTTCTTTTAACTTTATTTAAAACAAACAATGTTTAAAAGTGGCAGAAATAGAAACAAAACTTTTTAATTTTGCTAAAGAAGAAGGATTTGTTCAACCCAACATATTTTTCAGAATTGCCAGAGAACCAAAAAACCCATTGTTTCCCCAGCTCTAGTGTTAGCATATGAAATGAATGTAGTACAAGTGCAAATAAACAGTGCTGAAATTTTCAAAGGAGCCTACAGGAATCAGGCGCCCAGTTCCCACTGCAATTCAAATAAAGTAGGGTGCCAACTCCCTTAGACATATCTGAAAGTCCCTGCCTAAATAAATCATGCAGCAAGTTTAAAGTTATGATACTTCCAATAGATCAGAGTACACTTTGGACAATACTCTTGGTATAAGACTGAACTTGAATAATTTTGCCACTTCCTTCTGGCAGTTTATTCTGAATGCTTTTACATACTAATTTTAAATTCTGAGCACACTACTGTCTAGTAGAGCGGGTTGGAAAGGACATATTTTCAGTGTTCAATCAGCTTTTGTGTTTAACAAATAGAGCTTTTTGTCAATTCCCGCAAATTCCTTGTTTTGTCAGAATCAGATGGAATTAGATTTCCTCAAAATTACTATAATCCATAAATAGCTTTGAAATTTTTTGCTCAAAGCTGAAAGATACAAGAAGAAGAAAAACCCACAAACATTAACACTATTTGGACACCTAGATGCAGAAATAAGATTTGACATACAGAATAAATGTAACTGGTTTATTGAGAATACATTATAGGGGGGGCCCTCATGAAGAAAATTCAAATGGCTCATGCACAGTACTAGCAGCATACAACTTATTATGCAGATACCCAAGGACAAAATGCAGCCCTGGCATAAACAGGTGCAATTCCATTTATAATACATTTCTGAATAAGAATATAATCTGCAATTGCACTAGTTAGAATAATACTCAGCACCGTAAGACAATCAGTAAATGCGTGAGGTTAGGAAGAAATTATTCACAATGGTGGGGTGTTTCTTTTAAACACCTTCCACTGAAGTATCTAGTATTCAGCATTGTCAGAGTCAACATAATGGTCTTAGATGGCCTGATACTACATGGCAGTTCCTATATTCCACTGTAGTCGATAGAATGGTGCCCGTTTACGCCAGGACTGAATGTGGGTGCTAAGCTATAAAATGTGCTATGCAAACTAGAGATAAGCCCAATTCCCTCTTGATTTTGGGGAAGTGCTGAATTTTGCAGCTCAAGGTCATCTATAGTGTAAGTTTCAATTTAGATTAGTATCTCTCTCTACCTACAGAACCTGAAGCACTTATGAAAACATAGTATAATTACACTAAAATCAGTAGGGAAATAATAGTCCATGTTATTCTATTCCTTCAACCTCACCTACACAGTTGATACACCTCAACCTCCTAAAAAAGTTATTTTTGCTTTTGGAGATACCACCGCAGCACTGATTATATGGGGATCTGTAATTATGGTAAAATCTTGCCCTGACAAAATTTCTGGGAAAATCCCATTTTCCTCATCCTAACATTTTGCCATGCTTTCTGCAAAGAAAGTTGTGTTAACCTGAGCCATGGTGAAAGTTTAGACTGAATCAATCTGCAAATTTTACTATCTACTTTTCAAGGAGAGTGGAGGAAAATATGGAGGTCTATACTCGCACAACAGGTTTATACTTGTTGGATTGATAGACCTGTACCCTTCTGCTCTCTCACTACCAAAAATGAACTAACTGGTTTACACTTGTGTAAGGAGAGCTGATAGAAACTTCTCAAAGGGTGGCATTGCCATATTCAGTGCCAACAAATAAAAAGGTTGGGGAAAGTTTCTCAGTTTTCATTTTGTGACTTGCTTGAAAGATTCCATTTTTACCCTGAGACTGAAACATGAAACCGAGAAATTTTGCACAGTATTTCTTGCAAGTGGGTGCAGTTATACAATTAATGATATCCCCTTCATTGTCACCTAATTCTGCTGGACTAGTTTTACATGTGTGTTAAGATCTGTAAGTCAACATGCCTAGGCCTCAAAGTTGCCTGACTTGTCTCCTTTGAACATCTGGTGGGCTAGCAAATATAGAAAAAGAGTAAATCTGGACAACGAAAACAATTAAGGCTGGGTTTTTCAAAGGGCTATGAGAGATTTAAGTGTCCAACTCCCATTGAAAGTTGAGCACCTAACTCTCGAAGGCCTTGTCAGCACACAAAACTTGCATCAGTTTAACATATGGGGCAATTTAAAACGGCTTTAATTAAATCAGTGCAAAAGACTGTGTGGGCATTTATTTCAGTTTAGCAAGATTTATTTCAGTTCAGTATAAATCTATTAGAAGCAAGTTGAAGATAAACCAAAGTAAGCTACTCCTAATCAAAATAAAAGTGTCCCTGTAAGGGTTTGCCTTCTTTAACTAAGCTGGTGCAAGCATGTGTGTAGACAAGACTTTATGTTTCTTTGAAAATCTCAGACTAAAACCAGTAACAGAGGGTATTGGTGGTGGGAAGGGTAAATCAGATTTCCAAATTACTTGTAATAGTAATCTCACATTATCAAGAAATTATTCAAACCTGGATTTTCTGCTTCCAACATTTCCTGCGTGAAAGGAACGCTACCAACGCTGAAAACAGAACTTAGTGTTGAACCAAAGGCATTAAAGAAAAGATATGGCACCCAATCCGACATTACTATCACAGGTCTCAAAAAACTCAATGTTTACCCTGAAAGCAGAGAGAGAAAAATCTAAGTTTAAAGCATGAACTAAAAAAGATAATGTCCAGTATTAGTGAGCCATTTAAAAAGTCCACATTTACCAACTATTACCACAGATTGGCCCTATAGTTACCATGGCTAACTCCTATTGTAGGTATAGAGGGTTGCTGGTATCTCAGAAACCAAAGGAGTGACAATTGCCAATTATTGTTGTTTTTTAAATGCTGAGACAGTAGACTGTTGACATCAAAGCAATGATGATTAGAGGTCTGCACTCTAACCATTGATAGGAGGAGATCATACATCAGTGCCAATAAGGTGGTTTCAGTTCTAGGTCCTAGTCTGAATCTAGACTGTGTCTAGTCTAGCTTCAATTAGATGAGCTTGGAGTTAGCCTTTGGGTAGCTTATCTAGGAGCTTGCTCTGGAATGGGAAGTTTGACTCTGGGTGGTAGCTGGCTAGAACCAGGTGGGTTTCTTCAGTGCTGGTTGTTGGACTATTGTGTGTTTGAAGGAGTAAAGGAAGATTCTCTCTCTGAGTGAGGCACATTGGCTATTTCAGTTAAGAGTTTAGGACTCTATTTCATAAAACAGGCAAGACCTGAGTCACATTCACAAATCTTAGGTCATGATTCTTTTAGGATGTCCAGAACTTCCTGATGAGTGAATATACTGAACTCCAGGAATGTATGTGGGCTGTTGGTTAGTTGATGGGTACAGGCAGAGTAGATTCATGATGTTTGAGAAGACTTCTAGAATGTTTTCTGTGAAAAGAAAGGATAGTACTTAGCAGCACTTGATGCTTGGTTTTGATATAGGTACTCAAGATTGGATAGCTTCTTGAGGTGTGATTTGTAAGCTTCAGCTGTGGCTGATGAGAATGTTCTTTTGGTCTGTAATATGGCCTTGGCATAGGGTTGGAGGAATTTGTTATATTTCATCCTGTCTGTACCATCCTTTGTTTTTCCACCATCAGTGCTGAAGTTTCTGCCCCTTTCTTTTCATCAGGTGCAGGATATCAGAAAATCAAGGAAATCTGTGTGGGCAATAGGGAGGAAGGGGCCATTTGGGGCCCACCATGTTGCTGGTGGAGGCTAGCATTCAAGCACAATGATTTATCAGGTCCTCAACTCCTCATTCTGTAGGTGAAATGCTCTTGTCCTTTAGCAGGCTTTGGAATTTTTTTGGCCTCCATGAGTCTTGTCAAATCAGGGTAATTGGTCTTTCTTGTTGCCTAGGAGTACATGATCTCTGACCACTGCCTCACTGAAGCGATGGTCTGTCCAAACCAGTGGCTGGGTTGTGAAGATCAGATCCAGATTGTGACAGGCTTTGTGGACTGTACTAGCAATGACCTGTGAAAGTCCTACGGATGTAAGTGTGGAGATACATTTTATGGTGTTTGCATCTGCAGCCTTGTAGATGTGCATTTTGAATTCTCCCAGGACAATATGTCTAGGGTATTTCACCACCATTGCTGACAAGATATCAGTGAACTCTTATGAATCCTTTAGTCTGTGGAGGTCCATAAATAATAACAAAAATCTGTTAGCTTTAGCTTGTTTCTATTGCTAGATGAATTAATTTGAATAAAGTTGTCTTCCCTGAGGCACCTCTCTTGGATTTGATGTTTGCAGAAAAGATGAATGCAGCACTGTCTGTCTTCTTGACCCATCACAAACTCAGACAGGATATCCATTTCTGGTTGGATGAGGTTGGGTAGCACAGGGCTCATGGTGTCATCTAGCCTCATTACTCATAAGGTTGTGTATTGTTTGTAAGTGGCAGATTTTGCATTCATCATCATTAACTTTAATTCGTGCTGCTTTTTACTGACTGCTTTCGGCCTGTGCCTAGATCTTGTGCAATGTATAGTTGTTAGATGTCTGGAATTTGATTTCTTATGTCTGCTTTCTATTTCCTTGGACAGTTCCTCTCAATATGAGCTGTGATAGGTAGAATCATAGAATATCAAGGTTGGAAAGGACCTCAGGAGATCATCTAGTCCAACCCCCTGCTCAAAGCAGGACCAATCCCCAATTTTTGCCCCAGATCCCCAAATGGCCCCCTCAAGGATTGAACTCACAACCCTGGGTTTAGCAGGCCAATGCTCAAGAAGTGCTTTGTGCCATCTGAGGACTTGAGTGGAGAAACGGTTGTCTGGTTCACCAGAAGCCATGAGAAAGGCAGGTTTGTTGGATACTTTTTGGAGCTGTAACCTGGTAGATTACTGGAAATGGTCAGAGTTAGGACAGCATATTCATGGAGTAGTGGTGGCTGTGCAGAAAGCATGGTGGATGCAGAGGAAGTAACACAAATTACTTTATTCACCATTTTTGTGCTGTTTTACAACCATATCCCTGTCCCTCACCACCATTCCAAAAAACACTGGTTGCACTATTTCATGCACACTCCCCCAAATGCCCTTGAATTTAACTGACAGCGCAACTAATCCAATCAGCTCATATTTATGTATAAGCAAGTAAAAATTGACAATCTAGTGCCTATGAAATGAAACTGCTGCTACGAATTCTCTCTGAAAACACTGCAGCACTTCTAGAAGTGCTGTAGAACTTGTGCATGAATATTTCATCCCTCCAGAACAAACAACAAAACAACCACCACCACTTGATTGATTTGTCCTCAGTATACAATTTTAATTAAAGCAATTGAAGTTGTCCAGCTAGGCATGCTAGGAGACATCAAACACTTTTTTGTAAATCAGATTCCTAAATCGATGCCATTTGTACAGGCAGTCAAGTTAAGTCACATTGGAGTAAAACAGAAAATCAGTTAATCGGTATATGGAAGCACTTTTAAAGGGCATTACATTATACTAGCTTAATGAAAAACATTCCCTGCTATATAACGTTAAAATAACAGAAATCATTAGCTATCTAACTGGCAGTCTGACTCATCATCAGATTTACAAAAATGAAAATATCATTTTGCTAATCTTATTTTCCAGCCACATACATCAACTTTATGTCTTCAGAGCAGACCACTAGGGTAACAACTGGAAAAAAAAAAGAGGCAGCATTCTAACAGGAATATAAAAGAGAAAGCTATGCCTTTCTCATACAGTGTTTCTTCTCAATGGGTTTGCACTGTGGAACCTGTCCCAGACACTACATGAATGCATTATATAATAAGTTACACGTAGCCATATTGTATCACTGTCCTGAAACTAGGTGAACAATAATTAGCCCTATTATCAATCTCAGAGGCAGCTGTACAACACAGAAGCCGAAACGGGTGTATTTCCCTTTCAAGGTGATTAATTGATCTTCGTAATGGGGTTACCATTGTAATTTCTTTTTTATGGATGTATTTGTTACTGATTCCCCCTGGGGTGCCACCTGGAACTGGGGTACCACTGAGCCCTCTGATCCACCAGCCTGGGCTCCCTCTTAGTCTGTACTGCTGTGACAAGTTGCAAAGCCCTCCAAGCTTTCACCAGCATTCACACAGATAGGGACACACCCAGGTGCAGTTACATGTAGGCTCTCTAACCACCAGCTTCCCAGCCTGGGACCCCAGAGCAGAACCTTCCTGCCCTGGTCAAATCTGGCCAGTATATGGGTTAAATACCCGGTCCGCCTCTCCCTCAATGTGAAGAAAACAATGCACACTTGTGGTAACCAACCACAGCTTTTCCCCAAGGACTCCAGTCAAAGCTCACTAGTTTAGATTACAACATAAAATAAGTTTATTGACTACAAAAGGGTAGATTTGAAGTGATTAGAAGTTATAGCAAACAGATCAAAGCAGATTACCTAGCAAATAAACAAAACCGCAAGCTGAGCTTAACATACTAGATAGGTAGGATATGAATTGGCAAATTTCTCACCTTGAGTGATAAACAGGCTGGCAGATTCTTAAAACATGAGCTGCCGTGGCTTTTCAGTTTGGGTTTCCTCAGGTTTTCATACACAGGCTAGAAATCCCTTTAGCCTGGGACCATCACTGCCCCCCTTTTCAGTCTTTATTCCTCAAGTGTTTCCAGGTGTGTTGTTGTAGGGAGACTGAGGTCCCCACATGATGTCATTGTCCCCCTTTTATTTCTTCTTCCCACTTGCTGGAAAGCTCTTTTACTGTGACCTGGGTCAAAGAGTTCCCATTGTGTAGTGCTATCTCTGAGAGGTTTCTATTGTATACAGTTCCTGGGGTAATCCTTGTGCTTGCGTGCATTTCCTCAGTAAGCCATTAACATTGTTTGGCCTCTTTACTGTTGTACCAGAAAGGCTGCTTGTGGGTGTTTTCAACCTCACAACATGTTTCAGTGGCACATACACAGCCAACTTCATAACTTCACACACAATGGAAGCACATACAATCCAATGAGATATTAATGTCTAGCAGATCAAGACCTTTAGAATGATACCTCACAAGGCATACTTTATACAAAACATATCCTAATTACATGACAGTGCTGAATATTGGAGTGCCAAGGTGTCACAGTATTTATCAAAAGATTAGACATTAACTAAAATAATTATTTTTAAGAATACTTAATTGTGTGTCCGCAACACATTTGATTACCAGTGCAGAGTAGAGTGGGACAATTACTTTCTGTATATTACATATGAAACTCCTTTTAATACAGTTCAAAATAATATTAGCCATTTTTGCAGCTGCATCACATTGTTGACTCATTCAATTTGTGATCCACTGTAACCTGCAGATCCTATTCAGAAGTACTATCTACCTAGCCAGTTATTTCCCATTTTGTAGTTGTTTATTTAATTTTTCTTTCTTACGTGAAATAATTTTCACTTGTCTTTATTGAATTTCATCTTGTTTACAGTTCTCTAGTTTGTCAAGGTCATTTTGAGACCTAATCTGATCCCTGCAAACCCTACCAGCTTGGTGTCATCTGCAGATTTTATAAGCAAACTCTCCACTACATTATTCAAATCAGTAATGGAAATATTGAATAGCACCAGATCTAGGACTGACCCCATGGGATCCCACTAGATATGTCTTATTGAAATCAAGATAGATCACATCTACTGCTTCCCCCCATCCACTAGGCCCATCAAAGAAGAAAATTAGGTTGGTTTGGCACAATTTGTTCTTGACAAATTCATGCTGGCTATTTCTTATACTCCTATTATCCTCTAGGTGCTTACAAACTGACTGTTCAATAATTTGTTCCACTATCTCTCCAGATATTGAAGTTAGGATGACTGGTCTCTAATTCCCTGGGTCCTCTTTGTTCTACTTTTTAAAGATACGTGTTATGATTTCCCTTCTGCAGTCCTCCAAGACCTCAGCCATCTTCCTTGAGTTCTCAAAAATAATTGTTCACCTTTCCGAGATTGCTTCAGTTAGCTAGGCTGAATTGCATTAGGCCCTGCTGACTTTAATACTTATATAAAAAATCCTTTAACCTAATCTTTCCCTGTTTTGGTTTATGTTCCTTCCCCCTTGTTGTCAATATTAATGATGCATACCACAAAACTTTCCCTTGCCACACAATTCACTCCTTGAGAGTTTACTTTTACGTGACAGGTCTCTTCTGTGAAGCAGTTGGTATGATAGATAGCCAGCTTCGCACATGGAGTAGTGGGTCCCACCAAGTGCCAGATGGATAGCTGACCCCTCATCTCCAGTACAGCAGGTAGGTGTCAACCAGACCCAATAGTCCTTTCACATGGGCCCTGTATTTTACAGTTTAAAGTGCACCCTGGATCTTCCCTGCTATCTGTACAGTGGAATTAGTCTCATGATACACCCCTTCTCTTTAAGATCAGCTGTGATTTTACAACCTGATGGTGTACTATCAGGAGTAACTTGTGGGACAGCTTTAGGGTGCCGTTACATTTGACATTATTGTTCACTGTTGCCCACTGGAAAGATTACTAAGACCCACTGGTACTTATCAACTGTGTCATCTTCAAGGATTTGGCCACAAGGTGGCTCCTGAGAAAGATTTCAACTGGAGTATGTGTGGACACCACTAATGTGATGCCTTTGTGGGGGTTTTCTGTTTTTGTTTTCTTTTTTAAACTTTCATAGTTCTAGTTTTGTTCTCAAGAGGGGAAAATGTTCAGGCCAGCTCTTACTGTATCACAACCTGTTAAAGGAAAAGGAGTACTTGTGGCACCTTAGAGACTAACAAATTTATCTGAGCATAAGCTTTCATGAGCTACAGCTCACTTCATCGGATGCACTCATGAAAGCTTATGCTCAAATAAATTTGTTAGTCTCTAAGGTGCCGCAAGTACTCCTTTTCTTTTTGCGAATACAGACTAACACGGCTGCTACTCTGAAACCTAACAACCTGTTAAATCATTAATAATTATTAAGCATGTAACTTTGGATTGCTAATAATATAAACAGGCATACTCAATGTTGGCCTCTCAAAATTGATCTACAGTTTCCTCATCAAGAATTGACTCTGTAGGTTCCCACTCTTGGGTAGAACTCAACACTACAAATCTGGAACTGTCTAGATTGTTCCAGCCACATGTACATTCTTACACAGGCCTGACTGACTGATATGAAATGATATGAGTTTGCAGCACCAATGTACCTCTCAAATCAGCAGCTGTGTTTGTGTCTGAGACATGGAAAGGTCCCATTGAATCTTTGGATGGGCAGGGAGAGATGAAAGTGAGGATATCCCTGAGCTAAAGGAGAACCTTAGAAGAACACTCCCACAGTCTCCTACTAAACACAGTCCACACATTTAGGCTACAAAAACATTAGTTAGAAGATATGGTCTCAGTGAACAAAGATTTATTTATCTCCATAAAAATGATCAAAACCAATTTAAAGATTAAATACATGCAGCACTATGCTCTGTAATTGGAGGTAATATCCTTTGAATTTTTTCTCCTATTATCTACCAAATGAAATTTTGTATCTGCTCATTGCTCCATTAGCATTTCCATAGCTTTTGAGAGATGCTGGTTTGTACTCTCTTTAATTGCTTTTTCTAAGAGCTCATATTATTCCTAGTTCACTCAAATCCATTTCCAAACTAATGCAGTTTATTAATGTGCTGTATATTTGGCATAGCAAGCAGCAGCATGTCAGGTTTTCCAAAGCACTCTGGGAAATAATCTGCAGCCCCCAAACCACACAAGATCTTCCATTGTTTTTCATTATAGAGGATAATAAGTTTGGCATCCATTATAGTGCTTTAATGGATTTTTAAACAAAAATGGAAGCAACATTTACAATAATTTTTCAGTGGCTAAATCATCACTCAGTGTATTTGTTGTAAAAGCATTTCTCTTCCCAAAATTTTTCAAATATTTTCCCCATACCACTTCAGGATGATGCTGAGACCTTTCAATATTTGTCATAAAAAACAAGAGACACCCACCACAGACTCCAGAATAGCTAATAGCTGGTGATTAGGGCACTTCCCCTGGATTTGGCCACCCACATTCAGGCAGAGCAGGGCTTAATTTGGAATAGGGACTTGATTCCAGGTCTCCCACTGTGATGCACTTATCTCAACATAGCACCTAAAACCTTCATAATCACCACTGTGATATGATTATGGCATGTTTTGTACAAAGTATTCCTTCTGGGGTATCATTTGGAAAGTTATAATTTGTTGTGCATCCTTGTTCTGTCAAAATGTGTGTATTATCATCATTATATATGGAGTTATGAGAGTCTGCTATATGTTTGTCACTGAAATATACTGTGAGTCTGGGAAATGTCCACAGACTAGCCCCTCAGAGAGGGCAAAGAAACTGTAAACACAGAGGCCTTACACGCCAAGCCTCAAGTGGACAAAAGATATGAGCAAGAATTTTCTGTTCATGTGAAGGACAATGGGAAGCTCACGTAGGCCATGGGGGCTGCCTAACTCCATGATGCAGCATGGATTTTTCTAGCACCTGTAGAAAAGTATAAATGAGGGGCAGACACATCACTTCTCCTGCCTCTCCTCCTCCAATTCCACACAAGGAAGCCAGATCACTGGGGAGACAAAGAAACTCCATTGACACTATGGAAGGGGTTGATCCTAACTAGGTGCTCCAGCTAGAAAGAACTGCTGTGAAGTTTGGGGTGAGAGAAATCCTTCTGCTTTTAATATTTAATTTAAAACCAGTGTGTTTCTGGCTAAAGTGTTTGGGGAATCTACTCAGGCTAACCAGAACTGGTGTACGATCAATTTCTTTGTCAAACTGATGAACCTTAGGAGCTTGTACTGTTCAGTAAGTAACTGAACAGTACAAGATGGTACATTTCTTACTCCTGAGGGGATTCTGCGCTGCTGTAAATGTGCAGAATTTATGTGCCCCACAGATTTCTTTGCTTTCCCGCAGAAAAATGATTTTCTGATGGGGAAGCAAAGGGAAGCCACAAGAGCAGTCATGCGACCCTCCCCAGCAGTATGTTTTAGGTGCCCAGGGCAGCTGGCAGAAAGGGAAATCACTGAGGGGCTGGGGAAGACCTGGCTGGTGACTCCTACCCTGTGCCAGGCTCAGCTGCTAGTCTGGTTGAGCTGGGGAGGATGGGACTTCGTCTTCCCCCGCACAGCATCCCAGGTTGTGTCAGACCCACCCCTAGATTTCTTCCCCAGCTGTAGGAAGCTCTGCAAACTCCCCCTCACCCTGTGCATCCAGCACCCATCACTCCTCAGCTGCAGGTGGAGGGATCACATTACAGGGAGCTGCTCCTGAATCCGTCCAACCCCGTACATCCAGACCTCCTCATATCCAGACCCTCCCACTGAGCCTCACACCCCTACACCAACACCCCCCCACGAGGCCCACTACCCCTGCATCTGGACTACCCCAATGAGCCACCTGCACCCAGATCCCCACCCTACCAAGTTACAACCAGCTGCACCTGGATCCCCACCCCACTGAGCCCCACTCCCCCAGCATCTGGAACCCCCCCTCCCCGAGCTCCCCACACCCAGACCCCCCTGCCTAGCTCTATCCCACACACACCCAGCTCTCCCTCTGCTGAGCCCCAATCACCTTCACCTGGACCCCCTGCAGAGTCTCATTACTGTTGCACCCAGAACCACCCTCCAACAAACCCCTGTGCATCCAGATTCCTCCCCCCTCAACACTCCCCCACTGAGCTGCCCACATGCAGATTGCCCCACACAGAACCCTCTCAACCCACACCTGCGCCCCCCACTTGGATCCTGCCTTGCTGAGCCTGCCTGCTCACACCTGGTGCATCTGGCATGGAGGGGCAGGGCCCTGGGGTGTTGCGTTGTATCAGAGTTGGGTGCAGCCTCATCGCTGAGTCCATGTCCCAGTGTGGGGGAAGAGAACTGCACAGTGATCTTCTACCTCTGTGCAGCCAGTGGCCTGTGCTGCCCAATGCCATGCTGGAACCTCCACATTTATTTGACAAATAAAATTTCCAGAATTTTGCAGAATTTTAAAATATTGTGCACAGAATTTTTAATTTTTTTAGTGGAGTATTTTTAATTTTTCGGTGCAGAATGCCCTCACAAGTAATTTCTGGGATGCAAGGCTGGGACCAGGGATGTGGAGGTTACCCCATATGTAATTCAAGAGTGGCTGGTATATGGTATATGTCTGGGGGGTAACTTGCATGCTAGAGGCTGGGGGTAACTTGCATACTAGAGGATGGGGGTGACTGGCCGCTCACACAGCAAAGCAGACCCTAGTGCACACCAGAATGGAGAATTAAGGGGGAACAACAATCCAACAGTCCAGATTGCATATTGTGGCATAGAATCATAGAATATCAGGGTTGGAAGGGACCTCAGGAGGCCATCTAGTCCATGTCACGCCCAAACCCCAGGCGAGTGCCCTAACCACCAGGCTATTCACTATTCTTGGGTATATTTCACTCAGCCTCTCCTACTGCAGTTATTCCACTTTGTATGTATAAATAGTCACCAGGCCAGAGACAGAGAAACTGACTTCACAGCCTGATTTTTAGGACACTCATGCTGAGCCGATCACCAGTAAATCCCTTGACTAAGAATAATTTCCTAGTTACAGAGCAGCTGCCAACAGCTTATCCCCCGGCCCAAATCAATGCACCATTGCATGGTACCAAAACCATTGAAACAACACTTAGATAACTGGCGTTTTCATCTTACCTTAACTTGTAACTGGTTCTTTCTGCGTCCTCTCGGTTATTTTTCTGAAAAAAAACCAGAACATTCAGAACCCATACGCTTTCAGACAGAGACCACCTTGCCTGAGGTCTTGTCCATTTTTAGGAGAAAATGTAATGCTTTAATAAACATTCCTTATTCATTCAAGTGCTTGTAATTTTCTTGTAATAGCTAAGATTGCACCTTATCCTTTTCTTAGTTCACATTCCTTCTGAGGGAACAGAAAACGCATTTACAACATTTCAATAGAAATGGTCAGGAAAGCAATCACATTTTAAATATTAAAATATATTTTAATAACTCTACCAAATTATTATTAATGGCATTATTTCTACATATGGAACAGTAATACATTAACTCAACAATAATAGAAGTGCAAGAAAATTGCTCGGAAAATTAGAGTGCATTTGTATGGAATCTATATTGAAGTAATAATATAGAATGGAGCCCTATTTATTAGAAAAATCAGAGGTTTTTTTCTATTAGTCTACATTTTAGTATTAAGTAAATTAGAGATGGCTCAGACTTTAAAACTCTCGTTCTGAACTTCCCTCAATATTGAAAGTTTAGTCCAGGTCCAGCATTTGTGACAGGCTTTTAGCCCTTTAGTGGACTGAGCCAAAACCCTGTATTCAATCGTCCTCAACTATAGGGAAAGCTTGAATCTAGATTCAAAACTTGGTAAATCAGTCCCATCTATAACATACATTTATCTCTTCTGTTCCATGTCCAGAGGGTCATGGAATCTGTAAAAGCCTGCATGAATTAGGCTTGTGTTCTCAATGGTAATAGATTTGATTGTCCTATAACTGGTAACCTTGGTAAGAAACTGGAGGTATTGCTTTGAATTTATGTAAAAACTCTTAGGGGAATGAGGGAAGCATCTGTGAGAAGGGCCAATGAACAACTGTAGATAAGCAAGACAATGCAATGGCAGTCTCTAAACTAGCTGGAATGTTCTGCCATTTAAGATAGCTAGGCTAGGTTTTTGTTTTCTAAACATCTTTAGTAGAGTTTTGGTTTCATATAACCAAAGGCAGGTATAGTTTGGACTCAGATTTTGTGTCACCTGAACCACCAACTTTCAGGGGCAAGGCAGAAAATTGGATAAACGGTTCTGGTTTGGCCATATCTCTATTGCTGGAACTGTATCCTGCAAATCTTGGTGGTGGTCCAGGGGTCCCATCCCTGGTGAGGTAAACAACAAGGAGGTTAGGAAACCAAAACAATTTACCATTTTATAACTTGGACATACAGACAATTTCTTTCCAATAATTTTTTCTATGATCACAGAATCTTTAACGTAACTTTCTCATTATTAGTGAGGCAGAGACAAGACAGGAAGAACTTAATCATATATGTATAGAAGAGACTGATCACAATATAATTGATCCTAATCTCTGTGAATCAATCTTACACAATTTATTTTTGATTCGGAAAATCTCTACTTTAGGTTTCAATTGAGCAAACCACTTAAGCACATGTTGATCTTTAAGAATTTAAGAAGCATGTTTCTTAAAATTAAACACATTTAAGTGCTTTGCTAAATTGGACTGGCACGTGCGTAAGCGCTTTGCTGAATCAAGTCCTAGATTTATACGCACCAGGCAATGTATGCTAAGAGGAATTTCACACATTGCACAAGCCTATCCAATTTTCATTCATTTATATTGTTATATTAATAATGCCCAGATAAAGAGGAAGATAAGGAGTCCAGTAGTCAATACAGCATTTAGTTCAATGCTTTAGAGCACTGATTATGTTCAGCTTTGAAATTAAAGTTTACAGCACTACATATTTTCTTTCCTCCCTCCCCTTTCTTTCTTAAAGCCACAGCCAGGGTCCATCCATAAGAAAACCACAGTAAAGATTCCTCTGACCGTAAACAGGAAGTTGTCAATTTGTCTTGTTTAAATTTCAGCCTCACACCTTACTATTTGCGACTTTTCAGAGCTGGAGAATGCAAGCTGTAACAGCCAACAAACCTTCAGCCAAAATGAAACTATGTTCATACACTTCCGCTCCTTTTCTTCACATTAATCCCAGGGAAGAAAACCCACAAGACCCAGCTAAACTCAGAGACCAAAAAAAAGCCCAAAACAATGAAAATCAAACTGCTATCACGGGTCAGACCAAAAATGGAACATCAGATGATATTGCTAAGCAGGACGTCAACTTCTGTTATACCCCCAAAAGATCTTAATAGCTGCCTTTGCCCCCTTCGTAGTCTGTTGCTTCACAGGCAGCTTCTTCACCAAAACCTTTTTTGCTCCTGATTCAGGAAAGCATTCCTATTAAGGAAAGCACTTCAGCACATGATTAATAAAATGGACTTATGTTATAAGTACTTTCTTGAACTGGAGCAGTTATTTGTCAGATTCTTCCTGGAATCAGACCACACTGGAAATATGTATTAATACACTGTGTTTCTGCTGTAGGACTAGAACAGGTATATAAACAATATATCATTAGAACAGACAATTTCAACATTTACTTCATATCAACTTGAGTACACTGAATTGTTCTACTATTTCACATGGGTTTCTCTAAGTAAAAGTGGTGATTCTCCAAGGATCTTGGCAACTGTTGCAAGAAATTGTGCCAATTAGTGATTGCTTCCAAGAATTTAAAAATGGGTTCTCTGAAGCCAAGATAACAGATATCACATTCTTTTACTGGAACTAACTGCAGATTAAAATCTGTTTGGAAAGTAAATGATATTCTGTGTCCAACAATATTTTTTCCAAAGAGTTGCATTATCAGGCCCATTTCAAACTAGGCTTCGGCTCAGAGGCTTTTTTAACCTCTTGCATTGACTGTTAACCATCAGGGATGCGGTTCATGAAACCAACTGGAAAATCCCTTTGCATCCATATAGTTTTGCGATCGGCTTAGTATTAGATTTGAGAATCATATATGCTGAAGACAAGTCTTCAGCTATGTTCAATGCAATCAGTCTGTTGTAAGTAAGAATGCAAAACTAAGGGCTACTTTCAGTCATTACTATTATTTTATTAGTATTGAATAGCACAAGATAAACCTTCTGCCCTTTTTGTAGCTAACATTTCTAATGAATGAGTAAAGCCTCTAGGATCTTTTGAAAATCCCTGTGTGATAGAGTGGATTCTGGCTGGAACATGGTATATTAATACAGTGTGTTTGGAGTCCTTGAAACAGAGAAGGAATCCTGATGTTCCAAGAAGACTGGAAGGAAACTGGGCCAGTGTATGAAGTTTGGTGTTGTCAAGCACAGGAATACAGGGTAAATCTGCCCTTAAGGACAGGTATTTATTGAAATTTTATTTACATATGGAGGTGTCAAGCACAACTAGAGTGATTGCTCCACCAGCACAAACCTAAGTCTGCCCACTTGTGGGGAAAGGGTATTAAAAGATCCAGAAGAGTTTTATTTTCTTTCAGTGTGGATCTCAAGAAGACTAAATCTGAGGTAAATGATCAGATAATAGCAGGGTCTGTAAGGGAAGGTTCACCCCCAGTTTAAGGTTTCCTTATGAGCCTCCTTGGAGCTTACAGTGGAGATGTGCTGAATTAGCAACCTCCCTTAGTTGCCTTAGCTTTATCCCCTCCCCAGCAAGTACCTCTCACCTTTTATGGTTGTGCTGGCCCTCTTCAGCCCCATCCCAGTATTCCAAGAGTTGCAACTAGGGGGACTTTTCACCACTGATGCACTCTGCCAGGATCTGCACCAGCAAGAGCCATCATATACGCTAATGAATTTACCTGCAGGAGTGGGATCTTTAGAGAAGTTGTAACACACTCTAAAGATACACACCTTGTTTACCCACCACCTTCTCCACAATGTTTTGAATCAGTACTTTGTATTCTTTTTGTTAACTAGCAATTATCACTTGGTTCAACTACTCTCCAGACATTCAGTCATCCACAAACACATCACTTTATTTACTAAACTGCTGAACTGAAAATAACCAGAATTTATATTCATATTCACAGTTCGAGACAAAATTCAAATATTTAGATTCGTATTGCAAAAACAGCAGGCATTTTCCATGGGAGGTAGTTGATGACGATCAATACAAACTCTTATTAAGATTTCATTTTATGAATATAATTATATAATGCTCATAAGCATCTTTTATGGATGGGTACCTTTAGAGATCTCTTTAAAATATTTCATCACTATGTCTAATATGGTATTTAATAGTCAGTGCAGTCTTGTGGTTATATGATCTCAGACTAAGTCACCCATGGCAAATATCTCTAGTTTATCACTCAGTTTTCTTGTGATGCATTATTTCGATGCAGAAGAAAGTCATGCATCACCAAAATGTGTAAATTCGTTTGCCAATGCTCTACTTGCATTATAAATTAGTGACATTAGAATTCAGGAGTACCCGTTAGCTGTTGGGATTACTTGTTATTAAACAAGTGGAGTTTGAGAGAGTTTAAGCAGAGGTCTATATTGGTTTGACTGAGAAGAGGGTGACATTATAATTACAATCCTGAAAAAACATGGATTTATAAAAAATAACCAAACGTTCAAAGATAGATGTTTAGCATCTACCACCACAATTAAATACTGGGATTAGAAAAAGATATTTAAGTATCACTGAAGTTGTCAAAGTTTACTACAAATTGTTACTCGCAAAGTATTTTTGCTTTTGCCATCTTTTCCCTTCTGATTTAAATGAGACTTGATGCGGACAGCCTTTCTGAACTTCTCATAATACAATGCCACCTTGCCAAGTCATAAAATGTCTAAGTTCATAAGAAATTTAGTGAGATACTGTCAGTTTGAATTTGGCCAAAAGTTTGTAAAAGTAAGCTTTAAAAAAAAAATGAAAAAAAATCTATGTTTTTTTTAATTAATGGAAACTGTTTTTAAATTAAAAAAAAGTACCCATCCAATGTGTGAAAATTGAATCACAGCATTGTGCCAAGTGAGAGAGAACTTGAAACTGAGCTAAATCTGTGAGCACAGTTTGTCTCACTGTTGCTGCACATAAGCAAGATAACACTGTTATGAACCTCAAAACAAGCTTTGTTGTAATGACCTAATTAAATGGGGCTGTTTTCATTCTAAATTCCCTTTTTTGGGGGATGTATTTTAAAATATACTTTGGCTTTGTGTTAAATTTTCCTTCCATCTTGCTCCTTCCCCACTCCCGCAAACAGAAAAAAAAATACTTTTTAGACCTTGAGATAACATACATGGATCTCATTTCATTGTAACTTCAGAGATTTGTACAGAAAACTCAGATTGTATCATCATAACAACAATATGATCCCTAGTTCTCCACAGAATTGTGCTGAGGCAAATTTCAAATATGCAACATTATCATGAAGTCCATACTGTTGAGAGGTGCTAGGCTCTTTTTAAGCTAAGGTTGAAGCTAATTTCATCTTAAAACCAACTTTCAATCCACTCAAAATCAGACCCATCTACTTGAAACTTCAAACAACAGACCCTTTCTCAGGATAGAATGTTTCTGGTAAGTTTCAAACAAATTACACAAGGTATTTTGAAGATATGGGAATTCAAACTCTTCTTGTTACCTACCTTTGAGAAGTTCTCTCACAATGCTTCACCTATAAAATCAAGAATTGATCTCGCTGTGCTACACTAGTGGAGTATAACTGACTTTTCGGCAGGGGGGCAAGGGGTGACAGCAAGAAGCTAGATAGTAACAGGTCTTTGCATAAATACCAAAACAAGCACAATTTAAAGAAAAAAATTAAGAACATGATATACGATATGTATCATACACTGCTTGGTATGCCTGTAACCAACAAAATTGTATGAAATCTGCTTGGAATAGGTGAGGATAGCCATGGTGAGAAGTGACAGACAAGGAATCACTTTGGAGACAAGGGACTCCTGTCTGGAAGAACTAGGAAAACTACACAGGTTTGGGAAGAATGTTTGGGAGAGTGCAAGGAGAGGAAGCAGTCTGGATTGGAATACATTCCATCCCTGCACAGCTTCCAGTTCTGAGATCCACTAGAGTCCCTGTGTTATTTATGTCTGCCAGCTCTTCTGTTACTGAGAAATTCGTAAACTATTTTTGAAAAACAAAAAAGTTCCCAGGCCAAACCCCCTTCACCCGCCAAAAAAAACCAACACAACCCTTTAAATTGGAATTAATTTTTCATATATGCCAGCAACCTCTGTTGAAAAAAGCAAAAGAAAACCCTAAGAATATTTAAATGGAAAAAAAATCTTCATGAAAGCACAGAAATTCATCAACTTTAAAACAAAACAAAGCATTTGAAACTGTGGGAAAGCAAATTAATGCTTTCATAGGTACATTACTCCAATACTGTCTCCAAAGTGAGCTCTATTTTTTCCATATAAATCTCTTGTCATGATTGCCCCTTAGAAGGTTTGTACATATATAGGGAATGAGATTTTTCAAAAGGGCTAGGGGAGTTTGGCATCAAAACCTAATGGAAAGTCATAAATTGAGTGCCTAACCCCCTTTTGTGCCACAAGAATCTCCCCCGATACATTAACTCTATACCTTATGACACTTGCATAATTAGTAGCACATGGAATCTTTGTGAACAGTAGACCTGGTTGTCTTATCAGGAATTTGTAAACTTATATCTTTCCACAGGCTGTGTATTACCAGAAAAAGCTTGGAGTCTGCACAAGTACCACACGGTTCAACTAGTTAAAAGAGTTGAACTTTTGCTAGTCATGGAAGAGAGGAACTAGTGTAATGGATGGATAAGGCTGTTTCCATCTCTGATTGCTTTCACCATGGAGATCTGAAGGCACAGTTAAAGTTGCTTGGGTGATATTAACTGCATTTTCCATAGTTTCCAAAGTGGTACCTTAACTATGAATGTAGATGCTTTCTAAAGTGTTTGGTTTTTTACGGAAATGCTTTGGTTTAGCTGTTTTTTTTTTTTTAAATACAAACTAGTGTTACATCTGATGAATATTGACTCCATTTAACAAGGTTGCTTGTTTGTTTTAAAATAGACTTGTCAGTATAATCACATTTTGTAATTCCAATTATGTTATAATTGCATTTAACTTCAGAAGACTTGCCATGTGAACTCATCAGTATACCACATGGCAGGTGTAACATTGTGTAAGAAACCAATATTGTGTGTGTTGCTCAGTAGCTACTTTTCCAGCCAGCAGCAGGATCTATTGTGAAGGAATTATACCATGAATGTGTGTACTGGCATACTGTATACCCATCTCTCATACAAATTAATAGAAAAGGCACAGTAACTCTGAAGTCACATTCAGGTCAAGGTTCTACATTAGTGCTAGCCTATTGTATTTAAACTATCAGGAATTTCTACTTCATTACATTTCAGGACTGCAAGCTTAAATGTTATTCCTGCATAGTTCACCTCAGCAGGAACCAGACCTAGATGTGCTTCAGTGACTCAACTGTCAATATTGTCAATATATAACTTTCCCCTCCTTAAATTACCAGAAAGGCATAAAAGCCTGCCAACGTTCTGCAACTGTGCCAAGAAATACTAAAGAAGTTTCTCCTTTCATGTGAAATTATTTTAATTTAGTGGATTTTCTGATCACCACATTACTGTACCTGCCACTGATTGCGTGTGTGTGTGTCCATGCGTGCTTGCACATATTTACTTCCTCATTATGCACTAGTGTCAAGTATCAAATTGTGCACAGTCCAGAGAATCTGATATTTACTCTCAGGAGCACCGGGTGTGGTGTTCAACTAATTATGAGTGAATATCGTTAAATCAAAGGACAAAACAGATTTCTGAAGTAACCAAGTTATTTGATCAGTTTGCTTAAGAAAATGGAAGGGAAATAGGGTCTCAGTGGAACACTGTTCCTGGCAGACAAACAAAACCAATTTCACATTTTGCAGAAACCATCACAGATTTTAAAAAACTAGCTAATTTCACCAGTATCAGACAATGAGAGCACTTCCTCTTTTAATGCAGTAGGGAAAAGAGTGAAAGACCTGATCCGTATTTATATGCACCCTTGAAGCACACACTACTGAAGATCAGATAAGAGAAAATTAGAGTCATATACTGATCTAGTTGTTACTATTTTTTGCCAGACACTTGGGAGGGGAGAAGAAAGACAATCAGTCCCACACGGTATTGTGTAGGAAAAGGTGTAATGCTACATTAAAGATGTGTTCTGATTAAATTTATCTGAATAATTTTAATTAAAGGACTTTATCACAGTTGTTCCTTCTTAGGATATTAATTTGTTATTTTATGTCACTCAACATACCACACATCACCATGAAATAGTAAGATAACTGTTTCTTCATTTGATTATTTTCTTAACTAAACTAATTTTATTTGTATTCATATTTCTTTTCTACCTTTGTGGGTATTTCAGGTTTTTATGCACTGTTCCAATACCACAAAAATGTTTCCAAAGTGACCAGTTAACAAAATATGATACATATTATGTTTGGACCCAGCAAAACCAACTCATGACAGCATTATTGATTTATTTTTGGACTCAGCAACCAAAAATGAACCATTTTTCCTAATGCCACATATGATATAATTTTCTTCACTTTTATCTTCCAGGTATGAAGATTGATATATTTAATTGTTGCATTCATATGACGGACTTAACAAATTGACCTTGACGAGCATTAACTGTTGTAAAGTGTATTGAATAGAAAAGCCCAGCTAGCTATCTAGACTTATTTCAAGTCTAATTGGGTAGGCTAATGCATGTACTAGCAACTTCCTTGCTCCCTATTAACTTATATTATTATATTATCAGCACATATTATGAATTGGTTCTTGGAAAGAGCAATCCAAGAGAAACAAGGCTGTACTTAGCACTTGGTGCAAAGGTAACTTGGTCACATATATTCTTAGAGTTTGAAATGTGTAGCTCAGCCTTTTACTTAATAAAATACAAAGAAAGAGAGAGTGGAAGATAATCGTCAGGCAAAGAGCTCTACTGTCTACTGGCAAACTGCATGAATTCCTGGACTTCCTTAGTTAATTTGTAGCAATATAGAGTACTCTAAGGCTGAACATAGTTCTAGAATGTAACCTTAAATAAGTGTTTTATGGTCTAGAAACAAAAATCATTCCCAAAGCAAACTCTCCTGTTTCAGCTTTGGATGTAGACAGATGAATCAATCATATGTACAAACATGACTCATGCTGCATCCCTGTTATGCTTAAAATGTTTGTTCTGGCCCAGACAACATTAAAAAAATTGAAGAAGCCTATTTAAGTGGCACCTCCTGAGTTAAAGCAACAGTGCCAGATGGCATCAATGCTAGTTTTAATTTAACATTCAAAAGACAAGGTGCACTAGTTATGTTTCTCCTCCATCAAGGTGTTCAGCGTATATAATGCATTGCAAGTCCTAAACCCAAATTTCCTCCAGTTCCTCTTTTGGGAGCTGATCTGAAGCACATAGGTATCTTTCCATTGGCACCATCAATGACACTAAGTGTCTTCATTTTTTCCCCATCTTTGTTTCCATTAAGTAGGCAGAAATATTAGGATCTAATAGTATTCAAGTAGCCCAATGACAGTTTTATATATGGCAAGGTCTTTAGGAATAGTTTGAGTGTTCTTAGTCTTACACAAGACAGTCACAATTCTAATAGATCTAATTCACTTACAAATCTTGGGCCAGATTCTGAGCTCCCTTGTACCAGTATAAATTTAGAGTAACTCCATGGAGCAAATAGTCAGCTGGTGTAAATTGCCATAGCTCGACTGCCCCATGGATTTTCACCAGTATACTCAAGATCACCTTATGACTCCATAAGGACTGATACTGCAAGGCTTGAGATGGGACTGATTAATAAGAGGTCACAAGTAAGTGAAAAGCGTTGATCTATGGATCAAGGAGTCTTGTGGCACCTTAGAGACTAACCAATTTATTTGAGCATAAGCTTTCGTGAGCTACAGCTCACTTCATCGGATGCATAAAGTGGAAAATACAGTGAGGAGATTTATATACACACAGACCATGAAAAAAGATGAAGTGAGCTGTAGCTCACGAAAGCTTATGCTTATGCTCAAATAAATTGGTTAGTCTCTAAGGTGCCACAAGTACTCCTTTTCTTTTTGCGAATAGAGACTAACATGGCTGCTACTCTGAAACCGATCTATGGATCAGAACTAAAAGGTCCTTTTTTGAAAGGAGAATGCGCTACGTCACTATATTGCCTTTTTTTCCCTTTTGGTAGTTTCTCCAAAAAAAACTGTTCATTGCCTTCATGGACCTGGCAACACTGTTTGTATGCAGTTGCTTTTAGTATGTACTAGAAGTCCACAAGTTGCAACACCCCTATTATATAACAGTTTAAATGTCCATATTCTATCCAGACGAGCACATTTAATCCTGTAAAACTCTTGCCTTGAGCACAAAAAATTCTAACATATATTGTAAAAGTAATTAGTGCTCCTTAATGAATGTATTCCTTTGAAATCCTTATAATGGTGATGCACATTAAGTTTGATTGCAGTCTCAATTTATAACGATACTCAGCTGCTTCTAGGGCAACTTTTATTAAAGTTTGATAGTGATAGATGCTAAGACACTGATTCTTGCTGACTTTGAGCCAACACATGCTTTATTAATTATTATTATTATTACTGCAGTCTGATGTAGCAAGAAAAGGATAGATTTCTTATTGAAAATTTGGAACTAAACTAAGAGAAATACAAGAGCTTTCCCACAGTCCATTTGGGATTCTAGTTCCTCTTCCCCTCCTCTCTCCCCAAGTACTTTGACTGCAATAAAACAAAAATTAAGCATTCTTTGAAATGATGTTTGGGATTTCTCTGTATCCAGGCAGCATGTAAAATTTCAGTGCCTCTTTTTATTTAAGCTGTCCAGGTCCTTGTTATTGTTGGCTCTTACCAAGCAAACTTATTGCATTATGCAGCTTTTGCCAACAAACATTTAGATTTCTTCCTTGTAGAGTTATTCCCAAGCCCTTCCCTGCCTAGTTCCCACAGTGCTTCATTAACTGAAGAACTGAAAATACATTTTGTTTGTGTAAGGATAGATATTAATAGAGAGAGTCTATGCTCATTTCCACTGTACCCTGCTAAGGATGTGTAAAATTACTTGCCTAGTTAGAGCATGGGTCAAAACCTTCAGTTAATGGCCACTGGAAAGAAGTAGGAATAAATATTTAAAATGGGACAATAAGAACTAAATTAGGTCTGGTTCCTCTAAAAAGCATATTAATGTTGACTATTCTATAGATCATCTTTCCAACTCCCAAAAAAAGAGTCTAGGTTTGAACATAAATTTCTTTAAAGAAGTATCAGAGTGGGTACAACAAAGAAGAGTTATTGGGTTTCCTCTGGGCAGACTGATAGCCTTAGAAAAGAAATATCACTGGTTCTCTGCCCCTTTATTGGTAATAGACATGGTGTATATGCAGGTGATCCAATCAGTTCCCCTGGTAGCGAAAGCTGAAGAGCAAGAAACACCCAAAGAGAGGTCCTGGTTGGTGAGGCAGGGAGAAGGAAAACCATGCCAGGTGCTTTGTTGCAACAAAATGGTGAATTCTGCCACTAAAACAGAATTCCATTGCATCTTGGGAAAAATGCCAAGTTCTGGTTCCTGGGGCGTTGCCTTGTACTCTCCCCTCTGCCCCTCATTTGTCTGTATCTAACTGTTGTCTCTGGTCTTACACCTAAATCGTATGGCTTTTGGAGCAGGGACCATCTTTTTGTTCTGTATTGGTATAGCACCTAGCACAATGGGATCCCAGCGCATGACTAGGACTCTTAGGTGCTATTGGAATACAAATAAATAATTCATAGCTTCTTAGGGATCCTGCATTGTGTGGCAGTCTGGGGCCAGTTTAACCCCAGTAGAAGTTAAAACAGCTCTGAGACTGCTCTAACATACAACCCCAAAAAGCCATTTTGAGCCTGCAGGAATAGCCTTAGCAGAGAGGCACCCTAGCCATGCCCTTTAGGGCAGAGAATGTGAGTGTATGGCATAAAGTCACTGCTGTACCTGTGTGTCTCACCAGGAGTTCCCATACCAGCCCCATTAAGTGTGACTAAGGGTCAGAAAGACAACATAGGCACAGGCTGTATTCTCTTATCAGTGCAGTCCCACTCCTTCCTCCTCACTCTTTGCCCAGGGGCAATCTCTCTAGTACCAAAATTCCAGTGCAGCCATGTAGATTTCCCCAGGATCCACATGGAGATACCAACTTTGGAGCAGGCCTCTCAGCCTTAGCTAGAGGAAGACAACCCCCATTCACCCAAGAAGATGGAGCAGGGGAGTCTAAGCACAGGGGCTGCTCCACATTCTATAGCGCAGCTAAACAACAGTGGGGTGGGGTGTGCTGTACAGCTGCAGTGCAATTTTTTTAATCTTCATTGAGAACTAATCTAATCGCCTTTTATGATGAGATTACTGGTTCTGTGGATGAAGGGAAAGCAGTGGATGTATTGTTTCTTGACTTTAGCAAAGCTTTTGACATGGTCTCCCACAGTATTCTTGTCAGCAAGTTAAGGAAGTATGGGCTGGATGAATGCACTATAAGGTGGGTAGAAAGCTGGCTAGATTGTCGGGCTCAACAGGTAGTGATCAATGTCTAGTTGGCAGCCGGTATCAAGTGGAGTGCCCCAAGGGTCGGTCCTGGGGCCGGTTTTGTTCAATATCTTCATAAATGATCTGGAGGATGGTGTGGATTGCACTCTCAGCAAATTTGCGGATGATACTAAACTGGGAGGAGTGGTAGATACGCTGGAGGGGAGGGATAGGATACAGAAGGACCTAGACAAATTGGAGGATTGGGCCAAAAGAAATCTGATGAGGTTCAATAAGGATAAGTGCAGGGTCCTGCACTTAGGACGGAAGAACCCAATGCACAGCTACAGACTAGGGACCGAATGGCTAGGCAGCAGTTCTGCGGAAAAGGACCTAGGGGTGACAGTGGACGAGAAGCTGGATATGAGTCAGCAGTGTGCCCTTGTTGCCAAGAAGGCCAATGGCATTTTGGGATGTATAAGTAGGGGCATAGCGAGCAGATCGAGGGACGTGATCGTTCCCCTCTATTCGACATTGGTGAGGCCTCATCTGGAGTAGTGTGTCCAGTTTTGGGCCCCACACTACAAGAAGGATGTGGATAAATTGGAGAGAGTCCAGCGAAGGGCAACAAAAGTGATTAGGGGTCTGGAACACATGACTTATGAGGAGAGGCTGAGGGAGCTGGGATTGTTTAGTCTGCAGAAGAGAAGAATGAGGGGGGATTTGATAGCTGCTTTCAACTACCTGAAAGGGGGTTCCAAAGAGGATGGCTCTAGACTGTTCTCAATGGTAGCAGATGACAGAACGAGGAGTAATGGTCTCAAGTTGCAGTGGGGGAGGTTTAGATTGGATATTAGGAAAAACTTTTTCACTAAGAGGGTGGTGAAACACTGGAATGCGTTACCTAGGGAGGTGGTAGAATCTCCTTCTTTAGAGGTTTTTAAGGTCAGGCTTGACAAAGCCCTGGCTGGGATGATTTAACTGGGAATTGGTCCTGCTTCGAGCAGGGGGTTGGACTAGATGACCTTCTGGGGTCCCTTCCAACCCTGATATTCTATGATTCTATGAATTCTGGCAACTGTATTTAAACAGATGTTCAGCTCTCAACATCCAGAAACAGGTAGGTATGGCCTTCATTCGGAGCCCCTACGGATACAGCCCAAGCCTGCAAACAAAGCGCTGTCACTTCGTGTGCGTTTCTCCAGACAGAAATAGGGCAGACACTGACCCTCAGAGTAGGGCTGCAGATTTGACGGGGCATTTTTTTTTCAATCAAAACTTATGAAGCAGTCACTAAACCCTTGACTTGTACTAAATTTACTGTGCCTGCTCTGTGATTTTTGATTAAAAAATGCCCTGACAAATGAAATTCAACAAAATCTCTTTAAAATCCTAGCAGCCCCATGTCCTTCTCCCTCAACACTGCCACCACCATCACCTCCTCGCCCCACTCACCTTCAGCAGCATCCTCTGCCTGGCACTGCGACCCTCATCCCAGCACATGGAAGAGGTGACACCTCAGGGGAGGGGCTGGCCGGAGCACAAGCCTGACCCACATTCACCCTGTGCAGCAGCAGCTCCTGTGTTCCACGGGGCTGGCTCATGGCTCCCCGCTCTGGCACTGTTACCTGGCACCCAGGAGCATAGCACCATTCTGGTCTGGCCCAGCCACACCATCATCATGACAGGCGCTTGGGGCGGGGCGGTAGTGGGACAAATTTGAGTCATGGCTTTGTGACCTGGTACAAATGGTTGCAGTGCTACTTGCTAATATTTGGCCTTGGAATCCATGAAACCTGTGTGGGACTACAACCTTGTGCACCAGCTCACACCACCTGAAGTGGGAAGCCAGGCTGAGTTCTGTGGGGGACAGGAGCTGTTGCTGCAGTGGGAGCTCACTCTTTGACAGTCACCCTACAGAGCCTCCCCTCTGCACTAGGCCAGCAACCCACCTATGGCTACACCTTCCTGCGTGGAAGTCATGGACAAACGGAAGTCATAGTAACTGGGACATTTTCTTCACTGTGACATTCCGTAGAGTGAGTCAAAAACCTAACCAAATGCTGAAACTTACGGCTAGTCCATACTAGAATGGCTACAGCGATTATGGCTCACATAACATTGTTTACATGCTAGCCCACCTGTGAGGAAATCAATTATTAGGAAGCCCATTCTGGATTGGACAGCCAAATCAAAGCACGTGCTCGAAACATGTTTCAGAGGAGACTAATACATAGACACAAATATGGGCCAAATGCTGACCAGGTGTATAATATAGTAAGTCCACTTGCAAGACACAGATACATTGGGGCAAACAGTATAGTACATGGTAGCAGTTTCATTGTTGTCATAGCATGCATAGAGATACACCTCTCTTTCCCATTTACTGTTTTTAAAGAAGAGCAAAAACAACTCTACTGGGTATAAGTTTCAAAGACCCACAAATTGTAAATATTCAGACAGAACAAAGTAGGTAAGTGGTGGTTACCTGTAGAGGGCATGATGCAGAGACTATTGAAGTTGGTGTAAAGACTCAAATTGACTTGAATGGTTTTTGGAATAGCCCCGGAGAGTTTATATTAGGACTGCATGAGAATATCCTCCTGAGTTACTTATAAACAATATAAATTCACTGATTGGCTGAAGAGGTGTGGTAGTTTGTTTGTTTTTTTTAAATGCAGATCTAGTGATATGCAACCTAGTTTATTTGGACAAAGTGGAGGATGTAGCAGAAGATGACAAATTTATTACTGGTGCATTAATAAGATTTCACAGGGATGATATTGCTTTATCTCCAGCTGGTTAAAAACAAACCTCTATGATAAGAAGAAAGTTTTGTGTTGATGTACTTTTCTATAGTGAGTCAGTAAGTGTTTAAAAATAGTTGTCGTAATGGCAGGTTGTTTGAAAAGGGCTTTTAAGTGACACAAGCAAGATTAGATGAGGTTCCTTAAATTAAACAAGACATTTAAAGAGCATAAAAAATGTCTGGTGATTACATAAATTTTCCTCTCTCTTGCCCTTCCCCTTCCTGAGGCTTTCAAAACATGACCTGAAAATATAATCCAGAATAATGTGTCAAGATGGTTTGTTCATAAGCACAACACGTTGGCATCAGCAAACCCTTTTTATTATGTGTCATGTTTCATATTTTATAGCTTCCTTCTAAACTTTTCTGAAGAATTTTGACTGAACTAATTAATGAATTTTAGGTGATTGAGCTGATTGTAGAATTAAGTCAAAATTTTATTTTAAAAATAGCATGTTGCAAATGGTTATTGTCACTCTAGAAAATGACAAATAGAACATGAGAAAGATGTTCTGACTGCATTACTATATTACTTGGTTTTTAATTGTATAATATGTTGCACGTTTGGAGGTAAAAAAAAATGGTAGATGAGAGCTGTACTTATGTACTTATCTGGTCTTTAAATTAATCTCCTGTTCCTAGTCCTGAGCCTTTGGGTTGCTATAGAAACTGCCACAGCCTCCAACTGTGCTTCCTCTGAAACTTAATTGCATTCCGAGTTTCATAAACTGTCTGTTAACCATGGCCTGGCAGATACGAGCATGTTGCAGACTAATGAGTTGAATTAATAGTCTAACATGATGTAAGCTTTCTTCCCATATTACTTTTTCATATGTGTCAAATCTCCCTTTTCAGTCAATTAAACTCTGGGTGTGTTGCTCTGTTTGGAAAACATCAAATGTAAAAAAAATTTATGTAATCAGAATAGCCACAAGAATTGGTTAGATTGTGTGTTGTGTTTTTATTTTACTTTATTTTTAAAGGGGCACTGATCTGAGGCAGATCCTCATGTGGTGTAAACTGTCATTGCTTCATTGAAGTCTCCGAATTAAGGCTCTGTATGGAGGTGCATTTCTGCTGAGTACCTTGGTAATTACAGTAAGCTTGTGCTGTAAAGAGCATCAATTCCTTATCTGCCCAGTATAGGCCATGGGGGTTCTCTTGGTGAGATTAAAGAGTGAATCATTTAAGTGAAAACGATTTTCATTGCATTGTCTTCTAATTTAAACTAGTGAACTAAGGGTCTGATCCTGCACCACTCAAGTCCAATGCGAGTTTGCACTGACTTCAAAGGACACAAGATCAGGCCCTAACAGAGAAAGCTAATCTTAGCTCCAATGCTACTAATCCCTAGCCCATAGGAGATAGGCTTTAGTTCTTGCAAAGAGAACAGGATCTGCAACCCTAAGCATTCAAAAATCACAGTCAGGCCTCAAAATCATGAGATTTTTTTAAATGATAATAAATTTGACTAATTTTTGTTTGTCTTCTGGTTTGAGACTTTAGGGTACACTCAAGACACATTTTCAAGCCTCAGAAACCACAAGGGCTAGACATTTCTTTTTTAGGGTTTTTTAAATGAAAGATAAGATTCTAACTTAATCACATGAATCCAGGAGCTGGGGCTTTAAGAAAACCTCCAAATATAATGAAACTTGTGATGCTAATTTGAGAGTTGGCAACACTGATAGTGTCCTAGGCTTCATGAGAAAACTAGGCCCTGTTCCTGCAGGGAAAACCAAATGATACAATGGTTTTAGCTAGCTTTCTGTTTATGGATAGTTGACATACAAGACAAGACTTTGAGTTTCACAGATTCTTTGTTCCAAATTGTTCAAATCCTATGGGCCAGATTTTCAAAGGTATTTAAGCACCTCATGGGATTTTTCAAGCGTGCCTATCTGCATCTTTAGTTGCTTAAATACCTTTGAAAATCTGGCCTATTGTGCTAACATGATTCAGCCTCTGAGTGGTTCATAACTTTTTGTTGCTCTCACTATTTGTGCTGTGTGGTAGTGGTGTTTCTGCTCCGACTAGATAACTGAAGCTTTCATAACTAGGAGAAAAATCAAGATGGCCTTGCTAGAACTTGACGCATGAATTCTTGCATAAATATATTTGTCTGAACATTTGAAACTTTTGCTTTCTGTGAAAATTCTTGTGAACAAAAAATCACAACAGAAATACAGTGGAAGTGAATCTGTGGGTGGTGGTGGGTTTTGTTTCCCCCCCACACACACACTTTCCTTTTTTTCCTGCAATCTTTCACTAGCCTGCACCTCTTTTGGATACTGCACTAAACATGCATCTGGGAACATAATGCTGGGACCTCATCCTGAACATCTAATCTTTCCTTTTTAGCTGCTCCTTTGTCTTCTACACAAACGATAGGTGGCAAGAAATTCCTGTTCAGTGGCATAAGGAGCTTGTGCACACTAGCGCTTACTTTGGTATAACTTAAGCTGCTCAGGGGTGTGAAAAAGCCATCCCCCTAAGCGATGTAAGTTACACTGACAAAAGAGGCAAGCTCTAACTGGACAATAGAAACAAGGTGGAGGAGTCTCCCCTCTCAGCTCCAAATTGAAGGTACACACTTGTAAAACTCACAGTGCCATCCCCTACTGGCATACTCTTTACTCGAGTAGTAACAGACCTCTGCATGTGTCAGAGGTCTGTTAGTACTTTCGAGTCTTGATTGTGATCCTATAGCCAGTGGTGAGCTGGAGCCGGTTCGCACGAACCAGTTGTTAAATTTTGAAGCCGGTTTAGAACTGGTTGTTAAAGGGGTGGGCAAACTCCAGCCCGTGGGCCACATCAGGCCTGCGGGACCATCCTGTCTGGCCCGCCTGAGCTCTCAGCTGGGGAGGCTCCCGAGAATCCCTTTTTAAATTTTTACTCACCCGGTGGCGCTTCGGGTCTTCGGCAGCACTTCGGCGGCGGGTTCTTCACTCGCTCCAGGTCTTCGGCGGCACATCCTTCAGTGCCGCCGAAGACCCGGAGCGAGTGAAGGACCTGCCGCTGAAGTGCCGCCGAAGACCCGGAGCGAGTGAAGGACCTGCCGCTGAAGTGCCGCCGAAGACCCGGAGCGAGTGAAGGAACCGGTTCTTTAGCTTTTGGCAGCTCATCACTGCCTATAGCTCTTAGTCACAATTAGCTACAATATTTCTGGCAGCTGTTTTTGAGGAAAGCTTCCTCAGTTTTGTGCTGTCCAAACCAGATTTAACAATGTAAACTAATCAACTAATTGAGCTAAGCCATTTAACTTTTTCTTCAGGAATGTTCATTCAAGTACTTACACTCTGAAGGTGCAACTCCCTCTAAAATTTAGACAGTTGTCTTCTACTCTATGGCAGTTGTTTTCTTAAAGAACCAAGGCTATTTCTGCTATCAAGTGAATTTGTGCACTTGTCAGCCAAAGACAGGCATTCAAGACTCAGGGCCTAAAGTAGGTTTTTACTGTTTAAGCTGATTTTTCATTCATTTATTTAAGCATCCTCCTGCTTTACTCTAGAGAGCATCACCAGACTCTCTGCATTCTTACGCATTTCTTGCACTCTCTACAGCTCTTCATCAAGTCATATAGTTTTCAGAATTTCTCGGATGTATGGACTTCCCTTCACCTGTACAGCCAAAGGAACCACACCTGTAGAGATCCCACATGGTGGAACCCTCCCTGCAGGAAAGTACGACCACACAGAAACCACTACCAGCACCGAGAACCAACCACAACTTCAATCCACTGTCCCCAAAGCAGCACTCACAAAGATGGCTCTATTGTCATTAAAGGAAGGCTTGGATAGCTGGATGAGGATAAAATTGAAGAAAGTTAAATGAAAGCACACTGACCACCATGAAAGGGAGAGAGACATGGAAGAATTGAGAAAGAAATGTAATAGGATGTTGAATAAAAGATAAGAATCTTTAACTGAAAATGAGTTGAAGAAAGAAAAAGAAAATGGGACAGAGCAGAGACGAACCAACAGAACCAGAAAGAAATCTATGTGGAAATTAAGTTAATTTATAGTTTTCTGTCAATGTGTTGAACATATGGAGGATTTGATTGCTGCCCAATATGTCCAACTTTTGTTGAAAATACAAAAGAGACTAAGTCAGCTCCAACCCTCATGCGCAGTGTGGAAGGTGAGGGAGAAAACTATTCACTGCTGCTTTGCTGGACTGAGATGGCATCAGGGGCCCCATTCTGCCACAGAGGCAACTCCACTGATTTCAATGGGAGTTGTGTCCTGCAGGGGAGAATGAGGTCCCAATTTTGAACTCCACATTTAGAGACAGGAGAGTTTCAGGTATGGTACCCTACAGCGAGTGCATTGCTACAGCTATCTTTGCTCCAGTGGGAACACTTTACATGCCCCTACAAAGTTCTGGTACCCGTGGCTTCTGGAAGCAACACAATTTACTTGATCTTAAGGTGTGAGACTGAGAAATCACATTTCTCCCATTCTGTATGTTCTCTTCTATTGTTCTAAAACAGTTCAGTAAAGATATATTAAGTCATTAATTACTAAAAATCAAAGATTATCCATTTATTTCTGTCACAAAGAAAAAGCTACTTGCTGTATGTGGATAAGTATAACCCATTCATTGATTTATGGACACAAATGAAGTGAGCTGTAGCTCACGAAAGCTTATGCTCTAATAAATTTGTTAGTCTCTAAGGTGCCACAAGTACTCCTGTTCTTTTTGCGGATACAGCCTAACACAACTGCTTACTCTGAAAGTCCTTCAAGAGCATCACAAATCCATAGGATATTCCAGAATGCTGTCTCTTCCATTTAGATCTCTAGTGGAAGATTTACAGAGTCACATGCAAATAGACTGCACCTAATGGACCAAGGAAGACAATGAAGCTCATTAAGAGGTTTATTCCAGCAGAAAAATCTCTGAAATCAGTTACATACAAAACGTTTCTTGGCATGCTAGTTCCTAGTAGGAATCAATCATTTTTTAGCAAAATCACCTCATTTGGGGGGAGGATGTTTGAAAAAAGAACGCAACACTTGGCAGCAGGGAGGGGGGTAGGCACAGAAGAATCTTTCCACAACATAAGGGTTGAGAGAAAGTTTAAAAATAAAGTAGATCTCTAAAGTATGGCACAGGATCCTGAGGAGGAGACAAAAAAAAATTAAGAGGCACGTTGTTTACTTTGTAAGTGTATTTCACTCTAGTAGAGATAATTACTGAGTACACAGGGGAGGGCAGGAGTTATCGATTAAAATTAGGAGGGAAACCACTTATTCTAGCCATGCTATTAAATTTATGTTTGATTGCAGTGATCTATGTTCATTCATCAGAGAAGAATAACCCAAGACTGAGGGAATATGAGGGAACTCAGTAAGCTGCTATCAGAACCACGCACTGAAATTTAGAAATTATTTTTAAGCTCAGGCAAGAATATAGTGCCAGTTCTTCCAAAGTGAGGGGGGTAGGGTGCAAAGTTGGTAACTATGACCTTGTAAGTGTGACCCTCTTGCCTAGGCAAGACACCAGAAGTGAAAGTAAGCTGGTCCGGTACAGCATAACAGTAAGAAAGTGGCCACCAGTACACAGCCAACTGTACCGGCAGGACCACTGATGGGGGCGGGGAGGGAGCCAAAAGGGGCAGCTGCCCCGGGGCCCAGCAACTTAAAAGGGCCCAGGGCTTCCGACAGCAGCCTGAGCCCCAGGCCCTTTATATCGCCGCTGGAGCCCCAGCGCTCGCAGCAGCTGCTGCCGCTACTCCAGAGCTCCAAGCAGCCAGAGCCCCAGGCCCTTTAAATCGCCACCGGAGCCCCGGGTGGTGCAGGCCGGGTGGCACTGAAGGGCTGGCTGGGGAAAACTGGCCCCAACCCCGCCCCTTCTGCCCAAGTCCACACCCCTTCCGGGGGCCCAGAGCTGCCCCCCACAACCTTGCCCAGGACCCCAGCCACCCTGCATACTGGTAAGTCCTTTAAGTTACTTTCACCCCTACAAGACATGTAAGTCAATCATTTGAGGTCAAAAGGTAGGATATAAACATTTATTAGAGTAAGTTTTGTCAGACAAATCTGGTTGAGGCTTTTTTTTGGCAGGGGAAAGAGTGAGGAAACATAGAAAGTCAAAAGACATTATCTAGAACTCAGTGAAGCATTATGTGATGTGTCACAAGAAATCGGTGGATAAAATGTTGTAGCAACACTGACTGTGTTACTACAACAGAACTCCCCAGACTACCGTTTCAGCCTGTTATATTGAAGGTACTTCTGCACAAATAGAAAGAATACAGACAGTTAATAGCAATGGAAACTGTTTTTTAGAAACTGTTCTTTTTTAAAATCTGTTTTCCCATGCTGGCCCATCTTTTAATACCCTTCATCTCTGCATGCAACTCCTGCTGCCATCAATGGTCACAATACACCTTTAAAAAGTTTCTACTAACAGCTTTTGTGTAAAGGCTGTGCCGTCTCACTAAGCCTGCATTTGTGATATTAGCTCCATCTTTTCTGTGGGATCAAAGGGATGATTCTTGTCCTCACATCAAGGCTCTGTACAACTTCAGTCTCTGCTCTTGTTTCTTCTCTCATTCCAGCTCTCTCACGCTTTGCTTCATGCAGGAGGCCAACCTCGCTGCTCCAGTTAGTTTCTTTCTCCCCCTCTACTTTTCCTTCCTACCTACAGACACTAAAATCTCTTTAACTGTCTCTTCATTCAATCTCCTGGAATTCAAGCCTACTTCTTCCAGGAAACCTACAAATGCTAAGCCAACATCAACTTCCCTTTATTAAAAAAAATTAAGTTATAATTTAACACGATCCTGTATGTTTCCTAGAGTGTTATTGCTTGATCTTTGTCCATCTCTTAGATTGTCAACTCATTGTCACAAGGACCATGAGTCCAATTCTCTATTCACATCAGCATAACTCCATTGATTTAGAAAAGTTACACTGATGTAAATCTTTAGCAAGAGAGACCATAAATTAGGCCTATCAAGTCCTTATGAATCTAGCCCTCAATCCCAAACCTGGGAAGGAAAGAAATCATATGAGCCAATCGGGGCCGGGGGGGAAGAGAAGTGATGCATCCGATGAAGTGAGCTGTAGCTCACAAAAACTTATGCTCAAATATATTTGTTAGTCTCTAAGGTGCCACAAGTACTCCTTTTCTCTTTGTGGATACAGACTAACACGGCTGCTACTCTGAAACCTTTTTTAATTGTGTGGGTGATTGTGTGGTAGGAGAGAAAATGTTACAGATATAAATGTAGAAATTAAAAGTGAATAAAAGGAAGAAGGAGAATTAAGACCCTCCCCCAAATCCCTTCAAAATATCCAGATGCTAAAATTTAAAAGGACCACGCAGCAAGGCCAGGAACAGATGGTGCAGGCCCAGCGACAACAGAAACAGGAGCTAGGGTAGATGTAGGAAGAGTATCCTTACACTCTGCATCCAATCCATCCGTATAGGCCCAAGCTTAATAACCCAGTGGTCTATCACCTCTATGTTTCAAAGTCCTCCCGCTGCTGTATTACACCTTGGATATTAATGGCATTGCCAGTTTAGAACAAGATTTGCCTTTCATAAAACATCATGGTAAGTTTTGTGATAGCGGTCACTAGAATGACAGTGTCCAATAGCTCAATTTGCTTCTTTGAATCTCAAAGTTAATTTATGAATAAAGAATAAAACTGGTGAACTGATTTTAATGAATAATGGAAGGAGGTGCAACTGGATCTTCCCCTTCTCCTACATCTGCCCTTTCTGGAGAACTTTGAGTGAATTGGTCATTCCTACTATCAATTTCAGTTGTTTAAGAGTAGTTGTCAGACTTGGGTACATGGAGAGAAGCTGGGGAATTATGTTGGTGTTTTAAAACACTTTGCAATTATTGGTGCAAACAGCCTTCTAAGAAAATGTTGCATTCACACCTGTATTTGTAAAGAATTTGATCTAAAGCAAATTGACTTCAGTGGCCTTATGATCAGGCTCTAAGCGCTCAATCCATTGGGATGCTGAGTTCCTCAGCAGCCATTGGATTTCAAGCTATCTGAGAGGACCACCACAAGAGGAGCAAAAGACATTCTAGTTTCAATATCGGAGGCTTGCCCTCATAAATTGCTATTACCTGGAATGTCACTGGCTTGAACTCTGCCTGTTTTCTCTCAGAACTCTTCCATTCCCTGCTCACCTTCTCTTCCACCCACCCGCAAAAGTTGTGTTTAAAAAAAAGGCAATTGACTTTCAAAGCTGATATTCTGGCTATTTCGGGAACTATTGCAGATTCTTGAATCTGAGTCACTCTGCAGCTGCTTTTTGTAAATTCACCCAAGTTGCTGTTAGAGTATGTAAAGCAGAACTCAAAAGTGGCAAAATTTGTACCATATCTGGTCAGCAGATAGGGGATCTGAGTTTTCTTGAGCACTAAAGTGAAAAGCAATGGGTCAAATCTTCAACTGGTGCAAAACAATGTGGAGCCACTGATTTCAATGGAGCAGTTCTGGCCCATTGTTTTCCATTGGGGTGGAGGGGGGGGGAGAATCTTTCCTTCCTAAAACTCTAGTTTACTTTTTACTTATTACCAAAGAGGCTCAGAGAAGAGGGAGAAGAATGAATTGTGACAAAATTGAAAGGAATTGGGGGGGGGGCGAGAGAGAGAGAAGAAATGGAAATACTATAAGGGTATTTCAATAGTCTCCAGACTGAGTATTCAGCTCACTACATATGTGCTGCAGCAGTGTTAATTAAGGATACTGCAACCCTCAGCTCTGCATTTACTTGATATGTCGGCTGATGTTACAGAGTTAATATGCACAATTTTATCCCTACTATTTACCCACTGATTTCCCCCTCCCCCCATTTCAATTTACTTTAAAAAAAATTAAAAACCCAACTGGAGGCTTTAAACACATACCCCATTGATCCTAAAGCCTTCAGCACAATGGTGGCATGCCAGCCATGGAAAGCTTTTTTTTAATCCAGGACTAAGATTAGACTTCAAATTTAGCTTAGAATTTTCCCCCTAAACAGCTTGTAATTAGTTTTCAAAAAGGATCCTGCTGCTTATATTAGAATTCACTCATCTGAAGAAACCAAGATGTGGAGTTCTTTCCTCCCTTTCCACAGTCTGACCTGACCTTCCATATCCTACTTTGTCTGAAAAGTTGCCTTTTCTAGTAATATTGGCAATGGCGAACCTCTAAAGAGAAGCAGTTTAATACAAAAATGCCCTCTCCTACTTATACACAGAAGAGGCTGCAATGCATGATATACAAGAGATTTATTTGATCCTTGATGCTGATCCAGTCTCAGCTGCTGTTGCTACTTTCCTTCCTCCTTTACACAAATGTAGCCGACAGCAACTTCTGCTGGAGGAGAAAGCAGCAATAAGTTTTTTAAAAATTCAGTCTTTAAGTCAGAGCAAAGTGTTAAAATAAAATTAGAGCAAAAGCAACCTTTGTTGTGACATTAAAAAAAAATCCCTCTTAATTTTTCCTCGTAGGTCATTATGAACATAGGAGAACCCTAATGATTCGCTTTAGACACTGCATATTACTGAAGGTTTATTTGAGTGTGGTTCATTTCAGCTGCACTGTATTTTCATGTTCCTAGCAAAACATACCAGGCTTCATAAGGAATGATAATTACATGGAATTGGAGTTAAGTCTCAATCCATTTATGCTGTCTGTGGTCCGAAAACATGAGACATTCATCGCTTCATAACTCCAGCTGACTAGAAGCTCAGGGGGGAATGCAGCTTTCTGTTGCTAAGAGTAAATTTTAGGCAGACCGAAAGACAGATTGTTTTAGCTGACAAGTCTCTTGGTAATTGAGAAGTTGCTAGAAGTATCCTCATTCTAGATCTACTGAGAGGAGGAAAAAAACCCCTATTTTGTCTGTAATATCCAAAATTACTAAGGGCACGTGAAGGGAAAGGTAAACACAGTTCACTGATTATCTAGTGCATAGCAGTTTATTCAATTGTCAACAGCACAACTTTCTTAATTCACTTAAAACTTCATACATGTACTAGTGTGCCATGTCTAATGGTTAAAGAGGGCAATTAGATACTGCATTGTAGCAGTTCTACAAACTGTTAATATTATTTTAAATACAAATTTGTCTTGCAGGCATCTTAGTAAAGCATCTAAACCATTATGGAATATAAATGTGAGGGTAAATAGCTGGGAATGTATTTGCTTATATTGAACATAAAGGGTCATAGTTAAGTGTGTTTGTGTAGAATGTGAACTCCATAGTTCCTGACTGCCAAATATTTTAGGATTTTTGCTCACCAAAACATTCTGATACAGTTTTCTGTTTACAGTGTCAGAAATACACCTACTTTAAGGGACAGGAATATTTCGATACACCATTATGCCTAAAGGACTGTGGTGTTAATCCTATAGATTTACCACAGATGGCAAAACACAGAAAAATGTCGATTTAGGACTCTCTATTTCTATCCTGTGTCTCAGCAATTGGATTTCTTAACTTTTTAATTCTATTTTAATGTTTTTGTCTGGGAATTAAATGAACAACTTTGAGATTCATAATCCTTTTCATCAGTCAGTGCAGGGGAGCCATTTAACAATAATAAACAGTGAGCTGAACTTACATCAATAAGTATTGCTCCTGTAACTCAAAACCACAGGGCTTTTTATATAAGAAAGCCCTAACTTTTGCATATTTCACTGTGTGTCTGGCAAGAAATCCAGCAAATGAATCCCTGAGAAGTGACAGATGAACAGAGTTCATCTTTTGAACATAAAGGCTGTTGAAAGCCAGACTTGTAACACAAATAAAGAAGCAAGTCAGGCATTTAAAAAAGAAAATACTCTGTTCATCTGTCACTTCTCAGGGATTCATTTGATGGATTTCTTGCCAGACACACAGTGAAATATGCAAAAGTTAGGGCTTTCTTATATAAAAAGCCCTGTGGTTTTGAGTTACAGGAGCAATACTTATTGATGTAAGTTCAGCTCACTGTTTATTATTGTTAAATGGCTCCCCTGCACTGACTGATGAAAAGGATTATGAATCTCAAAGTTGTTCATTTAATTCCCAGACAAAAACATTAAAATAGAATTAAAAAGTTAAGAAATCCAATTGCTGAGACACAGGATAGAAATAGAGAGTCCTAAATCGACATTTTTCTGTGTTTTGCCATCTGTGGTAAATCTATAGGATTAACACCAACAGTCCTTTAGGCATAATGGTGTATCAAAAATATTCCTGTCCCTTAAAGTAGATGTATTTCTGACACTGTAAACAGAAAACTGTATCAGAATGTTTTGGTGAGCAAAAATCCTAAAATATTTGGCAGTCAGGAACTATGGAGTTTACATTCTACACAAACACACTTAACTATGACCCTGTCTGACCTTCCAGCCCCTTCTACTCTAATCCATCTACTCTTCCAATATGCTCTAGAGATCCTATAGTCTAATGTTGCGCCTCTCACTTTTCATGACAACCTACAAGCCACTACCTGACCACATACTGATCAAAGACCCAGGCCCACTGTGGTCCACAGATCAGCATCTCAATTCTTAGCAGGGGAACAACCATCTGTGACTAAAGCAAGAACTGAGAAGATCTGGGTTCAGTTTATGGCTCATTGTGTCTGACCTTTGTCATTTCACACCATCTCCTCTATGCCTCAAATCTTTTCTTGCAGAGAGGGTATAATAACTACTTCACATGGGTGTTTTAAGGCACATTTCATTAGTTTCTGTAAAGCACTCTCATGCCAAGATGGAAGGTGCTTTACAAATACAAAGGCAAGTATCTGGGTATCAGTTAAGGGGTCAAGCCCACCCATGTTCCTGCCGTGGTTCTCTTATCTCTAACATAGGGGTAGATGTTGTCTCTGTACCCAGTTTAGTGTTCCAGTAGGTGTATTAGAACTTGCTTAGTCTAGATCATTCCCTGGCAACCGCACTGTTTCTAACTCATTCACCTTCATATTTCTCTGGTAATTCTTAAACAGGTTGAGGCTTCATTACTGATGAGAGAGAGACAGTAGCCAGCATATAGCAAATGTGATACATTTTCATTTCTAATCACCTAGATGAAAAGTTTCTGAAGTGTTTGTACTACTTAGAATACTCATTACATGGATGGCCATCTGAAATTAAAGGTCAGAATTAAAGCTGTTGGCAGAACCTTAATGTCAGATGTTTCCATCTTTTGTGTGTATTTAAGTTATCATGGCCTAATGAGTTTGTTTTGTTCAGTGGGAAGCACATTTCCTTCCTAAATTCTATTAAAGGGCGTCTGGAAGTTTGTGTTGTTTTATCCAACACCTCTAAAAGGTCATTTTCATAGGCATGTATGTTTGGGAAAAATAAGTCTAGGAAAGAGTGAAGAAAGACCTTACTATACAAGAAAAGAAAGCAGAATATTTCAATGAATCAGCAACACTAAAGCTGCACTTCACAACCCAGGAATCAGCAGCTGTAGGGCTACTCGTGTTCCTGGGAGAAACAAAGAAGTTCCTCCTCTTTCTTTACCCTAGCCTTTCACCATTCCTCATGTGTTGTCTAGGACTGTTTGTATTTGCAGCATATTAATACCTGATCGCTGAATTTTGGTAGTTATTGTTTACATTTCCAGAGCTGTCATGAGCTATTTGACAGAAATTCAAACTCAGAGTAGTTTAAGTTTTGGGAGCGCACACGGTCCATTTTGCCTTGAAGTGGAGAACAAATCAAAACAGACACTGCTTCAGCTGCCAAGCTGAGCCTCAGAACACTAATATGGTCGTAAGAATCTCCACTGCCTTACTTCACGCAGGAGTACAATGGTCATTGCCACTGATGTGGTGACTGACAAAACTTTGCAAATTTCATAGCCATTAACTTGTGAAAAGGGACCTTTGTGCTTGTGGCAGGAGAAAAATTGTGAAACTGTATTAACAAAAACCCTTTAGTTGCAACTATTTCACAGGATCATTGGAGGAGGTAGGGCATGGCAGCTGTCCAGCGGCATGCATGTACACAAAATGCCAGTCATTAGTTACAGTAACCATGCCACTGTCAGAAAAAGTAAGGGATTCCTCTCACTCTCAGTTAATCTGGAATATTTATCTGTTTTAAGCAGTCAGACAGAACAGACAATCTACACACAAAGAAAGGTTTGTACTGCAGGCAATAGGCTATAAAGAAATCATAATGAACTGGCAGAAGTTTACCAATCCTTTTTAAATCTATCTGTATATATTTCTTTATTGAACCCGTTAAAAGTCACATGCTGAAGAGCTGTCTCAAAATCCAAGTGATTTGAGGAGCTCATCCGCTAGACTCAGATCGTCTGGACTCTTTCAGGACCACCATCAGGCATATAGCGAAGAGCAGGATTCAAATGAAATTTCAAATGAGAAGAAGAGTTAAGTTTCAGTAACATGAGAGACAGATGAGCAACTGAAATAGAGGTCACTGCATTGGGATTTTCTTCTGAATGTGATCTGGACTGAGGGCAAAGAAACATCTAGGACAGGACTAGTAATTGTATAGACAGCAAGGAACAGGATGGGCCATGAATTCAATCTTCAGACGTGAGGATTCCTGGTGTATCTATTAAAACTCACTATTGTGAATGCTGGGGAAAATGCAAGCTCGGAGGGCTTTGCAACTTGTCACAGCAGCACAGTGTGAGAGGGAGCCCAGTCTGGTGGGTCAGAGGGTTCAGTGGTACCCCAGTTCCAGGTGGCATCACAGAAAGTACATAAAATCAAGGGGTAATGACCCTGGTATAAAGTGGCAGAACTCTTATTTTGTAACTGTTGGAAAGATAATGCATCACCGCCAGAGAACTGGATGAAATTTGTCACACACGTACACACTCTGAAAAATGTGGTGTGTGTCAAGTTATGGTGAATTGTTTCAAGGGGGGAAAAAAAAGGGTAGTATCAAAATGAACTATTGTGATATTTCTCACCTGTTACAATCATTCAGACTAGATTCACAGAGGGATTTAGGCAGCATTCAAGGAAACCGTGGTAGTACCACCACCTTATACTCAATAGCCCAGTGGTTATGGAACTTGTCTGGGATACAGGTGACAAAGGTTCAAATCCCTGTTCAGGAACCCAGATGTTTACCCTCCAAGATGAGTATCCCTACAGCTGGTCTATAGTCACTCTCTCTGGCCCAATGCTTATTTCTGCACAGTAGGAGAGATCGAGAAAGACCACACCAGAATACCCTATAGCCCGGTTGTTAGTGAGCGGGGACCTGGGTTCAAATCCCTGATTCAGAGTGGGGATTTGACCCTGGGTCTCCCACATCCCAGGTGAATGCCATAACACTGAGCTATAGAAGAGAGTACTGCCACTTTTGATGGTGGAGAGTCCAGCCCTTTCGTTTCCTTTACATTTATTAAAAATTTCCAAACATGAAACATTTAATGTCAAGAGAAACAAACACTCTGTTTGATCCAAAATGAAACTAAATATTCCGATTTTCCAAAAAAAAAAAAAAACTGGTTTCAGTTCGGGTTGAACTGAAATTCTCACTTTTTCAGAATTGCTAGAGAAATGAAGTCAGTTATTTGCACAGCTCTAATCACCATTCAGTAAGACTCTGGTATCATTGGCGGTGAGGTGGAAAAAAAAATGGGTTATTTGTAGTATATAAAGTACTTGAAATGAGGAGCAAATATAGTCAGCATCATTTCAGTCAGGTATTCAGAACCACAACTGACATTTTAAGATCCATCTGAAGCTAACATGCAATTAATAGCTTAGGACAGATAAAGAACATTATGCTGACACCAAGTGGAAGAAAACTGTCAGTTTCATTCCAGGATTCTAATATACCTAAGTGCCTTCATTTTATGTTTTTACACACACAACCCCTGGGTTTTACAAAAGCCATTGACTGGGTTTTTACACTAATCATCACCCAAATTTTTTGAAGTGTTGGAACACCCCAGACCCAATTGCTTGCTCTGGAAGGAGAGATGGCAGTTACGTCACCTGGTGTGGGACTTCGTCAAAGGATTTTCGGAAGTCCAAGTACACTATATTCACTGGATCATCCTTGTCCACATGCTTGTTGACACCCTCAAAGCATTCTAACAGATTGGTGAGGCATAGATTTTTCCTTTACAAAAGCCATGTTGATTCTTCTCCAACATAGTGTGTTCATTTGTATGACTGATAATTCTGTTCTTTACTATAGTTTCAACCAATTTGCCTGGTGCTGAAGTTAGGCTTACTGGCCTGTAATCACCAAGATAGAGTTTCCAGAAGCAAAGTCGAACAACAAAGACTGTGTCTGACTACATTTCAGAACATAAGGGTTTTTCTGAAAGTTTAAACAAAACAAAACAAAACAGGAGAAAAGAGCGATATTTACCCATAAAACTGCAAAGTTAATTTTTGGACCAACTTTCATTGTTTTAATTTTTGTAATAAACACTGATAAAGTCCTGGGAAATATTAAACAAAATTAAAAATGAAAATGAAGATCCTCTATTTCTCAACCCCCTCTGCAGCACCTATAGCCACAACATAGCCCTTAATCTCCCCAAATTTGACTAAAATGTCTATATTTTAAGAAGTCCTGTTCAGAAATCTGTCCCCCAAAGGACAGACCTGCATAGGGATCTTTCATTCCCGTTTTCTATCAGTGTTTTGTATCACCATTTAAAGGACAGATACAAAAGTGGTCAGCCTAATTAGTTATTGGTCTGATGTATTTGATCAGTTTTGTAGTATTTTACTTACAAAATTACAAGATTCCATTTTGAACAATTTGCCCTTTTTGTGCTTGGGGAATATACATGCTTATGAAGTGAAGCACATACTATGAAATGAAACCCAATATCCAAGACTTCCCCGCTCTTGTTCCTCCCAGAGCAGTTTGTATCAGCATGCATTTCCCTCTCATCCTCCATCATCATGTTTTGAGGCGGGAGAAACCCAACAGTCCTCCTCAAGAGTGGGAGAGCACCTATGTTAGTACTGATGAAGTGAAATATTAATTTAGTTGGGGAATTTCAAGGAGGTGGTCGCCTTTTTGTCTTCCCTCACCAATCACCTTGCTCTTTAGCGCTGCCCCTTTCCAGAGTGCACAACCCCACTACACAGGATGGTCAGCTGTAAGTTCCAGGGGCACAGTAGGAATAAGTCCACTGAACTGGCACCTCCCTGTCACACACACACTCCACAAGGATTGGCTGAGTTTTTCCCCTCCTTTCCACCCAGAGAGAACAAATTAGGCATTAGTTTTTATTTTAAATGTCCAAGCAAGACAACACATTCAGGTTACTGTCTGAATCTCACTTGCACAAGCTAAAGTATTATTTACCTGAAACATATTCCTACCTTTGAAAAACAAACAAAGACCCAATGCCCCATAGATCTGCATAAGCAAAGGACTTTTCCTCCATGTAGGTTTCACTGATACATTTCCCCTCCCCCAGTGGACTAAATGTTTTCCTTAACCTGAAATAAGTCAAAGAATGGACAAATATAAAGAAAGTCAATGAGAGAGAGAGAAATTTCCTGTCCCACTCTGCAACTGGATTGGAACACAAAGCTGCAGCGGATTCTGCAGCATGCAGACATCCATTGAAAAAAAGTGTAAACAAAACAATATTTCCTTTTCATTATCTCACACTGCAGCCATTGCCTACTTGTACCTTCAAGTAACAAGAAACCCAGTAGCTTATATAACCAAAGTGACTCTCAAATACTGGCAAATTACTTCCTGCTACCACAAAAAAATATATTATATATATACATATATCCTGAGAGACTAGCTTGGCAATAGAATTAATGCTGTTTTAGTGCCTCATAAATTGAAGGAAGCCTCAGACAGATCTAAGAGCTTCATGGGGGACACCAGATCCAATCTTCTGAAAGATCACCACCACCAGCAGCACCTCCAGAGCAGCTTCTGCAGCCTGGCCTACCCTGGTCACAATACCACCGAACACCTGATGCCTGGGCAATAGGCAAAGAAAGAACTCTGTTCACTTCAACAGGTATGGTTCTCAACCAAGCTTAGAGATGGAACTGGGCCAAAAAATTTGGATCCAGCTCAGGATCAAACCTTCCCCCAAATTCAGGGCTTTTGTATCTGGTGGTTTGGTTGAGGCAGAACACAAAATTAATCAGTGTTAAATGATTCCTGGTTGCAATTATGTTAATGAAGCTGTGAGAGGAAATATACATCTAGAATTTACTTTCGCTCCTCCCTGCCCCCACCCCCACAAAAAAAAATCACTGCTGGTGCAATTAAGTCCCTTAACACCACATCAGCTGTCCCTATGAAAATATTTAGTGGGTTGCTTTGCAGCCCATGGTGATGTGTATTAGCATTAATACAGAGATCATTCATTCATGATCAGGATCTCTAGCCATTTAAACTAACAGAGCATTTCCAATAGCTGTCAATCGGAATAGCTCTGAGGTCCTCTTTCTAAGTCTAGAGACATAGGCAAAAGCGTTTTGAGTCCAAGCTCCACAAATTCAATCCACTGGAAAATTGAGATACTTTTTTCAAAGCCATTTTGTAGTTAAAGGAGTATTTAACTTGCCACGGGACTGGTGGCACAGCAGTATGTCAGATTCATTGTTGAAGCTTTTGTTTCATGGCAATTTTTGAGGTTTTGACATTTGTTTTATTCTGCACTGGAAGGAAAACACCTTTTGGACATTTTCCTGAAGTGGATGAAATAAATGAATGATGTCAAAATGTCTGTTCTTGGATCAAGCAGCTCAGGTTTTCAGTCTCTGACCAGAGTTCTGGACCACAAAAAGCCTTCCTGACCAAACTTTGTTGAAACCAATACATCCCTGTGAAATATTGTCAAAAACGTTCTGACCAGCTCGAATCATCATAGTCTATATAGTCTCCTAGAAGGCATGTAACGAGTTCTGGAATCGCGACAGCGATGAGTGAGGTTTGACCAACTCAGCATGCAGTCCCCTCAACATTCAACTCTACCAACATAGGATAAAGGAGGCCAAACATATATAAGAAGGAAGATAAGAGAAAAATCTGGCCAGGAAACCTGTTACTAGTGCTGTAGTCATTCCCTCCAATTGCTCCCTTTCCTGAATGCAGAAAGACAGACAGGTAGGTCACATTTCTGCTCAGTTTTATACTTGCCAGCTAGCCAAAGCTATTAACTGACACTAACTGACACTGTCACTAAGCAAAAGCTTAACTGACACTATTTTGGGGGAGGAATCTCTGTGGCTGTTGTACAGAGATAGGGAGAGCAAGCAAGCAAGCCTGGCAATTCACCTCTTCATTTAGATTTTTGAGATGTATTCTAGACAGGTCAAGGGCAGCAGTGGGTAGGAAAGAGATTGCAGTAGAATCTGACACCCACACAGAGAAGTGGGGACAAAAGAGCATGACAAAGTGCTGTAACAAGGTTGGATTGGTAGCTATTCTACCTAGTGAAATTAAATTAATCTTGTCCATCCCATGCAGCTAGTGATATGCTATATGGTAAAACAAAGACATGGCTTGAAAGGCCTCCGGTTAAACACACACTTAAGTGTCCAGTCTCCTTTCTAAAATATTGTGAGGAAGAGGAAGTGACTTCTCAGTATCCCTGCAACTTGTGAGTGTTGACGAAGATTATAAAGCTTTGGTTTCCGATACTCAGTGCCCATGCAATCCAGGCAGCACATTGTAATGCAACACCATCACCATGCCTGCAGGCAACCACAGTGAACAGAAATGGTCAGGAATGTTTAGTGACACTTGCAACTACATGTTTTGTTTAAATTGGATTATTTAAAGTTTCTTCAGGTTTTAAAAATATTGTCATCTCTATGCATCAGTTCTTCAGAGCCTGTGGTGGGAGAGCACTTGGATTCACATGTCATTCCATCCAGTTCCAGACAGTCCCAATTGCACCAGTTCCCTGGAACTCTGTGGGAGTCTTTTGCCCATACAGAACTCCTCTGGAGGAAGGGTGTTATAGGATTGGATAGCATACTTAAGTACTTTTCCAGGCAAAGAGTGACAAGTCCTTTTTACTTATCTCAGATTCTTTATCAGGGCCTGGAGAAAGCTATGCCTATGTCTGGAATTTCTGTGTGGTAGGAGTTCGTTAAAACTCTATTAATATAGGTATGTAAAGAAACACTAGCAGCATCACCTTGAGCGGACAAAACCCTTCCCCACCACACCACACCACAACCTCCCCTTCTTTTGGTGTAAACCTCTATGAGAGTAACTGGTGTAAGGAAAGAGTCTGCATTAGAAATCCTTTCTGCAAGAGAAGGTATGAAAGTTAAGTTCCATTCCAAGAAATGTATCTGGTTTGCCGATTAGTGTTTTGATGAGACCTGTGCATGGACTTTTACCGGGTTTGGTTTTAGGTCTAAAGAACTTTAAGCAGTTATTTAGACAAATAATATATGAAGGGATGCCTATCCAAAACTCTACATGCTCCTGCCATAACTTACGAGAATAAAATTAGATCACCCACAGAACAAACTCTGTCGACTCCCAACACACACTTTCTTTGAGAGGCTCACCTCAGACAGAGTGAGAGAACCCTACAGCTGTGCCCTATTTTGGGGCTTCATTAAATAACTCAAAAGGATCTTTCAGTGAACCTACTTCCCTGTCATCACAATCCTAGACAGACTGAAGTGACTGCTAGACATTTTGGGGGGAGTGAGGGGTGGGGTGACAAATTAACTTTTAAAGCAAAAGAGCTGCCTTTTATAGTGCCTCTTGTTTCTTATGTGTTTTCACTGCAGATTTGCTTTGATTGCTGGCACTTCCTATCTTCTTGACACTTTTGGTTGGTAGAGGCAGACAACTAGGCAGCTATTAGCCTAATGCTGCATCCCGTACAAATTCACGCAAGAATTCCCAACTGACGTTGATGAAATGAAATGCAATGTAAATAAGGGCTACTTTCAGGAGTAAAGTTTGGCAGGATCAGGCTGGGGCCTAAGAATACTGCATGTTGGACTGCAACAATTCTATTTTGAGGTCTTAAGACCCAGGTCCTACAGCGTGGAAACACAGAACTTAAAATGTTGTTATTCACCTTTCCTTTGTCCCCAGCAAGTAATTAACATGCCCTGTGACATTATTCCCAGATAGATAGTTGCCCAGAGTTAATGCTTCCAGTGCTGAGATGGACTGTACAATACATGTGAAAAATAATATAAATCTTAGCTTTAAAGTAAAAGTCTGCTAGGTGCCCTCGCTCTAGCCCTCCCTCCACCCCCATCCCTCAATACCAGCAATGGCTGGAGCTCAGGAAAGTGAGGAATCTCTAGCAGTGCCTAGAGCCTGACACAATGCAGACCTCTTGGACAACACATCTCTCATAGTGTGGCACATCTTATATTGCAAGATTCAGTCCTAATCTGCAAAGCCCCTGGTAAACCAGCCCAGAGCAGCCAGATGTGTCACGCTGTATAGTAATTTCATGATTTAACATTAGGTTATGAACCTAGATCTCACCACTATGTTAACACCTTGGGCTACTCTACCCTCCTACAATGGATTTCTAAAAAAGATCTATATTGAACAGCAACAATACATAATGGAAGGAACTTGAAAAAAACTACCCACATAGACCAGTACTATTATAGAAGGAAAGTCATCCATACTAAGTGCAAAATCATAACTGTTTTGACAAACACAATGCAACAAGGAGACATTGAAGAACCAATATTATTCTATAGCAGTGCATGCCTAAGGACAGTCAAAGTGAGTCTTTACTCAATAGCTTCTGAAAAGGCATTTTTACTCTTCTGCCTTTGCTTGTCATCACTGTATAGGAGATAAAAGAAAAGAGTTACCTATGAAAATTCTGCGGGCAAGAAAATGCTGCTATAGGATATTTCAAGTAGAAAAATGTGGTGATTTTTATACTTGAGCTTTAACTCTCATTTACATTCTTTAGAAAACAAACATATAAAGTCTCCCTTGTAGATTAGACATGCAACTGATATTCACTTTGTCAGGGTATAGCTATAGTGATTTATTACTGCTTGTATACAAGCCTAAGGTAGAAATACATTACAACCTAATGAAGCACCTTTGATTATCTGTTAGAATCAATCATCATCTTCCTACCTCAGTGTTGTCTCCTTGTGTGTGTGACAAATGGCTGTCAGAGTCTGCAAATAGCATCTCATGGTTCTGGAGCAAATGCAGCAGGAGTGCATTACAAAGCATTTGTTTTTCATGAGCCAAAGGACTGAAAGGAATTCTAAACAGGAGAAAAGTAAATAGATTAAGTTTCGTAGTGCTCAGACTATGATCCATTGATCAGTTATCCACGAATCCCATTCTTGTGGTCTGGAGAATTTTTCAAAGCAAGTGATTTTATCCAGTTCTCCAACATATTCTAGGACATGATCTCGGTTAAAAAGCTCTTGATGACCGGGACTATATTTTAATTACAGGCATGTATATGCTTAGCATAAAGGAGCCCTGATCCTCAATCGGTGGCCTTTATGCACTGCAGTAGTACAAAGAAACAAGTAGTGGGACCTGTTAGCAGGGGCCTGGCACTGACCAACTTGTTCATGAAAATACTGTTAAAAGGACAAAATATAGAAAGCCACCACCGCTAAGTTTTTAATGTTTTAAAAAGTGATTTCAAATTTTTCTCACTAAAGTCATATTACACATCTTTCTGTGAGGGTCCATAGGATAACAACCCTGTGCAATCTTGTCAAATCATACTTAACTTCCATGGAAGCACCACAATGCAGGACACAGTCTAAAAGTGGCATGAGGGAAAAAAAAGCTGTGTTCCAATGCATCCTCTGAAGCTGCATTATATTAATAATGGATGTAATAAAGTTATCATTAAACATAATGGAAACATGCAGAAATCTACTTGTAGATAATTCTCTGAATCATTTAATTAAAATCAAGGGATTTATTAGTGCCATGGTAATTTTGTTTCCTGAAGGAACTGTACATTTTTCCCCATAAAGTATTTGAGACGGTATGGGCATTTACATAAGCACTAGAGCTAATTCAGCTTCATGCACTGTGCTAAACCAACTCCTGATTCCACTAAATATTAATATTTCAACAAGAAATTCACAAACTCTTGGGAATTAAGTACAAATACACACACCACTCTTTTGTTTGGCAAATCAGAAAGCACATTGATTATTCAAATGTGATTTAAACATACAAATGTACATATTGGGGCTTAGTTCCAGTGCCTAATTCCTGTCTACCTGCGGTAAAACTCCCCTTGAACTCTGAGAACTTTGTCTTAGAAAAACTTCAGGATTGAACAACAATGGCTATATGGATTTGAGGGGGGACCCGTTACCTCTCACTATCAGGACACTGCCATGCTTCAGTTTCCTCACTCTGGGTAGGTTAGTCCTCTGGCCAAACTAAGCCCCTCCCCTTCTGGAGGGCGGGGAAGTCCAGAAGATGACAGACAAGCCAAAATTACCTCAGACAAAGAAGTCCTTCACCCAGGTCCTCAGTGCCTGGGCCACATTCTTCTCTGCAGATTGTGAGGGCTCAAAGAGTCCATCCAAACACCAAAACCTTCACATGCTGCGGCATGGTTCAGCCCACACAAGCAGCCCTTTCTCTAACACAGAACATACTCCTGTCTAGACTTAAGCCATGTTTACACAGTAGCGTACTTAACTCTTCCATAGATATAGAAAGTTTTTCCATCACCTTCAGGCGGTACGAAGTTGATGGAACAATTCTAGTCACGTCTATACCAGGGGTTAGATAGGCCTAACTACAGTGCTCAGGGTGCAAAATTTTTCACAGCTCTGAGCAACGTAGCTAAGTTGATCTAATTTTTAATAGTGTAGATCAGACCTTACGCTCCTACTCCTGTCGAGTACGTGCCCAAAGTCCATGCCAGGCTTTTGCTATTAGTGCATAAACATACCCTCCCAAACTTCTTTTCCCCACAGTCCATCCTATGCCACTCCCTCAGCTAGGAGCCCCAACACTGAGTTTGTCCAGTTTCTTCACATACAGAGAGGAAAAAGCCTGTGTCCATTCCACTTTATTTCTCAGGAGACCCTGTTCTTAGGCTCACAGTTCCCACATTCCCATAATGTGAATCTTAGTTCAGGTCTAGAGTTCAAACTCTAAAATTCATGGAAGATATTTATTTAGCTCTAATTTTTAAGTAGCTTAAGAACAAAATACTCCTTTTCAGATATTGCTGCTGAGTAGTAGAGCCATGACACACCTGCAAATTTGCATGTTTTATAAAAAGAATCTAGTTAACAAATCAGATCCAGGAACATATTCCTAGAGACAATACAACTATTGTAAAGTTGTTCTACTGAGTAAACAGGATTAAGAATCTCCCTTGGCCTTTGACTTTTTTTTTTTAAACTATCAATTTGTGTTGAAGACAAATGGTGTTAGGAGGAGATCACCACTACAATGTATAGTTTGGAGGCAATTAAAAAGGGATCCATGGGAATCATTAAAGATTGTTTTATCCCAAATTAAATGTGCCATATTGAACCCAAAAGTCTTTAAATTTACCAAGCCCTGTGCCTTATCACCCCAACAAGCTAGAAGCGGTGCTAACCTAGTGAGTCTGTGGAGACTGTGCCTAGATATCAAGCCAAAAAGTAAAAGGTGCTAAACTGGTAATCTTACAACTAGAACTGGTCATAAAATTGGGAGGTTTCCTTCTTGTCAACAAAACACACCAAAAAGCCCCACAACATTGAGAAGTTTTTCTTTTTGGCAACTAAACCTCACAAGTTTTCACTCTGGTAATTGTTTGGAGAGTCTTCATAGAAATTTTATTCATAACGAAAGTTGCAAAGATTTTGACAAGCCCTACTTGTAAAGGCATAGGGCTTGGTACCAGTCCAGAAATCTGGAGGTGTTGAGCAGGAGCTAAGGTCAAGGGCTACTTGTAGGAATGCTTCTCTCCTAAAAGCAGAGTGAGAGATCCACCTACTGTTTCGATCAGCTGCTATGGATGGATTGGAGGACACAGAAGGGATGAGAAGAGATGAAAGCAAGTGGGAAATATTACTAGGTGATTGGGGGGGGGGGGAGAGGGTGACTACAGGGAACTTGGGGAGGGAAAGATCAGAGAACAAGCAATGTTTAGCAAAAACAAGGTTGAGTGAATGGCCAGTCTGAACTATGGAAGAGTTGGACCAGCGTCAAGCACTAAACAAGAAGGTGACAGGACACAGAAGGGAAAGCTGAAGTCGCTAAGGATGAGGGAGAGGGTGATGAGGCAAAGCCAGGTGTCAGAAGCTGAGAGGAAAGTGGTTGGAGAGGAGACAGGGAGTGGTAAAATAACTATATGAAGGGTAAAAGCAGAGAAGAGTCTGATTTGGTATTTTTCTATGAAGGATATGTGGAATACGGGTGGAGTAAAAGGCCAGGAGTGACAGAAGCAGGAGACAGATTTTGCAGAGAGGTCAATGTGACTAAACAAAGACTGGGAGCACTCTTCTCATCTACACTTTCTCCCTCAGACACACCCCATGCCCCCCTCCCATTTTTTTTTAATTTTTTTTGTTTTGTTCCCAGATTTGGACCTCATCAGACAGCGCAGTGGGAGGAAGTACAGGAGCCGCTGCCATTTGTATATAAAGATTGTGACTTGAAAAGCGTTTCAGCCAAATACCATCAAAGCATTATGAGACAATGTCAATTCATCATTCGTTACAGCACTATGAGAAAAAAAAATTCGGGAAGAAATCAGCCTATGAAGTATTCATGGGTTTCAACATCAATCATTACATTAGTTTCCTGTAATTTAATGTGCAATGTTGTCACATGATGTTCATACATTTTTAATGATCCTGGGACTGTCTTCCCATTTAATATCAGTCTTACAAAGTGTTACTTTTTCCACAGTGGAATTGTACTAGATCACAGTGACTAAGGATATACAGTTCAGATTCTATACATTGTAAATTGTAAACACAGTGGCATGTTTTATATTCTGAGTCTCTGTGTCCTCCGTTCCATGTTCTGAATATTAAGCTCCAACTCCCACCATTGATTCTATGCACGTGACAGGTGTCTATAGCCATAGAAATCATTAGATTAGGACAGGCGATCATCATGGCAAGAATTTGCACCTGGAACATAAGTGGGGCACACTGTAAGCAGCAGGAGAGTTTGTAAACTATCTAGTTTATTTAATAGTAAAGCAGATGAACAAAGAAGTTTCTGCCATACCCTGTGGAAGAACTTCAAACACACAAGAAGGAAAACATGGGGTGCTGCATGACTGTAAGAACTAACTAACTAACTAAAAATTGGGAGGGGAGTCCACAAGCCATTTTCAGCAATATCAGCTGCTCATTTCTGCCGATCAGTCTGGGATTGTTAGAAGAAACTCCGAAACGGACATTGGGAAGTAGAACAGGCATCTACCCAGCCTGACTTTGAGCCTGTCACAGTCTCAGTTTACTCTCACTCTCAGCACAGTTCTCTCAGCCTTCAGTACACGCAGGCTGCTGAAGTGACTTAGTCAGAGGTCCACCCTTTATTGAGTGTCAGTAGAAACCCAAACACCTTCCACCCCAGTTTCACCGGGACCACCCTTTCCTTGGTGAGGGTCTTCTCTTCTACAGCACACTTATCACTCTCCTTCTCCCACATTCAGCTTCCAAACCTCTTGGGGGGTCAGTCAGTCCCTTCCCCCTCCAATCAGTAGCATAAGTTGCTGTAGCTCCTCAGAGGGTGGTAGCGTAGGAAAAACCTAAATCCATCCTCCACTATGAGTTCCCAGTCCTGGGGACCCTAAACTACTGGTTTCTTCCACCTCATAATTCAAGCTAAGAACATAGTAGCCATACTGGATTGGACCAATGATCCATCTAGCCCAGTATCCTGCCTTCTGACAGCTGCCAATGCCAGGTGCTTTGGAGGGAATGAACAGAACAGGGAATCACCAAGTGATCCAGCCCCTGGCGCCCACTCCCATCAGAGGGGACACCTAGAGCATGAGGTTGCATCCCTGACCATCTTAGCTAATAGCCATTCATAGATAAGTCCATGGAAGACAGGTCCAATTCCTTTTTGAACCCCTTTATAGTTTTGGCCTTCACAACAGGCGCTGGCAAGGAGTTCTACAGGTTGATTGTGTGTTGTGTGAAGTAGTACTTTCTTTTGTTTGTTTTAAACCTGCTGTCTATTAATTTCATTAGGTGAGCCCTAGTTCTTGTGTTATGGGAAGAGTAAACAACACTTCCTTATTACTTTCTCTATCTCATTCATGATTGTATAGACCTTTGTCATATTCCCTACCCCACACTTCTCTTTTCCAAGATGAAACATTCCAGTCTTTTTAATCTCTCCTCATTTAGAAACTGTTCCATGTACAGAGAAGGGCAACAAAAATAAGTGTCTTTTCCTATTCTAATATATCTTTTTTGAGATGGGGCAACCAGAACTGGATGCAATATTCAAGGTGGGGGTGTACCATGGATTTATGCAGTGTCATATTTTCTGTATCATCATCAATCCCTTTCCTAATGGTTCCTAACATTGTTTGCTCAAGGTACAACAGCAGTCCAAAAAGGCTGTGTTTTTAAAGAACTATCCACAATGAATCTAAGATCTTTCTTGAATGGCAACATCTAACTTAGACCCTGTCATTGTCTATGTATAGGTGGGATTATGTTTTTCAGTTTGAATTACTTTGCATTTATAAATATTGACGTTCATCTGTCATTTTGCTGCCTACTCACTCAGTTTTATGATATTGCTTTGTAATTCTTTGCAGTCTGCTTTGGACTTAACTATATTGAGTAATTTCCTAGCATCTGCAAATTTTGCCACCTGTTTGCCCCTTTTTCCAGATCATTTATGAATATGTTGAACAGCACTAGTCCCAGTAGAGAGCTCTGGGAGACACTGCTATTTACCTCTCTCCATTCTGAAAAATGACCATTTATTCCTACCCTTTGTTTCCCCCATCTTTTAACCAGTTACTGATCCATGAGAGGACCCCATTACTTTGCTTGAGAGCCCTTCATGAGGGATGTCGTCAAAGGCTTTCTGAAAGCTGCCCTGCTTCTTCCCAGTGCTTCTTCCTGTACTCCCCCCTCTCCTGCTCTTTATAGAGCACTGACATCCAGCTCTCCTCTCCACACATTTTGATCATAAGCACATCTTTCTCTTCCCCCACACCATCACGTGATGTAAGCATTCACTCACTCCACTAGAGAAGCAATCTAAACATGGCCCATATGCAGCTGAGCCCCAATCCTCATAAAGGGCCAGTTCATGCTGTGACATTCATGTCCAGATTTTTAAAGGTGTTTAGGGTTAAAGACGTACAGAGGCACTTAGTGGGATTTTCAAAGCACCTAAAAATCAATGAAGTTGAGCACATAGGTGCCTAGGACCAGATCCATAAAAGGATCTAAGTCTAACATTTAGACATTGTTGAGATCCCCAAAAGCCCTGCTCAGCTGCTGCCCAATACTGGAGGTGCCTGAATTTCTGCCAGTGAGCATAGGCACAGCTAGCTCAGTTGCACTGGCTGGGTACCTAAACCCCAGAAGGATCCTGTACTAGGTGTTCCCCCATCCCTCTTGTCTGCAACTACTGATCTGGTAGGTGTTTTAAGTATATACCTAAACCCTCACAAAATAGCTGGGGATTAAGGAGGCAGCAGCCTCCCTCATAACTTGAGTCTGCTGGTTAGCACACTCACAGACTCTGGAAAACCCAGGTTCAAACTCTGCCCACCAAAAAGCAGCAATTTGAATGTAGCCTTCCCACTGCTCAGGTGAGTGCCCTAGCCTCCAGTTTGTGAACAGTCTGGGGTGATCCTCTCCTATGGAAGCACTTCCAAGGTGTATAAATATTTGTTGGGCCAGAGAAAGTGAGAATGAGTCCATAGCCCAGTAGTTAGGGCAGTCACCTGTAAGGTGGTAAACCCAAGTCCACATCCTTGTGCCATTTTGCAGAGGAAGGAGTCGAATGCATTTCCCACATCCTGGGCAAGATAAGGGAGGTGTCTGCCACCATCTCCCACCCTGGTGCCTCTTGGAAAAGTGGCTTAGGACTAAGTCCCTCAGAGTGGTGGGGCTTAGACATTTGCAAGAGATGAACTTAGGAGTTCCCCTCTAATTGTGCTGGTTTTTGGAGATCCCATTGTTAGATGCCCCCCACACACATGTATTGTTGGAGAAATCTAGGCACCTAACTGAGGGCTCTCCATTACACTGGGTGGCAAGGCCCCTAGCAGTTCTGCAGTGAATCTGGACCCCAGGTATTTTTGAAAATGCTGCTAGGTGCTCATCTGCAGCTAGATGACTAAAATACCTTTAAAAAACTAATGAACTAAAGAAAAACAGAGAAAAGCATCCAATAGAATACACAAATACCAATTAAACATTGCAAGTTGCTGGGGGAAGAGGTTGTGTTTAGTTTTTCCACTCAATACAAAAAAAATTCCTGTGAAGAACAGTTGGCATGTTTTTGAACCAGTTCTATTATTCATATAATATCAGTGTATCTTCTGCTTTATTGATAGCAAGAGAAGATCCATACCTGAAGAGCTTTCAAGCCCATATGCAAAGCAAATAATGCAGCAGCAAGCAGAGGGATAAAGCTTGAGGGTCTCACAGCCTGAGTTATTTTCCTGTTAGTTTTCATTGTGAGAAGGTAGTTTCCACTCCCTTGGAGGAAAAGGGCCAGGATTTATAGGCCTCTGGAAATAAAGTTATTTTAGAAGAGGACTGGGAGGAGAGGATGGGGTTATGGAGGTGGTTCCAACCATAGGGAACTTGATAGAAAAAAGTAGGTAGAGGGAAGAGGTAAGCAGGGTCCATTAAGCAAGGGGAGAAGGTGCTTAAGTCACATACAGCAAGCTAAGGAAAACCAATGGAGAGAACCAAAACAGGGTCAGGACTTTCTTAGAGAAAGAGGAAGATGGATATTTTTGCAAAAGCATTACACACAGTTTTGCAAAACTACTGTGTACCAGGTGAAAGGAAGCCGGGGAAAGGGAGTGCAGAAGGCCAGAGGGGAGAAGTTTTTAGTAGCTGACTGATATATGCACCCACACAGTAGTGAAAACAAATCTTCATGTTGACTCAAATCAGTAAATGTTAATCTTTAAAAAAAAAAAAAGTCAAGATCTCCTTGTTATACCAAATGGAGTTAGTGTCAGTCTTCCAGAAACTTGATTGGCTGACAGTTTATAGAACAGTTGTGGAGTGTACTAATAGTCAAGCCTTAGTATTACTCAGAGAAATATACAGGGAATAGTGCATGGTTTAAGTTCCCTACCGTCCCCAAGGCAACTAGGATCTGATCTACCACACCAGGCAGTACCATTGAGAATCACTCTGCACAGAAGAGCCTCAGCTGGCTTCCTCAGAAGCTTTTGCCTCCTCCCAGAGAAAGCTGGGCCTGGGACTTTGCAGAATTCCTAATGCTGTAGCTAGTAAACCACTAAGGTAAGTTCCCTAGCAACCTTACACTCTTAGGTACCCCATGGTGACTAACACCGTTTGCTAGGGAACCAACTAAGGTTTCCTTAACTACAATACTAAAGGTTTCTGGGATGTCCACACCCGCTGCTTTTAAATTAGAGGCATGAGTCAGTGTTTCTTCACCTCTGCTGCCCTCAGAGGGAAAGAGGGGTCTGGTGGCTTCCTAACACCTCTGAAGACATTTGGGATCAGAAGAGGGGGAAGTGAACCCTTAATGGGTGGCTACCCTGAAGCTGGTGCCACCTGCAGAAAAAGGGGAACTTCCAGCACCCATGAGGGCACTGAAGAGGTGGGATAGGCCACTTACCCACCCCCAGCCTGAGAACAAGGAGGCAAATGAAGAGTGCCCATGCTGGGCAGGGTAAAGCCACGTCAGCTGAGCCTTTGGACCTGTGCTGATGTTCCAGGCAGATGCACTCAGATTTTGGGGTGGGCATGAGGCTTCTATATCAACATTCTGTATAGCTCTGCTTCTCTTTCATTCATTCCACAGTGTACAGCAGGTTCTTTCATCAATATCTCTGATGACTGCCGTTCTTGTTTTTAAGAGAGGGATCCAAGAATACAAGCAAAAACAGCTGTAAAATAAATCTAAATAAGTAAAATACTTACTGGAAAAGGGTGGGCCCAAATACAATGGCAAGGTTTTCCAGGGTCATGTGATTCATTTCACTGTGTGATGCCACCTTCAACAGAAAGGTAGAGAGGAACTGGAAAAGGCTGTAATGGGCCTTAGGCAGGCTGCTTAATAACCTTTTCAGATATTGTGTACACTCAGCCATGTGGTTCTTATTATCTGTGAAGAATTAAGTTTTAATTCAGTTACTAACAGATGGGTATTCTAAGCATCCAGCATGGCCACATATATACAAGCTTACCAGGTATATACCAGTTTTACTACACAATTTACTCTATTGTAAAGGTTTCCCTCAACAACAACAAAAAAAAAAAAGATACTAAGGGAAAAAAGAGCATATATGCCTAAAGCCAGTAATTTTCAGACTAATCCTCTAATTATTTCACATTAGCTTTAAACTATGAACATTTCCCTAGTTACTGGAGTTTCCTATGGAGCACTCTAGGTCTTTGGACTCTATCCTGTATCTGTGGCAGTCCTCCTCTCCTGGCAAGAAAATATAGCGTTTCCTGTTATTTCTAGTGGAGAGTATAAGACATTACCAACTGGCTATACATGATAACCAAAGACCTTATGGAAAAAGCCGTGGGAGGATTGTCAGCTGTGACTCTCGCTGGAGATCTGCCACATGCTGTGTGACTCATGCTCAGAAAAGGCTGGGAAATTATACCCTTTCAGCACCATATCAGTCTTCATTTCCCTACTAATTGGTAACATTTACAGTTTCAGGGTATTTTCCACCATAAATATAGTACTGCAGTTACAGAAAAGGTTTAAAATTCCAAGTCCAATGACATTCATCTTTTCACTTTCCCTGCACCAAAAATGAACATTTTAATGGTAAATATGAGTTCACAAACACAACTCACTTTAATAGGAGGGATGGGATGAGAATGATTGAAACCCCTAAATACTTTAGCTGTGTTAGCTCAATACTGTGCAATAGCTAAGGCAATAACTATGGTCTTGGATAATTGTAAATTGAACGCCATTTGCAACATACTCTAGAACCTCAGAGTTACAAACTGACTGGTCAGCCACACACACCTCATTTTGAGCCACAAGTACGCAATCAGGCAGCAATGGGAGGGAAGCAAATACGGCATATACTATTTTAAACAAAGGGAAAAAGTTTAAAGAATATTTGACAAGCTAAGGAAACCGTTTCTGTGCTTGTTTTATTTAAATTAAGAGGGTTAAAAGCAACATTTTTCTTCTGCCTAATAAAGTTTCAAATAGGTATTAAGTCAACGTTCAGTTGCAAACTTTTGAAAAACCACCATACTGTTTTGTTCAGAGTTACAACCAACCTCCATTCCCCAGGTGTTCAAAACGGAGGTTCTATTGTAAGTCAATTGGACACACTGACTAGGAGAATCCACGAAATGACCACCCTTTAAGGTGTGAAGTTATGCAAACACTCGCACATTTGTTGATTACAGTGTTTAAATTCTGCTGTGTGTACACTAGTCAGCCATTTCTGGACAAAAAAAGTAATCCCAGGTGCAATACCATGGAAGTTTCAAATTAATTTAGCCTTTGTTTTACCTTCAAAGGTTTTAAGAAGGTTAGCCTGTAAGTTGTCTGGGAAAACAGCCACTGGAAGCTCCTTGAGGAAAAGTTTAAGGATGCTTGCAACAGAATCAATGTCACCATCATTAATGAGGTCCACCTTCTCACCTTGATCATACTTCTGCTTCAGTGCTTTGATTTTATTCACTGAGCCACTGATTCGAAATAGACCTACGTGATCCAAGCCTATTAAAATGAAATAACCATTTTTTATAAAATACATAAGGAGGAAAATTAAAACACAGTTTATAGATAGTGTCTCCAGAGACCTGAAAACTGCATTTTGGAAGCAAATAAGTTAATTGTTCAATCTCACACACCCCAAAAGAGAGTTGTTTAATTCAGTATTTCCAGGGTTTTTTTGTTTGGTTTTGTTTTTAATTACTGTCCCTTCATTACCACCCTTTAACTCCACAAGGAGTTTTCAACTCTGGTTTGGTTGATATCCAGGGAGTTTGACTCAGCAGGTCACTTTTCCTCATTCTAAACCAACCCAATCAAAATCCACTTAGACTTGTTTATAAAAAGAGTGGAAATTTACATGTTCTCCCATTAGCTGCAATTTTCCTTTGTGGTCCTGCTTACCCAAAGCAAATTAATTATAGCTCTTTATTTTGACTAAAAGTTTCTAGAAAGCAGAACAAGTAATCAACTTACCAAACATTTCTAGGTATTCCACCATTTGTGTCACAACAAAAGGAACTTGGCATTGTGTTGCCTCTTGTGCAAGAATCTCAAGGGGAACACCAAAGTTGTTTCTTCTCTTGGTGAGCTGGAAATCTGGTGCCACTTTATTTGTGCCTTGCTTAATTTTAACTGAAGACAGCGATTGCTGCAAAATAAAAACAAAGAACCCCTTTGTGATAATACAAGCTGCTTATCACTGTGCACCTCCTCAGGGCTGGACATGGCAATGTGGTAGCTCTGCTTCAGTTTCCACACAACTTTTTCAGCCTACGCCTTCCATATAGAAATGAGTTGGCCCTCCAGTCAAGCCACTCTAAACAGGGCCGGCCCACATTTTGGCACGTGAGGCGGGGAGCTCAAATGACGCCTCCTTCCCCCTCGCTTGGGCCAAAACTTTGAAAGGTCTCAGTTCTGCCTTCTTCCTGTTCTACTCCTCTCATGGTACTGCTCTCCTACCTACCCCAACAAATTTAAAATGTTTTGAACAAGGCATTTTAAGTAACATTTAACTTTCAAACACCTGAACAGCAAATGTAACTTTTCTTGTCTGCACAGCAAACACTGGCATTTTTATCTGCTTGAATAACCAAAGTGGGGCTTTCTGTTCCTTCTCGATTGCAAAGATTTGACTGCTTCCTGAAGGTCCACAGTCTGGGCCAGCTCATGCTCTATTGAGATGTTTGCAAGGCCGACCAGCCTCTCCTGTGTCATTGTGGAGTGTAGAGGTGTTTTCAGCTTGGAGAAGCTGCGTTCTCCACTGGCAACTGTTACAGGAAGTGTTAGAAGCATGCGCAGAGCAACAAAAGCATTTGGAAAGAGGGTGGTCATCTTATTTGTGCACATATATTCTAGAACAGCCTTTGAAGTTGATCCTGCTGAAATGTATCTTGAAAGGGCTTTCAGTTCATCACCTAAATCACTCGCATCAATATCGCACGTCATCATGTGTCAACACTGTCTCTAGTGCCCTGCATTGCTGGTATTGGTCTTCTTTGGGAATAGTGAGGAGTTTTGGAACATCATACAACATCCGAAATATACTGCTGTGTTCCTTGAGCTGAATGAAACGTTCAACTGACTGTATTGCACAGTCTAGCACCTGGGTAAATAATTCAACTTTGAATTGTTGTTTGGGGTCTCTTATGGGATTATCCTGTGCCTCATAATCAAAATGTCATCTTCTTCGGTAACTCCTGTATTCTTGAATGGGTGGGAAAATAGTTTCAGTGTGAAGTTCCTCTGCCAACTTCTGTGAACTCTTCAGAACATTTTGAAATCCCTCATCTGACTGGTAAGACTGTAGGTATGACTTTGCTTTGTCCAATTGTTCCATTGCTCCAGATATATCAAGGTCAACACCTTGGAGTCTCTTGCTTACAACATTTCAAACAGTATATCATGCCACAACACTAAGCCACACAGAAATTTGAAGTTATGTATGTTTCTGGTGATTCCATGTCCCTCTGCCACTGTTCTCCCACAAACAGTTCCTGTCATAGCATTATCTTGCATAATGGCAACTATGGCATCATCTATCTTCCCAATTTGGTGTTTGATAGGATTTATCGTCTCCACTCCACTTTCCCACTTGTGGCACTCAGTGGTTTCAGTGTCAGAGAAGATGTTCCCAGATGTTGCTTCAAAATTTGCCATCAATGAGTTGATGCGGAGAAAAATACATAGATGCTTTGAATTATATTAAATTCAGCAGCCTCACTAGAAGCTGATGCTGCATCACTGACCACCAAGTTCAATGAATTAGAACTGCATGGGACAAAAAAGCTTGAGGGTTGAACTCTCGGATCCATGTCTGCACTCCTCTGTTTTCTCCTCTCATGTTGGCACCACTATTGTAGCCCTGACCTCTCATGTCAGCTATTGCAATTCCCGTATCTTCCAGCTTTTTACGAAGCACATTTGTCATACCAGCTCCTGTAGTATCATCAATGTCAATAAATTCTAGAAAATGCTCTGACAGTCACCATTGCAGGGACATTTTCACTAGGTTCTGTTGTTGTTACAAAATGCACCGTTCAAGTAATTTGTTCTGTATGGCTGCTCTCAGGTGTGCGGTCCAGAACAACAGAGTAATATCTTGCTGACTTCAGATCTGCCACAATCTTGTGTATACATTTCTTGGGTGGTGACTCTTCTTCAATGCTCCTGGAGTACAGCATCAAACTCGGCCATCAGCTCCACAATTTTAAGGAAGTTTCCATTGTTTGGCACATACAGTTTGATCTGAAGTGCCACGCAGTGCTAGATTTGGGGTAGCAAGCATTCTCACAACAGCAATGAGCCTTTTCAGAACGTTTTAACAGTAAAGAGACTCTAACGCAATCTTCTCTTGATGCTGATCATCTATGGTGGCCTTTAACCTTAGTCTCATCTCAAGCTCTTTCCACCTATGGAATGCTCTCTGGCAGTTTGCTGCCTTCTCATGGCATGCCAGATTTCTAGCCAGATTTTTCCAGTCCTTTGTTCCTGTAGAACCCAATGTGGCTGGAACATTAGACTGGAAGAGTTTGCAACAAACAGTATGCAGCATTCTGTGGTTTCGAGTACAAAAGCCATGGCCTCTCCCCTTTGTCACCATTAGGGATTTCATGCCAATAATGCGTTGGATGGTAACTTCTATTTTCATTGTCTTTGGGGAACATGAAGTTTTTTCACTTGCTGTGGCCCATGCAGTACAAGGAAGTCCCTCAGGCTACTGCTTAAGTGGGTCCACAGTCCTGGATCATCTAGACTTAAGGAACTAAACTCAGCAGCAGCAGTTTTTTTATGCCTCCAATACACTCTTCTCTGATCTACACTTTTCTTCAGGCATGTGCACGGTTACATCCATTTGAGATGGAGATATGGATGCTGCAGTAGCTGCCAGGTCACCTGCACTCTGACTAACTGGAAGATCAGGCATGTCCTCATCACTCACATCCTCACTAGGACGGAAGGCTCACCGTGAACATGTATGTCTATGTATCTCCTGAGAGCTCCTTCCTGCTTAGATAGAAAAGCTTCCTTTGCTTGCTTTCTTTTTCTGAATGCTGCCCCAGAGGGGCGTTTTCTTCTTTCACTCATGACTGCTGTTCTGTGCCAGCTAGAGTGGCTTTCAACACTCAATTGAGGGGGACAAATAAGCAGGCTGGTAGCAGGGCCTGAGTGAGGGAAGATATCAGCATCTGAAGGGCCTAACTGGCTGCTACTACTTCAGTTGACTGTTCTCCTCAAGTGGGTTCAGGGAAGCTGCAGGAAACAGGAAGCTCCCTGAGAAGCTGGTGTTAATCAGTCCAGGCTCCTGGGGGTGCTAGAGAGATACATAAGAGGCAGCTCCTCCTCTCTCTCCCTGCAGCTTTCTGTTATTCCCTCTCACCTTTTCGCCTGTCTGCCTGTTTTGTCTCTTGTGCCCTCCTTCCTCCTGCACAGCACTCCACCATCTCTGCGCATCTCGAGCGGAGAGAATACATGTGCACCAGCAGCAGACAATTTTCTACACTCTGGGTCCTAGTGGCGCCCCGCGCACCCCACAGTCTGGCACCTGAGGCGGCCGCCTCAGTTTGCCTCACGGTAAGACCAGTCCTGACTCTAAAGCATTCAACCCTCTCTGGGGTAGCAGAGTCACTTAGTCCAAATCCAATAAACATACCAAACAAGAGAATTCTCAGCCCTACCAGGCTCAGACTTCAGCCCCCCCTTCTCACAGGCAGGATCCCAGCCACGAACAGCCTGTTTTCCCATTTAACACCCAACTCTATGGCTCTTCTCTAATCAGTCATCCAGGAAAAGCCAAGCTCCTCCCAAGGCAAGCTACAAACCATCTGCAGTCTCTGGTCCCAGCCAGGCTCCTTAACTCACACAGCAGCAGCTTGTCTGCTCCCCTTCTCAGAGAGCTATCCCCTGCTGGGAACTCAGCACAGGTGTCGTGAGGTAGGGCTAACTGAGCCCAGGAAATACACTTTAGCCCTTTCCTATCTATCTGTTGGAGGGTTTGATCTACTCTACCATACCATCTTTCTTTGATAAAACTGATATTGGTTACAAACAGTCAAACCTTACCTGTGAACTGAGCAAGTTAGAACCAGGGAAAGCCTATCTTAGGCCCTAATATGGTCCCCGTTGCTATAGTATCTGAGATCCTCAAACTGTGTGTATATTTATCCTCACAGAACCCCTTTAAAAGTAGGGAAGTACTATCAGGTCCATTTTACTTATCGGAAATTGGGCACAAAGAGGCCAAATGACCCACCCAGCAACACGTAGGAAGTTTGTGGTGAACCAGGTATTTAATCCCACCTCTCCCAAGCCCTAACCACTGGACTATGCTTCCTCACCAGTTATCTTACTAAAGACTACTTGTTGAGAATGAGATCAGCTCATGTTAGTAAAACAAGCAGGATTACCCTCAAACCTTTTTTCTTTTTAAAGTTGCTTTGTTGTTCAACAACCAGTGAAAATAGCATTGCAGTTAAACTGTGTCGATTGAGTCTTACAATCCTTTTTGTAGTAAAATGATGTGTGATGCATATTTCATATGGGTACTATTAAAAAGTGCAGTACGAGGTGAGATTTTTCTCTTTACTGTTAACACGTTATACTGTTCAATAGGAAGATGGATGTTTTAATTGCTCATATTATCTTCTTCATACCATGAATATGAACGCCATTGTCTAGAGGACAGTGAATGTATGGTAAAAATGAGTTCTCCTGACTCCAGGTCAGAAATAATTTCTCCTTTATACACACACACACAAATAGCATTTATACAATTAACTAGAAAAGTTTAAAATGACCATTTTATTTTTCTACCAACCCAAATCTATCATTTGCAAACTATTTTATTCATTGAAGAACCCTGTGTATGCTACAAATTTCGTGAAAGAACATTGCTGCCAGAACTGCTAAACATTTTTGTACCACTTTTGCTTAATTTGCTATTATTTTTGAATAGCAAATTTATTCTCATGTGAGAACTTTTGAAAGTGGGTAGTTTCCAAGACTGAATGATCTGACCTCTGGCATGGTTTGCATAAAATAGATGAAGTATAACAATTCCAATATCACATTCATCTGACATTGATTTTTAGTGATGTTAGGAAGTGTTGTATATTGAAATCATTGAATTGTAGGACTGGAGGGGACCTTGAGAGGTCATTTAAGTCCAGTCCCCTGCACTCATGGCAGGACTAAGTAATGCATGTCTACAGCTCACATGCCATTTGTGATGGAGTCAGATCTTGGACTAAATTGGTGATCCATTTGTTCTTGCAAAGACCGTTGTACACAAATTTATTGCAAGAAGTGTACAGCCACTAGAGATCAGCCCACTAATATAACTCTTACAGAAGAAGTCCCATTGAATGAGTTTATGTTGCAATAAAAAGGGAGGTGCAATAAAGAAAGCAATTGGAATTTTGACCAAGTGGCTGCAACGTCATTATAACAGTTAAACTTCAGACAAGGTAACTCCCAAAGGCAGCCTATCCTAGTAGTAAGGAAAGGAGCTGACACAAGCAAACATGAGCTGACACAAGCTTCCGTACTGTCAGTGTTCATATCCAAGTAATGCAACATACTAGGCGTGGCCAGCCCAAATAAATCCCAGGCTTTAAAAGGTCTGAATCATTCTAAGACCTAATGAAAATCTGCAGCCCCATTCAAGCTACCGCACATGAGAAAACTCCTGAGTATTGCCACAAAAGCTTAGGTCTCCCTGGGAAATGCTTCTGCATAGAAGGTCATTTAATGCCAAGTTTTCAAGAAAGGGACATTACTGCAACTTCCAACCTTTGAGGTCAGGAAACCCAATAATGGTATCCCTACCGAGGCAAATCGAACCTCAGCTACTGAGAACTTCCATACAAAATTGTAATCCTGGTTATACAGCCGTACGTTTTGTGACCTAAGAAAAACATGCATCTTTAGCAAGTAGATTACACCTGCTCAGCATGATCATATTGCATAGCTTCAAATAAGGGATATCAGCACAAACTGATGACTGCAGCAGTAACGCCACATTAATAGAGTAACAAGGAAGAATAAGATTTAGGAGAAAGTATAGCATGTTTGTAATAGTAGGAGGGCAAAACCACTAGCCGTTTCACCTGGCATGGCCTTTTATCGATGCACCAGCACTTCTGAGAAGTGGGATCAATCAACAGCAGCCTCTTTAACCAGAGGGAACTACCACTGGCCAGTAGTCCTGTGATCCATATTAGGCAAGATCTAGGATGGTGATGAGATGGCAAAAATTAGCTAGTTGAGCAATAAACCATAATTGCTTATCTCAGACTATGATCACCAGTAGGTTAGGTAGGAGACACGTTTCAAAATAAAAATAAAGGCTATAAATCCTAATGCTTCAGATATGGGTCAGAACAATTTATGTAGTATGTATATTTCATTGTTTGAAAAGGAAATCTTTTAAAATTTTCATCGCTTCATCCCAAAAGGCTTTAAAACTAATATCTTTTCAACTATTTTATTACCATGTTTTAAAAAAATATTCCATAAAAATTTATATTAGCAATGCCATTCTCTCACTTCACAAATTCACTTTCTAACAATGCCAGATGTTAAGACTTATTTGACTTGGCTGTGTTCAATTCTGTTGCCATGGCATGTATGCACAAAATGGGTTTACCACAAGTATATTAGCAAGTTTAATCACACTGTCGCATTGAGCTGGTGTCAATCTACTTAAAAAAGCAAATACTAACATGTAAAAAGAACCATAATTTTGTGCTCCATTCACACTACAATGACTTTAAAGTGAATGAGATTAACCATTGTATTGAAAAAAAAAAAACCTACAAATCTAACAATCTCTCCCTCCCATGCTGCTGCATATTACAGTTGGGCGGGCGGGGGGGTGGAACCAGCATATTTCTCAGCAGCTTTTGTGAATGCAGCTAGGACACAGAACAGAATAAATAAGCCAATGAAAATCCACTTACACAAACCAAAAGAGAGGCACTTGTTCCCATGTTAGACCTGCATTGGTGTGCTCTGCGTTTTCAGATGTCCCACTCAGAAGACATTGCTTCTGTTCATTCATGCAAACTTAACCACAGCCATTCAGAATGTTCACGTGGAGAGTGATGATAGTTAATTTGCTATTTCTAACTTTAGTCTAGAATATCACAGATTTCTACTGAAGGTAGAAACCGAGTGCTGGTAGACATGGATTCCTTATGGTAAACACTTGCTGCTACAGCGTCATATGGCAAAAGCTCACTCAAGTGCACTATCAAAAGATGTTTCCATGGCACCTAACGCCCACACAATGTCATAGCTTCCTGAAAACTCAGACTGATTATTTGATATTCAGTTTCCTTTTTAACATGCAAGATGTTAACAAAACAAACTCATTGACCAATTGTCCTCGCCACCCGCAAACAATGGTGAAGAGCATATTCTGAATTTATGGAGTAAGCAGGGGGCAAAACACATGTAGAGTTTTAGTTAAGTGCTTTCATTCCTCATTTAATTTGTGAAGTTTTTTCTGATTTTTAGGTGGGACAGGTAACAAAAACATGAAGAGCCTTTGCTAGGCAGGGAGAGAAAAGGACAGGGGGGCATAATACAGTAGCCACTATCCAAGCACTCCTCCTGGCCAGAGGCTGCTTTGCAGTACTTTACCTCTATTTTCTTTCTTTTCACAGGGCACTAAAAATACATCTCAATCTCCCCTCATGTCAGGGACCACTGACATTCAAATATTCAGCCATATGGGACACAGCAGGGCTTCTTCCCAGCCTAACAAGCACTCACTGCCATGCCCAGTCATCTTTAAATAGGTTTCTTTATCTAAACCTTTGCACATAATAGCTAAGACAGTTCCTTAGCTTACTTTTTATCATAAGGTTTGATATGAGGGCTCTGCTTCTAGTAGTTTCTCAGTCCCAGCTAACTCCCTTCTCATAGCCAGTTCTCATTCCATCAGATCTGCTGTCAGCCAGCTGTTCTCCTTTTGATCACCAGGCCTACCCCCCTGAATACCTAGCCACTTACATTGGGGACCCACCCAGCTCCCCACCTGTGACTCCTCCCCAAAGACAGTCTTCCCCAATAACTCCTCCACTTACTGCCCTCTGACAGGCCTTTATAGCCCCAGGCGTAGCCCTGCTCTTTTTAAGTGGCTCAGCTGGGCCCACTTGCTTTGCACAGAGTAGGGGGCCTGGTTTACTGACAAAAACCAGTTACCCTGTGACAGGCAGACTCAAAGAAAGAGAAACAAAGATATTTTTACCCTGCTGGGGGCTCATGTATATGGAGATCTTATCCTGACATTATCCCACTAAACACAAGGCTCTGTGAGGGATTGTCCCCCCCCACCACTCCAGCAGAAAGTCCTGCCCATATGAGCCTCTCCTGCTACCCCAACACAGCTTTCTACTGGGGTAGGGTAAGGATGAGCCTCCTTACATATATGGGATGCTCTGGGCAGTGACATGCCACCCCACAATTTTGTGTTCCAGGGCTTGAGGTGGCCAAGAAGGAGGGGCTAGGCCCCCCTCACCCCACTTGCCCTAACACACCCAATAAATGGCTTTATTATCAAAATGGAAATTTCTGCAGGAAATGTCTGTCTTTGACTAAGTTTTTCAGATTCTCATAAAAAAATCCAAAAGCCCTCCCCCTTCCACAAAACACACCCTTTGGTTGTTAGGCAACCAAAATCTGAAACTTTCATCCAAAACTGAAAGCCAAAAACAGTTTGCTTTGGGGGGTGTGTGGGGGGGGTTAGTTTGATATCAAAAGAAAGGTTTTGACTCAAACATTTTTTCTTGATTTTCATAAATCTGACATGGGAAATGTTTTTTTCCCCAACCAGCACATAAGAAAGATCTCTAACATTGGTTACACTTACCTCATGTTTGCAAGGTTTTCTTCATGACCAGGAGCCCAGAGAGTTGTTTTTTTTTTTTAAATGAAAACCTAGATCCTGTGGAAAGTGGTAGCTCTTGCCATGGGTTAGTGGATTATTCAAGCTCTGATTAACATTCTAGCTCATTTGCAAATACAGATGTCTGCAAGAAAAGCAATAACTCTCACTGTATTAACAAAAATCCATTTGTAAATATAGGAAATAAAAAGTAACCCAAACAAAATCAAACCAAACAGCCTTCAGGGTTTGAACAGTGTTTCGTTATTTGATCAGCTCTGCTTATTATCATGTTGTAAATTACCTGATTGCAAGGTGGAGACAGATCTTTATTGCTCCTGTACCTGGGTATATTGTCTCCCTGTGCTCCCCAATCAGGAAATCAAAGCAGACAGACTTGTTCTTGGGGGAGGTCTGTGAAATGAAAGATGTGTATCTACTCAGTGTTTGTCTAGAGCTAGAATCACTGGAGGAACTTCTCCCAATCTCTTACTACTTCCAAAATACAAAAAGCTTTCTTAAAACCATAGTTAGAAACAGCTTCTCTCATGCTCCAGAGATAGGCTTATAGAGGTAAATGTTGGGAAATATTGATTTCACCATACACACAAACTGATGAAAAAATATTTCCCTAGATAATCTAAACTTACAGATGGGCAAAGCAAGAAAAATGCTGCTTGAAAATTTATTTAATGTTTGCTTAGGATATTTTGACATGTGATGTTAACAATGTGTTTAACCAATTATAAAGCTTTAGCTTTTTGCTTCTCAGTGTGTCAATAATTATTGTCTGAGCCACCCACGACTTTCTGTAACTGAATGTTTAAATAAATAAAATAGGAAAAATATTATCCATCAAAATTACATTAAAAAATTGAGTTCTGTGAAGTCTATCTATAGATTTGGGAAGTCAGGGGTTCAGCCAAAAAAAAAAACCAAAACCCCACAGCCCAATTAAAAAAAGAACATGAAAACAGTTTAAGAATTATAATTGATGTAATCCTCCTCTGACCTAGTAGATAACGTTAACCCTAAGCAAATCCTTTTAAAGCAAGTTGAAAAGCACTGGTAGGGGAAGAAGGTCCCTGCCCATCAGGACTGAATGCCTCCCAGGGAAAAGAGGCACTTCAGTCTGCTTGAGAGGTTTGAAGTAAGGGCAGTATTATGGGAAGCCGCCAGAAATCTTTCAAGTTTGGTGCTGCTTCAGCAAGGGCTGCTGAAGGGTTGTAAATTAGTTAGGGGTAGTGAAAGATGATTTGGCACAAAAGGGTTTAAGGTCAAAAGCAGAGTTAACAGACCACCTTTAGAGACTGGATCTGAGACTTGGTCCTGGGGGAGTGGAGGAAAAAAAAAATAAAATAAAAGTTTCAAAGTGCAACCTGCCTTTCCACACTCTTTTGTTTTTCTGAAGTTTTAATGGAGGGTACTTTGGATACTTATGTGAGATGTCAAGAAGGAAGTTTTTGTTTAATGATAAAACCCAGTTATATACATGTAACTGTATGTGCAACTCTGTGCAGTCACATTGGATGGAAGCTTGGTAATTAAATTATCCAAGGGGGTCAGGTAGAGTGGCTACTATCACCACTATGCTTCTGTCCACAGAAGCCTTTATAGCTATTCTGAGGGAAAATGGGCCCTTTTCCCACAGAAATGGTCTATAAGGGACTGCTGCAGGCAGCAGGTAGAGAGAGAATCTGAGCAAAATTATTTGACTATTGGGTAATGTAATCAAAATCACTAAAGGATGGAAGAGGTTTCTTTTGGAACTTAACTTGGCTGCCCCTGGTTGTGTCTAGTTGTACAAGATGGAAGTGTAATCGGGGTACAGTTATGTAAAAAGAGTAATTACAGTGCAAGGGATGTTAGGCAAAACAGAATTTTGTGTGTATGTGTGCACAGGTAAAAGAAAAGGAAAAGGGGAGGAATGATGGGAACACTGAACCTTGGGATGGCTCTGGGGGATCAGATTGTTGCTTTGGTGGGTTCTGCATGAAAACTCTGTAGGCATGGGGGAGGCAGTTATACCTTGTGTAAAATTAATTTGGCTAATATGATGTTATGGAGGTTAAACTATATGGAAGGAATTTGCATTTTCCCAGGACATGTGCAGTGTATATTGGAAAAGGAGTAAAAGAAATGCAAATAAAACATGGTACTTCATTAAAATCCTAATAGGGCTCCAAAAGGAGCCACAATAGGTTGTGCTTTCTTTTTCAGATCGCTGTGTTTTGGAGCAGGAGATGAAAGTGGAAAGTAATCAGAACTCTGGTGGAAGTAAAATGCTTCCCTTTTAAGACAGTGTCTGAGCTGCTAACAGCTTTGGATCCAAAAGCAAGCTAGTAAGCCTCTGTGTGTAAATGCAAATTACCTAGCTGATGGGCACAAAGGAGCTGCAAATAATGAATACATCCAGTCAGCAAACAAGCTACTAGAAGACTCAGATTATGGCCCTTCAGGAAAGGGAGGTGAAAAATACAAGTCAAGCCTGAAAATAAGGGGAACAGGTTAACCTTAAGGGGTGTGTGTGTGTGTGTACAGTGCTAAAATCTGAAGCTGTGTCTCAGCTATTACCTGAGAATAAACTTAAAGCTTGGTACAGCAGAGAAACTATTGCAAACTTGGTCTGTTGTACAAGAGGGGAAACTGAGGTACACCATCTCATAAATTTCATAAATGACCAGTGAGTGAGGTAATTCACTAGCCTGACTATAGAACAAAATAAGGACAGTCTGGAGGTAATTCTTCTGTTTTTCCTGCAAGTAGCAAGGACATTTGTAAAAGAAAGTGGTATTATTATTAAGCAATAATCTGTCCCCACCATGGAGAAGGAAATTGTTTCTTTTGTTTTTCAGACACTCTACAAGCAAGCTGGCGCCAGCGGGAAAAATAACCCAGAATACCATGGATCTATGTTTTGTGTTGTTTGTCTGTGGTGTTTGTCTTGTTGCTAGCATTGTTGTGTTTTAATGAACAGAAAACCTCATGATGTGGGTGGGGGATGGCTTCCAAAGGCTGGCCTTGGGGGGGAAGATGTGTATGGGAATGCAAATTCTCAACTAGGAGGCCAGCACCTGTGTAATAGCTACCGTGATACCTGGAAATGGAATGGCAACTAAGGTGGCCCCCACAAGCCCTATGGAAATAATGAGAAGGGGAGGAGCTCACTGGAAATCAATGGGGGTGTGTGTAAAATAGTGTAAATTAATAGAAGATGTTTGGATGTGCCCCTCTCCTATGACTATAGAGGAGCGGGATCAATGGCCTATGCAAGGGGTGGACAATTGGGTGTACTGTGTATAAGGTGTTTTGCTGGGAATGTACATATTACTGGGGGCACAATTACACCAGCCCATAACCAAACTATACCCATCTACATGCTGCTATATGGACTTTGGTGCACAAATGGATCTGTGAATCTTATTGCTGTGAATAAGCCAGGGCTTACTGCCTGATTCCATACCAAGTGGTCAAGCTGGTTTGGACAATATCCCATTTCTCTGTGAACATTCAATGGACTTGTGATATGGACAAAAGCATACAAAACTTGAAGGAGCAGCTTGTTGCAACTGCCAGCAACTGGACACAAGATCGTGACCCCATCGAAGGAGGAGAGGCAGTATTTTGGGGGTGTCTCGGATGTTGGACCATACTGCAGTGGTCAGGACTCGGTGTTGCTGTGGATTTTGTATTGTTAACTGTACTTGTGTTACGTTGCATAGGGAGATAACCTATTAGGAATGTAATAAGCCCTCCAAACCCTGCAGTGTACTAGACAACCCGGACCCAACCTTCTCAGGCCCACTCTAATGGGAAGTCTGGAACACTAATTGGAATAGGTGTGGTATGCCCGTATGAGAGAAGGTGCAGGGCACTATACTACACAAGGGGCAGTGGGACAAATGGAATATCGACACCTTCCACCTTGATGCCTGGCCCTATCAGGAAATGTGTCGCCATATGTCCTATGCTTTTCCAGGGATACCTGGGCAGGAGGATCCCAAAAGAAAAAGAAAAAAAAGGGGTGGAGTGTTAGGATATAGATATTCAGGCCTGTCTGCAAAGGCCTGTACTCTAAGAATTTAGGTGTATTCTTATCACTTGGCTAGTGATAGAGGTATAAAAGAAAGAATCAAAATCACTGTCTGCTGGTGTAAGGGCCTTCTCTTACTGTGGCAGTCTGAGGCCCTGTTCTTAGGCTAAGGCCTTTGGCTAAGCAGCAGAGGCAGCCATAAGCTGGGAAGCGACCGGTCACATCCTCACATTCCAAACTAGTCACATTGAAATAAGGTGCTATTGGGCTGTTAGGCACTATCAGGACAGGATTGTATTCCTATCACCTCCAGAGAAAGGGAAGTGCCTAGAAAATGTAAAAGGAAACTTAGTTTGATAGCATCCTGTCTGGCAAGAACTCACTTATCAATAGCTGGGATGTGAAATCCTCACTTCTGTATTGTTTTGTCATTATAGTTCCCACTTTGCTGTTGTTTGTCTGTATAATCTCTGTCTGGTTCTGTGATTGTTCCTGTCTGCTGTATAATTAATTTTGCTGGGTGTAAACTAATTGAGGTGGTGGGATATAATTGGTTACATAATCATGTTACAATATGTTAGGATTGGTTAGTTAAATTTCAGAAAAATGATTGGTTAAGGTATAGCTAAGCAGAACTCAAGTTTTACTATATAATCTGTAGTCAATGAGGAAGTGACGGGGTGTGGGTGGGCATGTGGGTGTGTGAGATGGGAACAGGGAATGGGGGTAAGAAAATTGGAATCATGTTTTGCTAAAGGGGGAGATGGGAACAGGGAATGGGGGTAAGAAAATTGGAATCATGTTTTGCTAAAGGGGGAGATGGGAACAGGGAATGGGGGTAAGAAAATTGGAATCATGTTTTGCTAAAGGGGGAAATGGGAACAGGGAATGGGAGTAAGGAAGTTGGAATCATGTTTGGCTAAGGGCAGGAATGGGAACAGGGACACAGGTGTAAGGCTTTGTGGTGTCAGAGCTGGGAAGGAGGATACTAAGGAAGGAAACTGGAATCATGCTTGCTGGACGTTCACCCCAATAAACATTGAATTGTTTGCACCTTTGGACTTCGGGTATTGTTGCTCTCTGTTCATGCGAGAAGGACCAGGGAAGTAAGTGGGTGAAGGAATAAGCCCCCTAACAGATGTAATCCTCCTCTGACCTAGTAGATAACGTTAGCCCTAAGCAAATCCTTTTAAAGCAAGTTGAAAAGCACTGGCTGAACACAAAATGGATTTTCTGTTCATTTTTCATGGGTTCTTCATCTCAGGTAGCACAACCAAGAAAAAAAGGAGCTATGAGTCATCATTTATGAGCCTGGAATACTAGCTGTTCAGTCTCTTTGGTTTGTTAATTGCCATTATTCTTTGAGAACTCATTTTCAAAAGCAACCTGCTGTGTTTGAATATCAAATACAAATAGGCCCATTTAAAATGAAAAGAAAATACATTTCAGTTCCCTTGAAACAGTGGGGGGCTAGATTTTAAAAACATGCACCTGAGAGCTGATCCTGCAAGATGTTGCATATCATTGACATCAATGGGCGCAAAGGGCCCTCAGCATCCCATCAAAGGTGTTCAGTACCCTGCAGGATTGAATCTTTCAGTTGCATGCCCCCAAACAGTCACCAGCTCACTCACCAGCGTAAGAGCCTTTGCTCAGTTTCAATAGGTGGCAGTACTGTAAGTACAAAAAAATGCACATCTAAACTAGGGTGTGAAAAATAAAGGAGTGATCATGTATTCAGGGCTGTGACAGAATGCTGGGAGCTAGCACCTGAGCCAACACTGGTACCAATTAGAGTGGGGAATGGAATGAAAGTATGTAATCCGGTGAGAAGGTGGGGGAGCTAAAAATTAGTCCACCAGCTGAAGCCTGATAAGATAAAGGAAGGAAGTGCTAGGAAGAGAAATAGGGCTGATTAAGCCTAAGCTTAAAGATCATAAGGAAGGGAGATCTCTTCTCTGGCCTTCGGGAGAGGGGCTGATGGTACAAGAGACACTGTAAATAGCATTACTGCAAGGAAATGTAATAGGTGTTAGTAGAAGGAACTGAAATAAGCCATGTACCTAACCTGTGAAGTCTGAACAGGTGGGTAGAAGCCAGGAGCAGTGTATGGCCTGCTCCAAGGGTACAAGTGCATTCATTATTAGTTAATGGCATATGTTGTGTTACTTATGATGTAAATCTCTGCCATTAAAGAATCAGGGGCTGCCAAAGAACACTACTGGTAAGGGGTTTGCTCTCTCTTTGGTATAAGTGGCTGAGTAACATACGAGAGTGACTACTTACAAAAGGTTCTTGTTGCTGGTTTTTAAGTGTCCTTTATATTATAAAAAGCAGGAGTCCATTTCATAACCCAGTTGTGACAAAATGCATCATATGTTAAACAAGAATAGGAAAAAAATGAAAGAATAATTGTAGATCATAGCTAACAGAGGGCCTGCTCCTTCAAGCACTTACAACCAGATGGTATAAGAGAAACCCTTTGCCTGTGTTAGTAGATCTAACAGGCGCAGATAGTTCTGCGCATCTGTACATGCAGAATTGGGGCTTATTTGTTTTTGCTTTCAATGATGAAATGGCTCTTAAAGGGCTTCTTCCCAGACCTATTGCAGTCACGAAAAGAAGAATAAAAATAGGAAGAAAAAGGAATAATTGCTTGTTTCTCCTGGTAAATGAAAAGGTTAGCTCAATATTTTTACAGGAATATCAGAGATGCCAAGATCACAAGTGAGTCTAAGGCAGCTGTAGTAAATCGGTGATCATTCAGCATAAATTATAGAAAAGCAGCAACAGTAAAAAAACAAAAACTTTTTTCATTTTATAGTTCACTGCAACATGTGATTAGGTTAACCCACTGGTCTGTATCTTGTTTTGGCACACAGGAAACTATCCAGCCATTCCAGGAAATAGATTTTATTCTAAACCTGTAAGATCTTATTTTTCTATTTTAAGGAAAGGGGTACAAAATGATCTTTTTTAAAAAAAAGAGACATTATAGTCTGTTGTTCACATATAGGCAGGCAGAAATACCAGTTGTCTATGCATGTACTTTTCAGTATGGCCACAGTGTGGTGATGCAATACTGGGAATCATTTTAATAAAATGTTACTTTAATGATTCTATATTCAGTAGCAGAGTCAGCAGTATTTTGGCTCTGGTGAGTAGAATGTTCCAGTCTGTCACAGGTGTTAAACAGATACTATGACTAAAGTCTATAGTGCCCCAATTGCTACTTTAGGTCCTGATCTTGTAAGTTGATCGGCTAAGATGAACCCTTGGCCAAACATGGAGGACCACTGATTTCAATAGGGGATTCACTTGCATGGAATAAGTTGCAGAATTTGGGCCTTAGAAGCCCAAAATAAAAGTACCCAGCAAAAAAGTCAAATTTCCTCACACACAAAGCAAGGAAACTAAAAGCGAATACTAAATCCCAACCCTTAGTCAACCATAGTGTGCCTAGGTATTGAATCTGTCAGTAGACAGAGGGTAACTGACTGGTCTAAGACGAGGGAACGCCTTTAAATGTGGCACTTCACCCATAAATCTGAACTTACTTTTTTATCATTTTAAGTATGTACTTAAATGTTACCTTAATATACTTTGTGATCATTTAATTCCATTTGCTGCCTACATTCAGTGTATTTAAAAACATTTTTAAAAGTCAATGGGTGCAGAGTGGAAAAAAATTCCTTCTAACATGTCAGTAGGTCTGAAGATCCTATAAACCCCAAATTATTCAACTTGTAAAAAAATGTTGCCAAGCTTGCCATATATATATATTTTACAGTGAGCTGGGAAAGTGTTTTTATATATATATATTTAAAAAAACACTTTCCCAGCTCACTGTAATTGCTCTTTTGCTAAAGATGTTTTTGCTGTTGATGGGCAAGGCACTTTGAGCTGAGCTTCACAGATCTGTAACAATAAACATGTAATAAAAGTCTGTCTAAAAATGTTAACATCCCTTAGGTTTCTGTATCTCAACTGCTTTTTAAGTCTTTGCCTTTTAAGCACTAAAGTAAATGACTCCCTATGTTTATACAGTAATTCCATGTCATTGTTTATTTTGCAAAGCTCAGCTATATTTTGGTTAGATGACCTCTTACACTTAAGTAATGACTGCTTCAAACCATAAAAATAGAAAAGCTGAAAAAAACAGTGCTTTATTTGTAAAAGGGGAAGCCAGAGGAAATTGCATTTTCTCTTCATTGGCTCTAAAAGTTCAAAAAACTTTCCAGCCAAGGAATGTATTTTTCCATTCCTTTGTGTAATATTCAGGGATTTGTATGAACATTTGCTAAATATATTAACATGCATGACACAACAATAATCTCAGTTTGAGACTTCAAGATCTTTGTGTGCCTTCTTCCCACAACTATATCACTGAAGTATCCTGAAAATATTCAGGGCCAGATTCATGCTCACAAGTTTCCCCTCAGACAAACCAGTCCTACTTTTACCAGAACTGAAAGCAGGTTTCCAAAGTGAACCCAGCTGGCTATCACTTTACATTGTATTCATCGGCTCATGAGCCACTTCTAATGAAATTTGATGTAGTTGTAAACACTGATGTTCTTTAAAGGTAACAGGAGAAACTAGGAACTGGGGAGAAACTACTGAGTGCTCCCTGTCTAGCTGGCTGGAGAAAGGAAATACTGTATATAAGGACTTAAACTGAGAAAGATAGGAATAGACTGTTAAGAATTCCATCAGCAATCATTGGCAAGGAATAATTCATGAAAGAGATAGTGTTTCCATTTTAAGCTTTCATTCTCCTGAATTTCCATTCTGCCTTTATTCCATATTTCAGTTACACTAAATAAAAAACCACCACTCTACACTGAATATTTTGATGACCAAACCTCTAAACTCCCCTTGAAGAGCATCAGAATACGTTTTCTCTGATCTCCTTCTCCAAACTATATTACATGCAAGTGGTGCTGCCAAGAACCACACGGTCATATCCAAGAAACAGATTTGTCTGATTCTAGCATGTTTCACCCAGATGGATTTGTTGGGAAATTATATTCAAAAATATAGGCCATAATCTACACTGTTAAGCCATTTGATGTGGATTGGAAACAACATCCTCTTTCGTACTTGTTATCTTGTTGTGAAGGCCAAAATTACCATAGGTTCAAAAATAATTAGATAAATTCATGGAGGATTGGTATAAATGATTATTAGCCAATGTGGTCAGGGGTGGAACTCCATGCTCTGTGTACCCCTATGCCTCTGACTGCCAGGTGCTGGGGCTGGACAACAAGGGATAGATCACTTGATAGTTGCCCAGTTCTATTCATTCCCTTTGAAGCATCTGGCATTGGTCACTGTTGGAAAACAGGATATTGAGCTAGATGGACCATTGGTCTGATCCACTGTGGCCAATCTTATTTTCTTATTATTCTGCCCACCTCCATCCTGCAGTTACCAGATGGTCTTTTTCACCTTGTGAATTACCAAAGGTAAGGTTGCTTATGGCATATGCCCATTTCTGCTGTCTCCAAGTGACAGCTGAATTATGTGGATAAGTGGGTGAATGGATAGGGGTGAAGATGGAAAAAGAAACAAAAGAGAAGGAACAAGTGAAGGTGACTTTGTATCTGTATATAAGTGTAAATATTTAATAAACTCTCCCATATCTATTTTATTTTTTTAAGGCTTTCAAGTAGTCACAAAACCAAATCCTTATCTGAGATCTCCCTTGTCAATTTTGTAGAGCTACAAAGATGCAAAAGAAGGGCAACAACTAAGCTCTTGTGAAAATGTCATGAAGATGAGTTGGAGCCTGTCTCTGTTCCTGCAATATTTTTTAATGTAATTCCCTCTCTAGACCTAAAGCCCTCTTAATGGTCTTGGCTGGTGCTCTAGGTTTATGGGGAAATAACTGAACATTACCTCACATTATTAAAGAGCACCATTCTATGCGTGCACCTTGAGTAAGACTTCCACTGAAACCAGTGCCAGTTCTGTATGAAGAACAACTACAGAGTAAGTCTGAAAATCATCATGTAGGAGGCCTGCACATTATTTAAGATCCACCTAAGCCCATATCACAACATTTAAAATGAGGGTTAGGGAGGCATAAGACTTTGTGAAGGTCCTTTGCATGGGATGAATTACACTCATGACGGGGTGGAGGGAACCTGAGCCTTTTAGATCAGTAAATAGAACAGAAATGATAAACTGTTGAGACAAACTGACAACCTAAAATTGCTGTAGCTGCCAATGCATCCAGTAATAGCATAGAAATGAGATAGATCTGCTGTGCTTTGGAGTGACTGGTTTTGAGCATTGCTCTAATTACAGCACCCTGTATTTAAAGGGCCTACACTCTTTCTTTCTGCAAAAGAGCTATAGAGAAGTATTTAACTGGGAAAGTTAGTTAAGTTACCTCCCTCCACAGTATTGCTATTACTGACTTGCAAGACTGACAACAAATTACTGTCCTGTTTCTTCAGCTGCTATGGTATAAATAGCTGACACCCACTCAGAAGTGCAAGATCCCTCAAAAAGCTGTTTGACTAGAAAAAATTAAATTTCTGACTGGAAAGAAGTTGCTCCTTTGTCCATGTAAATTTTGGTGCTATTCTGAATTGCTTGTGCATTTTGTCCTTTGCCATTTTTAAAGCAGAAACATGTTATACTATCTGATAAAATGCACATCTAGTAAATATTGTAAGTTTCTTAAGTACACTCTCTTCCACTATAACGAAGACCTTGGTGCCAATGGCAGTTACATGCAACGATGTAGGGTAGTATACACTGCCTATGGCTCCTCTGGTCATTTAGTAAATCCTCAAACTTCAATATTTATGTAAATGGTGGGATCGAGGAACAGCAGTCTCACACGGGGGGGGGGGTCTGAATCAAATGAATTTACTTTTTAAATAAAATGGGTAAGCGTGAAAGTTGGTGTCAAAACGCTTGCAGTACTCAAGTGGCTTCCATCTCATTTCAGAATACCTGAATTATTTAGCATCTTTAATTACAATAAATACTAGGCATGAAACAATCACTTATTAATGCTTACACTGAAATTACTATGACTACGATAAGGTTATTTAGAAGACTCATAGATGAACAAATTACATTACCATTTTTGAGCTGAGGTGGGTGATTGGCTCTTGGGAAGCGTGGAAAATCAAAAGAAAGAAGTGGAACAAAACTTTCACAACAAATCCAAACCACTGACTTTTTTGACCCTCTGAGGGCTTTAAAAAAAAAAATCCCAGTGGGTGCTTCATCTATATTTCCTCAGAATTTTGAAACCTGTATTTACGTTAAGACAAGACAATTACTAAAAAGGGGCTTCATCTCCTTGGGTTGAATTGGAATGCCTAATGGAACTGCTACAGGCATCTCCTCAGTGTTTCTCAGCAGGGGTTGTAACCACAAAGGGTCTTTCTCAATTTTGAATATAGTCTGGTATGATTTTGCTCAGGAACCCAGAATCATAGGACACTCTGAATCCAGGAAAGTAGGAATCACTTGAAGATAGCAGATAGGAGGCAACTAATCTAAAATAACAACATTGATTCAATCAAGACAGAAGGTTCCAAAATTATAAACCATTTAAAAAGCCACAGGTACAGATTGACTTTGCCTGACCTATCCACAAAGCCCCCCCCATGCTTGTACCTCTCCCCACACCACGTAATAGGTGGCACAGGTGCCACCCTCTACTTCTCTGGACCTTGTGGAGATGCTCTCCAAGTCCAAAATCCATGTGGCAAAAAAGGGAAAGACTGGTGCTAAACATATATTGCTCTCTTGCCAAACCTGCAGAGATTCCTTGGAAAATGTAATTATTTAGGTAGAGCTCCAGCTCATGGTGCAAGGGCAGCCACACTGGCTAAGGATGGCGGGGGCGGGGTCCCAGAATAGATGTGCAAGCACATGGCTTCCAGTGGATCAATGGGAATCTCTCTGGTTTGTAGATGGGCCCCATGACCCAGGCTTATGCACGGAGTGGCAAACCCCACTGGGAGAAGAACCCTGTGAGATTATCATTGTGGATACTACTTTCACAGCCCTCGCACTTTGTCCCTTATTAGAACCAGCTGAAATTTTTCAAAATTTGTGACGACATTTTTCGTGAATGCCTCCCATTTTTTTCAACTAACTATTTTTTTTATGCAAGTCTGGGCTGAATCACACGGAACAAAAAGATAGAGGATACAGATTAACTTTTTGGCATATGTTTGAGTTTTTTGCCTCACTGACCCATATAATGAGTCGTTCCTACTAGTTACCACTAGTAGCAACCTCAGCAGTAGCTTTATGCTCTATGAAAGAAACTGCCCTTAGCCAGAAAAGAAAAATCTGTGAATCCATTTTTGAAAGAGGGCTGAATGAGAACATGACCTAATGCAACTTGATATGCATGTCACATTGCAACAATGTTTAAAGTAACTGCAAAAAAATAAAGTGCATAATTTGGATATGCTCTCTCACTATAGGTCAAGCTACAACACTGGCCACTTATAAAGAAGTTGGCTAGCTATTAATATTGTTACTTAAGAACTTCTTCTAGCTGTCACTATAAAACCAAGAGCACCCAATGACATTTCAGCACAAACCGTACTTCCAGGAGAAGAGGAATTATATGAGGTCAGTGGGTGACATGCTGACTTTCTATTTAGGGCAAGATTCCTACATGATAGAGTTCATGATCAAACATTATAATGTTGTTCCTAGCAGTTTAATGGATATAGTGTTCCATGCACCCTACCAGGTTTATAACTGTGTATGATTTTTGCCTCTAGAGGCTCTGGCACAATTCAAAAGTGGCCTCTGATTTTGGGCATCTCTGCTTTTGGATATTTAGCTTTAGACAACTGGGTTCTTATTTTAAGAACTAATAAATACGCACAATTCTAAGTCAAGGCAATGGTTACTGTGGGTGCTCAGCACCCTGGGGGAAAAAAAATCAAGCTTTTGATCTCTACAGTTGGATATCCAAACAAAAATACCAAAAAAAAAAATATATATCAGATTACACTAGAAAACATGGAGCCCTATACTTAGGGCACTAAAAAAAAAAAGTGATTAAAGGCATTCCTGGCCAGTCCCACTAAAGAGGTGGAACTTCAGGAGGAGTGTAACTTTAATCAGAGTTCGCAAAAAGAAAAGGAGTACTTGTGGCACCTTAGAGACTAACCAATTTATTTGAGCATGAGCTTTCGTGAGCTACAGCTCACTTCATCGGATGCATACCGTGGAAACTGCAGAAGACATTATATACACACAGAGACCATGAAACAATACCTCCTCCCACCCCACTGTCCTGCTGGTAATAGCTTATCTAAAGTGATCATCAAGTTGGGCCGTTTCCAGCACAAATCCAGGTTTTCTCACCCTCCACCCCCCCACACAAATTCACCAGCAGGACAGTGGGGTGGGAGGAGGTATTGTTTCATGGTCTCTGTGTGTATATAATGTCTTCTGCAGTTTCCACGGTATGCATCCGATGAAGTGAGCTGCAGCTCACGAAAGCTCATGCTCAAATAAATTGGTTAGTCTCTAAGGTGCCACAAGTACTCCTTTTCTTTTTGCGAATACAGACTAACACGGCTGTTACTCTGAAACCTGTCATTTAATCAGAGTTATAATTGTTCCTATGAAACCAAATTTTAATGCCTTTTGGGAGCAGGGGTAGAAAGGCACAAGCTGTATTGTGAAGTCAGGGATCAAAAGAGTGTACCTGCAGAGGGGTTATGTTGTATATCCCACAGTGACTCTGGCTACAATTTAAACATAGGCTGGATTTGGTTCATCCTTTTCAGTGAATCTGCACTACGGATGAATCAGTAACAGAACAGAGATGAAAAAATTGGAGAGAAATTTTAAATTGCTATAACATTGAATGAACCTAAATAATAATAAAATAGCTTCACAGTAAGAGCATAGCATAAAAATGAGAAAATATTGCTGGGCTTTACAGCGACTGCTTCTGTGAACTATTTCAGTTACTTCAGCCAGCATTTAAAAAGACATATAGTATTTCTTTCTTCAAGAGAGCAATAGGGAACTATTTAACTGGGAGAGTATATTCAGATCCCACTCTCCAGAGAGTCTTGATATAACTCTGAAGAGGATGATAAACCACTGTCTGCTTCTGCAGTATAAATAATTGAACTCAGATCAGAAACACAAGATCACTGAAATAGTCCTTTGGACTTCAGCAAAATTTCAAACTAGAAAGAGGTTTCCATTATTTCTTTTCAATTTTCTGTGCAATTCTGACTTTGTGTCATTGGTGTTTTAACATTTTTAATCTGCCCATGTCAGACTTATCTCAAAAATGTTCTGTGAGACTAAATTCCTTAAATAAAAATCCCTTGAAATACAAAGAGAACCATGACATCAATGGGTGTTCCTTGCAAACACGTAGGGCAGCATAACCCCATATGGCCTCTAGTTTCTCTTAGTATATTCCTAACCATTAACATCCATTACAAATCATGGGACTCAGGAATATCTATCCATTTGGGTGCATAAATAGGCGGTCAGTGGACTACAATATGTTTTTCCAGAAACCATAAGGATTATCAATTAAGTAAAGCACTGCAGAGATTTAAATCCCAATAATCCTTGGCAGATTAATTACCAAAAACAAAGAAGTCACCATAAATATTCTTACCATCTGCTAAAAAGAAAATAGATTGTTCTACTGTCTGACCGCCTATTTATGGCCTTACCATAAGGCAAACTGAGGCAGCCGCCTGAGGTGCCAGACTGTTTAGGGGCACCACTAGGACCCAGAATGTAGAAAATTGTGTCTGCTGCTGGTGCATATGTATTCTCTCTGCTCGAGATGCGCAGAGATGGTGGAGTGCTGTGCAGGAGGAAGGAGGGCACAAGAGACATAACAGGCAGGCAGGAGAAACAGTGAGAGGGAATAACAGAAATCAGCAGGAGCTGCGGGGAGAGAGAGGAGGAGGAGCCTCTTATGTACCTCTCTAGCACCCCCAGGAGCCTGGACTGATTAACACCAGCTTTTCAGGGAGCTTCCTGTTTCCTGCTGCTTCCCTGAACCCACTTGAAGAGAACAGGCAGTCAACTGAAGTAGTAGGAGGCAGTTAGGCCCTTAAGACGCTAATATCTTCCCTAACTCAGGCCCTGCTACCAGCCTGCTTATTTGTCCCCTTCAGCTGAGTGTTGAAAACCACTCTAGCTGGCACAGAACAGCAGTCATGAGTGAAAGAAGAAAACGCCCCTCTGGGGCAGCATTCAGAAGAAGAAAGCAAGCAAAGGAAGCTTTTCTATCTAAGCAGGAAGGAGCTCTCAGGAGATACATAGACACACACATGTTCACGGTGAGCCTTCCGGCCCCAGTGAGGATGTGAGTGGTGAGGAGATGCCTGATCTTCCACTTAGTCAGAGTATAGGTGATATGGATGCTGCAGTAGCTGCCAGGTCTCCATCTCAAATGGATGTAACCATGCACATTCCTGAAAAAAAAAGTGTACATCAGAGAAAAGTGTGGTGGAGGCGAAAGAAACGGCTGCTGCTGAGTTTAGTTCCTTAAGTCTAGATGATCCAGGACTGTGGACCCACTTAAGCAGTAGCCTGAGGGACTTCCTTGTACTGCTTGGGCCACAGCAAGTGAAAAAACGTCATGTTCCCCAAAGACAATGAAAATAGAAGTTGCCATCCAACACATTACTGGCATGAAATCCCTAATGGTGACAAAGAGGAGAGGCCATACTTTATGTACTCAAAACCCCAGAATGCTGCACACTGTTTTTGTTGCAAACTCTTCCAGTCTGATGGCTGAGTTTGATGCTGTACTCCAGGAGCATTGAAGAGTCACCACCCAAGAAACATACACACATCCCTACCTTGGAAAAAAAACCATTCAAAATGAGATCACATAGTTACTGGCAACAAAAGGCAAACAGAAGATTGTGGCAGATCTAAAGTCAGCAAGATATTACTTTTGTTATTCTGGACTGCACACTTGAGAGCAGCCATACAGAACAAATTACTTGAATGGTGCATTTTGTGACAACAACAGAACCTAGTGAAAATGTCTCTGCAATGGTGACTGTCATAGCATTTTCTAGAATTTATTGACATTGATGATACTAAAGGAGCTGGTAGGACAAATGTGCTTCTTAAAAAGCTGGAAGATACAGGAATTGCGATAGCTAACATGAGAGGTCAGGGCTACAATAATGGTACCAACATGAGAGGAAAGAACAGAGGAGTGCAGAAACAGATCTGCGAGTTAAACCCTCGAGCTTTTTTTGTCCCATGCAGTTCTCATTCATTGACCTTGTTTGTCAGTGATGCAGCACCAGCTTCTAGTGAGGCTGCTGAATTTTTTAATGTAATTCAAAGCATCTATGTATTTTTCTCTCCATCCACTCAAATTCTGAATTAACATATGGGGACACCCTCTCTGACACTGAAACCACTGAGTGCCACAAGTGGGAAAGTTGAGTGGAGACGATAAATCCTATCAAACACCAAATTGGGAAGATAGATGATGCCATAGTTGCCATTATGCAGGATAATGCTGTTCATGGGAGAACGGTGGCAGAGGGAAATGGAATCACCGGAAACATACATACAGAACTTCAAATTTCTGTGTGGCTTAGTGTTGTGGCATGACATATTGTTTGAAATAAATGTTGTAAGCAAGAGACTTCAAGGTTTTGACCCTGATATATCTGGAGCGATGGAACAACCAGACAAAGCAAAGTCCTACCTACAGTCTTACCGGTTAGATGAGGGATTTCAAAACGTTCTGAAGAGTGCACAGAAGTTGGCCGAGGAACTTCACACTGAAGCTATTTTCCCACCCATTCAAGAATACAAGAGTCACCGAAGATGACGACATTTTGGTTAAGAGGCACAGGATAATCCCATAAGAGACCCCAAACAACAATTCAAAGTTGAATTATTTAACCAGGTGCTAGATTGTGCAATACAGTCAGTTGAAGAACGTTTCATTCAGCTCAAGGAACACGGCAATATATTCGGGATGTTGTACAATATTCCAAAACTCCTCATTATACCCAAAGACGACCTATACCAGCAATGCAGGGCTCTAGAGACAGTGTTGACACACGATGACATGCGCAATATTGATGCGAGTGATTTAGGTGATGAACTGAAAGCCCTTTCAAGATACATTTCAGCAGGGTCAACTCCAAAGGCTGTTCTGGAATATATGACCACCCTCTTTCCAACTGTTTTTGTTGCTCTGCACATACTTCTAACACTTCCTGTAACAGTTGCCAGTGGAGAACAACAAGCCTGTATAGAGAAAGTTCAAGTAGTATATGTAAATTGAGACAGCTGGAAAATTACAGATTTTCTGTACTATAAAAAAAAAATCACACTTAAAAATAATTTAATCCCAAATCTGTCTAAAAAGCCAAAGTGAAAAGAAATGAGAAACCAAATACCAACTCCTGTCCCTAAAATGGCTTTAGGTCCATTGAAACATTTCTTTTTAACGTTGACGCCACTGCTAGGGTGCCTCCTCTTTGTTTGCTGCTCTGGGGATTAGCCCCTCCCAATGCTCCCTTCTGCCACTCATTTGCACACCCTGCTCACACACAACCCCTTCTATGTGCAACTCTGTATGCTCTCCCTTCGCGGCTTGGTCCTCCAGCCAAGTCACTATAGTCTTCCCCTTCCAGGGTTTCAGAGTCCGAACGGATGACTATCACAGGCAGTCTTCTGTTCCACTCCCCACTCTGCGTGTTGTCCCCAGCAGCTAGTAGGGGAAACCCAGGCTGGGTTCCAGTCCAGCCCAGGGACCCTGCAACCAATGTCTGCATTATCCCAAGCTTTGCTACTACTTCACCTACAGCAGGCTCTCTCCACCCTCCTCCAGTTGACCCTTCTCTCATGGATAGCACCCCATAGCTTCCATTCTCTCCCTAGTTTCCACCTTTCCACCAGTAGAACATGACTGCAGGCCTCACGCTGTAGCCCCCTCTGGCCTCAGCTTCCGGCTTTTATACTAGCTCAGCCTGTTCTTCTCCAGCTGCGCTCCATCTTCTATTAGGACTTGCCTAGCCAGCTTAGTTCTCCCCAAGTGCAGCCTATTAGGTTAGTTAGCCCTTTCACAGCTACCTTAATACTTTCAGTGAGGGGTGAAGTAAAGACCCTGTCACTCTATATGAAATGTTTCAAAATGAAGTCATTCTGAAACAAAAAATCCAAAAATTTGAAAGCTTTTTTGACCTAAACATAAATTGTTGCAGTAGATACAATTTTACACACACAAAATTTTAAAAACTTTTTGACTGAAAACTGTTTTGATGAAAATTTTCCAATCACCTCTATACAGAAGAGAGAAAAATACATTTTTCACACTGGTAATGTTCACACACTCTCCAGCGTCCAATATTTGAATTTCCTGTCTAGTAGCTCCCAACATCTGGGGGCTCATACCACAGAGTTAATGTCAGGTGGAAAGCGAGTATTTAAAACAGGGATTACCCTAAATATAGAACCAAAGGAAAAGTGATGCAACCATAATAAATGCTGCTAGTTCTCCTCTCTCAATGTATCAAACTCACTGAAAAAGGTGAGATTCATACGGTCAGCGGTACCTTAGCTGGTGTAAATCAGTGTAACTCCATTGAAGTCAATGGCCCTGCACAGACTTTGCACCAACTCAGGATCTGGCCCTACGCCTCTCTTCAAGGTGAGGTTACATCAGGGACGTAGACCCCAGTGCCATCTTTGGACAAATTGCCTAGTAATAAATTCTATTTCTGACGAGGAGATGTACGATATTGCTCTATCATTACAGTGTTTAATTTTTATGACAGAATGACAAGTATTGTCCTTATATTTTCATATTCATGATGCCAAGGCTATCAAATAGTCAAAAAGTAGGTGTATCGGGAGAAAAAAGAAATAAAGATTTAAGATGAGGCAATGTATTCCTCTTTAAGGTGTATGTGTCCTGGATAAGATGTTATACACTTCGCTAAAGATAATACATGATACTTCTATGGCTATATATTATGTATTCATAGGTAAGGCTATGATTTTGTAATGGATATTTTTAGAAAGAGTCATGGACAATGAACAAAAATTCACAGAAGCTGTGATCTGTCCCTGACTTTTATTAAAAACATCCCTGACAAAACGGGGAGGGAGGATGGTCCAGCACCCTGTCCCACAGCATACAGTGGCAGGGAGCTGCAGACCCTTGCCCTACCCAGTGGCTGGGAGGGGGGTATCCCCCCTGCCCGCAAGGGATGGGGAGCACCAGGGAATCACCTGCCACCCTGCAGGACTGGAAGCTGAGCGGGGGCATGGGGGCGGCTGGGAGCTGTGAGGAATCCCCCGCTGCCACGGTGGCTGAGCTGCTGCGGGGCCCAATGTCACAGAAAGTCACAGAATCCATGACTTCTGTGACCTCCATGACATACATGTAGCCTTATTGATAGGGCAGACCCTCAGATGATGTAAATGGTCTTCAATGGAGCTAGGACAGTTTGCACCTGCTGAAGTTCTGCCCTATAATTCTGAATGTGTGGCCATATGGATTGCCCAACCTAGAATTTGAATAATACTTTTAGGCACCCACATTTGAAACTTAGGTTCTTTAAATGGCAAATGTGTACACACTAAATACTTACCTAAAGTTCTCCAACACACATAGTTTAACACCTCAGGGAAAAAAGTCACTTTACACAGCCACAAATGGCCAGTGATCTGCAACGTACAAAAAAACAGACCTCCCCTACCTCAATCCTGTTAGCAAACACTAACGAAAACAAAAATAAAGGAATAAGAGATCAGACTCGTTTGACACAGTGAGGGTTTTCCTGCTGTATGAAAGTACTCCTCCTTCCACTTGCAGTTTCCACATTCCCACTTGGATATGGAATCACCTTTATTTTATAAATTGCTAAAGGACAAGTGTGATGAACAAGAAAATATCTGCATTTTTTTTATGAACATGGTGCATGTATCTGTGTGTAGATCAAGAGGGAAGAGGAATGGGTAGAGCAGGGGTTCTCATGACCCCAGGAGTGGGGACCAAAGCCTGAGAACCCACTGTCCTGGGTGGGGGGCCAAAGCCAGGGGCATCAGCCCCAGGCAGGGGACTTGCAATCTGAGCCCCACCACCCAGGACCGAAGCCTTCGGTCTTCAGCTTTGGCCCCAGGTGATGGGGCTCAGGCTTTGGCCCCGGGCCCCAGCAAGTCTAACGCCAGCCCTGGCAACCCCATTAAAAAAGGGTTGTGACCCACTTTTGGGTCCCAACCCACAGTTTGAGAACCACTAGGGTTGAGCAACCAAGCAGGAAAGGCAACATAATAGCCTAGATAAAGAACTTCCCAAAACACACACAAGGCAGGTTTATAACTGTGAAGAGAGGACTCTTTGGCCCCAACCTTGGTAAGACAGCTCCTTTGCCAAGGCTGGAAAGAGAATCAAAGACAACCTAAAACATTAGATGATCCCAGGGCCTAGACAAGGGTGGGGGTTTAAGGGAGTGGGTAGAGACTGCCCAGGAAAGTGCCAGCAAAACATTGACCAGGCTAACCAGGGAACACACAGACAGACGGAGAGGTAGCATGTTTTGAGCAGGACAGTGTTTCCTCCCCAGCCAGAGATGGAGGTTAGCTGGGCTGAAGAGAACTTGCAGAAGCTGGCAAGGGAAGATTAGAGTATGAGTAAGACCTAGGCATATAAGGCTTTACATTGTACCTTTCAGTGAATAAATAAATAATGCTTTGTTTTGAAGACTTTTTTTTTTGAACCAATCAAATTGGTGGTCACAGCTCCCCACAGTAAAAAGGGCTTACAAGTGCCAAATGCAGTTGAGCCTGTTGCATTAACATGGTTGATAAATAGGAGCAGACACCTAAAGACCAGTTCCAGAGTGGCTGGAACATGTGGTTCTGCCCAGAGAGGTGCAAGAAGTGAGGCCTGTCACCTAAGGACTAACAGGGGTCTAAAGTGCAGTTCACTTGGTAACCATGACAGAAAGCACACAACCAATCTTTGTGTAACAGTTTAAAAATAATGTTTTTTAATTATGCATGTGTTTTTACTTACGGAATTTTAAAACCATGCAGCGACTTCAGTGGGAATTTGGGTTGCAGAAAGGTGGTGAAACTGATCCCAATGCACAGGGCCTGGAAAAGCCGGACTCAATTAATAGAACAAGAATAAGTGAAAGTACCTAGGAACATGTCCTTGGGGGTGAGATCCCACAGCTCCAATCCAATGTAGGATGAGGAGTTTGCATAACTGTGTCAGAGTTTAAAGATGGTTTCAACAATCATATTTATTCCTTGGTTTGAAAGATTTTGGTTCAACAGTTTTTAAACAAATTTCAAAAAGCACGCAGCAAAATATTTGTAGCATAGCATCTTAGTTTGCAGTGGTATGCAGAATGTTAAATGTTACCATAATGTTCACTTCAGTTATGCAATAGAAGTTTTTTCTCATTAGCACTTTACAATAAAGCGGGGAACCTTAAAAAAGGAAACATTGACCTTACCATGATATAAGCACCTCACCAACGTATTGCATTCTAGGTGATAAGGTTTGTTTCCCCCCCACCCCCCAAGACTCTTGTTGTACAGCTATTGGAAACCTTTGAAGGGAGACATTAGTCCATCCTTCTCCATTAAAAAAAAAGGCGTAATTTATTCTAAATGTCAAGTATCATTGGATTTTTTTCTATTTGTAAAAGGATTTTTGTATTTCATAAGTGGAAAAATTACTAAAATATTTTGCTATATAGTACATGCTATAAAAAGGCATTGAAGTGTTTTCCAGCTGCCATTTAAACACTAGATGCAACTGTGTAGGAGTAAATATTTGGAGGTGGCTTTGCACTCTGATTATTACAGTTGTCCCAGCATGGCAGAGCTGCCACCAACAGAAGAAGTCCACCCAGCAGAACACAAAGTCCACTAAAGCAGAATGCAATGTCATATGTCTGTGTCCAGTCATAAAACCAACCTGGAAAGAAAAAGAAAAAATAAGTGAGATCAATGATATGCAATTACTGAACACAGCAGAAATGTACTGAGAATCATATTTGAATTCACAACAAAATGTAACATTACAAACAGTATATACTAAACCATAAAACATGCAAAACAAATATAATCTAAAAACTGTTTAGCACAACATCTTTATATTTCCCTTACATTAGTCTAGTCAGCTGCAGAGAAATGTGTTGTAACTTTCTAAATATTTGAATTTCATCATTCTACTATCATCATAACTAATTAGAACTGACTTCAGTGTAAATGTATTTAATTTGGTACTGAAAAAAAATCTATAACAATTAGAATTTGACATCACTTAACCCAATATCTTACCAACAATTGGTGGTCCAAGGCTATTTCCAAGTCCAGCAAAGAACATTAATATCCCATATGCATGTGCCAATTTCTCAATTCCCACAGTCTTTGTGGTTACATATGGAAAAATTGACCAATTCCCAGAGAGAAAACCTAAAATTCCAGAAAGTATTGCCAGTAAAATGTAACTTTTCGCAAATGGAATTGCAACCAATGCCATGCCAGTCATTATTAAGGTAATTACATATAGGTATAAAGTATTAATCCATTTAAAATCTGCCAGTACTCCTAAAACAAGTTTACCAACTGCAGTCATAATCCCTAGAATGGAGATAAGAGGCATAACATATTCTTCTTCACTAATGTTTGAACTTCTTGCTACATCTTCCATAAGCAGTGAAGGAGGAAATCCACCAATGTCAAAAAGTAAGATGGCAATAAAAAGTGATGAGAATACTTTGTTTTTAAAAAGAAACAAGGTTTCCTCCCAGTAGTTTAAATACAGTTGCCACTTCTTCTTTGCAAGCTGTTTGCAAAAGTATGTTTGTTCTACAACTTTCTGTTTATAAGTGTCTGTCTCTTTTGCATGTATCGATATTAATCCATTCTTATTTAAAATGCTATCCTGTTTGCATTCACGACTGGACATATTCACACATTTTTCTTCATTGTAGTCCTTTTCTAGGATGCTTGTATTTTCTTCATCATTTTCTTTCTCATGGTAAATCAAGTATTGATCTGCAACTTTTTCTAGGCATGACTTTTCTGGCAAAGGGGAATCAGATAACTCCAAAGGTCTCATTAGACTGCCACATGCTAGTATATTTAGCGATAATGCGCCAACTATTAGCAAACATCCATCTAGTCCATATAGCTCAATGAGTCCCCTTTGTAATGCTGCATATATAAAAAGTCCAACACTTGAACCTAGAAAAGGAAATAAGATCAGTGTAAGTTATTTCATGAGGTTACCTCAGCTCTCCAATAGCAAGCTTTAATATTAAAGATACTGTGAAATATAACTGACAGATATGGTCTTTCAAGGAAATTGCCATATTATATTAAGTGTATGTATTAACATGGGTTGGGATTGTATGTAAGATACAAAATCTGGGCAGTATATACTGAAAAGGTGTCAGACAAGTTTGGTCTTTTAGGACAAATAAGTGTTAAGTGGATTCATGGGGAATCCCTAGGAAGAGGTTAATGAAAATTACCCAATTCCCCTTATGCAAATAAATTACCATGAAGAGAGTCTTTGTCTGTGATTACCTGTTACAGAAGGCCATGAGCTCTATAAAGAAATGGCTGCTCTGCACAGCCATTGTGATAGTTATGGATTTAAGACAAATATGAACCTGTAACCATGGAGAAAACCCAGTTATGGATTTTGAGGGAATAAAACCTACCAGAGCCCTAGACTGGAGTTGAGGGTGACCTCTGGTAAACTTTATCATTGATGTAGGTTTCTTTTCTTGTTTTAAAGTCTTCTCTGTAATGCTTTTAACTTAAGAAAATGTGCTTGCTTAGAAGGAACTGTGTGATAACTTATATTGTAGGCAATACACTGATCACAGCCATCAGAGACAAAGCCTGTTTAGGCAGTCTGGCTTGCTGGGGATTTCACAGTATAAATCCAGGGAGTTGTGCCTTTTGAAGTTAAATTTTCTTTTTTTAAATATATGCTTGTCATGAATGAAAACCCTTGCCACTTCAATATATCTGGAAACAACATATTTGGAGTAATCATGTCGACAAGGATTAATAAGAGTTAAAATACCAATATGAATAAAGTATGAAATGAATGACTAAAAGGGTGTCAACTTGAAATACCGTGTTTTTAAATAATGAATAAGAACTCAGGATAAGCACACCAGGTGCCCACCTTCCTCAGAATTTTTCCTCTGTGGTTTTTGCAGAAGGAACAAGAGGCTGCAACCAAAGGTGTTCTATAGCTCAGCGTGACCAGTGGTGCATTCCACAAGCGTGAATATTCAGAGGCATTCACAAATAATTGCTAAGCAATCATTTTATACAGCCTAACCAAAGTAATCAGAATAACTATTTTATACCAAATCGTCAAGCCAAATTCAGCCCTTGGTTTAAGTGAATGCAGCTTCACTACTGTCAATGGAGTTCCAGCTACTTATACAGTGTTGAATCTGGTTGTCTGAATAAAATCAATGGGAACTTGTCATGTAAATTTGTTATAATATGGTGGAGAAAGTCTACTAATTTTGGGGGTTGTTTTTTTAAAAAAATTCTACAGAGTTATGACAAATATGAACAATTTTTTTATTTTACTACATTGGGGAAAATTTAGACAAAAAAATCCACAGAATTATTCTGTCTTCCACACATGACATGACCACCAAAAACAACCACAACTTTGACAAAATTAAATAGTATGGACCAGATCATGTCCTGCCACAGTAAGACACTGGCGTGGGACAGTATTTAGACACTATGCAGCAAGACTCCACATCTGGTCAAAACTGCTATAGAAGGGGGCTCAGAGAAAAAGCCCACAGGGCCAGAGGTGGAACAATGCGCACTCTCAACTACGCCCTGCTCTACCCACTCCCATGCTGGCCTATTCAGTCTACAACCCCTTCTCTGTAAGGACCACGGACAATTCCAGGTGTCCAGAGGATGAATGGGACAGCGCTGTGCTGGAGACTGAGCCAAACTGTCTCAAGAGATCCACACTCAGCAGATCCCTTCCATGCACATATTTAAGTAGCGTGGTTTGTGCCGCTGACTTCAAGCTTTTTTAGAAAAACAAAAACAAAAAAACCCAAACAAACTTTTCAGCGTCCCTTTAAAAGTCAAAGCCAACAATGTCTAGGAAAATTTCCATTTAAACTACAGCTTTGCTAATTGTCCCCTAATAAGCTTAGACAAACAGCAATTCTAATTACAAACAAAAAAGAGTTACATTTTATTCTAGAGCATCATTTCTGTTATTTTGCACTACCATTCATGGCTATATAGACTGCTAACAATTATAAATATAAAAGGAGTACTAGTGGCACCTTAGAGACTAACCAATTTATTTGAGCATAAGCTTTCGTGTAGTACTCTAGTACTCCTTTTCTTTTTGCGAATATAGACTAACACGGCTGCTACTCTGAAACCAATTACGAATATAAATCTTTTGATTTTGTGATGTTCTTATTGACCACATTTTGGCTTTGTTAAAGATATTTTTGACTAATCCTTTCTGATTCTTCATTAGTCACTAATATCAGCAGTAAGCAGTATAGGACATACTACAAATCTCTAGTTTATAAATTATATTTTAAAAACATACCTGTTGAAATCAAACCAAGTGCAAGGCCTCTGCGTTTATCAAAATACTGACAGGTGATGGTTACTGTTGCTGTATATAATAAGCCACAGCCAAGCCCTAACAAATATAGGAAGTTTATCAAAGCATAAGGTATCCTGTATAAAACTTTATACATAGTTTACCTTTTAGAAAATTCAAAAACTAGCTAATACTTGACAACATTCAATTAAAACATGTAGAGCAGTATCATTAATGAATATAATTAAAGATTGGATGTGAAAGATCAACCTATAAATACAATCTTAGGTCTACATTCTTGTTTCTCTCAAGTTATCTTTGTTTGTTTTTCTTTACATCAGATAAATTCATATTTATAAAAATGTATCTTTCTATCCAGATTTAAAAACAGAAACAAAAAACAAACCACCACCAGACTTCTGAATTTTAAAGACTTATTTTCAAAGCACAAGCAATACTTTTTAATCACATGGCATAAGTTTGTTTGGCCTGTACCTCCAGATCCAACTAATTGCAGAGACCAGTAATGCTCTTTGTATGTTTTCTTAGTCTATATCACAACTACCTTAATTTTGAACATACATAGCCAGACTGTCTAAAGCTACTCCTGCCATTTTTTAAACGATAAAGTCATTTTTCAAAACTATTACACTAAAAGGAACCTTAATGTGAAACGTCAGTATTAATCTTCCCGTTTTCCATATGAATCACAGAGTCTACCAATGACTACTGCTTCATTGGCTTCCATCCAAACAGCTGTAATGACGGATTTTCCGAATTACTGGAATGGCTAATTGTGTGCCAGGTAGTTTAAGATTAGAATACTAATCCAACCATTATCAAATAGGAATGCTTCCTTCCTTTGTTTGAAATAGTCCAATGTAGAGTAAAACAGAGTGGCTGGTTGCTAGCTAGTTGGAATACTGCAATTTCATGTAACACTGTAACTTCAATTCAGTTACATGAAGAAAACTTAAGGTAACTATTCACTTATTTCCTAATGATTTCTGGTTTGTTAACTAAAATTAATAAACAGCTATTCCTCTACTACATGATTCCTTGTAAGCTTTTATTCTTACAAATTTACAACTTCACAGTTATGGGAGAAAACTTGAAGAAAGTAGGTTAATACACAATATGAGCCTTCTTCCACTACTAATCAGCAATATCAAGGAAAGGCAATTACACGTTAGTTTTGAGACTAATCTTCTGAGGAGTCCTCAAAAGCCCTCATGCTCCTTATATTTGGCAGTATTGTAACATAATCCATTAATTCTTAAAATAAACAGTTCTCTATTCCTTGATAAGTAAGGCCCCAATCCTGCAGCTGCAAATGTGCAGCAGACCTCTGTGCCCACACATAGCCCTAAAGTATGAACTGCTTGCACGAGTAAGCATTTACAGAATTTGGTCGTTATTCTGAAAATAACAGCCTTTATACAAATTCAACATTTAGTTTCTAAATCATTAGTCTCAATATGAACAACAGTGAAATTTCTTACCAACAATAATTCCATATGAAAAAAACAGAAAATATATATTTGGTGCAAAACTGCTCATCATCAGGCCCCCAGCCACCATAAAACCACTGAAGATTGTCACAGGTCTTGCTCCAAAATAAGACACACATGCACTACAGACAGGACCTACAGGGAATGGGAGGGAAGATAAGAAAATAGCTTTTAAATATCAGTTCCAGTAAAAAAAACTCAAAGGTTTTTTTCCAGTAATATATTTGGTGTAGTTCTTTAAAATTGTTCAAGATCCCAATGGTATTATAGTCTTCAATACATCATAAGTCTACAATGTCACATTGCACTTGCCTGTATTATACATTCTTGACAAGTTTCACTCAAACGGTACTGAATGATACCGGGAAAATAGGAACATTCTATTTTACATCTTTAATGATATTTTAGAAAAGCCTGGTGCTATAATCATAAAACATAGAATAACGTTTAAAAACATCAAGCTGGGTTTTTTTTGTTTTTTGCAGTGTTGTTGTAGTTATGTTGGTCCCAGGATATTAGAGACAAGCTTTCGAGCTACACAGCTCTTCTTCAGGTCCTGAAGGGCTTGTCTCTTTCACCAACAGAAGTTGTTCCAGTAAAAGATATTATCTCACCATGTCTCTCGATTATTAATTTTTCCTTACATTCATGGCAACAGTGCCACCTGGTGCTTCCACTAAGAAAGCATCTACTGTATATTACCTTTCCCGCAAACCTTTCAGGAAATGAAAGGCTGACTACAAATAGACTATTTTGATAAGAGATGGTTGTAAACAGCTTTTCTGATGTTTATTTTAAAACCGGCATAACATAAGGGATTTAGTGCAGACCACAGCTGTGGGGCGTTGTAGCTGAATTAGTCTAGAACAGGGATCATGAAGCATAAAGGAGCTCTTTTTTCATTAATTTCAAAAATAATATAGTAAGTAGAACATTAAAGTAGAGGGAGTTAAAAGTCAGATACATGAGAAAGCTGCTGTCTGTTACAGGCAGGGAAATGCAAAATGCAAAACAGAGGCATATGCAAATATCTGAAATAATTCCTAGGGGCATCACCATACACCTCTAAGTCCCACTAAATAAGCCTCCTTTTCCCCACACATCTCCCTCATCTTTCCCATATAAGAGGAGGCTACAGCACAGAGCTTTTTTTCTTGTCTTTTTTTTTTTTTTTTAAATGAGAGTCAGGGACTGGCATAGTTCAGGGAAATTGCACTGGCCTTTCCCTTCTATGGCCCAGCAAGGGCAACCACTGTAGGCTCCTGGTTTCTCTGCTGTCACCTTTCTTGGGTAGAGACACACATCTCTCTCTGACTAGGGTTCATCCAGACTACACAGCTCCCTGCTGAACGGAGTGCACCAGCAAGCCAGACTGTGCTTTGCTTTCTCATCAGAGGCTACAAAAGGTTAATTGTCCACAGTTGTAAGTTACCACACGGCTCTTTCTAAGTGAGCACATTTATTTTTAAGGTGAAAGCATTATAGAGAAAACATATTAAAAGCAATAAAAAGAACCTGCATGTGTGATCATAAGCTTACCGAGTAATAATAATACTTGTAACTAGCAGTGGCCTTGAGCTGCAAAATTCAAACTCATATCTGAAATTCCTAAGTTTGGAAGTCTTCAGAACCAGGTTTTTAGACTGGCAAGTTTTAGAGCCAGTGGCCATTTGAGAAGATCAAACTTCATAGTTAAAGGATATTTTGATCAGGTCCATATCCAACTGTAATTCTCCAAAAGTACTATATAGAAAATGGCAGTCTGGTAGATTACTACTGTACTCGATGACATTTGTCAAGCTGGTCATGCTTATGTTAAGGGGAAACATGAGGAATTCCCAGAAGAGGGGCATTAAGGCAAGGGTAAGAAGGTAAACAGCAGTTGGAAATTGGTGCAGGTGGGAACAAGCAACTGGGAACGTGAGCCAGGCTTTTGGTACGGTTAGCAGCAGCACTGGCAGAGGCACAAGCAGGCTTGTGATGGAGGCTGGGATGGAGAACAGATATGGCAGCAGGAAAGAACCATAGGTCAAGTGAAAAGCAGGTCAGAGCTTTTGCTTCTAAAGAAGTTGTTAGTTTTAGGACTCTTCAAGGTGGTTAGATCAGGGCTCTATCCAGGCAAGGGGTAAGGGAGAAGGAGTTAGAGGAAGAAAAAAGAAGCTTGATTGTGGAGGTTGGTTATTTTGATTTTAGAAGAGGTAAGGAAGCTAGTGAGAAGTTTAACCTTGCTGCTTGTCAAGGGGAACAGCAACAATCAGTATATTGTGAGGATGAAAATTCTGCAGCGCAATTAGTGAGGGCAAGTGCTTGAAGTGTTAGGTTGTTGCTGATTCTTGAAATTAATTACTAGACTGGCAAATTAAAATTGATATGTTTCTTAAAACCTCAAGATTTAAAAAACAAAACACACAGGATGTCTGTGTGTTACATAAGAAGTTCTGCTACACTAAAAACATTAAGCAGGGATAACAATTCCATTGAGCAGAAGAATCTGCACTCTTTTTCATTCTCTATTTCTTGGTCAGTATCCTGTGAACAAGATAAACAGTGCTTCCTTTTCCTTCCTCCTCTTTTTATGAAGGGACTCTCCAAATTCCAAGACATCCTTTTTACAAAACTTCCCAGTACAGGAAAAGAAAGTGAAGCCTGAAGATACAAACATGTCAAATAATCTACAGTTTCTGCAAGATACTGTGGCCCTAGGTTTAGGAGCCTATTTCTTAAAGGTCCATTTTTCAGGAGTGTTCTAAATTTAGATGCTGAATCTTTTTATACTTCACATCCCCAAATTCTCACATTTCAGAGAGCAGTTAAACTGGTCAATCTCCTAGATTATCCATCTTTCTGGAATTGGATTTAAATTTGTTTTTTATTGGCTTCTTCCTTTCCTATTTTTAAAGCCTTGTACATAAGATAGCTACTTTTTGTTAATAAAAATATGATTTCTGGTAGCCATTATCTTTGACAAGAGAGTTTCAGAGATAACAGTACTCTCCATGGAAGAATCACACAGCGACCTTCACCAAGATAAGATAAATCTCAGACAAACTCATTCCTTCAGTAAAATAATCTCTCCATGGCTCTTAAGAAGTAATTATTTCCTCACATTTGCTAAACATCTGCAAGACAATCTTTGGCATAAGCTTGATGTCAAAAGATTTATAAATTTCTTATTTGTGTGTGAGGCAGATAATGTTCCTCACTTTTTATTTCTTTCCATCCAAATTAAGGACCTTAAATCACCTATAATTAACTATAAGGCAAAAAGCCACATCAGAGATCTGCAATGCAGCCATGAGGCCATCAAACTCTACCTTCACAAGATACTACCACTTAGATCTTTTGACGACTGCAGACAGTCTGCAAGGCAGGGTGAAGCCCTGCTGCCTGTGTAGAAGAATAATGGTCTAGGGACCCATCGACTGAAGCTTCTGCCTTGCAAAGACTATCAGTACTAACATCTCCCTCTCTTCACTTTCTCAACTTGCTATGTTTTGTTTATGATGATTTAGCAGAAATCATCATGGATAAAAATCAATGATTTAAAAACAAATTGATTTTTTTAAATTTAAATAGGTTTTTTCCTCAAAAAGCATTTTATAAAGAAAAATCCTATCTAAAGATAAAGATATATCTTTGAGCTATAATGTCTCATCATGGAATAGGGATTATAAATTCTAATTCTATAGTATGAGACACTATATTCATGTAATGTTTAAGAAAAGTTTTGTAAATGAATTCTAATAGTTCATGGATTACGGACCTAATCTTATGGGGTTCCAGGGGCTTCTGTATAGATTACTTAGGTTAATCTTTCTATCTACCCAATGAGACTCAGTGCTCAGTCTAGAAGATACCATCAGAGATGCTTAGTTTTACAATTCTCAAACTGTGGATTTGTGTCTCCAGAGATAACATGCTTGTTAACAGCAAAAATGTTTTTAAATAAATATATAGAGGTCAGAAATAACAGACCTCAATCCTATGGTCCCTCTGCAAATTTGTATGATAAATGATAATATGATAAAGCGTATGAAAGAGAAATTGAGAAGTGTGCAAAAGGTCTAGAGCAGGGGTGGCCAACCTGAGCCTGAGAAGGAGCCAGAGTTTACCAATGTGCATTGCCAAAGAGCCACAGTAATATGTCAGCAACTCCCCACCACCTCCCACCCACCTGCAGCCCTGCCGATCAGCACCTCCCCCTCCCTCCCTACACCTCCTGATCAGCTGTTCAGCTGTTTCATGGCATGTAGGAGGCTCGAGGGGCAAGGGGAAGAGCAAGAGCACAGCAGGCTTGGGGAAGAGGAGAGTGGGGGCAGGGCCTGAAGCAGAGCCAGGGGTTGAGCAGTGAGCACCCTCCGGCACATTGGAAAGTTGGTGCCTGTAGCTCCAGCCCCGGAGTCGGTGCCTAGACAAGGAGCCGCATATTAACGTCTGAAGAGCCACATGTGGCTCCGGAGGCACAGGGTAGCCACCCTTGGTCTAGAGTGTAAAATTGTTAACCTGAGTCTTGGTGGGTGGAGCAATGTCCACAATGATCCTGTTGTATGTGCTTGTGTGACAACAGAAGAAGGGAATGTCTTCCTTACAGAAACAATTGATACATCAGGAAATGCACACACAGCAGAATACTTACAAGTAGCAGCAGTAAAAGCTATAACAAACTGAAAAAAAATTCAAGTGTCTAGTACGTAGTTCGGTCACAGACTGTGCTGCAAATTTATCCAAGATGAGAAGAAATTTAGAAGAGAGTCCCAAGCTAACAATATACAGTTGCAGTGCTCATTTGATGTATCTCTTAGCCAAATACTTCAGTGTTCCAGAAATAAAGACTGTTTTTGAAATTGCAAAATACTTCCGTAACAACCACTTTGCAGCAGCTGCTCTGAAAAAAGTGGGAGGAACCAGGCTAACTCTCCCACAAAGATGTGCGATGGAACTCAGTAGTGGACTCTTTTGAGCACTATATCAAGAACTGGCCTAATCTGATGACAGTTTGTGAACAAAATCGTGAAAAAAAATAGATGGCACTGTCACAGCCGAAGTTCTCAGCATTAGGCACAAGAGACATGTTGAACACATGCCAAGTACCCTGAAGCCTATTTCTGTAGTCTTGAACAAAATGCAGGGAAATAGCTGTTTTATTACTGATGCTGTTGAAATTTGGAAGGAACTGAGTGAGATCTTAAAAAGGAGACACATGCAATGACAGTTAAATTACAAGCATTAAAAAAAACCCGAATGAGACAAGCACTATCTCCAGCTCATTTTCTTGCAAATATTCTCAATACTCGGTAGCAGGGTCAAACCTTAACTGCTGAAGAAGCAGGGCTGGCTACGACATGGATATCCAGCAACCATCCTTCCATAATGCCAGCTAGAATAAACTTCACAGCTAAGGGTGAACCATTCAAGAAATATGTTTGCTGGTGATGTTTTAAAGAAAGTCAGACCAGTAAACTGGGGGAAGACACTTAAGCACTTGGATTCAGAGACTGTTGAAGTGATAAGCTCACTTTTAAACAGCAGTAGCTTCTCCTGCTGATGTAGAAAGAATATTTTCTTCCTCTGGACTAATTCATTCCAAAATTAAGAAATCACTTGGGACCTGAAAAAGCAGGAAAGCTTGTTTTTCTTTTCCAGATTATGAACAAACAGGAAAATGAAGGTGAAGACTACTGTGTTAGCTGCAGAAGCCAATATTTTAAGTTTCTCATGTTGACCTGGCTGACATAGTCGATTGAATTTTTTTTTTTTTTTTAAATATTTCATTTAAACTATTTTACTTAAAAACAATTTTAACAAAAACAAACCTGTTTTAAAAAACTTGAATGTTTAAATCCAAAAATGCATATGTTTGTTTTGTTAAAATATTATGTTTGCTGTTGAAGAAAAATATCCAGAATACATAATGTTGTTTTAGTTAAATAGAACAATTTAAATATCTGTCTGGTGATGTTCTCCTCCTAAAACAGCATGGCAAGAAAATCCTCTAAATATTAATGATTAACCTGTTGAATTGGAGGTAGTTCACCTCCCAATGACTTCATAAATATCTGCTTCAATTATCTTTGGTAAATGAAATAACCAAACAATCATTCATTTTCTGATATAGCTGTAAAATTAATCTGAAAAGTTTTCAAAATAAATCACTTTAAAAATATATAGTGTGTACCTTCTAAAAATGAAATCTACATCTATCTTGGAATTGTGAAGAATATGTATTAAGGTTATAACAACCAACAAGAATGCACTTTTATGTAGAAATCCATGCTTAAATTGAGTCTTCCTGACGACTGATTTAATCATGATTTAAATCAAATCCACCCTGGCAGAAATGATATGAGAAAAAATAGGAAAAAAAATCCTCTCTTTCATTACTATCTTCATTAATCTGACCCACCATTGTAATTAATACCTGCTTGAACCTGTTTAATGAGGATGCAATGCCAGCATAGGATCTAGCCAACTTATGCAAAAATTAAGCCATTTTTATTTTTAGTGAGACATTTGCATATTAAGATGTTTCTCTGGAACTAACAGGTCTCTACAGCTTTGAAAGAACACTTCCAAATACTTCCGCTTGGGGAAGCACAATCGGTCCCAGAATCCCTTTCACACACTGGAAAGCAGCCTACTTGTGGCCAATAGACTTTTCATTCAAAACCTATTTGAAAAGAATCTGTTAATCTTAAAATGACAAAATTTTGAGCCAAGTTCTGTTCTCAGATCTCCATTTGTAGCTTCCACAGACTACAGTTGGAGCTGTATGCATGGAATATTTGGCCTTAAATCTGTACTCATTGAAAGGTGTTTTACAAAAAAAAAGTTGTAAAAAAATATGATGTGAAATCTAACATAATGGTAAAGTTATGTACTTTATACCTCAAACCACCAAGAGCATTCCACACATAAATTTACCTTGATTTAATTTTTATTTGTTTTTAAAGCAACTTTATAGTCTCCTTATTCCTCTTCCACATTTAAATATAAATAAATAAATAAAAATAAAAGATGTATTCTAGTTGTCTCTTGCACTGCAGAATGCTGTGAGGTCATCTATAAAATGCTACGATGCAACATTGCACAGGCTTGGCTATTGGGTGGGGATGTTTGTTTGTTCGTTTGTTTTGGGGGAGGAGTGAGATAGGTTTTTTAGAATATTGCATGGTTCTGATTTAATTTTGGTTTGTATACCAAGTGATTTAAATTTTAAAAAGTGTTTTCTTTAAAAGAGGAGGGGAGGAGTTCAGGAACATAATTAAAATTTTCACTTTTTAAACAGACATTCACAATACCCTAAATTGCTAGAACTGGGCAAAACATGACATTCCCCCACCCCGCCCCCACCCACTTCACCACCCCTTACTGAGATTAATATATTAATCTCCCTGTCAGTCAACTGAATTAAAAAACCAAGAGTGATTTCCTTCTGCATTTAAGTCTTCTTTGGATCAGCTATAAAAATAAATATGCACAGAATTAACAAATAGCTTTATTGTAAAGTCTGAGTGTCATGTTTAAATATAGAAGATTTTATAAACCCTTTTCTTGGCTTGTCCACAGTTTCTAAGATGAGCATGATAAGGGAGGTTATGACTAAGCTATGCAATGATGCCACAAAAAGAAAGACTCCCTTATTTTCACAATACTGACATGAGACATTGCCTTAATGATGTTGCCAGGATTATAGTTGAAATGGCACAAGTGGGAAACTAGGCTAATGTGAAATGCACCTCAATAAAGAGGGTGCTACCCAAGGCCCAAAGTGCTACTTGATTCCCAGTTCAGCTCTTTACATGAGTCTCATGAAATGTGCAGGGTCTTGTGCAGATCCTCTGTACTGAGGTGAAGGAGTTAAAACTCACCATACTCAGCAGGTTTGAAATTTAGATTTTTTGAAAACACTGAAAACTATGAAAAAAATACAGAGACATTGCTCTTTAAAAATACTTGTTTCCTGTGCCAGTCTGAAAAACACACACACACACACATTCTTATCTCAGTTACATTGGTGTACTATAATCCAATGGAGCTATACCAGATTTACACCAGTGTAAATGATAATAAACCTGGTACTCATTCTCTATATAAATGAGGAAGACTCCAAGCAGTGTGGTATGTTAAAATCACATGGAAGTAGTAATTAAATGAGAAATTTGTCATTAACATAAGTAATAAGCAAATTTTAGTGCAAAAGTGCTGGGAAAGTGGTACTTGAAGATGTTGCTCTGAAAACCATTTGTAGAAATAAGCCTGCCATGGGTCAGATAGAAAGTGTAACCCTAATGTGTTAATACACCAACTACTCAAATGAATAATTTATAAATTATTCAAATGTTTAAATGAACAAACAATTTAAGTGCCATAACTTTTTATAAGCTTACTAGTGGTAAGCACAACTGTTAAATGAACTGCAATTTAATGAAGATAATACATTAGGAAATAAATATTTCTCCTTATTAATGGTGACATTTACCCCAGGGCCCATAAAAGATTTTCTGTGCTGCTTAATCCATGTATGATCCTTGCACTGGGGAAAAAGGAGAGGTACTGAGCTCTCATGTAGGGGGCTGTCATAAATATAAAGGGAAGGGTAATCACCTTTAAAATCCCTCCTGGCCAGAGGAAAAATCATTTCACCTGTAAAGGGTTAAGAAGCTAAAGGTAACCTCGCTGGCACCTGACCAAAATGACCAATGAGGAGAGAAGATACTTTCAAAAGCTGGGAGGAGGGAGAAAAACAAAGGGACTGTGACTGTCTGTGTGATGCTTTTGCCAGGGACAGAACAGGAATGGAGTCTTAGAACTTAATAAGGAATCTAGCTAGAGATGCGTTAGATTATGATTTCTTTAAAATGGCTGAGAAAATAGCTGTGCTGAATAGAATGAATATTCCTGTCTGGGTGTCTTTTTTGTAACTTAAGGTTTTGCCTAGAGGGACTCTCTATGTTTTGAATCTAATTACCCTGTAAGGTATTTACCATCCTGATTTTACAGAGGTGATTCTTTTTTACTTCTATTAAAAGTCTTCTTGTAAGAAAACTGAATGCTTTTTCATTGTTCTAAGATCCAAGGGTTTGGGTCTGTGGTCACCGATGCAAATTGGTGAGGATTTTTTACCAAACCTTCCCCAGGAAGTGGGGTGTAAAGGTTGGGAGGATTTTGGGAGGAAAGACGTTCCAAACAACGTTTTCTCAGGAACCCAGATAAAGTTTGGTGGTGGCAGTGGAAGTCCAAGGGCAAAGGGTAAAATAGTTTGTACCTTGGGGAAGTTTTAACCTAAGCTGGTAAAAATAAGCTTAGGAGGTTTTCATGCAAGTCCCCACATCTGTACCCTAGAGTTCAGAGTGGGGAAGGAACCTTGACAGGGGCACAGAGAAGTTGCGATTGTATTTCAGTTCCATGACAGTCATCTCTCATATGCACATACACTCACAAGCATAGATGTGAATTTCATTCTCCTGGTCTCTGTTTAGTTCCCTGCACAATGCCAGTGTAGTCAGACTTGATGCAGAAAGCTTGAATTTCAACCCAAGGGCTAAATTTTGCCCTCAGATATATAGCAGGAATGCACATTTTTGCCAGCTTAATCCAGGAACAAATTTTGACCCTCTAGTGTTCTGTTGACTCACTGATTCCAATGATTTAACATTTTACCTAATCAAAATTGATGAGTTCATTGTCGGGTCCTGACAAGGTACAAGAAACTACCTTTTTTCCCCCGACTACTGAAGTACTCATCTCATCCAATGTTATGCCCAACAGACATGAGTGTAAGCCAGTTCTGTCCTGGCAAGCCATTAACACTTCAGGCACATTCTAATCCTTTTTTTAAATAAGTTATGACTTTTTTTTGAAAATATGTATATGCAGTCTGAATGACCAGTGGAAAATGCCAAGGCCCTGGGATTTCAATTTCTGGAACAATGGCGTAAACAATTTGTTTTCAATCAAATATTTGTGAATACTGCACTTTGTAAAGCTATTACTATATGTTCAAAGTATAAAATATAAGAAGGGCCATTAAGCAGGCAGCGTTCTCATCCTGCTCTGAAAAGAGTAAACACACTCAAAATACTGATAAACAGGGGTTTGGTGTTTTAATTCTGTTAAAAAAAAAGTTAAGAGTACTAGATTATTCAATGGTAAAGTGCATTACAAGATCTCTTTCCCATTTATTTTATGATGTCACAGAAATTTCGAGACTCTGTAAAATGTAGTACTGCTGATTTGTTTTGTACCAAGGCAGAGGGAGTCAAAGGGTTTAGTACAGAGGTGGGCAAACTACGGCTCAGGGGCTGCATCCAGCTCTTCAGACATTTTAATCTGGCCCTTGAGCTCCCGTTGTGGGGCAGGCTCCAGGGCTTTCCCTGCTCCGGTGCTCCAGTTAGGGAGTGGGGTCAGGGGCTTGCCCCGCTCCACACAGCTCCTGGAAGCAGTAGCATGTCCCACCTCCAGTTCCTACACATAGGGGCAGCCAGGTGGCGCCACATGCTGCTCCACCCCAAGCACTGCCTCCGCAGCCCCCATTGGCTGGGAACTGTGGCCAATGGGAGCTGCAGAGGTGGCACCTGCAGACAGGGCAGCGTGAAGAGCTACCTGGCCGTGCCTCCACATAGGAGCAGGAGGGAGGACACGCTGCTGCTTCTGGGAGCTGCTTGAGGTAAGTGCACCTGGAGCCTGCACCCCTGGCCCCCTCCTGGGCCCCAACCCTGATCCCCCTCCCACGCTCCTGCACCCCCAACCCCTCATCCCCACCCAGAGCCTGCATCCCAACCTCCTCCCACACCCTGAACTCCTCATTTCTGGCCCTATCCCAGAGCCCACACCTCCAGTTGGAGTCCTCACCCCTCCCACACCCCAACCCCCAATTTCGTGAGCATTCATGGCCCACCATACAATTTCCATACCCAGATGTGGCCCTTGGGTCAAAAAGTTTGCCCACCCCTGGTTTAGTAGCTGGTAGGAAATGAGAGAAGGATTAGACAGATGTAAAAGGAAGTTGGGGCTTTTCTCACAGAGGAGGGTTTGGCTGATGGTGGTAGTGAGTCAAGGAGCTTTGGTCACAGAGGTAAAGGTAGAAAGAACATCTCTCTCATTTACTCCCCTCACACAAGTTTCATTTAGGCCTCAATCCTTCAACACACTGAGCAGCTCCCAGGGAGGTGCTGAACACACCTAAGGCCAATATTTAAGCACCAATGGCATTCACAAAACCACTGATCAGCTGCCACCTAAGCCTGGAAGCACTTGAAGCTTCCACTGGTAAAGTCCCATAGGAGCCTAAATTTTTGCTACTGAGCCACCTAAATCCAGACAGCACTGAGTTACTCAGCACTTAACTCATGCCTAAACCACAGCAGGATTCACAAGTTAGGGGTCTCCCCTGCCCTGATTAGCTTGCCTGCAGGGCTGGATCCAGTAGGCATGTTCAGAGCACACTTAACATGAAAGATGGGGAGGTGGGGGAGCCCTCTTTTACCCAGCAGTCCAGAAGGTTAGAGCACTCACTCAGGGGGTGGGATACTGGGGTTCAAATACCTATGTGCCTGATGTGGAACAGAGATTCAAATCTAGGTCTTCCCCCACCTCGGTGAGTGCCTAGTCACTGAGCTATAGAGTCACTCACCATCTCTCTCTCTCTGGCCCCAAGAATATTTAATTATTATACAAAGTGGAACAGCTTCAACACCAGGAGAGGTTGCGTGAGACCTTCCCCATAATATTGTATAGCCCAGTTATAAGGGCACTCTTCTGGGTTGGAGCGGGGAGAGAGAAGAAGAGAAGAGATTGGTACCACTGCCACTTACTCCTCCTCTCTACACAAAGAACATAAGCCAGGCCAGTCCCTCACTTCTGGAGAGGGTTCATGGCTGTGAATCCCAAGTAGAGAGAAGTACCTCCCTCTGACCCAGATTTAGGCCACACTTCTCCTCAGCCTCTCTTTCTAGCTAGTTTAGGCAGCTCCCCACTCAGCATGCTGGCTTCTATTCATCCCTTTTTTAAGGGTCTAACTCTTCCCAGGCACTGTATGGGGTGCTTTGGCACTTAACTTGGTGTTAGGAGCAGGGTACCTAACCTAATACAAGTTAGCCATAACATCAAGCATTGCAATGCCTACATCCCACTTATGAATCTAGCCCTGAAAGTACAAGACCCTTATTACAAATAATCACACTTGGTTACAGAACTTATTTCTTCCTTCTTTCTTGCAAAGGAGGCTTTGCTCAGAGTTTTGCTGTCATGGACAGATATGACGGTTTTCATGAAGTGGAATCTGCTGATGGAAATAATGAAGATTTGCCTTGGATATAGTGTGCAAAAATTTCAGTTTCTATGTATGAATCTTTGGATAGTGAAAACTAGCAAATGTTACACAGCTCTATAAGGGGTATTCAGTATTAAAGTCATACAGCAGCACTGTTATTTCACCTACAGACATCCCAGGAAATATTCTATCACACAAGATCCAGCTGTTCCTCTTGGAATGATGAGCTCCTTATTGAAGAAAGGCTCCACATTACTGAAGTTACTTCAGTCATTTATATATGCCTTTCCCAACTTCAGTGGGAGTTTTTCCTTGAGTAAAGAAAGTGGAGCTGTCAGTTCCACATCTCAAGCTAGAAAAATGACTAACTAGTTCCTTAATTGCTCTCTCCTTGTGATCCAACAAATCAAGATAATGGTTATTTGTTCTCCTTTCAGCAAAACAACAGCAAAATAATAATAATGAAAGATCTGTGCTCCCCCCAAGCTCTTATTTTTTGTTCACAGTATAAATTAGGATTCACAGAAGCAATTTCTCTCAGCTATTTTTAGTTTGTTAAAGTAAGTTATTTTGGGTTTATCCTTAGGACAACAACATTCTTAGTGGCAAGTTGCTCTTTGTGAAACTGACATTGTACTTTGTTGTGCATTAAAAAAGTAAAATGCAAAAATGTAGTTATGCCATGAATGCCATTAACCACCTTGGATTAAGGCAAAATACAGTATGGAAGTTCTTTCTAGATTCCCATTCTTAAATGAATCATTTAGTGCATTTTAAAAGCATAAATAGATTTAACAGCTATTAAAATATGAAGAAAGCATGTCATTTACAAATATATATTGCTTTGAGACTTACTGGCAAGTAATCCAACTCCACTTGCCAGGGATCCAATCCAAGCAGTCTTTCCTTTCCCCTCTCCAAAAGTATCCAGCCATTCTAGATACAAGACTCCAACTGCTAATGGAGACCCATAACAGAAGAACTGAGTAAAGAAGGAAACAAGGACAATCACCCAGCCCCATCCACCATCTGGCGACTTCAGCAATACCATTTTCTAGTGCCGGCTCTGTACAAAGCAGAGAACAAACAAAACATACAATAGAAAATATGAACTAGTCCATTTCTCAAATGCGGCCACTGTGGCTTTATGTAGCCACCAGGGGCTTTTCATGCAGCCACTACAGCCTCCTGGGCAGTGATGGGGAGGGACAAAACATAGGCTCCTCCCACTCCCTCCTTGTTGCTCCTGGATGCACCACCTCTGGAGAAAGGTGGGACATAACACTGCAGGAGCGAGGGGAGTTCTTGACCCACGTTGGGGGGAGGGGGTTTGGATGGCAGGCTCCAGTAGGAACTTCAGGAACCTGGGACTTCAGGAACCTGAACTTGCAGCCCCGGGGCCAAACTGTGGGGCAGCAGGTGTTGACCCGTGCCCCTTCCCTCCTGTCGGCTCTAGCCATGCAGCCCTGGACTCCAGCTGTGGAGCTTCAGCCTCCAGCCCCTGGTTCCAGCTGCATGGCAGCAGGTGCTGGCTCCCAGGGCTCCAGCCATACAGTAGCAGGTGCTGGCCACAGGGACCGACCCCCAGCCCCAGGGCAGCGGGCTCCAAGCGTGGGGCTTTGGGTGCTAATTCCTGGGTTTGGCCACAAGGCAGCAGGTGCTGACCCCCAGCTCTGGCCGCAGAGCTTCATTCGGCCTCTGCCCCCCAGTTCTGGCTGTGTGGTGGCAGGCGCTGGCCAGCCATGCAGCCCTAGCCCCTGGTGCTGATCAAGCTTCAAACACTCCTTGGCATTTCTTATAAAACATGCACAAGATGTAATAATACACGAGATGTCAGTGATAAGTCATACATTATATACATACATCACTTCTTTTTTTTTTTAATTATTCTTCAAACTGGTGGTGCCTTAGTTACCATAAATCCAATTGTACAGGGCTCAGGAGGAGGGAAAAATTAATAAAGATAGAACTGTTCCAAAAACAAACTAGCTTTCTGAAAATAATTTAAAAAAAGTGTCACAGATTTGAATCTAACATTTTGGGGCTAGAAATGAGTACTCGGCCCTTATGGAAAGTGGGATAATTTCACTTTCCAGTGGCATAGGGTTCACTTTTTAACCCATGCAATACCACGAAGCATCAGACACTAACAATACTTACGTATACAAAACGGGTCATGCAGCCCCAGACTGAATCTTGCCCACCCTAGACCTCAGGAGGTGTAATTATGTGGGAGGGATATTCCATATTTGGGGCAGAAGTAATAGTAGAACTGGAAACAGCCCTCTGCTCATTCCTGCAGACGAAATGACATCTACAGCACTGGAACCATCAAAACCACCCCCTTAACTTTATTCCTTTTATGTGCTTTGGGAGTCTCACAACCAGCAGGTGTAAGTTTCCTAAATTGCATATAAATGCTATATGCACCGGAAAAAACTTGATCACGATTGAATAGAAGTTTCCTAAGACCTCCCTCAGAGCTGCCACACTCTTAAGATGGTCTTAAGATGGTCTTAAGATGCACATCACTAATGAGTATTTTGGGAAGGGTACATCTGACTTGTGTAGGCTTCTGAACTCCAGAACAGCTAGCTATACGTTTAGCAGCCCTGCAAGATTCCTAATGTAGGAAAACTCCTTTTAGTAACTGATTGCCCACAGCTGACCAAAAGCACAATCCATCCTCCCCTAGGCCAACAAGTATAAAATTCGGAGTTTCCAGGCTAAGCTATTTTAGAGTCATGAAGAGTGACTAGATAAATCACTACAGAGGTGACTAGGAGAAGTAATGTGTCCCAGTAGGTAGTGCCTGGGACTGGTATGCAGGAAGCCTAGGTTCTAATCCTTCCATGTGTGACCTTGGGCAAGTCACCTCACCACTCTGTGCCTCAGTTTTCCCATTGTAAAATGGTCATAATGATACTGACCTCCTTTGTAAAGTGCTTTCAGATCTACGTACACATTGTCTAAGTAGAACTAGGTATTAAGTTTAAATCACTGGGAAGAAGGTTGCTGTGATAGTGTTCTAGTCAAGTAAGAAACAAAAACAGCAGCAGAGAAGAAATTTAGAGCATGTCTGCAAATCAAGCAACATGGAGAATGTATACTTTTTCTTCTCCATTAAAATTCAAAGATATTTTCCAAAAATAATTTTAAAAAAAAAGAAAATTTAAACGCTAAGAATTACATACCTCAAGTGAAAATTCAATTAAGAAATACATTATGGAAAGCTCCAAGAGAAAAGTCAATATTTTTACAAATATTCATTACTGAGACATGGAAAATGGTGGGACTAGAGATGCAATTGATTTAAGTAGTACACTACTTACAGAAGATGATCTAGACTCCTTCAACCTTCTAGAATATATAACTCCAGTTCCACTGGGTAATTCTACCTGTGGGGAAAATATTCGATAAAAAAAAAGTTCTTCCGCACACACAGCCAATAGCTAGCACAGTAAAACAAACATGAAAGTCTGAAGGCTTGATCCTTTTTTTTAAAAAACACTAATAGGAACTTCAAAGCTTAGAGTGGAGAAACACTGGCCCTCTCTTGATCAATTAGGGGCTGACAGCAACCTTGGACCCAAGAAGAGCAAAAATACAGGCCAACAAACATAAAACAAACTTTGACCCTCTAGGGCTCTTTGGGAATGATTTACAGGGTTATAAGAGGACAGACTATCTTAAGAATATATTACTATCAGTTATAAATCAAGGACTTTGTTTCCTTGTATTAAGTTTCTCTCATAATTTCTTGTTAGTAAGTTTCTTTTGATAAGTTAGCCGCTATCAACTCGATATTATTTGAATGCAGATGCATCATCATATAATCTAAGACAATGCAGTTTTGATCAACAGCATTTAAAAATATACACATTTTCTGTCGTCAGAACCCTTCAAATTATATAAAATGGGACCTTCTCATTTCTGCAAAAGATTACACACACAACTACTGAAGGGTTTGTAGAAATCCTCTTGTATTAAAATACCATCCATGATTTGCATTTTTGTGCTCAACATAAACAGCAAGTGGTGCATATTGCAATATTTTCAAGAAAGGATGCTTTGCAGACACAAAACAGGGAAGTGCTCAGAAAACTAATAAACTAGAAGTGCACTTAAAAATATGGTTAAAATATCTATTCTGCTTTGTTCGCTAACAATCCATACCACAAACAATATTTTTCTACAATGAATATTTTTCTCTACGTTTTAGCTGCGGTGTCAAGCCTTTAATTTCTATTGTGTTGAAGCTCAGAAACTTGGCATACAGGCTCAGCAAAAATTGTTTAAATCAGTTCTTGTTCCAGACATTAAAGAAAAAAAAATGTCTTGGTCATAAGTGTTTTGTCATGCTCTAATTGAAAAAAAGGGGGGGGGGGGAGAGAAAAGGATTAAAAACCTGGATTAGGTATTCAACTGGAGTAAATCTGCATAACTCCAGTGACTTTAATGCAACTATGCCAATTTATACCTGCTGACAATTTGGCAGCACTTACTTTGCACAGTGAAGATACCTTTTGCTATTTTTTTTTTTTTTGGTAATTGAAATTAAAGCTACTTAATATAGGCACATTATTCTCTTTCCTAAACATACCTTTTACATTGCACTTAAACTGAGATCAGTGATAGCGAACATCCTATCATTTACATAATAGTTCCATTCACATATCAGATTTTCTTTACTAAATAAGACAAAGATATTATGTTGATTTACTATTTTTACCAAGCACAATCAAAGCCTCTAGCAAACTTTATTATGCCATAGTCACAAGCTGAAAATCTCCATTGATAAGCCTGATTTTGTCCTCATCCTAAAATACTCGAGTCATTTCTACTTAAAATTTTGTGTTGTCTAAGCAACAGATATTTTTGGTATCTGATCTGAGGTAATCTGGATACACTATTTTTGAGACAGGGAACTTATGAAAAAAAATAGATGTTAGAAGAAACTGCCAAACTTTAAAAAACAGCTTGTTCAAGAAACTTCAAATGTAGTTTATTTGAAAGGTCTTGCTGAGATCAAGAGCACAGGACTAACTTTAAGAGTGTGCAGCCATACTTGAGAAGTTACTCATGGTTGAATTGGAATCAGAATGTTTCATTGGACTCTAGATGACTTTTAATGAATGCCAAATGACACAAATTTCAGAGTAGCAACCGTGTTAGTCTGTATTTGCAAAAAGAAAAGGAGTACTTGTGGCACCTTAGAGTCTAAGGAAACAGCCTTCAAAGTCCAAACATATTAGCGGAAAGTTTGTCAGTGATTACTCTTCCTTGCCATTCTCACAAGTTGCACTCTTACCCAATACACCCCAGCCACTGACAGCCAGAGCTTTACCTCAATTACCAGTTGCTAGCATCTTCTCCAGTCATCACACTGTATAGATGGTGACAGGCAACAATGGAATTTTCATTCTTAGTGCAGTCTCCTCCGATACCTACTCCTGCCATCAGTGCTACCACGAGAAATCCCCATTACATAAGCCAGCAAAGGTTCCCTTCACTCTTCCTTGAGGAAATAAAGTCCCATTGACAAGAATAGGAGTTGTGGCACCTTAGAGACGAACAAATTTATTTGAGCATAAGCTTTTGTGAGCTACAGCTCACTTCACCGGATGCATTCAGTGGAAAATACAGTGGGGAGATGTATATACACAGAGAACATGAAACAATGGGTGTTACCATACACACTGTAACAAGAGTGATCAGGTAAGGTGAGCTATTACCAGCAGGAGAGCGGTGGGGAAGATAGGGACCTTTTGCAGTGATAATCAAGGTGGGCCATTTCTAGCAGTTGACAAGAACATCTGAGGAATAACAGAACGCCACTAGCCATCACCTTCAGACCCCAACTAAAATCTCTCTAACGCATCATCAAGGATCTACAACCTATCCTGAAGGACGACCCATCACTCTCACAGATCTTGGGAGACAGGCCAGTCCTCGCTTACAGACAACCCCCCCAACCTGAAGCAAATACTCACCAGCAACCACACAACAAAAACACTAACCCAGGAACCTATCCTTGCAACAAAGCCAGTTGCCAACTGTGTCCACATATCTATTCAAGGGACACCATCATAGGGCCTAATCACATCAGCCACACTATCAGAGGCTCATTCACCTACACATCTACCAATGTGATATACGCCATCATGTGCCAGCAATGCCCCTCTGCCAAGTACATTGGCCAAATCGGACAGTCTCTATGTGAAAGAATAAATGGACACAAATCAGACGTCAAGAAGTATAACATTCAAAAAGCAGTCAGAGAACACTTCACTCTCTTTAGTCACTCAATTAAAGACCTAAAAGTGGCAATTCTTCACAAAAAAAACTTCAAAAAACAGACTCCAATGAGAGACTGCTGAATTGGAATTAATTTGCAAACTGGATACAATTAACTTAGGCTTGAATAGAGACTGGGAATGGATGGGTCATTACACAAAGTAAAACTATTTCACACACACCCCTCCCCCCCACACAGTTCCTCAGATGTTCTTGTCAACTGCTGGAAATGGCCCACCTTGATTATCACTACAAAAGGTTGTCCCCCTCCCCAGCTCTCCTGTTGGTAATAGCTCACCTTACCTGATCACTCTCCTTACAGTGTGTATGGTTAAACACCCATTGATTCATGTTCTCTGTGTATATACACATCTCCCCACTGTATTTTCCACTGAATGCATCCGATGAAGTGAGCTGTAGCTCACAAAAACTTATGCTCAAATAAATTTGTTTATCTCTAAAGTGCCACAAGTCCTCCTTTTCTATTTCCCTAGTGACTCCTTTAGACCTATAGAGCTCCTAAACTCACCTTGGCTTCTCCCTTATCATCAGCTCAGAGCACCTGAAGTGTTTCCAAGTTCTGCAGGAATCACCAAACACTGGCAGCTCCTGCAGTCATTCTGGCTCCCTAGTCAGCTTCCTTGGAGTTATTCATTCCCTATCTTGATTTCCACAGCAGTTCTAGACTTGTCTTCCTGCTGGTTTTTTTTAAAGTTTGCAGCAGCTGCTGAAGCATTCGTAGAGTTTGCATCAGGCCCATTGTTTCAGCAGACAGAATAAGCAGATCTGCAGAGCATCAATATAAGAGTCAAAGTACGGAGTCTGTTTGAGTAGTGATATGCTGGGGAGCCAAGTCATGAAGCCTGGCTGGGAAGCAAAAAAGACCACACAAAATTAAGCTCCAGAGGATTCCCTGGTTCCCTGGCTGCCTGAATATCAGTCTTCTGCAGATGTTAGGACCCAGTAAGCTATCTTGCTCCTTGTCTCCCAAGGTATAAAAGCATTTTTTAAAATGTGTGTAATATACACAAAAAAAATTATAGATTAATTCAATTTTTAAAAATTGAATTAATGTTAGGAATACATCTCAGTAATTTAAGGGCAAAAACAACCTTACAAGAACACTGCAATCATCAAAAAGCCATTAGAAACTTAAATATATATATCAGTGTTAAGGGTAAATTTAAAAGAAATCCAATCACTTAAAGTATGGAAATACAGTAGTTTAAGTACTTTAACTGTGTATCTTAAACTTTACATTTAGCGGAATTAGCGTTAGAATTTCCCATTATGTAAAATATTAACCCCGTAATCATAAATTTTAACAGCCACAGGAGACCCAAAGAAGAAAATGTTTCACAAAAGCTTTATGAAATCTATAGTTTGCTGTTGTGACATCTTACATTTGGAGACAAAACCAAGTTTGCAGAGGTTTAAAGCGTAATATTGAAAATGTGCACCACAGAGGACTTTGTAATTTGCTTCATCACAACTCGAACTTCATTTAATCCAGTGCTTTTATCTATATAAATATATATGAATGAACTGGGCCTAATAAACGTACTTAGAGTTAACGTACCTAATATATGCACAAGGATGCCTGTATGTGGAACACAGCATCTTAATGAAGAGAAGGGAATAATTGCCTTCAATTTACTATTTGTCTAGCTACAAATTTGTAAAGTATATTTTTTTCTGTTGACAGCATATGGCTGCAAAGTAAGCAGAGGTCAGCATAACAAGTGCATGATTAAAACTAAGGATATGTCTTCACTACCTGCCGGATTGGCGGGCAGCGATCGATCCAGTGGGGATTTATCACGTCTAGTCTAGACACGATAAATCGATCCCCGAGTGCTCTTCCATTGCCTGTTGTACTCCAGCGCCACAAAAGGCGCAGGCAGAGTCGACCAGAGAGCGGCAGCAGTCAACTCACTGCGGTAAAGACACCACGGTAAGTGGATCTAAGTACTTAGCTGATGTTGCATAACTTAGATCGATTCCCCACCATCAGTGTATACCAAGGCTAAGTCATCCCATGTTCACAGGGCATTGGTATGGAGTTAAGAGAATATGAGTACCTTAGTTATATTTTCATACTTTCAAATGGTAGAGGTTTCTCTGAAGTTTTATTATAACTCTGAATTTCTAATTATTCCTTAATTACAACATTTTTGTAGTTTTTACTCTAAAGTTACTCATATGCACTTTCTATCTTCACTTCAGCTTACAATTTTTATATTTAAACTTCCATAAATTTCACTTTTACCCCCTCCACTCTCTCTTGGCTTTCTCTTTGATAAGTAAGCTCTGAAGTTCAAGTAAATATTTTCTTCCACTACATTTTTCTGTAAAAGAAACTTATCAAATGAATCAACGATTTTTACTCCAATTACCATATAATAATTTTCTTGCACAAACTACATCAACATGTTCTTAGATGAGCTGACCTCCGATACATCAGTCTGCTAAGTATAACCAATTATAACCATTTTCAAATTCTGATCACTCCACAAACAGGAGAAAGTAACTAACAGTCAGAAATAGGCTACTATTAAAAATAATTTTTGAAACCATATGTATTAAGTATGGTCCCTCAACTTCCTTTAATAGTAGATGTCAGTTGCAAAGGTCAAAAGGTGACAGCTGTAGCCTTACATATCAGAGTCCATATCTGCTCTTTTTGTTGTCAGTTCTCTCAACAAGTGCACAGGTATCTGTCAGTTTCCCCTTCTATGAATTGATGCAATGTTTTATAACCACCAATTCTCATGATCTTCTTCCTTGCTGGTACAGAGAACAAAAATTATATGACCTACCCCAAATCCAGTTTTGGATAACTGTTTGCACAAAGAGACACACACCTAGAGATCATTAATAAGCAAGTCTCCCCTCAGATTGCTTAGTTCCCAGATTCTTCTTGTCTGCGTGTTAGGGATGTTACATCCCTAGTGTGACATCTTGGAAGAAAATTGTTGTTGTTCAGTTCAGTCTGTCCCATTCAACGATAAACAGAAACTAGACACAAGGCGCTCCTGGTTCCCCCACACAGAGTGTTGAAAGATATTGAAATGAACTGGATTTTTTGCTGCACAAGCTTTGTAAAACATAATGCTTCCAGTTTTCAGCTATCATTCATTAACCAAGCAGAAGCAATTATGAAATTGCCAAACGCATTACTCCAAATCTAACACCAGTACAAATTCTTTATCACACTGATTTACAGCAGTAATACTTCAGTGAACAGTAAAAATACCATGCTATTACTGTACCAATGTGCTACCTAGAAATAAGAAAATATATAAAATAATAGTCCACACTTTTGTAGCTTCTTGCATCAGAAGACTTAACAATGCTTCAGAAACTTTAATGAAGCCTAACAACACCCCATGCAAGGGAAGAATTAAACTTACTTTTATAACAAATTATGGAAAATCTCAATTGCAGTAGGGCCTGGAGTTGGCTGGCCTCTGTGCACTAAATGCAAGACATTATAAAAACATATCAGAAACGTCAGTCCTATAAGTGGGGTAAACTGAGGCACTGTGCTAGAAAACGCTTTATCCAAAGTCCAACAGCAAGCTGGAGGCAGAACCAGCAACTGAATCGAGGAGTCCTGAATCCAAGTTCCTTCTTCTAACCATTAGTGACTAGCGCTTTCCCTATTTAGGGCACACTTTTACTGCACAAAAGCCCCTCAGATTAGGCTAGTAAAAGCCAACAGAAGAGAAGTTTACACCCAGTTAACTGTGCAAAGACAGACTCCTTATGACTGCATTTAACAAATCCAAAACACTACCTCAAAAAAGCGCTGTAACGGCCTCATTTCAACCCCCCAAAACTCGGGGGCACCCGGAGTTTCGCCTCTCTCTCTCTCGTCGGTCACACAGCAGCACTGCTGCTAGTGCACGCCCGGCTCGGACACCCACACGCTCCCGGAGATGAGCCGAGCACGGGGCGGCCGCCTTCAGCCACCCCTTGCCCCGTGCAATACAACGCGGGGTCAGCCGGCAGGGCTCGCCTGGGAAGCGCCCCGCACGCCCGGGCGGACAGGGCATCTCTGCGGCCGGCCTGGGAGGGAGGGCCGGGGGTGCTGCAGCTGGTCCCGGCTGGCTCCGAGGCAGGGGCGGGCGGGCGCGCGCTCGGACGGGGGGCGGCCCCGAGCCGGGGCGCGCGGCAGGGGCTCGCGGAGCGGGCCCGCTACCCCCTGCCCCGGGAGCTGCCCGGTAGCGCCGCGAGGCTCCCGCCGCACGCCCCTCAGCGAGGCTCTGCAAGCCCCGGGCACTAGGACAGCGGCGATGCCGCCATCGCCGCTCCCCCGCCCCCGGGCACCGGCCCCGCCCGCGTTACCTGCGGTCCCCCCGGGTGCAGCCGGCAGCGCACCGGGGACGCGGCACAGCCCGGCACTGGCTGCTGACAGCGGGGCAGCCGCCGCCTATTTATGGCTTTGGGCGAGCGGCTGCCCCTGCGCGTTCCGGGCAGGGGCCGCTGCTCCGCGCGGGGCCGGACAGCCGGGCTGGTCCGAACCGGTTGGAACTAAGGAAGAAGGCGGAGGCGGGCGGTAGGGGCGCTGCAGCAGCCGCCGCCGCCCGCCCCGGGGCGCGGAGAGCGGCCGGCGAGAGAGCCCTGGGCCGGGCTGAGCGCTCCGGCGGGGTGCGCCCTCCCTGGGCGCGCCTCAGCTGCTCCCTGCCTGCCCGCCGTGTCCCTCTGCCCCGCAGCGCTAAGCGCTGCCACCCCCCAGGAGACGCCACAGGGGGGCTCGAGCCCGCTCACCGGGTTTTGCCTCCCCCAGCCCCCGCGCCTCACAGGTGGGAAAGGGCCTCTCCTGAACTCAGCCAGCAGCGAAGCTTGAGGCATCGTGAAAGTCTTGAATTGTTTCAACGCAACAGCCACCACGCAACCCCCGCTTCTCTGGGCGGGAGGGGGGTAGAGGCTTCTGGGAGGGTGACCAGACCTCCCCCTATTATCAGGAAAATAGGTAGCATATTATCAGGACACCCCCGTCCCCGTCGCCTCTTAGCAAGGTTCTTTAAACGTCATCAGTGCAGCTTTGTTGCACAGTCAGGCCATGTCTACACGAGGGAATTTTCTCAACATTCCCCAGAGCTCCTGTGCAGCTCCACTAAAGTTAGCATGGTTGGATGCCTAAATGCAGATTGGCAGCTAGTAGCCGCCTCCTTTTTATCACCACGTCACTTCGAGCAAGATTACATGCTTAAAGTGCAAGTGCCAAGCAATGGTCCATCCGCTGGTAGAGTTAAACCTATGTTAGCAAAGATATAAGTACAATTTTTAGAAATCTTCCCTAATACTTTGGTTATAGCAGTGGCGGGTTGTGACTACTGCTTATCATGGTGACAAGTACAGTTTCATTATTTCTCATGCTGGCTCATCCATTTGTTCTGGCCACTTGTCTCTAGTCTTAGACTATAAACTGTTAAGGGCAAGGGCCATCTCTTTGTGATTATGTTTGCAGAGGGGTAGCAGAATGGGGGGGGGAGAAGAGGAGGTGCAATAGAAGTTTGCACCCCCCTCAATGGAAATAGCGTGCATGCGTAGTTCTTTAGTCAGTTGTTTCACACACTCAGGCTAGGCAAAGCTTTGTGGCTGCTGGGGGTGGAGGAGAGAGCAGGATGCAGAGGATGTGGAGTGGCTTCCACAGTGTCTGGGTTTGGGCAAAGGAGAGGTAAGAACTGGGGTGATTGGACAAGGGCCAGGAGTAGCTATCCCTGCAGAGAGATACACAATCTGTCAGGACTCTCATTCACAACCTGGAGCTTGCTGCTACTCCTCCCCAGCTTCTCCCCTTGCAGATCACTCACTCTGACATTTTGAATTCCTTATGCAGGCACTGACTTGCTCTGCTCCCCATACTTTGTATGTTTAGGTTTTAGCATGCAGTTCCATGCTCCTAGGCAAAGTGAACATCCATGCCTCTGTTTATACAGTTTCTATAGTTCCTAGCATAATTGGGCTAGAGCCTCCAGGCACTACTGTAAAAAAAATAATAATTTACTCAGAGAGGGAAATTTCATTAATTCCTAAACCCTCAGAGCAGGGTAGTTAAGTATTCCAATCAAGGCATGCTCCTCATGTTAATACTTTTAAGGGTTAGTGAACTTTTAAAGGCCTTTTTAGTTTAGATCAAGTTAAAGTGCTTCACAGTGTCTCCAGCATTCAAATCTGCTGTAGATTGAGCAGTGTGACAGGGTGCAACTCACCACACTAGTGCTTCCTGTTGGTCATCTTACAGATCAGCTCCACAGGTTAGTATGCTGATGCTCAGTGATCTCTCACCCGCTGTCACTTCTGCTCCTGGACCCGCAGCACTCCAAGGACTGTGGCATCCTCTTCAGAGCACAGCCCTCAGGCTGTGCCACACTCTGTGCTCCTGCTTTCTCGGGAACATTACTGCAATCCAGCCACTTCCTCAGTGGTAAGTTGTCCCAGGCCCACCCACTACTCCAGGTCCCAGGCCAGGGATCCTCTAGATAGCAGCCTCTGTAGACGCTGCATCCCCTCCAACCTCTCAGGCTACTTCCCTGGTCTATTTCCGCACAGCCTCAGTACCTTATCCATCCTTATCTCCAAACCTGAGCATGCAAGTCTTAGCAGTAAGCCATGGGCTTGCTTTCATGCCCCTGATCCTGCCCAGAATGGCTCTGTCCAAGGTGCTAGTATTCTTCCTCCTGCAAGGCAGGTAACCAGTCCTCTCTCCTCAAGCTCCAGGGAGCAACTGAAGCTACTCTACCCTGCAGCCCTTCTCATCTGGGCCTGCATGGCCCTGATTGGCTGCTCCTCACAACCCCTCTCTAATTGGTTGCCTCCTGCACAGCCCCTTTAGGGCTCTATTAACCCCTTATGGGCCAATATGGGGCAGACACCTCATCTCAAGCAGGAACTGTTAAGGTCCAGTGCCAGAGTCTGTCTCATTTCTTTGGTCAATTTATGGCTTGGAGAACAAGAAACCTAACAAACTTCTAGTGTGCATACATGAAAAAAAATTGAATGGTAATAATTTCAAAACTACTGATGTGTTTTTTTTAAAACTTGTTTTGTTTCCTGGATTGATTTGTTTCCTAGATTTAGTTCTACAAAAACAGCCAATTATGAACTAAATTGGTTCAGTCATTGTTGAGTTTTATATATACAAAATTTCTGATTACAGTTTATTTTTTAAAAGGGTTTGCTTTTGAATTTTGCTGAAGCTTAAAAATAAACCTTCTGAGATAAGACTACACATGAGAAAGTTCAGCCTCAAGGAAACTAATAAAATTATGAGTATCAGAAAAGGGTGAGTTAGAATGGAAGTTGCTCCTGCCTGCATCCCCATTTATAGTTGCACCATTGATATGAACATGGCAATCTGTAAAGTTCATAAATAGTTTAGGTAAATCTATATCATCTGAAGAAGCTTTATGTAGAAAAGCAGCACAGGAAAGGGAGCTGAAGCCACTGTAGTTCTCCCCTCTGTCCCACTTTGATCCCACATAGCCAGTAATCCAAATCTCTTGGTGGTTTCTCCTCCACTTCTAGGCTTCTGCTCAGTTCACCAGCACTTTAGCAGCACCAAATTTAGCCCCTCTCCCCTCAAATCACTGAGAGGGCCACCTTCACAAACATACCTCATGTAGAGGGGTGAATGATAGTTACCTGATGCTACCTTCCCATCACAGGAACTGCTTTAGGGGCTTGTCTTCCCTGCTTAAAAAGCGTCCATTTTCAATGCCTGTGAGCTATCCCAAAAGGAAAAAAAACAGTGAAGATAAGGCACTTTAGTTCTACTGTGAGATAAACTCACTGAGATCAACCTTATATACCCACCTGCAGTTGACCTGTGCAAGTTTACCTCACAGTAAAACTAAAGTGCTTTATCTTCACTGTGGTTTTACTTCAGGATATCCCATGCACATTAGTTACCCCACGGTAAAATGCAGCTTTTTAGGAAGTAAAGGCAAGCCTTGGCATTCTTTCTGCCCCATCCACCATCATCAGAACACCAAGCCCTTGTTGCAAAACAGGAAATGAAGGCAGAGGTGGAAAATTAATTAGGAACTAAAGTTATCCATAATTAAATTTGTTAAAAAACCAACCACGCTCAACTGGAGTTTCCTCCCAGGGACCTATATATTCATGTAGATTGTCACCAAGGACGAAAGCGGCAAGACCAGCATTGAAGTTTCACCTTGATTTTGGGGTGGTTGTGGTGGCTAGGCTTGTGATTCTTGTTAACTTATGGTTAAGTTAGTATATAACTGATTTAGGAGTGTTGCTTGTGTTATTTTTTACTCCCACAGAAGATGGGGTGACAGAAGGTCATAGGAGTACAGCAGTCAATACAAGGAGTGATATAACAAGATCTAGCTACAGGACAGAGCCCCAATTAGGGCGGATCCCCCATACCTATGACACCTGACCATATGTTGGATACTACAGATTATCTGAGAGGCAACCCTCACTGTGGCAAAAGTGACACTCTAAAATAAGAATCACAGTCTGCAGTGGGAAATTCAAGTGGATCTTTGGAGCAGCTATCCCCTAATTAACTACCTGTTAGACTGGAGTTAAATATTATCAAAAAATAGCTACAACCTTTTGCACCTTAAATCCATGCTACAACTTTAAATACAAGGTATATGAGAACAGATTCTGGAATGAAAATGAGAAGCTAATATGTTCAATGTTCACTGATTTCCTAGGTAGCATGTTAACTTTCTCGTGAAAACATTCATTAATGATTAAGACAGAAAGAGATGGGAAAAGCAGGCACTAGCTTGGCTAGGGTTTTGTTAAGCAAATGTGTTATATATCTATGCATGTAGAGTCTAAAGGGCACTGAAACTTCAATCTTCAACTGCCTTTAAAAGCAGTAGTTTAGTAGTTACAATTCAATGCCTCATATGAAATAAAAAGACTCAATCTTGTCAAGTGCTATTTCACCATAGATGATAATTAAGGAACACTATTGTACATTCTCTCAAATTAATGAGAGAAGATGCCAAATTAGGACACGTATTGTCATAGAGTACCTAGTGCATAGCTATCAGAGCTGATCACTTGCTGTAAGAGATACAGAGAATATTATGCAAATTCTGGGATTATATTACATGTATATGCTATGGAAACAAACCCAGGAGTACAGATAAGTAGCCTTACTACTTTGATAGTAGACTCAGCAAAAAGCAGTTCAAATAGCACAGAGAAAAATCAAGAAAGTTCTTCAGACAATAAGACAGGAGATCTGATTAATTATATCCCAAATCCCAACAACCCTCTGACAAATAGCTGGCCCATGTTGTGCTCAGTGTAGATTTATCAATCAGCCTTTTATAATAGCAGTACATTTATGCTGCTATTTGTAAAGCTGTGTCAGCATTTTTCATTATAATAACTCAGCTATAAAACATTGCTGTTACATGGAACTTGGCATAGAATTTTAACTGCCAATTGTAAGTATTTTTATACATTTTCAAATAAGTCAGTTTGTATATTTTAAATTACATGTGGGTAAAAACAAATATTTAAAGATGCTAAAAAACTTTGTAATGCTTCTAACAGAAAAGAGGTTAGGTTGTCATTTTTTTAATTTGAGAAATGAGATATATATTGGCTTTTTTCTATTGTGCTACTGTAGTGCATCTGGTGAAGACACGCTATTTTGACAGGAGAGCACTCTCCCATCAGCATAATTACACCACCTCCATGAGAGGCGGAAGCTGTGTCGGCCAGAGAGCGTTTCCCACCAACACAGCACAGTGTGGACAGCGCTTTAAGACTATGTAACTTACATCATTCAGGGAGGTGTCATTTTCACATCCCTGAGCAATGTAAGTTATGTCGACTTAAGCGGTAGTCCCCAGGTTTCCATTGCAGGGCATATGCAAAGGTACCTAAGTACCTGTGGGGATTTAGACACTTTACAGGGTTAGGCAGCAGCTGAACAGTGATTCTGAAAATGTCAGTGGTGCCTAAATGTTGGACTTCGGGGCACATTAATCAAGATTCTTGGGCACCTAAGTAGGGTGACCAGATAGCAACTGTGAAAAAACAGGACAGAGGGTGGGGGCTAATAGGCGCCTAGAAGGAAAAGTCCCAAAAAACGGGACTGTCCCTTTAAAAATGGAACATCTGGTCCCCCTACATCTAACTGACTTTGATTCACTTCATTAAACTGAAACAATAACTCACTAGCACAAGACAATGGCCCAAGTTATTTTCTACATCACTTTTAGGAAATGTAGTCTTTATCACTAAATAAGATAAATGTGATTTACATACTATATGATAGTTACTGGGAAACATACTAGCTTTACAGGTTAAAGAACCCATAATATCTAGTGTCTGGATGTTTACTTTGGTAGACTCTCAGCAAAGCAGCAAAAGTTTAATATACAATAAAGGACTGATTTTTCAACTAAATTTCATATACTGTTACCAGGATATCTTTAAAAAGAAAAGGAGTACTTGTGGCACCTTAGAGACTAACCAATTTTATTTGAGCATAAGCTTTCATGAGCTACAGCTCACTTCATCGGATGCGAAAGTGATCACGAAAGCTTATGCTCAAATAAAATTGGTTAGTCTCTAAGGTGCCACAAGTACTCCTTTTCTTTTTGCGAATACAGACTAACACGGCTGTTACTCTGAAACAGAATATCTTTGCGGTCTAATCCTTGACCTGATTTTTCAGGTACCCATGGTGTCAGGCAAAAATTCACCGGTAACTGAGTCAATAATTTCCATGTGAAATAACTGCAATTATGCATGCAAATTGTGTATTTGTGCATGGAAATATATAGGTAAAGGCTTAATAGGCCATTTTGTGTTAACAAATATCTGATTTGCATGTGTGATTGAGGATTGTGCATGCAGATTAGGCTCACAATTATACTGAGAAATTTTAGTTCTAAACTAGACATCCGATCTTTGGAATAATCAGGCCAATTATGTTTCTGTGAAAGTTTGAAAGTTTTTGAAGTGTTTATGCCAGGCTAAACATTAGGGCTGGATCTCATTTCTCCTCACAGAGGCTATAAGCAGGCATGCTCATTGTCTATGAACTTTTCATATAACACTGGAACTCTAACTAATCATGCTTCAAGACTTCACAAGCTTCCCAGGGATAAAAACAGCTAAATTAGTAAATTTAGATAATAGTCATGACATACTTTAACATTACAGATTTTGAGACCTCACTACCCATGATTCATAACACCAGTTAAAAATCTTTTTTGTGGATATAAAATTAAATTTCACAAAAGTGCTTGCTAAAATTAATTAGAAATTTCTTTAGCCTGGCTAAGGGGTGTCTACAGGGGGAAAAAACTTTAACCCACCTATGGGTTTGGCTACATGGGGAAAAAGCCAGGAATAGCAAGTGCTGAATTCTCCCTCTGGGGCACTCTTATTTCACACTTTGGGCTTGTCTTCACTACTGGTGTAAGTCGACCTAAGTTATGTTACTCCAGCTGTGTGAATAACGTGGCTGGAGTCGACATAGTTTAGGTCGACTTACTCTGGTGTCTTCACTGTGCTGCATCAATGGGAGACGCTCTTTAGTTGACTTACCTCATTCTTCTTGGGGAGCTGGAGTACCAGAGTCGACCGGAGAGAGTGCTCTGTCATTGATTTAGCGGGTCTTCACTAGACCCACTAAATTGATGTCAGGTATTAATTATTCTTGGAATATAAATTAGCCTTGCAACCATCTCAATAAAGCATGAGCTGACCCAGACTGTGGACCTTCAGGAAGCAGTTCATATCTTTGCAACCAAGAAGGCACGGAAAGCACCACTTTGATTATTCAAGCAGATAAAAATGCCAGTGTTTACTGTGCAGACAAGAAAAGTTAACTTTCAAACACCTGAACAGCAAATGTAAGTGTTACTTAAAATTTTTGAACAAGGCATTTTAAGTTGTTAGTTCTCCTTTATTGGGGTAGGTAGCAGAGCAGTATCATGAGAGGAGCAGAACAGGAAGAAGGCAGAATTGAGACCTTTCAAAGTTTTGGCCCAAGAGAGGGGACATGGGGACGTCATTTGAGCTCCCCGCCTCAGGTGCCAAAATGTTGTGGGCCAGCCCTGCCCACAGTGGCTTCCACATGTTCGCCGATAAGGAAGTATTTCCAGCTCCAGGCTGCGGCCAGCTTAAATCAGATCCTTCCAGATTGGCATTCATATTACCCATAGGATTGTATTCTGCAAAGTGGTTAAATTGTCATATTCCCAACGTTCCAGGGGAGACTTCATGCCCAGTTTGGTATGTACATAACTGCAAGCTAAGGATTGTTCTTTATGGAGGTACCATTATGATTACACATGGTAACACCACATCCCAATTGCGGAACCCCATAACCTAAACACCTCAGGAGACCAGAGGGTTATATGTTTTTGGGGCCCTCCATGACAAACCACATGTCCAGATGACTGTGTTTCCCACTGTCATTCATTATGACATATTTTAAGGAATACTGTGCAATATTTCCTGATAAATTTGACAATCTTCACCAGGTTAGGATCCCCACTTCAATTCATACTACTTACCAACATTGCCAAATTCCCATGGGGGATTAGTAGTAGTTTTCCACAAGTAAATTCTTTAAATTTTCATTTGTCTCATTACCACCACTTGGGGGTTATAACAGTTCACGTGTTTTCTCCTTTTGTTACTTTACATCGCAGGATCTGGGCAGCGTTTACAATAGTGACAATTGTGATTAGCAACAATGATTGCTCCATTTCAGGCCAGGAAATCCTTGGTTTCCCCTTTGTAGGGCCACCTGTAATATACATGTAACAATTTATACATTTTTCTTTTTAACCCCCATTTTGTGCCTTTTTATTTGCATGCAATAAATCCATTTCCACTCTTCATTTTTCGTTCCCAATAGCAGCAGGCTGGGCCCCAACTGATTAAAGACTCAGTAAGCAACCCTCCATTTAGGAACTGGGAATGGATGGCATTTGCCTGGAATGCGGTACATCACTCGATTCCCTCCGTTGGGTAGACGGTGCTTTCCAGGCCGGCTATACCACGCACTAACCTTTGCTGCTATATGCATTAATTTTTTTGTGTACAATATTTACCAAAATAACCCTAATAACAAGACAAACAACACAAAACACACAACACAATCTTCATCACGACAGTAGACCCATGGTGTTCTGGCTTGTTCTTTCACTGGCGCCATCTTGCCCATAGTATCTGAAAAACAAAATAAACATTTCCCAGCCCCTTGGTGGGGACAGATTATTGCTTAAAAATACCCCCTTTTCTGACTGCAGGAAAACAGAAGAATGACCTTTATACTAGGCAGGCTAGGTTTTACCCTTAAAGGGAAAGGGTGAATTATTCTACTATTCATTTATGAAATTCATGAGGTTGTGTACCTCAGTTTCCCCTGTTGTACAACAGACCAGATTTGTAATGGTTTTTCTGCTGTGCCAAGCTTTAAGTTTATTCACAGGTAATAGCTGAGAGGCAGAATTACCATGAAATTTGCTTTTAATTACCATTTTTAGCGTGCTTAAAAATTTTCCAAAAAATTATACAGATTATACATTGTCACAGGATTATTCACTAGCATTTATTCTAAGGTTTAACATTGTGACAGTTAGATTACTTAGAGCCACCTTAAGGCTCAGTGTTGTGCATCTCACCCCTGTTGTTTCTCCAGAGGGGAACTGTCTTAACTTTTTTTGTTTCCCTCTTGCAGCTTTTAGCTGCTATTTATTACCAAAAAAAAAAAAAAAAATCCAGAATCTTTTCCCATTCTTTCAGTTCTGGCTGCCCCAGCCAGGAACATATTCCGTAATTTTTATTTAAAAAGATATTATACTTTATAAAAACATGGCAGTACCCAAAGGGTTAAATGCTAAATATCAAAGCCACATTACACTACGGGGCCCCTGGTCTAGCATAAGTATCTGTTAGTGTTGCAACTTTGAATGAGAGATTGAAATGGAATTTTAGTGGCATTTTTTTAATTATTTATTTTTAAAAAAAACTAAACCAATTTATTTTAAACCTACAAACAGGATTTTATAAATGATGAGTGCTGGTTTAAGTTCTTATTACAAAATTATACAAAAAGATTCAACCAAAAAAATTCTCTTTTGCTTATCACTCCTTGCACTACTGTTATATAACTGTACCCTGATTACACTTCCATTTTGTGCAATTAGACAGTAAAGTTCCAATAGAAACCCCTTACATTTTTTAGTGATTTTAATTAACTTGTCTAATAGTCAAATAATATAGATCAGAGTATTTGGCTACTTGCTGCCTGCAGCAGCCATTTTTTAACTACTAGGATTCCACCCAATGTGACTGTACCGACTGTATATATTTACCTTTATATAACTGGGTTTTATTTTTAAACTACACATTTCCTTTTTATTACACCACAACTGTTAGCAGCATTTTTACACCTTCCAACCGTTTATTTTTCTTCAAACTTCCCCCAAACTTTGTAGTATTAATTTTTACAAAACTACTTGTAACTATTTACTTACTTTAAATTATCTACTTGTGCATTTAATTCTTTAAGGTGGTATATTTTGCTTGTAACAAACATAGCCACCCAGTACAATTCCTGCAACACAGCTGCCCTTCCCTGTGCCTCCCTTACCTTGGGATTATTTAAAAAGGCAGTAAAATATTTATTCCTATGGTTACTCGTGGACCTTTTACTTAAAACATTTCAGTGAAATGCAGCAGACTTCTGTCATACTTTGTCCAAACAAACTTTTCACTAAGTATCCAAAGTACCGTTCATTAAAACTTCAGAAAACCAAAAGTGTGGGGGGAAGAGTAGGGGAGGGGGGAAAGAGGAAGAGGTGGCAAGAAAGCAATTAACCCTGTGAGATCTGTTTAAAGTACAGGCTACCAGCAGCAAATTAAGTAAACTGGGAAAAAGAAGAAAAGGATATTGTTAGCTCTGAGCTACCAGTAGGTCTCCCTGGGTTGAAACAGTTGGGAACCCTCACCCTTAGGTTCTCATTCTGCCTCCGGGAACCCTGCCGTTTTTTTATTCCCCCAGGACCAAGTCTCAGCTCCAGTTTTTTTAAAGTAGTTTGTTAACTCTGCTTTTGACTTTAAACCCTGTCGTGCCAAATTATTTTTAACTACTCCTAACTTTGATTTAGAACCCTTCAGCAGCTCTTGCTGAAGCAGCACTAAACTTGAAAGGTTTACAGGCAGCCTGAGAAGGGACGGGTGGGTAAATAGGGGCCGGGGAACAAGAATTTTGCTTTAAAGGTGTCTACTTGACCCTTCTGGGCCAGGTTCTTTGACTTAAGACGATTAAAATCTTTCATAGATTTTTAGCTAAAACCTGACAGACCCGAGAGCCTGCAACAAAACAGCCTTTTTCTTATTCTGGGAGCACCTGGATGCCAGGGCAGCTTCCACCCACCCCTGAATGGCTAGCCAACCCTGACAATCCCCAGGGGGGCCTGCATATGGATCCCCCATTTCCCTACTGATTAATAAACTCCTGGGAGCACTTGGGTGCCAGGGAAGCTTCCACCCACCCCTGGATGGCTGGCCAATCCTGACAATCCCTGGAGGGAGACACATAAGGACCTCCCCATCTCCCCACCAGTTTATTAAGAAACTCCTTAACCAGGGTTACAGTAAAGGGCCCATTCAACTTGCTTATCGAATCCATGGCGAGACGTGGTGATCAGGCATGACTCTCCCCTGAGATCCTGTTCATGACGCCAGATGTTAGAAGAAAGAGCAGGCTGACCCAGAGGCAGATTTGAGTAGATGGGCTTCTTTGTTGCGGTACTTGTTCTCCTGGACCCAATTGTCCAGTAAGCACTGAATTAGTTACAGCATGTTCTTTTTGTTTGTTAGTCTGTACACGCCTACATCCGTTACAACACCCCAAAACCCCTTATTAAGTAATAAAAACACCCATTTTGTTAGTAAACCCACCCTATCTATTGGGCGCAGCATTACACATTACACAGGCATTTTACCTTGAAAATATATTTCTTTGCAACAATCTGTTGCCATAAATCTCCCTTAATTTGCAGTTTTCAGGGGAGGGAGGAAGGAGCCATGACCCAGGGCTCGCTTATATAGCTGGGAAAAGAGGGGAGGAGGAGATAACACTTCTTTACCCTTCTTTTTCCTTTAGATCTCCTCATTTTTATATAGCTGCAACACTTATTAATTCTTAACAAGAAGAAAGGAGGGGAAAGGGGTAACACTTTATTAAGCGAAGGAATAGTGCCTACTCCCTGATACCATGCCAGCACACTAGCAGTTTATTGTTATACTTAACCCTAAAATATCCCAGCAGATTTCACCAAACAATGATGAGTAGGCCTGATAACTATATGGAAAAGGAAAATTCTATCTAACTACAGATAGAATTAATGTAAGGCACAAACAATAGCAAGACATTTACTGTAATGTGGCAATGTTATTTCCTTTCTCATATCCTGTGTTACAGTCACAAGTCAAGACTGTTTTACTGTTCTGATGCAATTACATGATGCATAGTCATTTTAGCCACATAAATGAATAATTTTGGAAACAAAGAACTCTGAAGCTCATGTGCATTATGGCTGAGTGTCCTCGAAGAGCCTTCTTAAAAAGGTCTATTGTATAAATTGTGGTGTTTTAATATTTATTTATTTTTGGTACAAAAGAAAGAACAACCCAATCAGACAATGAAGTTAAGTATTATAACTAAGAGCAGGGCTCATACCAGAGAGCTCAGGTCCTGATTTGGGTCAAAATGAAATCTGGGGGTAGTCACTTTCAGTTTGGCCAGAGAGAGACCTGACCTGTGAAATTCTGATCTGGATCCAAACTTGGGCAAAATTGAAAGGTGGTGGGAGTCAACCTCAATGTTCTGGCAAGGGGCCATTTTTACATATAAGCAAGCATATGGTGACAAAGTTCCTTCTCTACCTTGGTGGGTCTTGCACTTATTGGCAGATTTGTTCGCCTTGGAGCTTCATGGCAGCCCTCAGCTTGGCTGTTCTTCTGAATCCACAGTCCAAGTCAACAACTCCTGTGTCTGACCAGAAGTTGGGAGGATTTGGGAGGAACCCGGGCCCGCCCTCTACTCCGGGTTCCAGCCCAGGGCCCTGTGGAATGCAGCTGTCTAGAGTGCCTCCTGGAACAGCTGTGCGACAGCTACAACTCCCCAGGCTACTTCCCCGTGGCCTCCTCCCAACACCTTCTTTATTCTCACCATAGGACCTTCCTCCTGGTGTCTGATAATGCTTGTACTCCTCAGTCCTCCAACAGTCCGCGTTCTCACTCTCAGCTCCTAGTGCCTCTTGCTCCCAACTCCTCACACACACACCACAAACTGAAGTGAGCTCCTTTTTAAAACCTAGATGCTCTGATTAGCCTACCTTAATTGATTCTAGCAGCTTCTTGATTGGCTGCAGGTGTTCTAATCAGCCTGTCTGTCTTAATTGTCTCCAGAAGGTTCCTGATTGTTCTGGAACCTTCCCTGTTACCTTACCCAGGGAAAAGGGACCTACTTAGCCTGGGGCTAATATATCTGCCTTCTATTACTCTCCTGTAGCAATCTGGCCGAACCCTCTCACAATACCTAAAGTTTGATGATACCACACCATTATATATTACAGAACTACAGTACAATTTATAATGTGTCCCACCAGAAAGGGAGAATGATACATTTTGCAACAGGGCAGGGTAAGTCTGGAAGGAATGTAAGTAATTTTAAGTGAACAAAATTAAGAGAGGATGAAGAAACAGTGATGGAAAAGGTGACCAAAAGAAACATCACTCCAAACAAAGCCCACTGGACATAACTCTCCAAGTAGGCCAGACTGTCAAATCTGAGTAAGATACATTAGTGTGGCCTGGGAATGTAATCCAAAATGCAGTATATTCAAGACAATGTTTGCAGTGGATCATTTTTTAAAATGTTGCAATATATGCCACACAAGAACACCCTCCTTGACAGTAGGTGATGAAGTCTCTCTCCATAATCTGCCAGTTAAGTGCATGACGCAGGGAAGATTGTTACTAACCAGATTAGATGCCTCTTAAATCCATGGTATGACTAAAACTATATGCTATGGTGCATTCAGATGTTTCAAGAATTTTCAGTTCCAGCGTATCTGACAGGGTTGAACTCGTTCCTTTGTGAAAATGGGTTTAGATGTCCTGTGGGTAAGAATTGCCTTGTGTCCAGAAGGGCAATTAGGCAACTGCAGGGTATCAAAAGCCAAATATTTCCGTGGGTACAGCCATCCAGTACATTGTCAGTGCTGGAGACAGCAACTCAGGAAGTTGCCATCTGCTTTCTTTTTTCCTGTTGAGCAATTTCTTGTTAGTAGGGATTACTGAATTTTAACAAAAAGAACGAGGAGTTCTTGTGGCACCTTAGAGACTAAGAAATTTATTTGAGCATAAGCATTTGTGGGCTAAAGTAAACTTCATCAGATGCATGTAGTGGAAAATACAGTAGGAAGATCTATATACAGTAACTCCCCACTTAACGTCCTCTTGCTTAATGTTGTTTTGATCTTACGTCCCTGCTCAATTACAGAACATGCTCCATTTAAAGTTGTGCAATGCTTCGTTATAACATCATTTGGCTGCCTGCTTTGTCCACAGCTGGCAACCCCCCTACCAACTCCCCTACACCCCCCACAGCAGCTCCTGCCCGCTGACAGACCCTGGGATCAGCGTCTTCCCCCTCCTCCCCCCGCCCACAGCAATCAGCTGGCTTGCGGCTTTCTGGAGGAAGGAAAACCAGCTGATTGCTGCGGGCAGGAGGCAGGGAAGGTGGGGGGAGACTGTGTGCCGTGTCCTCACTCCTCCCCCTTAAAAAATTGCAAGCCAGCTGATTGCCACGGGCAAGAGGGAGGGGGGAGGAGCAAGGACGTGGCGTGCCTCCCCCCTGCCTCCTGACCTCGGCAATCAGCTGGCTTGCGGAGTTGAGGAGGCAGGGGAGGGAGGGGGGAGCCTGTGCACTGTGCCCTCCCCCCTCCCTTCTGCCTCCTGAATGCGCAAGCCAGCTAATTGCCATGGGCAGGAGGCAGGGGAGGGAGGGGGAGGAGCGAGGATGTGGCGGGGCCGAGTAAAGTCGGGGGAGACGAGGCGGGTTAAGGGTGGGGGTTTGGGGGAAGGAGTGGAGTGGGCTGGCCGAGGGTTGAACCTCCCACCCCTAGTGCTTGCAGAGAAGGGGAAGCTGCTGCTGCACAACGTGCTTCTCCTAGCCTACAGCACCTTCAGCCTCCTTGCCAGCCTCATTGTCTCCAGTGCCAGTGGGCTGTGCCTGTGTGGGGTAAGGCGGCAGCACTTCCCAACTATAGTACAGTACTGTAGGTACAGTATGTTTGTAAACACACAACACGTGCACACTAACCCCCCACCCCCAGCGATTCACTGTTGCTTTATGGCCCAACGGCCCTGCTCGGGAATAGGGCTCTACACCAAGCACTTGTGAGGCCACCAGCTTCCTGCAAAGCAGCTGCGGGTGGTGCACAGCAGAGGCGCTGCCTTGCTGTCTTGCTACAGTGATGATTGTAGTATTCAATTGCTTGTTTAAAATTGTTTAAAGTGTATATAATGCCTTTTGTCTGACAAAAAAAAATTTCCCTGGAACTAACCCCCACTATTTATGTTCATTCTTATGGGGAAATTGGATTTGCTTAACATCGTTTCACTTAAAGTCGCATTTTTCAGGAACATAACTACAATGTTAAGTGAGGAGTTACTGTATACAGAGAACATGAAAAAATGGAGGTTGCCATGCCAACTCTAATGAGGCTAATCAATTAAGATGGGCTATTATCAGCAAGGAAAAAAAAACTTGTGTAGTGATAATCAGGATGGCCCCTTTGAACCCGTTGACAAGAAGGTGTGAGTAACAGTAGGGGGAAAATTAGCATGGGGAAATAGTTTTTAGTTTGTGTAATGACTCATCCACTCCCAGTCTTTATTCAAGTCTAATTTAATGGTGTCCAGTTTGCAAATTAATTCCAGTTCTGCAGTTTCTTGTTGAAGTTTGTTTTTGAAGTTTTTTCGTTGAAGAATTGAGACTTTTACGTCTGTAATTGAGTGTCCAGGGAGGTTGAAGTGTTCTCCGACTGGTTTTTGAATTTTATAATTCTTGATGTCTGATTTGTGTCCATTTATTCTTTTGCGTACAGACTGTCCGGTTTGGCCAATGTACATGGCAGAAGGGCATTGCTGGCACATGATGGAATATATCACATTGGTAGATGTGCAGGTGAACGAGCCTCTGATAGTGTGGCTGATGTCATTAGGTCCTCTGATGGTGTCCCTTGAATAAATATGTGGACAGAGTTGGCAACGGGCTTTATTGCAAGGATAGGTTCCTGGATTAGTGTTTTTGTTGTGTGGTTGCTGGTTAGTATTTGCTTCAGGTTGGGGGGCTGTCTGTAAGCGAGGACTGGCCTGTCTCCCAAGATCTGTGAGAGTGAGGGATTGTCCTTCAGGATAGGTTGTAGATCCTTGATGATGTGCTGGAGAGGTTTTAGTTGGGGGATGAAGGTTCTGTTACTTTCTTTGTTGGGCCTGTCCTGTAGTAGGTGACTTCTGGGTACTCTTCTGGCTCTGTCTATCTGTTTTTCACTTCAGTAGGTGGGTACTGTAGTTGTAAGAATGCTTGATAGAGACCTTGTAGGTGTTTGTCTCTGTCTGAGGGGTTGGAGCAAATGCGGTTGTATCTTAGAGCTTGGCTGTAGACAATGGATTGTATGGTGTGGTCTGGATGAAAGCTGGAGGCATGTACGTAAGTATAGCGGTCAGTAGGTTTCCAGTATAGGGTGGTGTTTATGTGACCATCGCTTATTAGCACTGTAGTGTCCAGGAAATGGATCTCTTGTGTGGACTGGTCCAGGCTGAGGTTGATGGTGGGATGGAAATCGTTGAAATCATGGTGGAATTCCTCAAGGGCTTCTTTTCCATGGGTCCAGATGATGATGTCATCAGTGTAGCGCAAGTAGAGTAGGGGCGTTACGGGACGAGAGCTGAGGAAGCGTTGTTCTAAGTCAACCATAAAAATGTTGGCATACTGTGGGGCCATGCGGGTACCCATAGCAGTGCCGCTGACTTGAAGGTGTACATTGTCCCCAAACGTGAAATAGTTATGGGTGAAGACAAAGTCACAAAGTTCAGCCACCAGGTTTGCCGTGACATGATCGGAGATACTGTTCCTGACGGCTTGTAGTCTATCTTTTTGTGGAACGTTGGTGTAGAGGACTTCTATATCCATAGTGGCCAGGATGGTGTTTTCTGGCAGATCACCAAAGGATTGTAGCAGAAGTCAGCGGTGTCTCAAAAATAGCTAGGATAGCGTAGGGCCTGAGGAGAGAGTCTATGTAGCCAGACAATCCTGCTGTCAGGGTGCCAATGCCTGAGATGATGGGTCGTCCAGGATTTCCAGGTTTATGGATCTTGGGTAGCAGATAGAATACACCCCAGGTCAGGGTTCCAGGGGTGTGTCTGTGCAGATTTGTTCTTGTGTTTCTTCAGGGAGTTTCTTGAGCAGATGATGTAGTTTCTTTTGATAACCCTCAGTGGGATCAGAGGGTAATGGCCTGTAGAATGTGGTGTTAGAGAGGTGATTGGCAGCCTCTCGTTCATATTCTGACCTATTCATGATGACGACAGCACCTCCTTTGTCAGCCTTTTTGATTATGATGTCAGAGTTGTTTTTGAGGCTGTGGGTGGCATTGTGTTCTGCATGCATCTGATGAAGTGGGCTTTAGCCCACGAAAGCTTATGCTCAAATAAATTTGTTAGTCTTTAAGGTGCCGCAAGTACTCCTCGTTCTTTTTGCTGATACAGACTAACACGGCTACCACTCTGAATTTTAACAGTACACATTTGTCAATGAAAGGCAGGAGGGGAAAGCATTGCTTTCCTGGAGATCTCTGTAGAGTGAGGATAATTTTTTCATTTTACTAGGCTATCAAGGATTAACAGTTAGCTTTCCTCTCTCTTATTTAACTAAATTGTATCCAAACAGGCAAGGACGGACCTCATCTTGAGAGAGAGACTGTCTTGTGGTCCACCTCCCTTCCCACTCACAATCATATAGCATCCCTGTGGCAATAGCAGCAATTGCTTACATGGAAAAGTCATAGCAGGAAAGCATTAATTACCCTATTTGAGTGCTATTTACCAGCTGGAGACAGGCAGGAGAGCCAGCACCATGCAAACGACCCTCTCTCCACGTCACTGGGTGCTCCCTGAACCATGTGACCACAGTGTAGAAACTTAGTTAAGCCGTTTCCTTAAAGGATGGGTAGAAACTTAAATAGTAAGTACAGGCCAAATAACTTTTGCAAGAATCAGTGTCAGAATATTAAAGACTATTTCCAGGTTGTTTATTTATCAGATAAATACAAATGACTGGCATAAGGCAATTAAAAAACCTATACACTTGATGCTAGAGGAACAAAAATGAACTCATCTGATGCTGCAGTTCTGCTCAGCGACAAGAGACTCTTACGAAAGGGACTGAGAAAGCGGTTTAATCCTTTCCTGGGGAAAAAAAAGCTATCACCCCCCTGCCCTGCAAATCTATTACAGCTTGAGAAGGGCAAGTGTGAGGCCAAACTCCTCCTGTTTGTTGTGTGATAACCATTCACTGATTAAACAGGATATCCTGGAAGTGAGAATTGAAATAGGATTTTTGAAAGTTGCGTTGTGCCAAGACCACACACTGCACTATCTCCTCAGAATGTGAAAGTACTTGCTCAGTCTCCCAAACAGCTCTGGCTATAACTGCTTACCTTAAACTAATTTAAGAAACATTTTCTTTTTCATTATTGTAATATCCCCCAAAATAAAAATATACAGTTTATTCAAATCTTGTTTTTTATTCTGGGAACTTTAACTGAGCATTTTAAGAGTACGTCTTTGCTTTAAACTTTTGAACACTGCATTTTATAAAAACGTACTGCAGTACTCCTAGTCACTCCTCATTTCCTCTTTGCCTTGGCCTTCCACAGCCTGGTTAAACTTCTGATCTTCTCTGCCAAGATATTGCACAGCTTTGACCCCGTTTTCTGCTCTACTCCAATTTCTTCATCCACCTCCTTTTGTTCTACCCAAACTCCCCTCCTTACTGGTACCTTTGTGTTCAATTCTTTTTCCCCCTTTATGCTTAGACAAGTCCCAAACACTTTCAAACGGATACCACTTAGGTTAGGAAGGCAAACAAACATACTACTCACAAGCTGGTTGTGATCTCCATGTACTAAGGAGGATTATTGTTTGCTAACCTTTTTACACAAAAATTATCAGTGATTTTCTACACCAATAACCCAGTTAGATAAAATGCAATGTCATTCTCAGTGCAGGAATTAGGTGTAGAGCCAACCCTACAATCACGCATTAACCCAGGCATATATTTATTAAAAAACTCCCCCCAAAAGAGTATGCAATGCTAATTAAAATGTACACAAATATCAGTGAAATAATCATTTCTATTTTCCTAGTCTCAGCATTTATTACCACTTTATTGCCAGAGGTCATATGCAAAATCCTTACCTCTGTCCAGAACTCTTTCATCGCAACACTGACTATTGCTCTCAGTGTAGAAGAACTTTCAACTCAAGTTAACATATTGAGCTGTATTTACATATAACTTGCTGTTAATACACATTACTGGAACATCCAAAATTTATACTTGGTTAAAATGTTTTATGGACAAATAGTAATTGTGAATTGCTAATCAGCTAACTTATGATGTAGTGTGTCTTCCATTTCATAGAGCCTAAATTATTCAATCTTATTAGATTGAATGACATTACTTTCAGCTCTATTTGGCATTTAAACAGCAACGTGATCTTGCATGTTACTTTCCATTTAAAATTATCATAATTCCCATCCCATTTGGAAACCCCAGCAAAAATAAAGGTTCCACACCTGGAACACTTACATTTTAGCTCTTCTCAGAGTAAAAACTGATACATTTAAAAACCCATCTGGGTGGAATATGCACTGGATGATAAAAATGTGAGGTAGAATCTATAAAAACTAGGGAACAGCCACAGATTTGGAGATATAGGAATCTATATTTGAGTAGGGATATATTAGCGATCACCTAACCAGGATGGTGACAGTGACTGTGAAATGCTCAGGAAGATTAGAGAGGCTATAAAAATAAAAAAACCTCAATAATAATGGTGGATTTCAACTATCCCTATATTGACTGGGTACATGTTACCTCAGGACAGGATGCAGAGATAAAGTTTCTTGACACCTTAAATGACTGCTTCTTGGAGCAGCTAGTCCTGGAACCCATAAGAGGAGAGGCAATTCTTGATTAAGTCTTAAGTGGAGCACGGGATCTGGTCCAAGGGATTAATATAGCTAGATTGCTTGGTACTAGTGACCATAATATAATTAAATTTAACATCCCTGTGGGAGGGAAAACACCACAGTGGCCCAACACTGAAGCATTTAATTTCAGAAAGGGGGACTACACTAAAATGAGGAAGTTAAGTTAAACACAAATTAAAAGGTACAGTGCCAAAAGTAAAATCCCTGCAAGCTGCATGTAAACTTTTTAAAGACACCATAGAAGAGGCTCAACTTAAAGGTATACCCCAAATTAAAAAACATAGTAAGAGAACCAAAAAAGTACCACCATGGCTAAACAACAAAATAAAAGAAGCAGTGAGAGTCAAAAAGGCATCCTTTAAAAAGTGGAAGTTAAATCCTAGTCAGAAAAATAGAAATGAGCATAAACTCTGGCAAATGAAGTGTAAAAATGTAAGTAGGAAGGTCAAAAAAGAATTTGAAGAACAGCTAGCCAAAGATTCAAAAAGTAATAGCAATTTTTTTTTAAAGTACATCAGAAGCAGGATGCCTGCTAAACAAACAGTGGAGCCACTGGATGATCTACATGCTAAAGGAGCACTCAAGGACAATAAGGCCATTGCGGAGAAACTAAATTACTTCTTTGCATCGGTTTTCATGGCTGAGGATATGAGGGAGATTCCCAAACCTGAGCCATCCTTTTTAGGTGACAAATCTGAGGAACTGTCCCAGATCGAGGCATCATTAGAGGAAGTTTTGGAACAAACTGATAAACTAAACAGTAATACATCACGAAAACCAGATGGTATTCACCCAAGAGTTCTGAAGGAACTCAAATGTGAAATTGCAGAAATAATAACTGTAGTTTGTAACCTATCATTTAAATCAGCTTCTGTACCAAATGACTGAAGGATAGCTAATCTGATGCCAATTTTTAAAAAGGGCTCCATAGGTGATCCTGACAAATACAGGCTGGTAAGCCTGACTTCAGTACCAGGCAGACTGGTTGAAACTATAGTAAAGAACAAAACTGTCAGACACATAGATGAACATAATTTGTTGGGGAAGAATGTTTTTTGTAAAGGGAAATCATGCCTCACCAATCTACTAGAATTCTTTGAGGGGGTCAACAACCATATTGACAAGGGGGATCCAGTGGATATAGTATACTTAGATTTTCAGAAAGCCTTTGACAAGGTCCCTCCCCAAAGGCTCTTAAGCAAAGCAGGCTGTCATGGGGTAAGAGGAAAGGTCCTCTCACGGATTAGTAACTGGTTAAAAGATAGGAAACAAAGGGTAGGAATAAATGGTCAGTTTTCAGAATGGAGAGAAGTAAATAGTGGTGTCCCCCAGGGGCCTGTACTGGGACCAGTCCAATGCAACATATTCATAAATGATCTGGTAAAAAGGGGTAAACAGTGAGGTGGCAAAATTTGCAGATGATACAAAACTACTCAAGATAATTAAGTCCCAGGCAGACTGCGAAGAACTACAAAAGGATCTCACAAAACTGGGTGACTGGGCAATACAATGGCAGATGAAATTCAATGTTGATAAATGCAAAATAATGCACATTGGAAAAAATAATCCCAACTATACATATAAAATAATGGGGCCTAAATTAGCTGTTACCACTCAAAATAGAGATCTTGGAGTCATTGTGGATAGTTCTCTGAAAATATCCACTAAATGTGCAGCAGCAGTCAAAAAAGCAAACAGAACGTAGGAATCATTAAGAAAGGGATAGATACTAAGACAGAAAATATCATATGCCCACATAGAATCATAGAACTGAAAGGGACCTCGAGAGGTCATCTAGTCCAGCCCCTGCACTCATGGCAGGACTAATTATCTAGAGTCTAGACCATTCCTGACAGGCGTTTGTTTAAGTTGCTCTTAAAAATCTCCAGTGATGGAGATTCCAAAACCTCCCTAGGCAATTTATTCCAGTGCTTAACCACCCTGACAGGTAGGAATTTTTTCCTATTTGTCCAGCCTAAACCACCCTTGCTGCAATTTAAGCCCATTGCTTCTTGTCCTAGCCTCAGAGGTTAAGAAAAACAATTTTTCTTCCTCTTCCTTGTAACAACCTTTTACATACTTGAAAACTTATGTCTCTCTCAATCTTCTCTTTTCCAGACTAAACAAACCCAATTTTTCAATCTTCCCTCATAGATCATGCTTTCTAGACTTTAATCATTTTTGTTGCTCTTCTCTGGACTCTCTCCAATTTGTCCACATCCTTTATGAAATGTGGCGCCCAGAACTGGACACAATACTACAGTTGAGGCCTAATCAGAGCAGAGGAGAGCAGAAGAATTACTTCTTGTGTCTTGCTTACAACACTCCTGCTAATACATCCCAGAATGATGTTTGCTTTTTTTTGGCAACAGCATTACACTGGTGACTCATATTTAGCTTGTGGCCCACATCTTGAATACTGTGTGCAGATGTGCTCACCCCATCTCGAAAAAGATATATTGGAATTGGAAACAGTTCAGAAAAGGGCAACAAAAATGAGTAGGGTTATGGAACAGTTTCCATATGAGGAGAGATTAGTAAGACTGGGACTTTAGAACAGAGATAACTAAGGGGGGGGGGAATATGATAGAGGTCTATAAAATCATGACTGTGTGGGGAAAGTAAATAAAAAAGCGTTATTTACTCCTTCTCATAACACAAGAACGAGGGGTCACCAAATGAAATTAATAGACAGCAGGTTTAAAACAAACAAAAGGAAGTATGTTTCATACAAGACAGTCAACCTGTGGAACTCCTTGCCAGATGATGTTGTGAAGGCCAAGACTATAACAGGGTTCAAAAAAGAATTAGATAAGTTCATGGAGGATAGGTCCACCAATGGCTATTAGCCAGGATAGGCAGGGATGGTGTCCCTAGCCTCTGCTTGCCAGAGGTTGGAATGTATGATGGGATGGATCACTTGATGATTACCTGTTCTGTTCATTTCCTCTGGGGCACTTAGCATTGGCCACTGTCAGGGAACAGTATGCTGGGCTGGATGGACCTTTGGTCTGACCCAGTATGGCCATTCTTATGAAATTAGGAATTATGCAACTACATTTGTACAGACTCAGAGAAAGGTAACGTGGGAGGGGTGGTGGTTTGAACACTGTGCATTGTCTTAGTGATTAGGCCTTAATATTGCAAAATCAAAAACAGGAGTGATTCAAATCCAAGACCCATTTCATCCAAAGATCAAGGTGTGGGTGAGGAAGGGTATAGTTGCATGAATGACTCCAGTTTTGTCTTATGGAACACAGGAGAGTCCTAGCAGGATGAATAATAGACTCACTGAGTGAGATTCATCCCTGACATAAACCCACAAAAGTGAATGGGGATAAATTTGGCCAATTAAGAAGCGGTATAATTATGTAGGAGTTAATGATGAACTAATACATATACTATGACAATGGGCCATAATCCCTTTTTGGTCTGCGACAAACTAAATAAACAAAAATTATTATGTGACCTACCATAACCAACAATCCTTTGAAGTCAGTGCTGGCACATTCCTTTAGTTTGTCCTCTTCTACGTGTTAGGTACTTGTCTTACACGCAAACTAAGAATTTACTTACCAGGAGACTTATGTACCTTATTTGGTAAAAATAAAACACATGAATTATTCATATAAACATGGGAAGCATTGTTGATAAAAGATTAATAGAAACTGGCAGTTGACAAAACACAAATAGTGCTGAAACTTGTGTCTAAAATGATCAGCCAAATTAAAAAAGGTTACCAAATAAATAATCAAATAAATTGTAATAAGTATGTGTGGTGTGGCGGGGGGGAGGGGCGGTGGAGTTAAATTGCTGTACAGGTATAGCTCATTTTTGTTTCTGTACAGTTTACACTTATATTTGAATTAATACCTTTTTTTAACCTATTATTTCTTAACATAGAAATCATTATTAAAAGGCTAGAGCAAAATAATCTCATCTGCTGATCAACTGATCTAGCCTTCCAAAACGCGGTGCATAATTCTGATCCAATGCCCTGAGCCTGATCTGCACTACAAAGTTAGGTCAACATAAATTGCCTTGCGTCAGCCTATTTATGGATGCGTCTCCGGCCAGTAAACACATCCCATTAGGGCGATGCAGTAAAACTACCTCCACAAACAATATAGAGACCTGTTCATTCTTCTGTGGTCAACATAGTGCAAGCGTACACACTGCACACTCTGTGTCAACCCTAACAGTCCTCCAGCAACTGTCCCACAAGACCTCATTCCCCTCTCCGTTCACAAGTTTAAATGCCACTGCCCAGGGCGGTCACAGAAACTAGAAGCCCCCCACCCCCACCCTTTGAAAACCCCACCTATTTTTTGGCAGTGTCCTTTCCTGGTTGTCCACCTTGGCAGGCACACCTAGAAGTTTACCTTTGTTGTTTGTGTCCAACCGACCATGGCTCCACATGTACAGCTACTTGACACGATTCTGCCCAGAGTAGAGAGGAGGTATTGGATTTCCTGGGCCTGCAGTGCGAACAGGCTATGCAAGCACAGCTACAGACCAGCTGTAGCAGCACTGACATCTATCAGCAGATTGCACGGGGGACGTAGGCAAAGGGGTACAGCAGAGATCAGCAGCAGTGCCATGGTAAAGTGACAGAACTTCACCAGGGATATCAGAAGGAAAGGGACTGCATGCCATACTTAGCAATGACCCTATCAACCCTACAAGGCCATTGTGGATACCTCAGAAGAGACCAAGATGGACACCCTTGCTTTGAACAGCAAGGAGCAGCAGGAAAGGAGGGAGGAAGAGGTGTGTGGCAGTGTGTGCCATGAACCAGGACCTGTTTGAACCACAGCAAGAATCTAGCCAGTCCCTCTAGGTGAGCACAGATGAGCCCGTTGATGAAGGGGACAGGAGCTCGGGTGAGTGAGGGAATGGATTTTTCCTTACAATTTTTTATTTGCTTCTCTTTCCTCTCTCCTCCCCTGCCCCCATTTAAAGTTGGTGCTTGGCCCATCCCCAAGTGAATAAGGCAAAAGTACTGACTTTTCATTGATTTGCCAGTATATTGTGAGAAAATAAAAAGGTAGGAGGTAAATTTAAAATAAATTCTTGAACAGTGCTGTGGCAGTCTGGTTACACGATCCACATCGATTCGGTGTCCTGTGTGGGGGAAGAGGCACAACAAACAGCAGTAGAGTTGGCATCTGTTTTTCATTTCCCTGTTGGGCTGGGGGTGGGGCGTGCGGAGCACTTTGTTTATGCACAGAGGGATGTCCCTTTTGTCCTCCTGAGAGATCTCGATGTAACTTTCATGGAGATACTCTGCAATCCTCTCCTGAAGTTCTCTAGATATGGCAGTCCGATTTCTTCCTCCATGATAGGAAACTTTCTCATGCCATTCAGTGATGAGCTTGGCTGGCGCCATTGGAGCAAGCAGGCTAGTAGCATATGGGCCTGGGCAGCTCCACGACATGAGTAGCAGCTATGTTCTCTGTGCCTTTGTGACTCTTGGGAGTAAGATAGGCAGTGCTGCTTTGGGCTGGTATGAAAAAGATTGCCAGCATTCACTGCAATTGCCCTGAACTTGTACCTATGGAATGGGAGCCAGAATTTTAGAGCTTCAGGCAACACAGCCAGGTTCAGATTCCCCTTAAGACATAATGAGTAAGGCTGAAGTACGTGCACAGCCCCACTGAAGTCGGTGGGGCTACTTGGAGAGGAAGATGTTACCCAACCTGACTAACAACTTAGGGCTGGCTTCTGAGACTTGTAGTATTTTGTTTGTTTTCATTTATTTTATTGGTGGAAGAAGGACAAGTACAACACAAGGCAGAATTATACACTAAGCTGAATTTTCCATGTCTCAGATCATGTTTAAATAATGCAAATAAATTTAGTCATTTTATATTTCCCCTAGTTTGTTTCTGGTCATTACTTTGGTACATTCTAACAATTTTAATTAATTATTCATAAAAACAAAACAATATGTTGAATTATTTAAGCCAAAGTGCTGTATAAATGTGGTTTTTGAACATGAAGGGAGAAACTTTAAATCCACTTTCTCCTCCTACTTTGGCTCTGGGGACAATCATCACAATTCTGAATGTCAAAGTTCAGAAGGTGAAATGCTGCGGCAGTTTATGCAGGTTCTTGCCTGGGCCTACTTGCTCTCTGCTAACACTGGAGACAGCATCAAGAGAGATTCATGCTCCCTTGTTTTTATTTAGTTTTTGTTCTGTACTTTTTTTTCCCCTCCAAAAGATAGAAGAAAGTCAAAACCAGTTTGCATATGAAATGTGCCTACTGAGAGCAGCAACCTATATCAGGCTTGTATATCAAAAGTGCTGACCCTGGGCCACTGCTAAGTTAGATCTGAGCTGAGCTAACTTTCAAATATACAGGTGCTCTGCAGTCTTTTTCTGACCCTTTAAAATTGGGTGCAGTGCAGCGGGAGTTTTGCCATTGACTTCAGTGGGCCAGGGTTTCACCCTTGGGTGCCCATGGAACTGTGACAGCAATAAAGACTGCATGAGCTCAACCTGAAATCTTTACTCATGCAAGTTTTCATTACTCATATATTATCCCCTCAGAAATGAATTTGCAGAATTGAACCTTTAGCCATCAATCCTGCTCTCACTCACATCAAAGGCAAAACTCCCACTGATTTCAGCAAGAGCAGGGTTCAGTGCATAGTTTGGAAAACAATATAGGTTATACAAAGCTAATACACAGCACTTTCTAAAGGGAAGTTTAAAGGGAAGTGTTTAAAAACAAATATTCATGTCTTTTCCAAATATGAAACAACTTGAAAATCCTTAATTATCTTTAAGAACTAACACCATTCAAATAGTCCATGATTAAACATTCAGGACAACAGTCATAATAATCTTTGAGTTGCTTAATAGTTTGAGGAATGCAGTAAGTTTTAACAAATTTAATTCTTTAATATGTTGTCATGGCTAACACTTGTTTTGGAAAGAAAAAAAATCATTTAAAAAAAACTGGTATGACAGTTCTAGCTCATTAAAATCTGCTGAAAAAAATTCACTGTACAAAACATAAGTGAATGGGTGGTTTTAAAATTACCCAGGAATATGTTCTGACAAGTAACATGAAAATATACTCACTAAGAAGTTTGAAAACCTTGGTAATTCTAACTGCCTACCCAAGAAAGCTTGGATTCCTAATTTAGAACAAAGAATACTTTGCACTTAGAGTACATAATAATTTCCATCTGAGGATTTAAATGCACCGCACACATTATGAACACTTTCTGGCCAAAACGATTAAGAGGAGGCTGAGGGGACATTTCCAGTACCAGGAAGCACAAAAAAAAAGGAGTGTTTAGTGCAAGTCTGAATGAAGGCACGGATGAGCTTGACTATCCACCTTACATGCCCCCGCCCCCGCCCCCACCCCCACCCCTTGAGAATAAAGAAACAAAGCAATGACGCAGCTAATAATATGGGAAGGAAGAGCAAGTAAACTGCTAAAGCCTTTCCCAAAGTGTCTGAGATCTTATACCTTTCCATTAGTGATTAGCAAACTCCAGTCCATGTCAGGAAAAACAATACTCAGTCACTGCCTTGGTTTTTATCCAGCAAATCTGCACTTAGTTTAACAAACCTTCATCTATCTAGGGACTTCTAAGCAGGCTATCCCACAAACAGCCTCACTCAGCTGGGGTCAGGGAGACACTGGGGTAATTCAACAAAGGGATCCCAGACACCATGTGGCCTGGAAGCTCCATGTGGAGATGTCCATCTTCTCCAACACAATGACTAGATCATTCAAGAACTCTTGACATTGGAACATCGAGGTGCAGAAAGGTTCACTGAGGTCTGCTCCGATTCTGTCAGGCATTCAGGGAACCTGCAATATTTCTGCAAGAGGATATGGCTCTAGATCTGCCTGGTGATACTTTCTTCCTCATCGAAAAGCTTGGATTCCATTATCTGTGGAACAGTTACCATACTGAAGATGGACAGTCACACACTTGAGGCCTGGACAGTTCAGGTTTCAATACTAGCAAACACACGTGTCTGTTTAAATAAATGTTTATATGGCAAGAGAGCTTGCTCACCGCTAGGTGGACATGGTTTCCAATGCTGATGTGGAAAGGCTGGTTAAAAGAAAATAAGGGGGTTCAGGGCAGCTTCTTTTGTTATCAAAGATCCCAACGTCAGAAACATGAGTTTAAATCTGTCATGTGTATGTAAAAAAATACATGAAGCTGAACAGTTTGAGAGGAAAGGATTATTTAACAGTAACTCTTGCTCTTCGAATGTTTTGCCTACACAGAGCCATGCTCTAGGAGTCTTGTGCCTATCCACAGAACCTCTCTCAGAGCAATAGGGGTCAGTGAAAGGACATGCATAATTCTCAAGCCCCACATTCCACCCTGCCCTCTAAACATCTCCCCCTTCTTCTCTACCTTCAGAAACCCTATTTGGAGTGAGAGTCCAAGGCAAAGAGGGAAGATCCTGATGAAGGCAATATACATTCAAATCACAAATTACTGTAAGTAGCCCCCTCCCCCTTCTCCATGTGGAGATTAGCTTTAACATCAGGCTAAATACCCGCACTAGTTGAACAGTGACTGAAGTACTGTCTTCCCCCAACCAGCATCAATTCTTGATGCACTTGAAGCCCTCCAGATCTTCTAGGAGGGCACACTGCTGATACAAGACATTCAGAAGCAAGATCATCAGGTATTTCATAATAGGATTGGATGTATACTCTCTCAGCCCTTGAGCTGGAGGTAACCTTTAAATTTAAGGCCACTGTTTGTTCATCTTTCTAAATTACTTTGTTCTGTCCAAATAGCAATTAATAGCTCTTGACATGTAGGTGTATAACCTCACATTTACACTCAATTTTTGTCCCCATGAACCAGAGCCATTTCCTGTGCCTTTGCAAGATGTAGAAGTAGACAGCTCAAAGGTCGAGAGCCCTGACCCAAATCCTCAGGGGGTTGAGAACAGGAATTATACTCCCTAGAGCAGGCATACAAAAATTGTTTATCCTTAGGTCCAAAACAGGACAGAGGCCACCATTTCTTCCCTGGACAATTGTCCCCAAACTCAAAAGGTCAAAATAAACTGTTTCCCATGTCTCAAACCAGGAAGAGTCCTCAAAGGGTGGAGCAGTACAGGAAGAATTAGGATCTGCAAATTCCAAGACTTATCACATTCCTCTGATGCATTCTCTAAATTTGTACAGGTGCAGCAGCAATACCTATAGCTGAGGGGGCAGATCTTCGCTTTCTTTGGTAGGTATGGAAATATCTTCCAGATTATTTCATGCTTTGCTGGCAGACAGCTTCTGAAGAAGACTGCTGTAATTTATATATGAAATCAAAATACAGATTTGCTGCTGACAACAGGGTGATTCAAGCCCAAAAGAGCTGGCTGTGAACTTTGTGATTTTCATCCTTCTAACAGACCGGTCTTCCTTGGGTATCTTGGACACTACTTCCGGGCTGCTAGCCATAGCTGAAGCAGTGTCTGGACAACACCTTCATTTCCATGAATGAATCCAGGTATTTCTTTTTTGTCCTCAGGAATGTACGGGGGCAAAGAGGCAAAAAAGCAAAAACACTTGGAAATGTATAAACAGACTGATAATTGGCAGCTGCAAAAGACAGAGCACAGGGGCATAAACCTGTCTTCCTAAGATGTCCAGTCATCTGAACTGACCAAGGGTCAATTACATTTCCAGCTCCATATTTCTTATTTGGAAAAATACTGGAAAAATAATTTGAAGAGCTTGTATAAGAAATTGAGTTTCCCTGTGACTGAAATAGAGTCAGAGTGGATTCAGACCTCTTTAGGGAGCTGAAACATTCTTACTGACATTAAGAATTATTCTCTCGCTCATGGAACTCTAGGATGTCAAAATGCTTGTGCAGCTTCCTGGGCAAAGCTGCAAAGAGAATCACAAACCACAGCTGTTCCTCTGACCACCAAGTTTTGAAAGACTATAATGTCATTCAGAGAAGGGGAGGAAGCAGTCAACACAACCTTAGCTAAGGAAGACGTGCCTCTGAGAACTGTCCCACCTTCTCCTCCCAAGAGAATGATTTTATATAATTAAGAACTACTGATCCTGTAAACACAGAATAAATCCCAGGAAAGATGAATATCAGAGACTACTTCGATATTCCCATGCCTGAACCAAACTCCCCTAAGATTTAGCTGCCAAAGAATGGAATGGCACTTGCTTATCTTGCGGGTTGGGGGGGGGGGGGGGGGATGGTTTGGTGACCATTCCTGCAATGGAAAGAGAGCAACTGGTGGATAGTTGAAGTAGGAGGGCTTTTTATACCCTTAACTGCTGAGCTTGAGGGGATTGTGCACACATCCTAAATGCTAATTACTACTGAAAAGTGCTTCTGTGACCTTCTGGTTAGGCACGAGTCCTATGGCAGGGTATTGTCCAAGGAATGTTACAACTAAGGGCTTGTCTACACTGGCACTTTACAGCGCTGCAACTTTCTCACTAAGGGGTGTGAAAAAACACTCCCCCCTCAGCGATGCAAGTTTCAGCGCTGTAGCGCGCCACTGTAGACAGTGCCCCAGTGCTGGGAGCCGTGGTCCTAATGCTGGCAGCTATTCCCCTTGTGGAGGTGTTTTTGTTATAGTGCTGGGAGAGCTCTTTCCCAACGCTATGCCGCAACTACACAAGCCATGTTAAATCGCTACCGTGGCGCTTTAACGGTGCTAGTGAAGACATGCCCTTAGAACAATCCACTGCCTCCAAACATGGCAGCATCTTGGGTTGTCTATTTCACCATAAAGAAAAGGAGGACTTGTGGCACCTTAGAGACTAACTGATTTATTTGAGCATAAGCTTTCGTGAGCTACAGCTCACTTCATCGGATGCATACTGTGGAAACTGCAGAAGACATTATATACACAGAGACCATGAAACAATACCTCCTCCCACCCCACTCTCCTGCTGGTAATAGCTTATCTAAAGTGATCACTCTCCTTACAATGTGTATGACAATCAAGGTGGGCCATTTCCAGCACAAATCCAGGTTTTCTCACCCCCCCTTCCCCCCCCCACACAAACTCACTCTCCTGCTGGTAATAGCTCATCCAAACTGACCACTCTCCTTACAATGTGTATGATTATCAAGGTGGGCCATTTCCAGCATAAATCCAAGTTTAACCAGAACATCTGAGGGGGCGGGGGGTAGGAAAAAACAAGGGGAAATAGGCTACCTTGCATAATGACTTAGCCCACTCCCAGTCTCTATTTAAGCCTGAATTAATAGTATCCAATTTGCAAATGAATTCCAATTCAGCAGTTTCTCGCTGGAGTCTGGATTTGAAGTTTTTTTGTTGTAAGATAGCGACCTTCATGTCTGTAATTGCATGACCAGAGAGATTGAAGTGTTCTCCGACTGGTTTATGAATGTTATAATTCTGGACATCTGATTTGTGTCCATTTATTCTTTTACGTAGAGACTGTCCAGTTTGACCAATGTACATGGCAGAGGAGCATTGCTGGCACATGATGGCATATATCACATTGGTGGATGTGCAGGTGAACAAGCCTCTGATAGTGTGGCTGATGTTATTAGGCCCTGTGATGGTGTCCCCTGAATAGATATGTGGGCACAGTTGGCCTGGATTTGGGCTGGAAATGGCACACCTTGATAATCATACACATTGTAAGGAGAGTGGTCAGTTTGGATGAGCTATTACCAGCAGGAGAGTGAGTTTGTGTGTGTGTGTGGGGGGGGGGGGGGGGGGGAGAGAGAGAGAGAGAGAGATGAGAAAACCTGGATTTGTGCTGGAAATGGCCCACCTTGATTATCATGCACATTGTAGGGAGAGTGGTCACTTTGGATAAGCTATTACCAGCAGGAGAGTGAGTTTGTGTGTGTGGTTTTTGGAGGGGGGGTGAGAAAACCTTGATTTGTGCTGGAAATGGCCCACCTTGATTATCATACACATTGTAAGGAGAGTGATCACTTTAGATAAGCTATTACCAGCAGGAGAGTGGGATGGGAGGAGGTATTGTTTCATGCTCTCTGTGTATATAATGTCTTCTGCAGTTTCCACAGTATGCATCCGATGAAGTGAGCTGTAGCTCACGAAAGTTTATGCTCAAATAAATTGGTTAGTCTCTAAGGTGCCATAAGTACTCCTTTTCTTTTTGCGAATACAGACTAACACAGCTGTCACTCTGAAACCTATTTCACCATGCTACTCAACTAGTTGCCATGCAGTGTGCAACTGGCAAATATTACCACTGATGAAGATAAAAGCCCACCTGAATGTATACTGGATAAAATAAGAAACCAAGCATGTAAGGACTCATGTCAAGTTGGCTCTTATTTTTAAAGTGAATTTCTCTAGTCCACAGAAGATTCTGTAGTAGTCTGGTAAATCCATAGTTGCAGAATTATGGAAGACTATAATTCACAAGCAAAACTGAAAATCCATTGATGTTTATTAGAAGGATGTGCACAATTCCTTATCTTATTCAAAAAATCTACAAACAAAAGTTCACACTTCTGTCTTCAAGAGAATGTTTGTTCAACCTTATTAGCTAGTTAAGGCCACTTCAGTGCCTTGTTACATTTTCAGCATTCAGTATTCATTTGTCAGTTCTTTGCTTTCAACTGGTAACAAATCTCACAGTAATGAGGGAGAGTTCACTATGTGATATCTTATAGCAACGCTCAAACCTTGGATTACAGAATTTCAATTTTAGACCGAGCTTCAAATTTAAATTATGCTAGGTTATTTTAATTTTTCTGAAGATATTAAAGCAACTCTACCACACACCTCTTATTCTTTAGCCAGTTTTTACACTACCACCAGTGCTAGCTTGCACTTAGAGAGTACCTTTTGTCCAAGAATCTCAAAGCACTTTAGAAAGGTGGGCACTATGTTTTAAATAGTCAGAGATTTACATAAGCAGGAATCTTATTTGTAAGAATATATATTTTTTCCTATTTGTTATATTTACAAAAAACACAAACTATGTGAAATCTACATATTGACCCTATTGTGCCACTAGTCCCATCAGGAATGTAACTTTTGACTTCCTGTAATTTTTCCAATACAATCCTGCAACTGCTTCAGAAGTTCTATTTAATAAAACGCTCACAACTGAGACTTAAAACAGGGAGCATGTTCTATGCCAGACAATTTGTATACAAGCAGTTTACTGAGCTTCATGATCGGAAGGGAGGAGGTTGAAAAGGTGGTTAGAAAAAGAAAAAGTTGAAAAATTCCAGATAGGAGCATAGGTCAGATTTTAGGCCTGTCACAGCCTTGACGGTGTCATTTTACCAGAAAGGTACAACCTAACTAGTGGAATTTAATAATGCACTTGATCTCATGTTGGCTTAACCAGTGTAACATACTATTTATACACACACATTTTTCTAAACTCTTTTTAAGATCTGAAACTACATAGCTATATTGAAGAAATTCCACTTTTGCTTTGACCTTAACTGAACATTTTAAAACATTTCTACCTGATATTTTGAATACTATCATTGATTACCATTTTCACTCTGCAATTCTTACATAGTTGTTGAATGGCAAATATGTAAATGTATGTAGAAGTGTTAGTAAATATCCAAATTTCTATTTTTTCTTCTTAAGAACGCGCTCAATGAAGTGTCAGGCGTGTCAAAAAGCTTTTGCAAACAAATAAGGTAATGTTCTGTTCTCCTTAGAACCAGATACATATTCTCAAATACACATTTTCTAGTAATTTTTTCCTTGGCCCACATATACAAATATAGGAGGTAAACCACTTAAAAATATCAGTATTATATAAACCTAGCCAATGAGAACTTAAAAATAAAACTAGGTAAGATGCTAGTATCAAAGAAAAAAGTGACACTCTGTTCCACTGCAAAGTGAAACCAAACAATTTATTTGTGCTAAATGAATGGAAAGAATGTATTCAGAATACATTTCTTTATACATTGTACCGGCTTAGGCTGCTAAATAAGCATTCATTAGTGCCATGTTGTGCTACTTTCTCTGTACTCTGTTTTGTTTCTACCAAGCAATACAACATTTTTGGCTGTTATGCCAATATATTCCTATAATATTCATCTTATACCATATTCTCTAATAGTCTTTTGAACATTTAAAATAGTTGTTCAAACTTTGTTTTAGGGGAAATCACAATTAATATATTTCAACAAGAAAAAAAAATCAGCTGTTCTCTACAATCACATTGCCTTCTGCAGCAGAAATCAAAGCACACTTTAATCAGCCACCAGTAACTTGCTGGCAGGACCACACTTATAGAAGTTCACTGTGACAGAACACACAGTATGGACAGCTTACAAGTTAACGTAAATGATAAATTAGACAATCAAATCTTAAGGTCATGACTTGTACATTCCATATACTTTGACAAGTTAGATTACCCACATTTAACTTCAGACTGCACCATACATTTGAGGTTTTGGTTTTATTTTTTAAAATAGGAAAAAGTATTAATGTGTCATGTGTGTTGAATACTGAACCTGTATTAAGCTTATTTATTAGGTGATACAATATAGTCTAGGGCACTGATTAACATGTCTGACTTTCACTTTTGCACTAAAAGCTGTATCTTCAGATTACTGAAATGTAGTGCTGATTTACCATATGCTTGGTAAACACTGTTAATATTTAGGAATTTATAATATAGCCCATCATGCCTGTAATTTTATGCAAATTGTCATGAAAAGAATATAAAAAGATATCCCTTTAATTTTACAAACCTAAAAGCCAGGAAAATGAAGCTTTGGAGCCAAGCAAAACGACATAATGCCGTATTACCAAAGAGAGTAGCAAATGTTCCAGCCAGAGAATGGACATACATGTAGTTCAAGTAAACACTGATGGAAAATTTTGTTAAGTTAGTGTTGTAGACCCACAACACTGGCTGCATTTTTAGACAAATGTTTACAACACAATTAACAGTGAAGCCTATATAACCTCAGTGCAAGTAAGTCAAATCCAAATATGCCAGGTAAGCCTTTGGCGTTTAGTAAACCGCTCCATCTTATGAGTCCAACTCTGAATACAGACTGCTGAGCACATGCACTAAGGCTGAGAAGAGGGATGCACTGAATGCTGAAAAGTGGCTGACTGCGATGCTGTTGATTGGACTGTAGGCTGCACAGGTGGTGGTGGTGGAGGTGGAGGCTGGACTGGGGTCTGCGTGTTTGGAGAAGGAGGAGGAGTGGGACGTTTAAATTTGTCAGGGCTGTTACTTCTTCGTGGTGAAGGCCTCTGCAGAACAAATATTGAAATCATGTTGAACATGTATACGTTTTTTAGACGCTTTTGCGGATATCAAGAAGTCCTCTCACAGACTCATCATTAACACATTGTTTAAAGGCAAAATTCAAAATACCAAATTAAATGGAAGGATCAAGTCCAAAATATTAAAAAGGATCACAATACAGCTTTAGGTAAATAGTTATCAAGACAAATTCTGAATTTGACGTAACTTTGAAATGTACTAGCATAGCACACTGGAACCATTTTTGAGATAAAAAAAATGCCCACTCCTCTAAGCCAGTAGGGGAGAAATAAAACAGAAATAGAAATGTAGGATGAGAAGGGATCGCAATAGGTCATCTAGTCCAGTCCCCTGCACTGAGGCAGGACCAAGCATTATCTAGATCATCGCTATCCGATGTCTGTTCTAACCTGTTCTTAAAAAACCTCTGATGATGGAGATTCCCCAACATCCCTAGGTAATTTCTTTCAGTGCTTAATGACCCTGAAAGCTAGAAAGTTTGTCAATGTCCAACCTAAGCCTCCCTTGCTGCAATTTAAGCCCATTGCTTCTTGTCCTGGCCTCAGTGGTTAAGGAGAACAACTTATCACCCTCCTCTTTATAGCAACCTTTTATGTAACTGAAGACTCTTATGTTCTCCCTCAGTCTTCTCTTCTCCAGACTAAACAAACCCAATTTTTTCTATCCTTCCTCATAGGTCGCATTTTCTAGACCTTTAATCATTTTTGTTGCTCTCCTCTGGACTTTCTCCAACTTGTCCACATCTTTTCTGAAGTGTGGTTCCCAGACCTGGGCATAATTCTCCAGTTGAGGCCTGAGTGCTGAGTAGAGGAGAAGAATTACTTGCTTACAACACTTTTGCTAATACATCCCAGAACCATGTTCGCTTTTTTTGCAGCAGCATTACACTGTTGGCCCATGTTTAGCTTGTGATCCACTATAAACCCCTGATCCTTGTCTGCACTATTCCTGCCTAGGCAATCTTTTCTCATATTGTATTTGTGCAATTGATTATTCCTTCTTAAGTGTAGTCCTCAAAACACTTAATGGCAAATAGGTACCTAGAAAGAAGAATAGAGGAAGAAGCTCAGATACAATAACTATCTATGCTTGACCACAACATAGCAGCAGGTGCTAATAAGCACGACTTAACATTATCAGCATGTGGAGTTAAAAAGTGACAGTGCATACCTAAACTGGCATAGGAAAATTCCAAATGACTGTAAAAAGATTGTATCTGAAAATGAAGCCTCATGGAAGCACAAATCAAGCTGTTCTTTATGAGGCAAGCATTATAAAAATGGTGAGTACATCCCTTTGGGCTCTGTAAATAAACAGTAACTAACAGAACTGTCTCCAAAGAAATTGCAGATTTGTAATAGTCTTCAGCACGCCCTTTCTCAAGAACAGTAAGATGTGAACATATTCTTCAAAGCAAGAAGATCTGACACCCACTTTGATATTTTTTCAGAGTAGAGGAAGCACGATTGTAAAATTAGCAATATAAAAACGTAAGACAAACCAAAATATCTTCAAAACTGCAGCAGCTATGAAGCAAATAGCAACAGTAACAACTGTATATTAAGTCAGATCCTTAAGAACTCCAAAATGCCCCTCCCCCTGACATAACCAAACAAGAAAAAATAGCCACCCTTTGGGAAAGAAACCAGGAAACAATTCTACAACAGATATACAGCTTAGCAACTTGATTGTTTATTAAGAAGGTTGCTTTTCCAACTGAAGTGCCTTTTAGGTAGGCATAAAATTCTCCAAATTAGAATTTGGCCAGGACACCTACTTTGCAGTATAAATGTAAACAACAAATTTGACTAACACTATGAGAAAAAGGCCATGGGATTTCTGAAAACTAATTGGTCTGGGCTTCTGCTTGTAAAGCACCTCTAGCATGAGTGAACCTCTAATACCAAGGTGGAACCTGGGTTCAGTAGACGCTAAAGTCAGAGAGCCATGTGCCTATTAATCAACACCATTTCCTGCAGCATCCAGCTTTTTGTCTTAATACCTTTTTTACAATCAGTCTCTCTCAAAGTGGGTAGACATTATTAGTCCCCATTTTTTCAGAGGCACAAAGAAGTTATGCAACTAGCTCAGAGTCAGCTCAGAGCTAGGAACAGAACCCAAGTTGACTCCTACTCTGGTACCCTATCCACTGGACCATGCTGCCTCCACCTATGAGATCAGAGCTACATGTGGTATAGTTGTAGGCCTTAACAATTGTGGAAATTAATATTAACAGTTAACCTACGAAAGTCCACATTTTAGCATATTCTAGTGTAATTATACTCCAGATAGATTTCTGTCGTAAGAAGTTTTTTTTAGAAAAGGTTTGACAAATCTACTGCTATATTTGTGCCTTTCTATAAAAATCTACTGAAACAAGGTTTTGTATCAGAGGACACTGGCATAAAGAAACACTTTGCAGAAGATTGTTTGCATATTGCTGTACTTATTCAGAATATACTGAATAGCACTTCCTGTTTGATACATCAGCCATAAGCTATCTTGCCAAAGTACTAATGTTTCAGTTTTGTTTGCTTTATAAACTCAATGAGTATTTGGGCTGTCAAGCGACTAAAAAAATTAATTCTGATTAATCGCACGATTAAAAAAATCATGATTAATCGCACTGTTAAACAATAATAGAATACCATTTATTTAAATATTTTTGGATGTTTTCTACATTTTCAAATATACTGATTTCAAATACAACACAGAATACAAAGTGTACAGTACTCACTTAATATTTATTTTTGATTACAAGTATTTGCATTGTAAAAAACAAAAGAAATAGTATTTTTCAATTCACCTAATACAAGTACTGTAGTGCAGTCTGTATCATGAAAGTTGAACTTACAGATGTAGAATTATGTACAAAAAATAACTACGTTGAAAAATAAAACAATGTACAATTTTAGATCCTGCAAGTCCACTCAGTCCTACTTCTTGTTTAACCAATCGCTCAGACAAACAAGTTTGTTTATATTTGCAGAAGATAATGCTACCCGCTTCTTGTTTACAATGTCACCTGAAAGCGAGAACATGCCTTCGCATGGCACTTTTTTAGCCAACATTGCAAGGTATTTATGTGCCATATGTGCTAAAGATTCACGTCCCTTCACGCTTCAACCACCATTCCAGAAGACCTGCGTCCATGCTGATGACGGGTTCTGCTCGATAACCATCCAAAGCAGTGCAGACCGACACATGTTCATTTTCATTATACGAGTCAGATGCCACCAGCAGATGGTTCATTTTCTTTTTTGGTGGTTCGGGTTCTGCAGTTTCCGCATCGGAGTGTTGCTCTTTTAAGGCTTCTGAAAGCAAGCTCCACACCTGGTCCCTTTCAGATTTTGGAAAGCACTTCAGATTCTTAAACCTTGGGTTAAGTGCTATAGCTATCTTCTGAAATCTCACATTGGTACCTTCTTTGCGTTTTCTGAAATCTGCAGTGAAAGTGTTCTTAAAATGAACAACATGTGCTGGGTCATCATCCAAGACTGTTATAACAGAAAATATGTGGCAGAATGTGGGTAAAAACAGAGCAGGGGACATACAATTCTCCCCTCAAGACATTCAGTCATAAATTTAATTAACGCTTATTTTTTCAATGAGCGTCATCAGCATGGAAGCATGTCCTCTGGAATGGTGGCAGAAGCATGAATGGGCATACGAATGTTTAGCATAACTGGTATGTAAATACCTTGCAGTGCCGGCTATAAAAGTGCCATGAAAATGCCTGTTCTCACTTTCTGGTGACATTGTAAATAAGAAGAGGGCAGCATGTAAATGTAAACAAACTTGTTTGTCTGAGCGATTGGCTAAACAAGAAGTAGGACTGAGTGGATTTGCAGGATCTAAAATTGTACATTGTTTTATATTTGAATGCAGTTACATACCCAAAACAAAAAACAAAAAAAAATCTACATTTGTAAGTTGCACTTTCATGACAAAGAGATTGCACTACGGTACTTGTGTGAGGAACTGAAAAATACTATTTATTTTGTTTATCATTTTTACAGTGCAAATATTTGTAAGCAAAAATAATATACACTTTGATTTCAATTACAACACAGAATACAATATATATGAAAATATAGAAAAACACTCAAAATATTTAATAAATTTCAATTGGTATTCTATTTAACAGTAGAATTAAAACAGATTAATTTTTTTATCACGATTAATTTTTTTTAGTTAATCACATGAGTTAACTGCGATTAATCAACAGCCCTAGAAAAAACTTGATTGAGTTAAGTACATTAAACTCAATAGAAATAAAAAATGATTCCAGGTGAAAGATGTTGTGTAATATCCTAACAAATGTTTAATATATTGCTATTCTCACTGGAAAACAAAAAAAAGTAAATAATAATTAGCTGCCTGTTACAGTGACACGGTGGTAGCATTGTGTGTCATCTTGAAGAAAACCTGAACTTGGAGCAACCTCAGATGACTCATCCGTCAGATGTGGTGGAGACTAGGAGAAAAATGAAAGTAACGTATTTACTTCCTGCGACACGGGGGGTAGGTTAGAACATCACGTCTCACACCTTGCCTGCAGATCCATAGGGTGAAACCTATTACTGTCTTTAAGGGGACAACATGTTTCACTCTCTTGCAGAAAGAAAAGATTTTCTACTAAGAATCAATTTCTCAATGTAGAGAGGTAATCAGGACTGAAGAAGGCAACAGACATCTTAGAGCAAGGAAACAAAATCAAACGTTTGCATTTTTAAAAATGGGTTAAAGACAAATAACTAACATTTTAATTCAAAAGAAAATTTACTAGTTTTTAATACTCACTGTAATTCCATGGGACGGTCCCATATGTTGCACATGAAGGCCTGGGGAGTTGTAATAAGACATTCCGGCTCTAGTCAGTGAAGTTGGCGGTGTAAAACCAACTGTGTGACTTGCATATGATAGACCTAATATTATTAAAGCAAAAGAGACATTAACATTCCTACTGCAAATAATAGTAAGTACAAAGTTTATTTTAAAACAAAGACAAGGTTAAGAAACTGATAATTGTACATTTAAGTCAGGAACCCAGAAAAAATATCCACAGCTTTGAAAAAAGGTCATTACTTTTAATATTTTTCCTAAGGGTTTGTCTAGATTAGGAAAATATGCTGTGTTTGAAAACATATTAAGTAACATGCTTTAAAACATGACTTTTTACCTAGTGCAGATGGGGTAAGTCATGTTAAAGTGACTACCTTATGGTTGACTGACTGCTAATGTACTTTTAAACAGGACTTGCCATGCATACGCTAGGTGTCAGTTAAAATACGTTGGTTAACAAATTTCCCAAAGGTCTTGTTTTCTGAGCTTAAATAAACCCCAAGAAATTTAAATAAATGTTACTTCTAGCTAAATATCAGGTGTCTGATTTTCAAAAGTGCTTTGTACCTAGACTAACTGAATTAATGGGAACTGCAGTTCCTCAGTGCTTCTGAAGTTCAGACCTTAAACCTTATGAAAAACGCACTTCTCAAAACAGAGATCTCCTAAAATCTTTAACTCTCCCTATTGCTTCCAGACAGACATATCTGTTGGATATGCAACAACTGTTCTCAACTGTTTGGTATTAGAAGCCAACCACTTTAAAAAAAAACAGGCATCTGACAAAAACTTCTAACTGTCCATTATATTTGTATAACAGCATGAAGAATCCACTCCAACTGAAACAATTAAGTCTGTTTGAATTTAACAGGCTCCACATCTTTGCCACTATTAACAGAATCCAGCACTATTGAGTATTATAGACCAGCATCTGGGTTTATCCTTAGCTGACTTATGTTTACTTTTGTACTAGTGTTTGATAAGAAAATTTGAAGAAAAAAAAAAATCAAGCCTCACGTAACCAGTAGAGCTGCACAGGGAAACCAGCATTATAATTACCTTGGATGTCTTAACTAAGAGCAATTCTGATCTCTTGCCAGTTGCACATCAGTGGCAACTCCTATAACTTCAGCAGAATTATTCCTGATTAGATTAGTTTAAGTGATTTATGAGTAACAGTTGATATTTCCTGCTTAATATTCCATTTACTGATCTGACAGAATAAATAATTTGCACCTAACTTTTTTTTTTTTTTTTAAAGTATTATCATAGAATATTAGGGTTGGAAGAGACCTCAGGAGGTCACCTAGTCAAATCCCCTGCTCAAAGCAGGACCAACACTAACTAAATCATCCCAGCCAAGGCTTTGTCAAGCTGGACCTTAAAAACCTCTAAGGATGGAGATTCTACCACCTCCCAAGGTAACCCATTCCAGTGCTTCACCACCCTTCTAGTGAAATAGAGTTTCCTAATATCCAACCAATACCTCCCCCACTGTAACTTGAAACCATTGCTTCTTGTTCTGTCATCTGCCACCACTGAGAACAGCCTAGCTCCATCCTCTTTGATACCCCCCTTCAGGTAGTTGAAAGCTGTTATCAAATTCCCCGTCACTCTTCTCTTCTGCAGACTAAATAACCCCAGTTCCCTCAGCCTCTCCTCATAAATTACGTGCCCCAGCCCCCTAATCATTTTTGTTGCCCTCCACTGGACTCTCTCCAATCCTCTAATTTGTGTAGGTCACTCTGGACCCTATCCTACCCTCCAGCGTATCTACCTCCCCCCCAGTTTAGTGTCATCTGCGAATTTGCTGAGGGTGCAATTAAGCCCATCATCCAGATCATTAATAAAGATGTTGAACAAAACTGGCCCCAGGACCAACTCCTGAGGTACTCTGCCTGATACCAGCTGCCAACTAAAAATCGAGCAGTTGATTACTACCCGTTGAGCCCGACAATCTATCCAGCTTTCTATCGCCCTTATAGTCCATTCATCGAATCCATACCTTTTTAACTTGCTGGCAAGAATACTGTCGGAGACCGCATCAAAAGCTTTGCTAAAGTCAAGATATATCACATCCACCACTTTCCCCATATCCACAAAGCCAGTTATCTCATCATAGAAGGCAATCAGGTTGGTCAGGCATGACTTGGCCTTGGTGAATCCATGTTGACTGTTCCTGATCACCTTCCTCTCCTCCAAGTGCTTCAAAATGGATTCCTTGAGGACCTGCTCCATGATTTTGCTGGGGACTGAAGTGAGGCTGACCGGTCTGTAGGTCCCCAGGTTCTCTTTCTTCCCTTTTTAAAATATGAGCACTATATTGGCCTTTTTCCAATTGTCTGGGACCTCCCCTGATCACTACAAATTTTCAAAGATAATGGCCAATGACTGCAATCACATCAGCAAACTCCCTCAGCACCCTTGGATGCATTAGATCTGGACCCATGGACTTGTGCACGTCCAGCTTTTCTAAATAGTTCTTAACCTGTTCTTTGATCACTCACCTCCTCCCCATACTGTGTTGCCCAGTGCAGCAGTCTGGGAGCTGATCTTGTCTGTGAAGGCTGAGGCAAAAAAAGCATTGAGTACTTCAGCTTTTTTCACATCATCTGTCACTATGTTGCCTCCCCCATTCAGTAAGGGTCCCACACTTTCCCTGACCACCTTCTTGTTGCTAAAGATACCTGTAGAAACCCTTCTTGTTACCCTTCACATCCCTTGCTAGCTGCAACTCCAATCGAGCCTTGGCCTTTTTGATTATACCCCTGCATGCTCTAGCAATATTTTTATACTCCTCCCCAGTCATCTGTCCAAATTTCCACTTCTTGTAAGCTTCCTTTGTGAGTTTAAACTCACCGAAGATTTCACTGTTAAGCCAAGCTGGTCGCCTGCCATATTTGCTATTCTTTCTGCACTTCAGGATGGTTTCTTCCTGCGCCCTTAACAAGGCTTCTTTAAAATACAGCCAGCTCTCCTGGACTCTTTGCCCCCTCGTATTAGCTTCCCAGGGGATCCTGCCCATCAGTTCCCTAAGGGAGTCTAAGTCTGCTTTTCTAAAGTCCAGGGTCTGTATTTTGCTACTCTCCTTTCTTCCTTTTGTGAGGATCCTGAACTCAACCATCTCATGGCCACTGCTGCCTAGGTTGCCACCCACTTCTACTTCTTGTTGAGTACTAGCACAGTTCAGCTTCATTCTAAAATCAGTCTCCCTGGGTGACATTTCAGGACATTGTATGTCCAAGAAGTGAAGTGAGGGGCAAAGTTGGCTTTAAACCACCTTTGTGTCCTCTTGATTTTGGACTGCTTTGGGGACCAAATTTAAATTGCAGCGCTGTGTTCCGCAGCCCTGACACACCTCAACTTACAGAGAGATCCTCAGAAGTCAGTCTGTGGCTACTTCCTCTGGTCCTGCACCAGAGAAATTCTCTCTCAGCTGGAGCTGGAGATTTTAAAGCTTCTGTACACCATTCTGGCCCCATTATCCAACATAAAAGAGAAGGAGTGAGAATCTCACTCATTAAGTGTGATGGATTAAGGTGCAAATCCATGAATTTATGGCATTAGATAGTTTCAAACTACTTTTCCACAAATTCAATTACATCATTTTCTAAAGGAATCACTGCAAGACATACAGATGTTTTATATGACCAGATATCTTTGGAGTTGGATACATTTGGTTTTGTGTCTTATTACAGTGCCTGTGACATGAAGTTCTCTCCACTGTTTGCTTCATCTCCCATTATATTATATTTCACACACTCTGAGTTGATTATGTCAGATTCCCCACCTCGTTAGTCCATTTAAAAATATGCTGCCTATATTTTTCAGGTTTGAAGCTTTACAGTATTTTGGAATATTAGTTTAATTTACAAGATGGGAAGGACACTAGGATAAGTGAATCATCAAAATGATAGTCTGGAGTATTTCTACATAAAACATACTTTATTAAACCAGGTAGCTCCACTGGAACTAAACACCAGTTAAAGGATTTTAGTTTTGTTTTACAGTTAACTTTACCATTGTGTTGCAACATTCCCTGCTGCTGAGACACTCAAGGTCCCTTTGATAGGGGCAGTTAATAGATTTATCAGTAGTATCACAGTTCTGATCTGGGAATGATGCACCAGGAAAGCAAATCTGCACCACCACTCTAAGTTTAGGTGAAGGAATAGTTAGAGATCTACTGCTTCTGAGAGAGTCTATGACAAGTCTGTCAGGTGCAGCGAGTGCTGCTATAGCCAATATGACTATGGTAGAGCAGTAGAGCTGAGCTATGGGAGCAAGGGGGTTTTGCTGCCAGGCTAGGATAGGTCTTCAGAAAAGCACCAAAAGGCACAGGTCAGAATAAGGAAAGTTCTGGTATGAGTAGCCTGGCCACTACCATTCCCTGGTGGCAGTAGCACCAGCATCCTCACCCACCAACAGTCCCTGGGTAGGAGCAACACGTGACCATGTCATGTGCAAGAAACATGTCTGAGGCCGAGTGTTACACATAATAAAGTTCTTTGCTCCCACTCCCCAAACTCAGCCCTTACAGAAGATTGTAACTACATTCCACAATGAAAGACGTTAGATTATCATGAACATGTATGAACGCATGAAGCTGGTTGTTCCAACATAATTATGCTTCTGTAATTCATTTTCAGAATCATAATATATATCAAGTTATACACCAAGAAGTGAAACACCTACCATTTTCCTGGTAATGTGTTTGAAACCACTGAGATGCAAGAAATCTGGACCATTAAGAATCAGAAAACAAGCCCAAAAATCACATTGCATATTTCTAACTTGGTATCATGTCATTTGAATAAAGTTAGCTTTAATGTTTACTTATAATTTCACCAGTATGGAACAGAAGCATTTGGAAACATTTTTAAAAGGTGGCATTAAACCCCAGAATTTAGACAAGTCCTATGTATTCTAGTAGACCTATATATTAATGTGTTTGTGTCCCATTTCACACTAATGCCCCATTGTGGATCAAATTCCTCTTACCCTAGTCACATTAATGGTCCCACTGAGCTCCATGGGTCAACTTGAGACTAGGCCATGCAGAATGTGTCTCATTATATACTAAAGAATTCTTGATCAACATGAAATAGCCATAACTTGCACCTTTCAGGACCCCTTATGCCCAAATATAAATGCTTTAAACAGAATATAAAATTAAGAGTAAATAATTATTAGTTTTTGGATTAAAATGTAAGAATCAAAGTATCTAAATTCAGTGGCAATTCATCCACTGTCCTCTGAAATTAGAGGAGAGGGTCTCAGCCAGAACAATATACAACTCAGAACATTTTTAATTAGCTTTTTTTGGTTATAATTCTTGAATATCAGTATTAGAAAGATTAGAAATCCTAATTTCTTATACCAATTGTTTTGACTGGCAGAGATCTGTACATGTACATTCCATTCAACTCTTATACTAGTCTATTAAAAGAGAAATGGAAAGAGATCTCATTTTGGGGAGAGCCAAACTTATTCAATATGTTCTAGATTAGTGAGTGAATCCCTCAAAGATGTTCTTGTTCAGAGTGCATTAGTAGCCTTATTAGTATATCCCCATAACTCCAGGAAGATACTAAAACTGCACAACCCGTAAGAGAATTTGTGTACTCACACTTTTAGAAAAATACAACTTCAGATGCTAACCACTTAATAATTGACCTTTAATGGACAATTATGGTGTAGTCTGGACATTCTAAAAAACATGCTGCATTATATCAAAATTTGTTCTAATCAAAATATGTAAAAATATTCACGTACTTGAAAAAGTTTTAAGGCAAAATTACTCTTTCATTTGATTTACTTTTTTCCAGGTAAGCTTTAATAGGCTATTTAAGCAAATGTAATACTATGGCACATTTTTACGTGATGCATACAAAAGTTTACCAGAAACTGGTTTATATAGGATTATATATTTACCAGGTGATATAGGTCTGCTAGAACTTGGTGAAGGTGTATACGGGATTGGACTGGACACAGTGCGAGGTCTTAATCCTTGTGCAGACATCTCATTAAAATATCTAACAGAAGAAGGTAAAGAACAATTAGATTAATTTTTTCAAACCCCAATACGTTTTAAATGATTTTCCGCAGCATTAATCTCACATTCTAAAATATACGTATCAGGTTAGCATAGAACCAGCCACTTTTGAATAATTCGACGGTGCCTGGATTAACATTAACCTTTCACTTCTGAAGACTTGAGTTCAAATACTGGCTTAATTTGCAATTGAAACTGGCCTCATCCAAGTCAGGGACCTTGTCTTGTCTATGCATTACCATCAGTGGTGCAATAAAGTGTTTTAGAGGAGAACGTTAATTTAGTCAACATTTTTGCATGTACCCTTTTCAGATTTTTGTTACTATGAGTACTAAAATTAGTGAGCACTTAATTAAGCAAAAGTTTAACTTTGAAATATTATACGCTTTTTGTCCAAACAATGGACAAAGAACTGCTAATCTAAATTTGGATTTTGACCAACTAGAAGTGCTACAGTATTTAATCTCTTCCATATAAAAATCACATCTAAGCTGAAACGGTATGCCACTTTTCTATTTAAACTGAGATATTAACCCATAAAACAAGGATAATGGAAAAGTAGATGCAAACAATTACAGACATTACTGAAGTGTATGTTTAATTTAGGTTGTCTTTTAGAAAAAGCTAATTGAATCACAACGGTGATACACTTCGTGCTACTGCTAGATGTTGCTTGCTGAATCTGCCAGGAAAAAAACAAATGCAAATATTGCCTTTAACCTTCTAATCTAGTCTTTGAAACAAAATATCTAACGTTTTGTTTTATTATAAGTTATGTGAAAGCTCAGGTTAGTTATTTTTAATACCAGAATATACGAACTCCCTAAGAACTTCTTCTTTCAGGATTAGTAGAATTCCAATTTATAAATTACCCTATTTCAGGTGCCCTCATACAGCTAGTATAATGTGAAACAGTGCAATAAAACTATATCAATACTGGCATAAGGTAGAGCCCAGGAAGAAACCGAAGTATTAGCCTTTGAAGGAAAGATGTTTTAGGACAAGCTTTAAGGTTCTCCCATGACATTATGATGCAAGACTGCAGTAAGATATCAACTGTTTCTATTTAAGACACAAAAACCAGCCACCTGTAATGTCCATGCAAGTCATGCAACTTTTTTTTTTTTAATAGGAAAAACCCCCAGAATCTTGTAATTCTGGTACTATGCCCAGTACAGCAAGAACATCTCAATTAAGAGTTCTCAGGGTGCCTAATCCTAATTTTGGTATCTAATGTTGCATATATGGTCCTCTTGGGACTGGCAGAACACTAGAACTTGCAACATTATACATCTTACAAATTACAATTTGCATAGGTTAAGGGTGCTGTAGGCTGCTCGACTCAGGAAAACACTTCATTTGTGAATTTATGTCCAGAACAAAGTTACCACGTAATTAGTCTGTCTCTCAAGTTTACATATTTATATTATTTAAATCTATATGCATATGTTGGTTGTAAAAGCTCTCCCCAATCTTCAAGTATAACTATTCTCCAGCTCACGGTAAACCTAAACCAGCCCTGCAAGAATTAAATCACACTCCTAAAAAGGATATGCTTAGAATATATTCTGTTGAAATTCTTTGCATTATTGTAGATCAGCTCACTTTCAGAGTTGATAGGTAGAAATATCAATATAAGAGGTTGGGTGTTGTTATTTTAGTATTTATACATACAGAGGACACAGATCTTAATGTTTGAGACCACAAACCTTTCATCATCCATTTCTAAGCTGGATTCACTTTCTGACAGTTGTCTGCATAGAGCTTCTCTTCGCTCCATCTCCCTCTGCAGTTTTCTTTGGAGCCTTAAATTCTCTTCTCTCATATGACGTTCCTCCTCTAAATATTGTGCCATCTTCTCTGAATCTGAAATTCCAAATTTGATAGCTCTTGATTAAACTCAGTTTAATGTATATGCAAGTATTTTGAATGTAACTTTCTTTACCCAAACATTTCAAATATTGCAAGAGAGGATGGCTCAGGCAATTGGTAATTCAATAGTCTTTCATCTCTAAATCACTACTTCAAAGTCTGTTTTGAAGTTGGTAGTGATCAAAATTAGTTACTAACTGATGGCTACTTGGTGAACTATGAAATTAAGCTTGCTTGGTCCTTTTACCCCCCCTCCCCCTTTTTTTTTCTCTTAACTGAACAGATCTGAAAAATACTGAAAGCTTCAAAATATCATTAACCAAATCAGACTTGTAGGAAGAAACATGAACAGAGATTTGCCCTACTGTAAAATTGAAATTTCATATTTATATGGACTTACATTCTACAAATGGAAGGATCTAAAATTTCAGAGCAAGGCTTATTTTCTTTTCAAATATTTTATCATTTTTAAGATTTACTATATTCATTTTAATGTTTAGTTTAAAATTAGGATATTCAAAATTTGTAGAATACAGTGTACACTGATCAACCAAATATAATGACAGAAATAAGTGTAAAGGGTTTTCTTCTCTAAAAACCACTGCAAATTACTACTCCCCAAGATGATTTTCCTTAGAATTATAGAACAGGTGGAAGAGAAAGATCAGTACACAGCCATACTCTGGAGAAAACAAACATTTAAACAACTTTTATTAAACGGCTGTTTCATGACTATTCCCCAGCATGCCTTCAATTAAAGAGATTTAATCCTGGAGATTAACCAGCAGGATGTCCGTCAATATTAAACGTCACCAAGTGAGTTAGTCTTTACTTCAAATAGCTGCATTTAAGTAAGTGGGCATTTAAGTTTGTGTTTTTAAACTAAGTCAGCTAATGTTAGTTAAGTGTGCTAGCATCACTGATTATCTTCAATGATTGAATAAAAATGATCAAAACTAAGTGTAAGACAGACTATAAAATATTTTGGGATGCTCTATTTTAGTAAAAAGGAACATATGACAAAGACTTCCACTTTGTGGGTATGATACATCATATTTTGAATTGCCCTTTAATTTTAAGAGGTGACCAGGTTTACGGTGCACATCTTGATTCTGAAAATATCTGGATTTTTTGGCATTCATAATGATTACTTATGTTTAAGGCTCCTGAGCAGCTTGGGCAGCTCCTGGGCCAGGCATACCGGTTGCTACTGGTGCAGTCTCGGGCCTCCCCACTCCCCAGCAGCAGGAGTTTGGGTGTAGGGGCCTCAGGGCTGGGGATTAGGGTAAGGGATGGTGCTTACCAGGGGGGCACTCCCTGCTGCCTCCACCCACAGGCACTGCCCCCGCAGCTCCCATTGGCCGCAGTTCCCAACTCCATGAGGAGGAGCTTCAAACAATAGGCTCCCTCTTAATCCTGGGTCTAAAGCTCCTGCAAATTGAGCACTTGACTGTCTGATGACCTTCTCCCAGGCACTAAAGATAAGCAGTGTGCGGATCGGATCGCCTCTGGGGACAGGTTTCCCACACCTCTTGCATGACTTAAACCCCTGGGACTGAGGCATCCACTGGTGTCTGGGGAAAACTAGAGGAGGGCGGGACCCCGCAAAGCAAGCTTAGCTTACTATGAAACTACAAACTACTGTAACTATAACTCTATGAAGCTATTTACAAGAAAGAAAAGGGAACCACTAGGTAGGCATTTGCGAATGCAAGAGACTGAGCTGCTCCAACGACTGTCACTGGCAGTCAGAAGGAGCTGAGCAAGTGGCGGATCGGCAGGGACCTATATACACAGCCATGAAGGCACCACTCCAGGGGGCTCCACAGCCGACACAACAGGTACCGCTAGGGAAAAAACCTTCTGACGATCATGCACACGATGTGCGCACACCTGTCGGAATGGACATGAGCAATCACTCGAATAAGAACGTAGGTGTTTTTGAAAATTTTACTGTAAATCAAAGATACAATAAGGAAAGAAACAGCAAAATAATGAAGAGTGCTTCAAGTTTAAATTAATCACCCTAGCATTTGCACATGAAGTATTCAGTATTAAAGGCCTTGTTTTCACTGTGAAGTTCTATAAGTGAAGGCTATATTGGAGAGTTTGGCAAGACTAACACTCCTTATCTTCTTTATCTGGCATGCACGACTAATATCCCAAACCTGTACACAAAGCCTCTGTCCAAGAGCACTCGTCTGTCTGTAAAGAAGGCCATTATCTCTGCAAAACGTTATTGCTCCAAAAACTGCATAGCAATACTCCAGTTAGTCTGCCAAGACTAGCATACGGTGGGAGGGAGATGACTGTCAATCCAATTACCAAAAGAAATTATATACCAACTGAGAGACTATGCGCCTTACTCTAGCTACTAGAGTCAACATCTTACACAAAGTTGTTAGCACTGATCAACTTAAAAATGAGAACTTCGTAAGATTTATAATGGAGGGACGAAGTTAAAATGTTGTATTCTGTAGACCACAGGAAGGGACAGGTAACACCTTCCCCTTCAGAGCTTATGCTCCAGCATGGTTTTGGAGCAGCTGTGTTGCTGGAATTCCTATCTTTCAAATGAAATGCAAAGTAGAGGACTGACTATTCGTAGTACAAGATCAAACAACATTTTTCACAACAGTAAAGGATTTAATCACAATGGCCTAGTCAAACTTCAATCTGAATATTAAGTTTTGTCATCTACCTTTAAATTTTAAATGGATGAGAACAGAAAGTGAAGAGTATCTTCTCTGCTCTCAAGGTTGGTGCAGTTCAAACAGCTAATAAATTTCAGTACCAACTAAAATTAAAAATATGTAGAAATTCCTTTAGGTGCATTTCAGTAAATTGTTAGCTACAGACTCCATTTATAGCCAAAGAAAGTTTACTTACGTTGTAACTGTGCAGCTCTTAGTTGTTTCTTTAACCTCTCTACTTCATTCTTTAAAAATCTGATATGTCGCATCATATTTTCTGGGGAATCTATTTCCATTGATATGTCTCGGGGTGATGGTGGAGCAGAGACTGGCTGGTCTAACTTCTCCTGCAAAATTCTGAATTAAAAATAATCTAGCTGTTAATTGTATTTCTGAAAGATAAGATCCATATACTTAGAAATAGTAACATTGTAATAGGTGTACCCACTTGCTCCAATTATGTTTTAATAGTATGCTTAAGTTTTATTAATGAATGTAAAGTTTATTTTGTCAAATGCCACCTGTTCGCTCTTTTGAAATTTAAGTGTTCAGATGCTGGTACTGTCAAAGTGTTTCTAATAGTAAATGCATACTATTTTGAAAATGAATAGTTTTTGTAAACCTCAGTGAAATAGCTTCATGAAAGCCTCAATTATACCCACTGTATACCCAAATTTCAAGAAGTATTTCATTTAAGTAACTGTCAAAATAGAGAGTTAAAAAGGAAACTGAATTTACAGGGGCAGAAACAAGATATAAAACATTTATAGCCTTGTTCCATTATTAATTTTATGTACTACACATTTAACTACTTTGGATTTATATTAATCCCCTCCTAATTCTCTTAAGTAACTTCTCAGCAAATTCAAGGCCAACTCTTGTGGTACATTTATATTTGTGCTATTTGATAAAGAACTCTTTCCTCAAAGATAAGAGATCAGAGCACAGCAACATTCATAAAGTGTACATTAACACTTTTTCCCGGCACTATTGATCTACTGAATATATGCATTCACAGACTGTGTTGGAGAAAAGTAAACTAGACACCGTTTCCAAAATAGGTATTCTATTTAGTATCCCTGCACAGAAAAGTATTTCACATCGTATTTCTATAGCTAGGGTTTCAAATTACAGGAAGCCTAAATTTAAATACCTGGAATCTGTCTTAATTATTAGGGTTTCAGGCACAATATGCTTTTCGTATAAAGTGAGCTCTGCAATAGAATGATGTGCTACATAAAGGTTCTTGAAGTCAAGGTAGAGAGGAATCTGCCAGCATGAAAATATGAAATTGTTCTCTATTAGACACACACTGGGCAAAGTCAAACAGGAAACTATGCAGCTGAAGCTGAACACAGGGATAAGACAGCATAAGCCCTAGATAGGGGCCCATTCTTCACAGAGCTTTTGACACTGGTATGAGAGATATGGTTTTTTAGAGCATTTCCCATTAAGCGGGCTACCATTCAAGACAGAACTATAAGGACAAATGTAAACTACTTTCAATGGTATTTTTAAACCCTGGGCTTTTTCCTTACTACTTGTATTGCAGAACTTCCCAGAGGCCCAATCAATAATCAAAGGCCTCATTGAGGTGGATGCTGTACAGCTGTGTAACAGAAGAGTCCCTGGCCCTAAGAGCTTATAAACTTATGCCCTTTTTTGATTTTCTATGATGTATTATGAGGGTCTAAAAGATTTTTTGAATTTTTTTTAAATCATGAATATATCAGGAATGTCAAACCTGAGTGTCCCTACTTTTGCTGAAGAACCTCTGGGAGGTCTCAAGAATATTAAATGTGAGCTGTAACACCCTTACAGCAGGGAAAGATTGTATAACATTATTTTAAGAGAGCCTTTGGTTAAAGATTCATCACTGAAATTAAAAAGCTGTTAAAAGACAAAACAAAGTTTAAAAAAAAATGATGAAAAATATCTTCTCCCAAATTACTCAGTTCTCTCTTCATTCTTGTGATATCACAATTTTACTCATCCTTAAGTCAGTCTTCCAGGCTACAAGGGACCTGACTTTCTTATGGGATAAACAAGCAGAAAAGAAAAAACAAAACACTTTCAAGACTTCTTTATACAAGATAAAGCAGCAAAGAAAGGGTACAAGCCCAGTTATTTTCTTTGCAGGTCACCTTTTAAAATAGCATTAAAATCAGCCTATCAGCAAATAGTAAGAGAGCAAGTTTGCAAGTTCCTCCCTGGTTTCCCAGTTCCCTTGTTTCTTGTACTACTACTTTTTAGGAAATTTAAGCAGCCAAGTATGTGATACATTGTCTCTTGTAAACAAGTAACTTTTGAAATGCTGTAACTTCTATGCCTTTGGCAGATCAAACAAGCCTGTTGCGACTGAAAAATGAAGTATTAAATGGTGTATCTATAATAATGAACACATGACAAGACAAACCGTTTCTCTGCTTCAAGTTTATCCATCCTCTTCCAGAGACGATTCACTAGTGCTTCTTGTTCTTGTTCCAATGTATTTTCAAGGTCAATCTTCTCTCGTCTTAGCTGAGGAAGAAAATTGTTCGGTGAAAAAGATAGGAATTGACTTTACTGTGTAAGATTTTTATTCTGGAAAGTTTAATATTCAGCCTATTGCTAAATGTGGGGGGAAAAACTGTAGAATCATTAAAACAAATAGTGAATAGCGTCAAAGTAAATGGAGATCATGGAACCACATCAATACAGGTATGTAAACTGCCTTAAGTGTGCATTGCCTTTTCTCCCTACAGGGACCCCTTCTTCACAGAACCTCTCATTCCCAAGTTTGGGTTGCTTTGTCTTTTCCCATACCACAGAAAGGCAATGTGGCCAGCAAGTGAAAGGATAGGTCCTAGCAGAGACACCACTCATTGCATATGTCACAGTAATTTTAATTGACAGTGTATTCACTGCTTACACATCTACTGTATATACAATTATTTTTATGGGTAATTTTAAAAAATAATTTAAAGTGGAGAATTAAACAACAAAAGCTGACACTACAGAGGTTTATGTTTGCTTGACATGACAGGAAAGTTGTGTGCGTCACAGGTAAACGCAGAGAGCAATGAAGAAAAGTGGTTTCTCTGTTTTTAGATAACTGTTATAGAACCAAATTCTAATGCCAGCAGAAACTAGGGTACATAGAGTTTCTCAGTTATCAAATGGCTATTAAAAGACTAGTAACCATTATTGATCCAAGTATGAGCTACCAGAAAATAGGAAAAATCCAGCACATCAAAATATCCCAAAAGAAGCTGGACAGTAGTCAGTTCTGGATGAGAATGCATTGCAAGTTCAACAGGCACAGTTGTAACTGTGAAGACATCGAAGTTCAGTAGCTCTGAAGAGAAAAGTAACAGTAACGAAATGTACTTAGGCTTTAATAGTTTGCCCTTCTATACCACTTTCCATCTGTTGATCTCAAACCAACCAGATACAGTGGAGTCGGATCTTACGTGGGGATTAGGTTCTAAAGTCAGCACGTAAGGCGAAAATCACGTATAGTCAAATTACCCTTGAAAATCCCTTAAATCGCCCATAAAATACAGTATACTGTACATGGTTTGTGTATACATTCCTGTACAGTAATATGTATAAATGTATAATGTCTACAGTAATGTACAGTATATAATAAAGAGTAGATATGCAAAATATAATTTTACAGTACTGTATTTTTAATTATAGAGGGGTAATTACAGGGGTCATCACTGCTTGATGTCAATCCAGGTGACGGAGAGCTTGGGTGATGGAGAGCTAGTTGTAGACGAAGTGGTTGGCTCTGGTTCAGCTTGAGAAGTTGATTGCATAGGCTCATTTGCTGCTGGTTGTTTTTCCTTGAAAAACATGGTGATCAGCAACTGTCGCTGTTGTCTCTTGAGCTGCTCAAACATTTCTTGATATGGTCTCAAATTGTCCGTAATACTACTTGTGATTTTGAGGCTTCATTCCACAGAGGGATCGTATTCCGAAATTAAATCATTCCAGTATTTTGCTCCTTGGAACACTTCAGCAAATTTATGAAGATTCCAACTTGCTGGCTCTTCCTGTTTGTCATCATCATCTTCGTCTTCTGTAGATGATTATCAGTTCCTCTAAGTCTTCGTTACTTAATGTTTCTCTATGGCTCTCAATTAATTCTTCAATTTCCTCCTCAAAGATGTCAACGAAGCCATCACCACCCACTTGCCTGGCCACCTGAACAATGCATTTCACTTCTTTGTCAATGGTTGGGAAATCCTTAAAATCATTCACACATTCTTTCCAGAGTTTTCGCCCACATGTGTTGGCTGTTTCAGGCTTGATTGCATCCATTGCCTATTTAATATAAGTGATGCAATTGGCAATGGTGAAGGACTTCCAACTCTCCATCACATTAAGATTGGGATCAACATCCATAGCGCTATGTATCCGTGAGAATGTAAGCCTCGTGTACGTGTCCTTGAAACAGCAAATCACTCCTTGGTCAAGAGGCTGGAGGTGGTATTGGGGGGGGAGAAAGACGACTTCAACGTCGTTATACGCAAACCGGAGTGCCACAGGGTGGCCAGGAGCATTGTCTACGATCAGCAACACTTTAAAGTCAAGTCCTTTCTCTTCAAGGTACCGCTTGACCTCCAGAATGAAACACTTGTGGAAACAATCCAGAAATAATGCTGCCATCACCCAAGCCTTTTTATTTGATTGCCAGAATGCAGGCAGGAGATTTTTGTTCTTGCCTTTTAGGGCACAGAGATTTGCAGCCCTGTAGAGCAAGCCGGGCTTTATTAAATGCCCAGCCGCATTGCCACAAAACAACACAGTCACACAGTCTTTAGCTGCTTTGAAGCCAGGGGCTTGTACTTCTGATTTTGAACTGTAAGTGCAGTTGGGCATTTTTTTTCTTTTTCCCCAGAAGAGCCCAGTCTCGTCAGCATTAAAAACTTGTTCCGGAAGATAGCTCTTTTCTTCTATGATTTTCTTTAATTGTTCGGGGTAGGCTTTTGTTGCCTCTTCGTTGCAGATGCAGCTTCACCAGTCGTCTGCATGTTTTTGAGGTTGAAGCAGTTCCTAAAACTGTTAAGCCAACCTTGGCTGGCTTTGAATTCCTTCTCATCAGAAGGCTATCCTTCTTCAGCGGGAGGTTTGAACAGCACATAGAGGCTAAGAGCCTTTTCTTGCAATGTGTTGCCATTGATAGGCACACATTTACGGTTCATGTCTTCCAGCCATAAGTTTAATGCCTTTTCAGTCTTCACTAAAGTCTTATCACGCACCTGGCTTGTCAACTTAGCAGTTTTTGGAGCACTTGATGCCACGGCTTGATGAATTTCTCTCTCTTGAATCTTGATGGCACGGATGCTAGATTCGCTGTGGCCATATTTACGCACCATGTTGGAGACCAACATACCATCTCTCAATAAGTTCAGCACAGCCAGTTTTTCCTCCAGCATTGGAACAGATCACTGTTTCTTCAGTTGAGCACCAGATGAAGTAGTTGGCTTGCGTTTAGGGGCATGTTGTATTGAAATTTTATGTTGTATGAAAAATATGTACAGTATCTTTAAACACTAGAATCACACTCAGTGCGAGATGCTCACACTATGAGAGGCATGCAGGAACTGAGACCGACTGAGGGAACAGCAGATTCACTTCTCTCATCTCATGCTCACTCCGGGGCATACACTCATTGAGTGGAATGGTGGGCAGAATCGCCTGCACTATTTACAAGTATCTTGTTCTTTTTCTTTTTTTTTTTTGTCGAGCGTGTATAGTTGAATTTGCGTAAATTAAATGCGTGTATGATGTGACTCACCTGTACTAACACCACACCTGATGTGGAAATAAATTTTCTCATTTTACAAATGGGAAAACTGAGGAACAGAGATTATGATTTGCTCACAGCCATTCTGCATATTTATGGCTGAGTCAGAAATTGAATCCAAATCTCTTGAATCTCAGACCTGTGCTTTAGCCCTTACATACAGTGCACCCTTCCTGTAAGACAAGTGAATTGTCATTATTAATAAATTAATTCAGATACCAAAGCAAAATTAGATATTCAAGTGCTTCATGAAATAGTTTACCTTCCAAATACAAGTTTTTTCATCAAAGCTGAGTACAAAATTTGTTACTGCTAATGAAAAGACTATTGTATTCAAATCATGACTTTTTTAAAAATGATAATAAATATCTCTATCATCAGTTAAAGAAAATAAAAAAACTGAAGGAAGAACTAATAAGCCTTTCCTTTGTATTTGTGTGACAGAATCTTTAATACAGACAGTTATTTTTTAATTTTAAAAAGTGCTTTTGAATTGAGATTCTAGATTAACAGTTAAGGAAATTTATACTTAATACAACCAAAAGTCAAAAGAAACAGTATGTTGCAGTAAACATTCAAGGCATTAGAATGTGGATCCACATTAGAATGTGGATCCTGACTCTAGCAAAAGCTGAAGATATACACTGAAAGTGTTTAGCACACTGCTCTTTAGCCAATTCCTCTCTCCAGTGCTTGGAAGAATACAGGACATTCTGAGAATTCACTCCTCCCTACCCCCAAAATTACCACCATACACATTGTTACTACACCATGAAGGGAAGTTTAGATCGGACATTAGGAAAACTTCCTAACTGTCAGGGTGGTTAAGCACTGGAATAAATTGCCTAGGGAGATTGTCTAACCTGATCTTAAAAATCTCCAATAATGGAGATTCAACGAACACCTGTCAGGGGTGGTCTAGATAATACTTACTTCTGCCATGAGTACAGGGTAGTGGACCAGATGACCTTTCGAGGTGCTTTCGAATCCTATGATTCTATGATCACCTGATGATAGGGGGTGACTACAGATCAGCTGTTGCAGTACAGTGGTCTCTGCATCACTTAATTCATACAATTCAGATTACATTAATCATATCTGAACTCTTCTTTTAATTGCTTTTACATTTCAGGTACAGCCTAGCACAACTGAAAAAACCTTATGCGAGGAAAACAAAGTAATATAAATTTTCTTCAGTCAATCAACAATTACCAACAAACTCAGATTCCATCAGACACTAAAAATAAATGAGCCTTGCATCATGCCCTGAAGGTCAAGAGACAGGCTCTGATGGACTCCCAAGTGAAGTGAACTCCAGAAGCAAGGGTCCTCAGCCATGGAGGTTCCACTGCCACGAGTGCACCTGCAGCAGCACAAAGTGTTCAAATACAGGTACGGAAAGCAAATATCTCCTTATAGACCTTAAATGCTGGAATGGGACGTACATAAGAACAGCCATATTACTCCATCTAGCCCAGCATCCTGTCTTCTGACACTGGCCAATGTCAGGTTCCCCACAAGGAATGAACAGAACAGGTAATCATCAAGTGGTCCATGCCCTGTTGCCCATTCCCAGCTTCTGGTAAACAGAGGTTCAGGACACCATCCCTGCCACCCTGGCTAATAGCCACTGATGGACCTGTCCTCCATGAGCTTATCTAGTTCTTTTTTGAATCCTGTTATAGTCTTGGCCGTCACAAAATCCTCTCGCAAGAAGTTCCAAAGGTTGACTGTGCATTGTGTGAAAAAATACTTCCTTTTGTTTGTTTTAAACCTGCTGCCCATTAATTTCATTTGGTGACCTGTAGTTCTTGTGCTATGAGAAGGAGTAAACACTTCCTTATTTACTTGCTCCACACCAGTCATGATTGTATAGACCTCTATCATATCCTCCCTTAATCGTCTCTTTTCCAAGCTGAAAAGTCCCAGTCTTATTAATAACTCCTCAGACGGAAGCCATTTCATACCCCTACTCACTTTTGTTGCCCTTTTCTCAACTTTTTCCGATTCCAATATATCTTTTTTGAGATGGAGTGACCACATCCGCACACAGTACTCAAGATGTAGGCGTACTTATGGATTTATACAGAGGCAATATGATATGTTCGGTCTTATTATCTATCCCTTTTTTAATGATTCCCAACATTCTCTTTGCTTTTTTGACTGCCACTGCACATTGAGTGAATGCTTTCAGAGAACTATCCACAATGACTCCAAGATCTCTTTCTTGAGTGGTAACAGCCAATTTAGACCCCATCGTTTTACATGTATAGTTGCAATTATGTTCTCCAATATGAGTTAGTTTGCATTTATCAACACTGTATTTCATCTGCCATTTTGTTGCCCAGTCACCTAGTTTTGAGAGATCCTTTTGTAGCTCTTCGCAGGCAGCTGTGTTCTGCACTAAGGAGCTTCCAAGTGGACTTCAAGCACAGACTAAAGTCAGTTGTGTCTACAAAATGAGTTTGGCAGGGACTAGTTACATTTTAATCTAAGGGCAAGGGGCTATGGCTACATGGTTAAGATCGTACACTACGCTCTGATTAATAGGAAAATTCCCACTGTCAGTGGAAATTTGCATAGACACAGGTGATAGAATATGGTCCTTAGGTTCTCACCAAACTTAGTTACATTCAGCATTCTATAATGAAAAAATGGTATTTTTAGGACCACAATAATTTCTGCACTTTGTTTTTCTGTGCCATATATCCTCCTTTCTTTGGTTTTCCACCTATATCCCCCTCAAAACTCCATATTTTGTGCGTATTGTTCTTTCTTCTCTATGCTTTTCCTTTGTCTCCTTTTTGAACTCTATTGAGTTGAACTATCTGCAGGACTTGAACTTACTGTTTCCCACAGCATCCCAACTCTACCTCTGGGCTTCATCCATCCCTTTTCTCCTTCACACCTTACCATATTGCTGGCCCCAAAGAGTAACCTTTCTTCTTAAGAATCAAATCCTGTTCTCTTTTTTTTCCAAGAACGAGGGCTAAAGGGACGGTTGTAGCCCTAGATTCTACTCTTAGCTAAAGTCCTACTTATCTCCCCAACTGCATCTCTTCTAGCTGCCCTCTGTGCTTTGCTCATTAGGGAAGCAGCTGAAAGAAGAAACAGTAAGAGGCCACAACTAGCATTGCAATCACAACAGCAGACTACAGTACGTGGATGGCAAACTGTGACAACCATCTCATCCTGTATCACTGCATCAACAATGGAGAAGCACATTACAGTTCATTTTAGCTAAAATATCCAGCTAATGAAATTGCCAGAGTTTCAAATTTAGCTGTTATGCTTCAGAGTGTGATGTCTCAATGAGAGTTAAAATCTCTCAGATCTGTTGTTTTCAGCTATCTGCCTTAAGACAAAGAACTACATCAGGTAAAAAATTCAGAAACACAAGAAAACAAATGTTTTTAAAACAAAATGCACTGCAGAATCATAACTGTCAGAATGGATTACTCCTGGAGTGGGTTGCCCTGGCCTGTGCCACAAAAACAGCACACTATAGTACTCAAATCTGGAAGAGATGAAGGCACTTCAAGTTCTGCACTAGAGATAGTGAACTTAGTCATGTGCAGAAGAAGACACAATGGGTCACCAATACTATCTGAGAATCTGTGACAGTGCTGGATCCCATAGAACCCCAACACAGCAAGCAATGTAGCCTCTGACGTTAACACATATTGTCTCCACAATAGTTTGAAACCATTCCTTAAAATCATCCTTCCTCCTCCTCAAGCATAACATCAACATCAAGATAGTCTTATTCAAATCCAGCACCAGGTCTGCCACACCTAGGTAACTCTGGGGAAATCATTCTCTCTCTGTGCCTTAAAATCCCTACCTGTATAATATTTCCCCTTTCTTGCCTTTTGACTGTTTCTTACCACATGCATATACAGGTTGTAGCACAAGGGGGTCACAATCTCAATTGGGGTCTCTAGGTATTAACATAACAGTAATAGAGGAGTTAAGTGTTGTTTCAATTCATCCCCTTAACTTTAAAAAAAAGTGTGTGTGGGGGGAGAGAAAGAGAAATAGTAAGAATGTGCTGTAGGGGGTTTAAAGGAACTTCGGATTTATTTTACCATACTGAAAAGAGAAAATTATATAAACAAAAACTTTAACACACCAAACTCATAGGAGCAAGAAAATTCAAAGACAAGATTGACCATCTATCCTTGACTCAAAACAACTTTGCACAGATATAAAATTAGTGCATTATACCAGGTACCTAAGTACAAGAAAACGGGAGGACAGCACAGTAACACCACAGTCCTTTTATCTTTGAACTTCCTTGTTTTTTGAACATTCTAACAAAAACCTACTTCTTGTATTTAAATTTGATTATTAAAGTTTTGTGTTCCACAATTTTATCAAGCTGTCTGCCCAAGATACAGTACCATCACAAATACTAATGAATTTACAGAGAGACAAGGTGAGTGAAGTAATGCCTGTTGGCAAGAGAGACGAGTTTTCAGGTTTACCAAGACTTCTGTATCAAGACCAGAACAGTTCTGTGTAAGCTTCAAAGCTTGTCTCTCTCAGCAATAGACATTAGCCCAATAATACACATTACCTCAACCACCTTGTCTCTCCAATATTCTGGGACCAAACAGCTCCAACACATCAGTGCAAATAGTGTCCGTAAATTTCTTGTATTTCAATTCTGTTTGTCTGCACTTTAGTTCTAAGTGGTCTCCACCACCACCTTGTGGCTAAGAGAGTTACTTCAGTTTAACGTTTGTTTCCAGATTGTGATGGTCATGATTTTGTCAGGTACTACATTCACCTAATTTTCTAATCCATATTTAAGTATCAGACAGAAAAACAGAATAATATTTAGTATATATAGTATTTGACATGTTCAAAGTGCAAAACAAAAGTAGGGGGCATAAAATCATGGTTAAAATAATTAAAATCCATGTTTACATTATAAAATGGGATGAAAGTAAAGAATTCTCATGTAATTAGAAAATCTGATTTAAATAAAAAATTTTTAATGTTCCATTTCTAAAGTGTATGTGTGATACTTTCATTAGTTTTCCAGTTACTAGTAGGAAAAACACATCTATGTAAATTCTGGAATTCTACTAGTCTCACATTTAAAATGCTCTTCTATGCTGAAAAAGACAAGTCTAGGGCCTTGTATTGTGAGGAGACCACAAATTCAAACAACTTGATTAGCAAATAGCCTGTGACATATTTGCAACCAACATACCCTTCCAATATGCTCCATTTCCATAAATAAAGAAAGTTGAAATCCTGTGGCCAGGCAATCCTTCATCAGGTTTTGCCTTTTGAAGTCAATGGCACGTGTACTCATAAGTCATTAGGTGCTTTTGAAAATCCCACAATTAGGTGCCTAAATATGGGTTGGAAAAGTCTGGCCTACCTTTATAAAAAGTTCACAGTAATTTTGTTAATATACTGAAAGTAGAAATAACTTTTCAGTGTAGAGCTTTTGGTTTTGAAGTGACAGCTTTACGCCACAAGAAGTTTAATAAGAACAGTTTTTGCTCCCTAATGATGCAATGTCCATGCTTAATTTTAAACAGAGAAAGTCCCACTGAAGTACAGTAAATGCGAATCAAGTACACCTGCTTAAGTATTTGCAAGATCAGGACTTCAATTTCCAGTATTTTGATTTTTGCCTCTAGCAGTGTTGTAAAATTCAAAAGATACCCTATCCATAAAAGAATTGTAAAAAATTTATAATTTAATTCATTAAAGTTTTCACCTAAAATTGCGACAGCACACATTTTCCAATTAGTTTTACAGAGCCTCAATTTAAATCAATTACAAAAAAATCAGATGATTTAAAAGTCACTCCATCCCAACATTACAAAGACAACTCCCAACTCATTTGAAATCATTTGCAATAGTATATAAAAATATCCCATAAATTGGATTACTAAAAATGAAAGTGATAATTCTCTATTTACAGTCTATTTATGTTTTGCATTTTGGGTATAATTTCTCTAACTTTGTTGACAGTTTCGTTACCTAGTATCATGTATGAACATAATGATATGCTTGCCCTTGCTCTGGGAGTCCTCATGTAGAGTCTTTCCAAGCCACTTTGGGAGTGTACAGCTTTTCAGTCTATTTCCCTGAATCCCTGCACAAAGCCAGGATGAAGCAGGAGTTTCTCCTGCTATACTGAACTATTCCCTGTGTGAAGCAGAGACCCCATTTTCCCTATCCACAGAGCAGGGGTGGGAAACACGTGTCAAGTGGGGGTAGCATATGCACTGTAAGAGACAGCATCTAATACGTGGTGAAGAGCAGCAGCTCGCACCAGCCCCATTACCAGTCTGTTTATGAGCCGAGAGGCTAAGTGCTAGACAGTGCTAGACACAGTATTAACACCTTTAAAAGGTGTGAGTGCTGGTGGAGAGAAGATGATGATTTTATTGTCATTTATATAGTCTATATTTCAATATTAATTTTAGGTTTCAGAGTAGCAGCCGTGTTAGTCTGTATTCGCAAAAAGAAAAGGAGTACTTGTGGCACCTTAGAGACTAACCAATTTATTTGAGCACAAGCTTTCATGATGCTGTTTTCTAAGTTACTTTTTCTAACGTTTCCCTCTACAATACAGAGATAGGACCATCCGGGTCTGGAGGGAAGTCATCCCTCCTTTCCAAAGTATTGCAAGGTGGCCCCTCAGGTGTGTATCACTCCTATGAGATAGGAAAGAAGCAGGATCATAAAGTAGATGCTGGAGCATTATATTGAGGTAAGTGGATTTGGAAATATGGGGAGTAACTTTCAACCAATAATTTTTTTCTGTGTGGTCTTTCAGTTGCATTAAGTGTGAGAGATACTGCTGAAGCAGTGGACAGACTGATGTGCAAACTTCTCCAGTAGAAGTACATACACTTAGGGGAACGATGTGGTGTTTGAGATGTGGCTACTGAACAACAAACATACATCTGTTTTTAAGGTAAAACCATGTGGGACTAAGCTATGTTTTACTCAGTTATTATTTTATCATTTTGTGCTTTCCCTTGCTTCACTGTAAACACCTGTGTATCGTTTCAAGGACTTGTATGTGGCTACAAGTGCGTACAGGTGAGCTAATATGTTATAATGGTGGTGGCAACACCAGTATTTCTCAGTGCCCAAAAGGCCAACGTACTTTACAAACCTTGTAACAGCCCTGTGAAGCACTATTATACAAATAGGCAGTCTGAAGCATAAGATTAAATAATTTACCATAAAGATCACAAAATTCTATCAGCTATTTCCTTTGAATATAACATTTTTTTCCTATTCCAAAACAGTAAAAAATTGAACAATGACCTCCAGCTAAATTATAGATTTTAAGAAATGGGTCAAATTTGGAGCCTAAAACATTTATGTATTTTTAAATCACTTTTTCCCCCAGTGGAAAAAAAAAAATCTGAACAGAAGTTGTTCTCTAGGATAAACACTTTATTTCAAAGAACAGAAAATAGATGTTTACCTGCTCCAAAGTGAGCTGCTTAGAAATAGTATCGTTTTCCAGTTTTTTAATTTTCTTCATCAGCTTGTTCACTTGAAACTCCTGTTCCTGCTCTAAATGCTGCTCCAGTTCAGCCTTCTCATGCTGTAGCTAAAAATTCAAGATACATATGAAAATATTTCAATGCAAAATTATAAAAGACTACAAAGCAGATTACACAGGACTATAAGCAACACCACATTTATTCTTTCTGGATATTAAAGTCTTCTCTACTAGCTATATTCAACTCTCATAGAAGATCTGAAAATGTACACCACACTTTTTAAGATCAACATTTTAAATTATGTTTAATATATAAAACAGATTAACATAGCATAAATTTCCAAATATTAGCAAAGACAAAAATCTTTCTTGCGTTAACCCCATCAAACGGAGTCAGCTCTTGGAGTCCTCTCCATCCAAAGTGCTCTGTGTTCACTGCCATGTCCTCTATCTCATCACGTCTTTCTTTATGACATCCCACAACTTCTTGAGTCAGCCTTTTTTTCATTGAATCTTGATCTGTTGGACTCTTAGCTGTCAGGACGGTACTTGACATAACCAAACCATTTGAGCCTGAATTCCATTTTTTTTGTTTATGGGCGTTACTTTGAACATTTCTAACACACACATTCCTTCTGGGGTCTTTCTTGCTTATCCCATTCATCCACCTCAACATTCACATTTCTCTGGAACAGATCATTCAGTCATCCTTCTTTGTTGCCCACATTAAAGCTGGATGGACTATTCTTTTATAGACTCTCAATCTTACTGGTATCTTCTTGTCACATACTACACCACTTATCTCTTTCCATTTGAGCCATGCATTTATTATCCTAGCTCTAAATTTCTTCCTCCATTTCCCCAGATTCTGGAACGCAGATACTTGAAACTTTACCTTTTCGATACAGTCTGCCCATCTAGTTTCAAGGATAATTCTTCATTGTTCACATTGTGAAAATTACATACCACCTACTCTTTTTCCTATACTTATTTTGAGGCCATGTCTGTTCAACACATCTCCCCTTTTTTCAAGATCCTTTTCTAGACCATCTTTTCCCTCACTGTATAGAACAATATCATCTGCAAACAGCATGCACCAAGTTGCCTCCTTCACTAAGTTCCTTGTAAGTGTATCCAGATGAGGATAAACAACAAAAGGCTCAATGCTGATCCCAGACCTTGTCCAATAGTTTGCCTGTTTCACCACTAAAAGTTTGACTATTGACATCGCCCCTACGTACAGGGCTTGAACAAGCAGCACAAATTTTTAATACCATTTTCTCTCTCATTCACCACCAGATCTCTTAAAATGCATGCACTTCTAACATTACAAGTTGTATGAAAATTGAGAAATGCTGTTATGTAGCAGAATATTGTTAAAACAGAGGTAACTTTCTAAGAAAAAACACAATTTGTAATTTCAATATCATAAGTATATTATTCTCTAGTCTTATACCTTCGTAGACCAGAATTTAAATCCTGCCTCTGATGGTCATATCTTCAAGCTCACCTTAAATACCTACCCAACACCACTCCCAAAAATATGGTATGACTAGAGTTTTCAGAAGAGGGAGTTAAGATTGTAACACGAGGGACCGGAGCAATAACAGAAATGCACATAAACCTTGCACAGCAGTGCCTAGCTCAAGGTAATGCAAGTTTTTCACTTATCAATTTAAAATTTGCTCTAATTTAAAAAAAAAATTGGACCCATTCTCTCATGAAAATTAATACCAAAGCCAGCTGCTGATAATCAGGTTAACTTTTAGCTAGTGAATTAATAACAATGAAGAGGTACATGACCAGCAAGTCTTAGGTCAGGTCTGCAATGAAATGTTATATTGGCATAATTACTTTAATCAAGATGTGAAAATAAACCCACATCCTTGACCAATGTAGCAATGCTCACATGGCTGCATCTACACCAGGGGTTCTGTCAATGGAAGAAGGCTTCCATGAATCTAGCTAATTTCATTTGGGGAGGTGATGTTCCTAGACCAACAGAAAACCCTTCTGTTGATCTAAAGTGAGTCTACATTACACTGCTGTTAATGTCAAGTGTGTGATTATGGACTGTTAACATCAGCAGCCTATCAGACAAATAAAATCAGAATGGTTGTTCAAAAACTAAACCTAACAAATGACATGAACTAGAAACATTTATTATTTAATCAAGTTTTGCTGCAACTGCATAATCTGGCTCATCACGTCACGGTTGCTAATGCTTGGGTGAGGAATCTGCATCAGAGGAAATGATGAGGCTCACTCACTTATGCTTTACCTATTGTAGGACCCATTAAATCCGATCCTAGCAGCGTGAGCACACTGCAGCCAAAGCACAAGGTTGTGCTGATCAGAACTCCAATGGCTCCATCTGATTTTCGGCAAAGCCAAACAGGAATGCTTTCTTTTCTACTTGACTCAAATATATGAAGCACATCAGAAAGCGGAGTACCTGAGGAGCACAGAAGAAAGCATTGCCCAAGTGAGAAACATTGGTAAGGACTTGCTGTGCTGGGTTCTGCAGGATTCTGACCTCTTTGGTGGGCTGTGAAGCAACTTCCTGGGGCTCTTCTCCTCTTTGTTCTTTTGATTCCACAAGACAAAGTATGGCAGAAAACTAGTGGTGGTACTTCCCCAGACACCAAACTCTCATGACAAACTGTGATGTCACCCTCAGATTGCACAGATCATCCCTCTCCTTTCTTACTTACTTTAATCAGCAGTGAAATAGTTAATAATGCTGATATTTCAATCTCGCTTTTCCCCAATAACAGCTGCAGGTTGGCATGGCTAAATCTCTCACTGACACAGAAAACATCCACTTAAGTAAACAGTGCATTAAGGGAAGGGTGGAGTATTTTCAGATCGACACTGTGCTTTTAATTATATGTGCAGCACTTAGGTATTTGTGATGGTTGCTTATAAATACACAGACAGCTGCGATTTGAAGAGAAGGGTAAAAAATATGCACTTGGTAACTGGAACTGTCAGCTACATAACATTGTCTCAAAGATGAAAATACTAAGTGGTGTAGTAAATGGGTGTTTTTAAAAGGCAGCAAGGTAAAAAGATGGGCAGGCTTGGGATAAATTTAAGACTGCAAACAATTTAGATGGCCAGACTGCTAAAAAGAAAGCTGTGCAGTGACAGAAAGCATCAGAAATGCTCCCAAAAGACAGTAGCAAATACAAAATTGATGTAGGTGTAAACAAAAAGTAGTCTACTGTCAACACCTTTGGTTTGTGTATTATACTTGGCTGACGATTCAGTGCAAAATTAAGTGAACAAAATTAATTTTTCCCTTTATTGTGATCCTGGTATCTTATGAGTTTCTTGAATTCAAATGCATTTTCCATTCAAATGCATATTTACATTTGACTCTTGTGGAAATAATTAGTCTTATTTCCTACAAATGCAGTTTCAGATAAACTGAAGAAAATCTAGATTTTTGTAGTCTGTCTAGTGTCTTCAACCACAGATATAATCTATGTGGATTTTTAAAAGATATTTCTGAAACTGAAGTTACACAGGCTTTGTTCCCAGATGCCATCAGGTAAATGATACACATTTTGTATGCAAACAATTATTTTATTTGCATCTTGGCATTAACATGACATTTGAGTAGGGTCAGCAGCTTGTTTTTACAAGATATAGTATTTTCAAAAGGACCAAGAAGAGTCAGATATCAAATCTATTTTTATTGCCCTTAGTTTGCCCAAATACACAAATTATGCCTATTCACTTGATGGTGTCCCTTTTAACATTATCCACAGGTCATCATGTGAGATGCACCAAATTTAGAACAACTAGCAAATAGTACAATATTGGTAAAGGATACTGACAAAGCAGAATCTCACTAAATTTTTAAATGTAGAGAGTCAAAAGGATAAATGAGTTTGTAAGTAAAAAAAACCTCAATTATCCCTTTGGGAAACCTGTTGCATGCAAGATTAATTTTCAAAATATATTCCATGGAATCTCAAAAGGTGTGACAAGTGCATGCAGGGAAAAACTTGCAACAACAAATCCTATACCAAACACATTTAATGGAGTTATGCAAACAAAGTTATCATAATTCTCAAATGAGTAGTTAATTTTAACAGAGTCCCTGAATCCTATGTTTCCAAACTTTTCAAAGATTTGGTTGGTCAGCAGAACCCGATCAAATAAAAGACAAATACAAGACATTTAATTTAAAACAAGGGCTGTAAAAATAGTTATTAGTGAAGTGGTTGTGTCACTAAAAGCCTTTTTTCAGATAATGAAGGATGTACTTCATTCCAAGATGTCTGCTGAGGTGGTATTTTATCTCATTGTGCAAATGCAGCATTTTACCAGCAGAACCAAATGCTGTGTTGCATAAAGCTAATTTAACACAGTGCTTCTACAAGCCCAATAAATAAGCATACAAATTTTACTGAAGGCTAATATCAACCATTTAAAAACATACATTAGCAAACCGGGCTATGTCATATGACAGCAGAAAGCACAGTCTAAGAAAGATAGGCATCCTGGGGAAGTTATCTGCTTCTCTTATTGTAAGTGCAAGTCAAGCGAGCAAGTAATAAAAATGTTTCAAAATCAATTTTATAACCGTTGAAAAACTAATGCAATTTTATTGTGTTTTATAACTGTAATGAATAATAGCATGCTGAATTGGGAAATTCTTATGAAACTACTAATGGGAGTTCGTGCTTTGGTAGTCAGCTTTCACATTTAAAATGTATTAGAAACATTCTAGGAGCTCTTTCCAGATGCCACTCAATGCAGTGTGTAAGTCCCTTCCAATCTAAAGAACATAGATTCAACAATGCAACCGTTCAGGTAACATGAAAAAAAAGTCACTCTGCCAACTGTTCGGCAATTGCATAATGTGGCAGCAATTATTTCTTGGCAGCAGAATAGTAATAGCTTGAAAAAATAAGAGGCCAAGAATTCTACCTTGGTTAGCAGAATATATCACAAGGCCTCCCTGTGACGTCTAAAAGTCTTTCATGTATGTCAGTTTATCTTAAATTTCTCAATTAACCAAAATTGCTTAGGAACACGTTAACTTTAATTTGAGAAAGTTCAACTCCAGGTCAGCTCAATGTTGAGATCAGAAAGAACGTTTTTGAGTCTTAACATTCCTATCATTTCAGATTAGGATGGGCACCCAAGATCAGGTGTTTATTGCCAAACAGAGAGAGGAGAGAATTACAAAAACTCAAGACTCTTTTTATGGACTTAATTGGAAGTCTGACAGCCTCCAATGGAAGTCCGATCCAAAACAGGATCACTGTCTGAGACAGAAAGGATTCTGTCTGAAGCACAGAAATCCCATATGGAAGAGGAAAGATGCCAGTTCACTATTTAGCGGTCTTTTTTCCTATTTTTACATCTTCTCATGACAACACTTCTCAGCCACATGTGTGCAGTATCCCTGAACAATTACACATGACCTTTGCTCCCTTACCTCACTCTGGAGATTGCAACAAGCCCAGCCTATACACTTCATATAGTAAGAAACTTAAAGCTGCTCTCAAACCAGAGATGGTGCATGTAGCTTAAAATAACATGTCCTATTTTTAAGTGTAATGAGCAATGAAGTCAATGACAGCTGGAAACCTGCCTATCAAAATTAACTAAACAAAATTCACTGTACATGATTGGTATTCATTTTTCTTATATAGAAAATAGGTTTTTGGCTTCAGTGGGAGTTGCTTGGTGCCCACCACTTTTGAATATCAGACATTGAGGAACCTAATTATGAACACTAGGATCCTATTTTTGAAAATCTTGGGCTATGGTAATGCAACATTACGGTTATACAATTCAAATAAAGATGGAAGTTACTTACCATAAAACTGGAGGTTCTTCGAGATGTGTGGTCCCTATCTGCATTCAACACATGGGATACACATGGGCATCATGCTCCTGTATCTGGAATGTTTTGTAGGCAGTGTCCATTGGCCCACATGTGTATGTAGATCTCCTTGTGCTCCAAACTGAGAGCATAAAATCTCTCTCCAGTTTCCCATTCTTAGCGCAGTTCAAACAATCCACAGCTGAAGGGACAGAAGATGGGTAGTGGAATACAGATAAGGACCACATGTCTTGAAGAACCTGCAGTTACAGCTAAGTAACCTTCATTTCCTCTGAGTGATGGCCGTTATATGTATTCAACACGTGGGAGATTCACACGCAATAAATCAGACAGGAATTGGGTGCACAGATGCAGAAGTGACAGCTGACTGTAGTACTGCTATCCTCAGAGCTGTATCCACAGTTGATGACTAGACCGGAGGGAAATGTCTCAAGAAAGTATGCAAAGAGTTCCAACTTGCCCTCTGGTGGAATGAGCCCTCACTCTCTCCAGAGTGGGAATATGAGCTAATTGGTTACAAAGGGTAATACAACCTGAGATCCATTCTGAAAGTCTCTGCATCAATGTGGCTTGACCCCTCATGATTGCTCTGCTTTGGAAACAAATAGTTAAGGAGTCTAACATCCTTCATTCTTTACAGATCAAAAGCCATAGCCCTTTAGACATCTAGAGAATGCAACTGTCTCTCTTTATCTGAAGCATGTGGTTTTGGAAAAATACTGTTAAATGGATTTTCTGACTCATATGAAACTTGGAACCTACTTTAGGAACAAATCTAAGATAGGTTTGTAATGGGACTTTTTCTTTATAAAAGGCAGTATATGGTGGGTCTGCCAGAGTGGCTCCGAGCTCACTAACTCCTCTGGCTGACATTCTGGCTACCAGAAAGGCCACCATCATGGATAGATGGGCCACAGAGCACGTGACCAGAGGTTCAAAGGTGAGTGACAATAAAACAAAAACTGAGATACTACTGAGATTCAAACCTCCCCATTGGTGGAAAGGACTGAGAATTCCCTTCAGAAATCTAATTGTGACAGAATGAGTGAATATTGTACAGTTATTCACCGGAGGATGGAAAGCACAGATTGGTGCTAAATGCAGTCACAGAAAACTGAGTGCAAGACCCAAAGACTTAAGGGTAAGTATATACTCTAAGATAGCAGGGATCCTGGCTGATTCCGGAGTCAACTCACACTGGTGAGCCCAAGGGGAGAAACACTTCTATTTTGCTAACAGCTTTTTGTCGTATTTTCTGCTTTGGTTAAGGATGGATTGTACCCTTTCAGAATGTGAGCATTCTACTTCTGATGCCCATTCAAATACCAGGATCTCAGTTGAAGCAGTCCCACACTGTAGTGCTTGAACCCACCCTTGTGCTGTATTAGAAGCTCCAGTAATGTGGGGATGTTCATGGGTAGGAGAACTGAGAGCATCAGCAGATCCATAAACCAGAACTCTCTCTGCCAGTTGGGTGCAATCAGGATGACTCAAGCTCTTTCTTGGTGGATCTTCTGCAGAACTTGTGGCATCACTGGGATGAGAGAAAAGGCATATAACAGGCAAACCTTCTGCAACATTGACAGGTCATCTCCCATAAAGCCCTTGCCCAGGATTGCTCTGGAGCAGTACCAAGGAAGTTTCCTGTTCTCCCACAAGTTGAAAAGGTCCCAGGCTGCTGTTCCCCATTCAGTCAAGATGTCATTGAGAACCAAACTGTGGATCTCCCATTCATTATTTGCAAAAAAGTCTGCTTGGGCATTCGACTAAGGAGTTGTATACTCCTGCTAAACAAACTGCTGATAGAGTTATGCAATGGCTGATGCAACAGTCCCAGGAAGTGACTGCCTCTATGCACAAGAGGGAAAGATTTCACTCCCCCCTGGTTGTTCATATAAAATATCATTGTCATGTGATCTTACATTATTTGGACATGTCTGGATCAGATGAATGGGGGGAGGGAGGTGTTGCAGGCATGACAAAGCGCAGGGAGTTCTAGTAAATTGATATGTATTCTGGACTCGCATAGGGTCCAGATGCCTTGTGGCATATGATCACCCATATGAACACCTCAACCCAAGAAGGAGGTGTCAGTAACCATGCTTGCTTCAGGGGTTGGTGTGAGGAAAGGGATCCCCACACCAACCTTCTCTCATTTTGTCCAGCAAATGAGAGAGTTAAACTTTGGGCAAAACTATCACCTTTCTGTGTACTCATCAGAGAAAGGCAACAAAACAGCAAGATGCCAGGCTTACAGGCTGTGAAGATGAAGTCTGGGAAACAGCACGATGTGTGCATGAGGCCAAGGAAAAGGCCTGCTTGACAAGGGTCCCATAGTGACCTGATATATGAGAACACTCATGGCCTGAAATCTCTTTAGATGTAGATACACTCTTGCTATAGTTGAGCCCACTGTCACCCCTATAAAATTTAGGAATCTTGTGGGAGGCAATGTGGACTTTTCATGAATGATGCAGACATCCACGGAAGGCAGAAGGCCGAGCTAGACACTGGTTGCCCGCTAGACTTCCTTGTAGCAACTTCCCATCAGAAGCCAGTCGCTGAGCTAAGTTAAGACTAAATCCCTGTCTTCTCATCTAAGCTGCCACTACTGAAAAAATCTTCGTAAAAAACCCTGGGTGCTATAGCTAGGCCAAAGGAAAGGACTCTGAATTGGTAATGCTCATAAATCAAAGAGGAACAAGGAAACTGCTGTAGGCTGGGTGGATATCAGTTAAAATATGCATCTTTCACACTGAGAGCCATGAATTATGTGTCTTCCTCTAACAAGGGAATTATTGATACTAAGGATATCATGTGGAATTTTACTTTCTGAATGAACCCATTCTGCTGTCTCAGATCAAGAAGGGACTTCCATCTCCCATCCTTCTTGGGAATCAAGAAGTAAGGGGAACAGAATCCCTTCACTTGATGTTGAGGTAGAACCTTCTCTATGGCTGCTCTTAGGAGATCTTGTCGTAGAATCTCCTCATGAAAATCAACTGGGAAAGGGGGGATTTGTGGAGAGGAGGTACCAGAAACTCATTCAGATAACGGCCATTAATAATCTCTAATATCCATTTGTCTGTAGTTCGAACCCTCCAGTTTTTGGCAAATTGTGTAAGGTGGGCTCCCAATGTCAGAGGAGGGGAATAAAGGGACATCAATAAAGGATACAGATCTCAACAGTGCCATAAAAAGAAGTTCTTCACCTCAGAGTTAGAGTATGACATGGGGGTGGATGTTGCAGAGATTGGGTTCTTATGTCTAAGCTCTCTGTCTCCTGCATGGTGACTCCTGAGGATGTTGGTGGTAAAACCACTAAGGAGGTAGTCTTGCCCTTTAACCCTGTCTATAGTGTTTTCTCTTCGGAGGAGAAGTACAAATACCCAGTGAGCAAAGCACTGTCCTTGAGACTTTGAGGGAGTGCAGAGACTCACCTGCCTTCTTGTGGAATAGATTAATAGTATCAAAGGGCAGATCTTGGATGGTACTTTCCCACCTCACTAGGAAAAGCTGAGGATTGTGACCGTTATTGTAGCCATCCTCCTCGCACTATCTACCACATCCACCACAGCTGGGAAGGAAGTTTTGACCACCAGTCTGCCCTCGTCCACTAAGGCCTCAAAGTGGGCTCTCTCTATCCTCCTCTGGGAGCTTGTCCTGGCATTAAAAAAATTATTATAACTAGTAACATCATATTTGGTCAAGAGGGCCTGATAATTTGAGATCCTGAACTGGAGGGAGGTGAAAGAAAAGACCATTCTCCCGAAAAGGTCAAGTTGCTTCTGTCTCTTATCAGAGGGAGTAGCCTTTGGGTGTTGCTGCTTGAACCTCTCTGTAGCTCAATATTGCCAGTAGGATGGATCAACTGGTGGTGGAGGATCCCATGGCACAAGGTACCACCCATCTTTTGACCGACTGTATTTGGTTGGAGGCTGGAACTCTGATTTTCTGGAGGTCCTGTCTTGTACCACCTCTGTCCGATGCTGCAAAGGCTCCTGAGGGGCCTCAGACTCATCTAAAAAGAAAGTCGATCCCTTATCTCCAGTGGAACTGACAGTACCGATGGCTGTGCCCCAAGGTTAGCAGGTGGGATGGGAGAACAACTCTGCCAAGCCACGATAGCCTCAGCCATCCCGGAATAGAGATGGTCTCAATAGGAGGGATGAATACTGATGGGGGGAGCAAATATGTTCTCTGAGATGTTCTAGGAGATTCCAACTTAGACCTGGTGGCGGCACAAAGGAACTGGAGAGAACTTTTATGCCTTTTGTTTGCTTCAGTGCAAGTGTGGGCCAACAGACACTGTTTACAAAAAATTCCCAGACACAGGCACACGGCGTGCATGTCTATCCCACATGTGATATACCCATAGGGACCATCAATTGAAGAACCACCAATAATTGCAAAAGTTAAGCTGCTATACAAGTGTTCATTTGACCATATTACAGACAAGCACTTCTATTCCCATTTCTTCTATGAAATGGAGAATTTGCTTTACAGTACCACAAATTTCTCTTCTCAGAAACAGTCATTCATATACATATGAATGGAAACTTCCGCTTTCATAAATGGAGGTAGATCAGAGCCATCAGTAACTGACAAGATTTCAGCCAAATAACGATCTGCAAAACTCATCAACTTTAAAATTAACCTCAGTTCATAACTACCTAAGAAAATTATATACAATTAGTGTATATTTTAGTACCAACTGCCCAAGTCCAAGATCACCACAGAAAAAGGGCAGGACAAGACATTTCAAAGAGGAAAAATTTATAATTCTGTAGGGTAGGCTCTTCAGGACAGGGACCATTTTCATGTTGTGCCTTATACACTGCTCAGCACATTACAGGTGGTTGGGGAAATGTGTTCCCGCACCTTTGTTTTCTCATTCCAGGGTATGTCTGGTAGTTTAGTATAGTAGTACATCTGGGATATAATCAAGCCATGACCTGTTCTGGGGGATAGGTTTGTACTAGACATACAACTAGACACACAAATAAAGGTTTGGTTTTTTTAGTTAAGTATTAGTGCTTTAAAACAGCAAAAAAGTTTCTACAAAGTATTGCGGAAGAACAAAAAGTATAAAACACAATCCTTTGTGAAAGTATGGAGAGAAGAACAAACGAGTGCTTCACATACTTCCTCCATTGAAGCATGTGCTTTTTCAGCATGAAGAATTATGTACCACAACACTTATGACCGGGTAAGTTTTCTGTGATCCAGCTAGATCTATGTCTTGCACTATACCATGAAAAATATTGTTTTTTCCTCTTTACATTCTGGTTGGTTGGCCAGAAACGATACATGGAACATCTGGTATCATTTGTCCTTCATAAGCACAATTTTATCACTATCGATATCAAGGGTAGAATAGATTCTCTCAGATCAACTGAGTTGGTACTAGGGAGGGGAGGACAACACCCTGTGATTTTTGAATTACTGAATGACTACTTTGACTGAAATATTAATGGGAGCTTTAGGACATAAGACTCATAGGACTGGAAGGGACCTCGAGAGGCCATCTAGTCCAGTCTCCTGCACTCATGGCAGGACTAAGTATTATCTAGTCATTAATCTTTTGGAGAACTACAGTACTATTTTTCAGTGAATAAGACAGTAAGCTCTAAAATCTTCTGATCTGACATTAGGGCCATCAGGAATTAATCTAGATTAGTTTCACTCTAGTCTTTGACAATCTCAATGGACTGAATGGGACTTGGGGCGGGAGGCCTCTGCAAACTAAAATTCAGACTTGAGGCCGAGTACTGGTGAATACAGTGTTGTCAGAATTTTACCTTTTTGGACCTAAATTCTATAACCAAATTAGTTACCGAAGGGGGCACATGGTGTCAGGTTATGGTGTGTTTTGTTTTGTTTTTTTACAAAATTGCCCACCATTTGATTTCAGGGAGCTCTATCCAGAGAGCATTCCCAACACTGTGGCTAGCAGAAAGGCAGTGCAGGCATGGTCTACATCAGCTCTATTCCCTCGTGACTGACCTACTGGGGGAATCCCTAGCTAAAGTTTGGCCAGCTTCTAGTTCCACTGGCCACCAGAGCAGCACAAAAAAACAAGAGAACTCAGTCCTAAGTATTATAGCTTAGGTTGTGAAGTGTACATTTGGTTCACCTTTGAAAGGTTAGTCATAACAGTTTTGTTTTACTGACTCTGCTAGTGATTTGAACTGCTCCTGCTCTTCCTTTTCCTAAGCAGTAGCAGAAGGAAATTGACAAGGATATTGGTTTCCCTCTGATGCTGCTAGTCAAAGCTATCAGTAACAGCCACGGCAGTGGAGCAGTTTCATCGGTTAGTCCTCTGACTCAGACGCTCAAGGTGTTTTTCAAGATCTGCAGGAGACCATCAGTCCCAAGGAAACTGAATAAAAATACTGAGTGTCTCTCTTTAGTGGCTTGCTCCTTTTGAATTAAGTTCCTGATTTTGCTAAACTTCTCTTTGGGACAGAATCTTTTTCCCTGTGCCAGTGTCTTTCAGGACTCCCAGATGAAAGTAACTGAAGGTGCATGACTGCTCTCTTTGTAGTATATTACTAAATCATGGTTTGCTACAACACTGACTATATGTACTTAACTCTTCTGACTTTCTGGAGCATGTAAATATGTTCAGTTTGCGACAGCTGTAGACAGGAAGTTTATTTTAATTTCTGTAATATGCATCTAATGTCACAATCGGTAAGTCTATACAACGCATACACTTTTAAAACAGAGGGACTGGAATACAGATCAAGCAGCTGAACTCTAAAACAGAAAGACAATTTTTATTTACAAATAAAATAAGAGATATAAATTAAAACTGGTACAGCAATTTGGCTGCTAAGGAAATTGTGGAGTCCCATGTGCATTAAGAGATTACATGGGTTTGAAGCCAATTCAGCCAATTAAATCAAGTTGCATTTTTCATTTAAGCTATTATATATGAGGTTTTATTCTGCTGTAGATGGTGGTGGATTTGGTTCAAGGCATCTCAGTTTTATATCAGAAATTGAAGTACTCTATTGACTGAAATAAATGCACTAGACCACCATGCTGTTTTCCAGAGCTACTGCACTAAAGATGTTCCAGTGTGTTTTACTATAAGGAAAATTACATATTACGCTGACAAGAAAAGAATACTTAATACCCCTCCTTCCATTCCACCAAAAATGTTGCTATATTCTTCATAGAAAAGGATAATTCTGAAAGTTTATATTTGTGAATTAGACTAAATTAGTATAAATCCTGAAAAACAGTGGGAAGAAATAGTATGCACACAAACTATAGAGAACCTTAACTCCTGACATTTATATTAATGAATGAAGTAAGGGACAACCAATAAGTGGCAGTCACCCATTAATTATCCCATCTCCCAATACTGAAGGTTCCAGAGGAGATTAGCCATAGTGTAGTTTACAACAATATATTCTTCACTGTCCTATAGAATTAAATATGCCTTAAGGTTACAGTTATAGAATGTTAAAAATGCTTAGAATATGCAGAAATAAGTTTCTTTAATTTTAACACTATTAAACTTCATGTGCAAGTTGTGTTGATGAAATACTAGTAAAGTACATATTATAAGTGTTAATAGAAGAAGAGGCTATAAGTTACTAAAAATATCAAACTAACATATTTAAAAAAAATGTGGATAACGTTTCCTGGCCAAGTTTCAAGTGCTGCTACCCATCTTAACATAAGCACTCTAATTATCTGGGTCACATATGCAGAGTTAATTTAAAATCAAATCCTGCAAATAAGATTCTTCACCTGTCTTACTAACAAAAGCTTAGAGTATTAGAACTCAAAGAATTCTTAAAATCCAATTTACTTTTCTATCTCAGTACAGAGACTGAAAATCAACGTAATTGCTTCACTTTTAATCAAGTTCTCAGTCTACAAAACCTGAGTTCAAACACCAGGGAAATGTTTGTTTAAAAAAAACCCACCTTTCTATTGAGATTTTCAAAAAAAAGAAGAGAGATTTGTTTTTTCCTCCATGAAGTTTTAGTTTTGAGCTATAGGTAAGCTAACCACATCCCTTTTACTGAAAATATGGTAACGAACAAAGTTTAAACTCGCCTCTTGAAGCTTGTCCTTTGGGGTCTGTGAGGATAAATACAAGCTGAGAAACCAATTACCTGCATCAGTTTCCTCGAGAGTTCATTAGTGAGAAATTCTTCTTCCTTTTCATAGTTTACCGCAAGTGTCTCTTTCTCCTTCTGCAAAGCTTGAATCTTCTTAAATAGAGTGTTGCTGATGAACTCCTCTTCCTGTTCTGCCCTTGCTTGCTGCAAAAAAAGACATATTGAAAGCTACAACTATTTCTCTTTGCTTCTAAAGTATTGTAAAAATAAATAAATAATTCTTTTAATCTGTCACCCAGACCTCAAAATTACTGTATACACCTTAGTAAAACCCCATTACCTTCATTGAAACTCTGCCTGCATAGTGCATGCAATATGTTCCTTTCTTTGTTTCCTTTGTATCAAGTTTGGAAGCCAAGTTATTTAGATCCAAGCATTCCCCCCCCCCCCCCCATCACATTAAGAAATGTCCAGCCTACAACTGGCAACAAACAAAAAAAACCCACCACACACTGTTGGTTGGGGGTGACTATCACCCCAACCTTTCAGCTTTTCTCCTTCACAGACTGACTTTTTCAACCTTTCCTACAGACAAACAAGGTGGGTTTTTAAAAAATTCATCAATCATCCAGCAATACCACCTTGTCCATAGAGTTCCAGAGGACAGAGATTGGCTGCCACTTATTCCTCCAATCGAGAAGCTCTCTCTCCAGGAGAGAATCCCTACGTTTTACCAGAAGGAAAATGAAGTAGCATTCACACTCAGTCTCTCCTTGGAGGTTAAGTACTGTTCCACAGGAGATCAGCCCCACAAACTCCTCCATCTCCTGGGTCCTTCCTGAAGAGTTTAGATCCTCCTAACTCTTCTTTGATAGCTTATAAGTTCTGCAGAAACATTACAGACCTGCTTGACGCATACTTTCGAAGCCCACACAGACTATGTCATATATGCAAATTGAACATCATAGCTAAATAATGCAACAGCCAAGCTCACTCCTCCAAAAATAGATCACACCTAACTAAAACCAACAGAATAAAACAAGTTTAGAATTCTAGGCCAATTTTTTTTTTTAGGAAATTAGTCAATACAGTATTAACAAGTTATCAAAAAGTTTAAAATCCTATTCTGTTGAACTCTAATATCCTTGTCATTTTGCCTCAAACTTATAAACAAACAAAAATCTACCCTGGACTAACATGCAGCATGTAAAGATTTAGGCAGATCAGTTTCAGTTTAGCAGGGGTGAAAAGAGACTTAAAAATTCAAGAACCAGAATTATAACGGGATGTTAGTCTAAATCTTAACTGCATCTCTGCAACAAAAATCCTTCAGGCAAAACCTAACAGTACACAACATATATTGTAAGTTCAGTAAACTTGCAACAGAAAGCTTCTCAGAAAGCTTAATACAATAGATAGGTCATTCCTATCTATTTGAAGGAAAGCCATATTCCCCACAGACAACTATTTTATTAGGAAACAGCAGCTACAGTTACTATCTGCAGTGAAAGTTGTTCAGAGAATCCTCAAACTTCTTTCAAATACACAGGACTCTCGTCATACAAAACTTAACACCCTGGCAAAGCAGTCTGGTAGAATTGAAACACTCATGTTTCATCTGCCGTGTCACATATGTGCTATATTCAAACAAGGTCTGGAGCCCCTATCATTACTAATAATGTAAGAATGTGTCTGAGTGTCATATCAGGAAATTACAAACCAGTGTATAAAGGTCAGCAAGCTCTTGGACAAATGCTACATTAAGTTGTTAGCTTTCATCCTGAAGATGTCTAACATCGAAGACCTAACATATATTTGAATAAAATAATAACTGTCAAAAGAAGCTTTAAAAGGGAATTTAAATAGGGCAAGTATTCTCAGCCTCAAATCTATAACCGAGTCACAATGACATTCAGGATAGAGAACAAATACATACGTTAAAGTCAAATGGTCAGAGTCTATTGTCTCTGAGTCCTTCACAGCACAAACTGGTTCTTAAACCCCATTCCCTTCATTGCCAGTGACACACACCATTATTGTTGGTGTTTGCTTCTCAATGCTGAAGAGACATTAAAAAGACAATCCTATACAGTCTGCCTTTAAAATGTCTAAAATTAAACAAAACCTAGCACTTTGTTCTGAATAAGAGACCAGATAATTGACTGACACACTTAAGTAAAAGTACTAAGAGTTAAAGTTTAACTGATAATATTTAATCTTAACACAAGGGAATGCAGATCTATGTACTTGAGAATCTGAGTTTAACACTTGCCAACTATGAAATCAGATAAATATGGTACTGCTACTAGAACATGCTACGAAAGGATGCCAGGCCCCCGCTGCCATACTTTCTAACCCCTTGCATTCTTTCCTATAGAAAGCCTCCCTTTTGTCTGTAGACTTGGCCCAAAGTAATTCCTGATTTACTTAGTTGTTTTAAAATATTCATTTATCAGATGCTGGTTTCCATTAATTGCTTTAATGTTGTCTAAAATACTGGATGAAACCCTGAATGTTATTGCATTATCACCACCAGCATTCAAATTTAAACACTCATTCCATAATCAAATTTCTCTTATTGACTGCAGTAATGAGTCTTAATACTTTGTCCACTGGGCCTCGGGGCTAAGCCTGGTCTTTTTGCAGTGTGGGCACAGCTCACGCCTGAGTCCCCAGATTTATGTCCGGATATTCTGCCAACACTATCCCACAATCCCCATGGGCTAATGTTTCTCAGCCCTTCTGTCCCCAAAGTATCCACTCGATTTCCAGGAACTGGAAACATCCTTACTTCCCATGCTTACTGCTGGACTGGAAACACAGTTAAGCAGTTTCTGTATTACACAAAGCCCTACTCCAAGCATGCTGCTACTTGGCCACAGGAACAGAGTCATTCTCCCTCAAATGGAAGATTTACTCTCATTGTTGTAGAGTTCTTAAAAACATGCACCATGTGTCCTTTAAAGTAGTATCTGTTTGGCTTATGGATTTCCTGGCAGTTTTATTTCCACAAGAGAGCATTAGAACTGTATACACTATATCTGAGTACACAAAAATTTAACCTGTTGAATACAACAATACCTAGATATTTCTTACAACAGCCTTTGATGGTAAAGACCTTGGATGTCATTGTAAGAAATTAGTAGATACAGTTGTATATAACAAGAATTTATGAGTAACCTTTTGTGTGATTTTATATGGCTCAATGAAGCAACTACCTTACCAGACAGTCAAAGGTTGTTTGATGTGGAAACTCAGCTGGAGAACATCACATCTGTAAAAATTATCCATTGCTTAAAACACTGAATTAGACATTCTAACCATTCCTCTCTTTTCTAATTCTTTGCCCATTATCAATTCAAGAGCGTAACAAAAAGCTTTAGCAACTCAGGGTAACACTGGTATTTTTCTGTGTTACTTGTGAAGTTTTAGAACAGCAGCTTTTTGGTTTACTGCTGTTTGTGCACAGAGGTAATCTTGTCAAAGCACTGTGAACAGAGTTTGCTAAGTAATCAATACATGCTAAGCAAGCAGAGAACATAAGCACATAAAACACTGGTTTTGTTCAGAACCAACATAAGGATCTTTATTTATAGCTATCTTTTTAATGACAGATTTAAACAAAATGTTTAAAATGCAGAGATGTTCCCCACAAGATCATCAGTTTTAAGGTCACTCAAATTTTCTGTCTAAAGTAGTGCAGCTTTCAGGGCATGAAATACAAAGGGAGAAGGAGAGCGGAAGGACAAAGCTACCTGCCACCGTGGCATGCAATATTTTTTTAAAAATCAGGATTGCCATACTCAGTGTTGTCATGACAACTATTCATTTACAATTATTTGTTTTTAATATTGTAATTGTTCTAATTCAACATTTTAAATAATGACATTTTTAAAAAAAATCAGGTTGTTTGGATACGTGCTTGTTCACTAGTAAGTGGTAACTCTGGTTGGACCTTATAGCAACGTTCTTGCCTGCCACCACCTGCACCATCAGACTTAGCTCCCCAACACAGAAACCTGAGTTATGCAACAAAATAGGACGTCAAACGTATAAAAAGTGTGTTAGTCTGCAAGCTACACTTGCTTTTACTTTTTCTTTTCACTGACAGACCACCACTATTTCTTTTCCACACAACAGATCATCCCTCTTCTCTGACCCGTTCCACCATAGTACATTAGCAGCAACTTCACTTCAGTGTCTGTGGTGCACGCTGGAAGAAGTTATCAATAAAAACATTGGGGGAAGGGGGGGGTCTCTAGTCAGAAAGTTAAATAACCTCTTGGGTGGCTATATTACTGAAATAGATGTTCTACTCACAGAATATATGCTTTTGATACTAAGAGGAATGTACAGTCTTGTCCAAAATTTACCCATGTCTGCTCAAAGCCCAGCCAACAGCAAATCTTTGTTAAATATAACTAACTATTCTGCGTACCGCAAGTGGTTTTTTTGTTCAAAGATAGGTACGTGCAAAAACAAAGCAGAGAGAAAATTTCTTAAAGACCTTCTTGAACAGTCTTTAGAAAAAAATCCAAATTCAGTTTATTTAAATAATGTAGATTTCATAGAATCATATCTAAAGGATTTTGGCAGAATATAGAAGTGTGTTTCTGTTTTCCGCCAGGGTCGGCTTTACACTTCATTACAGTATACAAAGGAAGTCAAGTTATCATCTTGTTATTTTACTATAAAATAACCTACCTTCTCTAGGTAGAAGGTGTCACAGTTACAGGGCTAGTTGTGCCTCTGTTCCGTAACTGGGATCACTGATTGCACCCCCTCAGGCATCAGAACTTGAGCCTTTACCACAATTATCCAGACCAGGACCTGGATTATAATACCCTGCATATCCACTGTTTTTACCCTGCAGGTTTGACACCTGTGATTCTTCTCTTTGGGAGTCTGACAAATGGTGTATATAGTGACCCCTTTCCAGGTGGAGCCATCTAGACTTGTTTGCTACATTTCCAGAAACCACTTCTTCTGATTCTAGCCTTGATGTTGCTTCTCTCTGAAGCAGAAACAATAGTCACAAATTTGAACAAGTATTTTCTGTAGCTACTTGCAAAGCAAGTACACCATTTTTAAAAATGCTACTTTATCTCCTCTTTTGCGGTCTTCAAGTTGAAAAACAGTAAGAAATGGTGATCCAACTGGGCTGCAAAAATCTCATCCCCATGTCTCACTATATGAGAAAATCAGACAGAAAAAAGCGAACCCCACTGAGCATGAACATTTTTTTAATGTTATTGGTTAATGTCTGATTCATTAAAAACCGCACATAGTCCTTCTATAGAAAGCCACACTACAACACTGGGTGAATGTTATTTATTCATGTACCAGGATTTTTAAATATCATGTTGTGTGTGCATCATTATTAATAACTACAATAAAGAATTCCAGGAAGTCTTTAACTATGCAGCAATAAGCAGGAACACTAAATATCAGGACAGTTTTATAGAATAAATAAATCTTGCAAATATTTCCAAACTTATCGGGAAGGAGGAGATTTGGGAGGAGGATAATGTACGATTTAAGCATGCACCCTAACATGAAGCAATCTTCTCTCTTTTATGAGCTGCTCCTCACCTTCTATGGACAGCTTATATCTCTTTTTACTATCACCTTATTTCTGGTTTCTATCAGTACCTCCCTGCTCCTCACATAGTTTCTCGATTGCTTCACCTCATCTTTGTTTCAGTCCCTCTCACTGAGGTTCACCCTCTTCCTTGGGAGGTGTTTGGAAGATCCCTTCTTTCCATATTCCCTGTCACCCATTTTACTTCCTTCTCTTACGAGGCCCAGCTTCACACTGATCACCCCTTTAGCTAACCAGAACTTCATGTCTTCAACCAGCGAGAAGGGTCTGACTAAAGAGAACACAACATGAGATGCTCCTAGACCCTGCAAGCTCAGGGAAAAAGGCCAAACTAATATTCTCTACCTTAATCCAATGGAACTGCTTTCCTCTTTTTAGTGTCCTTGTTCTTTACACCCTGCATTTGTTTCTCTTCCCTCTATCCTATTTGTTTAGTCTGCTATTCCCTCTTTGAAGTCCAATTTGTGCATTTTGCTCTGCCCTGTTTTCCCTCCTTTCTCCTGCACCTTCAACTTGGTTTTTGGTCTTCCTCCCTGTCAAGGTTCCTCCCACACTCTGAACTCTAGGGTACAGATGTGGGGACCTGCATGAAAAACCTCCTAAGCTTATCTTTACCAGCTTAGGTCAAAACTTCCCCAAGGTACAAAATATTCCACCCGTTGTCCTTGGATTGGCCGCTACCACCACCAAACTAATACTGGTTACTGGGGAAGAGCTGTTTGGATGCGTCTTTCCCCCCAAAATACTTCCCAAAACCTTGCACCCCACTTCCTGGACAAGGTTTGGTAAAAAGCCTCACCAATTTGACTAGGTGACTACAGACCCAGACCCTTGGATCTTAAGAACAATGAACAATCCTCCCAACACTTGCACCCCCCCTTTCCTGGGAAATGTTGGATAAAAAGCCTCACCAATTTGCATAGGTGACCACAGACCCAAACCCTTGGATCTGAGAACAATGAAAAAGCATTCAGTTTTCTTACAAGAAGACTTTTAATAAAAATAGAAGTAAATAGAAATAAAGAACTCCCTCCTGTAAAATCAGGACAGTAGATATCTTACAGGGTAATTAGATTCAAAAACATAGAGAACCCCTCTAGGCAAAACCTTAAGTTACAAAAAAGATACACAGACAGAAATAGTTATTCTATTCAGCACAATTCTTTTCTCAGCCATTTAAAGAAATCATAATCTAACACATACCCAGCTAGATTACTTACTAAAAGTTCTAAGACTCCATTCCTGATCTATCCCCGGCAGAAACCAGCATATAGACACACAGACCCTTTGTTTCTCTCCCTCCTCCCAGCTTTTGAAAGTATCTTGTCTCCTCATTGGTCATTTTGGTCAGGTGCCAGCGAGGTTACCTTTAGCTTCTTAACCCTTTACAGGTGAGAGGAGCTTTCCCCTGGCCAGGAGGGATTTCAAAGGGGTTTACCCTTCCCTTTATATTTATGACACTCCCTTAAAAATGTACTTGTATTTCTGCTGTTGAATTTAGCTTTCTCCCAGCAAAATCAAAGAATGTCCTGCAGAGTCACTTCACCCTATGCATATTGGTGATCTTCCAGTTTCTCCCTGAAATTCCACTCTATTGTACTCTGTATAATTCAGAGTGAAATTAAAATAATTCAGTGGGATCATCTTGCAGTCTGCAGTGCACAGAACATAACAGAATGGCAGGGAGAGCAAAAGAACTGGGTAGCAAGCACTAATTGAACAAGGTGCCTGATGAGACAAAAAGGGACCCTGCTTGATCTTTAAAAACTGAACAGAAAGTTTTTCAACACTAGAGAATGAACCAAGCAAACATTATGCTTTTGCATAAATTTGGTCAATGTGTAGCAACAGTCATCTTCCTCCCCAGTGTGCAGTCCCATGTCACTATACCCATACTGCATAGTTACAATTGCCTCATTTGCAGTACAACGTTCAATTTATGACCTATTGATGAACATAAGTCCTGCCTTTGCCTGCATCTGCTCCTAGATCTCATGAAAATTAAGAGTTTAATAATTACTAAAGTGGGGTAAGGGTGATGGATGAAAGAGCAGACAATGAAAAGTTGTATGTCTGCAAAACATGCATTTCTCCCCTGTACCAGGGGGACAGATTCCAGCCACACCTTTTGAAATGAGCACTAAATTTCAAACCCCATTATAATGAAGACCACAACTTCAAACCACAACTAAGCATGAAAATAAAGATACAGACAGACCCTTTCTGAGATGAAAGTGGGCAGTGCATCCATTAAAAAGAGCACATTTCACGTTTACAAAACCCCTAAAGTTTAGTATTAAACCAAGAAATGCTCTGCCTGCTCCAGAAAGGAAAAATCATGGCACCTTTCTAGCAAGAACTAGAACACGCTTCCCTGGATAGCTGCAAACGTGGTTTTTATGCTCAGCAGAGAAAGATTCAAATAGATTAAAAGGCAAACAATGTGGGAACACAAAGTTAAGGTAGCCCAGATATAGCTTGTAAAGCCTGTTTTTAAAAGAAAATAAATTACTTATGAATGCTCAGAGGAAGGGGAGCATGATTAGGGATGAAAGGTAGGTGGTAACAGGGGAAGAAGGATTTGGGTATGTAGTGAGGGATGGGGGTATTATGGGGAGTGGGATAAAAGGGAATGACTGGAGGGGCTCGGGTGACGGGGGTGCGATTAGGGGAAGTGGGAGGGATAGCAGAGGGATTTGGGGGGGATTAGTGGTACGGGGATCTGTCATCTCTGAATTTTCCTCATGTGTGTGTTCTGGGATCTGTGGGCACCCTGCCCCTCTGAAGGTGTCTGAGCCTCTCTTCTTGCCTGCCATGTGTTTTGGGACTTGGGGGACCCTGCTGCTCTTGGAGTGTCTGAGCCCCTCTCCTTGACTTTCCATGTGAGCTACGATCTGGGTGGAGGGCAAAATGAAGGTAACAAATTTAAACATCTAAAATCCAGAAAATAAATAGTAAAGATACACATATCCCAAGTGTAGGATTGGTGAGGGGGCACAGGCGCTGGCTGCCTTCGGCCCCAGGGGTGCTCACCCCCCTGCTCCACCCCAGGCCCTGCCCCCACCTGACCTCTTCCCCCAAACTCCCACACTCACCCTTCCCATCCCCACTCCATCCTACCTCTTCCTGCCCCCACGGCCCCACCCCCTGCACTGCCTCTTCCCACCCAGTTCCACCCCATCCCCGCTCCTGCCCCTCCATCCCAGCACCTCCAGCACCCCACGTAACTGCTGATCCAGCCGTGGGTGAGAGGTGCTGGGAGAGAGTGGGGAGCCAGTGCTAAGCACCCACTAATTTTTTTTCTGTAGGTGCTCCAGCCCTAGACCACCCACTGAGTCAGCGCCTATGTGAGGGGGCTGACCAGAGTATGTGTGGGAGAGGCTCAGTTTGGAAACGGAGAGGACTGCGTAGACCTGGGGCATGGCTAGAGAAGCCTGTCTGAAGCAGGGGCAGGATTCCCAGATAGGGGTGGGTATTTCCCCCCCAAAATAAAAATTCCCCTTCCACAGAGGTAGATTAGAGCAACTTGCCTGCTTCCATCCCAGGCCAAATTTCTGCCATGGGTTGGATTTGAACTCTCAGTGCCTGTGGTGGTGCTCAGAATGATACTTTTGGAGTCACTCAGGGCCTCTAATATAAAGAGAGTTTTCCAGATACTTAGCCCTGGTCTGCGCTAAGAAATTAGGTCAGTATAACCTATATTGATCAGGGGTGTGAAGAAAAGAAAACAAACCCCCCAAACAATCTAACCCCTGCTGTAGACAACATTATTCTCCTATCAACTTAACTACCACTTCTCAGTGGACTACCTAAGCCACAATGCCTTCACTGGAGTACCACTGTGCTGGCGCAGCATCTTAAGTATAGACACAAGCCCTGAGAGAGAGAGAGAGACAGACAGACAGACAGACACACACACACACACCCACCCACCCCCAGCAGGCATGCAAGATGACAACAGAGCAGCAGCAACTGCGTTAGGGGCAATCAGCTTCTCACAACCCAGACAGGGAGGTAACTGGGCTAACTTAAACATAGGATATGTCTACACTTAAGCAGCTGCAGCAGAGCAGCGCCACTGCTGTAGCCCTTCAGTGTAGACACTACTTACATCAATGGGAGGGCTTCTTCTATCGGTGTAGCTACCTCCCCAAGAGGCAGTAGCTAGATCGATGGAAGGATTTTGTCAACCTAGCACCATCTATACCGGCAGTTAGGCTGGCATAGCTACATCCCACAGGGATGTGGATTTTTCACACCCCTGAGAGACTTAGCTCTGCCAATGTAAGTTCACAGTGTAGACATGCCTATACAAAAGCTACAAGGAAAGATTAAAGGTTATGTATAGGGAAACGTGCATGTAGACCTCGCCTGATTTATTTTACTCTTTGCTCTGCAAGTTGTGTACCTATGAATGAATGAATGAATCATGCTATATTTTGAAGAAGCCGATTTTGAGTGACTTTAACAACCCAACTCCTCAGACTGATGAGGCATACAGGTGCCAAAGCGAGATGGGCCTGTTGCATTCACATGGTTGGGAAACCGGGTGAGCCGCAGCCCAGAGATCCAGTCAGAATGGCAGGACTGTGTGGTTCACCCAGAGTGGCAGACATGAAACCAGGTCTTGCAACTATGTGGTATGCCTGAGAGAGACTAAAACGGTTCTAAGGCTCAATTTGCCCTGTAACTTGACAACAAATACTAGAAGCTACAGAAGAACAGAGAAATAGAAAAATTTCACGTAACTCAATCCCAACATTTTTGAATGATATGAAACTCAAATACCTGCATTAAAGTCCCAGTATGAATACAACATGTTTTCCCTAACCCAAACAAAAGAAATCCCTCTCAATTCAATGCAAAAGAACTACTTGGATATAGCACTGCAAAGTACCATCCTAATAATCCCACCAAGATTGAAGATCTACAGGTTTAAATGCTTTTTTATTTGTAATAATTTGAATTAAATTCTATATAAAATAGAAACTTGTCAAATTTATATCTGCAGAAGTTATTTTCACTGGAAGTCAAGATGCCAGGGAGGAAATGATGGCAAAATATTTTCTACCAGTCTATTTGTTATAAATATCTAGTATACAAACTGTCAGTATTCTAACAGAAACACTGTTACAGTTCTTGAAGCTTTTCTATTTTACTTCTATAATACAGTCAAATAGTAAGTGTTATCACAACATCTCGACAACGTCTTCCTCTGGAAACGTAATGCACTAAAGGCTAGTCAGCACTACTGAATGTAAACCGACTATGCATGCACCCTTTTCTACCATCTATGAAAGTTGGCCAACTACGCAGGTAACAATATTACTCTTACCACAGCAACCTAAAGGCCAAAAAGTTGACAGAGTTCACTATTTAGTTTCCTTTCTCCTTTGGATACTTCTACCTAGGATTCAAGTTCTGTAGACACTTCTTAAACAGAGACAAGTGTAAAAAAAGAACAAATGAAACCTCTCTTGCATATTTATCCATTTTTTCTGAAAGATTTCAAGGATTAGACAGTTCTATCATGACTGATAATTTACTGCTCCTTAATGATACACAAAGTCTGATCCCTGACTCTCAAAAGTCGGTATTAATAAAATGGGCATTTCCCTAGATTTTGCTGATTACTTGTGCTAAAGTTTTGCTTCAGCTTTTGCATTATCTTAGTAATTTCACACCTAAAGTTTCCCCAAATATATTTTTCACCAATTCACCCCACTCTGCAAATATATTCAAGACTTTGTCATGTCCCTAGACACGCTACCATTTGAGCCACACTGCAGCCAGATAAAAAAAATGTTCCAAAAAGACTGCCTACTAAGCCCTAATGAGTCGAACTGTGAACAGTCTATCCTACACCCAGCAGGAGCCAAACAGAACAAAATAGTGGTCCAACCCATTTTTACACAAACCATATTAAAATATTTGGGCTTACAGGTACATCTCAGACTTCTTTAATTTTGTATATTTGACATTCATTTTGAAACGAAAGTTCAATGAACAGCTTAAGCCTCGCACATAGGGCTCCAAATACTATCCATTAAAAAAAAAAAGAAGAATACCCAGTCTCTAAATTGTTTTCCACTTTAGGCTTCATTCTCCACTTGTCCACCTCCAGACACTGATGACTGGCAGAAACACTGTTACAGTTCCTGAAGCTTTTCCTTCCTTTGTACCTTCCCCACCACCACTCTACTCACCACTCCTTAAACACCCCCCTTTGGATTCTTCCTACCTACTTCTTCCTTCCCTCCCAAATCTTCATGCACTTAAGGTGAACTGCAAAGATATTTGTTTTTTTTTAAACCCAAATGTTGAAGAGACTCTAAAAGAGAAAAAAAGTATATTAACAGCATATTTTGCATTGTATTTATAGTAAACTGAAATATTAACTTTGCTAACTTCAACTGTTAGGGCTGAAAGTTTACTAGCCAGGTCATTGTCTCTGACTATATATAAAGTTTCAGCAAAAACAGTATGAACATGAGATTGGAGGAAAATAAGTTGTTTTGCTGATGCCAACTGTTCTGTTGAGAAACTGCAGTATCTCTGTAGTGCATTTTGCTTTACCCATGAAAATCCATCCAAATTTGCTTAACTTATGAGCCACTGAAAATTTGAACACACTCAGCAGAGGTTTGTTAGAGGCTGGCAGCAAATTTCTCCAAACTTCGTGTCTGCCGAGCACGTTCCATCCCAATACTGAGCAGGGAGTTTTCCTCCAACTGCTCTTCCCAGCTGCCGGGAGCAACGGTGGCACTGGGCCCTAGAACTAAGAACAAGGGAACTCAATCTCTCCATTCTTCATGCTCCCTCTATTGGCATCCAGACAAGAGAGAGGAAGCAGCCAAACTCAAACACAGAGGTATGAAGAGCAGAGAAACGACAGGGTAGGAAGGTAAAGAAACAGAAGGAAAGAAAAGTCTAACCACTAAAACACACGCCACTCCAGAACCTGAAATAGAATCCAGGATTCCTGAGTCTTAATACTCCTCTGTCAGCAAATACCTGTAAAACCCACTGGCAAAGCATGTGTGTCATCCCCTTCAAATGACAGGCCCACAGAGTATAACTGCCTACTACTGGTTATTCCATTAGCTCATTCAGCAGAGGTCTATGCTGTGGATCTGATTGTTCCAAAGCCATTACTGAAATATTTGGGCTTTTTCATTTTACCTTTTTTAAAACAAGCTAAGAAGTGACATTTATACGAGCTATGTCAAAATAATGTTAAGGTTGCAATCTCAAGCACTCAAAAGTTAGGAAATGCCAGAATTAAAGTTGCCTATAAGGTATCTTATCTAACAAATTGAATAAAATTATTATAGTAAAAAAAATTAGTGAAAAATAAGGTCCTAATGCTGCAAACACAAGAAGGTACACAACTGTACTCACATGAATAGTCCCATTGACTTAAGTTAAGCAAGTGCATAAACAGCTGCAGAATCAAGAACTAAAATTATTTTTCTTAACATTACTGTGGCATGCAGTCTGTCACTATAAAACAAAATTATTGCAGTGTTAATGAAAAGCTTAGGCTTTCAATACACTAACCAAGTTACTGTAAACATTTTACACCCATCCCCATATTTTCAAAAACAGAAGTCCATATTAGGCACCTAAGGGCAGGAATTTCAAAAGCACTTAACTGACTTGGGACCACAAGTCCCATTAACTTTACACGGCAAATCATGACTGGAAATGATTTCACATGGCTACTTGCCCCCACTTTCTTGCCTTATATAAGTCCAAGCCATAGAAGGTGATATTAACTGCAAATATAGCACAATTATTTGCTCATCAATTTTTTAGTTGGTGTTGGTCTCACAGTAAGGAAGTTAATGAAGCCCTTGGCATGTCTTTTTAAGTTTGAAACTTCTTAGTAGAAAAAAAAATGTAAAATTGTACCAATTAGAAAACTAAAAAAAGTTACAATACAATCATTTGAGAAATGTAACACTATAAAAATGTAAAAACACAATCTGATTTAATTTTTAAAAAGTTTAAATAAAAAAAATCATGATCTAAATAAAAACAAATTTTTAAAGACGTTATTTTTATCTACCCTGGTACCAGGCACCCAATGTACTGAATGAGGCAAGGATCTTGTGGAAAAAATGGTATGTACTGATGTAGTAAAAGACTATCATAATGCATATGCACAAGGGAGCGAAATTAAGGTTAAGCAACTTACTTCTGAAATTTCTTAGTGATTGACTTTGTAACACTGTAAACGTAACATTGTCCTAATGTAATGTTTTTGTATGTAATCTGATAATACTTCACATCTGTACAGTGCTTTGTTTTTAAAAACACAGCACAAACTTCAATCATCCCAACAACGCCCTTCAATGTGGTTATGCAAGAATGAAGACAATTTCAAGATGAAGCAGTTGCACAAGTATAAATTATTCTCTATTTGGCGTGCAATCATTGGTGACAATAAGGAAGAAAATACTTAATGCCCAAACTTAATTTGCAGGCCTGACAATCAAAGAAATCTTTGTAGTAACATATTTTACCAAATTTGATAAGGAATCAGTAAACACGCAAACATGAAAGCTTATGCTTAAATAAATTTGTTAGTCTCTAAGGTGCCACAAGTACTTCTTTTCTTTTTATGAAATCTTAATGCCTTTTTCCCCCAGACTGACTATTCCATGTAGAAACACACTTTAATACAGGCTTTTTACACAAAATATCCATGTTCAAATTCACCCCTCTGCCACCAAGAAGTTCACACACACAAAGGAAAGAAAGCAAGCACTCCTTTGCTAACACTGCAGCAAGCTTTAAAACAATTCCAAAAGCTGTTTGCATTCATGCTGAATTCAGTGATAATGGGGCACAAATACAAAGACTAACAAAAGCCAGCCTTATTAAGGGGGAAAAATAGAGGTTTGCCAAAAAGAAAACGAAAGGAGAAAGTTTTCAACATTTAAAGATGAAACCGCACAGAGAACTAAGTAACTGAAATACAATTTTAAAGTGTCTGCAATGCTAACACACTAGAGTACAAATCAGTGTGTGTTGTAAGGGTCCTTGATAAGAAACCCCATGCTGGGAAGACTCGCATTCATCTATATACTTTTGTGTTCATTTAAAACAATTTCATCTCCATACTTTATCTGTACACAAATGGGCATTCTCCTCCTCAGCTCATCTTTGCCCTGTGATGAAATCAAAGCTGATTTGTAACATCACCATCATTTCTATAATAGGAAATAAACATGTTACATACATTTACAACTTCTCTACGAGACCAACAATGAACTTAGGTTGAGTTGTGAGGGAGTAAATACAAAAAGCTATATTGTACTAGTAAAAAGCAGAGTAAATGACAAGCAAAGTAGAACAACTGTTTCCCCTTACACACCTCCCCAACTAAACAGTTATTTATACCTGCCCTCAATCAGCTCTCACTTAAACCTTTTCAAGGCCAGAGAAAAGTGATCTCCAATCATTTTTATATTGAGTAATAGGACAATATCTGGAATGCAAATGTGTTTATATTAATGATGGTTTAAAGTCCTGACAAGTTATAAATAGAGCCCTACCAAATGCACAGTCCATTTTGGTCAATTTCCTGGTCACAGGATTTAAAAAATAGTAAATTTCATTATTTTAGATATTTAAATCTGAAATTTCACAGTGTTGTAACTGTAGGGGTCCTGACTCAAAAGGGGGTTGTGGGAGGGTTGTAAGGTTATTGTAGGGGGATCACAGTATTGCTACCCTTACTTCTGTGCTGCCTTCAGAGCTGGGCCCTTGGCCAGCAGTCGTCACTCTCTGGCCGCCTAGCTCTGAAGGCAGTAGGGCAGAAGAAAGGGTGGCATAGTATGGTATTGCCACCCTTACTTCTGCACTGCTGCTGGTGGGGAGCTGCCTTCAGAGCAGGGTGCCTTGCTAGCAGCCCTACAATAACCAAGCAACACCACCTCCTACAGCCCCCTTTTGGGTCAGGACCACAGTGTGAGAAATGCTGTCTTCCCCTGTGAAACCTGGTCTTTTGTACACGTTTACCTTATACTATACAGATTTCATGGGGGAAAACCAGATTTCACAGTCCATGACACATTTTTCACAGTTGTGAATTTGGTAGGGCCCTAGTTATAAAGTTATGTTTTCTGATGATCCAAGACACTATTATAACATATTTAAAAAATACGTATTAATTGACACCTTTAATACTTATAGGCTGAAAATGTCCAAAGAGCAAGAAGTTGACTTTAGAAATGGTAAATGACCTATAATTCTAGTCCTGTTGCACTGCCATAAATTACAAATATATACTTCTATTTGACAGAGAAATTGTGAACAGTTCTCCAGGGCCTCCACTCTCCCCTTGCTGATTTTATTTTCCTAATCATCTCTCTTTTCTATATTTCAGCAACTATTTCAAACAAGTGACTGCACTCTAGTTCGCCCCTTTGTGCTCATCAATATGTCACATTCTATTTTCAGAGTTCTAAACTGCCGAGCATTTCTGACTGAACCCACTTATAAGAGCTAACTGTACAGAGATCCTTCTGAAGAGGTTAGATTTTCTCGTATGCCCACAGGTTGCCATAGATATGCTTTACTTCTTTTCTCTATTCTTCTGAGATTTTTTAAAATAAACTTCACTTCTGGATTTTAGATCTGAACAAAAATAGCACCTGTTTATAAATTAACATCTGATTAATAGTGAATGCATTCAGTCCCCAAAGAAAACCCCAGAGTATAAATTTTGGAAATGAGTGCAAAAATCTAATGGTTATCTTTAGAAATTACACACAAGCAAGTATATTTTTGAAACCATGCTGAGTATATCTCACTGTAAATGGCAAAAAGAAAGTCTCTGATAAGATCTCTCAGCTTTCATTTCTGGGCCAGAAGATACTATGCTATTTAATTTAATAAAAACATGGCATATGCCTCTTGTAAAGTAATAACAGAACTGTATATTTCCCTGATTAGTCAAGGATGACAAATATAGCACCAAAATATTACTGTATTCGATTTCATGCACTTTTCCTGCAGACATCCTGCTGGACATTCAAATGGCTATTAGGAAAGCAGGAGAGAGGTTTCTCTTGAGGAGTTCCAGATTCCTTTTCTTAGCCACCAAACCTAACAGTCTATATTCTCCTACCACCAATAGTAAAAAGCAAATTGGGTAGCCAAGTTATTGGTAATATATTTGTAATAAAGCTAAGAATTTGCTAGGCCTGACATGGATAAAAGATCACAGTTACGAGCATTTGCACTCTAAGAGACTCATCCTGCATATCAATGTGACTATTCACCTAAGTAAAGGTGTACAGAGCCAAGACCAAATTTCAATGAATACAAGTATGTAGGGTTATTTATAATGCCACAGAATTTTGCTCATGACTATAAAACAATATGCTTGCATATTAGTTTTGATAATGCAATTCTAACTACCATCACAACCACTATTCACCTAAAACCACCGAACTCTAAAACAATGGAAAACTAGAGCAGCTGCATGTTAAACATATTTACATATTTTTTTTTTTTACTCAGGATTACCTAATCCTATAATTCATGATGCAGACAGAGTTCTAATTATCCTCCTAAATGTTCATAAATCAATGACCCTTCCTCACATAGGCTAAGGAAATGTGTTTCTCACAGTTTTAAATTGACAAAGTTTACAATAACTGTCCTTGCATCTAGGGGCATTTTTTAATACTGGCACACTTTTTAATCCTGTGTTTCTACACCTGCAACAATGATGCTAAACAGTCTTATTTTAAAGACTATTTTTACAAATCAACTTTTCAGCCATAATTTAAATGAGTTTCCATCCAATCTATTCATGTAAAATGGGTAGTGTGCACACTAAAAATACGAATAAAATACCGGTTTCAGAGTAGCAGCCATGTTAGTCTGTATCCGCAAAAAGAAAAGGAGGACTTGTGGCACCTTAGAGACTAACGAATTTATTTGAGCATAAGCTTTTGTGAGCTACATCCAATGAAGTGATCTGTATGCATCCGATGAAGTGAGCCGTAGCTCATGAAAGCTTATGCTCAAATAAATGTGTTAGTCTCTAAGGGACTAAAATACCGTAATGGTAACCTGCATATTTTCTTACCACTTGTCTTCTCAGATGAGGAGTGAGAATTGAAGATGTACTGAATGTATCCATAAATTATGTATCCTTAAATGAACTGTCTTCCAGTCCATTCAACACCATTCTTTACTATGAGTGACTTTATGGAATGTCTATATTCATTCTACATAAATCCCAGAACCCTTACTTCCCGTAAAATATTCATTTATTTTAATAAACTTGCATGTTAATGATCAATTACCAAATAAAGCCATATAGATCAGAACCTATCTATTAGCACCGAAGTAAGCAACTATACTTCATTAGCCATGGTGAGGAAATCAGCATGTTTTCTCATCGAGTTGCAAATTTTAGGCCCCCATCCAGAGAACCTTACGCTGGCACAGATCCAATGGCAGGATCAGGGCCGTAACCAAGTGCAGTATTTACAATACTTCAGAAACACTATAAAACAAAAGGCAGAAAGTATAGAATCTTAAAGGAGTCTGATTATAGCTCATTCTCATTTTCTACTCTAGTTTTCATACAGTAAAGAACATTAAAATAGGAAAATATTTTAAATAAACTAATTCATATGGCACCCATTTTGAAAGACTTCGCCTGAGTTAAATTTTTCTGCAAGCATTTGAGAAAGAGAGAAAGAACAAAAATGTGCCATTTATGCAAGAGTACATTAAGACTTAGACAGCTCTGAATGTGTTATGATTAGATCCATTTTACTTGAAAGGTTTGGCACGAGGAAACTTCTTTGAGCTGCAACAGCAACAAACCCTGCTATTAAAACCCAGTGTTTTAAACCCAGTTCTGTGCCAACAGATTCACGTATTGTAGTAGTTCCCCGAGGCCCTTATCAGCATAGAGGATGTTAAAACTTTACTAAACTATTTCCAATTATGTCAGACATCTAGGGACCCAACCCAAACACACTGCAGCACCGCCAACGCTTTTACCCCAACTGCCAGACAGGTGCGCTCAATGTTTACTCCTTTCTATAAGGAGGTGACAAGCTGCAGAGAAACAGGAACGAAAGCCTGTCAGGGAAGAGCCTGACCTTCTCCATCCGCGGTCCCCACCGAGTGGGGCGCAGACACGGTGCCCGACCCCCCCCCCCCCCGGCTCCTAGGCAGAGCCCTTCCTAGTGCAAAGCGCTGGGAGTTTCCGAGGTCACGGAGTTCTCCCCACAGAGACATCCCACCCATCTCTGGGTCGCTTTCCCATCACCAGCTCGTGCATTGCTCCAGCACCTTCTTTCTGGTAATTACACCCCCACCTCCGCGGCGGAGAGCGCCTCAGGACCCCGCGCCACTGGCAGGGCGGGCAAGGCCAGCCACCGAGCGAGGGGGTGCCCAGGGGTCGCCTCTGAGGGAACCCAGCAACCCCACCGCAAGCCGCCCAAGCAGTGGGGACCCTCCCCAGCAGGCGGGTCTCCCCTTCAAAGCGACGCGGGAAAGCCGCCCGACCCAGCGGCGCCTGGAAGCCGGGCGCCTCCCTCCCGGGCCGGCGGGGGCAGGCATGGCCCTGCCCAACGCACCGCGCCGCAGCCCCGCGCCGAGCCGAGCCGAGCCGGCACTCACGATGGTGACGCTGGCCTTGCGCAGGTCGCGGTTCTCCTCCTGCAGCGCTTTGCACTTCAGCTTGTAGGTCTCCAGCTCGATCTTCAGCACCTTGTTCTCCTGCTGCAGCGAGGCCAGCCGGTTCGTCAGCTCCTCCAGCCGGAACGGCGAGATCACGATGCCGCCCGCCTTGCCGCCCCCGGCGCCGGGGCCCGCCGCGCAGCCCGCCGGCGCCACGCCGCTGCCTCCCGCGCCGTCCGTGTCGCTCTCGCTGGCGCTGTCCGCCATCGCCGCGGCCGCCGCCTCCCACCAGCCGCTGCCTGCGAAGGGAAGAGGGGCGGGGGCGGGGCCGGCCGAGACGCAACCGCCTGGGCCGGGCGGCAGGGCGCAGGCTCCGAGCCGCGCTCGCCGGGAAAGCGGGGAGCTGCCCGCTGCACTGCCAGCCAGCCAGCCCACAGCGACACTGCCCGCGGCCCGGCGCTACTGCAGCCGCCCCCGGGAGCGGCGCTGCGCGGCCAGGGCAGCGGGGAGCGCCCCGCCCCTGCCAGGGCGCCCAACTCCTTCCTCTGCACAGGCGGCCAGTCACGGCAACCAGAATCCCCCGCGCTGTGACCCCCCGCCTCCCACTTCGCAGCCTCTCTCTCTCTAAACCACCCCCCAGAAACCCATCCCCGCAGCCTACCCAGCCACCCCTCGCTGCTGCGTGTCCTCTGCCCCCACCCTACTCCTGCAGCCGCCCCGGCAAACCCTCCTCCACCCTCGCCCTCCCTACCCTCTCCACCAGTCACCCCCCCAGTATCCCACGGGTGGCAGCTCGCTCGGTGACCCACGCGTCCTTAGTGGAAAGGGGGTCAGGGTTCTTTCCCCACTCTGAACTCTAGGGTACAGATGTGGGGACTCGCATGAAAGACCCCCTAAGCTTATTTTTACCAGCTTAGGTTAAAAACTTCCCTAAGGTTTCAGAGTAACAGCCGTGTTAGTCTGTATTCGCAAAAAGAAAAGGAGTACTTGTGGCACCTTAGAGACTAACCAATTTATTTGAGCATAAGCTTTCGTGAGCTACAGCTCACTTCATCGGATGCATACCTAAGGTTCAAACTTTTCCTGGTCCTTGAACAGTATGCAGCCACCACCAAGCGTTTTAAACAAAGAACAGGGAAAGAGACCTCATAGAGACGTCTTTCCCACAAAATATCCCCCCCCCCACACACAAGCCCTACACACACCCTTCCTGTGGGAGGCTTAAGAATAATATCCTAACCAACTGGTTACAAAAATCATTAAAGACCCAAACCCCTGGATCTTGGAACAATGGAAAAATCAGTCAGGTTCTTAAAAGAAGGATTTTATTTAAAAAAAAAAAAAAAAAGGTAAAAATCATCTCTGTAAAATCAGAATGGAAAATACTTTACAAGGTATTCAGATTCAAAACACAGAGGATCCCGCTCTGGGCAAAACCTTTAAAGTTACAGAAAACAGGAATAAACCTCCCTCTTAATACAGGGGAAAATTCACATAAAACAAAAGATAAACTAATCCGCCTTGCCTGGCTTACCTATACTGGTTGCAATATTGGAGACTTGGATTAGGATGGGTTGGAGAAGATGGATTTCTGTCTGGCCTCTCTCAGTCCCAAGAGAGAACACATAAACAAATAGCACACACGAAAACCTTCCCCTACCCCTCTCAAGATTTGAAAGTATCTTGTCCCCTTATTGGTCCTTTGGGTCAGGTGCCAGCCAGGTTAGCTGAGCTTCTTAACCCTTTACAGGTAACAGGATGTTGCCTCTGGCCAGGAGGGATTTTATAGCATTGTATACAGAAAGGTGGTTACCTTTCCCTTTATATTTATGACACGCCCCCCCAAATCACAGATAGGGTGAAACACTGGCTGTGATTTCTTCCTAAAGCTCTAGGGGAAAACAGAGTTAATAAAACACATGCATCTCTAAATAAACTACTAACTGCATAAAGACTAACAAATTTCCTGCATCTTAAGGACGATTTGGACCAGTTGATTCTGGGAAACTTTCACGGGAGAGTGCATCAGCCACTTTGTTAGAAGCTCCTGAAATGTGTTGTATGTCAAAATCAAAATCTTGGAGAGCTAAACTCCACCGAATAAGTTTTTTGTTATTTCCCTTGGTGGTATGAAGCCACTGTAGCACAGCACGGTCGGTTTGCAGGTGGAAACGCTGTCCCTAAATGTATGGGCGTAGCTTTTCCAGAGCGTAGACAATGGCATAACCTTCCTTTTCACTGATTGACCAGTGGCTTTCCCTCTCAAACAGCTTCTTGCTGAGAAACACGACAGGATGGAACTCTTGATTTGGTCCTTCCTGCATTAAAACTGCTCCCACACCACGCTCAGACGCATCTGTGGTTAGTAGGAACGGTTTGTCAAAGTCTTGGTCCCTTAGCACATGGTCAGACGTGAGTGTTGCTTTAAGCTGGTTAAAGGCCTTCTGACACTCTTTAGTCCACTGAACTGCATTTGGCTGTTTCTTTTTGGTTAGGTCTGTCAGTGGGACGGCGATTTGGCTGTATTGCTGTACAAATCGCCTGTAATATCCGGCCAAGCGTAAGAAGGATTGGACCTGTTTCTTTGACTTTGGGACAGGCCACTTTTGGATAGCATCCACTTTGGCCTGTAGGGGGTTGATAGTTCCTTGACCCACCTTGTGTCCAAGTCTGTTTAGGCCTATTTGACACTTCTTAGCCTTAACAGTTAGTCCTACCTTCCTTACGCGCTCAAAGACTTTTTGTAGATGTTCCAGGTGTTCTGCCCAGGAATCCGAAAATATGGCCACATTGTCAAGGTAGGCGACTGCATATTCTCCCAATCCCGCTAGGAGACCATCTACAAATTTTTGGAAGGAGGTGGGGGCATTCTGCAGCCTGAAAGGGAGCACATTAAATTCATACAGCCCGACATGTGTGATGAAGGCTGACCTTTCCTGGGCGGATTCATCTAGTGGTACCTGCCAGTATCCCTTCGTTAAGTCCAAGGTAGAGATGAACTTGGCCCATCCCAGTTTCATAGAATCATAGAATATCAGGGTTGGAAGGGACCCCAGAAGGTCATCTAGTCCAACCCCCTGCTCGAAGCAGGACCAATTCCCAGTTAAATCATCCCAGCCAGGGCTTTGTCAAGCCTGACCTTTAAAACCTCTAAGGAAGGAGATTCTACCACCTCCCTAGGTAACGCATTCCAGTGTTTCACCACCCTCATAGTGAAAAAGTTTTTCCTAATATCCAATCTAAACCTCCCCCACTGCAACTTGAGACCATTACTCCTCGTTCTGTCATCTGCTACCATTGAGAACAGTCTAGAGCCATCCTCTTTGGAACCCCCTTTCAGGTAGTTGAAAGCAGCTATCAAATCCCCCCTCATTCTTCTCTTCTGCAGACTAAACAATCCCAGCTCCCTCAGCCTCTTCTCATAAGTCATGTGTTCTAGACCCCTAATCATTTTTGTTGCCCTTTGCTGGACTCTCTCCAATTTATCCACATCCTTCTTGAAGTGTGGGGCCCAAAACTGGACACAGTACTCCAGATGAGGCCTCACCAATGTCGAATAGAGGGGAAGGATCACGTCCCTCTGTCTGCTCGCTATGCCCCTACTTATACATCCCAAAATGCCATTGGCCTTCTTGGCAACAAGGGCACACTGCTGACTCATATCCAGCTTCTCGTCCACTGTCACCCTTAGGTCCTTTTCCGCAGAACTGCTGCCTAGCCATTCGGCCCCTAGTCTGTAGCGGTGCATTGGATTCTTCCGTCCTAAGTGCAGGACCCTGCACTTATCCTTATTGAACCTCATCAGATTTCTTTTGGCCCAATCCTCCAATTTGTCTAGGTCCTTCTGTATCCTATCCCTCCCCTCCAGCGTATCTACCACTCCTCCCAGTTTAGTATCAAAACTAAACTGTTTCTCCAATAGTTCATCTGTGCGTGGCATTGGATAGTTGTCTGAGCAAGTTACAGCATTTAGCTTACGGTAGTCCACGCAAAAATGTATCTCCCCATCTGGTTTGGGAACTAGAACCACTGGAGATGCCCATGCACTGCCAGAGGGGTGGATTATACCCATCTGTAGCATATCCTGGATCTCCCGTTCTATAGCAATTTTAGCTTGAGGAGACACTCGGTAAGGTTGGGCTCTAATTGGGTGAGCATTACTTGTGTCAATGGAGTGGTATGCCCGCTCAGTCAGTCCTGGGGTGGCTGAGAACGTCGGCGCGTAGCTAGTGCACAGCTCCTTGATCTGCTGTCGCTGCATACGCCCAAGGGTCATGGGGAGGTTCACCTCTTCCATGCCACCATCACTTTTCCCTTCATAGTAGACACCTTCATGCCACTCAGGAACACCCTCCCTCCCCCCTGGCTGTAAACTGACAAACCTTTAATTCTCTGGAATAAAAGAGCTTTAAAGAATTAATATGGTACACCTTAGGCTTTTGGTTTGAGGTGGGGAATGCTATGAGATAATTAACAGCTCTTGGACCGTGAATGGCCCCTCCCACGACGCTTCCATTTTATGGGCCTGGAGCACCTTTAAGACCATGACCTGGTCCCCTACTTTGAAGTACTGCTCTCTGACATGTTTATCATACCAGGCTTTTTGCTCTTTTTGAGCATCCTTTAGGTTTTCTTTAGCAAGGGCTAAAGAGGTTCAGAGGGTGTTTTGTAGGTTGGTTACAAAGTCCAAAATGTTAGTTCCTAGAGAAGGTGTAAACCCCTCCCATTGCTGCTTCACCAACTGTAATGGCCCCTTAACCTCACGGCCATATACAAGTTCAAATGGGGAAAACCCTAAACTGGGATGTAAAAAGAAAAGGAGTACTTGTGGCACCTTAGAGACTAACCAATTTATTTGAGCACAAGCTTTCGTGAGCTACAGCTCACGAAGCTCACGAAAGCTTATGCTCAAATAAATTGGTTAGTCTCTAAGGTGCCACAAGTACTCCTTTTCTTTTTGCGAATACAGACTAACACGGCTGTTACTCTGAAAACTGGGATGTGGTACAGCTCTGTAGGCAAAAACAACTGCTGCAACACTAGGTCCCAATCATTGGAGTGCTCATTTATGAATTTACGTATCATGGCCCCCAAAGTTCCATTAAACTTCTCCACCATGCCATTTGTTTGACGGTGGTAAGGGGTGGCAATCACGTGATTTACCCCATGAGCTTCCCAAAGGGTTTCCAGAGTTCCTGCCAGGAAATTAGTTCCTGCATCTGTGAGGATGTCGGAGGGCCAACCTACCCTGGCAAAAATGTCTATTAGTGCCTGGCACATACTTTTAGCCCTGGTGTTGCTTAGAGCTACTGCTTTCAGCCATCAAGTGGCAAAATCCATGAAAGTCAGTATGTACTGCTTTCCTCTGGGTGTCTTTTTCAGAAAAGGACCCAGAATATCCACAGCTAGTCGCTGAAATTGAATCTGAATGATGGGGAGTGGCTAGAGAGGGGCTTTGACCTGGTCTTGGGGTTTTTACACTCTTTGGCATACTTCACAAGATCAGACATAGGCAGAAACATCCTTGTCCATTCCCTCCCAGTGGAAGGACATCCCCAAACAGTCTTTGGTCCTGTTCACCACAGCATGGCCACTAGGATGATCATGGGCTAAGCTCAAGAGCTTTTCCCGGTACTTAGTTGGAACTACCAACTGTCTCTGAGGATGCCAGTTTTTCTGGTGCCCACCAGAAGGAGTTTCCTTGTATAAAAGTCCTCTTTCTAAAACAAACCGGGATCGATTAGAAGAGTTGAGAGGTGGTGGGTTGCTCCGTGCCTCCGTCCAAGCTCTCTGGAGGCTTTCATCTGCTTCCTGTTCAGCCTGGAACTGTTCCCTTGATGCTGGAGACATCAGGTCCTCACTGGATTGTAGACCTGGGCTTGGTCCCTCTGGAAGCGATGCAGGTGATGGGGCTGTTTCCGTTGATGGTGAACCGCTCTCTGCTGGTACACTATGGGGTATTTCAGGCTCTGGCTGAGCCTCTTGTGTAGGGTCATCTGCTCCTGCTGCCAGTGGAGGCTCGGTGGTGCCCTCTGGTGTTGGAGCTGTAGATGGGGTTGCAAGCACTGGACTCAGTGCTGGCAATGGTTCTGGTGCTGGTTGCTTTGCCAGTTTTGGTTCAGGGACTGGCTTTGGCTGTGTCTCTGGAACTGGATCCACTATGGCCGTTGCAGTCGTTGGCAGGGGATCTGGTTCCACCACCTCCATCTGGGTCTCTGGTAACACAGATGGTGCCCTGGTGGAAGGCTCAGGAACAGGGATAGGTGTGAAAGGTTGCTTAGTCTGGCTGCAGGTGACCATTCCCACCCTCTTGGCCAGCTTTACCTGGTTGGCCAAGTCTTCCCGCAGCCGCATGGGAATGGGATAATCATCATAGACTGCAAAAGTCCATATTCCTGACCAGTCCTTCTACTGGGCAGGCAACTTGGCTGTTGGCAAATCAAAAGAGTTGGACTTGAAGGGTCGAATCGTCACTTGCACCTCTGGGTTGATTAAGTTGGGGTCCACTAAGGATTGATGGATAGCTGACACCTGCGCTCCAGTGTCCCTCCACGCTGTAAGCTTCTTCCTGCCCACACTCACAGTTTCCCTTCGCTCTAATGGTATCTGGGAGGCATCTGGGCCTGAGGACCTTTGTTGTGACCCTGGTGCAATGAACTGTAATCTGTTGGGGTTCTTGAGGCAGTTGTCCTTCACATGCCCAGCTCATTACATTTAAAACATCACCCAGTTGACTGGTCAGTGGGGCGAGGTGGGTTGCTGGAGAATGGTATGGTGGGACGATAAGGTGTCTGGAGTTTTCCTTGGGATGTAGGTGGGGCCTTGAGTTGCCCCCGGTGATAGGGTTTTGTTTCGGGTTGCCCCTTCTGATATTCACTCCAACTGGTACTAGTTTTTTTCTTTTCTGCCACCTCCACCCATTTGGCTCCAATCTCCCCCACCGCGATTACAGTTTGGGCTTCCCATCTAAGATGTACCTTTCTATTTCCTCAGGAACACCCTCTAAGAACTGCTCCATTTGCATTAGGAAGGGCAACTCTTATGCGGATTTAATACTTGCTCCTGATATCCAGGCATCCCAGTGTTCCACAATGTGGTAGGCATGTCGGGTAAATGACACATCTGGTTTCTACCTTAGGGCTCTGAACCGCTGACGGGAATGCTCAGGTGTTAGCCCCATTCTGACTCTCGCCTGGGTTTTAAAAAGTTCATAACTGTTCATGTGTTCCTTAGGCATTTCAGCCGCCATCTCTACTAAGGGTCCACTGAGCTGCGGCCGCAGCTCTACTGTGTACTGGTCTGTAGAGATGCTGTACTCAAGGCAGGCCTTTTCAAAGTTTTCTAAGAAGGCCTTGGTATCATTGCCTGCCTTGTAGGTGGGGAACTTTCTGGGATGGGAAGCGGGACCTGGAGAAGGATTGCTAGGGTTGGTTGGTATATTCTGCTGAGCTCTTGCCTTTTCCATCTCCAGTGCATGCTTCCTCTCTTTTTCTTTCTCCTCCACAGCTCTCTTGGGGGCAGTTTCCTCTGCCTCCACCCTGGCTTTTTCTGCCTCCAGCTCCAAGCGTCTTAAGGCCATCTGTCTATCATGCTCTTTTTGTTTCTCTTCAGCTTCGAATCTGGCCAGCTCTAGTTTATAAGCTGCTTCACTGGTAGTCATTTTCCTGCTTTCTTGTGCTTAACTCTAGCTATACCCGAGAGTTAGGAAAAAAAAAAAAACTTGTGAATTTCCCTGCAGGAGGTTAACTACCCTGCCTTTAGGTAGAGAAAACTCCAGCTCCAAAAAGAAAGATCCCTTTGTAAAAAAAACTAACACCTCTGTCTCCAGGCAAATAGACAGAAAACCCTCTAGCTGCTCTCAGCTTAAAAAAACAAAACCTTTTCAGGTCTGTGCTTCTGGTTCAAAATGATCTCTGGTTCAATATGATCCCACCACTCTGCCACCATGTCAGGGTTCTTTCTCCACTCTGAACTCTAGGGTACAGATGTGGGGACCCACATTAAAGACCCCCTAAACTTATTCTTACCAGCTTAGGTTAAAAACTTCCCCAAGGTACAAACTTTGCCTTGTCCTTGAACAGTATGCTGCCACCACCAAGCATTTTAAACAAAGAACAGGGAAAGAGACCACCTGGAGACATCTTCCCCCCAGAATATCCCCCCAAGCCCTACACACCCTCTTTCCTGGGGAGGCTTGAGAATAATATCCTAACCAACTGGTTACACAAATCATCAAAGACCCAAACCCCTGGATCTTGGAACAATGGAAAAATCAGTCAGGTTCTTAAAAGAAAGATTTTATTAAAAAAAAAAAGACAGGTAAAAATTATCTCTGTAAAATCGGATGGAAAATATTTTACAAGGTATTCAGATTCAAAACACAGAGGATCCCACTCTGGGCAAAACCTTAAAGCTACAGAAAACAGGAATAAACCTCCCTCTTAACACAGGGAAAATTCACATAAAACAAAAGATAAACTAATCCGACTTGCCTGGCTTACCTATACTGGTTGCAATATTGGAGACTTGGATTAGGACGGGTTGGAGAAGATGGATTTCTGTCTGGCCTCTCTCAGTCTCAAGAGAGAACAACACATAAACGGAAGAGCACACACAAAAGCCTTTCCCCCACCCCACCCCCCAAGATTTGAAAGTATCTTGTCCCTAGGTTAGCTGAGCTTCTTAACCCTTTACAGGTAGCAGGATGTTGCCTCTGGCCAGGAGGGATTTTATAGCACTGTATACAGAAAGGTGGTTACCTTCCCTTTATATTTATGACAGGGGACTACTAGCAAAGAATCCTGCTGGCTACCCCAGGGCACACGTGGCTGGGACAGTGACTCTCTGAGACTGTTTTAGCCAATAAAACTCAGCCAGTCAGATACCCCTCCAGGGACAGCAGCCAAGGCCACGCTGCAAACATTACCTCATTTTAAACTGCCATGGAGAGTGGAGGAAAGTGTATTTGCATTATTTAGCCCTTGACCTCCCATCCCCATTGCCTATAACTTGCCGCACACCTATGGCGTTCCATGAATAATATCCCTCCCAACACTGTGGTGTGCTATGTTGTCAAGCTTGTTTGACCCTGCAAATACTTAAAGCCTGAGATCTGGTATTGCTATCATTATTATTACGTCTAATAAGCACCATGTCTGCTTATGGAGCTGTATAAAAGATAACACCAGTATATAGAAAATGTTCATCCAGGTTTTTTTCCATGGTAAGAGAATTTGAAGATTTAACTTTTGTGTCCATTAATTATCATAAGTTTCTCATCTGATGGCAGGTTTTTGTATAGTTTATGGCAATTTTTGCTCTTTCCTCTCTGGCAGCATTATACAGGTTTTCTTATTGATAATAATGTCAAACTGTTTATGCCAAACTTTAGGTTTAGTGTAAAAAAAAATTGCAAACATGTTTTTCAGAACATTAATATTTTAATGCAATTACCCAAATAATCAGTGTAGAGTTTTTCTCCCTTGTTCTTGATGTGAAGTGCTTTATGATAATTTGAGGACATTTTTCTTGTACCTTTCTTGTGTTTGGGGCATTAGAATAGAATTGTTTTCCCTACTAGTAGGTAGTAAGTATTGATTTTAGTAGGCAGTGGGTTGCAATATCTTATTCACTTTGGTTATATCATTTCTCTCTGGAGTCTGATCCTGCATTAAGAAACCTGCAACCACGCAGGACCCACCAACTTCATTGAGGCTCTGCATGGGTGTAGAATTCCACCCACATGGTTCTCAGTACAGGATAGGGGCTGCAGTTTTTAATGTGTGTGTGTGTGTGTGTGTGTCACATTTAAACATCTAGGACACAGGAAGTCAGGGGGGCTCCACACAGGCTCAGTGGTTCATCCATGGTGAAACAAGGTGAAAGACCATGGCCTATGTGTAACATTTGTTTGCAGAACTTTAGGTGATGAGTTTCATTCCTGCCAGTGTTACAGTCAAGCCCCAGCCTTCATTTCCTTTAGTGGAATAAATGGTGGAACTTCACTGCTAATTTTAACAGTAGTTTACTGGTGTGTTGTATTTATCTAGTAGGTATTTTTTTAAAAAGGCCCAAGGAGTTTTTTCTTGTAAATCAGTCTGAAATTCCTTTATATATTATGAGGTCCATCCAGGTATGATGAAGTAGACACAGAGCTAAAATGGAGCAGAACAATAAAAAATTAAACAGATTTAAACAAAACACATTCCCTTGCTCCCATCCTTTCCAGTAGAAAAATCCCTAACAAATTGAATGTGTGCTTTGTTTGCATATATCTTAGCATTCTAGACTGAGCATCCTGCTATTAGGGCCTGAGGCTGCTAGGGAAACAACATGGTATTAAGAACTGGGTTCACAAAAGACTAAGACCAAAATTTACAAGCTTGAGTACTTAAATTTTAGCACCTCTATTTCTGTTGAGGTACCAGAATAAGAGTGACTCCATATTTAGAGGTTTTGAGTACTCCAGCTCTTCTTGACTCCTCACATGCGTAAGTATTACTCCATGTGAAGAACAGTGGCCAAAACAGATTCTGAGTATTGTTTGTGATACTGGCAGTAGGTGCGTGGGGCGGGAGGCATTTTAATAGAGTGCAAAAAAGTCTTCATCCTGCCTCACTACTGATTTAATAATCTCTCAATGAATGGTAATGCTTTTTAAGTGAGCACTTTGACATACTTTAAAAAAATATAATCAAACAGCTTATGCCCAAACTTTAAGTTTTGTGTAAAAAAGAGAAAAAAAATGATTAACCATGGCTTCAATCCTGCACTGTGATGTGCACAGAATGACTACTGTGCCTACACAGAGCATGGAGCTTCATGCAGGAGTAGCAGTCAACCTGTGCACAATCACAGTGAAGGATTGGAGGAGCCCTAATGTTTTACAAAACCTTAATATTTACCTGCAATTAAAGCAAACAATGATTTGTGTGTGTGTGTGTGTTTGTATTCCTCTGCAGTGCTATGAATCCAAATGCAACAGAACTGTGTTACTGCATGAAAACCAGAAAGTGACACGATGAAAAAAAAATACAGTGAAACTGACTCATCTAATTTGACTGGTCACAAAACCTAAACAAACATAATAGATAGTGAAAATGAGATTTTTACAGTTTCTTTCAGTTATAATAATTTAAGGTGGTAACAAGAATAAGAATCTGATGCTCTTCTGTGTTGCATCAATTTTATACCAATGTAGCTCCATTGCTTTCACTTGATAACACCAGTGTAAAGCTGCTTTAGCAGAATGGAGAATCAGGCCTATTATTGTCATTTTTACTATATCTCTTTAAAGGATTGTATGATTGTTAAAGCAAAATGAAACCTTGTTCACACAGCCTTGCATTGGGTTTCCCATGCTGCCAGTGAACAAAAATGATGTAACTTTTCAGCAAGCTGGCTGCTTCCTACAGGCTGCTCAGAAATATGAACTGCAATTTAAAAACATTTTATCAAATAAATTTCTGTATGGTGAGAAGTGCTTCTTAACCTATGAATTTTCAAGTACTACAAGTCTCAAAATGGGTGAAACTTTCCTTTTAAAGCATCTAAATAATTATATGGCAAATTATAGGAAATATTGATTTTCTTAAGCTAAGTGCTTCTGTAATATCTTTCTTGTCCAGTGTAAATTCTTATCTGGGTCGGATGGCAGTAGACAAGCAGCTCGTTACACTGGATAGGGATTCTGGAAAACCAGTGGTCTGAGTGATGTGAAAGAGTAGGCTAACTAGAAATAACACCATGTGGAAACACAGATATAACAGCATTCCTTCCACTTTATTCATCACTAAGCTACAGAGGATCTGGCTTGCCTACATATAAATTCACACTGCTCCTTATCACATTATATCTGTTGGTTTCCACACTCGCTGCTTTACTGCAGCATGGACATTCTTTCTTGGCAGGGTATGAAGCAAGTTGGCTTACTCTTGCTAGTTGTCACCAACTGCCTGGAAAGGGAGCCTTGCTGCATAGAGTCAGCATTTTTTCAGATGCCTGACTCCCTTAAAGGGGCCTGCAAGGCTTCTGGAGAATAAATGTTCATCAGGAATTAGGGAAAAATAGGTGTTCTGATAAACCGTACAAATACTGAAGAATAGTACAGTGCATATGTTTGAAGAAGTTTGGAAAGATGCTCACATCATTTTCTTCTTTGGTAATGCAAATGAGATCAAATTTGTGGGTTTTTTCCCCACTGTTTTTTACTGTTATTTCAAGGAAAGGCTGTCTAGTTTTCAGCTTCCTGTAAAAATAATTTGTATGAAACCAAACATTGTCACAACAGGGATCTGAATATGAATTTACATTACTGCAATAGAAACCCATTATAAAACACACAATATTATAAAAATACCTATCATTTATTATTTGCTAAAATTTGACAATATGCTCAGCTCCTTAAAAGATCTGCCTTGAGGTGGTGCTTACTGTCACATCAGGGCAGCTGAACCAGTATTCTGCCTATGGTCGACCCAGAGCACCCACTCTCAGACTTCTGGCTGCCCAGCCATCACATTTCCTGGGAGGAAAAGTTTGTCTCTCTTGCTCGTGAACAGGATATTTCCAGGCTGCAGTTTCCTGCCTGAACTGTGAATTCCCCAGCATCATTTAGAGACTCAGACTTTAAGGCCAGAAGGGACCATCATGATCACCTAGTATGACCTCCTGCATGTTGTAGGCCACAGAACCTCATCCACCCACACCTGTAATAGACCCATAACCACTGGCTGAGTTACTGAAGTCCTCAAATCAGGATTTAAAGACTTAAAGTTACAGAGAATCCACCATTTACACTAGTTTAAACCTGCAAATGATCTGTGCTTAATGCTACACAGGAAGGTGAAACCCCCACCCCACTCCGGGACTCTGCCAATCTGACCTACGGGAACATTCCTTCCCAACCACAAATATGGCAATCAGTTAGACCCTGAGCATGTGGGCAAGACCCACCAGCCAGACGTCTGGGAAAGAATTCTCTGTAATAACTCAGAGCCCTCCCCATTTACCGTCTCATCACTGGCCATCAGAGATATTTGCTGCTAGCAATTACAGATGGGCTGCATGCTGTTGTAGACAGTCTCATCAGACCATCCTCTCCATAAATGTATCAAGCTCAGTTTTAAAGCCAGTTAGGTTTTTTGTCTCCACTACTCTCCTTGGAAGGCTGTTCCAGAACTTCACTCCTCTGATGGTTAGAAACCTCGTTCTAATTGCAAGCCTAAACTTGTTGATGGCCACTTTATATCCATTTGTTCTTGTGTCCACATTCACACTGAACTTAAATAACTCCTCTCCGTTCTTGGTATTTATCCCTCTGATGTGTTTATAGACATCATGATACCTCCCCTCAGCCTTCTTTTGGTTAGGCTAAACAAGCTAACCTCTTTGAGTCTCGTCTCATAAGATTGGCTTCCATTCCTCTGATTATACAAGTAGCCCTTCTCTGCACCTGTTCTAGTTTGAATTCATCTTTGTGAAACGTGTGATAAATGAAGGGGGAGAGGGGAATAGCTCCCTTTTATGGACACCCAGCCAGCCAGTTAGCTATAAAGTCCCTCTTGGTGGCTGTTCTCTGCTTGCTTTACCTGTAAAGGGTTAAAGTCCTCCAGGTAAAGAAAAGGGAACATGACCAAAAGAGCCAATAGGAAGGCTAGCACTTTTTAAAATTGGGAAAGAAGCTTGCCCTTTGTGTCTGTTGTTGTTCTCCTCTAAAAAAGGAGACACGGAGCAGCAATGCTATAAGCAGCTTTAAGCCAGGTATGAGAAATTATCAATCATACCTAGAATGACTAATTTGAAATCCCCAAAATATGTAAGTAAATTAGGAATGTTTAGGAAGATGCAATTAGGTTTATTTCTGTTCATTTTTTAAGGCTTGTGGACTCCTCTGTGCTAACCTCAGATGCTTTTGTTTGCTTGTAACCTTTAAGCTGAACCTCCAAGAAAGCTATTTTGGGTGCTTAATTTTTGGAATTGCTCTTTTAAAATCTAGCAAAAGCCTAAGTTCCAGATGTATTTTCTTTCTTTTTTGTTTTTAATAAAATTTACCTTTTTGAAGAACAGGATTTAATTTTTGGTGTCCTAAGAGGTTTGTGCATGTTTGATTAGCTGGTAGCAACAGCTAATTTCCTTTGTTTTCTTTCTCAGCTCTTCCCTGGAGAGGGAGTGGGGGTGAAAGGGCTTGAGGGTACCCCACAGGGAGGAATTCCCAAGTGCTCCTGCCTGGGTCCAAGGGGGTTTTTTGCATTTGGGTGGTGGCAGGGTTTACCAAGCCAAGGTCATAGAAAAGCTGTAACCTTGGGAGTTTAATACAAGCCTGGAGTGGCAAGTATTAATTTTTAAAATCCTTGTGGGCTCCCACCTTCTGCACTTGAAGTGTCAGAGTGGGGATTCAGCCTTGACAACATGGGAGACCAGAATTGCACACAGCACAAGATAGTCTGGTTTTCCTTTTCTTCAGAGACTATAAAGAGTGCTGTTGCCACAGCTAAGTTACCGCACAGTCATTTCTAAGCAAACATATTTATTCCTAAAGCAAAAGCATTACAGGGAAAACAATAAAAGAACCTACATACATGCTAATAAGCTTAACAATGCTCACCCCAACTCCAACAGGTGCTCTGGCCAGAGACAGTCCACCCAACTCCACGTGAGGTTTTTTTTTCTGTAGTCATAACTTCATAACAGCTGTGAGCTCAAAACAAGCCCACACATGAACATATGATTCATTCTTTTATCCACTTTTGTGTCTTTGATCTACAGAGATCGTGAATCAGCCAGACAATGGCTTTGTCCTCAAGGCCTGGCTTCCAAAGGATGGGTCCATCCTGAGGTAGGTAATTTGCATTCCCCTCCTCCCATATATTTTCAGGGAAACCCACACAACTAAACATTCAGTCTTGTCTGGCCCATTGTTTTAAAAGAGTCCGTTGATGCTTATAACACTTCCCAGAGCTTACATTAGTCCTTTCTCCCCCTTAAAGAAGTTATATACAATCCACAATAATATATAAATGTTTGCATTTTTAATACAGTAACGCCCAAGATACTTAAACTTAATTCAGTAACGTTTAACGTAATGCAGTAAGGTTTGTCCAGGATATTGCAGGAAATTGCCATATCTGTCATGCTTATAAATATCACTCATTTGGTGTGAAATACCTTTGCCCCACCATCACAGTGTTACTCAGTAGGACACCCATAGATAGCTTAGTCTTCAGTGTAGTTCCTACTCTGGTCAACAGGGCTTGCTGAGTTCCTTCTGCTTCCAGGCATTCTGAATAGAGAGCCAGGGGCTCCAGGCTCCTCCTCTTTTGCTCCTGGTCTTTTCTCACTGTTCTTCCTGGTGGATCTCTTGCTCGTGCTGTGCTTCTTAGTGCAATACAACATGGCAGATAGTAGCAGGCTCCAGCCAGCCCAGGGGAAAGGGAAAGGTGGCTCAGAGGGGCCAGCTTTCTCCCCTCATAACCCTGCTCTCATCAGTTGTGTGAGTTCAATCATGGGGTATAGTTGAGGATCCAGGCTAATAAATGTGGGGGTTCAGTACTACAGGTTAGTACTTACTGTACATTCAAATGTACTCACGATTTCCAATTCTTCTTCAGATAGTACCTGAGCAGGCAGCACTGCAGAATGTGTATTGGATTCCCATGGTCATTTTCACCATTCTAGCATCCAATGTTAGTGCTCATTTTAGATGGAGCTGGATATATTCTGTATAATGTATTATATATTGCGGAAATAAACCTCCTCTCAGTGATTAGCTCATAATATTTTATTCCACTTTGTTATTGATCTTGTATTTGTATTGATCATGCCCTCAGAGTTTTCTCCATTTGTCTGCTTTATTGTGAAACTGGGATTTATATGCTGCAGAGTAGCACATTTAACTTTTGAAAGAGCTCAAGAAGAGTCAGCAGTGAAATCTCTTCAGGAATAGAAAAAGATCCCAATCATATCCGACTCCTGCCCAGCTATTTGGCTGACCGACAAGCATTTTCTTTGTCTAGATCATATAGTTCACAGTGGCTAAGAAGAGACAAGATACTTCCATACTGGAACAGCTGATTTATATTGAGAATTACTCTCTTAATCAATGGAAAGATGTACTATTTCACTGAAAGGCACCTTATGTACATCAGAGAGCATCTCCTTACGGAAGTTATTAGTCTGATATTAGATATCTTGTTCATTGTGAGCCCGTTGGAATCAGCATTGCAGAACATGCCACAGTTTGCCCAAGCAGCTTGAATAATACAAACCAAAACTGCAGAAAATCCACCCGGGGTCAGTTTGGATTGCAGAGACATTGGATGTTAGTAGTGGTTTTTCACTAGCAAGAGGTACCTACCTAAGAGGCAGCAGTTACTGTAGCCCTACCCATGGAGAAACAATGCCAAAACAGCCTATGAGTAAGAGTGGAGACTAAGAAAAATTAATTTGGCTGTAATCGTATTTTTATGTCTCTTTCGCTTGCATCTTTGAAGAGCCTAACTGCATTTTTCAGTTGGAACTGAATTTGTGTGCGTTCCCTGCTTTCCCAATTGCTTCTGCTCTATTTCCTCATCAAGTTGCTCTGTACCTTGTCAATACCAGATCAGCTCTGTGGAGAATCCATTAGCCCTTTGTGGAACTAGCATACCTTTCGGGAAAGAGATTATGCATCTCACATAGGCGGGAATCAGGGCTGTACTCTAAAACTGACTCCCTGTTGGTTTTCCATGTTACAGATAAATGTGACTTGTATTACATGCATTAGACCAAGGCTGGTGCTATAATGGAAGCAGCTTTACAGATTCGTAGTCAAAAAGCTTTGTTAAAAAAGATATAAGGATGAAAGTGTGTTTCATCGAAGTCCAACTTCTGTCCAAAACCAATATTAAAACTTTCTTTTCTCAAATATATTACACTCATAAACCCTCCTCCCCCAAATATTAGAAAATCCAGACATGAACAGTCAAAGGGTGCAGCCAGTTAACCACAATGTGAAAGGTGCGCAGCCCTCCCCGTGGCCAAGCATGGCTTTGCAGAGGCCTGCCTCAGTTTCCAGCCTGAGGGTCTAGCGTCCTGCCCAGCACTTCTTGGCCTTCTCTGCAGGCCTTGGGAGTCAAGGTTCCACATAAAGTTTAATGGATCAAAAGGCCATCAGGCTGAGTTTCAGGTCCCTTCTCCTAAAGTTCACCGAGGGCAACTAGTGCAAATTCCGAAAGACACACTATTACCTGAATAGATTGGGGGTGCTTGTTAACTTCTGTGTCAGAAGGCCATCCATCTGGGGGCTTACTGCACCTGAAAGAAGGTCATCTGGACTTGGACCTGTTTGCTGCAAGATAGAACAACAAATAGATAAAGTTTTTCTTTGAGTGGGCAGATAGGAGAAATGCATATCATGTGTCTTTTCTCTCACACTGGGGAAATGGGCTCCATTAAGTCTCTTTCTCATTCTCAGGGCACAAAGGATTTGGCAGGACAAAGCCAGAGTAATTTTGGTTGCAGCAGTATGGGCAAAACAGACCTGATTTTTTAGAGCTAGTCAGAGAGTGTGCCCCCTCAACCCCCAGGAAACAAACTTTTAATTCAGTGAAAAATTGAAAACCAAAATAGTTAGGCCAAAACTTGAAATAGTTTGATCTGGAAATGTTGCCATGGTGCCTTATGGGAGTTGTGTTTTGAGTGCTTCATGCTCCATTCTCCTCTCTAGGCCAGCATCCCCAGTTGGACTACATCTCCCATGATACACCAAGATTTCCCTTCTTGGCGAGTGAAGGGAGTGCATAATGGAAGAGGAAGCTCCCTCCTCCCTCACTTTGAAAAATGAGTCAGTCTTAGGGTTGCCAGGTGTCTGGTTTTCAACTGGAATACCCAGACGAAAAGGGATCCTGGTGGCTCCCTACCTGCCCTAACTCTGCACGGCTCCCGGAAGCACCCGCCAGGTTCCTGTAGCCCCTAGGTGCATGGGCAGCCAGGGAGGCTCTTCACGCTGCTCCCATCCCAGTGCCAGCTCCACAGCTCCCATTGGCTGGGAACCATAGGCGCCAACTCCGTAGGTGCTCCGGGACTGGAACACCCATGGGGAAAAATTAGTGGGTGCTCTGCACCCACCGGCAGCCAAGCTCCCCTCACCCCCGCGCCCCCCGCCCCGGCCCTGAGCGTGCCGCATCCCGACTCCTCCACCTACCTCCCAGTGTTTCCTGCCTGGCTGCCGCCAAACAGCTGTTTGGCAGAGTTAGCACACTCTGGCAGGGTGGGGAGGAGCAGGAACGTGGTGTGCTCAGGGAAGAGGTGGTGCCGGGGCGGGGATTTGGGGAAGGAGTTGGAATGCGGGTGGGGAAAGGGTGGGAAGAGGCAGGGACTCATGGAAGGGGTGGAGTGGGGGCGGAGCCAGGGGCAGAGCAGGGGATGAGCACCTACATGAAAGAGGGGAAGTCTGCGCTTATGCTGGGAACCGCAACCAATGGCAGGTGCAGGGGCGGTGCCTAAGGTCTGCAGGGACCTGGCGGCTGCTTCCTGGGAGCTATGATAAGTGCTGCTGGGACCCCAAACCCCCTTTTGCACCCCAACTCCCTGACCCAGGAGAAGGCCCCTCCTGCACCCAAACTCCCTCCCGGAACCCACACACCTCCAACACCCAGCCCTGAGCCCCCTCCTGCACCCCAAACTCCTCATCCCTGGTCCCACCCAGATCCCACACCCGTAGCCCGAGTCCTCAACCTCCTCGCACCTCAACCCACTTCCCCAGCCCAGAACCCTTTCCCACACCCTGAACTCCTAATTTTTGGCCCCATCCAGAGCCCATACCCACCCCTCCCCCCTGCACCTCAACCTCCTGCCCCAGCTCAGAGCCCCCTCTGGCACTCCAAAGCCCTCATCCCCAGCCCCACCTCCACCCCAGAGCCTACATCCCTATCTGAAGCCTTCACCCGTCCCGCAGTTCAACCTCCCACCCCAACCTGGTGAAAGTGAGTGAGGGTGGTGGAGAGTGAGCGACAGAGGAAGGGAGATGGAGTGAGTGGGGGTGGGGCCTTGGAGAAGGGGCAGGCAGGGGCTGGGGCAGGGCAGGGTGTTCGGTTTTGTGCGATTAGAAAGTTGGTGACCCTCGGTCTCAGTCTGTTCTCTGCTCCCCATCCCTGGAACACCAGGCCTGGGAAGGGAGTGAAGAGTTTCTTGCCCCTGCCTTTCCACCCCAGGCCTGGAAAGGAGAAGATTCTGCTACAGTGGCCCCCACTATTGCCCCAAGAGAGAGGGTGAAGAATCCCTGGAGCTGTAGGAAGAGCAGAGATGGAACTTGTGGGTTGCTAGATGAGCAGATGTGGGAGACAAAGTTGATATAGGGGCTAGGGGAGTACATAATTAACTGCTGAAGTGGAGGACTTGCTGCTATGGGGCTGAATTAATCAGTGAGAAACTTTTGTTCTGAGGAGAAACTGGAAACCTTGCACCTTCAGGCAGCCAGTAAAACCCTGGGGGCCAGAAGCACCTTACTTTGTACATTTGGGAGAGCTGGCAACACTAGGGCACACGAACCTTGAGGGTGGGCAGGGGAAGTTAAAAAAATAAAGAAAAAGGCCAAAATACATGATATAATTTTGTTTTTAGAAATCCCATGATTTTTTGAGGTCTGACATATTTTTCAAAATTCTAGGGTTGGCAAATACCAAGAATGGTGAATGCAGCCATAGAACAAGAGTTACTACAGTAAGTAGCCCTTTTTAATGTTTATTTTCTCTTGTTACTGTTTTAGAGATATATTCACAAGAATGTATGCCCAGCTTTTGTTCTGTGAAAAGAAAAGTGTTTCCTCAGGGTTTCAAAGCCTTGTGTAAATGTCTGAGGCATAGAAACTTGATGATTTTTTTATCTTATTCAATTTTAATTGTTCTATTTGTTTTTATTTAAGATATATAATGCACATATCTCATTTTGGATACGATATTTCATTATAACCGTATACATTAATGTTATATTGTTTTAAAGTTGCAGTTGAAAAAAGGCAGTGGGTTTGAGTTAAATTAAAATGTATTGTACGCTGTACTGTTAAATATATGGAATAATGTCATCAACATTATTTCTAAATAAACCATTCACTAAGCTTGGGTAATTGGCTATTCAGTTATTTATGAAGTGGATTTTAGTCTTTTAACAAAGTCATTTGTACATTGGCAACATTGTTATGAGTTAATTAAATCCTTAATATCTCTTAATGTAGTACTTTTTTGCTCTGATCCACAGTGAATTTCAGATTTTATTCTTATTTAATGGTTTATAACAGGGGTGGGCAAATTACGGCCTGCGGGATTGCCCCCCATAGTGCCGCAGGCCCCGTGCCGCTCTCGGAAGCGGTCGGCACCACGTCCGTGGGGCCTAAAAGAAAAATAACCACCACCTGCTGAAGCCTGCATGACTTCTACTTTCCTCTGCCTTGCTCAGTTTCCTGTTTAAATAGCTCAGCCCTGGGGATGGGCAGGACCTACTTGATTACACCCCAGGTTGTCCCTTGTAGGGTAGTACACTCCTTCACACTTGTGTTTTTCCCAGTTCCTTGGGAATGCTGGCAGCTTCCTTCAGTTAGAAGAGCGCAGGTTATACTCTGGCAAGGTTCATGATCTGGTAAGCATAAAGGTGACTTAAAGCCTCTTTTGCATCCCTTTCCCTGGATAGTGTGGTGCATTTCCTTGACCTTATCTGAGGATCTGGGCCATAATCCTGATGTTGTGCCATCACAGTCCATTTGAATTGAAATAGATTGATGTAATAAAAAGATGCTTTTGGCTCTGACCCTGCAGTCTTCATACACACTAAACTCTCATTGAAATATGAAGATTGAAGCACTGGAACCTTTGTGAGACTGTATTATAACCTTTCTGAACTACCTGGAGGCTAGTTAACAGGGCTGGATTTAGGGGCAGGCGACCCAGTTAACTGCGTGGGGTGCTGGGCTTGGGGGGCACTGGGCTCAGGGTATTGTAAGGTGTTCCAAAGTTTAGCAAATGGAGGGCGGGGGTGCCAAAGACAGTCCTTGCCTGGAGTGCCATTTGGTCTAGGGTTGGCCCAGCTAATTAACTAAAGTCCAAGAACAACTTAGCGAGAGCTCTTCTGCATTACAATAAATGTACAATAGTGCTGAACAAATCAACCAAGTTTTCAGTGTCATTAGGGGGCCATTGTTCATTTAGTGGCCAGTTTCTCCAACCTTCCAGGTTAAGACTCTGTCCTGTGTCTATGTTTTAAGGGTATACTTTTGGTATAAAAATGATGCCCAGAAAAAGTTACCATATAAGCCTATGTGCTTTCCTCTAAACAATGGCTCTTATCGTTAAACCTTATAGTTTGTATTGCTCTATTGCACATATAACAGAAACTGAAGATGTGACCCAAGAAAGGGAATTTGCTTTAACAAATTCATGCCTGACTTGTTTTTAGAGGTTTTTAGCAACTGAACAAAATATTTAGGAACAGAATCAATAGCTCTGATGAGTTATCAGGGTATAATGTAAAACTCTTAAAATGCAAACTACCTGATGAAATAATTTGGATATCTCCCTTGATATAATACTGGACAGAAATTGAATCCTCTCCTGAATAGTTAATAACAGTTCAGTAGAAAATATCTGCTTTAATTTGAGGCGTTAGTGTGTTCTTCAAGTTGAAAACAGACATTGTATTGTAAAAATGTGTTATCTTCATGTGAAAATTGTTTTGTCCTTCCTAAAAGAAAAAGAGATTTCATTTTGATCATTATCTCTAGCAGAGTTGTTGCCACAGAGAAGACAGAATATGAAATATTTCTGGGAATCTGGAAGATATCAGTCCTTGACGTGATAGCTCTTTAGCTGCCTCATTCTTTTCCTTCCAAAGGAAACTTATTTCTTCAAAATTTAATTTGCAAATTAAACCAGTGTTCTCTTTTCATAAAGCTCTATGTGCTTGATTCAACTGGTATTTCAATTGGTTTCAGTAGGACTACTCGTGTACCTAAGTTCCTTGCTGGCTCACATGCACTGAATCCCTGATTCAGCAAAGCATGTAAATATCTGCTTAAATCTGTCCCTATTAAACAAACCATTTAGGGGGCTTGACTTTAAACTGTGCTTATGTCACATTGACTTCAACATTAAGCACAGTCTTAAGTGCTTTGCTGAATTGGGGGGCCATAATCTCCAAGGGAAATGGCAGAAACCCCCATATCACTTGGGACATTAAAGCTAGACTGGATAACACACTAGCAAATGTACCATAGGGAACAGTCCTGCACTGGCAGAAAGCATCTGGAACAGATTACATAGTAGGTCTTTCCTTCTCTACTCTCTGTGAGCAGAATCAGAGGCAGTCAAGATCACTTCTAAATTGCATGTCAAATATTTTACCAGTTGCTTCTTTACTCAGTTTAAAATAATAAGTGAATACCAGAAATTTGGACGATGCCCTATCCTTTGGCCTTGTTCCACTTTTCTGGGAAGCCCAGTTCACAACCCCTCACTCATCCTTTGGGATGAGGACTGTGTCTTTGTTTTTATTTGTACAGTGCTTCTGCACAATAGAATCTCAACTGTGCTTGGGGCATGCTACACAACAGCAACAAAATAATAGCAATAATTCGATGAGACAACCTCTGCAGCTAGAAAATGAATTGTAGCACATTATTGTAAGTGAGAGCTGTGTTAAAACTAGAAGAGATTGTCTTTCAAAATCATGCCGATAGCATTAGAACTACAGTAGAACCTTAGAGTTATGAACACCAGAGTTATGAACTGACCAGTCAACCACACACCTTATTTGGAACTTGAAGTATACAATCAAGCAGCAGCAGAGACCAAAAAAAAAAAAAAAAGCAAATGCAGTACAGTACTTTGTTAAGCATAAACTACTAAAAAAAAAGGGGGGGGGCATTTTTTTTCTTCATAGTAAAATTTAAAAGCTGGATTAAGTCAATGTTCAGTTGTGAACTTTTGAAAGAACACCCAGGACATTTTGTTCAGAGTTACGAACATTTTAGAGTGACTAAAGGTGTTCATTCCTGAGGTGTTCATAATGCTAAAATTCGACTGTAGTCAAAAGAAATTTCAACAAAGTGTTATTTTTCAACTAAATAAAAGTTGAACCTGAAATGTTTTGGGGAAACATGTAGGTTTTGATGGAAATTGAGTTGGAAAGTTCTCATGGTGAGGATGGAATTTTCAGTCAGCGATGTCCACCCCAGAACAGCCAATAGCAACTGGAGGGGATGGCAAAATCTGAAACTGAGGCCCTCTCATTCTTCCAAAAAGCTCCACCCCTTGGCCTAAGAGCCTCAGCCTTTAAGTGAGTCCCTTCTATTATGAGACCAAATCATTTTTAGTTTCCTTTCATTACTTTCTTTGTCTCGCTCACCTCCTCTTTATTTTCTTCTCTCTCCATGAGACCTGGTCAAAACATTTCTACATTTTGTTTAAAAAAAAGGGAAAAAATATTCCCCCTTCCCCATTTATTTAACCTGCTCCACAGTCTATTCATCCCTGCTGTGCATCTTTTTTTCTCATATATTATATATATATGCACAAACATGCATGATAGACACACAAATATACAGTGGTGTGGCATTATATAAAGATTTGATGGGAGTCATTTGTGATACATTTATTTAGCGTGTGCATAGTGGTCTAGCCAAGCGATGGCATCTTCAGGGGCGTGATGCAGTTTTCTAGGCCACCGCTGAACCTAGTCAGCAGGCATTCATCGACAATGTGTGTCATTGGCTGTGTTGCACCACAGCTGCACAAAGGGCTGTCATGAAGGCCCAGCGATACTGAGTTATGCCTTTAGCCAAAATGAGTGCCTTTAGTGGTCCCTCACAGGAAGGCTTGGAAGGAGGCCACTCTGCTTTACTGAGTATGCGAGCAAACAACAGCCAATTAGCAGTCTAGAGGCCCTGGCCATCTGGGCAGGGCTGAGCAACACACAGCCTATAGCCCAAAAGCTTCCTGGCTGGGGAAGACAGCAACTCGGTCTATAGCTCCGGCCCTCTGAGTGGAGCAGATCAGCAAGCAGTCTTTAGCTTCAGCCTTCAGGCTGGAGCAGACAGTAATTACAGACTAGGGGCCCACAGCTGCCTGGCTGGGGCAGGCCACAACAAGGAAGAGACTTTCAGGCCTAGGATGAAGAGCCTTCCAGGCCTAGGATGAGTAGGCTTCCACCCAGGGGCGAGGTTGGTAATGAGGGTAAGAGGACTGAGGCCCACCCTACTCTACCGGGTCTTACCCAAGGGCCCTAACAATGGCGGGTGGTCCCAACACTGGGTCAGTGGAGATCCCACCGAAATACACTGACTTGCTTTCCAGCAGCACAGCTGGACTAGTCTCTGGTTCCCCTGGGCTACTCCCTACTGCAGTTAGGGTTGCCAGGTGTCTGGTTTTTGACTGGAAGCCCAGTCGAAAAGGGACCCTGGCGGCTTCAGTTAGCACCACTAACTGAGCCATTAAAAGTCTGGTCAGCGGTGCTGCGACTCTAAGGCAGGCTAGTCTCTACCTGTCATGGCACCACGCTGTGCCTTGGAAGCAGCCAGTAGGTTCGGGTCCTGCATTGTGGGGTGGGCATGGGGCTCTGCACGCTGCCCCTTGTCCCGAGCACCGGCTCCACACTCCCATTGGCCGTGGTTCCTGGCCAACGGGAGCTGGGGGCAGTGCCTGTGGGCGAGAGCAGTGCACGGAGTCTCCTGGCCCCTCTGCCTAGGCGCTGGACCTGTTGGCCGCTTCTGGGTTGCAGCGTTGTGCCAGAACAGGTAGAGACTAGCCCCGCTGCACCACTGACCGGGAGCCACCCGAGGTAAGCCTGCGCCCCAAGCCCCATCCCCCTGCCCCATCCCTGAGCCCCCCAAACCCAGAATCCCCCCCTGCACCTCAAATCCATCATTCCTGGCCCCCACCCCAGAACGTGCACCCCCCAGCCCAGAGCCTATACTTTCTCCCACACCCCAGCCTCCTGCCTCAACCTGCAGCCCCCTCCTGCACTCCAAATTCCTTGACCCCAGCCTGGAGCCCCCTCCTGCACCCCAAGCCCCTCATCCCTGGCCCCACCCCCTCCCAGACTCCAATGCCCTGCCTCAACCCACAGCCCCCTCCCACATTCCAAATCCCTTGGCCCCCGCCCCCCAGTCTGGAGCCCTTTTGTGCACCCCAAACCCCTCATCCCCAGAGCCCTCACCCCCCTCCCGCACTCCAACCCCCTCCCCTAGCCCAATGAAAGTGAGTGAGAGTGGGGGAGAGCACGCCACTGAGGGAGGAGGAAAGGTAGTGAGCCGGGGGGGCAGGGCCTTGGGGAAGGGTCAGGGCAGGGGGCAGGCCTTAGGGAAGGGGTGGGGTTAGGGTGTTCAATTTTGTGAGATTAGCACAGTTCCATTGGCCACATGTCCTTAGCAGCTTCTAGGTAGATGGCTGGTGGTCGTCGTCCCAATAACTCTTCTTTGTCCTCAGTTACCTCTGGTGGCTAGGGGCCTGGTCCAGAGTCCTGCAGAGGGCTTGAGACATCTGTCTCTTTCCCTAGCTCAGCCCAGCTGAGCTGTTGGGTTCTCGCCTTTTGCCCCTCCTCTTCTGGCAGGGGCAGGGCTGGTTTGGCTAAGCCTACCAGGGAGAGTGTAGTGGTCGGTCAAGACCAGGTTTAGAGGCATTCCCCTCTGCCTCACTTCAGTGCAATAAAATCTTGATATATCATCACTTCATCTCATAGAATTGGATTTGTCATATATTTTCCAAAAGATACCCCAACCCCAATTTTAGAAATGTTTGAGAGCGTATTAACATTTTTATGTGTGCAGTATTTTTGTATCCCTTTGTGTGTCAAGTCAGCTTGACTAATTACCCTGTGGCTAACTGTAAGGCCTCAGAGGGAGCTAAAAATTATAACTGGGTTGTCAAAGAAGCCTCGATGAGCTAGGCACTGACCTCCTGTTGAAATTCAATAAGAGTTGGCACCTACTTCTCTTAAGCTCCTTTGAAAATCCCAGCCCATATCAAATAGCCTTTAGAAAATGTATGTGTGGGAAACTGGCTGAAAAAATAGCCTTTCTATAAATCAAATGCTGGGATTTTAAGGTCTGATACCTCCAGAATCGCCAGTGCTTGAAACTAGTGCTGTATCCCTTTGCAAAGGAGGGTTCCCATGTTTCCCATTCACACGTTGTGGAGGGGAATGGCGTGGAGTGAAAGAAACGTTTTCGGACGGTGTAGTGGCAGTTATTTGAAGCTGCTTAGAGATTTGCAATGTGAGAAACAGTCCAGACAAGGTGGGTGAGGTAATATCTCTTATTGGACCAACTTCTGCTAGTCAAAGAGACAAGCTGTCGAGCTTACACAAAGCTCTTCTTCAGGTAGCCCAGGTTGAGCTAGATTAGGGGGTAGAGTGCAGGTGATATAGCCAAAGGGTTGAGCTAAATGTAATTTATCCTTATATATCTCCACAATGTGTGTGGTATAAATGACAGCTAGATTAGACCAAATATACACTACAGTCCCAGTCGTACAATTGAATCTGTGGAGGTGAATCATTTTGCATGTGTGGAGCTCTGTTGAAATCAGTGGGGTCCCATGAAGGCGTGAGGTCTAGTCATGGAAATTTGATAGCAAGATTGGCATCTTAACTATTGAAATGATAGGTATTTTCGAAATGCCTTAGCAGCTAGGTAGAATCTCTGTAGAATAGGCTATGGAACTGTAGGTACAGTACAAAGAAAAAATAATATGGAAGTGATATAAGAATTTTCCCACTAGGTCCAGCTCTGTTGCTTTACCGCCTTCTCCCACATATGCCCTGTCCTCAGTCTTTTTCCCTGTGTGCATAATAATGAATGATAACTTGGCATGTCTATAGCACTTCCCAGGTCCAAACTGTGCTGACACATTATCTAATTAATCCTCACTACAGCCCTGTGAATCAAGAAAGTATTCGCCTCACTTTACATTTCAGCTGAGTAAACTGAAGTAGAATGGTGATATGGCTTGCCCAGTGACAGCATGAGTCAGGATTAACACTCAGGGGTTTCTGATGCTTGGGCTTGAGACCACACCCTCTCCCTCTACGCAGTAAATTGGAAAATAATGTACATACATTTAATTACAATTCATATCTGAATATTCCAAATAAATACATTGAGAGTGAGAGGAAATGCTATGCACATTAGCGCTGAAGACAATGAAATGTCGTGCTTGGCACATCAGTGAAATATTAACCAGATCAATGAAAAAGTACAAGTATGTGATAAAAGTATAATTATCAAAACTCCTTTTTAAAGACAGGAGCCAGCTGCAGAACAAACGTGTCTTCACGTAGTGAATTTAAATGCTCTGCTATCCTACACCATTTTATCTGCCTATGAAGCTGAGAGGTAGTAAAATAAGAGAGTGTCTGCTTGCTTATGTTGGAGGGGTGGAGGGCAGCAGAACCCACCAAAAAACAGTAGAAAATGTGTCATGGGGCTGCACAGAAGGGAAGATGGCTGCACAGTACATTATTGCCCTTGATCTGTAGCTGCCATGAGCCCCTCTGCAGGAGTTACTGCTCTAAACCACAGAAACTTGGTAAGCTGCATAGGTGCAAGACACAGCTTAGAGGGGCTTTTCCTATCTAAACTAGCCACTCATGGCTGTAAATGGGGCCAAATCCCTGTGTAGACAAGGACTAGTTTACTCCAAAATTGTATAGCGGTAACTGGGATAAGTCTGAATCCATTCACACTCAACTAAATGTGTGTCATCATGGGTGCAGCTGCAATTGATGCACTGTCAACTCTGACACCTGTCATTCGTCACCCTTTGGCCCTCAGAGCCAACATTTCACTCCCACCAGTGAACATCCTGAGTGTGCCAGCTGAGAGTCCCCTCTTTCCTCCCTCTTGCCCCCGCCACACCTCTGTCAGCAATACCGCCCCAGCAATGGCCACCTGCCCACGGCAGGCAGCATACAGTGCAGCCCTGGAGGGCATCTGTGCAAATGTGACTGTAAGTCATCTTTGTGTTTCCCTATGCTAGGGTGGCTATGAACTGGTCCAGTTCCCTAGCATGTCAGAACTACCTGCAATGGCAAGCAACATGTGCTTGGGGCTGTTGAACTTCAGCAGTATAGTGCAAAGAGGCCTGACCACAGTGCAGAACCTGCCCCTGAATTTCATAGCACCTGTGTGAAACAGGTATGATTATATCCATTCTACAGATGGGTAAACTGAGGCATCGAAATTATGAGCTGTGCTCAACATCACACACACTAGTCATTGGCAGAGCTGGCAAGAGAATCCAGGAATCCTGTCTTTCTGACTTGCGCTTGAGCCACTAGATCTTTGGTTCTCAACCTATTTACCATTGTGTGTCGCATATGCAGCTCTCTCTGTTATGTGGGCCACACCCACACAATATATACACTAGCTGTATGGCCCTGAGGATGTCACATGGGCTGCAGCTGGGTGCTGATTGAGCCACAGGTGGTCCGGAGGCCGTGGGTTGAGAACCGCTGCACTAGATAAAATACATATGTGAGTAGAAGACAGACAGGATTGAGTAAATATTGGTAACACCTAAAAACCAAACAAATGGGTGTATTTTCTTTGTACTTAGAATTTTTCAAATTGTGCTCCCAGGATTTGGGAAAATAGGGCCAGCCCTCTAAAAGGACCTGCTCGTACTGTGTTAAGAGAGCTGTACTTAGAAAGAGGAGGAAAAGGTTTGTTCATAATGAGCAACTCCACCATTTAATTTTGATCTGCATGAATTCTAATCAAAATATAAACATGATCAGTTGCACAATTAGCTTAAATATTTTGTTTGGGTGGCCTGAAAAGGCTTCTCTCAGCATCAGGAAATACAAAAGATAAGAAAACAAGAGTACCATCTTTTTTAAAAAAAACATTTATAACAATATACACAAACATGTTCCTATCCAGTCAAAGAATCTTAAAATGTCATCCAGTACGACATAATGACAGAGCACAAATTCACATAAAAAAGGAAGCAATAAAAAGGAATGTATTTCTTGACAGCAACTATCATTACAGGAGATAATGGGCAATTACAACACAATTTCATAAATTCACATAATTGACAGCAATATTTTTATAAAACGTATTGCTAGCTATGGTGGTTCGAATAGGTATGCTTAAGGGTTTAATAAAATCTTTAATACAATACAGAGGGCCATTAGTCATTTGTAACATTACAATTATATTACCAATATTTAAATTGTATAGGTTGAAAGGAAAAAGGAGAGCTGAAGCCAGGGAAAATTCTGTATCCTATTCTGAGACAGAAAAAAAAACCAATTCAAGAAAATATACAAATGCATATTAAAAGGCAATTAATGTAAAAAATCTTGTTTAAGAAATAAACAAACAACTGTGAGTCAAATGGAATTAACTCACAATAAAGCATTAAAATGAGAATATCTCTATATAGATCCTTCTACCATTAGGATAATAGCTAGTACATAGGCAAAAGTTTCATTTGAAAAACAGTACTAAGAACAGAGGGAAACCAATTCACTAGTATTAGGCTCAGAATTTATGGCCTAATCCTGCTGCCATTGAAATCAACAACTAAAGGTCCATTGCCTTCTGTAATGCACGATACGATACTTAGAAAATGAAGCTATGGGCCTATGATAAAACCGGGTGAGAAATACACAGTTTCTTTCTTACCACCACTCCTAGCAGAGGAGTATATAAAGAGAAATATCTGTGGAGTACAGTATAATTAATTATGATGTTGTGTCATGTAGCAATAAATGTACATCCAATGAGATAGTTAGCTCTTGGTTTTTTCTTTTTTTGTAATTTCCCCCCCAATTTTTTTTCATCATTTGTAGTAGGTTCGCTTTGTTGTTTCAGCTGTTGTGCTATAATAATATACAGCTTCTGGAAGCTTTCCAAGGAGTGCTGTGCATTTCTGTTTTATAGGTCAAATGGCTTCTCAATAATTGAACATTAGCATGATGGGGAAAGTACCAGTAAACTTTATTATACATTTGTACCTTGCTCCTGGATTTAGGATCAAATAAATAAAACCATTTACAATTAGCATCCTGTTTTCGGTGTCAGCAATTAGGAAAAGTGTGGCATATACATTTTTCTGAACAACACACTTTGGCCCCCCTTTACTAATTCCTTTTCCATGCAATAACGGATGACTCTTTATGCAAGGTCCTGTGTACTGTGCAGCAGGCTGGACATAAATTCTGTATCCCCTCCCGCTATGTCAATTTCTGCAGCACTCTGGTATGACAGCCTGGAAATGGTACAACAGTTTCCTTTAAATTTAAAATTAGAGATTTGTTCTGAACAAAATATGAACCTGAATAATACATCAGTACAATAAACTCACTGTTATTTATAGAAATATTAAATAGAATTCATTTTTAGCAGTCAGGACATAGAATGCATCTTGGTATTGTGGGATATGCGTATTAACTGGATGATCTGCTAAAATGATCAACAGAGTAAAAATTGACAATGTTGACATTCAAATTGTCAGCTTTGAGTCTCAGAGTTGATGAGCCATTGAAATTAATGGGGACATGTACAACCTTCAGAGCTGCTTTTCCCATCTGCCTGCAGAGTCAGCAAAACAACACTGATTTACATTTGGTGCATGCTTTTAAGGTTTTCCTTGCAAACATACAAGCTGGGAACAAACGTTTTTTTAAGATGAAAACTCTGATTCTGGAGAACAAATCTGTCAAGGGGTGGATTCTGCAGCAAATTCTGTGGCTCTGCAATTGTGGCCTATTTGAGCCCCTGTCTGTCTGGCCTGCAAGATTGAATGTATAGTTCAAATGAAGTACTTGACCCTGTGAGGCGCTGAGTTCCTCCTGGGGATGCTGGGTGTCCTTACCCATTGCTAATTTCACAGAATTACCGATATGTCCGAAGAGAGGTTAATGCGTGTCTGCAAATATCTGGGGTATTGGGATGAAAAGAAAACGCTGTATTTTGTTCATTCTATTTTTCAGGGTCTGTCCATTGAAGTGAATGGCACTTTTTGGTAAGTGTCTGTGCAGTCTCTCTTCATTAGATTGTTTCTTTATCACGGAGTTGTGTGGCCAAATCTCTGTTGGTGTAACTCCACTGAACTCAATGGAGTTACACCTGCAGAGAATTTGACCCTTTAAAAAAAAATTGACATAGAATTTATAAACCCAATTACCATCCATACACTCCAAAACAAATGAGAACACATTAAATACAAAAACATGTACCAAGTACTTGAAGATATTGAATAGAGAGCTGAATATTAAAATACTCCACTGCCAGGTAAAACCATTACCACACCACTGCATAAATGCACAAATCAGGTCCTGTGTACTTGTCCTTTATTTAACTGGAGAGCCACTGTCTCAGCATAGACCGAGTTACTTAACGTCTTTGTATAATTGCACTCATTCTAAATAGTTGGTTGAGTGATTTTTTTAAATAAAAAATCACTAATTCATCATTTTTCCTTTTAAGCACTAATGAGCAGAATTCTGGGAATTATTTATTTATTTTTAGTTTTCTACAGTATATTTCCATGTAATTACCTTAAAATTATCGTCCTGAGTGACTATTTCCTGTGAAGCTGTACTGCACAAAAGCACCCCAGCCAGAGGCAGGTTTTACCTCCAGGAAACCTCTTCAATTAGCACTAATAAGGATGGTGGTGCAGAACTCCTGCAGACAGCTGTAGTTTATCCCACTAGTATATCTTCTACTTCAGAGAGTATAGTAATTTCTAACAGCCAATTATAAAAGAAATAGAATATGGATTTTTGCAGAAATTGAACAACTGATGTAGAATATTACACAAACAACCCAAACAGCATTAAACACACACCATCAACGAATACAGCAATTTGCAATACCATTAATTTGAATAGGAGCATATTCACATGACTTTCAATCTTGCTTGTAAGGGTAATGTTGCACTGGAGAAAAAGTGGGGGGAAAAAAAAGAGAAAATTACACTAAAAGATAATGATCATGCCAGGGCTGTTTGCATTTCCTTTGCTGTTACTGGAGAATTTGTGTTTTCACTAGGATTTAGCAAATTTCCAGCCCACATTCTCCTTCTGTTTGATGCTAAATAAAAGGAGGTCTTAATCCTGCTATCCCCGTGCACCCTGAGCTACTGCTTTGTTTGAATACATTCAATGCAAACAACTGTGTCCACCCAATATTTAATGTGCTTGCAGTTTTAAACTCAGGAAATTTAGAATTAAGATGCCCCTGTGCATCTTAATTTTCTCTTCCCTTGCACAAATATATTATGGGCTAAATTCTGGAATTCAGCAAACAGCCTGAATGGCTAAGCTGCATGCTAGGGATTTTGGAGGTGGCTTGGAGGAAGGAATCACATATGATGCCTTTGCTTCACAAAGGCATCATATGTGCCTCTGCAGCCACTGCTACAACCTCATAGGTGAATTGCCAGGGCATCTGCATTCACAGCACCACCGGCCTGTACTGCTCCTCAAACTTCGACTCCCTCAGGGAACGGATGGCCAGGATCCCCTGGGGGACTAACTTGAAGGGGAAAGGAGTCCAGGAGAGCTGGCTGTATTTCAAGGAATCCCTGTTGAGGTTACAGGGACAAACCATCCCGATGAGTCGAAAGAATAGTAAATATGGCAGGCGACCAGCTTGGCTTAATGGTGAAATCCTAGCGGATCTTAAACATAAAAAAGAAGCTTACAAGAAGTGGAAGGTTGGACATATGACCAGGGAAGAGTATAAAAATATTGCTCGGGCATGTAGGAATGTTATCAGGAGGGCCAAATCGCACCTGGAGCTGCAGCTAGCCAGAGATGTCAAGAGTAACAAGAAGGGTTTCTTCAGGTATGTTGGCAACAAGAAGAAAGCCAAGGAATGTGTGGGCCCCTTATTGAATGAGGGAGGCAACCTAGTGACAGAGGATGTGGAAAAAGCTAATGTACTCAATGCTTTTTTTGCCTCTGTTTTCACTAACAAGGTCAGCTCCCAGACTGCTGCGCTGGGCATCACAAAATGCGGAAGAGATGGCCAGCCCTCTGTGGAGATAGAGGCGGTTAGGGACTATTTAGAAAAGCTGGACGTGCACAAGTCCATGGGGCTGGACGAGTTGCATCCGAGAGTGCTGAAGGAATTGGCGGCTGTGATTGCAGAGCCACTGGCCATTATCTTTGAAAACTCATGGCGAACCGGGGAAGTCCCGGATGACTGGAAAAAGGCTAATGTAGTGCCAATCTTTAAAAAAGGGAAGAAGGAAGATCCTGGGAACTACAGGCCAGTCAGCCTCACCTCAGTCCCTGGAAAAATCATGGAGCAGGTCCTCAAAGAATCAATCCTGAAGCACTTGCATGAGAGGAAAGTGATCAGGAACAGCCAGCATGGATTCACCAAGGGAAGGTCATGCCTGACTAATCTAATCGCCTTTTATGATGAGATTACTGGTTCTGTGGATGAAGGGAAAGCAGTGGATGTATTGTTTCTTGACTTTAGCAAAGCTTTTGACACGGTCTCCCAGAGTATTCTTGTCAGCAAGTTAAGGAAGTATGGGCTGGATGAATGCACTATAAGGTGGGTAGAAAGCTGGCTAAATTGTCGGGCTCAACGGGTAGTGATCAATGGCTCCATGTCTAGTTGGCAGCCGGTATCAAGTGGAGTGCCCCAAGGGTCGGTCCTGGGGCCGGTTTTATTCAATATCTTCATAAATGATCTGGAGGATGGTGTGGATTGCACTCTCAGCAAATTTGCGGATGATACTAAACTGGGAGGAGTGGTAGATACGCTGGAGGGGAGGGATAGGATACAGAAGGACCTAGACCAATTGGAAGATTGGGCCAAAAGGAATCTGATGAGGTTCAATAAGGATAAGTGCAGGGTCCTGCACTTAGGACGGAAGAACCCAATGCACAGCTACAGACTAGGGACCGAATGGCTAGGCAGTAGTTCTGCGGAAAAGGACCTAGGGGTGACAGTGGACGAGAAGCTGGATATGAGTCAGCAGTGTGCCCTTGTTGCCAAGAAGGCCAATGGCATTTTGGGATGTATAAGTAGGGGCATAGCGAGCAGATCGAGGGACGTGATCCTTCCCCTCTATTCGACATTGGTGAGGCCTCATCTGGAGTACTGTGTCCAGTTTTGGGCCCCACACTTCAAGAAGGATGTGGATAAATTGGAGAGAGTCCAGCGAAGGGCAACAAAAATGATTAGGGGACTGGAACACATGAGTTATGAGGAGAGGCTGAGGGAGCTGGGATTGTTTAGCCTGCAGAAGAGAAGAATGAGGGGGGATTTGATAGCTGCTTTCAACTACCTGAAAGGGGGTTCCAAAGAGGATGGCTCTAGACTGTTCTCAATGGTAGCAGATGACAGAACGAGGAGTAATGGTCTCAAGTTGCAGTGGGGGAGGTTTAGATTGGATATTAGGAAAAACTTTTTCACTATGAGGGTGGTGAAACACTGGAATGCGTTACCTAGGGAGGTGGTAGAATCTCCTTCCTTAGAGGTTTTTAAGGTCAGGCTTGACAAAGCCCTGGCTGGGATGATTTAACTGGGAATTGGTCCTGCTTTGAGCAGGGGGTTGGACTGGATGACCTTCTGGGGTCCCTTCCAACCCTGATATTCTATGATTCTATGAAACACTCCTTGCATTCTCGGGAATTAGGATCCTCTGTGGGCACATAACTTTAGCATGGTCTGAAGTCAGGCCCTCCCTCATTCTGCAGCGGAACTGCACTGGTTCCACTGAGTCAGGGCCCTCTGTGGCGGGGCAGGCTAGGGGTGTGCACTGAGAGTCTGTCTTGATATGGTCACAGATCACCAGGCACCAAGACATGGTAAATGTTTATTTCATTAATATGGTTTTTCTGTGCGGCAGTACAGATTCCATAGCCCTGCTCTTCTTCCCCAGGTGCACCCTCACAGGAGCAGTGCAGGATTCCGACATAGTGCTCAAGAAAGTGCTTGCAGGTCCACAGCCCGCCGAGAGTGTGGTCCCTTGCCTATGGATAAGGTCATGCCTTCAGCCAGAAGCATATCCTACCTGGAGATACACATTGCTCCTCTTTGCACCTGGCAGCTCATCTCCTTTGCCCCGCAGAATGGCTCTAGTGCCTAACACAGAGATGAGACTAGTCCTTATCGTCCCTCCCATTCCGACTACACAGTTCATCTTCTCAGGGCAGGGTTTTGCCCACAAAAGCATATTTTCCTTTATCAGAAGGTTCCTATTCTTTGTCATTAGGAAATAACACCCTCTGTGCACGATTAAAATGTATACCCCTGCACACAGTGAGATCAATAATATCAATGCAAGTGCATCACACACTAAGGATTGAACAGAAACAGCTTTGTACAGTTTACCGTTGATGTTCAATTTTTACCAGAAAATATGACAGTTTATCCGCATTTAAATGTTGTGGTTGCTTAATAAAGCCACGCACTTTGGTAGAACCAGTCAGGGTAGTTCCTCCCCTTCCATACATTAGTAATCCCAGAGCTGTGTAATAAATATTTAGGATGAATTCCTGGCCTCATTAAAGTCAATGGAAGTTTTGCCATTGTAGAGACCCAGATCAGAGAATGGAACTGGGATTGAAAGGCATGTGAACCAACAGATGCTAGCGACACCTCAGGGTTGGCAGGTTGACAGTTCTCTTCTTAATTCTTCTCACTGCATTTGTGTGTCTGTGTGCACACGCGCACACAAAATCTTTCCTTGCTGCATATTCAGCCCAGAAACCATACTGAACCTGTAACAATTTCACCCAGTTGCTGTCCCAAAGTGAAGCTCTGATTTTCCACAGTCTTGCATCTTCTGTAGAAATCGAAATGGCAGCATTTCCCACTCACTGTGCCCTGGTGTAAATGATTGCACAAGGTGGAGGACAACAGAGAAACAGGGCTGAGGGCTCTGGTAAACTCTGCTCCAGTTCTAACCTTCTTGTAAATCTGGCTTCTTCTTAACTTTTGTTGTTGCTTCCAGCTTCTCTGTTGTTGGTCTGAGGCCCAGCTAGGTTCACATGTATACTTTCGTATAATTATCTGTCTCAGGAAACAGAACTTCTGTCCACCAAATATAACTAAAGCCCCTTCTTCTATCAAATAGGAACTCTGAAAGGGGCCTCTGCAGAGAAGACATGGATGAGACAAAATCCTGATTGCCATTAGTTCTCTTAGCTATCATGAGAGAGATAAAGAGGAACTCAAGACTGCAGTGCAGTGGTTCTCAGACTCATGATTGCTGGTGATTAGCATGGCTGTCATGTGCTGGCTCTCTTCTTGGTTTCTATCTTGTAAATTGCATTAAAAGATAGCTAGAATGCATGCAATACATATTATTTTTCCAAGCAAACAATGATTGTAGTTGTTTCAGGGATGTCATACAATCATGGATGGGAGGGCAAGTGGTCTGTATGATTTTGAAAGAGAGTGTCTACAAGACAATCTCTTTACAAGGCAGATATGGTTTAAGCTATGGTCTACATTATGAAAGGGTCTGAGAATCCTTGCTCTGGTGGGTAGATTGCTACTGACTAGTGAAGATGGCGATATTGGAATATCACAGAGTCACACAGGACTGTGGACCTCAGTAATAACTACTTGTGCTTCAACAGAGTAAGTGAGGGAGGCGATAGTTACCCTTCAAATTCACTGGGGTGATGAGCAGAGGCATTTGAATATGGTAGCAGTAAATATTATGATTGGGGTAAAATATGTACTGCAACACATAATGTCTTCTAAGAATTATAAAGAACATTTCATTTATTGCCACAGCTTCCAAAATTTCCAGCCATGTTGACAAATATTGACAAAGATAAGTTGATGTGCTAACATTAACATATAATAAACACGTAAGAACAGATCCTTAGCCGGTGTAAATTGGCAGAACGCCACTGAAGTCAATGGAACTATCCCAATTTATTCCGTGACACGATCTGGCCCAGAATTTGGAAGGATGATGAAAATGGTGTAATGCATGAAACACCAGTAATGCCAGTTAGTGACAAATATCTCATTTTTAATACTGTTACACCAGGTAAAAGGGAGTATGTGAATATTGTAAATAGGTCAGTTATTTATTGTAAAATAATTAAGAATGGCACAAACAATAGAGTCATTTGATTGATGGCATGTATCACAGTGTCCAAAAGGATGGACCCAGTATTGGACAGTGATTGTAGATTCATGGTGGTTTATTCCATCATGCTGGCACTATTATGGTGATCCATGATATATAATGTACAGGAGGTATGTGTATGATCTACAGGGGATCAGTGTGATTATGGATGTGTTGGGAATGAAACTAGTTTGTTAAGTAGTATTTTTATTGGGTCTTGATTATGTGAAATAGAGTAAAAGAAGGTACCAGAGTTATGTATGAGAGGACACTGAATGCATCCAATGAAGTGAGCTGTAGCTCACGAAAGCTTATGCTCAAATAAATTTGTTAGTCTCTAAGGTGCCACAAGTCTTCCATTTCTATTTGTCTTTAACTTGTGACATTGGTCAAGTAACACCTGTTTTAACACAATCCTTTCCCTAGTGCTATATGTGTTTCATAAATGGAATAATCCAACAGGTGTAGGTAGCAGGGCTTTGCCTAATTTAGTTGAGGATGTGATGCATGATACATGGCCCCTTTTTGGTCCACTTGGGCAAAGCATGCCAAGTGATGGCCGATCTCACTGGTGTCATACAAAGCAAACTGAGTGGGACAGAAGTGAAAAGGGCTAGGATAATTAATGGTTGGCATTCTGAAGACATGATTTTAAAAGGTGTAATAATACTGCAAAATACACATTATTGAAGAGTTTTAACACAATTTATTTTATGCTTAAATAATCAGCTAGATCATCCAGTGTATGTTGGTTTCATACATACGTAATTAGAGCTATTATCAATGAATGTTGTTTTCATATGAATATAATCAACAAATTAAAGTATTTCACCAAAACCCAAATAAAAATGCCCTTTAAAACACAGCAGCCTTAACAACCTAATATTACACTGCTAGAATGATTACAGATGATTGGCTTACTGAAAGATTCTACATCTTATAGCCAGTACACAATACAGTAATAATTTTACAGCGTGCTGCCAGTCTATTAGCTAATAATTTCTCTTCGGTTCATTTTAAAATATCCCAAACTTGTGCTTTATAAGAGCACCAACCCAGTTCTAAAGCTGCAAGCATTACCCCCATTATAAAGCGAGAACAGATAGCACCCCCCTCCCCATAATGCAACTACTGTATATGGTATTTTTTTAGGTCATTTCATTGAAAAATTGGCAACAGCAACAAATATTAGATGAAGGGCTTTGTGTTTACAGATAAAATCCTGTTTATCATGTTGCAGTATAGTGTTTGCAAAACTGGAAAAGATTTAATCAAAATAAGGTGAAACACATGCATCAAAATATTAGTACTCTGAAGAAAAGTTTTCACAGAACTACTGAATTCCTCATTTTGGGAATCATTTAAATTTGCAGCAGATTTTAAAGATTTTTTTAAAATCAAGCTAGCATTTTTGCATATACAAACATAATAATTGCTAATATACAAGAATCTGTGAAGATACACGCAGAATATCCTTGTAGGTGTAGCCATTTGAGACACCTATTTTGTTTGATGCATTTGCAATATTCTGTTTGTGATCTAAGAGGCAGTGCCTTATCAACATTCATTCTATTTTCTGTTAGAATTTATACAGTATTATTTATTTACAGCAAAACTATTGATGTTTAAAAAAGAAACAAATAGTGTTTTATACCCTGACAGTTTGGGTCCAAGAAAAATAAGGCGAGCTGTTGTGGATTTAGTAATTTTAGTGTCTTTCCATGGTTTAGCCATTTCATCTTCTTATGTCCCCTCTGACCACAGGAATTTATTTCTTTTATGATGACATCAAATTGCTTGAAATAAAGCTGTTAACAGCATGGCAATCTTGTATATACACTGCATTGTTAATTGCACACTCTCGAATCCCGTGAATGACAGTGAATTTCCATGCTCTGTAAATTGGCTCATGCTAAATTAAATTTTTATTGTTTTTTTGCATAAAGACCATGCGGTTAATGTGTGGAAGCTGCAAACACACGCACACTTGTATCAGTGAATGTTTAATTCCTGTTGATTTTTCTTCCATAGTGTCTGTCTAGAACACTGGCAGTAAAAGCACACAACCCTGTGGAAAAAAGATAGCACAAAATGGTTTCAGAATAACTCTTGAGAATCATTTTCATACATTTTTGCAATACAAAAAAAGTCTAATGAATCTTATCGTATGCTGTAATAAAAAGTTAAATAAGGCAGTTTTTAATGAGGTTAGTTGAATTGCCAGTATGAAGGTATAAGTCTGTCAACGTATGGTGCGCCACACTCCTGATGAAGTGGCTTACAAAATGTTTGGAACACATTACATTTAATTACAATGAAGAAGTTAACAGCTTTTCAAAAATGTCTGAGAAATATATGCTAGCAGAGATAGCGACGTTTCCAGAATGACAGTGCAACTCCTGTATCATCACATTTTTGTGTGTGGCAGTCATCCACATTATGGCCCAGATCCTGCACTTGTTGCACATTCAGAACTCCCACTGACAAGGAGAACAAGGCACGCAGAATCAGACTTTATGAGGCTACACGCAATGGAAGACTTTATGAGGCTACCTATGGCAATGGTGTGATTAGACTAGGAATTGAATGGACATATCACCGTGTGGCTTAATTTGGTGGATAAGAATGGTATGGATACGAAAGAAATGCAATTCATGCTCTCTTGCCTATTTGAAAATGGTCATATAGTTCTGCATATAGTGATAGTAACTATCATCTACCCAAGAAGCTTGTTAAATCTGTCATACAAGAGCAATGGAAGTGCATCACAGCTGATGACAGTGCTGTAATCCCATATTAATGACAGATAAAAATGCAATAAAAACATGCTAACACACCATGAACTGAAAGAAGCCAACCATTCTTCCTAGCAACTTAATGTAGAAAAGCTTGTTTGTCTTTCTAAGCTCTGTTTAAACACTGACTGTGGGATTCAGAGACTAGCATGTTTATTAAATCAGGTCACAGGTCCATGCACATTCCAAAGGAGAGCACTCTCTTTGTCCTTTTATGGTAAAACAATGTGTCTTTACCCATTTATGTTGTCTACATAAATCTATCCCTTGCTCTGAAAGCCCAAGGTCTAAGTCTTGCTGGTACAAGAAGATCTCAGTGAAAGTCACAATTTTAATTTCACAGAATTTCACATGAAAATTTTCAGCATTTAATGTCTATGCACAATTCAAATTTTGCTTTATTTTCAATGTTGAAAAAGCCATTTTTGCCTCAAAAACTTGCAGACAATACACATTTTTGCATATTTTCAATGTGAAAGCCATCTTTGCTCAAAACCAGTCCCTTCCTTTATCTGTTTTTGCTCAGAGCCAGATCCAAATTCCCTGGAAACGTATCATCTGTGAAAATGAACCCAGTTTTGAGTTTATAATAAAATATTTAAATGTTTGAATTTTCAATAGTCTTAACATTTTATATTGCTTAATCTGTACTCCTCTAGTTGCAAGCTTTTCATTATGGAACGTCAAAACAGGGCACAGATCACATTATTAATTCACCTCTGTGCAGAGGGCCATTTTCATTATTTTCTGCATTTGTGGCCAGGTTCTAGCTAGGAACAACTACATACTGGAAATCATGTGGGAAAGCTATAACAGTTCACAGTAAATGTGAGTGGATTTATTTTCTGAAGGGCTCACTAAGCAGGTCAGAATGACTATGTTTGATGGATTAGGCAAAAGTTGCTTTATAGGGTAATATTTTATTTAAAATTGAATACTCCCACCATGCTATGTATTCATCCTATGGCAATGGCATTATATCACACTTACACACTAACGGGTTCTTGCTGCATCCTATACCGCGTAAGGAATACTGGGCTTGATCCTGCATTCCTTCTAAACCTCATATTCCCACTGGTTTCAACAGGGGCAAGGGCATAGTTTAGGTGCATAAGGACAACTGTCATACAGATCTAATCTGCCGGTTGACAGGAATGACAGATACAGGAAAATCCTAGATCCTAGATAGATATACAGGAGCAGACCTTTTAGCTGGGGCACATTTTCCTACAATCAAGTCCTTCTCTTTGGCTTGCTTTCTACAGAGTGGTAAGTTAGCCAAAACTCCACAAGTGAGAAAGAGTTTCATTAAGAACATTCATTTTCATTGTACCTAAATATTGTATTAATACATTCTGCAGACACACCGTGAAGTGGTATTAGTTCTGTTACCATACTTTGGATGTTTCAGAATAAACACGTCAATTCAGAAATGGTGTTAGGCGGACCTGGGGGGCTGGCAACTGGTTATTAGGCTGCCAAGAGAAAGTGAGTACAGTAGAACCTCAGCATTATGAACCGGCCAGTCAACTACACACCTCATTTGGACCTGGAAGTACATAATCAGGCAGCAGTAGAGACCCCACCCCCCAAAAAGCAAATACAGTACAGCACTGTGCTAAACATAAACTACTAAAAAAATAAAGGGAAAGCAGATTTTTTCTTCTTCACAGTCAAGTTTCAAAGCTGTATTAAGTCAATGTTCAGTTGTAAACTTTTGAAAGAACAACCATAATGTTCTGTTCAGAGTTACGAACAACCTCCACTCCCGAGGTGTTCGTAACTCTGAGGTTCTACTGTACTCAGGTTTGAGATGCTTGCTCTTCAGAGGCTGGATCCTGTGAAATCCTGAGTGCTCTGGCCCTGATTCTGCACTTAAGTACATGACGAACTTTAAGAATGTGTGTATAGTCCTGTTGAAATCAATGAAACAATTCACATTCTTAAAAAATCCACACGTGCCTCTCTGAACTGAAGCTAAATTGTCCAGGACCTCACAGGAACAAGCTGCAGAGCTAGTGAACCTCAGGTTGGGTACAATATAATCGTTGCAGAGAACCACGGGCCGTCTGGAGATGACTTCATTCTTCCTCTAACTTATCTTCAGAATGACATTGGGATTAGTTTTACAGATACTATTTATTTTATTCTGTATCCCTACAGTCAATCTTGTATCAGGCTGTGTAGGGAAAGAGACTGCTTGTGGGATGTAGGTTTAAGGATTAAAAATACTCTAAACAAAGCTAAGGAAAATTCAGGGTTAAAAATACCCTAGTACAGTATATGCATAAAATGGAAGGCATGATTGAATAAAGCTCTGACTAACATCAGCCATTTGAAGCAAAACAAAGCGCCATACAGAACGTCCTTTTCTTCATTTATAATCAAGTTTGCTACAAAATAATCCTGCTGGCTTCGTAATTAGTGAAGTAATACAGAGGAATTGCAATAATGACCATTTAAATTTGGCATAGGTTTTATTTCAGCAGAATCTACAAATCGTCAGCTGTTTGGTTATAATTGTAAAGGATGGATCCATAAAATTCATAGGAAACATTTGGTAAGGATTATTTGTTGATGTATATTTAGACTTTTTACTGAATTTTACAAGGACATTGGCTTTCATAATACTGAGATTATATGTGTGACTGAAAGAAGTGCTTCACTCAAGATATGCTGTTTACATTTACTTGTATGCAAGTCATTTGCCTCTCACATTTCAAGTCTGATTTTATTAACAGAAATTTTGTTAATTGAGAACTGTATGTTTCCTAGAACTCTACTCCAACAGATAGTTTTAAAAAATAACACACACATATTTTGTGCGTATTTGCAGTATGGGGGCCTGATATTGGACTTCCCAGCTTAAAACAGATGCAGGGGCAAACGAGTTCATTGATTATACAATATGCTAACTGGCGCACTAGTACTGTATTTGCTCTTGGCCTAAACAATGGAATGATATTTGTCAAACTGACCGTTCAGTGTTCTGCTGTTATGAATAACTCTTCTTCTCCACATGTCTGACTTCTCTCTTCGTCTTAACCTTATAACCTTCTCCCTGCTTTCAAGAAAAGGTACACACATTAACACATATGCAGAAAGCGTTTGGAATTATAAAACTTTTCCAAACAGGTCCTTTGTAGCTATAATAGGATAAGTAAAAAGCAGTTAAATCAACACTTCATTTCAAAGTTACACACAATTCAGAGTTAACCACTCTGCTGAGCTGCAAAAACAGGCTGGAAATATCATCTAAAAGTAGAAATCACAGGTTTAAATTTTCAAAAATAGTCACTAATTTTGGATGCCTCCGTTGTTGGTACCAAACTTGAAACACCTAGGGTTGAGCTTCCCATTGACGTCCGTTAGATTTGTAGGTGCTCAGCATCTCTGGAAAAATTAGACCCATAGGCATCCTAGTTAGGCACTCAAAATTAGTGGCCACTTTTGAAAATTTAAACCATAGTTATTATGAGGTCTCATAACAACTGTGCTTTAAAGTGAATAGGTTAGTAAAGGAAGAAAAAGAGCCAACAAAAAAATCCACCAAAGCAGAGCAGCAGAAATAAGGCCAAGGAAACTGACAAGCGGTGCATGTGTCATAAATAAGGCTACGATTTTGTCAAGGGTATTTTTATTAAAAGTCACGGACAGGACATGTGCAATAGACAATCATGGAAATGTACACAAAGTAATGCAGTTTTCACTGCATTAGTACAGAAGCTTTTAAATTGCCTAGTAAACTCAGGCTGAAGCCAGAGCCCCACCGCACAGGTCTGAAGCTGAAGGCAAAGCCGGAGCCCCGCCTAGGGTGACCAGACATCCTGAAATTAGGGGCTTTGTCTTATATATGCAACTATACCCTTCCTACCCTGTGAAAAAAAAAAGTGTCCTGATTTTTCACACTTTCTATCTGGTCACCCTCGCCCTGCCACCTGGGGCTGAAGCCCAAACCTAAGCCCTCTGCCCGAGGCTAAAGCCCTAGCCTGAGAGGGACTGAAGATGAAGCCAAAGAACTAGCTGACATTTCTTGAAATCACGGAATCTGTGACTTCCGTGACAGAACTGTAGCGCTAGTTAAAGATTCTTGTCTTTTAAAACAGCAGACTATTAGCCAATGTCATATATATTTCCAAAATGCATTGTATTTAGGTTAAGTTGTAGAACAATGAGCAGACTTCTTTGTGCCTATGCTAAGCTTTATTGTGGAAATCTACTAATAGTTATACTGTTCCAGCCTTTGTTTTTTCTATGTGCAGAATCTGTTAGAAGTATGATGTATGTTCTGTTAAGGAAAGTTATATATGAATTCTGTGTTGGGTCCATTAGTAGAAAACAGTTCATGACTCTATGGTTTATCCAGAATACTGACATCCAGAATGTTATTGTGTGATGAAAACAATATGTTAGGGAGGATTTGGACTGATGTCTTTGTATCCTGAAAAACAGGCATGAAGTTAGATAAGAAAAGGGGAGTTAACGCGTGAATCTTCTACTTGCTTTAAACAAGGCTACTAGTCAAATTAACTTCATATTTTAGGATAGACACAGATGAAAAATTGAAGCTGTGATCATTGCAAGCCTGTTTCCAAGAGTTGGTATCCTCTCTGTTTGTGTCGATTTATCTATGTTTAATAAACTGATTGGGCCAAGTTTTCGGATGTCTTGTTAACTGATAATCAAATCAAAGCCCTAACAAGACCTAGAACTGCAGCTATTCTACATTAATTAAAAATAACCTAATATTTATCTAAAAATAAATACCCTGATAATAATGGGCCTATTTCACACTGGAGTAAAAAGTGTTTGTTATATAGGGCATCAGTGGAATTCACCGGTAAGGTTCATTTATATTTATATTTGAAGTAACCCATTTTTAGTTCACAGTACATTCCAAATCCAGTTTTTCCTTACTAAACAGTAATGTTTTTCTGGTAAGACTAAAAGACTGAAGAGTTTCATCTGGGGAGGAGGGCATGGGTATTTATATTTTCAACTCTGTTCTATTTTCATTTGCTTGTGTTTTACTATCAGAAGAGGGACAATAGCAGTGATTCTGTTGTTACTCAGACAAAAGCTCCATTAACTTCAATGAGTTTTTCCAGAGTAAAGACTTAGTTCAAGCTGAGGGCTCAACAGCACCTTTGAGGAACAGTCCTGCATTAGGGCTGCATTAAAGACAGCCACATTGTCCTGTACTATTTCTCTTCAGGGATGCAATATACTGCCTTCAGCGCATCCATCCAGCTCTGCTGACCAGGAGAGAGAGAGAGAGATAGAGAGAACAGGCTTCCCTCCTCCTCATCTCCCCTAGTCACTTTGGGATGACTTGTACCCTACAGGTTACACAGAAAGAGCAGTTCTTATGCTTCAGGGCATACAAGAAGTTGGAACTGGCTCCTGCATGGAAGGGCAGACAGAAGCTACTTGCAGCCCTACTTTCATTCTATTCTCCAGAGAGGCTGGCCCTGAGTAAGGATTTTGGGATTTGGCCTGATGTTCTCTTTTTCACACTGCCAAAATCCAAACATGTTCATGGCAGGCTGAATCCTGAAACCACTTAGTCACATGAGCTGTGCCACTGAAGGATTACTCAGATGAGTAAGGGGTTGTAGGATCAGGTCCCCTGTTCGCTACAGGTAAATATTTTTTCTGTTTGTGAAGGAATGATACAAAACACATATCAGGTCCAGGGTAAAGATGCTAAAAGACAACCAAAATACACATATGAAACTACTTATTTTTGAGGGGAGGGAGGAGTCAAAGGGGAGAATTCACACCCAGTCCTAAATTTAAAACCACTGACTGTTTTATACAAACAAACCCCGATATCTTAGTGTGAAAAAGATTTTTGCTGCTAGCACAATGAAAACAGATCTTTCTGAAAATGAACCCTATCAGTAAACATTACAATGGTAAAACCTTGCCCTTCGTCCAGATGCACAGCTTGTCAACAATGCAAGCACTTCTCTTTGCCAAGACTTGATGTTAAATTGCAAACCTCCAGCCCTTTAGTAGCGCTTTATAGATAGTCAGCACAACCCTCCTCTACTGTTATTTCTTTGTAGCCCCCCCCATCCATTACCATTTCACCAACTTTTCTCTCATGTGGGATAACAACACGTCTTATTACTTTCCGGGTGACCTGTAGGAAGCAACACATGAAAAGTATCGATTTTCTTTCCTGATTCTCAAAGGAGAAAGCCTGGTAAGAGTAGTTACTTGAATACAACGATTCAGAATAGTGAAACTGCAATTCATGATTACTTTTCTTGTGATGATGTTGCCTTCTTCATCGGTAAACTGTTCTTCTGTTACTGATTCACCAGGAATGTTTTTTGCTTCCTCACCCTAAAGAATGTGTTATAAGATTAGCAATAGAACCTATATTTTTGCAATGCCCACACATTTATTTTCACACCACTCCAAGCAACAAACACATGCTAGGTTGGATTTTAAGTAATAAAATATGTTCAAATGGATTTATCTCACATGGATAACGTGAAAGGCTTTCTGTATAAATGTGCTAATAGCTATATTTTAGTACATGAAAGGTGTCCTTAAAGCATTTACTGAGTTTCTAACTTGTTTCTTCTAAGCACTAAATCATGCATTGAACTCCTTGAGCAACAAGTAATTTTTCTGAAATGTTAGAGTGCTGTTGTCTGATTCATGTTCAATGTAAGCAGGAGTTCACAATGGCGTAGTCCCTAAACAGACATCCATTAAGCTATAAGTGCCAACCATTTATGTACAGGAATTCTAAAATCCAAGTACTGAGAGTAAAATTTGGGATTTTAAAAGAAAAATGCACTCAGTTCACCCAATCAAACAGCCAAAAAGTTCACATGAGAAGAAACATTTCTCACTATTTATAGAATGGAGAAAATATTTGAAATGAAATCTTGTTGAAATGGCGGTGCATCCGATGAAGTGAGCTGTAGCTCAGGAAAGCTTATGCTCAAATAAATTGGTTAGTCTCTAAGGTGCCACAAGTCCTCCTTTTCTTTTTGCGAATACAGACTAACACGGCTGTTACTCTAAAACAAAAAAAGTATTTCTTCACAGTCAACATGTGGAACTCTTTGCCAGGAGATGCTGTGAAGGCCAAAACTATAACAGGGTTTCAATAAGAACTAGATAAGTTCAGGGAGAATAAGTCAAGCAATGGCTATTAGCCAGGGTGGGCAGCAGTCTGTCACCTCTGTTTGCCAGAAGCTGGGAGTGGGCAACAGGGCAACTTGATGATTACCTGTTCTGTTCATTCCCCCTGGGGCACCTGGCATTGGCCACTGTTGGAAGACAGGATACTGGGCTAGATGGACCATTGGTCTTACCCCAGTACGGCCATTCTGATGTTCTTATACAGAACCCAGATGTATCTGCTCCCCGTTATAACCCACTAGATCCCGCTCTCCTCCCAGAGCTAGGATAGAACCCAGGAGTCCTGACGGGGTCTCTCTCTCCACGGAGTTAGTAATAAAGTAAGAATATACATTAAAATTTTAAACCTAACGAGTGTCCCTTAAGTGACTTGCCACAAGATGTCAGAACATGTTGTTATTAGAGCTGAGTGGGTCTAATATTTATTTACTTTTCTTTCTTTTATAAAGGAATTAGATTCAGGGCTCCTGTCAAAAACACTAGAGTTTTCAAGTGCCTAAGTAGCTCCAGGAATCACAGTTAAAGTTGTCCCCCTCTGTTTCCTCCCCTTACTCCATCCTTTGTCTGCTCTATTTAGACTGTATGCACTGTTAATGTAGCTGTGTAGGTCCCAGGATACTAGCAACACAAAGGGGGTGAAGTAATATCTTTTATTGGACCATTGGTGAGAGAGATGAGCTTACACAGAGCTCTCATCTGAAGAAGAAAGCTTGTCTCTCTCATCAACCAAACTTGGTCCAATCAAAGATATTACCTCACCCACCTTGTCTCTCTAGTTAGACTGTAAGCATTTTGCTGCTGGGGGCTGTGTGTGTGTGTGTACAGTGCTGAGTTCAATGGGGTCTCGACTAGGGCCTTTAGGCAGTACTGTAATACAAATAATGAATAATAACATCACCATAACCGCCACCATAACAAGTATGGCTCATAGGAAAGGTAACCAACACACGATGCCATGTGCATGCCCAGCTGCTCTCAGGTTGCTTTTACACTTGTTTCCTTTCTTACTGCATAAACAGGTGGGAATTTTGTCTGTATGTTTACATTTTTTTACATAAATGAGTGACACCTACTGTGATCAACTTTGAAACACAACATATCAGTAAATTGGAAGACATTTACTGCAAGAGGATTCAGCTTCAAAGGTATCTTGGGCTCTTAATTAGTTACATGCTCCTTTAACCACAGTTTAATGGTAAATGTAGTGAATACTGAGCAAGCCAGTGTTGATGAAATCTAGCTCACAGATTTTTCTTGCTTGTGGGTAGTTAAAATAAATTACAGTAGGGTTCACAGTAGGTAGGGAGATAGATCGGATTGCACTGAATTTTCTAGCCCGATGTAGTTATTAAGAAGGACATTTACTAGAAAAACTTGCCCTCTGGCAGTTTTACTTGCTGTTGTCATGAACATAAAGAGGTATTGGGTTAGAACAGCACATAAGATAACCCCACCGCAACTGCTGCTTTTTGCCTTGAAAATACATAACTGGTGCATCCCCACAGAGGTGAAGAGTAGATTCTTCCTGCTGCAACATGTTTGTATAAAGCTTTATTGTACCCATGACTGGTTTAAATCACTGTCACAACATGGAGAGCTTCAGAAAAGCAGGAAGAAAAACTTCATATAGTACATTCATGATTAATGGAAGCTCAGTTATATCCCGGGAATTGTACTGAACAAAGCTGTGATCCACTGCCCCAACCCCAGAGTACAATGAAGGGAATGCTGGCTGGCTTTTCAAACCAGATCTTTGTTACCATACTAGTTGGAATGCAGTCCCTCCAAAGCCAATTGGCATCCTCTTTGCTGCTCTCCAGGGTAGGAGACCCAGGGAGCAGCATTTTGTTTTCTTTTTAAGTCTTCCAACCAGCCCTATTGATTTTCTGAACTTTTATTTACAGATTGTGTGTGTTCTCAGGGACCTCCAACTAAACGGGGTTATACAGTCAATGCTGCAGTCATGTGCCTAAGGTTACTCTTGGTTCCGGAGAGCTCTGATTTTCTTTTATGTTTGCTTTGTTGTTAGAAGGATAATGATTCATTTTGTTCCTATTTTATCTGTTATTGTTAATGGCAGGGAAGAAGGGTGTAGCTGAGTCTCTGTGACCCACAAGAGTAAAATGGAGCATAAAAGCAGAAGGAAATAGGTGAAGTAAAAAGATCCTTCCAATATTAAATTTTTCCAAAAGACTGGGGCGGATGACTCCATAGCAGCAGCAGCAGCTCTAAGATGCCCGGAATCCTGTTTTCCCACTAACCAAACCCATCAACACCACCTAATCCCGCCGTCTCAAGATTAAGAACATAAGAACGGCCATACTGGGTCAGACCAAAGGTCCATCTAGCCCAGTATCTTGTCTCCTGACAATGGCCAATGCCAGATGCCCCAGAGGGAATGAACAGAACAGGTAATCATCAAGTGAGCCATCCCGTTGCCCATTCCCAGCTTCTGGCAAACAGAGGCTACGGACACCACCCCTGTCTAATGAGCCATTGATGGACCTGTCCTCCAATAATTTTTCTAGTTCTTTTTTGAAGATTCACATTCTTGCAGTTCTTAAGCAGCAGCTGTATCTTGTGGTCTCAAGTTTATGTGGCTGTATCGCAAGAAACAAATATCTCATTAAGGTCATTGTCATTGGTGGATTCTGCCTACTTGGGGAGGCTTCTTTAATCAGATTCTGCAAGTCTGTCAGCTATGCTGATTCTTACAACTGCTCACAGATGTACTACTAAAGCTATAGAAAAGAGCCCTGGTAAACTTAAGTGCAGAGCTGAAAAGAAGAAATGCCTCTGTTGGGGCAGCAGAAAGTGGTTTGAGATTTAGAAGTTGGTAATGCAGAAAAAGCTCTTTCTATATACAGTGTGGTTATAATGATAATAAGCAGTTTGTCTTAATGGTTATGCTTTTACATTTATGTTCTGACTTGTTAAAATAAGCCAGTAACTTCAATAGTTTCCAAAACACTGACATTGGCACATCATGGATGAGGTTGGGGTGGGGGAAACTTAGAGCACATAGTTACTGTCTTATTCATATGGAGTGAAAGTCACCCCAGTAGAGAGGGCTCTCTCATGGCTAAAAGCACAATGTAAGCCGTTGATGCACAGCTGATGTGGAGAACAGGCCATGTGCACTAGGTGAAATTCACCCGTAATTCTTGCCACCTGTAGGTTGGTTATATTTTCACTTTCCATAAATAAGTCTCCCCTGAGTAATAAGATCACAAGAGTTGCTGGTTTTAGCTTAGTAATAAACTGCTGCTCAGATCCTTCTGCATTACTGAAGACTAAGACAAACACCCCTTAGAACCAACCACCTGTTTTGTCACTTCACTATCAAAAAGGATGGAGGGAAAAGAGCCCGTTTCTGAATATTTTTAGAAGAAAACACAGAACATCCACAACAGCGTCAAGAAGTAAAGGGAATAAAACTTGCAAAATGATGTGAAATTTGACAGAAATTAGGGGTTTTTTCATTATAAAATGGTTGTGAAGTGAAATGCAGATCTTTCACAGGACTTTCTGCAAGATGCTGATTAAATCATTTTGTTTGTTTAGAATTGTTAAAAAGCATAAAAATGAGGGTCACCATTTATTGTAATTATTGAATTCAGTGGGGTTTAGATCTGCCTGTAAATGTATATCTTACGGCTGAAGCTCCTATTTTCTCCTTGTGTGTTAATTGCCCATACTCCTGCACCTCTTTTGTGAGTCCTAGCACCAAATTCCAAACAGGGAAAGGGAGAGGAAAAAAAATTCTCTACCATTTTGAGATTAGCCCATGATCTGGTAATATGGGGAGATGTGTCTTACATATTTTGTCTAAATGTATGGTTCAATACTGTAAAGTGCTATATACAAATGGGAGTTGAGTTTGAGAATACTCAGCACTTCACGAGATTGTGCCCTTCGATCATACTTTCCTTGGACAGGGAAATGACTTTCTCCATATTTTGAACAGAGAAGAGCACAATAACTGTACGTAGCAAATAATAAGTAATAGGAAAAACAACAACATATAAAGGAACAAAACAGAAATAAAGAAATGAGAAAGTCAATAAAGTAATTTAGTCCTAACATTACCTGTGGAGTCATCCAGTGAATTCTTTTTCCACAAGATTGAATTTATCCTTAGTCCAGGGGTGATCAAATTTCACCTCTGTGGGATACCTGGAACCTCTATTACTTTTAATGTAGCGATGAGACAGTAATCAATATAAACTACAGTAAAAATGTCACATGTGCAACCCTCTGCACAGCAGCTATTCCATGGTGGAGCGGCCAAGCCTGTAATCACCTGCTTTCATTTGCTATTACTGATATGGAAAAATAGGACTGAATCAAGATAAGGACCCAACACTAAGAGCCAAATCCTGAAATCCTTACCCAGTTCTGACTCAGGAAAAACTTCTAATGACTTCAATGGAGTAAAAAGTGAACAAGCATGTCAAGGGTGTCCCTATTTAAAGATAATACAGTACTTGCTCCAAACCATAATATATAGGATCAGTACTACAATGGGCCAGGCGAGTTGTCTGAGGCAGCATGATTTAACTGGAAAAGAGAACACTGGCCTCTGGGGCAGTTCAATTCTAGAACTTGAATTTTTGGTACTTAAAAAAAAAAAAAATTGCCCCAGTCTCCTATTGCTACAGCCTCTAAAACAACAAACCAGTGAGTGTGTGTATGGGGGTGGGGGGGATGTGAGAAAACCTGGATTTGTGCTGGAAATGGCCCACCTTAATTATGCACATTGTTGGGAGAATGGTCACTTTGGATGAGCTATTACCAGCAGGATAGTGAGTTTGTGTGTGTGGTTTTTGGGAGGGGGGTGAGGGGGTGAGAGAACCTGGATTTGTGCAGGAAATGGCCCAACTTTATTATCATGCACATTGTGTAAAGAGTTGTCACTTTGGATGGGCTATCACCAGCAGGAGAGTGAATTTGTGTGGGGGGGTGGAGGGTGAGAAAACGTGGATTTGTTCTGGAAATGGCCCACCTGATGATCACTTTAGATAAGCTATTACCAGCTGGACAGTGGGGTGGGAGGAGGTATTTTTTCATATTCTCTGTGTATATATAAAGTCTGCTACAGTTTCCACGACATGCATCCGATGAAGTGAGCTGTAGCTCACGAAAGCTCATGCTCAAATAAATTGGTTAGTCTCTAAGGTGCCACAAGTACTCCTTTTCTTTTTGCGAAACCAGTGAGAAGTATTGAACAGAACACAAAGGGAGGGAGGCAGGGAGGGAGGGAGGAATTCTTTTCTGTGCAATAGCTTTTCAAGCTACTGCAACAGTGTAAAAGAGCTGTTAAGAGCTCAGCATCTGGCCAGGGGAGAATCTTTATGCAATGCAGCTTACACTGCCCTATGATACCCTCACAACAACAGACCAATGTGAAAACAGGAACAACATTCTTATTCCTCTCTGGCTGCGTCGAATACTTCAGATTACAATTACTGCGGTGTCATAGAGATGTAATGAACAGTTTAGAGATTTTGAAAGACGGCAACAGGCTTCTCCCATAAAGATGACAGAAAGATTTTAGTCCCATTGGGATATATCCAGCCATCACCCCGGCAAGCCTCCCTTGGATTTTAAAGAAGGGAACATGACTGATAAACTGAAGAGGCATATAATGTATGGTATTAAACAAGGGCCTGCATCTTGGAGAGATCAATACGTCTGGAAAGCAGTGTGTTTTCATATCATAGAGAGGAGGTAGAACTGACCAGTATTAAGAATCATAGACACATAGAATCATAGGAATATCTGGGTTGGAAGGGACCTCAGGAGGTCATCTAGTCCAACCCCCTGCTCAAAGCAGGACCAATCCCCACTTTTTGCCCCAAATCCCTAAATGGCCCCCTCAACGATTGAGCTCACAACCCTGGGTTTAGCAGACCAATGCTCGAACCACTGAGCTCTCCCTCCTCTCCCCCCCCATACATTCCCCCTTTCCATAAACGTACAAATATTAATCTAAAAAGGCAGATTTGAAATGCCATGAATAGCTGGAATTTATGCTACTAAAATAACTATTATATCACAGGTAAATTCCATCACTATAGCATCAGCTATATAAGCATGACAGCAGCTCTGTCTTTCTGGCCTCATCACTGTTTTTCAATAAAAACATACAAGAAAATCCTACAAATAACTGAATATTAAAATTCATGTTTTAGATACAGACATTTTTGGCTATGTCTACATTACAAGCTAGGGGTGTGATTCCCCTACTCGCATACAAATACTGGTGCTAGTTCTCATTAAGCTAGCACAAGTATAAATAGCAGTGTAGTCATGGTAATACAGGTAGCAGCAGCAGAGGCATGGCTTAGCCATGCCAAATACATATCTGTATTTATATGCCAGCATGGGAGTCACAGCCCTAGTTCATAGTGTTGACATAATCTTTGACTATGTAAATGTTTTAGGGCAGTGGTTTTCAATCTTTTTTCATTTGCAGACACCTACAGAATTTGAAATGGAGGTACAGATCCCCCTTGGAAATCTTAGACATAGTTTGCAGACCCCCAGGGGTCCACGGACCATAGGTTGAAAACCACTGTTCTATAGTAACAATAACCTTTTGCGGACCCCTTACACATAGTCTGCTGACACCCAGGAGTCCACGGACCACAGGTTGAACACCACTGTTCTAGGGCAAGTAACAGCTAATTATTTGAGTGTATAACAAAATATACACAACAACTGTATTTATTTACATGACACCACATTATTAAGTATTATTATATCTGTGAATACATTCCATCAACATGTTGTTGTAAAAACATCAAACAAGGATTAATCCAAAACCCACTCAAGACTCTCATTGACTTCAACAGGTTTTGGATCAGGCCCAAATATCGGTAGGGAAAGAGATTCAAAAGCACCTAAGGGATTTAGGAACACAAGTCCCATGGAACATCAATAGATCTTATGTTTCTAAATCCTACCCTTACGGAATGTTACAGAATGTGTTTTACTTGTGATTTATGCAATTAAAATTAAGAAAAACCAAAATATATCATACATGCCCTGTGTGCATACATTCTGTTCCATACCAGACATGCTTGGAAAGTGGTTATCAACCCTGAAGGTTTCATTATATCTAACTATGTCCATATACCATTATATCTCACTATATATAGTGACTGTGTTAATGATGCTATGCAGAACACAATGGCATTAAGAGAGACAAAAAGGCAACGCTGTGTGGTTGTTTCCCACCAGAAGACAACCATAAGCCTGGAGATTAAGCAAAGAAAGACTACCTAATATTTTAATTGTAAATACATACCAGAAATGGAAAGCACATTACAAGAGGGAGTCTAATATGACTAACACTGAACATTAGCACAGCAGTCAAGACCAAATCCATGCCAGTGGTACCTCCAGAACTAAAATCACAGGATACCTTCAGAATCACACGCCGGCGATAAACTCTTGTAGTGATTCTCTGTTCCTCATCTGAGCTCGACTCACTCTGAATCTCAATGTCACTGTCACTAAATTCCTGATAAAGGCAGTTTTAGTATATTTTAACAGCACATTTAAAAGACAAAACATTCTGAGCAGGAACACCCAGGAGAAAGAAAAGATTATCACAAATCTTAATTCATCCTATATGTACATGTATGTGGTGTCTGCAATCTTGCACATTAATTTATTGTGGGGTCTTTTTTGCTCTTTGCTGTGCTTTAGTTTGATAAATATTCCATCTATGAAGTATCTTAAATGCTTTTAAAGCTTTTTTTTTAATACAGGACAAATAATGAGATCCTAAAATGCATTTGAACAAATGAATCTTAAGCATCTTACTTAAAATTATACTAACTTTTACAAAATATGGATGTGAGAAAAAACAAACAAACCACAAGTTACAACTTTTTGCAAAATTATGCTCAAGAATTAGCAGTTTGAACAAAACCAATGCTAGAAATCTTGGTCCATAATGTTCTGTAAGAGATCTTCCATTTCCTGCCCGAGGAAACAAAGCAGTTAATGGTTTCTGAACTATGAACATGACCAGTGCCCACTGATATCTTTCCACTGACTTCTGTGAGCACTGGGTAAAGCCCTAAACAGGAAATGGAATCTTAGAAATGGGAGGGGTAGGTAGAAAGGGATGAAACTGTACAGGATCCATGAGCGTAATAAGCTAGTTACCTCCTGAATGATTAAACAGTAAACACCAGTCAAGATTCATGGAAATAATACATCGGTATTTTTCATTTGTAGAATTTATTGAGTAAATGGCTTTCCCACTCAAAATTTATCTGATTTCAAATTGTATCAAATAATTCCAGGGCTAATTACAAACAGTCTGTATTTATTTAAAAAGACTAATGAAGTAATTAGAAAGATCAAATTGTGACATTGTCTTGGTACAGTAAAATGAGTATTCAGACCCCAATGCCTACTTGTGATCACAAAAATCTGAGCATGTGGCCATGTGCCGGTTCTTTGCATACACTGGGATGCGTACACTGCCTGTTCTCTGCATACACTCAAGTGTGCACTTCCACAAACCATGACATTTTTTTTTAGTGGCATACAGGTGGCTGTGGCAGTAAAATGAGTGCATATGCTACAGGCACAGTGCAGGGGTAGAGATCAGTCTGAAAACTTGGTCAGGTATCAGCCACATTTTTTATGAATCTAGAAATATGGTAATTATCTCTACAATTATTCAATACGACTCTAAAGTCAAGAGAGAAAAGGAACACCATTACTTATTAAAATGCTGCTAACTAAATATATTAAACCTCTCTTCCTTTTTGTCTATCCAGCCCAGCATGTCAAACAAAGAGTATTCTCAGAAATGATCTGAAAAGCAATGAAAGCAAGCATGAGAGAGAGAGAGATAAACAGAAAAGGAATATTCAAAGCAAAGAAATGCAAACAGCTGAACATCCAAGACAATGCAAACCTATCTGTAATGTGCCAACCACACTATTGCTGCTATCCAAATAAATAAATCAAATTAATTTAATTTAATTACGATAATAAAAAGTGATAGGAAACAAAAATGGATTCCCCAAAACCACAAAGATGTCGGAGAAAGAATGTCCCCTTTAATTAAGGGGTTAAAGTGTCTTCTTTTAGTTATGATGGAATTTTACCACCATTGCATTTGGAGCAGCCATGACACTGTTAGAGCACTCCAACAGGAATAATGTTTAACAGTTCTGAGCCTTTTTATTTAAGATAAAATTCATGTCAACCTGATGCTTGTGAAAGGTGCAGCCACAGCACCTATTCTTTGAACATGGTACAGCTGGGGCAGCGGCAGAAGAGAATTCCCTCACCATGCCAGTATGTCTCAAAACCATGTTTTGGAGGGTTCTCTGAAGAATCTTTGCCAGCTATAAAGGTGGGAGTTAATGAAACTGTAGCGATGGTTTCTGTAATGTGGAACCCGTTCACTAGGAACTAGGCCACCAACTCATTTCACACAGGCAAGCAAACAGTTACCCAACAGTCATGGTTTGATTTCCATCCATGAATACTCTGGGCCAAAATTTGAAACGGTGGCCTAATGATGAAAGACCATATCCCACTGCCAACTCCAGGCTCCTTCTTAATGTCCTTTTCCATCCTCAATGACAAATGTTTTGTGCAATAATTGAAATTGTGCAGTAATTTTTTCCTGAAGTCCATCTATTTTCTCACTCAGACTGTGATTTCTTTTTTCCTTTACAGATCACTTCTGAAGAATACCTCCCAGATATATTACAGTGGTAATCTCCCTGTCTTTTCAAGTGAGTGTATGTGATAGCTCACTTGGAACCCGATTGCTCAAGTAACTAACTACTGATTACAAATCATTCAGATCAAAGAAATTAGAAAAACCAGAAGAACCCATGCCTTCACTGATGTACCATAATAGTAAAGTCACTAGTCAATTCTAGCAAACTGTTTGGTAGTCTTACAGGCTTTCAGAGACTCACAAATCACATAGCTCTGCAGTATCCAGCTTATTCAAAGGTTGTGTCATTAAGGTGACTTACGTGTTATTTGGGGGAGGAAGAGAGAGAGAGAGAAATATCACCCTCTACTGGATGCTACAAGAGAAGTGCTGAAAGCAGTTTTGAAAATACGCACACATTTATTTTTCCCACATTACAGCATAGAATCTTCAAAAGTGAGAAGAGCCTGAGAATAAAAAGTGGCCAACTGCCTGTTTTCTGACACTTGGGTAACCACCTGGTGGACATGCAAATAGAATTAAGGGTTTTTACACTATTTTTGTTTAAAATTTTTAAAAAATAAGGAGAGACATTTGGGTCTAGTGTACTAAACCTGAATCTGGGAGTCAAGACTCCTGAATTCTGGTGCCTATTCTGCCAGTGATTCAATTTGTGGCCTTGATTAAGTCACTTATGCTGCCTACCTCAGTATTCCCATTTTTTTAAAATGAGGACAATACTACATTCATAAGTTCTGATGCGAAGTCCATTGAAGTAAGTAGAAATCACATCATTGATTCAACTAACTTTGGATCAGGTCTTTACCTTACAGGGGTGTTGAGAGAATTAATTAGTTAATGCCTGTAAAGGACTTTACAGCTTTAGATGTGTCAACAGACTAATAAATAAGAATGAAATACAACAGTACAGTACATAAATGTTAAGAATGATAATGTTACCAGGTATAAAGGGACACGGGGTAAAACAATTAGGGAGCACTTTAAAATGAACTAAATTACAACTAATTTACTGTATCATGTTATGAAAAAATTTAGTACATACTACAAATAAAAAAGTTACATTGCAAACAAATTCCAAGATATATTTACATGGATCACTTAATATTTATAATTCCTTAATCTATTGCCCTCAGTAAAATAGAGTCCCTGTATAGAGGACAAAGGGAGATAGAAGAAACTCCAACACCTCTGCCTTGAGATTTTTCTTAGCTATTTTATAGATCATTAGCTCCTTGGTGGCCTTATTGTTTATCCAAGGGCAACCTTCCAGCTGTCTGGCTTCACAGAACAGAACTGTCGTGCTGTAAACAATTATTTGAACAAACTTAATTAGGCTGCGGGAAGGAAATCAGCTGTTGAGAGTTGCACTAAAATTCCATCTTGAGCAGACAACTGGCTGGAAGGATGCTGTGGGTGGAACACCCAGAGGCCCAGTAAGTATTTAGGGACATGCAAAGTAGGGACATGCAATGTAAAACTGAAGGGGAGGCAGTAGACCACACCTATCACTAGATGAAAGAGCATGTCCTATCCTAGAGAAGTGCTTTGTACACTGGTAATTCTCTGTAGGCCTGTGCAGGACCACACAGCTTGGCCTTGTGCATTTGCAGCATGGATGAGTGTGTCAGGGGAACAAAGCAGAAATACTAGGTTAAATTTCACTAGATAGATAAAGTATTTTCCAGAAAATGAATGTAGTGAAAAAACAGGCGGGGAAGATTTTCTGCCCTGCTCTGTTCGTTTTAATGGCACAAAGAACGGAAACCATCTGCATCTCTCTTGTAGGAACAGAACCATGGAAGCTAACTCCTGGCACCACCCTTGACACAGCTACCAGCACAGCAGGCATGTCAGAGGTGGGAAGGAGACATAGTCCATTGCAACTGTTGCTTCCTGATGCAGCTCAGAGCAGCCAAGGCGGCAAGGCTGGGAACCAGGCAGAGAATTAGGAAGCCATAATTGCTCCTTGATGCCCCAACACTATTTCACCTTGCCACTTATATGTCAAAACTCAGTGGTTGAACCATTAATTTCCATTAATGTAATTTAGTAAATTAATCATACCAAATTGGTGTTAAAAGGGAGAAAAATGAGTTAACAAAACAAATTTCACTATAAGTTTCCAAAACTTTGTGTCGATTAATGCGTATTCAACTAGAAGATTAATACTTGCAGGACATACCTTTTGTTCAGACGTTGCTGCTCCTGTCTCTTCCTGGATGTTTGCTCTTGGCTTGCTATCTTCAGGAGTTTTCCAGCTCATCTTCTTCATGCTGACAGGCACAGAGGTTTTAGGCTCTTCTACTGTTGGCTTGCTGGTCTCTTCTAAAGATTTCTGATACGCTGTTAATAATGTTTGCTCTTCAGTATGGACAGAACTTCGTGTTTTTGGTTTCAGAGTTTCCTTGTCACTCTGTTTTCCCACTTTGTTTATAGACTCTTGAACATAAGATTTAGTCTTTACTTCTGTTGTAGTTTCTGTGCGGCTTCCATTGGCTTCAACTTTCCCAGTTTCTCCTTTCAGGTATGAGGTAATAGAATCCCTACATTGGTCAGGGCTACAAAAGATAAAGAACAAACAATCACACAACGTTCAAACCGCTTTCAGAAATGCCAAACAATTAGCTTGCTGGTAAGATGCCTATATTCTCAGTTTGTACTTTTTAAAAAAAGAAGCTAAGATTTAAATTTAGTATGTGAACGTCAAGCTATTTAATATTCCTGTATTGGGTACAGTAGTTTCTGCCTGAGTGGTCTCACTTGCAAAGGCATTGAGAATTTATAGTTCCCATTGAACACTGAAAATCAGGCCACATGTTTTTATTCTAAGCCCTTTCCAGTTGGGGGGGTGGAAGGGGAAGAGGAATAAATGAGGTCCACGTGGCCTTATGAATATATGAGATATATACTCACCTGACACTATTGGTTGATTGCTACTTACTACCCTGAAGTTTCTGCCTGAATTTGGCCGTATACCTCAATATATCACTTGTTTCAGAGTAACAGCCGTGTTAGTCTGTATTCGCAAAAGAAAAGGAGTACTTGTGGCACCTTAGAGACTAACCAATTTATTTGAGCATAAGCTTTCGTGAGCTGCAGCTCACTTCATCGGATGCATACTGTGGAAATTGCAGAAGACATTATATACACAGAGACCATGAAACAATACCTCCTCCCATCCCACTCTCCTGCTGGTAATAGCTTATCTAAAGTGATCACTCTCCTTACAATGTGTATGATAATCAAGTTGGGCCATTTCCAGCACAAATCCAGGTTTTCTCACCCTCCGCCCCCCTCCCCACACAAACTCACTCTCCTGCTGGTAATAGCCCATCCAAAGTGACCACTCTCTTTACAATGTGTATGATAACCAAGGTGGGCCATTTCCAGCACAAATCCAGGTTTTCTCACCCCCCACCCCACTCCAAAAACCACACACACAAACTCACTCTCCTGCTGGTAATAGCTTATCCAAAGTGACCACTCTCCTTACAATGTGTATGAAAATCAAGGTGGGCCATTTACCTGGATTTGTGCTGGAAATGGCCCACCTTGATTATCATACACATTGTAAGGAGAGTGATCACTTTAGATAAGCTATTACCAGCAGGAGAGTGGGATGGGAGGAGGTATTGTTTCATGGTCTCTGTGTATATAATGTCTTCTGCAGTTTCCACAGTATGCATCCGATGAAGTGAGCTGCAGCTCACGAAAGCTTATGCTCAAATAAATTGGTTAGTCTCTAAGGTGCCACAAGTACTCCTTTTCTTTTTTCAATATATCACTGATGCTCAAATAATTAGCTCTTTTCTGAGAAAACTACAAAGTTGGTAAATAAACTGTATCAAGTTGCTAATGGAACAGAATAAACATCCTGCTAACAAGACATAATTACACATTTAAGTATTCTGTCTGTAATTTATTTAATCAGGTACAGTATCTCCTGAACTAGGTATATTTCTCAATTAATCCAATTTATTTCTGGATAAATCATACCAATATTAGATCGTTCACATTGTAGTATTGAATTTCTTATCACTTAAATCCTGCATCCACTAAAGTCAATGGCAAAACTCCCAATGAATTCAATGAGAGAGGATCTAGCTCTTAATAAGTATCTCAAAATGTTTTAAGCCAGATCCTCAGGTGTGTAAATCGGTGGAGCTCTGCTGATTTATACCAGCTGTGGATTTTGCCCCTTAAATTGATATCACTCTTGAAAGGTGCAAATTAAGAACGAAGGATCCAGCCTAAATATCAAGTTGAGAGACTTGGTAGATACAATGGGCAACAGCTACAGTAGCTCCTTACACCTCACCACCACATATGAAATATCAGGCATGGGACTACAAAGTCTTTCAAGAAATAGACTATGAATGCCCTTGGTTCTGCAAAGCAATTCATCCTTGGAAAGAAGACAATCTCTTCTGCCCCATTTTTAAAAAGGTGTGGTTGGCTGATGTGACAGAAGTTATTTCATATAAGCATCCTATTTATAAGATTCATTACAATCCTGAACAATTTGGGATATGGCAAAAATTAACCCCTTACTTGTGGAAAAACAAAGATATACAAGCAAGAGGAACAGAGATTTAGGGAGTGGTGTGGGAATGGAAGTGGAGCAGTGCAGGACTCTGCTTTTATAAAGTGTTTATTTATTGTTTGTCCATAGTTCATATTTTGCTTCTGCATAAATCTGTTTAAATGATTTTAAATAAAAATACATTTACTTTTAAAAAATGGAAAAGAAATATCATCGACGACACTGGAAACACCTAGCTCTGAAACAGACACATTAACTACCAATCCTGATATATTATTTCAGAGACTCTTAAGGGTCAAATCTACTTATTACTGTTGTTATTAATTATTGTTATTATATTTATTTGTATTCTGGTAGTATCCACAATGTGGTAAGAGCTGTCCCTGTCCCAAAGAGCTCTCAGATTTCTTGTGAAGAATTGTTTAAAAAGGGATGCAGCATAGCTATGTTCCTATAAATTATGACAATGCAGCAAAGAAAATGACAAACGGGAAGTGAAGACTGGTTGAAGGGAGACTCCAAAAAGTGCACTTGTTGCATGATTGCCAGTGAGCTTTACACTTTTGTTCAGAAAATGAACTACAGATGATCATCTAAGTACTAGAGTAGTTCATGCACATGGTAGAATGAATACATTTTACTGGGATTGTATTCTGAAGTATATTATTGCAGGCTTGATTATTATTTGTGCTTGAGTCTCTCTGTATGGGAGTGGAAATGCCATGAATGTGGTGTTTTCTTCTACGGTATTTCTGCATAAATAGCAGGCGGGTTGCCCTCCCATTCCTCAAAATCTGCCTGTTTTTGGAGATCTGAAGCAGGTAGGAGACATCCGTGTAGAGGCTTCTTTCCTTTGTACAGCTACCCCAGGATACTAACACCGTTGGTCCTAGTTCCACATTATGGAGCGGAAAGCAGCACAACTTACTTCTGGCTTAATTGGGTTGTAGACGAGAACCCACAAGAGCAAGGCACAGACACCAATTCATTTGTGGATGTGGAAGGGAACACTGGGTAGGGGGCATGAATAAATAAACAATAAGCTAACCATACTTACAGTATGTCTACACTGGAGCTGGAAGTATAATTTCTAATGTGGGTAAACATTCCTTTGTTAGCTGTGATCAACCAGTGTGTTAAAATAGCAGTGCAGTGGGCTAACCAGACGAGTATGATCCTGTCTGAAACATAGGTACATACTAGGGCGGTTAACCTATCCTGTGTTACCATGCCTACTCGTGTTACCATGCCAAATGGACATTTTTAGCATGCTAGCTTGATCCGTGCTAGCACAAGTATGTCTACCCAAACTGGGAATTACACCTCCAACTCCAACATAGATCTAACCTCTGTTAATTACTTTTTTCAGTGTTGTTGTGACATAGACATAGCATTTAAAAGACAGTCTATTCTTAAACAGCATACTTTAGTGAATATTGATTTTTAACTTTTTATTTGCACTGTCATTTAAGCAACTAGTAAAATTCTTGCTTGCTGTGAGGATGCTTAAGCCTGTTATATGCCATCCTTTAAGACACCTATTATATTTTACAAATTATTTAAATGTTGGCTTTAGATATTTAGTTGTCAGAAATGGTTTTTTAAGTTATTCTAATTCTAAACCTGTCAGTGGGAGAGAAGCATAGTTGCAAGATATTTATTAAGGGCTTGATCAGTTGAACTAAATGACTTTTGGAGTGTTTCCACTGGCTTTAATGGGCTTTGGATCAGACCTTTATAGAAAACGTAATCTACATCTAACAGAAGATAAAGCATAATTATCTGACCCAAATGATGATAGGTATTTAAAATTATATATATTTTCTTGGACCTTGTTGATAGTGTTCCAGACTTGTGTGAGAAATGCACATACATTAAAACCAAGCTATGAACTTGACTAGCTTCAGAAGGCTTTTTTTAGAAATCTAACATCTGGAGGTGAAAATAAAATTGAAAATGATTTATTTGGAGACAAATATCTATATTCCAGATCCTTACCTATCATCTAGCCGATCTAGTAGTTCACCACTTATTCTGCGCCCAGGTGTTGGTGGTTCAATGTGGACACTTGATGCCTCACTCTGCCAACCTGTAATTGAAGACATTTCCTGTTCTGCTTGCTGAACATCTTTAAGAATAGACCACACTTTTTCTTCCGTCATCTCCTCAGACTCAACTCCTTCTTCAAGATGAATGTCCTCAAACAGAGATTTAAGCTTTTCTTCTGTCATCTCCTCATCAGTACCAGACTTTTCTCTCTCATGCTGTTCAGTTCTCACTCCTGTTTGACTAGTCTCTTCACTCTGTATTTGTTTTGAGTACTTAGCATCTTTTGATATCCCACCATAACTACCAAGATACCGAGGATAATCATTCAGGTCCACTTCCTCCAAATGGCTCTGGCCTACAGACATATCTTTAGGTGTTCTTTCTTTAGGTACTGAGAAATCAGGTTTGTTGTCTTCCAGTGAAGTGTCTTCTTCAATCACCACTGGAGGTCCTGATGCTGTACCGTCTATATTTCCCTGTGAAGTCACTAACACATCACTCAGTCTACTAGGAGTTCTAAGGGGTGACTCTATACTAGAGATATCACTAAAGAAATCATCTTGATGGAAAGGGGTGGGTGGCACGAAGCGCAACCCAGTGGGAGTTTCCAGTTCCACTTGAATGGTGGGATAACCTAAGGAAGACAGTACATTTGGACTGACTGCAATGAAGTATGGAGCAATACATAAGTAAACATGTAAAATGATTGATGAATTATAGAAAATATGAAAATATTAAAATGAGATGATGTAGCCATTTAAGTGTGAATGTAAATTTGACAGATTTATTGGTTTACCCTAAATGGATGCAACACAAATTAGAGTAGCTAAAATGGCTAGTTGCTAAAATGGTGGCAGCTACTGCTTTTGCTTCTTCAGAAATCAACACTCTGTAAAGGTTCTAATGAATGGTTTCGCAGCCACTTTAACATTTTTATAGCTACAGCACACTGACTCATGAGCAAACAAATGGAATCAATATGGATAGAGTTGGTGGTCCTTTATATCTAACATGGTATTTTGTGGCCAAATTATGTAACTCTCACTCTCTTTGTTTTGGTTCATGCAAACTTAATGAATATAATCTAAAGGAAGAATCTGCTCATAATGCTGGACAGCCAGGTTGTGTTGTGTGTTGTGTGTGTGTGGGTAGGGGTATTTTTGTTGTTGTTGCAGATATCTATGTCTAAAACAGGTCCACATTTTTAATATCCTAGTTTTAAAAATTACACAATACTTACAATACTGTGCACTAGTATACTCCAATTTAATCACTGAGCCACAAGAATATAATTGTTAAGGAACAAAGAATAGAAATGAATCTCAGTGTGGCTAAGAAAGAAGAGTAGATCTTAAAATACAGCAGAATAAAATCTAAAAAAAAAAGGTGTCAGGAAAAGGATTACAGATCACAAACACAACAGGGGAAGAATCTATATAAAAATTTCTGGTACAGTAAAGTTATATAGATGAGAGGATTGTAGTGAGTAAGGAGATCTTGGTGATCTTGGAGACTGAGGAGATCTTGGTGACATGGGTACAATCAGAAACACTGATCAAATAAAGAGAGAAAAGAAAAGATAAGTAATGAAGACATGGGAAAATCATTCTCAAGGATTAGACTGAATACACACAAATGAATGACAATGAAATGTAAATTTACACTCCAGTAAACAAATATTAGGCTGAATATCCTAGGAAAGGAAGACATGTTTGGGGGTTAAGTTCACATTGTGGTGCCTGTTGAGGGAGGTGTAGCAACAGGATTTTTTCTGTATCAGCTGAGAGAAAGGTAAAGAGCGGTCTGGTCTTGGTGAGGAAAGGAAATTTGAGGAAGGTGAGGAGAAGAGAAGAGGAGAGACAGAAAGTAACTGTGGAGAAGCACATTTTCTTTATAAAAACACTGCTGCTACGATTAAAAGGCACAAGCAACATTTCAAGAGGAACTTTCTTAAAATGTAAACAGAAAATTATTCCTGCAATGCAATGATTCAATGAACAAAGCTGCTGCTTAATAATGGAGCACATTAAACTTATATAGTCTAATGATCAGAAAATCCCAGTGTAATGCAGGAAGAAGATTAAGACCAATACACATTTGAAGAAAATATATACAAAAGAGGATGTTTTGTACATAAGACTTGAATTGTATATAAGATTTTAAGATTGACAGGGTTTTAAATCAGAGATTAGGTGACCAGTGCCACCAGTGTATCTTAAAGGTAATTTCAAAAAAGAAATAGCAGTAATTAGTGGCTCCACAGGACAAATACAAAGTATACGTTTGCTTATTGCTATTCTGTTGTATAATCAGAACACCATTTGTCCTGCAATTCTTGACTTACAATATCTGGCTCAAAATTAACCCAAATTACTCTATAATTATCTTGTATAGTTGTAGGGTGAAAACTATTACAAGTTTCCACTTATGTAAAATTGATATTTTCTCATGAAAAAATTTTATATTGCCATTTTATATATGGAAAATGAAGGTTTAATTTCTGAAAGTCCTCAAGTATAAATTATGAATAAATTCATTTTTCTCAAAGCTGCATATCAGTAAATTGCAAATTATTTTAGTGTACATGCCATTACTAACCACTCATTTATTTTTAGGAGAAGATTTCCTAATGCCTAATTTATGGAGATAAGACTGACAGATACCTTTTCTCCTGGTAGTGTGGGGGGGACAGTATACCACCATCTACATTACAAATAATTTTTAATGCATGAGCAACTGTCTAAGTGTATGATTTTTCATTTGACAACTGAAATTGAAAAACACTGAAGTGCCTGATCAATCTACATTGAAATTAGTGGGAACAACTTTTTTCATGTGTATATTTTCAGGATTGGACCCTTACCTTTTGAGACACAAGCTGACATAAAATGAAAGTTGAAAATACTATACAAATGTGTATTAGAGTTTTGCATTTCATATTGCATTTATGAACTTTTAAAAAACAAAGCAATTCTAAGTACCATAATTGTGATTTTAAAGAGAGAAAAAAAAACTTTAAAATGAAAAGAAATTAATTAGTCCTTCACAATTTACTGTCTTTTGAGAAAAGGTCTGTTTATAATATTTTTCTGTATTATTGGACATATTACTGAAATAAATATGTGCACATAATTCAATTACCATCAACGGGATCATGAAAAACGTTATTTTCATCTGCAAAACTTCTGGTGCCTGAAATGTTTCCATAATCAAATATTGGTCCTTCCAACAGGGTCACAATATCTATTCGGTTAATTTTTGTCAATACAGAGGTTAAGGCATCAGCTGGAAAATATAATAAGAAACATCAGAAAAAAAACTCAGTTATCTTTGAGCTATGTAATTGTTTACCTCAGTCTCAATTGTACTGGATTAATTAAAAGATGCTGAGACATATGTTTCACCTTAGTGCTTTTGTTTGGTTCTGGAAAGTTATATTTATTAGCTTGTCTAAAATCATTCTGTGGCATATTTATATGAGGCATACAATGTCTAGTATGATTCTCTTTCACAAGGTAATTACATTGTTTTTGATCATCATTAGAAGCAACATGACTGAGACCAGAGGGTTCCTAAAGAATATATTTCCTCACTATAAGAACAAAATATCCTTCCACTAAGGATGCCATGGTAGACTTTGGAACAACAGGTGACTGAACATAGGGCTAATGATCAATAAATGGGATGTGTGGTTTTGCTGTAGCCACGTCAGTACCATTGTATTAGAGAGACAGGATGGGTGAGGTAATCATATCCTTTATTTAGACCAACTTCTGTTGGTGAGAGAGACAAGCTTTTGGAAGAACTCTGGGTAGCTTGAAAGCTTGTCTCTTTCACCAACAGAAGTTGGTCCAATAAAAGATATTATCTCACCCACCCCATCTCTCTAATAAATGTGATGGTATTTAGATGTAGAGAAATCTTGTTGGGCAGATGGTATTTCTGCAAATGACCCTAAGGGATGGATCCCTTTCACATTCATCCTTACATTTCAGATTTTTATTTCTGTTAAATTATTAGATATGCCCCCTAAAGATCTAGGGACAGAAAGGGTCCTCTCCCTCTCCCAGGCAGAGAAGGATCTGAACAAAGTGAAATCAGTGCAGCTCAGCTGAAACAGGGATGGGTCTGGTGGGGAAGTCCATACAGTGCATCTGCATCTTTTGCAGGGGACTAGGGGTGATGATAGAGCATGGCTGGTGGAATCACAACTCTCCAGACTCACTGGCCAAACCCATACATCGTGCGGGAGGGGGAGGGCTCAGCATGTATAATGGCTGCAATAATGGCAACAGGGTGGTTCAGCATCCACTCTGCAACCTCTTACAGGGGATTCTGTCCTGCTGACACATGCAGCCCACCCCAGGGTACAGGCTGAGTACTTATAAACAGTACACATTTGTCAGCGGTTTTAGTGACAAAACTAGTGAAAAAGGACAGTTGAAAACTTGAAGAAAAATTATCCTCAATTATCCTCATTCCTTTACATATGCCTGGAGAATAACAGGCATTCAGAAGACAGATCAGGCCAGTGACACATATTGGAGCTGATCGGGAGAGCTAGGACGGAGATTTAACTGAGCTAAACTAGGAATGTATGAGTTGGAAGATGGTAGAGGACACGACTGTCCTACTATGAAGGCCAAGAAGTGAAGGTTTACCCTCTCTCTTCTCTTCCAGTATGCAATGATTCAAATGAAGCAACTACATAAATAGATACGGTAATTACCAAGTGAATACATATTGTAATTTCTTTAACCCTGGTAAAAATAGCTAGAGCAGGAAATGTTATTTCATGAGTGCTACTTAGAAAAGCTTTATGACGTTTTCATATTCATGTCCAAATAATAAAGATGATGGGAACTACACTATTTAGAATATGGCAACATATGAAGTTGTGTATAATTTATAACCAACAATAACTGCTCTGAACTTACTTGTAGCATTTTTCCCATCTCTGGTAACCCATTTTTTTAATAACATGAAACTCTGAGCAATCAGAGAATTTGGGTTTTCTACACGGATTTGATTAATTTCATCCACAGAAAAATTCAGTTCTCTTGCCAGTTCTATAAAGCAAGAAAAAATATACCATTATCATCATGTGAGTCTTATCTTGCCAATTCTGTAAAAGTAACAGCTTTATTCGGTCACACAGATGAATTAATGTAAAAAAAATCTGAAACATAGTTTATAATTAATTTATGAGATAATTACAACCAGGGGTATTAAAATTTCACAGAAAGACATCATGCCATATCTTGTAATCATATCCCTGGTAGGTATTATCATACCTGTATCAAGTACACACACTGCTGTAAGGTAAAAATTGTGAACAAAATCTCTGCAGAGGTTACCTCATTGCTGTTGATTTTTAAAATCTTGTATCCTATATATGCTTGATATCCAGATTATTACATATCTCTCTTCATCTACACTATAATCACTGATACAGGGTGACACAGTACAACAAGCTGAGTTTATGATACAAGTTGATTTGCATTGCTGTACGGTGTAGAACTGTAGGACTACTACAATTACTGTTATGGGCCTTATTCTCAGAGATGCTGAACACCTGTAAATGTTGCTGAAGCCATTGGGAGCTTGTGGTGCTCAGTGCTTTGGAAAATCAGGACACAGGACAACAGGAAATGCCATATTACACCAGATGAGTGTCCAGCCAGCAGGTTCTCAACCCTCTCAACCCATTTGTGCCAACTATTCCCAGAACAAGATTTAAGGAGAATAAATTTTTTTCACCATTTTAAATAAAAGTGTTTGTTTATTTACTGATCAATGACAAGACAATTCTACCATTAGCATTTCCTGCGAGGTTTCTTCTTTTAACTGAAAATCTATTGAAATGTTTAATAATTTACAACAAACTGATACGGACTCCACTTTTGGGAGTTAGAGAGCACCGCCGACAATGTGCACAGAACCCTCAATCCTGAGTGACTTCTATGGGAACTGAATATGGTCAAGTCAATAAAGAACTTGTGGTATCCGACTATAAAAGATGATCTGCAAAAATAATTGCTAAGTTCAATTTCAGTCTGACAGCATAAAAACGTACCTGTCCAGCTGAGTCCCAGATGATCAGCTACAATTGCCATCCTTATGTCTGTTCGTTCACATGGACTCTGTGGACCTGTGATTTACAATTTCTTGATTAAAAAGATTTTGTAAAGAAACCTACAACACTGGACAATAGTTTATAATATTTTAATTTTACCAAGTTGCTGGTGTTCAGACTGTATACTAAAATGATTGTGTCTTAATAACCTACAAAATAATTTCTTTGTCACAGCTTTTATATTTTCACCTGTCTAAAGTCAAATGTCAAACTACATGATGTTGTAGTATGAGACCAAACATGCTGACGTTCTAGCTACTGGACTATACACAAATGTTTCTATTACTGGTGAAAAACACCAGGGTGGGATTAACATCTATTTTCTCTACTTTGACAGAATGAAATTTGCTGTCACAAAATAAATCTTTCAAAGTCCTGAATTACATCAATGTCTTCGGCATGCTTCACTAGCTGTCTACAATATAGAATTTGTTTAAAGGAAGAAAGAAGAGTATAAGACAGCACATACAGATGACAATGACAGAATGAGAACTACAGAAAGTCACTCCACAGGCAATCACAACAGTTCATGCACTAGGATCAACAAGTTGAAAGTTTTACAAACTAGGCTTGATCTCCACGAGGTGAGCCATGAGAGCTCCAGAAACCTGACTGCCTTCATTCTCACCAGTCCTCTTACTTCTCCTCCTCTCACTGTCGACCTTTTCAATCTTTGATTTTAAAGATGCTGCCTCTGTTCTCATATCTCTAGCAGACTTCGATGTAATGGAAGGCTGGTAAACTTGAGTAGCTTCTGATGATGTATTTCTTGATGAACTGTCTTCTTCATCATCAGACACCTCTGACTGCATCTTTTTCTCTTCATCAGATAGACGATCCACAAGCTTTAATGTCTCACCACTAATTCCCTTAAAATATTCAATAGAATGTTTACATACCTCCCTAAGCTGATTTTTCCTTACTTTCACTGTTGTCATTGTGATGGAGGTAGACCTTACCTTTACTGGTAATTTGGAAGGAAGCTGTTTGATTTTTCCTTTCTCTAACTGCTCTTGCTTTTGCATTGTTGGTGTTTTTCTAGATATAGCTAGATTTTTTCTGGGTGTATTTTTTATTGGAATCTTAGATTTTACTTCTAGACATGGAGAAGAATTATTTTGTTTTATTTTGTCGGGTTTACTAGCCTGTCTCACTTTACTCGCTGTACTTTTTTGGACATTATTTTGTGGGACGACTTCTTTTACTGAACTGGCCTTTATGGGAAGTTTTGATTTTGCTCTACTCCCTACCAACTCCTTTGACCTTTGCTGCTGTCCTTGTACTTTTTGCTTATCTGTTATTCTGTGTCCTTGTGTTGCCCCTGTCCCTTTTCCTGAAGTGCTTTTCATTTGGTTAGCTTTCTGTATGGAACACTTGGATTCACAATGTTCTTTTAGCTCTACATTACAGGTATTATTATTTGTATGGCTAGCAGATGAATCCAAATTGTTGTTGTTATTAAAATTATCTTTTTGAAAATCAAGTTTTTCTTTTTGCCTACAGCTTCTCTCGCTAGTAGCTGAACTTGTAATCACTACTACATTTTCATTTTCTAATCCCTGACCGCTGGGCATCGCAGCTTCTATCTTATCTGTCACTTCTCCAGGGCCATCTTTCTTCAGAGTCATCGTGGAAGCAGAAATTCCCATTTTAATAGGTGTGCGCAATTTGGGATCAACTTTAGAAGTGTTAACAGTTGTCGATGATTTCTCCAGAGAATTACTACCAAGTGTGGCTTCCATACAATCTCCACTGGCCTGGATGATGGGCTTATGTTCAACTGCTGTTGTTTCTACTTGTCTCTCTAAGTTTGTTTCTACAATGCTGTCCCCTGACTGTGGCTGTGTGATGGCAGTTACTGTACTTTTATCCCCTTCCCCCTTGTCCCCTGACTTCCCTTCAGAAGTATGCTCACCAATCTGAAAAAATTGGAGTCTTTCTTCAACAAAATCCCTCTTGCTCATGTCAATTGCACCACTGCGAGTCATCTCAAACATCTTCCCTTCATGAAATGGGAAGGGGTTGGGCTCACTAGTTGGAGTACTTTCATCCGTTGGAGTTCTGGCTGGAGTTGTATCAGGTGTCGTTGCTTGCGATCTGTCTTCTACTGCCAGACCAAATGGCTTAGCCTCATCATCCCTTGATTTAGTTTCAAATACTTCATCATCTCCTCGATTACTGGACCATGGATCAAAATCTAGACTTTTGGTAGCTACTGTTTTAAAAGGTGTTGCAAATTCTTCATCTACTTTGTAACTGAAATACGAATCAGGAAACACAGTTCTGTCAGGGTGTCTGCCTTCCAAGGTGAAAAACTGTGCACCTGACTTCTGCTCAGTCTTATCTGCATTCTTTTCAGAACCTGGACCTTTTGAAAGTGCCTTGTCTTCTTCAGCGCCTATCTTTCCTTCCTCCTCAATAACTTCCAGCTTACTTTGGCTAAAGCAACGATCAGTCTGTTTTAAAATGCCCTCTGTAGTCCATATATCCTTTTTGGTTTCTACTGCTGGACCTGCAAGTTTAGAATCACTCTCAGTTAAACCATCGTCTTCATCTTGTAAATCATAACCGTCGAGAGAGTCAATTTCAGTTGCATCTGTATCATGAGAGAATTCTGCAGTGGTTGCTATGGAACACTCGGTGATAGACTGGTCATTAGTCCCATTTTGTGCTATGTCATTCTGGGGTGACTCAAGACCAATGTCAAACTCATTAGGTTTTCCAGAACCGGGATCCCCTAACTCTTTCTGGTTCTGACTCTTGTCAGAAACTTTGGGTTTTGAGACTTCTTTCTGGTCATCTTCAACTTCTTTTAATTTAAAAGTATACTTTTTTAATGGAACTGGTTGATAGAGTGATTCATCATCACTAGAGTCACTGACATCTGCTCCCGGTGGCACAGGGGAAGGTGGCTGTACTCTTATGACTGGTTCAGCCAGTTGACATTTGTCATATTCATCTTGCAGATTTACTTCTATCATCTCCATTTCACTCTCAGGGGAATAACGATGATTCTTTTCTGAATCAGATTGATCTGCATCTAATGGTGGAGGAGGTGGGAATTCAATGTAGGCAACTCTGTTACTTTTGGGTCTTTTGTTAGAATCTTTGTTTATATTATTAGGCAATATTTTGTCAATTTTTGGTGCTTCCACTGCTATGTGTTTTACAGAGGTTGACTTAGCCTCTGCTTCCTCTTCTGATTCCTCAGAAACCTCAGGTATGGGACTGGGCTTGCCTGGTATATAAGCTATTAGTGAGTCGGGTGTTTTAGAGGTAAACTCATAACTCACTTCCTCTGAGCTGGGTGTTTCTGGTGTTAAAGGGCTTTTCCCAGAGCTATCTATAAAGGATACTTGTTCTAGAGTGTCATCTTCTGGACTACCTTGTGGAGAAGGCGGTTGTTTTTGCTGTCTAGCTGTATAAAATGTCCCCCTAGTCTCTTGTACTGTCTTACTTTCCTGACTTACAAATTTTTTTACATTTCCTTGTTGCACCTCCTTTTCATACTGCTTTCCTACTTGAACAAAACTGACATAAACTGGCAAAGTCTTTACCTCTTTCACTCCCTCACTATTTACTAAAGGTGCAACTTTATCCAAGTAATCAAGGGGACTAGGGTCAAATACCTCACTTGAAGGAGATTCCTTTCCAGGACTAATGTCTAAAGAATCAGGTGATTTGCTAGGGGATATTTCAGTTTCCTCCACAGGAGGACTTAACACTATGGAACCTTGTTGCTTGGTAACTTTAGTGACTTTTGAATGCTTTATTTTTTCATCTTCTACATAATCAAATTCTCTCTGAACTTGCTCCTTAATCATAGTTGACCGGGACACTTTAGCTGACAGTTCATATACTGCTTTTTTTGACTGATCATAAACACTATCAAGAATGGTAGGAGATGAAATTCTTTTCTCCTCAGAAATTCTGACTGGAATGTGGGACACAGTCAATTCCTTTCTTTTTGAAGTTTTATCTGTCATTTCATTGGTGTATTCCCCTTCTCTGACAACAAACTCTCTGTATAGAACCTTTTTTGATGGAGATTTTACAGTCATTTCCTTCATCTCCTTTGAATGGGATCCATGTGTTGGCAATTTGTGTTCACACTCTGTCACAGTGATAAATTCACTCTTTTTGTTAGTTTTAGTCTCAGCATAGTCAACATGGTTTTCTTTCACCATATCTTGAACAAGTACATGGGAAAGCTTTTCTTTTTGTGCTTTATGGTTAGAAGCTCCAGGACTTTCCCATGTTCGATAGATTTTTTTGTCCCAATGTCCCTTAGCTGGTAAGTCTGAGCTATATGCCAAGTCTTTAGCTTGCTGTTCAGAAGTATATTCTAGCAGACTTTTACTTGATGTTTCAGTGCTCTGTTCCTGTACCTTTGAAGCACAAATGTCTTCTATAACTTTTCCTTTACCTTGGACATTATCTTCTTTCAATTTCATAGTAGTAAATTCTTTTTGCAATGATGTATTTCCTTCTGTCAGATCTATTTGCTTTGGGTGCTTTTCTCTTGCATAAAACTGATACACTGGTAGTTTGCTTTCTTGTAATTTCTTTACTGGAATTTTGGATTGACTATCTTCCTTTTTTTCTTCTTGAGATAGATCTTTAGTCCTTGGACTTATACTTTGTTCAAATTTAAGTTTAATGGAATTAAGCTTGGATTGTTTTAGCTGAAATCCAGTCTGTGAAGCTTCAGTTGGTTTACTCTGTGGAGCATTTCCTTTGTGTTCCATAGTTTGTTTACAGTCCCCTGTTTGTTGAGCAAGAATCCTTCTTTCAGGACTGCTGGGCAAACTTGCTGCTTTTCTTTCATCGGCTTTTGGAGAACACTTTCCATCATGCCCATACTGCTGTACTTTACTCCAGTCATCACTCAATGTCACTATTTCAGTGAGCAGTACTTTTTCAGGGCTGCTGCTGGCAGAGCTATGACTAGAATGCATTTCTTTGCCATTTTTTTTATGTTGCTTTTTCTCTGGAGATTGTAGCTCATCATTCAACTTTTCTGTTTTGTCCCGAAAAAACTGTGATACTTCAGTCAGTTTTTCTTCTGCTTCCTTAACAGTCCTGTCCACCCTGTCTTCATACATCATCTTTTCTCTACCTCTGTCTAATCTGTCCTCAGTAAAGCGCATCCACATGGCATGTTTTGGACTACTAACATCTCCAGTGTAGTGTAACACTGTCACTTTATCATAATGATCATCTTTAGACATTTTACCTACACCATTTTCGGACACATCTTTATAGATTTTGGAAAGAATTTCTTTTTTGGGGGCAGTGGCTACTTTTTCTCTGCATTGTTTATCAGACCCCTGTAACTCTGAACTAAGGGGTAGAGCATGGTCAGTAACTGACTCCTCAGTATCAGAATGAGACACATCTAGCTTTTCTGAAAGAAGCATTTTCTCAGCAAACCTGTAAGACTCCCCTCTTAATTCTGACAACTCATCATCATGGTATTCTATTGAGTGTTGACTCAAAAGCTTCAGTGTTTTGTAAGAGTCATCAGACAGGAGTTGAGCAGAACTAGGGCGACTGTCTTCTTCCTGAGACACAGGAGTGTTTACTCTAGAAGATTCCAGATAAGAAGGAAGTGACTCTTCAGCTGTTAGCTCTTCTTCTTCTTGCTGACCTTGTTCATCAGAACAAGGAAAAGTATCATGTTTTTCCAAACCTTTTAAGTTAATATCTCCCCGAGGTAAGTCTTTCTGATATACATACATTTCTTTTTCTGGATGCTTTTTTGTTTCTCTAATAATGACTTCAGTAGGTTCAGCTTGATTACCTTTTTCAATATGGACCTCTATTATACGCTCCAGTTTGGGTTTCATTTTGCTGTCCTTCTCTGCATGTTGTGGTGAAGTTTCAGCAGACTTGCTAACATCTGATGTTACTGACGATTTATGTTCAAACAGACCTGCCAGTTCTTTGGAAGGGTCACGTCCTGATTGAAAGGCTTTCATTATGTCATGAACAGACATTGTTTCCTCAATTCTTTCCGAGGTACTTTCAGTGCATGGAGGTTTATGATAAACCATTCTAGTAGTAGTAGTGATGTGAGTTTCTTCTTTCACCCGGACACCTTTGCTAAGAACACACTTGTGGTCATCTTCTTCACTGCTGCTGGTTTGCATTTGAAATGCTTTAACCTTTTCTTTAATAGACCCAGTGGGTTTTTGTTCCAACTCCATTAAAGTAAGTGCAGGTTTCAATGAAGGTAGGTCCTCTGTTTGCTGCTCTGGAATCTCTTCTGATGATGGTTCATAGCTGCGGATAACATGAACTACTTCAGTTCTTGTTTCTGTAATAACAGGAGGGATGGGTACGTCATGGAAAAGTGGTTTTGGCCCTGTGCTTTCAGCACTTTGTGGGGCTGAAGGTGTTTTTTCACTTCTTGTTTCAAAGCCACTGTCAGACAAAGGACTTTTATCTTGGTCATGTTGAGAAAAATCATCTGGAGATTCTAAAATAGTATCTGTTCCAAAAAAGGAATCTGCGATTTTACATAATTCTTTTTCTGAAGTAGAAGGCCTCATGGAGGCTGGAGGCATTTTAAGTTTATGTTCCTGTAAAGCAATCACTGGTTTTAAAATGCGTTTTTGTCTCTCTTCATCTTTTTTCCCCTCTTCAAACTTGTACTTTATGTTTGCCAATGAACTACTACCAATATCATTTGTTAAATAATCAATAACTTTTGCCAAATTGTAATCCTTTTCAGATGCGGCTTTAGCTTTAATTTGCCCTTTTTCTGGAACAGGATGGCATGTTATAGCCTGCTGTCTTGCTTCATCAATCTCCTCTGTACTGAACTCTACCCATTCATCTTCAGATAAGTGTCCTTTATCGCTTTTTGACACTCTGGTCGACTCTTTATTTTCTAAACACACATCTTTTTTCAGTATCTCACTAACTTTTACCAAGTCTTCTTTTACTTTCTCAACAATTTTAAAAGGTTCTTCATCATCAATTCTACCCTCTTTTGTTAGTTCAGGTTGGAATGGCTTGTCCTCCGTTACATCTGTCTGCAATATTGCAGTCATCCTGATTAGGTCCTCTTTCATTTCAGCAACATCTTTCAATATCTCCTGGCTGGAGGATAAAGAAGATGGTGTAGACAATTTAAGAGCAGAAGGTGCTAAAAACAAGGATGATTTCATAGGAGATGAAGTCCGATTAAAGTGAGGCTGTGTACGTGTCTCTGTAGTCAATGTTTTACCAGGTGATAGTAATGCAGCTGCTGATTTTGTAAGTGAAGACTCTGGAAGCTTCTTTAATGCTGGTTCAGATAAAACATTGACTAGAGAATATACTGGCACTGTTATTGTTGATGAAGTTACTGATGAGGTAGTTGCAGATATTGACCCAAAAGATGTATATAGTGCACCTGCAGAAGGAGTTCTTATTGACTGAAAAGCAGATGGTGTTGAAGACACAAATGCCCTGAGTGGAGAAAATGGCATTGTAGTAGTGGTCGGAAATACTTTCTCAACTGTATCAGTGGCTAGATTAGCAGCACATCCTGCAGAATCTGTAGCTGCAGAGATCTTGTCTTGAAACATAGCTGCAGTTTTGGATCCAGTTATTACATTGGCAGAGGATGGATATTTCAGAGGTGACACGGATCCATTAACCAATGCTACATCTGTAGGCCCAGGTATATGTTTCACAGGTGATGAGAGAGATGAAGTCGTCATGACTTTAGATGGTGAAACAGCATCAACTGCTGACTTAGCAGGAGAAACCACTGACTTTAAAGGTGAAGTTAAAAGTGGTGATGCTGATGTAATGATAGACTTAAATGGCAAACTTGAAGAATACATGTTAATGTTCGATTTGGGGGATGCTGGAGGTGTCATGGTGATGGATGATCTCTCCAAAAGAGACCCTGCTGTAGTCACTGGAGATGTCCGAGAAGGAAATGTTGAAGTGGATGCCATCCCTTTTAAATTACTGGCTTCTGTTACTGCAGGAGCTCTGACAAAAGAACCAGAAGAAACTTGGATATTATATGGAGGCTGTGATACAACGGTTTTTATTGGTGAAGAGATTGTCCGAAATGATCTAATTGGAGATGCTACGTCATTAACAGATTTAACTGAAGAGGTAGTAGAAGCTCCTAACGTGGATTTGATTGGAGAAGCAGAAGAAACAGACCATATTGATTTTAATGGGGAAGCTGTAGGAGTATTGGAGGAAGAGCTCGATAGGGAGGTGAAGCCTGATTTAGTTTGTCCAGGCACTGTAATTGGAGCTGTTGTCCATGACTGATATGGTCTTGTTGAAAAGAATGGCTTGTATGAATAAGTAGCAGGTAGGGATCTTGTTGCTCCTGCGGTCCGTTCAACTGTTTCTTAAAAGTTTAAAATCAAAATCAAACGTAAAATCAACAAAAATGATTGAAAAACAGAGAGACCAGAGAAGAAAATTGGTCAGTAAACGTTGTAATATTACAAAAAGCAAGTACAATTTTTTGTATGAATCAGAATGAAATAGGCAAAAAGAACAATTAAAAAGGAAAAAAAGAGGAATGAGTCATATAATTACGACTGATCCAAAATAAAAAGCAACATGAAATGAAAGACACTAAGCACATTGCAACCAAGTCCGCAAACAATGGAAAACAGAAAACACAAAAAGAGGAATCCATAATAGTAAAAATAATAACCACAGCCAAAATTCTTCTCTTACTTCCTTATTGACTTTCTGATGTGCTAGTTTTGAAATATTAATCTCAGTTCCATTTTGCCTGTATAGGTACGTCTTAGCTTTGTGCAACTATTACAATTATCCTTTTAGTAATTTCTATTGTTCTATCCTTAGCAGTATCATTAAACAACATATATTGTACTTATATAAAACAATATAAACTTGTGTAGAATGACATTAAATAGCTAAAATCCTTTTTGAAAACCACTCAGAACTATTTCATGCAGAACCCAAAATACCTTTAAGTGACAGGCAATTGATGTGCAAACTGTGAAGCAACTGGAATAAATTCAAATCTTTATCTATCCATGCACAATTCGTATATGCTTCACGCTCACAAAGCCAATAAGAGCAAGAACTTTTCTGAGTCAAGGGTTAAAAAAATAAATAGGAACCTTCTGCATTTTTTCATGCGATATTCCTTTTGTTTGGTCAAACTAAAGTAAAACTTTAAATGAAATGATTTAAGAAGCATTTGTCATACATGAAAAATGGAAAATGATTTATGATAAACGTGAGCAAGCAAAGCAACTCAAACACTTTACTCATGCATAGTACACCATGTCAAAACAAGCAAATGAAGTAATACATTTTATATGCTGTATTATGCACAACATGTAAATAAATATTTTCATAAGAGGCATTTAAAAGAAGAGTACACTTTTTCTACAAGATGTAGTGTCTTGCTCCTTTTGAGGAGATTTCTTGTATCAGCTCAAAGAAAGACCTGTTCAACTTTACATTTCTCAAAAGATAACATTAGATAAGTACTTGAAGAACAATATAGTAGGTAGAGATGATCTGGCCAAGACAAATCTGTTAACTATGAGCATCCCCAAAAAGGCCCAACATATTCACAGGCATCGCAAACCAAATCAGTAGGGCCAGTCAGATTTTGAAGTCACTGGCTGGAGGTACCAATCCAGAAGGCAGTATTTCTGGGAATGACATTACAGCTTCCATATCCTCTGACACAGCAATGACATTCAGAGAGTTCTTCCACAAATAAGTAAAATAACTTTTAGGCAAAATTTCTTTACTTGGTTTCTTTACTACCTATTCCGCACACCTTTGTCTGAAGTTATGCTGACAATTTATCAAAGCTGTTTGGTCTATCTTCTAGCTAGACAGTAATTCACAGTGAAAGAAACAAAATAAGACTAACATTAAGTTACTAAAGTTATGTCACAGAAGCTTATCTAAAAAGATGTTCAGCACGCCATAGGCCCATATGCTGTAATGGGAAAATGTGGTGAGCCTACAAATACCAAGCGAAGGCGTACAGATGCATTGACTAGGTAACGCTATTATAGTATTAGAACATTTAGGTTGGAAAGAGCTTGAATGCTTGGCATACTGGCACAGTCTATTCCAAAAGACAGCCATTGCAAGTATACTGGTATAAATCATTTTAAAACTAAAGTCTGACCACTCTTTACTCTCTCATTTCCCCTTTCTGAAAAACGTCATTAAATAAATTTTACCACAGTGGTTTATTAGGAGTAGCTGCCAAGATTCAAAAGCAGTCACAAATCCAAAAAATAAGAAGCCAAAACAATAGTGAAGGGCAGTAATGAAATAAAAATAATTTGCTCTACACTAAAGTATCTGTAAATGCCACTAGACTCTTGGTATGTTGTATCACGACAGTCCTACCACTACAATGTAGTGAGACAATAAATCCAATAGGAGTCTCTCCTAATTGCAAATATTCTTTTCTCCATTACATCATGTATTCAGATATTTTAAAAATGCCTTGTCTATACTCCATATTATATTTGTGGAAAAGGACTGGGTCAGCAACCTCATCGACGAAGTTAACGGCACATGCAGTTTTGAGATAACTGTGTGGTCTAGAAAAAAATATGGCTTTTTTTTACTGATTTTTAAAAAATAAAAAACTCAATTATGTCATTTTCTAAGTGGAATAGGATATTTTAGAGAGTGCAGTTGTTTTACATACCTGCACCTCCTGGGTACTGAATGAATTTGGCCTTTAGCCTCATGCCCCACTATGCACTTGACATGTGGAGATCTCTTACCTAATGCATGTCCTATTGTGTGTTATTCCCACTTCCTCACCTGCTACAGGTGAATGAAAATGGTGACTGAGCATATTTAAGTCTGCCCAACAGAACGATGCTCTATTCACAATTTACTTGAAACATATAGCCAACAAATCTTTGATGATATCTCAGAGTTCACTATGAGGTCTCAGCTTGTCTGGTAGTCTCTTAAGGCGAGGTGCTGTCATCAGATCTTATATACTTCAGGTCTTCTCCTGTGTCTGAGAAGCACAATGCATTCTGGAGCACCTCAAAACCCCACAGAGCTCACAAGATCTTTAAACAGCAGCTCCCAGCAGGAGCTCCCAGCTCCCAGCAGCTCCCAGGAGGTATGTTGTATCACGACAGTCCTACCACTACAATGTAGTGAGACAATAAATCCAATAGCAAACCTGATGAGATTTGTAAATGGATTTTATGAAATTATATCGAAGGGTCACTGAAGTTCAGGGAATGAGAAGTTTGACTGGCTGCTGGAGGAGAAGAGAAAACACAAGAATAACCACATTCTGATTGGGGAGGGAAGCAAAGGTTGTCAGATACATTATTGTACTTAAAGAGAGAAAAGGAAGCAGGGCCATGGGTCAGGTCAAGGACATGGGGATAGAAGAGAAAGCTATGATTGAGTACAAGGAAAGGCTCTATGGAATATGGGGAAAAAATGGGGAGAGAGAGGAAGAAGCTATAAAATAGAAAGGAGCTCAAATAAACTGAATAAAAAGTCAAACATTTTATCTGAAAGGAACCTTCCAACCCCACTGAGTTTTGCCCATTATTATATCTAATGCATCACTGTGATACAGCTAGATTTCATTAATTAACATTTTGCAGGGAGGAGGCACAGACTGTCTTTTGGAAAATACTTTTCAATTCAGTTGCCCTTGCTCTGGCCAATAAATTATGTGGCTTTTTTATGATTATTTTTATTTACTTTAACTGGAGCATGCTGCTTACCAGTAAGGATTCTCCAAGCTCTCACAATGCAGAGGCTCACAGACCATCCAAAAGTTTAGCTATAAACAATTTTTCTATTAATTTTTTTCAAAGGACACTAAATGCAACATTTATAGAAAAAATGTCTCTTCTTATTAAAGTAGGGTATGTACGGTATTAGTAGGTTTGTTATGGAACTCACTCATTCCAGGCTCAGTCAGATAGCTGTAGCGCTTACGTAAAGCAAGAGAGACAAAGCTTTGACGCCGGTCTGATTTCTCCGTCTGCAACAAAACACATTTCCACTTGGTACTTTTCAAATATTGTGAACAGCTTGATTATGATATCTCTGTACAGTGGGCTAGATCATACTTGGACTACACACCCACACAAGGGAATAAGAATCCACTCTTACAGCTTGATGAGGGTGCACAGGAGAAAACAGGGCTACATGGTTGCATTTCCCCCTACATAGCAGGTGGTAGGCAATGGGCAAAGCCTTGGCTCCATTCCTGCTTGCTGGCCAGTGCAGCTAAACCATTTTTGTGGAGAGGAGTAATAATTAGCTGGTAATATAAACCAGCAGTAAATTACTAATCCTCTGGAGGAGGCACGAAAGCAGGGCAGGAATTTTAACTTAGAGGGATATGTCATCTCCCGGGTATACTTCTGAGGTGGTGCTGTGAACACAGTACATTTAGTTCAGGGCACTGTCTAAAGTCACAGTCTAGCCCCATATTACCTAAATACTGTAAAATCCCATTATCTTTTAGTAATCTCTTCCATACTACTTAAAATGGCATGATTTATTTTTCTGTATTTTGGCTAAAAACAGAAGCATCAACATAAAAGACTACAGATACAGACATAAAACACTAATAAGAGTATAATTTAGGCTGATCAAATACCTCTCCCAACATTAATCTGTCTTGAAAGCACATAAACCACAATGTATGCTTGCTTTAAAGTGAGTACATTAAGGACAAAAAAGGCATGAAAGGGGATTTCTTTTAATATGCACAAAACACAGAGATGTATATTAGAAAGCAGAATACAATTGCTAACTAGGAAGTTGCATCATAAGTTACGGTGTCTAATGGCATAGCAGTTACTGTGCTATTTTTGCAGCTCTATTTATTCATATTAAAAGTCATTCACAGAAACCAGTTCATTTGATCATGTCTCCAAAAATATAGTTTGTTTGGAAAGAAAACTATTGAGATACCTATAAAATAACTCACCAGGCACAAGTCAAATGAAAACCAAAAGATATGGTTATCTTTTTGATGTACTGACTCTTATTTGATTTTAGTCATCAGGTGGCTAATGCTATTTATCAGCAATCAGAAAGAGAGGGCTACACACAAGGAACTCTTATTCTAGTAATAAAATGGATACGTATCTGATGTTTCTGTACTAGGTTTTCTGTTTCTAGTGTCTTAAAACTCACTGTGTATCCCTTAGTGCATAAAATGAGGTTCATCTTCTGACCTGAGACAACTTAATTAAGATTACTAAAGAGAGATATTTTCTGTTAACAACTGTGACAAGGTGTGGACTTTTAAGCTGTGGAGATCTGGAGCTTATTTGAAAATAGATACACTAAAATACTTAGAAATTACTCCTGGTTATTTTGCGTTTTTTTTTTTTAAATAGGGGTTATTTTCAGGAATAAAAATACAATAGGCCAATGTTTAAAGGGTATACAGAAATACAGGTTAGGGAAATACTGAATGTTTATTAACATAAGAGCGCTAATTAATCCCTGGTGTATGTAATGCCACTGACTTCAGCTATATGAAGGATGAATTTGGCTTGTATATTATAAATTTCATAATTTACATTCTAAGAATAAAGTGAGCTGAAGTTCAGAATATTAGCATATACTGCGTTTAAATTTATAACATATGATCTTATTTCATCACATGCCTGCACTTTTATTTCTTGATAACAGAACATAGATGTGTAGTATATATTGTTAATATTCACTGCTATAATTAAAAGACACTTTTCTAGAACACATTTATCTTTCTGCACTAATTCTGAAGAAAATAAAAACAGAAGAGAGTGTTTATATTACCTCATCATCTTGATCTGACTCTGTTTCCTTTTGGTTCCAAGGTGCATTGCAGAGACAAGGAATATTATAATGGACAGCAGGGAAAAGAATATCAGGATATGAAAAGGACAAAGTTGGGAGCACAAAATGCAAGCTGATTTATAAGCCAAAGCAAATCCAAAATGTCAACATAAAAGAAAAAAAATCTTACATCAAGTGCAAATCAACACGACATTACTGAATGCATAAAATCTATGAACTACAAGCTGAAGCATGAGCTGTAAACAGAGGACCCGATCATAAAAATAATAGGAACTTGACACCACAGTAACAACAGACTTTAAAAGCTTTTTATATACAAAAAACTAATACAACATAAATTTATAACAGCCTTAATCATATTACAAAGCATTCGCATTACTCGCATTTCATAGGGTTTCTTTATTACTAGCAAAAAAAGTTAAACTAAAAGTTAAACAAAACAAAAAGAGTGCTGGCAGAAATACCTTTTTGTGTGCTGGAAGAGTAATATTTAAGTTGCAAACAGCTGTTTGTGGCAGTCCTTTTGTAGTCTTTGGTTCTTTCAAAAATGATAAACGACCACAAGGCTCTTGGCTGGTGTCTCTAATCTAGAAAAATTTATCATACAATATGATAGATTGACTTAACTGTTTGAAATGTATGTTTTTTGCATTACATTTAACATGGTCTGTTTCCCCCACAAAGGGCATGTGAGAAGTTAAAGTCCCTGAGGGGACCTCTTCTCTAAAAGGAGTATTGAGTGTGGCTCCCATTGGAGACCATCAGAATTAGTTTGGACAGCTAGAGAAAGCTATTGCAGAGGAATAGGTGGTGTTCCCTTCCATCAGAAGCTATCTAGTAACCACGCCAGTTGAAGACCAAAGGAACTCAGCCAGAACCCAACTTGCAGCTTTTCATAGGGAAGAAAGTTGTAACTACAACTAGACTACTGGGCCGGCCTCGGGTTGTTGTTCCACTGCAAACAAGTTTCCAAAACTGTTTCCAGCACAGTGCAAGGCACCATGCTGAGTGGCATCACTCCAGGAGAAATACTCCTGTAGGTAAACTGGATTGAGTTTTCAACCCATCTGCATTTCTCTCTGCCCAGTTTTGTATATGCAATGACTTGCACTCACAAAAGTGACCACGATTTTCATTTGCAACCACAAAATAGGTGATTACATATGCATAATGTGTGTGTACACTCACTTTTTGGAAGCACTATCAACTGCACATGTAAAAACAAGAGGCTAGGGCTCAAAATCTGGATCATGTATTATCTCACTCTTGTCATTTGGGTAGATGATCTACCCCTTGAAATAATATACCTTGCAGCTAGAAGGCATATGAGAACAGGTCTAGTCTGAGGCATGGTTCTGGCAAAGGACTGTGAATCAGAATAGCATGTATTCTGATCCCAGCTCTGATAGTGATTCCTTCTATGGCTTCATGCAAATCACTTATAAATTCTGTTCCAAATTACCTATCTGCTAAATTATAATAATACTTATGTACTTACTTCTCAGGGGCAGACTATTCCTATTAGACAGAACCAATATTACTACATGAGGAAAATATTTTCTCAACTAAGAATTCTGTGGGGTTTATTTTTACCTTAATAGAGAATGGCAGTCTATTTTCCTTGAAAGCATAAAAATTAAAAACAAGCTGTTGTCCTCCTTTTGTCAAAGGGGCCAGATTTCCATAGCAATCAACATAAATGGGTTTTCCTTCCAGAACCTATCAAAGCAACAAGACAGAAATTGAAAGTGAGTAAAATCTATGATACATGCACAAACATATATCACCATTTCTTCCAACATCATAACTCCTCCTTTAGCTAGGAATGCATCAACATAACACATGTTCAACACTGATCTAATACAACAGTACTGTGGTATGTATAATATGACATTATAAGTGTGGCTGATTAATTAAAACTATTAAAACACATTCGGGGGGGGAGGGATAGCTCAGTGGTTTGAGCACTGGCCTACTAAACCCAGGGTTGTGAGTTCAACCCTTGAAGGGGCCATTTAGGGATCTGGGGCAAAAACTGGGAATTGGTCCTGCTTTGAGCAGGGGGTTGGACTAGATGACCTCCTGAGGTCCCTTCCAACCCTGATATTCTATGATTTGTTAAACATTCTCATTGCTAAAGTTACTTTTTAAAAATATAGCTCCAATTCCATAGATACAGATATCTTTATAATTAGCTTCAGCATAGGATTCTCTGAGGGAAAAGTATATATTACACAATTTCTCACAAGAAATGCCGTTTGTCTCAAAAATCCCAAACAAACCAGCCAGACTAACTCAGCTGTGTGCTAGAGATATCTATGTGGACAAGGAGGGAGGAATTTTAACCCACCAAGCTATGAAGCAGGAGTGCAGCTGCCATAGGAACAAAAGGGGAGAGGGGGGGCGTGCTGCAGCTCCCCCTGGCTTGAAGTGGTTTCCATTATATACAGTGTTTACAGTTTAGTTCAATGGCACTCAGCACCCCCGCTATAAAAATTGTTCCAGCACCCCTGTCAGCTGCTCTACAGAGTCCTTTGCATTACCTCCCCACTCCCAATAGGCAGAAGGACTGGAGGACCCTGGAAGGAGGACCCGTTTATCCTTCTTAGTGCACTTCCAAAGAGTTTCTTCACACAGCCTCACTGTCAGAGGTGAAAGTAAGCTGGTACAGTACAGTACGGCATACCAGCAAGAGCCGGTACACAGCCAACGGTACTGGCAGGGGGCAGCTTCCCCAGGCGGGCAATTTAAAAGGGCCCTTGGCTCCAGGCAGTAGCCAGAGCCCCTGGTCCTTTAAATTGCCACCAGAGCCCCACTGCCGGAGCCCTGGGGTAGCAGCGGCAGCTGGGAGCCCCGGGGCACCGGTGGCGAATTAAAGGTCCCGGTGCTCCCAGCTGCCACTACAGCAACCCCGGGCCCTTTAAATCGCCATCGGAGCCCCTGGATAGCAGCTGGGAGTCCCGGGCCTTTTAAATCGCCGCCAGAGCCCTGCTGCCAGAGCCCCCATGGTAGTGGTAGCTGCAATGGCGGCCAGGAGCCCTGGGCCCTTTAAATCGCCGCCTATTTAAAGGGCCTGGGGATTTAAAGGCCCCACCCCTTCTGCCTGAGGCCCTGCCCTTTCCGTCCGAGGGACACCCCAGCCCCGCCCGCTCAGGACCCCAGCCCTTAAGTTACTTTCACCCCTGCTCACTGTGGGCTTTCATGCAGCTGGCTTATAGTGGTTGTGGACTTCTTTTGTGATATCCTGGCACCCTGCCTACTCTTGTAAAGTGGAACTAGAGCATAGACTCTCTACACCCCTGGAGGAAGGGAATGATCTGAGCTGCTGTTAATATGAAATATACCTCAATATCTTTACTTCTTGCAACTTCTTCAAAATTCTCTTGTTGCTCCAAAGTTTTGTCCACTTTATCATCAGTCATGCAGAAGCAACGCAAATTAGATTCCACAGGATCATTCATTTTGGCAAATATCACAAACTTAGCCATATAAGGAACACATATTAATTCCCTATAAAGTTGTGTGGCAAGGCCGACAGTTTCTAGTACCTGATGGCAGTCTGCCAGCCAAAATCTGAAAGAGAAAAGACAAAAGGAGTTTGTTTTACAAAACACTGGCCAAAACTTTATAAAGAAACTCTGTTGCATCAGCAAAGAATAAATGTGGTCTCTGCTAACGGTGACGGGGCAGAATGGAGATTACTTTTCAGGGGAGGCAAAGGGAAATCCTTGTGTTCGTTGGCTTCCATGATTCCACAGCCATTTTGGATGAATGCAGTTTCTGAAAATTTTCCATTGGCAAAGGCAGAGCTTTCCTTACAGTGTTTTAGATGAGTGAAAGTGAGGTTGTCTGGGTTGGTGGAATCTGTATCTTTGGGTGACCCTTTGTTGGCGTCTCCTGTAACTGCTCATTCTGAGTATCCTTCAGGTCAAACCTGGGTAGATGGTGTGATTTGTGTCGCTAAATTGTATCTTGCATGGTACTTCTGTGAGGTCCACCAGTACTCATATCTAATCTTCATTAAAATAAACTATCAGTCGCACTCAGAGTGAGATGGGAGGCCATACTGAAAAGTGTATAGCCAAATCCATGGTCTGCAGTATAGAAAACTCATGGTACATAAATTGCATATGCAAGAAAGGAGGCCTTGCTACAGGACAGATATTATATTGTCTCCTTCTCTGATTAAGTTTAGGAGCATGGTGACAATTAGTACATCCACAAGTTAGGGACTTTAGGAGGACAGAGAAAGACATTCTTTCATAGTATAAAAGAGCTTGTTATGTATGTAATGACCCCTCAAACCAAACAATTTTATATAAACTTGGTTAGCAGTCTTTGGTTTGTATTTCCTGTTTGCTGGCTATCCAGCTGGTTGAGTGCAGCTCAGTGGTTCAGGAACTTGTGAACCACTGTCACGTAAATGTTCAAAACTGGCACAGAGAAAGAGAGATTTTTTTCCCTTTTCTGACAGATACTCTCAGATGGTTTGTGTGGGAAATTTCCCAGGGTATAGCTCATGCTGTCCCAGAGAGCAAGAAATGATGTGCAGAAACATTATTTATTATAACAAGTGTGGCAGTGACTGCTATAGTGAGGATGCAAAACAGTTTCCAGTTCTCCTGAGTTCAGTCGCTCGTAACTTTCAAAAGCATTCACATTCACATTGGCCGAAGTTTTCCAGGCTTGGTTTCCGGGTGTAGCTAAACAGAGCAGTATAATTAGAAATGTACTAAAGGTATGAAGGAGTGTTTGGGAGAGCAGCTATGTACTTTGTAAAAGTTATACAAAAAGCCTGTATTGTAATTTTACTGTATTGTAATTTGAGAGAAACAGTATGTGAAAACTGTCATTAAAGACTGTTTTGTAATGCATACAAAGGAGCAGAGCTAAGGTTTTATGTGCAGTCTGAACCATGGCATTTCCTAAATATGGAATGCTTAGCTGTGCAACATTAATGTCCTATCAAATCAGCTTTTCTTTTTTAAAGAATTATGTACATAGCTCCATACATAGTTTGCTAAGCCTGTGAACTACCAATAAAAGACAGTGATACTAAGCTATTTTTGCTATTAAAAATAGTACAGCAAGTTATTGGGCCAAATCATCAGCTGGTATAAATCAATACAGTCAGAGTCCAATTTTCACAGGCTAAGGATCTGACCTATTATTTCTTTATAAACCTTATTTACAGAATCATGGAAAGCTGTGGGGAAAATCCCTATTTTTCCTATGTAAGGAAACAAATAATTGCGTCTGTTTGGTATTTTGCATTCCCATACCTGGCTGAAACGTTGGTTGTGAAAGAAACACAGTCATTTATAAACGTCAATGGAGTGGTTCCTGTGATATCCTCCCATTGAGCAGGTGAAGTCCCTCCTATGAAAATAAGTTACACATAAATCATATACAATTTTATCTCAAAAACCAAACGTACCATGAATCTTCAAGCTTTTTTTAAAACGGATTGCAAAGGAACACTTCCACACTGAGTTCTTTTGCTTCACATGTAAACAGAAGACTCTAGTTACTACTGCTCTCATACATCTGAATAATAATATAATACATACATATCTGAAGCTGATTCTAATGTAGCGAGATATACATTCTGGGTAACATCCTGGCCCTAACTGAACTCAGGGGCTAGTCTCTCACTGCAATCAATAGGATCAGGACTGCATCCATATTGGATTTTTATCTATATGTATGCAGCTGTCAATGGAAAGACTCTTCATATTGAACACTTAATAAAATGTCATAAAATGTTTATTGCTGTAAAGTTTCCTCTAACATGGATAATGACACAAGTCCAAAGTCAAGGCCCACTGACTCAGTGTCAGTCTTTCCAATGACTTCGCATCAGGCACTTGAGTACTAGTTTTAATCCTACTGGTTCCAATACTTGGAACTATCAATGGCTTTCCTCACTGGAAAGCTACATTTGAAATGCATAACAAATGAATGCGGATGCATTATTATTATAGTAACCTTTGCAAAGAGTAGATTCTTGCCTAACCTGTAATGCTACATAAAAGTCGAAGGCTAGGTGTGGTGTCTCCTTTGTAACCATTCGTCACACCTTCTCCTGAAGGGGGTGGCACAGGAATTGTCATTGTTATAGGTTTATGAAATTTTCTTCTTCTTGGTTCCACAGTGACAATGGGGCTGAAAGTTGCTTTGTTTCCGAGGATTTTTTTGACAGTCTCATCTGGAACTGGTTGAGCCTGTCAACACAGAGAAGGAATTTCATATCTTGAGATAAAAATCCATGTTAGCCCAGCAGAATCCTTCCAAAATGGGAACTCAATTCTTTTTATTTTCTGTTTGTCCTGTTTTACTTCTTCCTTGGCCTCCTTAAAATGTGCCTTTCTGGGGCTCTATCTACACAGTGATCATTAATGCACCAAATTACAGTGAGAAAAGCAACACAATTCTTGCATCAAACTAAAAAGTAGCAAAAATCTCATAAGAAATCTGTTTTTATTCCATTTCAAGTCTAATTTCTAGAACAAAGAAGTTTGGAAGTTTGGATAAGTTTTGAATCAGACATTTTGGATACTTTTATGAATCAAATTGTTTATTACTTTCCCCGAAAGTTTCTCACTAGACATCGGAGCACTGATTTGTCACCTGTTCCATTACCCAACTGTACTGTATGGTGTTCTGCAAAGATGATGGTTAAAATGTTTCACCAGCACAAGTTCCGAGCAAAGCAATCTAAAACGAAGCTCCTATTTAACGAACCCACCAAATCAAATGATTAAATTATTTAATAATTTTGTTGTGAAAAATGTCAACACCCCCCAATAAATGATAATGAGCAGAAACCAGCAAGAAGGAAGGTTTCTCTAGATTCTGTGCTGCACTTTTAAGGAAGCTTTAAATCACCTCTGCACCTCCTGGATTCTGCTTGGAAGTGATAGGAACGGCCCTGGCTTAACCCAGAAAAGCAGATGGTGGCTGCTCTACAGCAGACTCCCCACAGATGCATATGGGATGCTCTGCAGCCCAGAGTAGGTATAGTGGTAAGCACTACAGCCACTCCCATCCCCAAGCATAGCCCTGTGCTATAGGGGACAGCATAGTGCTATGTATACTAGCCATAGGCTGATCTTCTGCCACAGGAATTCTCTCTGGGCCCACTGCAGCTTCCTTACATCTTACATGCAGAGCTCCTGGCTGGGGTGGATAGTTGGTGCTACAAGGATTTAGATTAATAGCTTCCAAGGCCAGAAGGGACCATTGTGACCAGCTAGTCTGACTTCCTGTATAAAACAGGCCATAGAACTGACCCAAAATAATTCCTAGAGCAGATCTTTTAGAAAAACATCTACTATTGATTTTAAAATTGTCAGTGATGGAGAATCCACCACAATCCTTGGTAAACTGTTCCAGTAGTTAATTACGCTCAATGTTAAAAATGTACACCTTATTTCCAGTTTGAATTTGTCTTTTTCTGCTAGACTGTAAAGTCCATGATCAAATATCGGTTCCCCAGGTAGATGCTTATAGACCGTGATCAAGTCACTCCTTAACCTTCTCTTTGTTCAGCTAAATAGATTGAGCTCCTTGAGTCTATCACTATAAGGCATGTTTTCTAATCCCTTAATTATTCTCGTGGCTCCTATCCGAACACTCTCCAATTTATCAACATCCTTCTTGAATTGTGGGCACCAGAACTGGACACAATTCTGAACAGTATTTCAGAAGTGGTTGCACCAATGCCAAATACAGAGGTAAAATAACCTTTCTATTCTTGAGAATCCCCTTTATGTATCCAAGGATCACATTAGTCCCGTTGGCCACAGCATTGCACTGGAAGTCATGTTCAGTGAATATTCACCAACACCCCCAAATCTTTTTCAGAGTCATTGCTTTCAGTATAGAGTCCCTCATCATGTAAATATGGCCTACAGTCTTTGTTCCTAGATATATACATATACATTTAGCTGTATTAACACACAAAAGGGTAGAAAGGATGGATACTGGTGCTACTGGCATGGGGGTAGGTGGCTGGTGCTATGAAGATAAATAGAACATGGGAGCCACTTCCTCTGCCACAGTGCTGAGCACTGTGTGAGTTGTGGAACAGTTCCCAGACTAGGTGGTGAGATAGAAGCAGGGCAGGTAGCAGCCCTAGCCCCAGTAGGAGGTGGAGTGCAGGAGCCCTGTCTGTGGGGTACAGGAGAGTTTACCAGCTCTCAGTCAGTGGTGTCACCTACTAGACATATCCTTGTGACTCATTTTTGAGTTGCACCCCACAGATTAAGAATTGCAGCTCTAGATTTTGCATATTAAAATGATTATTGCAGGTGTGGTTTATTACCTGGAGGCCCACTCGAATTCTTTTAGTTAGAGCACCCTCTGGGAAGGATGCTTGGACATGAGGCACAGTTGTACTGCTCAAAACACCTCCCTCAGGACCAATTTGGTTACTTTCCTGCTTAATTCGTGAAACCACAGCAAAGTACTGAGGAAAATCCTTCGTGATGATTCTACAGATACGCTTCTTCTCTAGTTCCTCAGCGCTATCCAGCTCTGTGGGGAAAAATACATTAAAATATTCCCATATAATCTATCTGCAAATACTGTACATACATATTTATGAGTACAAAGCTTTATTCTGTATTGTGGAAAAGCTGAATTCCACACCAGACTCAAAAGTCCAGGAAGGTTTTTTTAAATAGAAGAACAAATCAGTTTTGATTGTTTTATTTTTAACATTTGTGTGAATTTGATGTTCCTGACAATGAGATCATCAAACTCTTTTTCACTGGTCACTCAGGTGAGGGAATGCTCAGGGTCTTTCAGGTCAGGCCCTGGCAGCATATGTGTGCCCCAACATCAAAAATGCAAAAAGTCATGGTCAGTCCATAACACTGGCCTACTTTCCAATTCCTGCCCACACAGCTCTAGAGAGTGACTAGCTATGTAATTTGAGACAGTAACCACCTGGCATAGTCTCACGGTTGTCATAGCAGCCAATAAATCCTGAGCTGATTCTAACACTTGTTATCCACATAAGCACTGAAGTCACTGTGCACTGATTGCCAGTCTCAGGCCTTGTCTACACTAAAGGGAAAAGTTGATCTAAGCTACGCAATTTGAGTTACATGTATAACGTAACTCAAATCGATGTAGCTTAGATCTACTTATGCACTATGCGATGTCGACTTCCCTTACTCTTCTCGATCCAGTGGTGCACAGGAATCAAGGGGAGAGTGATCAGCAGTTGATTTAGTGCTGAACGTCTAGAAATAGTACCATTTCCCTTAATTAATTAGTTTAATTTAATTCCTTTTCACTTATGTAATACCCTTCATTCAAAGATCTCAAAACACTTTACTAAAAAAGGAGAGTATTATCCCCATTTTACAGCAGAGAAGGGAAGCGAAGCACAGAGAGGTTAAATAATTTTCCTTTGGTCACATAGCAAGTCACTGGTTGAACTGGGAACAGAATCCAGGGGTCCTTCACTCTCAAACTTTTCCATTAACCACTACTACCCCTAAGTATCTCCTATTGCTGTCAATCTTCCTTAAGATACAGATGTGAGTAAATCTGTGTACCTTTTTACATGCAAATTTTCTAAATATACAGCACTACCTATTGCAGTTATCTGTCTGCCTTTCTCTGGGAAAAGCAGATCAGATCGAATAGTATTGACTCAGAGATACATTTTGACAAATCCACTTTAAGTATTCTCCCTTTGATCTCTGAATCATAAGCCTGGTCTAAACACAGGTGACCTGTTTCCATCATTTCTCCACCGGCAAACTGCTTTGCCTTTACATCTGCTTTTCTACACAGAAGGGTTCTAGGGTAGGTCATCAGCACTGAAAACTAGGTCAATCTCTCTTTCCTCATGACAGTCATTATTAGGCTATCCTAAGGACAGAAGCTATAAAGCAATTTTTTTCAGAGCAGTCTCTTATCGCTCTTCTCCCATTGTGACATGGCAGCATTGCACTTGTCCATCAGAATGCTCTATCCAGCAATGCACTTGTCTCTGTGATCAGTGTTTGTCTCCCTGCTATACTATATGCATGGAGCAGGGGAGCTGTACTGGCAGGAGGAGGCAGGAATTGGGCATCAGCACTGGCCAGAGTGGAATTGAGAAAGCATTAGTAGCATTCCTACAGTATTAGAAGAACAACGCAAGCCTTCTGGGTCCCAAGCTCTGTCAGGGAAGGATCAGTCAAACTGTTGTCACTCCTGCTGCAGAAGGGACTGGGGAGTTTCCTCCCTGTCTGGTCCCAGTGCAAGTGAAGGAGATAGGCCCAGCCTAAAGAGCATGCTTGGAATGCGAGGCCCCAAGCAAGAGCTTGCTGTCACTGGGCTAAAGGGGCAGCCCTGAGTACTAAATGTTTTAGTTTGAAAAAAAAAAAAAATCTACATGAGGAAGAAAGGGCCAAGTGTGAGGAAGGGAAGAAGGGAGAAAAAGAAGATATAAGAAAAAGGAAACATTAGGGGAAGTGGAGCGAGAGAGTGATGGCAATAGCTAAACACAAAAGTGGGGAGAGGATGATGGAAGTGAGAAACAAGACAGAGATGGAGGGGAAAAAAGATGCAAAACCTCCCAGGAAAATCCCTCCCAGAATCTGGGCTGCCCCTGGAGTATTACATGACAGGGGAGGCCCAAATCACCTCTCCCAAGGTAGAACAGGAGCTCAGGTTGACTGGTTCAGAGTCAGGGAGGGAGATCATATCTGGTTTTGCACATGTGAATAACAGCATTAAGATATCGTGGATCAAATTCATCTTTGGGCTAACTCCTTTATTTATGTTTATATGAGATTATAAAACATGAGTTTCTTCTAACTAAAATAAGGATCAGAGAAAAGAAATCATCACCCTAATGGCTATTGTCCCCACTTTCAAGGGCTTTTTATGTGTTCCAGTGCCTGATTTCCCACCCCATTGCCCAATGTCATGATTTACGGGGTTTGTACTGCAGTTGGAAAAGCAAATACCCATTCATAAATTGAACAGCTTTCAGGTTTTGCATCTCTATTTGTCCAATATAGAGTACCAGCAAATGTGTAGGTTATGGCAAAAGCCATCATGGTAGAAATACAAGGGAGTCAAAGATGAGAAAATACTGACCACCCCTCCCAATTTCAATCATTTACACATTGTGATCCACTCAAAGTGATACAAATAACTGGGAAATGTCATCTTGAAAATCAACAGGCTTTGTTACAGTTTTGTTGTTTCTGTGTATGGAGAATGTCTTTCATTATCATGCACAACAAGAGTTTGATATCTCTATGTAGAAAAACTGTATTATATTTAGATGTTTTAATTTGATTTCCAGGAAACAATGGAAAAATCACTGCAACATGAGCTGTGGCGGTATTTTAAACCTCAGGTAAGGAACCGGGTTCACATTGGTTTGATCAGTAGTTTCATAGACCTACATATGAAACACAAAACAAAACAAACAAAAAACCCCAGCAATAAATCAGCCTCCCTTTTCAAAGTATAATTTAAATTTGCAATGACACTGTAGGCACAAGTATTAGCATTTGTGTGCTCATTATCTAATGTGAACGTCAGTTAATTAGCTACCCAAATGAGACTATTTGTGCCCACAATTTGTTTACAGACACAAACTTTTTGTAAGTGCAACAAATATGGGTACAAATTGCACCTGCAAAAAATAGCCCAGCTGAAAAAATTTGCTACCGCAACTAACTTAAGCAGAGAAATTAAGAGAAAGTAACACTTGTGGCACAAAGGTGAAATCTGACCCATTTCCATTAAGTTTCTTTGACCATCCACGAAACCAAAGGCAATATACTGATTATTATTCAAGGATACATTTAATACCTCCAAGTATTATCTACTGGTTCTAAATTATTTTGAGCCTGATAGCTAAGTTCTCCAGTAGATGGTGCTATTTCCAGTAAATAATTGAACACATTTCCATTCACAGCATTAGCAATGGCAAGATAATGATGGAATATTTCTATCAATCCTGACGAGATTAACAGCAAACAAGTAAATAGACCGTATCTTTGAAAAGACAGTATATTATGGAGTTAGGTACATAATATGACTTTTCAGTCTTTATTACACAGCTCGGAAGGAACAAGTGAATGGGGGGGAGACACACTATCCAGTTACATGATTAACAGAATCATGAACAATTCCAGAGAGTATCTGTCTTTTCAGATGGTTGCAAAACTTCTATGTAAAGATGATACTGACCTTCTGGAAGTGACAGATCACTTCACTGACACTAATTTCTTTATCATTTACTTTCTATTTTGATTAGAAATGGGCTCTAGCCTCAGAATTCACACCTGGATCCAAACATCCTCCAAGGGCAGGGGTGTTGAGATTCAGGGGTTTGTTTCAGACACATCTCTAATTTGGAGGTGTGTTTTTGCTATTAACCAGTAAAATGTTAATATAAATGAAAACATCACTTTTCAGACCACTTTATGGAAGAGCTTTAATATCACAGATGAAGGATCATTTAATTGTAACAAACCCAGTGTTAACTTCTGAATGGAGAAGAATTAAGCTAGCATGAACAAAACAGCAACAACAAATCAAGGCTCTAGGGAATGTTTTCAGTAATTTTTCCCATCTATCTCAAAACTGAATGTCTTGATTTTTAAATTAAATGTCATTTTTTCTGTGGCGTGGTATTTGAGGTGGCAAAAGATTTTCACTCCAAAGGAATAACACTGCATTCATTGTACGCTCTGTAAAGCCATGCATATGTGTGTTACCCTCTTGTGGCTGGATCCCAGAAAGGAAAAGAATACTGCAATCGCTAACAGCTAAGAAAGATTATTCCTTGGCTTCAACTGTAGGAGCTTATGTTTTTCGAGCTAAGGAATTAGGGCTGTAGTCCCAGATCATCACAGAGGGTTATATTTTATGCAGAAATTCTCTCTGTACTCTGCAACACATCAATTTGTAAGATCATGCACTTTGAGGAGAATTTTTGTAAATACTAGAGATGGTGCAATTTGGAGTATTTATAGATGCATTTTGCACCCAGTCTTACTTTTCTCGTACACCCACCACTCCAAATGAAGTCAGTGGGAATGTGGGAAGAGCAAAGAATGCAGAATCAAGCTGCTGATCAATACATTTTCTCTGGACTTCCTACCTACTATTAAGAACAGAGAAGCACAATGCAAAAGAGTACAACAGAGCTTCTGTTGCTACCTTGTGAATCATTATATACCACATAACATCTCAGGTAGAGAGAGGGAGTTCTTGCACTGGGTGCTGCCTTCATTCAATCCCAGTGCATTTCGTACACATGCTGTATAGTGCTGGGACTGAATTAATTATTTTGTCAGCTTTATAGAGTTTAAGTACCTTTATATTATGAAGTATATTACATTTTTCGATTCCAAACCTATTGATACAGTATTTGCAGTGCCTTTTCCACAGTGCCTCATAAGTTCTGATACACTTATTTAAAAATAAGAAATTATCTGCATAACACATGGCTCTTTGCTGCTGTTCCTTTTCAAATACTTTTGCACCCTGTGCGCTTTCAAAGCAAAAACTCATTTGGCAATTCCCCATCCCCAGTGTCCAGGAAACCAGCCAAAATATGCATCTCCCTTACATCCAAATATCCAGGAAACCAACCACAACACTATCACATTTTTTCCCTTAAGTTCTGCTTTCTTTTTTACTCAAGTTCACCTGCTCAACAAAGAAAAGCCTTTATTGAAGCAGAGGCTTCATACAGGTTACATTTGCTGCTGCCCTGGTTATTTGCTACTAATGGCTTTAAGCTTTCCCCTAACTACAACTGTGCCCAAACAGATGGTGACTTTCTATAAAAAATTTTAAGCCAAAAATTATACACAGAATCATGGGATACTTTATGCATGTTCAGATACGAAAAGCTGTAGCAGTGGAATATCAGCAAAAGATATATAAAAGATTTGATAATATGAAAAGTATAGTTAGAAATCTTACTATGCCCCAGGAAATACTTGAAAATTATTTAAGAAGCTTCCTCCTATGGCAAAATTGAGATTGCTGTTTAACATCCAAATATTAGCCAATCTCTATCACAGTTAGAGACAATAGCATTAGCAATGCCTGAAAGGGTAAACAAAACTCATGCTTTCTGGTGTCATAAACATATTCAAAACTGAAAGGTAAGAAAAGAAAATTTGTTGAAAGCCTTTCCCATCTTTATTGCCATTCTGTGCTCTTCCCACAAACTCCTGAATGTAGGAAGTTTTAATGTATTTATTTTAGATGCTTTTAAGAAAACAATAACCTAGTCACGGGATTTTAAAGCTACTCTTTAAGAACTCAGTGGAAAACCTTTAGCAACAGTTTCAGCATAATCTGAAGAGAATCGTGGACATGCGGATATATCACTGAAGTCTTACGGATATATTTAGTGTCACACAGAATATAGTGTTATGAGGGTGGTTTGTCTGAGTACTTAGTCTTAGTAATACTTAGTCTTAATAATAATACTTAGTGTTCTTTTCCTAACACAACATGCATTTGGAAATGATTTAAGGGGAAATAATCAAAAACAAAGTACAACAGTATGTGATGACATACTGAACTACAGACATTTCATTTTTACGTAGATCTGGGTGAATAATTTGTAGTAAATAATTTAATCACTAAATACAGTATTTTTCTGTTAAAATTATGTCCTTCAGTTTAAGATTTTCACTAACTTTTCAGAATTTATTTGCTGAAGATTTCCAGCGAATAATTCTTCATCTGTAGATTAGTTGTGAATAGTTCTTTGAAAGTATTCAAGCCCTGAAAGCAGGGGGAGATATCTTCCTGCAGAAACCAGGAAGTCCAGCCCACAGACCAACCTCAGGTAACCCAATGCCATGGTCAGGAGGAAATGGGTTACTAAGTGTAAAACCTAATGGATTTTGAGGTTTCAGGCCTTGTGGGTTCCAGCTGTGTAAATACCTGCATATATTGAAAGGACATTGCATAGATACATGGCTGGATTAAGGCAGAGACATAACAGGGAAATACCCAGAGCCCTGCTCTTGGTGTCACATGACGACTTAAATATCTGAGCTTTCGTTTTTAAAAAGGTGTGCTTCTAGTCCTCGTGGTTGTGAGGAGCACCTGACACAGGTGATGGGTGATGTTTGCTTGAGGCTGCAGACATTTGAAACAAGTGTTCTGGGGGGGGTGAACTACCTCTTTCCTTTCAATGGGCTCATTCTGCTACCAGCTTCTCGAGAGCCCCACCTCCACTACTATGCCAGCTGGAGACTCTGGGTGGGTGGGTCCTCATTGCCACCACCCCATCATGGCTCTGCTGGAGTTGTTGACATTGCCTGTTGACATTAACCCACTTAAAGCTTTGATTAAATAAGTTTACCTTCATCCATGCCATTGAGAATTTCATTTAAGTCTTCATGTTTGCTGTCATACTGGTGTTCCTTCCATGTTTCACCATTTTCACTGCGAAGGACAATCAGTTCTCTTTCTTTTCCTCGCATTGATCCAAAATGTGGGATTTCCACGATGACAGGGCTAGACAAAAAAGGAATCCATATTACTTTTTATCACATATATTTTCCCCATTGATCTTGATTTTCCTCTACATATTAAATCCTTACTAAAACTATGTTCATTTGACAATAATAAGTATTGTTATGTTAAAAATGATTTAAAAGCTGCCAAAGCTGCAGAATCCTTTGCTACAAAACTGTAAAATATTATTAATATGTAGCTTATGAATCAGATCCCATATTATTATGAACATAAGGAAGTGTTTCAAAACAATTGTTTATATGACAAAAATGGACAGAAACTAAGGTAAAAACAATTTTCTGTGTTTATTTATCCTGACATATACGTGGCATAACCTGGTCCTCAGATATGCACACACAACTCCATGGACTTTAGTGGGAGATGGGTGGGCATATTTGACAGAGTGTTTAAAGGGACACAGTCCGTCTCAAACACAATTCTGCTGTCCTGGTAAACACATATACCTGCTGTTGACTGAGATGGAAGTTGTGTGTGTATATGGGCATTAAAACAAACAAATGACAAAACAACTTCATAGTCCTGTAAGTACTAAAATCTGAAAATTTTAAAAATCCAGTTTGGTTTTCACCAATTACTTAGGGCTCTTCGTTCACTCAGATTAGTGATACTAGATGGGTTGTTTCTACTCTGTTCCACTTTCTGGTTCTCATGCATTAGAGTTGCAATGTCGGTGCTGCAAGCACTACAGGAGACTGCTTAAATTCTTTCAAAATGGCTCTCTTTGGGTTAAATAAAAATGAAATATATATTGATATTAGCTACCGTGAAACAACTTTTTTAAATACTACACCTAAATTACCTGACAGCGTGCCTTACACGTAGGACTTCAAGTGTGTAATTAAATTATTACTGTGAATAATCAACAGAAGCTGCTATTCATTTCATGTGCCATTCCTTAACAAAATAGACATTTTAGCTAAACATTTTACAGACAAGATAAGCATTTTAAATATGTTAAAATAAACTGACTGCAATCGTACAATAGATGAACCACTATGGATTATGCAGCTTTAAGACATTTAAATAGACAGTATCATTGGTTTCCTACAGAGATTGTAAAGAACCTCACCTTCTCATAGTAACTCCATTAAAAGTAACATTAGAAGATGGAGAAAAATAATACTTGGCACTTAGATAGCACTTTATATCTTCAAAGTGCTGTGCAAACATTAACAAATCAATTAATAATCTAACTCTGGAAATCACAGATACAGCTTTTTGCGGATATAGACTAACACAGCTGCTACTCTAAAACCATAGATACAGCTGATATTAATAAAGATACAAAATAGTTTTAAGTCCATCTCTCTGTATTAAATACAAAAGGAGTAGGAATTAGTCAATAGCAATTTTAATAAAAATAGGAAAAAAGGCAGATTATTTAAGAACATTAATGCTTTTAATGTTCTTAGATGCTTTTAAAAATACCCAAAGTCTGTTATTCTGATCTTACTCCTTTGATAGCTGATAGAAATGCAGGTTTATCCCACCATCTACAGTAGATGAATGCCAAAAATTCAATTACGTTGTTTCTTAAGGTATTTATTTTCCTAAGATAATGTATACACGGGCTTCTCAAGTTAAAAAGAACTAACGAACTTTTTAATACAATCTTTGCAGGTTAATATATCAGATACTGTCTCTGTAAATATTTAGGAACCACACAATTTTGTGCATGAAGTTTAACAAGAATAGTCAGTGAGAAGGTATTAAACAGGTATTCTAAGCAATAGATTCTATGCAATATTTTAAAAACATAATGAAATAAATTTCACAATAACGTTCTAATGCAAACAATGAGGATATTTTCTAACTTTTTTTATAATAAACATTGCAACTTGTTTGGCTATTGTACTTGTTTCCCCAAAATGTACCAAAATTCATATTTATTTTTTTCAACCTGATGCCTACTTCTGTTTTAAAAGGTTATCATTTCTCCAGCCTTGTTAAATGAAATCATTTATTCAATTATATTTTTTCTGAACATGCTCATATTTTAAAAATAGGTACAACATATGCATCCACATCTGACAGAGTTACTCCTGAAACAGACTGACTCAAACCCTGTTAATACCTTCTCTACCACAAAGTTGAAATTAAAGGGCTGTCATCGTGTATTAAAATGTATTTGATGCAGTTGAAACAGTTCAAATTTAAAAAAATTACAAAAGCACAACAAGTTATGAAAGCAGAATGCTTGCAGTGAATTTCACATGCCTAAAGCACAAGATAGTTACAGTAGCAGAGCTATAATAAATCAAGCCACTATGATTTTCTTTCAGTGACATAAATCAACTGAAAGCTTTAGAAAGTAGAAAAAAAATTATGGGAATGACAAAAAATTGGAAACAAAAACAAAACAAAAGAAAGGAAAAAAACTGTAGACATTCTGTATTTTTTCTATAAGCATCCTACCCAATAAATTTTGTTCCTTGAGGCCCAAGCTGCAGGATTCGGCTAACCATGCTCTCACCCTCATTTAGAGGGGGAGGATTGGTAGGAAGATGTAGTTTACTGAATAACATCCATGCAGCAGGAAGAGAAACAAGAAGGGGAAATTAGGAACAAACTGTCATTCCCGACAGAACCGGCAGTTTTCACCAGGGCGCCACTTATGGTAATGAACAAAATTGATAATTAAAAAAAAAACCACATCATAGTGGATTGTTTCTCCTAATTTTAGCTTTGAAAAATGTCAGTTACTAGCATTTGCACTAAATGATGCTCTATATTAAGTTATCTGGAATCATGCACAGTGGTCCTTTCCCCACTGGAGGTAGGTGTGTATCTCCCATTAATGTTGGAGGGTGATATGCACACATGCTAAGTAGAGAATACTGCTCTACATTTGGAAAATGGTACATAATTATGGTGAAACTTCCCTTATGAAAGTCATATTTACCTGGTATTCTACTCATCACACAGAACGAGAGCTAAATTCTGTCCTTGGATACATATACGTGACTCTGACTGACTTCAGAGGGAGTTAGGCATGAATGGTTGAGTGCAGAATTTGGCTTTTTCATAGCTTTATTTACTTTTGGCACAACCTGTAGTTTTTAAACAGGCAAAACTCCCGTTAAATCAGAGATTTTTTTCCTGGGTAAGAATGTCAGAATTGAGTCTGTTTACTGTACAGAGGCCTATCGTAACTGTTCAAATTAAGTAGTTTCAATATTTAACTACTTACATCCACAAGATGAAGGAAATGAAAGATGCAATATGAATGTTAACAGTGAGATTCATAGAACAACTCACCCTAAAAACTGTGCACCTGCAGGCCCCATTTCTACCAGTCTACTGGCTAATCCTTCTCCTTCAACCATTGGTGGTGGGCTGGCCAGTTTATGCCTCTTTACCAAACGGCAGGTGATGCGGGTGGGTGCTGTACATTTGCGTGGTGGAATAATAATTCTCATTCCATGATGGCGACTACCCCGCATTGAGCCCCCACGTGCATCAACCATAAAACTAACCAGAAAACTGTAGAGAAAGGGAGAACATGTCATTAAAATGGTCAGAAATCAAACAAGGAAAACTTCATGTAAATCAGGAAGAGTCTAATAGAATAAAATATTATGATGAAAGCATCAGCTAACATGATAGTTAAGAAACAAATGCCCCCTATGCCATAACTGTTAGCAGGATTCTTTAAATTTAATGATAAATTTAAACAATAATCAACAAACTCACACATTTCTAATGGTCTAGTAGCATAATGATGGGAAGATTCAAGTACTACTGAATATTTAGGGGGAAAAAACCCAGGGTTAAAGAGAGTATGTATACAGTTACGTAAATTATTAGTGTATTATTAGTTCATTAAAATGGTTCTTTATTACTAAATGTTCCGCGACACTCTATAATTCAAAATAGCAATGTCCCACATGCACAAGACAACTAATCAGTACAGGCTAAGGACAACAGAAATCCATGTTTTTATATTTGGATCTCAGTCTTTCAAAAGCCTTTGGATAAACCCATTTGAAAGCACACTTTCCTACTTTGCCACCTGAACACTGACCCTGTGGGTGTGATGAACAAGGTTATTAAATGGTTCTGGTGAATATGTATGAATCAGAACATCAAGCATACAATTTTCTGTACATTTCTAACACTCTAAAATCAATTATTCCACCACTCTTCATATTGACATGGATGTCTGTTGTAAACAGGTTAGGCTACAGGGAATATTGTGTTTTGTCTCTCTAAAGCCTTGTCTCTCGTGTGTTTTTTCCAGGTTTCTGTAGCTTTGTAAATAATTAAAAGGAAATCAGTTCTGTATATCAGAAACTGCAATGTAAAAAAACTTTAAAACTTTCTAAAAATGGGAGATATTAAAATATAATTTATTTTAACATTAAACACAAACTCTAAATGTATTATTTATTTCATTTTATAAGATATTAAATTTATTAATCCTAAATCTCTAAATGCTCTTGACACAAATGACAAAAACACAAGAAGTAGATGCTAGTCCCAGAGCAGACAGCAGACCCTGACCTCCTACTTAGTTCCGTGAATAGGTTTTTCAGTCAGCTAAGCGATTTTGTTTTTGTTATTGTTGTTCAGGACTCCAACTATTATTTTATTTATAAAGCACCCTATATCTGCATATTTTATATTTAATAATTATTATTGGCTATCTAAGTTCAATTAGAAATTCACAGAAATTGGGAGCCCAAATCCCTTCAGTGGCTCTGCAATACCATCCCACCCCTCCAAATATAATGCAATGCAATTTCTTGATTACCACGCTATCTTTAAACAGAACTTGCAGTAGCGGATCTACATGTCTGGTGCATGGTTTATAAATTAACTCTCCATACAAATAACGTTTTGTTTGTTTCCTTATGTGTGATGTACAAACCCTGAAGTAGCTGTTAATTTAATTCCATGATTCCAGCTTTCTCCATGCTGTGGCTAATACTTCCTGCACTTAAGGATTAAACCTTAAAATAATTAACAGATGAATCCATTCAGCTTTGTAGTTCTGGCAATTTAGCTTTCTTCTAGTGAGAACAAGAGCTATAAATTTAATCCATAGAAGGGCAAGAGCCTCTTGAAGCCATGGAGACTGTTGTTCACTGGGAAAGGTCACACAGAGCACTGGGAACTACAGATGATAGCTTCTGTATGATACTGATATTTCCTTTTGATTACAGACAAAATATCAAAAGTAAGAGCTAAACTGTACAGCCCAATCCTGAAAATTCTCCATACTCAGAATTCTTAGTGATTTCAGTGGGAGAAGTCTGCACAAAATTGGTGAACAAACAGGCCCTTGTATTTCTTGATTTATAGGACATAAATTGACAGGCAAGGAAACAGCAAATATGTGGAGTAGAAAAACAAAATGGTCATGTTGTGTTATAGGTAAATCAATTACCTTGTTTTTTTTCAAGCTGAAGAAAAAAGGATTACATAGGATGGGAAGGTGATGAACTTTCCATAGGTTCACACTACCTTTACTTACTGTTTCATGAGGTTTGAGGCCTGTAATACAGTAGCAAAGTGTGGAATACTGATTCACCTTATTTTACATGCTCTTCATATAAGTAGATATAGACTCAACCCTCCATATCAGATCAGAACCCCATAACTCTGTGGGACCTGAGGTCTGGATCAGAACTTTGCAAGTGGGCTCATCCCTACATACTGTAAAAGCAGTCAACTTTTGTTTACATGGAATGGGAGATAAATACATCTGAGACTGAAAAGTCCTCATAAAATAGCTAATCAAACATTTTCTATAAGTTTTAGATCTGTATGTCAATAAAAGTACTTCAGAAGTTTAAAATATCTGATAATAAAACATCTGATGATAATCCTTAATACTGACAACTTAAATTCATTTTCCACCTTTATAATGATTTGGGTGAAAAACTCTCTTTATATCAAAATCTGCATACTTAAATGCACTAAAGTACATTTCAATGGATCCACCTATTAATCAGTTCCTATTTGTGATTCCAATATATAGTTATAACAAACATGTTTTATTTTTAGATCCTATATTTTCTCTCTACAATACTATTTTATCTTTTTTTTCTTTACCTACTGTTTTTGACAGTATCAACTAACTAATGAAAAATTACAATGAAATTAGACCTTTGGGTCAGTGAGTTAATTCTTCATCTATTGGCTTTAAACTTATTTGACTTTGTGAGGTTGAAGTCAATAGTAGAATACTATGTATGCTAACATAAGGCTCTAACCAACAAGCTCTGAAGATGCTAGAAGCTTTGCTTATCACCTTCCATAGAGCACTTATGTTTTCCAACTGTGATTTATCTTAAATATCCCATTTCCTGCCCTACATGTTTATGTTGCTCTTGCTTCCTAAGATTGCTCTATCTGGTAGATGGCCAACACTGATATCAGTAGGATTCCACAGAGCACACTCAGGGAAATGTCTATGGCATGATCTTCAAATCTAATGGGCAGTAAGCCAGCTGCTGACAAGCTGTGAAAAGGTTTCAGGGAGTATTGCCATTAAAATTTACAAAACAAAGTAAAATATTAAGCAAGGGCACACAGACCTTGGTCACAGAGAGGGAAATATTAAGTGGCCTCTTTTACGGTTTTGCTTTGTTTGCCTTTTTAGGTTTCCCTGATTTTTTCCACCTAAAAGTATGAGGCTAATTCAGATTAAATATGTGTACACAGAGAGAAGAGGCAGCCAAGTGGAACAGAACTGTTGTCGCTGTTCACCCATAACCTGAGAGAGGTACTGTTTGTGAATACGGCGCTGAGGGAGTTGCTGAAGGGCATACTGCTACAGGGCTGGAGTTCCAAGGGAATTTGCCTCTGAGTTTTGGCAAGGGTGGTCCCTGGCATGGTTGCTTCACATCTCATACAGGTTATTCCTACACTGGTGTGTTGTACCACAGATAGGAAAACTGTCCATCATGTATGCAGATACTTGTATATTTTAATCCAATTCTTAGTTAATATAACAAAAGATATTCATATAATCAAACAATCCCATACGAAGGGAAAGATTAAGGCAATGTTATTCACCTGATTGATATGCTACACTTGAACAGTGCATTAGTGGGCAAACCCAAGCAGGATCAAAAAGAGCACACGCTATAAGCAGTTACCAAATACAGTACTAAGCCTTAACAGACCAATATTTTCACATTGCCGGCTATATGGAAAATGTATTTATTGACAATAACATTTTATTCATTCAGTTTTCAAAGTGGTGATTTTCCCTTTTAAAAACGTAATTCTTGTGAATAATATTTTCAAATAAAGCTTCATGCACTGTTTCTATTGAAAGGATTAGTAACTGATGTTTACCTAATTTAAGGCCTGTCTCATAAGGTCAGCTAAATTATGATCTCTAAAATACAAAGCTAAAAGCTAAAGAGTGAACATTTCTACTTTAAAATAAACAAAAGACAGAGGATATAAGAGGATGCACTACAAACATCTACGCACACTTTGACTGTGGACAGAGAGTTGACATAAATAAAACAAAATGAGGATTCACAGAAAGGACATAGTTATCACCTTGAATCATACTGGGGAAGTGGAGAGGAATAGCTGCAAAATAATTTAGAAAGCAAATGGGAAAAATTAATTTAAGATAATTAGAAGCAAGCAACAGAAAATGTCAATAATTAGCCAAAGAAAAGTAACCATCAGAAAAATAATGAAAGCAATGCATTTGAGGGCCAACTTTAAAAATGTTTTGGCTTCCATTTTATATATATCATGTTTTGTAATACACAATACGCTGTACACTGAAAAAAATATTTCCCATTAATTTAAGGGTCATGTCTCCTCTCAGTATTGGCCTATAACTTCTATTAGCATTCCTGGGAGTTGCATGAGTGCTTGGAGAACTGAAAAGACGCCATATGCTTTTGTGCTTACCATAGATCAACACAGAATTTAATGGGTTCTTTCAATTTGTGTTATACCCACAAGCATGCTTCACTGTGTATCTTGGAAAATCAACTATTGTGCTTGCATACAGCAGTTGTTTTCCAAAGTACAGTATATGAAGATATATATAGCTAAGCATTTGAAAAAGATGTAACTCCTGTAAGCCATTCATTAAATTTCTCTTCAAATTGAATTTTTAAAAGTTTATAGATACGGGAATGCACTGTGCTTAATCTAACGTATGGTACATTTACAGCCTAGGATCCAGGTCTTCTGTGTTCATTATTATAATAAGAAACACAGAAGATTCTTTCACTGAGCCAAGGAAACCAAGGGTTCAAAAGATGCAACATGCAGACATGGGGAGAAGTGGGTATACAGGGTTACACCTGAAAAATTTAAGTAATAAAATCATATGTTGTTTACTCCACCAAATTTGTGCTTTACCCATCTATAGATGCAGGTTTCTTGGCAGATTTCTGAGCTGTGTAATGATTATTAAGGGAAAGATGCAAAGCACACACTGGTAGAAAGATTTACCTAAACTCAAAGAACAACATGAAAAAAAACCCCTTGGCTTAAAATGAGAAAAACCAGAAGATTCTAAATTAATGCCATAATTCCCTCCTTTGCAAATGTTCAGTGATTTGGAGCTAGATCTTCCATTCCTTGCACACCAAAATCTCCCCCCCCCCCTTTCTTTTTGGTGAACTAAGAACATGGGACAAATTTTAGATAATTTCTTCTGAGTTTGTGTATGTGAGGGAAAGGGATAGCCAAGAGGGAGATGATCGTGCCTTGCTCTCCCTAATCTGGGAGCACAAAGTTGGCAAGTACTCTGCAGATAGAGTTGTAGAGGGACACTCTAAGACATGGCTGGGAATTTTAGATATGCAAAGAATGCAGGGTCAAGCCCATGCAAAATTGTCCATGATTGTTAGGGCCTCTGCAGGAGGGCAATTTCAGCTAAAATAACAATACTAATGGGTAAATTTTTAGTCTTAGATCTGAATCTCCTTGAAGCTCTGACTTCAACGTTAAGCACATGCTCAGGTACTTTGCTGGATTGGGACCTATAATTCTACCTGTTAGTCCTCATCTTTTATATTTGTACTCTGCTTAGGTACATGCTTAAGTGCTTGGCTGAACTGGGACCTTATCCTTAACTCTGAATCTCTTGGAGCTTGTTGGTTTAAATGCACCGTTTACATTATAAGTGAAGCTAGTCAAAAATGTATGTGTGTGAGGAGGGAGCGGGCAGAAATCAGTGAAAAGGAATACAGGATTTTGTCTCCTGTTCTTGTTGAAAATTTTACTACAAATATTGTTATTAGGTAATCTTATGTGTGATACAGAATTCCCTTTGGTTATTTATACTTTTTAACTGGAAAATTCTACAATATGCATTTCAAATATCACCCATATCTCAATTACTTGTGGTACCATTAAGTAACACTGTACTAATAGTGATGCTTTATTGGTAAGTGAATCGTGTAATTAACATCAAAAGAATTTTTTGTAGGGGGTGGGAAAAGGGAAGGTTTGGTGCAAATAAAACAAAAGATTAAATTACGAGCTCTCATTTTTTTATGGAAAAGTGAACAGCAAGTGCAGCATAACATCGTTTCTCTAATTTCATATTTAGAATAATGTAATACAACATAACTAAAATCATCCTAAGACATATAAAAGCAAAGCGTAAGCAACAGAAAAAGCAAAACAAGTTTATTACAGGAAGTTCTCTGTGGGATTTCAGCTTTTCCTTGCACCTAAGAAATTAAGCATGGAGGAAAATTTTCATAATGAGATGCAGGACTTGAGCTCACAACTCCTATTAACACTATTGAGAGACCTTTGATTAAATCCCTGCCCGTCTCACAAATTCATGCCCACATCTCAGATGAAACCTTGTGGAAGGCTGAAATACAAGTTTTTCTTTCTATGTAATTCTCGATTTATTTTTGCCCTGTCCCTGTTCTCATTGAAGTCAATGAGAGTTTTGCCATTGGCTTTAACTGGAGGAGGACTGGAACTATTACCAGCAATTTCAGTAGGTTATAATGTCGACATAACAGTACAGTTTCACACTTAATGACAAAGGAAATCTGTTAAATGACCTACCCAGAATGGATGGGACTTGAGACAAGGTTAACATTGTCCAAGGTGTCTGCAGCCCAGCTATAATGTCTGAGAGAATCAGAATCAAATTCCCTTGGAAATGTCAGGTGCTTCAAAAAGATAAACAAACAGATATTTAAAATCAGCATGAAAAAGTCAAACATTTCTGCCCAGCACATCTCAACTCAATTTTACAGTTAGAATTACTTCCTCTGCACACACTCCTGCTGACATTTCTCTGCTCTAGCAGCAGCAAATTACTGACTTTGGAACATAGAATTCTCAAAGCAGGTTCCCACAGCTCTCTAAGTTTCCTTTTTCCTGCTTTTGCTCCATCCCTAATTACAGCTCTCTCTCGCACACTTTTGTCCAATCTGTGTTTACATGCAAGGTCAAGAAAAAGCTATGGAAAACTGCTTGCTTGTGCAGAAAATTCCTGGGAAATCCACCCAGGGTTAAGTCTTGTAATCTGGGCCAACCCAAGGGGTTGGGTATGGCAGGCCCAGGAACATACGCGTACCCTAATCTGCTGGGGTATGCTCCCCCTGGCTCTGCCAAGGCCCCCCCCCCCCACTCCACTCCTTCTCCCAAGGCCCCACCCCCATCCTGCCTCTTCCCATCCCTGCCTCTTCCCCGCCCAGTTCTGCCCTCTCCCCAAAGCTCCCTTCACAACCAGCACCTCCCAATGCCACAAAACATGTGATCCACAGCAGACAGAAGGCACTGGGAGGGAGTGGAAGGTGCTGATCAGAGGGGCTGCCGGCGGGTAGGAGGCGCTGGGGGAGGGGGAGGTTCTGGTAGGGGGGCTCCCCCCCCCCAACCTGCCACTTGCCTCCCCGTTCGCCTCCTCAGCCCGCTCACCCGCCTCACCTTCCCACCTGCCTCCTCACAATGTTATCGAAGCGTGGAGCCCCCCAAAGCACTGGGCCTGGAGCGGTCACCCCGATTTGCCGTACCCAAGGAACGCCTCTGCTTGTAATCCTTACTTGGGCAAAGCTCCTATTGACTTAACTGGATGTTTAGCTTGCGTTAGAACTGCAGGATCAGGCCTTCAGTGTGCCAACCTATGGTGGGATGGAGTATTTGCTTTCTGTATCGGTTGAGTTATCCTGGGAATTTTTTATGAAAGGCTGTTTCCCCTAGTCACGCACTTAAACATTGTTTAACTCTGCACAGTATTGGCCCCCTACAGTCATAATTAAGGCTACGTTTTAGTCACAGCTATTTTTAATAAAAGTCATGGACAGGTCATGGGCAGTAAACAAAAATTCATGGCCCCTGACCTCTCCATGACTTTTACTATGTACCTCTGACTAAAACTGGGGGGGGGGGGAGGCAGAGATCATGCTCGGGGGGGGGGACGTCCCGGGGGGCACTGTGGGTGTTTGGGGGAGAGCGCAGATGCTTTGGTGCTTGGGGGCGGGCGCTGCAAGTGCTGGGGGTGGGGGCGGGGAGGAGGATGGCCGAGAGGGTGCCACAGGTGCTTGGGGGGGGCAGTCCGGGGGCACTGTGGGGGAGGTTTGGCGTGGTTGGGGCAGGCTCCCTACCCAGCTCCTGAATTCCACATGCTGCCTCCACTCTGCCCCAAGCCCTGGTTCTGTAACTCCCATTGGCTGGGAACCACGGCCAATGGGAGCTGCGGGGGTAGTGCCTGTGGGCAGAGGCAGCAAGTGGCGCTAGGAGCTGAGGGAGGGGAGTTCCTGTTGCTCTTCCGGGGAGTCCAGCACCCCAACCCCCAGCTCCCCCCCACAAACTCCTGCTACTGGGCGGTGGGGCGAGACTGCCTCAGCAGCAGCTGGTGCAACTAGCCCATGGGCTGCCTAAATTGTCAGGTGGCTCCCGGGGCAGTTGCACCAGCTGCTGCAGAAGTCACGGAAACAGTGACAAACACAGAGCCTTAGTCATAATTGAATTACATAGCTTGTCAAATATTGATAAGTCAATCAAACTAGAATAACACTGACAGACTTTCAGCTGGGCCCCTAAAGTGTTACTGCATCACAGAGAAAAATTGTCCTTTTTGCAGGAATTAAGTAGAACTCAAAAGAACTTTCTCTTCAGGGCAGTAACTCATTTCAGTTTTCACCATCCCATATAGATGCATTTTGGGGACAATGCCTTGTCATGGTTCTATAGATTCTTTCGCATTGTGTTGGTGAAGTGCACCACGGCTGAACTTTTTTTTTAAAACCAGTTATACCATTTAAATCATCAAATACTGCATGGGCATATTTCCTGAGAGGAATGCAAATGATGTGAATGCCACTAAAACACGCAGGAAGCACTGTCAGACATCAATCTAAGTCAGGGGTGGGCAAACTTTTTGAACTGAGGGCCACATCCGGGTATGGAAATTGTATGGTGGGCCATGAATGCTCATGAAATTGGGCGTTGGGGTGTGGGAGACAGTGAGGATTCCGGCTGGAGGCGCGGGCTCTGGGGTAGGGCCAAAAATGAGGAGTTCAGGGTGTGGGAAGAGGCTCAGGGCTGGAGCAGGAGGTTGGGACGGGGGCTCTGGGTGGGGATGAGGGGTTGGGGGTGCAGAAGGGTGGGAGGGGGATCAGGGCTGGGGCAGGGGGTTGGGGCATAGGAGGGGGCTAGGGGTGCAGGCTCCAGGTGGCGCTTACCTCAAGCAGCTCCCGGAAGCAGGGGCATGTCCTTCCATCGGCTCCTATGCGGAGGCGTGACCAGGCAGCTCTGTGCGCTGCCCCGTCTGCAGGTGCCACCCCTGCAGCTCCCGTTGGCCACGGTTCCTGGACAATGGAAGCTCTGGAGGCAGCGCTTGGGGTGGGGCAGCATGCAGAGCCCCCTGGGTGCCCCTATGTGTAGGAGCTGGAGGTGGGACATGCTACTGCTTCCAGGAGCCGCACGGAGCGGGGCAAGCCTCTGACCCCACTTCCCAGCTGGAGCACCAGAGCGGGGAAAGCCCTGGACCCTGCTCCACAACGGGAGCTCAAGGGTCGGATTAAAACGTCTGAAGGGCTGGACGCGGCCCCCGGGCCATAGTTTGCCCATCCCTGATCTAAGTCAACGTGCTTGTCACTCAGTACCAAAAGAAAAGCCTGTCTAATGGTTGGGTAGATCACTCTGCTCAAAATTTTAGTGCTTCTCATAAATAAAATAGTTCTGGTTGTACCCAAAACATGAATAAAGATAGCAAGTACTTTCTGACTGCACAAATCTGATCTTTTATCTTATGTTTTTCAGACCTAAATCTCATGAACTGCTTTGAACACAAATTACTCAGGTCCAAGCTGAGAAGGAAAACATTTCTGCATTGGGAATAATGCATTGGTTCCTACTTTATATATTGGCATTAAAGGTAATTTTAAAATGAATCCTTTTAAATGGGAATATCAGTTCTAGTCATAAATCCAACAAATACAAGCACAGACGTATGAAAGTCCTCCGCTGAGAAGGTGTCACAAGATAAACAACCAGTAAGTGTTTGTTTTTTGCTTGAACCTGCATTCCTCCTTTTACTCATTTTCAATGTTTTTTTCTTTAAATGTTTCTTGCATTTTGGCTTTGTTTCCAAGAAAGTCAATGCCATAACAACATGTTTAAAAATCTTCAGGGTACAACTTTCCTCTGCCATCTGTCCAACTGTACAACAGACATAGTTTTTGATTTTCTCTTCTTTCAATTAGCTCTTTTATTAGGGCTTCTTTTTTTTTGTAAGATACTTACTTCAGACAACTTGCAATGATTCAAGTAAGCAGACAACAATAATTATGGGCATGTAGCATGCTAAAGTATGGCAAGCGTTGAATATCTACAATATGTTAGCCAGGCCATGGTTCAAGAATGACAAATTAACATTTAATGCAGGCAGTTTCTCTAATCCTTTTCAACAGGGCACTAGTAATTCTTCCATATTCCATGGAGAGGATACATTTTCATCAGGATGCCTTGACTCTCAAGTTCATGTGGAAATGCCAATCCCGTCAATATCTATTACCCTGGATTTATGTGACTTTTAAAAGAAAAATCACAATGATTTATCATATGGTTGTACAGGTATAAAAGCTAAATTAAGGTAAATCCCAAAAGGTTTGTGGTCTGGTTTGAGGTCTAGTAATAAAATGTAGCTAACCCCAATCTGACAGATTATTATTTCAAAATTATGCAAACTGAAATAGCCCAACATTTGTGTATTTAACGTAATGTGTGGGAGGCAACAGGAACAAGGATTTTTTCCACTGTTTTGGGGGAACTGGTGTGAAATTACTGCCCCATCCCAATGGGGAAAAAATCACTGACCAACTCCCACTGGTGAAACATAGCAGGCCAAAATTAGGGAGAAAGCCAAGATTTGATGACAAATGCATCAAAAAACGGGCAGTTAGCAATTTTCCCATTGTCAGCTTAAATACTTGGAGGCACTAAGGGAAACAGTGTCATGGAGCTCTATCCTCCATTACAGCATACATCTTGGAACATAGGTACAGCATAAAAATTTGCCACAGTAAACTAGCAGATGAGAAAATGCCACAATTCCATCATACTTGTGAAGATGGGAGCTACACTCACTGCCACTTTTTTTCTCATTACCCTATGCCCTAAGTAAAATCTGCCCCCCAAACAGCACACATTGCCCTGGATGGAGATGCAAGCCTGCCCATCAGAGCTGCTGTAATACTCCTTGCAAATAGATGTAGTGTTTCCTAGTGTGTGACAGGACAAGGCCAGATGGCTATAGAAAAGTAGTGGGAGATAGATATATTAGCGCCAGGCTAAACAAATCCCTGGTACCAGGATAAGTGAAATGGCAGCTGCTCCAGGTCAATTAAGACACCTGGGACCAATTAAGAACTTTCCAAAAGGCAGGGAGAATGCTAGGTTGCTTGGGACACCTGAAGCCAATCAGGGGCTGGCTGAAACTAGTTAAAAGCCTCCCAGTTAGTCAGGCGAGTGTGCATGTCAGGAGCTGTGGGAGGAAGTTGTGCTGTTGGAGAGACTGAGTAGTACACACCATATCAGGCACAAAGAAGGAGGCCCTGAGGTAAGGGTGAAGTGGCGCTTGAGGAAGTGAGGGCTGCTGTGGAGGAAGTAGCCCAGGGAATTGTACATGTCATGTTTCTAAAAGGTCAGCTACCATAGCTGCTACTATTAGGGTCCCTGGGCTGGAGCCAGGAGTAGAGGGTGGGCCCGGGCTCCTCCCCTTTGCTCCCTGATTAATCACTGAGACTGGGAGACACCAGAGACTGTGCAAGGAAGGATAGCTTCTCCTCACCTCCCTCACTGGCCTATGATGAAAATGGCTCAATAGGCTGTGACCCTTGTTTCTAGAGAGAGAAGGGTTATGTAGAGGGTCACAGTGAGCCTCTGAGGCTAGCGAAATCTGCCAGGAAACGCGGGACCCACGGAGGCAAGGACAGAGCTTTGTCACAACTGCTTTGTCCAGTAATCAGCATATTCTCCAAATAACAAACTCCAGGGAAAGGATCTCTACTGTCTGGTCCATTATTTTCTGAAAAACTGCAGACACCTCCAGTAGGTAATCTGTTTCACTCAAAACAGGTCTCTTGGAAGTATTTACAACCATCAGCATCCTAGATCCTGCGGCCAGGACTGCCTGCAGATAACTTTGAGAGAGGATCAGATTGGTATGCTGTTCCTTCTGTTAGTTGGACACACAGGTCTTAGGCAGCAGGCATCTGTTGATCAAACTCTGGTGGATCATCAAAAATTTGAAATTTCCACAAAGGCAAACAGAACCCTCTGCACCACGGACACGAAATAGTGAACGATACAGAGGATGTTATTTCATCTGCAGTGTCTGCAATTTACCCAGCTGGTACTAGACTTGCGCTGTGTATCCTCTTGCAGTTGAAATCTGGCTCTTACCCTTTTCAATTGACCCTTCTCTGATACAAAGAACCACCACATGCCTTCAACCCATAAAAAATGTTTTACCATTCCCCACACTCAGACAAAGATCTTCATCTTGCCAGGCAGTCCCTTCCTCAAAATGCCAGGATTCTAGCCTCAGGAATAAGGGAGTACATCTCACTCATCATGGAACTGCACTAACACCATAATGTCCACTTAGCCGTAGTCTCTTATCTGGGAAGATGTTAGTACCATATCTGTTTCATTAAGTGACCTCACAGAAACTTTCTGTGGACCAAGAAATATGGTTCAAAGCACTGCTCCCATATCAGTTTAAATCCTGAGTAGCTCCCCATTGACACACAAGATTATCCTACAGGGCGGAGCTAACAGGCTTCTTGTCTGCAGTTTAAATAGTGCTGGTTCCAATACTGACATATGTTGTTAACCATCACTAGTCATCATCTTCCCATTGAGTAAAATCTGTCTGGATTGCCTGCCCACCTGGGCTGTAGAGTCCTTTTCTAAGAATCTTTGCTTCCCACAATTCTGGCAAACTGTACATACAGCATCCCTAGGAGCTCCATGATCCACTACACTGGAAACATGTTGGTGTCTATAACCGCTTGTGTTTTGCGGTAATGCTGTCTCCAACACTATTCAGAATTTTTGCTTCTCTTCATCTTGTATTGGGTGGCCTTATCAGGCGCAGGGTTTCAAGGGTGCATTGCCAAAATTTCACTGATTGCTCCTAAAGGCAGTAATCCTGCTAGTTGCATGACTGCATGGCCTTGCTGTGTGATATGAGAGGTGCAGCAAACTATGATCCTTTCTCCCAGGAGAGCTTACCCAAACAGGAGTGATTCAGCAACCACCTGTGAAGTCCTACATAGTGGATAGACTGGTTAATGTAGGCTATCTTCTCCAGAGGCTGATTTGAGAGCCTGCCATTGTGAAGTAAATAATTCTGAAGAGAGAATCATTCAGATTCTGACTGACCTGTCTACATCTGTGGTAGCACAGCAGGACCCTGATGGAAGAGAGACTTGAACTCTCTCCTTGTATTAGGCTGGTGTTGCACAAGATGCTTTGGACCCATGTCTTTTGTTATTGATGAAGACTAGAATCATAGAATATCAGGGTTGGAAGGGACCTCAGGAGGTCATCTAGTCCAACCCCTGCTCAAAAGCAGGACCAATCCCCAATTAAGTCATCCCAGCCAGGGCTTTGTCAAGCCTGACCTTAAAAACTTCTAAGGAAGGAGATTCCACCACCTCCCTAGGCAACGCATTCCAGTGTTTTACCACCCTCCTAGTGAAAAAGTTTTTCCTAATATCCAACCTAAACCTCCCCCACTGCAACTTGAGACCATTACTCCTTGTCCTGTCATCTTCCACCACTGAGAATAGTCTAGAACCATCCTCTCTGGAACTACCTCTCAGGTAGTTGAAAGCAGCTATCAAATCCCCCCTCATTCTTCTCTTCCGCAGACTAAACAATCCCAGTTCCCTCAGCCTCTCCTCATAACTCATGTGTTCTAGACCCCTAATCATTTTTGTTGCCCTTCGCTGGACTCTCTCCAATTTATCCACATCCTTCTTGTAGTGTGGGGCCCAAAACTGGACACAGTACTCCAGATGAGGCCTCACCAATGTCGAATCGAGGGGGACGATCACGTCCCTCGATCTGCTGGCTATGCCCCTACTTATACATCCCAAAATGCCATTGGCCTTCTTGGCAACAAGGGCACACTGCTGACTCATATCCAGCTTCTCGTCCACTGTCACCCCTAGGTCCTTTTCCGCAGAACTACTGCCTAGCCATTCGGTCCCTAGTCTGTAGCTGTGCATTGGGTTCTTCCGTCCTAAGTGCGGGACCCTGCACTTATCCTTATTGAACCTCATCAGATTTCTTTTGGCCCAATCCTCCAATTTGTCTAGGTCCCTCTGTATCCTATCCCTGCCCTCCAGCGTATCTACCACTCCTCCCAGTTTAGTATCATCCGCAAATTTGCTGAGAGTGCAATCCACACCATCCTCCAGATCATTTATGAAGATATTGAACAAAACCGGCCCCAGGACCGACCCCTGGGGCACTCCACTAAACACCGGCTGCCAACTAGACATGGAGCCATTGATCACTACCCGTTGAGCCCGACAATCTAGCTAACTTTCTACCCACCTTATAATGCATTCATCCAGCCCATACTAACAGGGAAGTATTGGGCCCAATGTTGGTGGAGATTGTCAAGGCCTCCATTAAGAAGGTCCAACAGGTCTTAGAGGGCTTCAGAAACTTCTCTCAAGAAACAACCACTCGATGCTGACAATCACACCTGCTATGGACTGATTTTTAAACTTCCATATCTGGGATGGCTCTTGATTTTCATCTGCTCCTACATGATCTTAGGAAGAACTGACTATGGTGGTTTTTCTCCATTTGCATCCATCCAAGAGGCCATGACCCTCTCTGTCAAGTGCAGACCTTGATGCGGTAATTCATGCCATTTTCACTGCAAAATTATAATATGGTAATGAGCTCTGCATAGGACTACACTTTACATGCACTCAAACAGGAAGATGCTGCGGAAGAATGTGGCTCTTTGCTAAGTGCTGTATCTCAGCATATGCACACAGCACGAAAAATTAAAGACTCTGCACTGCCTTTCTGTTGGTTTCCAGGTGGAGTTTAAGGTGTAAGTTTTGACCTATAAAGCTCTTTGTGGCTTGTATACCTGAGACACCAAACTTTTTTTCTGCTGCAGCAAAGATCAGCTGGAACTCCACTGGTATATGCCAACTGCTAGTAGGATGTTCTTTTTGTGGGCCCCTTACCCTCAGAATAACCTTCTTCCACTGTGGCCAAAATAGCCCAAATATGTCGACCTAAGCCCTTTGATTTTGGCAGATGTTGAGGCAGGGGTGAGGTTTGAGGGGAGTCAGGTGGAGGTGAGGATTTGTATTTCAGGACTAGAGTTTTGCAGGAACCATGATGGGAAATTCTGATTTTGTTGGAATGACTTCTTTTATACAGAAAAATGTTGGTTTGTTACTGCTGTTTTCATCATGACAGGATCGTGCTTTTAATCATCTGTCAATGGTGCAGAGAACCTGGAATGGACATTCTTTTTATGTTGTAATTGAAGTAGATAGATGTGCAGTTGGAATCAAATATCTGGTTATCATCAAAGTGATTCACATTCTTCCCAAACTGACAATAATAATCACACTCTGGATCCTTTCCTGGTCATAACAAAAGTCCTAAGAGCAATTTAATTTAAATTAAAGTAACATTCCATATTAGATTTTCAGGAAGACCTCAGTCTGGCCTCTGTCTTAGAGGGCACAAAATTCTACTTGCATGAATTGTATTCATTATTACAAAACTGAAATCACAAAAATGAAGATTAAACATGAAAAGTAGCCTTTACTGCGGTGGTCACCAACCAGTTGATCGTGATCAACTGGTCGATCCTAGAGGATCTCCCAGTCGATCGCGATCTCCAGTGGCACAGCAGGGCTGCCACTAAGGCAGGCTCCCTGCCTGCCCCAGCCCCACGACGCTCATGGAAGCAGCCAGCTCCTGCTCCTGAACTCCCTCCCAGAGCCCGCACCCCCTTCTGCACCTCAACGCTCTGCCCCAGCCTGGAGCCTCCTTTTGCACCCAAACTCCCACCCAGAACTTGCACCTCTCACCCCCTCCTGCATCCCAACCCTCTGCCCCAGGCTCAGTCCAGAGTCCCCTCCCACACTGTGAACAACCTCGACCCCAGCCCAGAGCCCACACCCCCTCCCAAACCCCAACTCCCTACCCCAGCCCAGTGAAAGTGAGTGAGGGTAGGGGAGAGTGAGAGACTGGAGGGGAGGGGGCAAATGGAGTGAGTGGGGCAGGGCTTTGGGGAAGAGGCAGGGCCTCAGGGAAGGGGCGGGGTAGATCCTGGGTTGCCCTTAAATTCAAAAAGTGATCTTGGGCATAAAAGGTTGGAGATCAATGCTTTACAGTATTGCTCAGTATCAGCATTAATGAGCGCTCCAGATTTGCTGCTGTTTAATCCAAGAACTTAGACCTGTGTGAGATCCCCCAGAAAAAGTAGAGTCTATGACAGCATATGCAGAATAGAGTTTGCCTCAAAAGTACAATTACCCAATATTCTTCACAACAGATCTAAGACACAATTACTGGTAAGTTATGCTTCATTTTCTAGTTCTTCTTTGTAATGCACAGTAGGTTAATGGAGCACAACTACCTCCTTTAATACTTGTTTAACAATCAAAAGTGGGACTTAAGTGGTGTGTGCTGGTCTTCTGAACAGGGGTCAATTTCACCCTAAGTGCATGAATAAAAATCTGCTGGATCAGACCTCAAGTATTATGAAGATAATTCACAATACAACTATGCTATTCTTTTACCCCAAAACTGACATGAAAATTTCTATTCAACTTCTGAACAAATCTATGTGATTTTAAATTTTTTAAAAGTCTGTTTAGCAAATTCTGAGAACTCATAAAACAAAGCAAACACCATCTAGATATAACCACTATTAACTTTTTAAAGTTCTTTCCCACACTGTAAGCAGCTCTAGATTCAACTTTTGTTAAATTAATCATTATACAAACTTTCAAACTATGTTAAAAGTTAGTGAAAATAGCTTCATCATAACCACAAGGCCAAATTCTTCCCTTTGGATGCATGTGAGGGAAATCAAGGGCATCCCACAAGTTCACAAATGGCACATGGTTTATATTACTGCATAAAAAGGCTAGAGTAACACATGTGGACATAGGGATTAATCCTGCAAGCTGCTGAGTACTTTGGCCCAAACCCTACAAAACATTTAAGGGCATGCTTAACTACACAAGTAGTTTCATTGACTTCAATGGGGCTACTCACATGCTCACCGTTAATTATGTGCTTACATGCTTTGCTGGATCAGGACCAGAGTACTCAGCTTCTTGCAAGATCAAGCCCACAATCGAGCAAATCCTTCAGTCCTTATTTCAACCCCTTTCTTCCCCCATTCAGGTTAATGGACATGGTAGTGGTCTCAGTAAGCATTATGAAAAGACTGAAGAACGTGGCCTTATATAGATAAAACATAAACAGTAGCCAGGTGGTACATAGCACATACCGGATCCTTTGATGGTACCAGCAATTCTTCAATCATCATGCTGTCTCGTGCATAGGAACTTCTGTTCAGAGTGTAGGACCTATCCGAACTGAAGGAGCGGAGGCTGTTGTATTTTACAATTTACCATAGAACATGTAGATGACAATGGGATGAACAAAAAAAAATTAATACATGCAACTTCCAGGGAAATGCAAAAGATGATAAAATATACATAATCTCTGAAGTAGAATAAATGAGACATTAAAAAAAATGAATATTCAACTTTTTACAATGTTATTTTCTTTTCTATCATACTCAAAATCAATAGTCCCAATGAATGCTTGCTTATTGCTTTTCTGTTCGGATTGAGATTAAATCTATGGAAAAATATATTCAGATATTTATGCTAGTTCTGAAAAATGTCCAAAACACTTTTAGGCCCTGATCCTGCAACTAACTCCATGAGGGTGGATCCTGACCTCACTGGGGTTCTGCATATGTGCTGGCTCTGTCACATTGATCAAACTGCAGAATCAGGTTCAATTTTCAGAGTTTGTCTCAGCTTTTTGGGGCTGAGCTACTTTTAACTTTATTATGAAAACCCTATTTATTCATTTTTCTACTAATAAAAAAAATAGTAATTTGTAAAAAAGGTTCCTTGTTCACAATTAAAGAGTGAGGAAATATATTAGTTTTTGTGTTTTTTTGGATGTTAAACACTTTGGAAATTAAGAATGACAAATCTGAGTATGCTGTGACTAAAGAAAATAAATGTGTGCGCATATTTAGCCCTGGAAGATACATATAGTATGTGTTAGAAAACATGCTACAAGTTGAGACATGCTTGCTAGGTCACTAAAAAAAATTCAAACAAAAAACCAGCATCTAGAAAGATGAATATGATTTTAAACAAGTAATTTTTTTTCAATTTAAAGCGCTACAATTTATTACATGCACCTTGTACTTGTTACTAGAACTTTTCTAAGTTCCTCAAAATATTCATTAAATTTCTCATTATACTGCACCCTGCTAATTTTAATGGAATCAAAATTGGAACCTTTATTATTATAAGCATACATTAATTAAACTTTTTAAATTATAAAGGGTGTAACGAAATCATGTCATATTTGTTATGTCACCATAAAAAAGAATATTTTCTAATATTAAACACAAAAAGGCATGCCACTTCACAATGCTGAGTAAAATGAAAATGAGCAATGGCAATAGCAGAGAAATGTCATGAAAGTGTCACGCCTTCTTACCTGATTTTAGGACTATTTAAGAAATTTATAGGGGAAAAGAAACAGAAGAAATAGAAAGCGAGGAATCAGACTGGAAAAAGCAAAATGCTATGGCTGGATGACATATTTAATGTATTTTTTTCTTAATGTTACACTCAGAATCAATAATAGGATAAAGTCACAGTGGGCTTTTTGCTAAATGTAATAAATTACATGAAAAGACATTATATATTTGTCTCCTCTGAGCATAACATACACATATGCAGATGTAAAAATGAGTTACACAGAAACAAAGAATAATGATGCTGTTAAAATCAGAAGTATGAAAGCCTTAGAATTCTCTCAAGTGAAGAAAAAAAAAAAAGAGGTAAAATTCCATTCTTAGATATAGAAGATAGATCTCACCTTGGATATTCTGCTTTCCCACTCACCTGAATGGAAATTACACAGGTGGGGAGAGCAGAGTAACAGTTGACATTTATCATGGAGATCTTTGAGCAGAATTTTGTGCATTACTGCATTCTCTTCACCCCCAAATTCCTCACCTATGTACTTAAACATTTACCACATACTGAAACTACAGCGTATTGATGGGCTTTGTCCATAATATAACTTATATTTTAAAATTAAGATTAACTATGTTATTTAACCCTATAAAACTGTTAGATTTTCCATTAAAAGTAATTTTGCTTATCTTCTAACACATATGCTATTTTTAAGAGTACTTTAAGATCCCTTCTAGATGTATTATAATATAAACATTTATTACATTACCTGGGGCTTATAAGCAAAACAAAAGAATACAGAGCATGTGAGTGCATGCTTCGATATCTAATGCAGCCACAACAAACAAGAGTGAAAAATAAACATCAAGCTTTACCTTATGGGAGGTGCCATTCACTGTTAGACAATGAAATAACTTTTTACAACAGATCATTAAACTATAGGAAAAAGTCCTCAGGGCTCTGGCTTGTGAGGTTTAATTATTAGCTTCAAAATAATTCAACTATCAGTAAACACCCTGCTAGTCCACAACTGTGGAAGTAATCTCTGCGCGTACAGCTTTGTTCGTTTCAAGCCAATTGTACAATGCAATAAGTTTTAGCAAAAATTTTCAACAATCCAAACATCTGTGCTAGAAACACAAGAGTAGAAATCAATAGCGTTCTGTAATATATGTTTTGAAATACTGACCTATTTTCCTTTACAAGAAATATGTTTATTCCCTAGCAAATGAAATAGGGTAATGGATTTGGGTTAACAATAAAAATGTAAAAAATTAATTTGTTTTTGGAATATTTTTATATTGAATGTTTCTATCTGATTCTTAATTTGCACCTTTAAAGAAACATATGTATTGATATAGCCAAATGAATATCATTCATTTTCCCCGGTTTTAGTCTATGGTGTTTACATTCATCTGATAAAGCAGGCACAGTAGGGAATATATAAACATGTGCTAATGACTGAAAGAAACTTGGTTTTGCTAGATGGTCTGTATTAGCTTTTACACAGATGCTCTATGTAAGTTACCAGCTGTTTGCAAAGAAGTACTTTTTATATTTCTGGAGCATGAGTGGATACCAGAAAAAATGAACAATTAATTTTCTGTATCATTGCCACATGATGAAGCCAATATGAATTAACAATACAAAACCAAACAGCAATGAATGTATACTTTAAACATAAGGGATTATCAGACTGCTGAAACATGCAACCACCATTTTTTATTTAAAATTTATTTTGGTAACGTGTGAAAAAATGCACTGGATTTGAAATAGATTGTACTTTTGATGAAGTATAAAAATTAAAAACATCTAATACAGTACCTGGCAGAGCGGGCTCCTAGACTAAAGCCCATGTATCCTTCAGCAGGCAGGGAATCATCTCCCAACTCTTTTAGATCCTGTGGCCCAAGATATTTGTCTGTATCGCCTGTCATTGCATCCTCACCTGCCAATATAAAAACTAACTGAAATCAGAAGTTACATGTAACATAAATGTTCATGTGTTCAGTAATTCATAATATCCTTCCACTACTTTCCAACAAGTAATCAATCACATCACATCCCCAGAGGTTTTTTTCCATAGCAGAACATCAATGATCTACCATCTGCATAGGTTTAAAAAAAAATTATATACAAGTGGTTAGTATAAGGGGCCAAAGTTCTTGACACTATAACTCCACTGATTCAAGAGTTATACCAGGAATGAAGTTAGTCAATTGTTCTTGCAACCTAAGCCTCTCTCTATGGGTTTAACACCATTTAACGTCTTTGCCCCTTCCTTACAAAAAAAGACATGAAGCTGAATGAAAGGCAGGTCATTCTATAATCTTGAATAGCTGTTTTTAGTCATTATCTGTTTGCAGACTCACATTGAAGAGTGAAGCATGTTTGGACACTGAATGGAAGGCCAGGCACACCTCTTCTTTTGATTTTCTCCCAAACGTTTTACAAACTTGAATTAGTATAAGATTTTTCTCAATGCTTTTTATATTAATATATGCTGAGGTTCCTAGTAGTAAGATTATTTTATTAAGACAAAATAAATCATTTGTCAAGAATTTTCATTACTGTATATGATGGGGGAGAGACATCATGACTAATACTAGCATAGATTAGAGCAAAACATATCTCTAAAATATTATTGAATTACTATGAATCTGAAGTTAAAAATTCACCCCAATGACTGTGCTAATTTCAACAATGCTAGGTATATATGAACTAACAGCTGCTTAGATATTAATTGGGAAGTAAAAACCTAGTAAATTTGTGAAAAGCAAAAAGGAAAACTGAAAGTAACAAAAGCTGCTCTTTAAGAAGAACACAGTACGGTAAGAAAGGGTTAACAAACTAACTTGCTTTCACTAAGTACATCTGAACACCATTACATCATACTGAAAACTACATTCCAGCAGTGACAGAGCAGGTCTAAAATATGCCCCTTGTGGTTTTAGGATTTTCTTTACTGTCCCCTCTATAATACAGAATACAGAGCACTGTAGCTAAATTTATTACCTTTATAAATTCAAACTCTAACCCTTTTCTTGTTGAACACATTTTTGAGTACACAAAAGTTGCACAAAAGAGAAAAGAGTTCAGATGGTGCATTCACAAAGGTGATTGATTCATAAACCTCAGCTATATTTTTCCAATTTCTTCATTCAGTACCGTTTAGACTTTCCATTCACTTAACTCAGGAAACCACAGACTGAGCTCTGTTTTTAAACTACCAATCAATTCTAAAAATACCCTTTCAGCTACTGCTTTGCAAACGACAAAATAAACAGATCAACTTTCTACTGCAACGCAGCAACAGAGATTATTTTAAGTAACAATTTAAAGGCTAAAATGTTTGTAATATACCATAGAGCATGAAATTCTGAAAAAACAACAACATTAAATACTAAATTTAACTTTAAAACTCTTACTGTTTTGGAAAGCCATTTTCACCAGTCTGGTCTATAAGATTTTTTTCCCTGATGTTCCCAAGAATTCCTATTAGTCTTTAAGAAGTGATTAGGAGTTAATCTCCAAACCAGCACAAGCAAACTAATTCCTGTGGGTCATATTCACTTTCCACTCAACTGAGATCTTCTTAACACCTTGATCTCTTCGTACGTATTTTAAGAAATGTGCATCTTTGTCCTCTCAACTCAAATAAAAAATCTTTGCAAATATGAAACAAAGTGAAAAATAATGACAACTTATTTGAGGTTAAGATCCTTTTTAATCAGTCTATAGACATCCTTTTAAAGCTTCTTCTGATTGGATTAAAACTTCTTTGGCAAGCCTCTTGAATGGCGACATAAATGCAAGCACTTGAGTTATTTGTATGTAAATAGGGGTACTGCTAGGGTGTAGCTTTTCTGTAACTTGACACCAAGGGAAGGCTCAGAGGCTAAACATGTAACTCAGTACTGACTGGGGCTGCCCAAAATCAAGGAAAACGGAGCTAGGCACAGAGTACTCCGTTGGCCGGAGATTCCGGCTGAATTAGTATTAATGCGACATTACAGACACAGGGCTACCTACACTAAAGAGACAAGGGTACAGACACTAAAGTGTTGGTTGGATCAGGGAGTGCCACTGAACTGACAGTGATTTTTCAGATCTCGGCTAAGCAGGAAACAGATAGGACAGAGGTGAAGGGGCGGAAGGGGTTGCCTTGGAGCTCTGAAGCGGACTCGAGGACTTGGAGGAAAATCTGGTTCCAGCGCTAACCAGAACCTTACAGTGCAATCTTTCAGCCCCGCTCAGGGAGCAACAAAGACAAGTAGACAGCGATGGCTGAGGTCCGGGCTGCCTGCAACACAGAGACCTCTCGTCTCTGGTGGGTGGGGAGAAAGGAGGGGGAATGTCATTCTGCCACCAGGAGAGAGCCGCAGGAAACAGGAGACGGGTGGGTGTCTGGGAGTGGAATCTCTGGGTCAGCTGGAAAATTCTCCCCCGGTCTCTCCCCTCCACCCATTCCGCACTGTGTGTTGTGCTGCTTTGCGGTGTGAGAGGGAATGCGGCTGCAGCGGTGTGAGAGGGAGCAACATGGTGATCTCCACACGCCTCTGTGTGGGCGCTTTAATCCCTTTCTCTGCGCTGCGAGCACACCCGGAGCACAGCCACAGAGGAGCACAGCGCAGCAGCCTGAGCGGGGGCGAGACAACATGTGTGTGTGAGTGGGGGAAGGAAGGGGATCTGAGCCTCCCCGGCTGCAGCCGCATTCTTGCAGGCAGCAGAATGGCGGAGCAGGAGACAGGCGCATTGCAGGCGAAAATCAAACATGAAGGGTTAGATCCCGAAGCCTCCACTCTTCCATCAAAACGCGATGCCTTGCAGTGCTAGTTACAGAGCCTTCAAAGGGCTTCATCAGTTGTGGCTAATCCTCAGCGTATAACCACATAGCTACAAGCACTTCCCCAGCCACAGCTCAACTTTTCAGGTCTGGCAAAGCCACCCGGACTGTCAAGCAGTACAAAGTCTCCCCTGGCCACCTGCTTCTGTATAAGCTCGCTTACTGAGAAGACAGATGGCCCCAGGAAAGGAGTTCGAATCGGGATCCAGATCAGACACTAAACTTTCCGACACTGATGGGGCGTTTGGAACCCATAGTTTGGTTCAACCCCACTATAGAGATAGATAGGGATAGCCACAAAGTTTGGATCCAGATCTGAATTCTTCCCAAATTCAAGGGCCCCATTTCCTTATTGGAAGGATTCAACTGAGAATGATGAGAGAGAAAACTGAAATACACACAGGGTCACACGCCCCCTCCCCAGATTTCTGCCAGGGTTCACACCAGAATGTGGCCAGCAGCCTTTCAGCACTGTGTGGGAAGGAAGGGACGGGAGCTGCTCCAACCGCAGGAGGGGGAGGGATCAGATCTGGGCTAAGCAGGAAACAGATAGGACAGAGGTGAAGGGGCGGAAGGGGTTGCCTTGGAGCTCTGACCTGGCCCATGTCTTTGCAGAGCTCATCTCTTCCTCCCCCTGCCCCAGGTGTGGCTGGAAGCTGCTTGTCCCTTCCTGCCCATACAGCGTTGAATGGCAACTAACACCTCTAAGCTGCTGCAGGCCACCAACAAAACCCAGTTGCCTCCTGTCCCCCGGCTACAGCACGGGCAGGAAGGGGTTAAGCTCTAAGGATACACTGTGGGCCAGGGCCCAGGGAACCTGACTGCCGGGGCTTCAGCAAACCAGGCCAGAGAGGTGGCTCAGCAGGGAAAGGAGCCTAGGGGATGGAGCAGCCCTGCCCCAGCCGCCACTCCAGGGCTTAGCTGATTTAGCTGAGGGGTGGAGAGGCTTCCCCATGCCAGTGCTGTGCAGGGGTTTGGCACATGCAGGGCTTGGCTCCTCCTGGCCAGTGCTCTGGGCTGGAGGGTCTTGGGCTTTCCCAGGGAAGCGGCCCAGCCAGAGGTAGAGGGAGAGGAAGGAGCCTGTTAGCCAGGCTGTTGGTGAGCTGAGTGCTCCGACCAGGGGCTGGTTCTCCACACAGCGCTGGGAGCGTGTCGCTCCCCACCAAGGGGATATGGAGGAGCAGCAGGGTGGGGAATGGCGAAGGGGCAAAGCAGGGAGAGGACAGCGAGAGGGGGAGCTTGTAAAGGGCGGAGGGGTGGGCCACAGAGGTGACACATAACCAGCTGCCACCTGGCGCCTGCGCACACATACCAGCTACCGCAGCTCACAGTGTGCACCCAGCACCGGCCAGAAACAGGACAGGGCCCTCCTGGCTGAGAGCTGGCATGCAGCAGGATCTGTGCTGACAGACCGGCAGGGGGAGTGGATGGCCCCAGCCTTGCACCCCCATCCCATCATCAGCCCCCCATTCACCGCTGGTGGACAGGGATCCGGCCAGCAGCAGGACCCACCAGTACTGGGGGGAGGAGAAGAGACAGAAAATATGGGACAATTTGCCTGGTTTTAACAAAAAGTCGTGACACCTACAGGAGGGTTTACATACAGGACTGTCCCTTTAAAAACAGGACAACTGGTCACCCTACCCTTATTCCTCTCTAGTTTATAAGCAGAGCTTTACTTCTGCTTTGTTATTAGGAAGGTCTATAATTATAAAATTGATTATTTGTAGAAAAAAAGCCAAAATCCAAAATCTGCAACTCACATACAAAGATTCTAGATCGTAGCCTGGTCACATTATACAGTAAAAACCCAGCACCACAAAGCAAACAAATAGGCTCATTTCATTCCTAGGATCTTCAGAATCATCAGTGCCGTTTCAGGAAAAATCTGCCGCCATCCAAGACACTTGTCATCACTGGAGAATCTACCAATAAGGCGTATGATTTTGAAGGTGGTCAGAAGCTCCGACAAATTCCTGATCTAAAGGAAGTCGTGTGGGAATATGCCAAGACTATTTCCCAACTCTGATTATAAAACAAACATTTGCTAGGTCAAACTTCAACAGCAGGTACTGGACATTAAATCTTCTTTACCATACCATCCTGTGATGCAGAATATTATTTGGAAGACAAACTTCGATCCCCTGATGAAGTAAAAATCTTTGCCAATGAAAAGATGCAACAGGTGCAAACAAATCTGAGCCTAGGTAAATCCAATGAGCCAGATTAACAACAATGGGATGACTATTTTCATGGCTTCAAGCTGTATCCTAAATAAAAATTACTTTCCTTTCTCTAGTATATTTTTTCTCTACTAGATGTAATGGGAAAAGTAGCAATATTCTCCTATCATTGCATTATGTTGTAAGATCTTCCCATGTGGATCTATACGATCTCTGTTTAAATTCTTAAATACATACCCATTTATGTAAATACCTTGTTTCAGGTTCTACTAGACATTACTTTTGAGATATGTTTGAGGAAAATCAACCAGGAATTCAGGCTTATGGTAGGCTACTGGAGCAGAGGGATCAGGAATACAGTTGACCTACATCCGGGGCCAGGGACATGAAATAGTCTATAACCTCTGTCCATTCTAATTTGTGTTTAAACTACAAAAAGAGCTTTACACTTATAAAAATATACAAAAAAGAGACAGTTACACTGTAACCACACAAACCATAATGGAGAAAAAACAGTTCATATCACTAAAGGTTTACTTTCCCCAGGAATTAGAGAAGAGAGCCTTTGGTCCAAATCTTGTACTTTAGACTTGGAAACTTTTCCCTGAGGACTAATAATTGATACAAACATTTTGTGCTTGGGAAATACAGAGTTACATCATTAGAGTTGGACAGTGATTTGCACAAAGCCATGGATAGGGGCAGTATGGAGCTGTATTACTCGTTCAGAAGCATTAGGAATAAACTCTACCTCAGAAAGCACAATCTCTCCCAGGTTGCCTTGTGCACCCAGGGGATGTGCATGTACCCCACGCTTAAGGATAACACGCATTGCTCCCCACTGGAGTGACAGTTCCACTTCACAAACCAGTGTGCAGGAAACATGGGACAAGACCTCACCTTCTCCTTGTGCTTTTCTGGATGTTGTAATCCCTGAAGGAAAAGTATTACTCTTAGATACTAATTTGATAGGTGCATTTGATAAACTTCAAGAAGACAAGGTGGACAGGTCACGCAGCAAACAAGAATGACAACTAGAAAAGGAAGTTGGGAAAATGGAACCAGAATAAAGGCATTGTTTCAGAGTTCAATGTATCTAAACATGAATGGGTATGATACACTGTAAGCAGATATGTAGTAGTACTGGCACAGAGAAAGGACTTCCTGCAGAAGGCATTATGTTTGCCAGATCGGCCAGCTAAGCCTACCATTGTCAGTATATATCCCCTTCAGAAAAGAAGTGAAGAGAAGGCATCCTGCCACTTCAACAGATGGACAAGAATGTCGAGATTCAAGACACCATTTGCAGGAGCTGTGTGTTAGTGGCAAGGAGATTTACAGCTGGGAATGTTGAAATGGCTCTTCTGGCTGAGCTGCAGAAACTATACTTCAGAGATTATCCTGTATCATTGCTAATCTAATTGTGAGCTGGATTACCTTGATAGAATACTTCCATCAGGCTGTATAGTCATTTTTACATCCAGTAGAATAAAAAAAATATTACATGTTGGACATGGTCATTCCAAAGAATTTGACACACTTTCTTTTAATTCTGTGGGAGACTCAAGTAAAATGGATGCAATAAACTCAGACAATCTGGCTGTGTATAATAAAACGAAGTTGAGATGTTGAAACCTAATCCTTTCTGGCTCAGATGACAAGAATACTGTGTTTGCAAGGAATATGAACTCAGAAGAAATACTGCGGATAAAATACATTTTCAGACAAAGTTATGCTAGGTGAAGTAATACTAAGAGATGAAGTATCTAGTGGAAAACAGTCTGAAGACTGACTCCCTCTGTGTTGTGTTACAACTTGGCATCCTTCATCTCTTCTTTCCAATTACACTACAGACTGAAACTGTGTTTTATGAAGGAAGAAAATATCATCTTTATTATCCCTGGATAAACATAGGTACAAACATTATTTAGAGGTCATTTGATACTACAGATAGTAGCCAGTTTGTTATATATTTTTCCCATAAAAATCAAGCCAGCTCCACAGGAAAAAAGGACAGATGACAAACCTGTTGCACAGAGGAGCATATTCTAATTTCTGTCCAAAGACCTGGCTTCACACAAGTATGAATAAATATGAATATCAAACGCCTCAAACTTTACCCAGCTGTAAAATTATATTGCATATGGAGCTAGACAGATTCCTTCAGTTCTCAATATTTAAAAACAAAAACCCCATCAACAAAAGACTTTCAGGAATGGCAATGATTTAGTCTCTCCTCGTTGCATCCTGTTATCCTCCAGTTCCTTCCATGTTCCCCGGGGGCCCAACAATATACTCTGATGATCTAGAAGAGTGTCTGTCCAGTAGTGTATGATGGGCTGATCTGTGTGACATCTAGTTACATCAAGATAGGAATCTTCAACATATGGGTTAGATCAGCTTTTTGGGAGTTTAATTGTTGTTTAAATTGAAAAGTTTGTCTGCACCTACCCAAGTCTAAAAAGAAAATGAAACTCCAAGGGCCAGCATAAAGAAAGAGCTTCATGCAAGTACTGATACTGCATCTCAGGATACCCTCCACTTGCTCCCTTCTCCCTGCTACAGCTTTAGCTCACCTTCCCTTGCATCAACTTTAATTGCCTGTTGTCAATTAGCCTTGATATGTCAGCAGCAGCAGGGCTTCTAGTTTACTCCACAAGGTTAAAATCCTGGCATGTGCCATGCAGGATGCATTCAATCTGTTGGATGTGGCTGCTCAGGCAGGAGTTACCTAGAGCCCTAAGGCAGACAATAGTTTGTCCTTCAACATCAATGACTGCCTGGGAATTTGAGTCAAGTCCATCCTGACCTCTACTAGCTACAGGATCCTAACCTAGTTCTCCAAGCAACTTCATGGAGCTTGAAACACAAGCCTACATATGGACATAACAGAAAGCCTTCACAGAAGCAAACAATAGCACTCAGGGAAAAATCTAGCTCTTATACGTTCAGGTTTCACTTGTACAGTATCTGGAATTTCTTTAAAAGTATCATTAAAGTTGAGTTTGCACATGGAATAGAATCTCCCTACATTTAAGTAAATTACTTATCATCTGAGGAAGCAGTTCAGTGTTAATTTTTCCATTAAGACGTACCCTGGTGTCGATGACTATGGTGGCTTCTTTTTTTGTACCTTAGCTGCTTCCAAGCATTTAATCCATGTTGGGTACAGTTTCTAAAGTAAGCATGTATGACTCAGGTTTGGAACATTTCCAGCTTTGGAAGGAGAAAAAGAAGAGCGAGAATCTTCTTTGTGATCTGGGTTGCTCCTAAACCAATCCGCCCTCAGTGGAGAAAATCAATTACACGTCTGCCATGTAAATATTCATTTATTGGAAACAAGACATAATTTGGGCAAACAAAGTGACAGTTTCCCCACACATTTGTCAATGCCCTTTAGTCCTGCCCCCATAAGACATGCCTAGTGTATCCAAGTCTTTTGTCTCTCTAATGTGGAGACTACCAGTTAGGAGGATGGGTGTTGCATGTGGGTATTTGCACCTTATGGTTTAGGAGTAAGAGATTCCAAAACTCATTGTCACCTGTAACTAGATATGGGTCTGAGCTGCATCTTGGTTCATGATCCAAACTTTAATTAAGTTAGGGATTGTATGGATCTGCAGTATTAGTTGTGCCACTCTCTGCTTTAATTTATTCAGTTTGAAACCAGCTCCCTGGAGGTGAGGCTAGTGCACTTCTCAACTGTGGCACTAGACTATTTACAATAGCCATTATTTACCTAGCCATTCCAGGTTCTTTGTAGCAGTTAGTCTTTGTTACCCTGAATGTATTGATTCTCATGATTTTAAATGGGTTTTTTGCATCTACATCCTTGGCCAGCACTGAAGATTTATGGGGGGAGGGCATCAAAACCCATAATTTATTATTATTATTTATTTGTTAACCACCAAAGGTGTGCTTGATGCTGAACAAGACACAAAATAAAAACAGCTCCTCTCCTGAGGAGTTGGCAATCTAAAAGAAAAAAAGATCTCTCTCTCTTTCTCACACACACACACACACTGCACCTTTGAATGCATCATCATGGGTTAATAAAATATCTATTTATTAATCTGAAATCCTATTCACAGAGATAAGGTCTGACAACTATATGTCTTGGGTTCATTATATACCAAACTGATTGATTCATAGATTCATAGATTCATAGATATTTAGGTCAGAAGGGACCATTATGATCATCTAGTCTGACCTCCTGCACAATGCAGGCCACAGAACTTCACCCACCACTCCTAAAAAAGACCTCACACCTATATCTGTGCTATTGAAGTCCTCAAATTGTAGTTTGAAGACCTCAAGGAGCAGAGAATCCTCCAGCAAGTGACCCATGCCCCATGCTACAGAGGAAGGCGAAAAACCTCCAGGGCCTTCCAATCTGCCCTGGAGGAAAATTCCTTCCCGACCCCAAATATGGCGATCAGCTAAACCCTGAGCATATGGGCAAGATTCATCAGCCAGATACTACAGAAAATTCTTTCCCGGGTAACTTGGATCTTACCCCATCTAAAAACCCATCACAGGCCATTGGGCCTATTTACCATGAATATTTAATTACCAAAACCATGTTATCCCATCATACCATCTCCTCCATAAACTTATCGAGTTTAATCTTAAAGCAAGATAGATCTTTTGCCCCCACTACTTCCCTCGGAAGGCTATTCCAAAACTTCACTCCTCTGATGGTTAGAAACCTTCGTCTAATTTCTAATCTAAATTTCCTAGTGGCCAGTTTATATCCATTTGTTCTTGTGTCCACATTGGTACTGAGTTTAAATAATTCCTCTCCCTCTCTGGTATTTATCCCTCTGATATATTTATAGAGAGCAATCATATCTCCCCTCAACCTTCTTTTAGTTAGGCTAAACAAGCCAAGCTCCCTGAGTCTCCTTTCATAAGACAAGTTTTCCATTCCTCGGATCATCCTAGTAGCCCTTCTCTGTACCTGTTCCAGTTTGAATTCATCCTTCTTAAACATGGGAGACCAGAACTGCACACAGTATTCCAGGTGAGGTCTCACCAGTGCCTTATATAACGGTACTAAAACCTCCTTATCCCTACTGGAAATACCTCTCCTGATGCATCCCAAGACGACATTAGCTTTTTTCACAGCCATATCACATTGGCAGCTCATAGTCAACCTATGATCAACCAATACTCCAAGGTCCTTTTCCTCCTCCGTTACTTCTAGTTGATGCGTCCCTAGCTTATAACTAAAATTCTTGTTATTAATCCCTAAATGCATGACCTTACACTTCTCACTATTAAAATTCATCCTATTCCTATTACTCCAGTTTACAAGGTCATCCAGATCCTCCTGTAGGGTATCCCTGTCCTTCTCTAAATTAGCAATACCTCCCAGCTTTGTATCATCTGCAAACTTTATTAGCACACTCCCACTTTTTGTGCCCAGGTCAGTAATAAAAAGATTAAATAAGATTGGTCCCAAAACTGATCCTTGAGGAACTCCACTGGTAACCTCCCTCCAACTTGACAGTTCACCTTTCAGTAGGACCCGTTGTAGTCTCCCCTTTAACCAATTCCCTATCCACCTTTCAATTTTCCTATTGATGCCCATCTTATCCAATTTAACTAATAATTCCCCATGTGGCACAGTATCAAACGCCTTACTAAAATCTAAATAAATTAGATCCACTGCGTTTCCTTTATCTAAAAAATCTGTTACTCTCTCAAAGAAGGAAATCAGGTTGGTTTGGCACGATCTACCTTTTGTAAAACCATGTTGTATTTTGTCCCATTTACCATTGACTTCAATGTCCTTAACTACCTTCTCCTTCAAAATTTTTTCCAAGACCTTGCATACTACAGATGTCAAACTAACAGGCCTATAATTACTTGGATCACTTTTTTTCCCTTTCTTAAAAATAGGAACTATGTTAGCAATTCTCCAATCATATGGTACAACCCCTGAATTTACAGATTCATTAAAAATTCTTGCTAATGGGCTTGCAATTTCTTGTGCCAATTCTTTTAATATTCTTGGATGAAGATTATCTGGGCCCCCCGATTTAGCCCCATTAAGCTGTTTGAGTTTCGCTTCTACCTCAGATATGGTGATGTCTACCTCCATATCCTCATTCCCATTTATCATGCTACCATTATCCCTAAGATCCTCTTTAGTCTTATTAAAGACTGAGGCAAAGTATTTGTTTAGATATTGGGCCATGCCTAGATTATCCTTGACCTCCACTCCATCCTCAGTTTTTAGCGGTCCCACTTCTTCTTTCTTTGTTTTCTTCCTATTTATATGACTATAGAACCTTTTACTATTGGTTTTAATTCCCTTTGCAAGGTCCAACTCTACTTGACTTTTAGCCTGTCTCACTTTATCCCTACATATTCTGACCTCAATAAGGTAGCTTTCCTTACTGATCCCTCCCTTCTTCCACTCCCTATATGCTTTCTGCTTTTTCTTAATTACCTCTCTAAGATGCTTGCTCATCCAGCTTGGTCTACAACTCCTGCCTATGATTGCTTCCTCTATCTAAATTGTTTCATAATCTATTTATATTTTTAAATTGGCCTTTTAAAAATAATTGTTAGTAAACTCTTCAGCTTGCCACAGACCTCAAGACTATTACTGTGAGTCTGTTTGAACTTTGCATCGTCTTTGCATATGCTGCAACACATTAATAAAAGCAACATTTTCAGTCAAATTCTGAGATTATCATTTCATATTTGAACATTTCTCAAATACTGCATCAGTCTTAATTCTAGCACTGTAATATAACAAAATATTATTTCTTTCTTGAGTAATAATGATGTTCAGGTAAGCTACAATAATTTTGCACTTGAATGTGAAGAGTACAAATATAAATGATAGTCTAAAACTTTTATTTTTAACCACAAATGGAAAACAACATTGTTATCCAGTTGGAGTTATATAATAATGGGAACATCTTGGTGGAAATTTTAAAAGAAGAGATTCAGCACATAAATTAAACATTATTTCAACATAGTGACTGGCTAAAATGGCCTTATTTTCTAAAGTTTAAAATACTATAAAAGAAAGTAAAAATAAACATTTCACAAAGCACGGAATCAGGGAAGTCTAAATAAAGAGTTTGAGAGGAAAACTGAGACCACTGCTATAGCAGCTACTACTACACTGGGAGAAGTTACAGCTATCATGCAAGCTAATAGGAATAGAATGGGTAGCGTACAAAATACTGTCATTTCTTTCTTCATAATTGCAGAATCTCTCTTTGATTTTTTGATTATGGTCTCTGTGTGGTGCTATGGTATCTTCAGCTTTATGGAGAAATTCATCCAAGCACGAAGAGCAAGGCTCTCTGCACCTATTAACCTCCGTGGCTGTACAGATGGAGGAAGAAAGCAGGTGAAGAAGCCTCCAGGTGGGCTTCTGAACAGAGGAAAATATTCTTATTTCTATCCAAAGATCTGGCTTCACACAAGTGTGAATAATCAAACTCCTGAAACTTTACCCAGCTGTAAAACTATATGGCTCATGGAGCTAGACAGCTTCCTTCAGTTTGGAACATTTAAAAACAAACAGAAAAACCCCATCAACAACAGACTTTCAGGAATGGCATTGTTTCGGTCCCTCCTGGTTGCATTCTATTAACCCCCTAGAAAATAATCTGGGTACTGTGGAGGATGTCTCTGTGCTAGCCATGAACAGGCCAGCATAGAGGGGGTGATTGGGACCACAAACCACTGGGATGGTTCAGTGGCTCAAAATTCCCAGATGGTGTTGAAGACCAATGGGCTCTATTGCAGCCCCTATAGAGTTCACTACAGAAAGTCTGATTAATTAGGCCCTCTCTGAGCCACAGTACCTTCTCAGGGCTCTTCTTGGGGTGGCACAGCTCTGTGTCTGAGTCTAGCACTGTATCGGCAGTCATAGAATCATAGAATATCAGAGTTGGAAGGGACCTCAGGAGGTCACCTAGTCCAATCCCCTGCTCAAAGCAGGACCAATCCCCAACTAAATCATCCCAGCCAGGGCTTTGTCAAGCCTGACCTTAAAAACTTCAAAGGAAGGAGATTCCACCACCTCCCTAGGTAACGCATTCCAGTGCTTCAGCATCCTCCCAGTGAAAAAGTTTTTCCTAATATCCAACCTAAACCTCCCCCACTGCAACTTGAGACCATTACGCCTCATTCTGTCATCTGCTACCACTGAGAACAGTCTAGAGCCATCCTCTTTGGAACCCCCTTTCAGGTAGTTGAAAGCAGCTACCAAATCCCCCCTCATTCTTCTCTTCCACAGACGAAACAATTCCAGTTAACCTCAGCCTCTCCTCATAAGTCCCCTAATCATTTTTGTTGCCCTCCATTTTCCAGTTTTTTCACATCCTTCTTATAGTGTGGGGCCCAAAACTGGACACATTACTCCAGATGAGGCTTCACCAATGTTGAATAGAGGGGAACGATCACGTCCCTCTATCTGCTAGCAATGCCCCTACTTATACATCCCAAAAGGCCACTGACCTTCTTGGCAACAAGGGCACACTGTTGACTCATATCCAGTAATGCCCACCATTCCCAATTACTGAATTTGTTGTGGTCCTACCAAAATGGGAGTCATCTTCTTTTAAGTACAATATAGTGTCTTATTCAGTGCAAATGTAACTTGCAGTTATGCGACATTACACTAAATGATGATTGGGATTTTATACTCTGAAATCTCATTTTACCAGGGTATGTCTTCAGTATCAAATGAATAATCCCATAATTCACTTTTGTGGAGGGTAGACACTAGAAATGTAAAATTTATACCTGATCCTTTCAGAAGTTATCTCCTGTTGTCAGCTGTTTCTTCCCAAGAATGTGTATATTTATCTCTTGGGCAAATGTTTAGTTTTTAAAATAAAATACTAAACCAACTCTATTTATGAAGCAGCAGCAGCAGAAAGAATATTCCAGAAAATTATTGGCAATTTGATTTTAAAATAGTGAAGCAAAAGATCTGGGCAAAATTAGCATGTTAGCAGTAACTCAAACAATTTTCTGAAGTACTCTGGTCTAACGTACTGATTCTTGCTAGTAGGGTAATAAGAAAAGTTAGTGAAAAAAAGAGATTATTTCTAAAGTTAGAAAATAAAATGAAAATGTTGAAGTTAAATATCACCGCAATACAAAAATGCACAAATACCTTCTTCAACATCTGACATATATTCACCATCACTGAGAATTTCAGGGGTGTAGGCTTTACGTACTGCATGATTTAAGTAAACAATATAAGTAAATATGTAGAGCACTGATATGTCAACAAAATAATATAATGTCATAACTAATAATTTTTTTTTTGCAACAACGATTATCCAATGGGGCGGGGTGAAGAATTTAACAAACAATCTATGATACAACAAATAGAATTTTAAAAGTAAATAAAAATTTCCCTTTTTGCATACCTTCATCATCAGACATGTCAAGAACTTCATTCATAGTTTCTGGTACATTCATTTTATGCTTTTCTGTGACAGTCTGTTAAACATAATAAGATCATTTCAAAGTTCAGACATTTTCATCAGAAAAACAATAATTTATTGTCACATTTATAAGTTAAAATACATGACAGGCCACATTTATGATCTGAAATTAGCAGAATAAGCCTTTATTTTATTTTCTGCAGTTTCAACATGTAGCTGCATATAATTATGAAATACAGTACATTCAAATAATAAAACTACCTAATATTATATCAATATATTTAACTATATTCAAGTTCATACAGCAGATAGAATGCTCTGAGGATCCAAAAAATGATCATATCACATAAAAGAAACAAGTACAGTGAAAGAATTTAAGGCCAAGATGTTTGTAAAAATAGGAGCCTAAAGTAGTACCTTACTCTTTCTACAGTCCCATTGACTTTAATGGGAGCAAGAGTAACACAATCTAGCCCTAACCTATTAAGTCCTTTTCTGCTGTGTGAAGTTTCCTGCTTCCTGCATCGGACTATTTTGTGATTTTGGAGCTAATTTTCTCTGCAATATTTTTAAATACATACCTCATCTTGAACTGCCTATATTTTCCATAGTGACAACTGTAATAATATTATGGTAATCTATGATATTCATCAGAAAATTTTGCACAGAATGCATTCAGATGGCTGATTTTTACTTCTATCATTTATTCTCATTCAGGTTCAGGGAGCAGTATAAGAAGACTTAGATTTGGGGAAAGCTGAGTTTGCATGCCTGAAATCTTCATTTAAAGTAGCTATATATGACAAGATAGCTCAGAGCTGACCTGCTGGTTTAATAAAAAAGGGGATATTGAAACCCTACCGGAACCACAAACTTTGAAGTAAGAGAGCAGTCAAGCACGAATGATGTTTTGGATCCTACAGAAAAATCTGTACAGGTTTGGTATAGCTGTATCCAAGCCAGAATGCTGAGCGAAATTCAAAGATATGCTCACATTTGTGTTTCCACTTATTCTACCACTGTTATTTCCCAGTCATCAGACACAAAGTTCACAAACGATTAACAAAGTTTTAGGAGGAAAAATGACTGAAAAGATTCTGGTTGTGGTCTTTGATCCAAACTTTTAAGCTTGTCATTCTTCATTTACCTTTATATACTTTATTTTTGTCTAGCTTCATAAATAATTCTGTGGCAAGTTTATGTCTCTCTGGCTCTTGTCCTCATTTGATATAATGGAAGCATTCCTTCATGAGCAAAGTAGCTTAGAACTTATTAAAGACCTTACACTCATTTTGTTCTGTGGGAATTATTTAAGGTTAAACTACCAGCTTTAGAAGGTTCTGTCAATGCATGTTCAAAGATTTTGCCTCAGCCATGTCTATTACAGACTGAATTGTATGGATCAAAGATCATATACATAATTTATTCAGTTATTATTAGAGTTTTATTACAGTATGGGTAAAAAAAATCACAATACACTAACCCATATTCACCCTTTGTACCACCTTAAATGGAATTACAGCTGGGATAGATTTGGCCGAATATCCTCAAAAGATCTTTAAATTAGATGACTACGTGACAGGAGAATCTAATGCCCTCAGTAATTCAGATTCTATCTCAAAGTGCCAAGAGTCTACAATGCACCACACAATGTTGTTGGTGACTGATTACCAACATCTTGATTTTAATAAAAACTGTTTTCTGGGTTTCTGTGACTAGAGCTGTGTCTAAACTAAAAGGCATTTTGGGCTGTGAAGTCCTTTTTGTACCGTACATTTCTTGTAATCTAATTCACAATTTGATGTAATGCAACTTTTCTCTACTTATAGCACATATTAAATAATATATCTTCCTACCTATGTGACATGAACCCAACTAGTTCATTAGTTGTACAGTCTACGAATGAGCCTCCTATATTTGGAGTTCTCAGTGTGCAACAGTAAATATCCTTGTCCTACAATTATCTAGATCTCTACAAGCCTGAGCTTGAGATAACAAGTTTTTGTTTATGCTGCTCTCCTACAACTCTTTGTTATGATGTCAGCTGTTCAATAAACCTTATTCCTGTTGTAGAAAAATATTTTAGAATCTCCCTAGAGATAAGTAACTTTTAGAGAAGGTATGAAGAGAGGTGCTAAAAAGATAGAGAAGCAGTGGTGATTGGTGCTTATTATCCAGCATATCTAACTATATTTTTTTATTTTGAAGTTTATCTTGTTAGCACATTTTAAGACAGAGCAATATAGGTTTTATATAAGCTAATGAATTATAGAACACAGCTATGGAAGTGACAAGAGGGAAAGCGCACATGAAGTAACAAAGATAAAAGCCAGCTTTTGATCCTGAATGTCTTCTATATATCAACCAACTGCCTTGATAACAGGCCACTCACAAGGAAGCTGATGACACCACAGTTGTGAGAGGTGAATATTAACAGTTTTCTGTCTGCAGTGTGCTCAAAAAACAAGGAGGATGTTTCTTTCCTATTTTGTTTTGCTTTAAATAGTAGTTTTAGAAAAAAAAATTCACGAAAGAAATTAGCCAGCTTTTTCGAACCAGCATTCACTTGCTTTAAATGGTTTTTCTGTGGTGCAGATTGTGCCCAGCTAGCATGGTGGCTTACTGGCTCCCCATGACATGAATAGCAGCATGGGCGCGATCTGCACAAGCCACTACATTCTCCTCTCTGTGAGAGGGATAGGTGGGAGTAGGCAGAACAGAGTGGGGACTGGGCTAAGCTTTGGCTCCATCTCTCCACATGCTGGGTGGCATAACTGTGCCAGGTAAGTACCCAGAGCAGTTTACTCACTCTCTGGATAAGCAGAGTCACAATCTCCCTTCTGGGCTCCAGGGACAGTGCAACTACACACACCCCCTTACCAAGGCAGATCGTTATCTCACGATCTGACCCTTTGTAGCTACCAAGAGGATTTATGTGATCATTCATAACACCTTGTGCTGTTTGTGTTTCAACAAATATCCGCACAAGATGTCTCAGTATCGCTTCTTTTGATAACTTTGTACAGCAGTCATCAGTTGAAAAAGAAAAAAATATGGGAACGATTATCCACTTCCTTTACTAAGTCAAAAATATTCCTTTTCTTTTTGCGAATACAGACTAACACGGCTGTTACTCTGAAACCTGTCATTACGCAAGGCATTGCATTTAGCCGTATGGAGTGGAAATCTAGTCCACAGTATGCATCCGATGAAGTGAGCTGTAGCTCACAAAAGCTTATGCTCAAATAAATTGGTTAGTCTCTAAGGTGCCACAAGTACTCCTTTTCTTTTTGCGAATACAGACTAACACGGCTGCTACTCTGAAATAAGTCAAAAGTAGGAGGTACAAATGAACGTTGGTGTTTATCATCCCAACAATATCAATTTATGTAGGTACGGATCCATAGTCAAAGACAATAAGAGAAGATTGGTTAACAAGGGTCAGTCACATCGTAAGACAGTGGCCTCCAACCTTCTCATGCCCATGATCACTTTTTGAATTTAAGAGCAACCCAGGATCTACCCCATCCCTTCCCCAAAGCCCCACCCTGCTCACTCCACCCCCCGCCCCCCGTTGCTCGCTCTCCCGCACCCTCACTCACTTTCACGGGTTGGGGCAGAGGGTTGGGGTTTGGGAGGGGGTATAGGCTCTGGGCTGGGGCCAAGGGGTTCGCAGTGTAGGAGGAGGCTCTGGGCTGAGCCTGGGGCAGGGTTAGGGTGTAGGAGGGGGTGAGGGGTGCAAGCTCTGGGAGTGTGTTTGGGTGCAGGAGGGGGCTCTGGGCTGGGGCAGAGTGTTGGGGTGCAGGAGAGGGTTCAGGGTGCTGGCTCTGGGAGGGGGCTCAGGGCTGGGGCAGAGTGTTGGGGTGCAGGCTCTGGGAGGGAGGTCAGGACTGGGGCAGGGGCAGGGACTTATGGTGCAGGAGGGGGTATGGGGTGCTGGCTCCGAGAGGGGGCTCAGGGCTGGGGGTTGGGGTGTGGCGGCACTTACTGTGGGCGGCTCATGGACGGAAGTGCAGCGAGGCTAAGGCAGGCTCCCTGCCTGCCCAGGCCCCACACTGCTCCCGGAAGGGGCCACTGCGCCTCTGCAGCTCCTGGGATGGGGGGCACATGGCTCTGCACGCTAACCCTCTCTGCAGGCATCACCTCCAAAGCTCCAATTGGCCACGGTTTCCTGTTCCCAGCCAATGGGAGCTGTGGGAGTGGTGCTTGCAGGCAGGAACAGCACACGGAGACCCCTACCCCCCAGGGTCATGGGAGCATGCTGGCTGCTTCCGGGAGCAGTGTGGGGCTGCAGCCGTCAGGGAGCCTGCCTTAGTGGCAGCCCCACTACACCACCGGAGATCACGATTAACGGGTTGGTGACCACTGTCGTAAGATATTGTCATCACACTATTAATATTGTGATGATTTTGTCATTAAGCAGTGAGCAATATTGGGAGAACATACCTGTGATCCAGGAACCTCTTAGTGCCAACTGGCAAGGGGCAAAGAGGGAGTGTATACAGGGTACAGGAATCTCCTGTGTCTGGTGCATGCATTCAAGCTCACCAAAGAATGTCATGTGAGCTCTCAAACAAGTGCCGGTGTCACACTGGTCATCACTATTATTGCAAAACACATATATGGATACCGTGCAAGGAGTTATGTACATACACTCTAAATTATAAGGTCTGGGTCTAGGAACTGGTCACCAGCAAAGGTGAAAAACAGGTTTCCTGTCAGACAAAATATATTTGAGGCATTAGAGTTATTTCTAATGGGTTCACCTTACTTATACTGCCAAATTTAGATATCTCCTCCTTTTGAGGCTGGCGTGCGTAAGCATTTTAAAAATGTTCCTTAGACATCAGTAAATTCCAGCTTCCCTTAATTTACAACATGAATTTAACAACTATTTGTAGTCAGTGCTAAATCTGGAAAGTTGTAAATTTAACTGGATTAAAGTTGTCAAACAAGTGATCACCTGTTGCTGAGTCAAAAGTGTTTCTAAATTCAAAGGTATTCAAACTGGCTTAATCTGAAATGGCTTGCTTGAGAGAGAATGTAGTATATGATAATAAATCAGGCAATGGAAGCACTGGGCTTGTTCATAAAGTGAGCCTTAAGTATCTATTTCAAACATTTTGTGGTTCATTATAAAATTAATATGGCAGGACTTTGAGTCTGCAAACACTTGTCTATGTGTGTAACTTCACCCGTGTGACTATACCCTTTTACTTCAGTAGGAATACTGACATGAGTAAAGTTATGCTGATGTATGTTTGCAGGACGAGGGCCTAGATGTCTTCTTTTCAAAGGGACACCATCAATCTGAAATGTAGTCAGTTTCAAAAAATGAGCTCAATGTCATTTTTAAGCACTATGCCTGCCTCTGAATCCCTTGCCAATTTTTATTCTTTTTCAATCAAACTTTCCTCTTATTAAAAACGTTTGTCTCTCTCCCCGTTGCTGTATGAAAGACGCACACAAACAACAGGAGAAACTAACTAACTGATTAAAAGAGAAACAGAGAGCCCGATTAAAGATGAAGTACTGTCAAATGTAATTGAGCTGAAAACAATTGAGCAGTAATGTTTCACTCTAATCTTTTTCAGTTATGGTCACTGGCACTGTTACCTGAAACAACAGTAAGATGCTTTCAAACAGAAATGACATATTTAAGTTGATGGTGTACTTTTAACACTAACAGATAACACTGGGACTTAATCTTTTAATTGCCTTCAAGAAGCATCCCACAATTACAGTACAAACCCTTCTAGTGGTGTTCCATCCAATTTTGTCAGTTTGGAAGAACTGCTTTTAAACTAAATCATGACATTTGCAAGCCCCTACAACAGTATATTTTGTGCGCTACTACTTGAAGGTACTGGTGGGTGAGAGAGCACTGAGTGAACCACTGCAGGCATTCAGAACTGGGTCTCTTAAGAAGAGAGGAGATCGATGTTGGTTTCTGCTTGTTTACAAAACCATATGAGGAAAGTTACTGCACTGAGGCCCCAAGCTTGCAATTAGATCGCCACATGCAGGACACTGTGCCCATGCAGATCTAGTTGAAGGATTGGGACCCTGGTTATTTATACTGTGTATAAATATCAATTTATTTATACTGTGTATAAAAATCAATTTCAGTAAGGTTTTTGCAATACATTTTGGTGATATTTATTACCTGAATTTTAGCACTTTTTAAATAAATTTGCTGTAAATATGATTTTTTTTTATATTTGACTGCATACGGATGTTATATTACTAACAGTATGTATGGCCACTTTAACAATCAGATTGCAATCTCAGCAGGTATCTATCAACAAAGCTAAATACCATGTTTGTATAACTTTGTAGATTAAGAAAGTTATAATAATTTCATTATTGAAATATACTATACTTACAATTGTAGTCATGGTCTCTTCTGTCACGATCTTCAATGTGTCAACAACTGAAATGTAGCCAAGTCGTTTAGCAATGGCCAGGGCAGTGTTCCCATTCTGAGAATTGAAAAATTAATAAAAATGGATATGCATTAACAATGCTTAGCTATAAGAACAAGTAATAAGTTCAGTAAAAATTTACTTCAGAGTTCAAAGAAAATGTTTATAAGTCAATGCAATAAAAAGTTCCAGCAGCAGGACATGTAACGTTAGGCATTTAACTGTTTACATAAATGGCAAGGAGAGAAATAACCAGTACAATAGAAGGATTAAATTTTTATCATTAAATGTTGGAAAACGTCAATTTCACCACACAGACCCAAACAGATGAAAAAAAAATTCCATCAATAATAATGAAATTTAAAGAGAGGCAAAATAAGAAAAATACTTCTTAGACTTCAGTTTCAGGATATTTACTTCGTATATTTTGACATGTGATGTTGACAATTTGTATTTTAATGGTTATAAAGCTTAAACATTTTGAATCTCAATATTTACTGTCATTAAATAATTTTCATGGCTGTCACCCCCATAATTTCTTGTAACTGTGAAAGTTTAACTTGGTTAAAATAGAAAAAAAATGCTCAAAAATAAACATCTATATTATCCGTCGAAATAAAAATTGAATTCTGACAAGCCTAATTATATTCTCTTACGAATGCATTTTAAAGTAGTTGGTGTTTCAGGAAAAGTAGAGCACTAAGGTGGCTATGTCTCATAGCTGAGATAACAGGCTGGCTGTTCTGTTTTATTCATGCTCTCCCACTGTCCCCCGCCCCACATTCTTCTACATTTCCATTGTTGAGATGTAGTGGCACAGCACTTTTTACCGTCGGGAAAGCATTGTCATGCTAGAAAAGAAGCCACCCACAATATGTTTTTCTCTTGTCCCTTACCACAGTGAGTTCATTGGGCGATGCGCCATTCTGGAGCAAGACGTTAATGATATGGGTGTGTCCCTGCTGAGCAGCTTGGTGTAGAGGGGTGTACCCATTCTGCCAAGGATGGAAAAACAGAAGAGTTTGCAGTGTTCTCAGGAGAGGGTTTTGATTTTTTTTTAAAAAAATAAACCAAGTGAAGGGAAAAGAAAACCTCACCTTCGTTTTGGCATTAACTTTAGCAAAGTGTTGCAGAAGGAAATTAACAATCTTTATGTTTCCATAGTGGCAGCCAACATGTAATGGAGTGTATCCCATCTGGAATGTTTTTAAAAAGAAGAAATATATGAACATAAGCAATTACCATATGTGAACAACTCTATGCATTTACTGACAATAAACTGAATATAAAACAGAAAAGCCCCGGGAAGGTTTTGTTTTGTAATGTGGAAAAACATCCTGAAAAAGATCTCTGACAGGTATGTGCTCTGTCCTCTTCTTATCTTTCCCTCCCCACAGAATACACCTTTTCCCTTCCGTATCCAAAATGAACCTATAAGGGGAAGCTGCCTTGCATGTCTTGTGAAGTTGAGCATATTTATTGTTGATTTCACAGACTTTTCTCATATGCTTAGACTGGTGCAGGGACTACCCTTTTATTGTGTGTGTGTGTGTGCACAGTATCTAGCACAGTGGGGCCTTGATCCCTGATTGGGTCCTCTAGGCACTACGGCAATACAAACAAATAATAAAAATGGATGGAATATACAGCCAACTCCATCCTGACCAGAAGAGCCGCTAGGGATCTGAGTGGACTCCAGCAGCACAAAGTAGTCCTACGGGAGGCAGAATGCCTGCTGGTGAATGTGAAGTTCTTAGGCATGAAGTCTAGTTTTTTAAGGGTGTGTCTACACTGCAATAAAACACCCATGGCTGGCTCATGTCAACTGATTTGGGCTTGCTGAGCTTGGGCTGTGGGGCTATAAAATTGCAGGGGGGAGAGAGGAGAGTCCCAGAGTCCAAATGGCTATACTGCAATTTTATAGCCTCGTAGCCCTAGCCTGTGTAACGCCGACAGACCCCAGTTGTTGGCGGGCGGGATCGAACTGGGGACTTCTGGAGCTTAGTGCATGAGCCTCTACCGCATAAACTAAAAGCCAACTGGCTGTTAGCTAAGGCTGAAGAGCAGACTCATTTTCTCTCTCTTTCTTCAAGTGGTCTCCGTGCCACTAGGTGGGACAGAACACCACACCCAGAAGGTGTGTGGGTTACACCTGGGTCACCTGACACAGGCCAGCCATGGGTGTTTTGTTGAAATGTAGACGTACCCAATGTGTTCTGGACCTTTTGTTTCAGAGAGCAGTGGAAGCTGGTGTTTTGTTAGCAGAACACCATGACAAACTTTTGCACTGATGAATATATGGATTTTTCTCCTTGTTGTTTTCCTACCTGACTTTCATTATTAATGTACAGTTCAGAAATGCCCACCAGAGCTGCAGCAAAATCCAGCAGCTGTCAGGGCATGAGATGCTTAAACAAATAAGGGAAATCTGACTCATGTCCAAAACACCTTATAAAATTGAACATAGCTAAGCAGTACATTTTTTGGCATGAGTTCTAATTAAGAACTAAAACGTAAGTCTGTCTCTATAAATATACTGCTCAGAAACAGAAACCTAAATGCTACTTAAAAACCTCACTTAAATGTAGCAACAGGGAATCAGAGTGTTCAATCTATTTGCTGCTCACCTTAAAAGCCGTTCAAATTTTAAATAACTTAAACGACATGTTGAAACATGTAAAGAATCGTAACAAATACTTTCATAAATAGTGAAGTTATACTGTAAAATGCAACAAATCAGAGAGAACCCAAAGCTGCTGCCCCCACCATCTCTTCTCTCTTTTTCTGTCTTTTACTATAATGAAAATATTGTTAGTTGATCTGAAAGAGCTTGGGATTCTTACAAAGTGATAGAAATGATCAGATTGTACCTCCTAAAGCAATTATCTCCTCCTTTCTTATCTGCCTGCATCAAGACATTATCTCTTCTTCCTTAATAAATACACTTACTTCATTATAATCAGACTGGGGCTGCAATGAAGGACAGTTCAGAAGAGGGGCAACTAAAAAGAAGACTTTTTCAAAGTACTTTACAAAGATTAACCCAGTTGGCTGTTGGATAGGCGAGGATGATCCTCTCTATTTTACAAAGGAGGAAACCGAGGCACAGAGGTTCAGTGACTTGCCCAGATGCACTGGGAAGGGAATGCCAAAGTCAGGACTGGAATTCAGGAGCTCCTGCTCCCTATCTTATTTTCAGACCACTGAACCATGACTCTTAAGAAAAAGGAAAATAAAGATGTGAATGGCTCTGCATGGTTTACACTGAAAGTATGTTTCAGTGGTTGTCGCATTTAGATTCAGTCTTTTCTTCATATCAATTTAAATTAGTCTCCAACATGTCCATTTTAAACAAAAGGTGCCTAATGGCCTATCTTAAAACATCCTGGGGGAATATTAGATGTGCCAATTACTGTAAAATATGGTGTGTGTATTTACATGCCTTTACTTCAGTGAATCATAAATCAGGTAACATGTAAAGAATATAAAGAAACTACTAAGTAGACTATTTAATTAAGTACTACTTTAAATTTACCCACTGCGAATGGTAAATGTCAAGATTTTAATGGCACCCACTATTGTACCTCTGTAAGCTGCTAGCAGAACAATTACCTACACGACTTCTTTCTCGCTGGCTCTTTTCTCACTGCTGACTAGCTAGCAATTTGAATCAGAGACCAGGTACAGTACTAACTCTGGAAGACTTTCTTTTTGTCCCTTTTGAAGTGTGTGGGGTAGGGGAAAGAACAGAGGGAAGTTTTTGAACTCCGAATGACCTCCACCCCCATTTATTTCCTTTCTACTATTTTCCCCTTGGAGGCCTCAAAGCACAGCTATCTTGTGTCCCAGAAATGACTGCCAAATACAGCTCTCACTAAAGCCATTAATGCTGTTTTTCCTATCAAGCATGGGGAAGGGAGGTGGGTTCACTGCAGAGTGACATGAGGTACTTCTTCCCTCCCCTCTGGGGTTCAGCATGGTGCCGTGGTGGCAATCTCAGCACCTGCCAGCCTGGGAGGAAAACACTGAACTCTGAACCCTATGTGGCAGCATATTGTGCCGCCACTAGACCACTGGGCCACCCTGGAAGATTTTCTCTTAAGTTTCCAGTACCTTGTGGTTACATTGTGTCATGTTTTATCATGCTCCATGTGCTATACAATGTAGTGCCGCCATCAGCAAAGACAGGATGATGTGACAAGACAACATGGAACACAAATGAATACATTGGACATTTTAGAATGAAGTTTCTTTCCGTTAGCAAGCAGCTTTCATAGCAATAGGCAACAATGTCCACAATAATTGTGCTGGGTCAAAACACAAAATTAAAACTAATTACTGAGATGCCTACTTAAACCCGAGACCCAAAGAGAATAGCCTCTATTTCCCAGCTACAGTATGAACTCCAATACCAAATGGCTTTCAGTCTGGCAGTTATCTAAATTTATATTTACAGTATTTCTTGACTTCCTTATTGCAGATGGATATCCTGTTGAGATTTCTGAATCATGCCAACTGGCAGATTACACAGTTTGCTTACACAGCCAAACAAGGGTAGAGAGCAAGAAAGCAATTCTCACTGCTACCTGGATTCCCCATTCTGGGTTCTCAGAACATTGTAGATGAGTAAACAGGAGGCTAAACATGTTTGTTTTGTTAACAAGTTTTAAACTATAGAAACATCATATGCAGATGCATCTTGATTTTAAACGAATATTTACTGGCATAAGCTTCCTGGAACTTAGCAGACTTACCAGTCAATAATATCTTATTTCAGAAAATTAGGATTTTTTTAATGCAGCTCCTATTTTTGTTACCTCATGGTAATCAATTGATTACATTGCTTCTAGTCAGTTTAAGAATGGACAGCAACATGGGGGATAACAGATGGGGAGTGCTTCTCAAAAGCAGAAAGAATAGGTGTCAAAAATTAACCCAGAAATATTGGACTTTTAATTCTATATTATGGTATTGAAACAAACATCTATTCCCCCTCCTTTTTGGGAGGAGAAAAGTATCAAAAACCCCATGTAGTGGGTATCTTTTCAATATCCTTCATTTTCCCTTGTAGTAACAATAAATCCTAACAGCTTGAATTATTACATCTCTCTTCATGCTGACTCTCAAGCTGCTCTGTTTTTTTCTGCTGTTGCCGTCAGACGCTGAAGATAGAGGGAGAGCTAAGAAATGAACACAGAACAATCGAATAGAGTTTCACTGATGTCTTTGATTAGGCTGAAAACTCCTCTAGATCCAGACACCACAAATCCAATGAGACCTTGATTCAGCAAAGCACACAAGCACTTCTTTAAGTTTAAGCATGTTTAAGTGCTTTACTAAATCAAGGTTTAACTGCATAAAGTATCTCGCAAAGGCCAACTATTAATTTTATTGAGGGGTTGGAAATTTCTACTGCAATGGCCACTAGACAGTTTAACATGCATCTAAAAACTGTGGTAGTAATCGATAATATGATAGATAATATGCAATAAAGATTCATTTCAATAATCGTGATTAAGCATTTCAAGCACTCTTTCCAACATCCCACTATTTCTCTGTTCCCTTTTCCTTTTAATACTAAAATTGCTTATTATTATAATTAAACATAAAATTGTGATTTTTTTTCTTCGTGCTTGTGAAAGGTACTGAACACTTTTAGTTAGCAACAAAAGAGGTATATCGGCAGTACAACTTTTCCCACACTGTCCAGCCTCTGCCCTGACCTGGAAGGTACAATTCAGGGAGTAAGAGAGTAAGAAATGATCACCATCATTTATCAATCCTTGATAAGAATACTACCAAGGGTACAAATACAGCCACTTTAGTGTTGGCTTTATTATCCGGACTCTTTCCTATCAGGAACTAGAGTGAGACAATCAATTTTTGTCATATGGGTCCAACAGCCAGCACACAGTAACAATTTTCAATAACTAATGGTCTGTGCTAGCTTCAAACAGGCAACACTGAGAGGAAAGCTCCAAATCCCAGCACCAATCCCTTCGGCAATCCAGTATCTGGTTTTATTTTCTCAGGCTAGCTCTGTAAATTATACATTAAAACAACACTAGCCACTGTGGAACAGCCAAATAATAATGAACTTCAAAAGGGCATTAACCCTCTTGTCAGTGTTCAGCATTATGGCCATACTAGGAAAGCAAGATAATACATATATGTAATCAACACACACAGTTATTATATATCTGGAAATGTAAGTACTGAAGGAAAAACTCTCAAGCCCCAAGTCTAGAATTAAGGTCTTGATCCAGCAAGGTTCTTAACCATGTACCTAACTATAAGCAGGAGTGGTTCAATTGACTTCAGTGGCTACTAAAGTCATGCACAGGTACTTTGCTGATTCAGGGCCTACATTCCCAGCAATTCAAACACAGAAAAGAAAAGCTGCTGGTGCTGGAAATGAAAAAAAATCTGCTTTTGCTGTTGGATTCCAAAGTTGTCCTCTGTGAATAGTGAGTTGCATCTTAAAGCTCTCTAACTGTGGCAGGGTCTGGAGCAGCTGACATGAAGTGGCTGGTTGGTTGGTGCTGTGTGTGTGTGTGTGTGTGTGCGTGTGTGTGCGTGTGCGTGTGTGTGTGTGTGGATTGGATTTGCTGGGACTAGTTTTACTCCACTGCCTTCTAAAGAATCACTCCTGATGTACACTGGTGGCTGTGAACTACACAGATCCAAGGTTTTGAAAAAGTTTTAGGGTATGTCTACACTAGAGCGGGTGGTGTTATTTGCAGCTCATACAGATATACCTGTGCTAGCTTTTATTGAATCTAAAAACGTAAGTGCAGACACAATGGTGTGAGCAGCAGTAGTGGCTAAACACCTGAATACGTACTGAGGGTTTCATTTGGGATTGTACCTGGGGTAGCTAGCCCCTCTCACTATTTGCACTGCTGCACCTACACTTCTAATTTTAGCACTAGTGTAGCAGGTATGTCTATTTAAGCTGGAAATCTCTGCCCAGCTCCAGTGTAGGCATATTCAGATGCAGAACGAAGGGTGAAGAAAAGCAAGACAAAGGAGGTGGGGGTGAAAATAGTCTGAACAAGCACATTTTTTAATACTATTAAAGGACCCTCATTTTCTGAAGGGTATTTGGAAATGTGTGCTTTACCAGTATTCCATTTTTGCATTGCATTCCCTTTTAAAGAACATAACGTAAGAATGGCCATAATGGGTCAGACCAGTGGTCTATATAACCCGGTATCCTGTCTTCTGACAGTGGCCAATTCCAGAGGCTTCAGAGGGAATGAACAGAACAGGGCAATTATTGAGTGATCTATCCCCTGACATCCACTCCCAGCTTCTGGAAGTTAGAAGCTTAGGACACCCAGGACTTGGGCTTGCATCCCTGACCATCCTGGCTAATAGCCATTGAGGGATCTATTCCCCAGGAACTTCTCTAATTCTTTTGTGAATCCATTGGAGTTTTGGCCTTCACAACATCCCCTGGCAATGAGCCCCGCAGGTTGACTGTGCACTGTGTGAAGCAGTTCTTCCTTTTGTTTGTTTTAAACCTGCTGCCTAGTTATTTCATTGGATAACCCCTGGTTCTTGTGTTATGTGAAGGAGTAAATAATACTTCCCAATTAATTTTCTCCACACCTTTCATGATTCTGTAGACCTCTATCATATCCCTCCTTAGTCATCTCTTTTCCAAGAGGAAAAGTTTCGTTGTTTTTTCTCTCTCTTCATATGGAAGCTTTTCCATACCCCTAATAATTTTTGTTGCCCTTCTGAGTATCTTTTCCAATTCTAACATATCTTTTTTTGAGATGGGGTGACAAGAACTGCACTCAGTATTCAAAGTGTGGGCATATTACAGATTTATATAGTGGCATTATGATATGTACTATCTTATTATCTATCCCTTTCTTAATGGTTCCTAACATTCTGCTAGCTTTTTTGATTGCTGCTGCATATCGAGTGGATGTTTTCAGAGAACTATTCACAATTACTTCAATGACACTTCCTTGTGTGGTAACAGTTAATCTAGACCCCATCATTTTATATGTATAGTTGGGATAATGTTTTCCAATGTGCATTACTTTGCATTTATCACCATTGAATTTAATCTGCCATTTTGTTGCCCAGTCACTCAGTTTTGTGAGATTCTTTTGTAGCTCTTCACAGTCTGCCTGGGACTTAACTATCTTGAGTAGTTTTGTATCATCTGCAAATGTTACCTGTTTTTCTGGATCATTTATGAATATGTTGAACTGCACTGGTCCCCAGTGTAGATCCTTGGGGGACATCGCTATTTACCTCTCACCGTTCTGAAAACTGACTATTTATTACTACCCTTTTTTTCCTATATTGTAATGAGTTACTGACCCATGAGAGGACCTTTCCTCTTATCCCATGACTGTCTACTTTTCTTAAGAGTCTTTGTTGAGGGACCTTGTCAAAGGCTTTCTGAAAGTCCAAGTACATTATATCCACTGGATGACCCTTGTCCACATGTTTGTTGACCTCTCTCAAAGAATTCTAGTAGATTGGTGAGGCATGACTTCCCTTTATAAAAGCTGTGTTGACTCTTCCCCAACTAATCATGTTCATTGATATGTCTGATAATTCTGTTCTTTACTATAGTTTCAACCAATTTGCCTGGTACTGAATTTAGGCTTACTGGCCTGTAATTGCCAGGATCATTTCTGGAAACTTTCTTAAAAACTGGCATCACATTAGCTATCCTCCAGTTATCTGCTACAGAAGCTCATTTAAATGAAATACTACATACCACAATTAGTTGTTTTGCAATTTCATATTTGAGTTCCTTCAGAACTCTTGGGTGAATATCATCTGGTTTTGGTGACTTGTTACTGTCTAACAAAAACTCCTCTACTGTCATCTCAATCTGGGACAGTTCCTCAGATTTGTCACCTAAAAAGACCAGCTCAGGTGTGGGAATTGCCCTCATATCCTCTGCAGCGAAGATTGATGCAAAGAATTAATATAGCTTCTCCGCAAATGGCCTTGTCTTCCTTGAGTGTTCTTTTAGCACCTCCATCATTCAGTGGCCCCACTGATTATTTGGCAGACTTTCTGTTTTTAATGTATTTTTTTAAAATGTTGCTGTTAGTTTCTGTGGGTCTTTACTCTTCAATTTCTTTTTTGGCCTTCCTAATTATACTTCTATACTTGACAGAGTTTATACTTCTTTGTATTTTCTTCAGTAGGCTCTCATTTCCAATTTTTAGAGGATGCCTTTTTGCCTCTAGCCACTTCTTTTACTCTGTTATTTAGCCATGGTGGAACTTTTTTGGTCCTCTTACTATTTTTTATTTATTTAGAGCATACACTTAATTTGAGCCTCTAGTATGGTGTTTTATAAAAGTTTCCATGCACACTGGATGCATTTCACTCTTGTGACTGTTTCTTTTAATTTCCATTTAACTAGCTTCCTCATTTCTATGTAGTTCTGCTTTCTGAAGTTAAATACTACTGTGGTGGGTCTCTCTGGTATTTTCCGTCCCACAAGGATGTTAAATTTAATTACATTATAGTTGCTATTACCGAGTAGTTCAGCTATATTTATTTCTTGGACCAGATCCTGTGCACCATTTAGGATTAAATCAATAATTGCCTCCCCCCTTATGGGTTCCAGGACTAGTTGTTCCAAGAAGCAGTCATTAATGGTGTCTAGAAAATGTATCTCTGCATCTCATCCTGAGGTGATATGTACCCAGTCAAAAAGGAGACAGCTGAAATCCCCCATTATTATTGAGTTTTCTATTTTTATAGTCTCTATAATCTCCTGGAGCACTTCACAATCACAATCACCATCACCATCCTGGTCAGGTGGTCGGTAGTATACTGTTACTGTTATACTGTTATTATTCAAGCATGGAATTGCTATCCATAAAGATTCTATGGGAACTTAAGTAAATACTTCCCCCATCTGGCCAGTGGAGCTTGAGTAAACATAGCTATGCTTAAAAAACAGAAAAAGTCAGCTTCCACTAACATGGCTTTGTTGTGCCAAATCAGCTTTGTTTATCACCAGTATCCTTGAGTGAAGTCATCAGAGCCTGGGATTAGAGTGTGTTTAGTGAACTGTTGCTGCAGAACCAGAAGAGGAACCCCAGAACACTGTCAACGTGCAGCCTGCAAAACGAGTGGCTATTTTTCCTTTCATATTTTCCTCCAAAATACAATAAAAACATCCTAGGAGAAAAAAGCCATGAAGACTTATAATTGAACTGCATAGGATATTTAGGTCTGATAGTACTTCTAAGACTGTTCATAGATTCATAGATTTTAGGTCAGACCAAACTACAATCAACTACTTTGACACATCATAAATGCCAGAAAATTTCACTCAGCAAGTCCTACAGTGGCAAAACTATTCTTCCTTACTATTCCTTTGAAGCAGAAAATGTGTCTCAGCCCAATCTTCCCTTCCTTTGTAGTCCTTTGAGCATTCCTCACTCATTTGAGTAATTCCAGTGATCCAGGTACACAGGTACACAAGGGTAGGAAGTACTCACAAGAATAAAGATTGCAGCATCAAGCAATATATGTGTGTAAAGTGCTATGTTGGCTTACAGAGATGTATAAATGATGATTAAAGATGATAATATTCCGGAGGAGGAAAACGATAGCTCACCAGTGGCTTCACATGAAGTTAAATGACATCGATGACACCTACGCTACCAGCACTCCCAGCTACCTTCGAGACACCACTGACTTCCTGAGGAAACTTCAATCCATCGGTGATCTTCCTGATAACACCATCCTGGCCACTATGGATGTAGAAGCCCTCTACACCAACATTCCACACAAAGATGGACTACAAGCCGTCAAGAACACTATCCCCGATAATGTCACGGCTAACCTGGTGGCTGAACTTTGTGACTTTGTCCTTACCCATAACTATTTTACATTTGGGGACAATGTATACCTTCAGATCAGCGGCACTGCTATGGGTACCCGCATGGCCCCACAGTATGCCAACATTTTTATGGCTGATTTAGAACAACGCTTCCTCAGCTCTCGTCCCCTAAAGCCCCTACTCTACTTGCGCTATATTGATGACATCTTCATCATCTGGACCCATGGAAAAGAAGCCCTTGAGGAATTCCACCATGATTTCAACAATTTCCATCCCACCATCAACCTCAGCCTGGTCCAGTCCACACAAGAGATCCACTTCCTGGACACTACAGTGCTAATAAACAATGGTCACATAAACACCACCCTATACCGGAAACCTACTGACCGCTATTCCTACCTGCATGCCTCCAGCTTTCACCCTGACCACACCACACGATCCATCGTCTACAGCCAAGCTCTGCGATACAACCGCATTTGCTCCAACCCCTCAGACAGAGACAAACACCTACAAGATCTCTGTCAAGCTTTCTTACAACTACAATACCCACCTGCAGAAGTAAAGAAACAGATTGATAGAGCCAGAAGAGTTCCCAGAAGTTACCTACTACAGGACAGGCCTAACAAAGAAAATAACAGAACGCCACTAGCCGTCACCTTCAGCCCCCAACTAAAACCTCTCCAACGCATTATTAAGGATCTACAACCTATCCTAAAGGATGACCCAACACTCTCACAAATCTTGGGAGACAGGCCAGTCCTTGCCTACAGACAGCCCCGCAACCTGAAGCAAATACTCACCAACAACCACATACCACACAACAGAACCACTAACCCAGGAACTTATCCTTGCAACAAAGCCCATTGCCAACTGTGCCCACATATCTATTCAGGGGACACCATCACAGGGCCTAATAACATCAGCCACACTATCAGAGACTCCTTCACCTGCACATCCACCAATGTGATATATGCCATCATGTGCCAGCAATGCCCCTCTGCCATTTACATTGGTCAAACTGGAAAGTTTCTACGTAAAAGAATAAATGGACACAAATCAGATGTCAAGAATTATAACATTCATAAACCAGTCGGAGAACACTTCAATCTCTCTGGTCACGCAATCACAGACATGAAGGTCGCTATCTTAAAACAAAAAAACTTCAAATCCAGACTCCAGCGAGAAACTGCTGAATTGGAATTCATTTGCAAATTGGATACTATTAATTTAGGCTTAAATAGAGACTGGGAGTGGCTAAGTCATTATGCAAGGTAGCCTATTTCCCCTTGTTTTTTCCTACCCCCCCCCCCCCAGATGTTCTGGTTTAACTTGGATTTAAACTTGGAGAGTGGTCAGTTTGGATGAGCTATTACCAGCAGGAGAGTGAGTTTGTGTGTGTATGGGGGTGGGGAGGTGAGAAAACCTGGATTTGTGCTGGAAATGGCCCACCTTGATTATCATGCACATTGTAGGGAGAGTGGTCACTTTGGATGAGCTATTACCAGCAGGATAGTGAGTTTGTGTGTGTGGTTTTTGGGAGGGGGGTGAGGGGGTGAGAGAACCTGGATTTGTGCAGGAAATGGCCCAACTTGATTATCATGCACATTGTGTAGAGAGTTGTCACTTTGGATGGGCTATTACCAGCAGGAGAGTGAATTTGTGTGGGGGGGTGGAGGGTGAGAAAACCTGGATTTGTGCTGGAAATGGCCCAACTTGATGATCACTTTAGATAAGCTATTACCAGCAGGACAGTGGGGTGGGAGGAGGTATTGTTTCATATTCTCTGTGTGTATATAAAGTCTGCTGCAGTTTCCACGGTATGCATCCGATGAAGTGAGCTGTAGCTCACGAAAGCTCATGCTCAAATAAATTGGTTAGTCTCTAAGGTGCCACAAGTACTCCTTTTCTTTTTGCAAATACAGACTAACACGGCTGTTACTCTGAAATCGATAAAATATTAAGTATTCTTTCTCTCTATGGATTCTGTAATTGAGTGAGAAAGGGCCAGGTAGTTATTACTGGTGGGGGGAAGGCTGTTTCCTACTGCAGTAAAGAGTTTGTCAGGTCTTTCATTATAAACTTAGATCATCAGGGTTTCTCCAGAAACTGGTCCATGATGAAATAGAGGACACAGATTCTCACACGTCTTCCTACAACAGTGGCTGCAGCAAGTGTTTTTTGGCAGAGTGGTGTCCTCAGACTGCTGAATTGGAATTAATTTGCAAACTGGACACCATTAAATTAGGCTTGAATAAAGACTGGGAGTGGATGGGTCATTACACAAAGTAAAACTATTTCCCCATGTTTATTTCCCCTCTGCCCCCAACTGTTCCTCAGACGTTCTTGTCAACTGCTGGAAATGGCCCACCTTGATTATCACAACAAAAGGTTGTTTTTTTTTTTTCCCTTTTCCTCTCCTGCTGGTAATAGCTCACCTTACCTGATCACTCTCCTTACAGTGTGTATGGTAACACCCATTGTATCATGTTCTCTGTGTATATAAAATCTCCCCACTGTATTTTCCACTGCATGCATCCGATGAAGTGGCCTGTAGCCCACGAAAGCTTATGCTCAAATAAATTTGGTTTCCTTTTGGATAATTTTATCTACTGACCAGGTTCATTTTCAGTGCTGTGGTTAAGAATTTCAGGTCCTCCCTGGAGTGGCCATTGAATTGGCAGACAGGGATCCCACTGACAGTGCACTACTGAGACTACTTCCTATTTGTAGGACTATTGGGGTGGGGGAAATGCACACATTCATAGGTACTGTTTAGGGGTTAGTGTGCAGTTTAGGCATTGCTTTTAATTAAGTGAAGACAGCAGGTCCTCCAACATTACTGAGGTTACTGTTCAGGTTACAGAAAGATTCAATACTAGGTGAGATCCATCTCCAAGAGGACAAAGGGAGCCCCTTGAGGGATCTGGTGCAGCGAATGACCAGGGAAAGTGAAGCTGCTGCTGGGCATCTCATAGATAGTTGAATAGAGTTTCACCTGTTAAGTAGTGGCTGCAGACTGTGGACCTGATTTATCACCATGTTGCACAAATCAGGGCCGGCTCTAGGCCCCAGCAAAACAAGCAGGTGCTTGGGGCAGCACACTTTAAGGGGCGGCATTCCGGTGCCGGCCATGCCGCCCCTAGAAATGTGCCCCCGCCGCCCCAGCTCGCCTCCGCTCCGCCTCCACCCGCTCCCCTGAGCGCGCCGCCGCTGCTCCGCTTCTCCCCGCTCCCTCCCAGGCTTGCCGCGTGTGAAACAGCTGTTTGGCGCGACAAGCCTGGGAGGGAGGGAGGAAAAGCCGAGCGGTGGCGCACTCGGGGGAGGCGGCGGTGGTAGAGCGGAGGTGAGCTGGGGCGGGGAGCGGTTCCTCTATGTCCCCCCCCGTTACTTCCTGCGCTCCCCCCCTCGCTCACCTCCGCTCCGCCTGCTCCCCTGAATGCGCTGCCTCTCCCTCGCCTGAGAGGGAGGGGGGAGAAGCGGAGCGGCGGCGTGTTCAGGGGAGCAGGCAGAGCGGAGGTGAGCTAGGGTGGTGGGTTGCGGGGATAGTGGGGGGAGCTGCAGGAAGCCATGGGTGGGGGAATGCTGCATGCCCTGGGGAGGAGGCGGGGCTGGGGATTTGGGGATGGGGTGGTCATGTGTCTTCTCCTTCAGCTGGTGCCCCGCAGTATGGGGAGACACCAGTCGCACACAGAGTGACCTTGCATGTACTGTACGTGCGCTCCCCCGCAATTCTGCACTTGCATGCCTTACTGAAAAGATAATGGCATGCCAATGCTTATAGATACTAAAGTGCTGTTCTAGATGAAGAACCCATGCTGTGTACCATTAATCACCAGGTTGCCTGAAACAAAGAGGGGTTTGGTTCAGGCATTTATGCTGCAATGACTGAAGCTTAACAGCTGCTTTTGCATCTGGCATGTTCCCAGTATTAGCTGTATTGCAGATGCCTGATCTTGTTTCCATATAGACAGATTCAAAACCCTTGCACCACAAGCTGACCTGAATTCCATCCAGGTGTCTGGCCCAGTCTGGGTCCCCAAGCTCACGGTAGTGCTATGTATGATGGAATGCTCTATTACCTCAGGTGCCTGAGAACATTCCACAACAGAAGCAATTGGTTCACAGAGCAATCGCCCAGTGGCTAAGGAAGGCAGTGCAGGAATGGTCATAGCCATGGCACACGTAGATCATGTAGCCATGATCCTGCCCACTATCACAGCGTATTTGGTAGGAATTGTGACCCATGAACCTCTTGGTGCCAACTGGCAGAGAGTGCATGGGGTGTTTATAGTTTTATAGGTCAGGTATATGCATATTAAGTTTACCAGAGGCATGTAAGGTCTCCACCAAGAGCTCATAGGTCATCATAATCATTGTGAAATGTATGTATGGATAATATTTAAGGAATAATGTATCTGAACTGAAAATTATACTCTTAAGTTAAAGCAGGTCACTAGAAGGTGATAAACATGACCCTGTCAGGTAAGAGGGAAGAGACTCTTATCTCTCTTGGGATGGTTGTGTGTGCATTGCATATTGTTCGCTTCACAATGCAGGCCTATCTACGGGCTAAGCCAAATGCTAATCAAGAGATTTTTAAATCAACTGGAAAGAAGCACACAGGAAAAAAGCAACCACCAAGGGGACACCCTGATTATGAGTAAAGACAATGGATTGTGGGATGTAACTGGGTGGGGGGTATGAAGACACACATGAGATCTTTTCCACTGAGGAGACAAGCTGACAGTGTGACTTGTCTTATGAAGGGAAGATCACAGCCAAGCATGTGATGGAAGGATTCTGGGTGAGCTCTTACTCTATAAGATGTGACAAAAACTAGTTAAGTAAGTCCAGATTCTTGAACACATGTTATGTTTTTCTTTTAAGTATAACCATTTGTTTCCAATATTTCAATTTTCTGTCACTTGAATATCTATACTTTCTTAAAGATTTACTTCTTCTCACTATATACTTATCTGAGTGCTGTGTGTTAAGCAGAGCAGTGATGTGGCGTAACTGGTAAGCTGGAGTGTACTGTTCCATTACTACTCATACAATGTTAGAATGTCGGTTTAGGTAGCAGGATTGGCCTCACAATAACTAGTGACCTTAGAACTGCTATAGCTTCTATTCTGGATCTTGCACAAAGTAATGCAGGTCAGATTATGGGGGCAATTTGTTCCATTCTGCCTTCATAGAGACTTCAGAATAAAGGAACTAGTACTGATTTAGCCTTAGCTACAGCCCAAGGCCTTGATCAGGGTTGATTTAAGGTGGAATTATCCCGATTTATCTACCTAACAGAGCTGCTCTGAGAATTAGATAAGCTTCAAATATGAAGAACATTCTATAAATGCTAATTATTATTATAATAATACTGTCACTTATAGATACCATAAGTGTGCGTAAACAACACATGCAGATAGAACTCTATGCATTCAATTGTGGCTTTAGCCCACAGCGCCATATTGGAGATGATGTGCCAGGAAGGGTGGCTCCTTGAACTCTCTCTCAAGTCAAGGCGCAATCCAGTCCTTACTGTATTTCTGTATTTAGGAGCTTAGGCCAAAAATGTCAAGTTTGATTGACTAAGATTTCGCAACCTATTTAGGCTCCTAAGTAAAAGTGGCCTTCCAAATTAAGAGAGTTGTAAGAACTCGGCACTTCTGGAAATCAGGCTGCTTTTATTTAGAAGCTTAAATATGGAATTAGGTGTCAAACTTTAGGCAACCAAGTTTGACATTTTTGGCCTTTTGTATGTATGTATTTTATATTAGATAAAAGTCAAAGAGATGTATACACAAGGATAAATTATCACAGCATTTCCTGCCACCATACATTTAATTTCCAATCAAACTTTTTATTAGTACGGTAGAACAACTCAGTGTTTAGTATGCTTATGTTTCCTTTATGAGAATCCAGCTCAAATCTGAATTTTGGATGCTGGACAAAATTAGTTTGATGATGTCAATTCCGTTTCCTAGAAGATAGTTGCCTGTATCATTAAATAGCTCACTATGCTATAATTTGGCAAAAGGAAGTGTCTACTAAGAAATTCAGAAGTGTGCAAACATGAACACTGAGTCATCCTACAGCTGGCCAGTGTTGGTAACACTCAAAGAATAGTTTATGGAAGGTTACATTATTCAGTATTTAGCTCAGGATAAGCGGAAGACTTTGGTTGCATTGCTGACTGTCTATTACTCTTTACAAGAACTCATGATAAGGGACACAACATTTCTAATAATTCGGAATGCCTAATTTGTTTTTACTTTGTTTATGTTGCTTGAAACACAGCTCTCCTGAAAGAGTGTTTTTACAGTGATACCCAAGACACTTTAAATAACCATTTTGTTGTTATTTTTTCAAATGCTGGTTGGATAGACCAGGAGTGAGTACGTGTAGTACGTACCAAAGAACTCTAATGGGTGCTAAGGGACAGTATTACACGGTGAAAAACAAGATAGTGGAAGCTCTGGCATTTATGAAAGTTTGCTTAAATGAAGAATGCAGTCCAGTCCTACTGGATGCCTACTTTCTTCAGTCAAAACACAATAATATAATGGAATTAAATCAAAACTGATCCAAACATCAAACAAGATTGCTAAAATAAATATACTGTCCACAGAGAGTCCTTTCCATGTAAAGGAAAGTTGGATAACATTGAATATATTAAGTATATTTTCTAGCTGGTTATTCACAGGGGCTGATTCACCACTGTTACTTCAGTTTCATGCCAATGTAAGTCCACTGATATCACTGCAGTTACACTAGTATAAACCTGGAGTATTGTAGTGGTGAATCGGACTCACAGACTTTAAACACTTCCGTTAGGTGGGTGGAATGTATTTTCTCTATTTTTTTCTTCAGGTATATTTACACATTAGTTAGTGTTGATTAATCTTACCTTTGTCGCTGCATCAACAACAGCCCCTTGATTAACAAGAACCTCTGCCACATTGACTTTGTCCTCTTGAGCAGCCAGGTGAAGTGGTGTCAGTCCACTCTGTAAATTAGGGGCAACAAATGATCATCTTGCAGAGGAGACATATTAACATTATGAGCCAACATTATGAGCCAATCAACACTTATACAATTGCACTGATCTTAATTACAGGTTTCAGAGTAGCAGCCGTGTTAGTCTGTATCCGCAAAAAGAAAAGGAGTACTTGTGGCACTTTAGAGACTAACAAATTTATTTGAGCATAAGCTTTCGTGAGCTACAGCAAGGTGCCATAAGTACTCCTTTTCTTTTTACTGATCTTAATGAGGTTGCAGCTTGTTAATGAGGGCAGAATTTGTCTATCTGTTTACTGTTTAAATTTGCTCAATTACGAGACACTGCAATTTAAAAGCATAAAATACACAGCGAGCTAATGTTTCCTATACAAGGTACAGCAGTTAAACAAGGAACATTATGTAATATTAAATATGGAGCAGATATTACACTACAGGTTTTTAACACAAAAGCTCAAGGTTATTTTCTCCTGGCTATTTCACTCTCCTGATATGAATGAGATTAAAAGAAACATCAAACAATTGTTTACATTCCTGCCAGTTTGCTAGGAGTAACACTCACTCACTCAGATTTAAATCCTGCTATTTACAGTGTTCTCTTATATATGAAAATGAATGTGTAAATAGCACATTCTTGTTTTTTCAGTTCCAAGGCACATTGATGTGCTGTTCTATGGCAGCTGTTATTTCCTTCTCTTTCACGGCTCATTGATGAGCTTCCGCCTCCAGTTGCTTTAGCTCCAAGGTTCTCTGATGTTCTCTCTCTTTTTCTGCTACCTGCAATCGGTACAGCTCTAACTTTGTAACTGCTTCGCTCGCTCTCATATTTATGCTTTTTCTGCTCTTATTTCCTTTTCCCAAAATAATCAAATAAAAAATAACAAAAGTGTAATCTTTTCTTGGTTGTATTCAGCCACCACACAAAGTCTCACTTAAAATCACTACACCAGTGTATGAAGTGCAAATCTCACTCAGTACAGCAGGCTGTGCATTTCACCCTGTTCGCTGCGCCAATGTGACATGCCCCAGAATACAGTCTGAACTGGTGGATCATTGTGCCCCCTTAACTCTCCAGCCTGGTGTGCACTAGGCCCTGCTTTGCTGTGTGAGCTGCCACTCCGCCCAGTCACCCCAGCCCCTAGCATGCAAGTCACCCCCAGACAAATACCAGAATGCTATGCCCAGCCACTCTTGAATTACATACAGGGTGACACCTGCATATCCCCAGTCCCAGCCTTGCAACTCAGACATGTACCGTTTTGTACTGCTCAGTAACTTATTAAGCAATACAAGCTCATAAATTCTGTCATTTTAGCAAAGAAAATGAATATGCACCAGGCCTTGTTAACCTGAGTAGATTCCCCAAGCCCTTCAGCCAAAACCACACTGGCTTAGATAAAACATCAAAATAAGTTTATTAACTACAGAAAGACAGATTTTCATTGATTATAACTGGTATAGGCATAAAAGGTCAGAATTGGTTACAAAAAGAAATAAAATGATAAAATTCCAGTCTAATTCCTAAACTTTACCAAGCTAAGTCAAACGTGAAGGAATAAGGTTTCTCTTACCCAAAAGCTAACAGCAGTCTGTACTAACTGGAAAGTTTTCCAGTTAGGATCCCTCCCTCCAGTTCAGTGATGTTTCTGTCCTCCAAACAATCTTGATGCCTTCAGTATACGTGGGGGAAGAGAGATGGCCAGGGGCCTTTGTTCCCCCTTTTTATATGTTGACTCTTTTTATTGAAAAAGTCCTTGCTGTGTCATGGGGTCAGGCAGCCCCATTGCCTATGTGCTCTGCACTCAGTCCTTCACATGAATTGCAAATTCTTGCTTGCACCTTCTGTATACGTGCAGCTTGAGGGGACAGTTCTTTGTTTATAGTTCTTGTTATTTCTAAAGAGCTAGTCTGTGGACATTCCCCAGATTCATGTGTTTCAGTAACAAACATACAGCAAAATCTCATAACTCCATATATTATGATGGTACACACGTTACCAGGACAGTAATACGTAACAGATTATGACTTTTCAAACGATACCTCACAAGGCATACTTTGTACAAAATATATCATAACCATTTACAAGTGGTGAATATGAGGGTACAAGGTGTTATTTTTAGGTACAGTCTGTCACCACATAAAAGCCAGCATCTGTATTTAGTGGTAGCCACAGATGCTAATGAAGGACCATGAATAGTTTTAAGGTTAGAATAGGAGAAATGAAGCATAGGCTTCCAAGTGTCATATGAAGCCCACCCAGAGACTCAGAGGACACTGAGCCATTCCACCTGCCAAAAGCAAGGAACGATTTTTGTGAGAAATTTCTCACTCTCATCTTCCTAGTCTTGTCAGATAAATTCATACAGAAACCGCACTGTACAATTATACTGATGGAGATGAGGGCATCTAGGGAATTAGGGATGCACATTTACTGTAGACATTATCACTGAGTAGACTTCACAGCCTGTAAACCCTTTGGCAGATGTATAAACAGAAAATCAGTTCACTTCCTTTCCAATTCCCAGGAGAAAGCATGTGGAAAGTCGCAGTGCTATAATGGAATGCCCCGTGGGAAGTGGAATCGCTTACATTAAGAACAAAATCTCAGACAACCATACTGCTGATAGCCCATAAAAAAATCAGCTTCTCTTGACAAAGTTAGGTGCTACTACTGCTTAATGGGAGGCACATGTAGAGATCTGATAAAATGGCGGGAGCCAAGCCCACTAATAACCTGGAGTCAAGAAGAAACTTCCCCAATAGGCATGTTACAACAGAATTGTCCATTATGGGGGAGACGGGGAGGGTTTACATATTCATATGAAGCATCTGGTACTGGAGAATGTCAAAGACAGGATACCAGAAAAATGGACAATTGGTCTGATCTAATATTGCAGTTACTATGTTCTATTTTCTGCTAGAAGAAATGATGACAAATTCAAACACCTGTGTGCTTTTCATAGAATCACAGAAATGTAGAGCTGGAAGGGACCTCAAGACATCTAGTCCAGCCCCGTGCACTGAGGGAGGACCAAGTCAGCTTAGACAAGTGTTTGCCAACCTATTCTTCAAAACCTCCCCAATGATGGAGATTCCACAACCTACCTTGGTAAGCTATTCCACTGCTTAACCATCCTTATAGTTACAAAGTTTTTCCTAATATCTAACCCAAATCTCCCTTGCACCACATTAAGCCAGTTGCTTCTTGTCCTGCCTTCAGTGCACATGGAGAACAATTGCTCACCATCCTCTTTATTACAGCCCTTTTTATATTTGAAGCAGTTATCAGTTCCCCCCTCTCTCTTCCTTTCTCAAGACTAAATGTACCCATTTTTTAAAATTTTTCCTCTTAAGGTTGGGTTTTCTAAACCTTTTGGTTTTTTTTTGTTGCTGTCCTCCGGACTCTCCACTAAGTCCACACAATTCCTAAAGAGTGGGGCCTAGAGCTGGACACAGTACTCCAGCTGAGGCCTCACCAGAGCTGAGTAGAGGTGGACAATTACCTCCCATGTCTTACCTCCCATGTCCCATGTCTATGACATTCCTGCTAATACACCCCAAAATTATATTAGCCTTTTTTGCAACTGCATCACATTGTTGACTCATATTCAATTTGTGACCCACTATGAACCACCTACCAGTTATTCCCCATTTTGTAGTTGTGCATTTGATTTTTTCTTCCTAAGGGTAGTACTTTTCACATGTCTTTACTGAATGTCATCTTGTTGATGACAGCCCAATTCTCTAGTTTGTCAAATTCAGTTTTTGAATTTGTTTTGTTCTGTCCTCAAACCCCCTCCCCCGGCTTGGTATCATCCGCAAATTTCATAAGCATATTCTCCACTTTGTTATTTAAGTCCCTAATGAAAATATTGAATAATACAAGACTCAGGACAGACCCATGCTGACCCCCATTAGATACATCCCCTCAGTTTGACAGTGAACCATTGATAACTAGTCTTTGAGTACTGTCTGTCAACCAGTTTTGTACCCAACTTACTGTAATTTCGTCTAGACTTTATTTCCCTAGTTTGCTACTGAAAATGTCATGTGGAACTGTCAAAAGCCTTACTAAAACCAAGATGTATCACATCTACAGTTCCCCCCATCCACCGGGCTGGTAACATTATCAAAGAATGTACTTAGATTGGTTTGACTTGTCAAAGTATGTAAATTTCAAATCTCATAGAATCAGATGATGCAAAATTCACTTGTTAGCCCCTTTTCTTACTAGTCACCATATTTTTTTTTCCTGAGTGCAAAAATAAATAAATAAATGCAAACTTACCTTGTTGCTAAGATTCACATTAGCATTTCTAGTAAGAAGCAATGACACCATGTCCACATGGCCTTCCTGGGATGCAAGATGTACAGGGGCAATACCCTGTCTGGTAATAGCATTAGCATCAGCACCATATTCAAGCAATGTAGTCGCTATATCCATCTGGTTTTTCTTGGCAGCTATGTGCAGTGGTGTATAACCATTCTGTCAATATAAAACATTTGAGTACAGGCTCATCTGTGAAATACCACAGTAAATTACTTTTCTGTACATACTTGATTTTATTATCCTAAATGATCAGTTCTAAAAATTCAGTCCTGACATGAATGAGCTTAAAATTTGACCATATTAAAAAGCTACACATCAAAACTTTAATAACTATTTTAAAATCATGTCTGTATATAAGAGAATTAAAAGAAATTTGAATGACACTTTCTAAATGTGGAAAATGTAGCCCTAATACAGAGCAGTGCAATCTACAAACAAAGACTTCATAACCGTTTGAGCCACCTTTCATAGTTATTTGCTACTTTTCCTTAAAGGCCTAAGTACATATTATCTCTGTAATGTATAAAGGGATGGGATTCGCTATTAGATACATGTGCATGTTTAGTCACTAAGAACAGCTGTTAGTGTTTGTTTTCTTCACTTCCCGGTATGAACCAGAGTATTATATATATGAATTGGGGTCAGTCTTTCTTTTAACACAAACTTTATTGCAAAGTTTGTCCTAATCTTGGTGGAAGGCAGTTTTAGACACCCTATTTTGGGCCAGAAAAGGATACGTCAATATGAACTTCTGGTTTCATATCCCTGAACTCTTTCCTTCTTTCTAATCCGTGCATCCAGGTATTTCTAATCAGTCCATCTCTGAGTATCTCAATGCAATTTCAACTATACAGAATAATCTTAGAGTTCAAAAGGAAGGACAGGATTTAGCAGAAAACCTTTAAGTTGTTTTACACACAAAGGGCTTGTTTACATGGCTAGTTATACAGCACACTAAATGGCTGTGAGGACACTACTACCATGTACTAAAAGTTTAGCAGTTTCAAGGCACGTTACCCTTTAGTGCAATGTAGCAGGGTCCACCCAGACACTAAGGGTATGTCCACACAACAATTAAACATCTGTGGCTGGCCTGGGTCAGCTGACTCAGGCTTGCAGGGCTCAGGCTCCACAGCTGTTTAATTGCTGCGTAGATGTTCAGGCTTAGGCTGGAGTCTGAGCAGCTACCCGGTAATTAAGCAGCCCTGCAGCCCAAGCCTGAGTCAGCTGACAAGGCCAGCTGCAGATGTTTAATTGCTGCGTCCGAGTGTGATGTACTTTCACATCCCAGCTTGTTGTGCACTAACTATTCATGAAGACAAGTCCTAAGTTTCTTTAAGCATTTATTAAATCAATATATGTGAGGCTTTGTCTACACTAGCACTTTTGTTGGCAAAACTTTTGTGTGTTTTTTCACACCCCTGACCAAGAATAAGTTTCACCGACAAAAACGAGTGTCTCCCACTGACATAGCTACCACTTGTTGTTTGGAGGTGTTTAATTATGCTGGTGGGTGAGCTCTCTCCTGCCAGCATAGAGTGGCTACACAGGAGACCATACAGCTGCAACGGTACAGCTGTGCCGCTGTAAGGTCCGTAGTAGAGACATAGCCTAAATCAGCTAAACAGATTTAAGAACCATGGATAACACACTGGTCAGGGGCATGGCCAGCCTTTGGATACTGACAATGATGCTTATTGCTTCTGGTCCTGTTAGTCTTCTAGAAATAGAGTGTTAATCTTAATTTTAAAACTATTGGAAAAGTGTATGTGTGTGAGAGGGAAGGAGTGAGAGCGAGCGAGAGAGAGAGCGCGCTTTTAAAAAAGTGGGATTCCAGCTGGATGGAGCCATATAGCAAGTACCATGAATATTCCAAACTACATGGGCGTGAACCCCTACCAGCTTTGGAAACAAACCCAGCTTAAAATAGGACTCAGCTCAAAATAGGACCCAACTCCCCTTTTCAGGTAGGAGAAGAACCTGTTCCCCTTTCACAGTGGAAGATCAACTGCCAGAAACCCACAAAATCTACGCTCTCACGCAATGGCACCAATGCTTGACTTGTTTCCCCATTCCCACTAGATCTCCTGATCTCATATAATTTCCTTGAGGGAAGTGATTGCGGGATATGCTCAAAGGCAGAAACTGTCCATTGTGTACGGAAATAAGATGCCTTCCTCCCACACTCTGATGAAACCCACTCCACTTCCTGCTGTGTGCTGCTGAGGTAACAGACAAAAAAATATATTTTTAAACTCCTGTATTTTTGCCTGTATCCCACCTATTTGCCCTTCACAGCTTCAGCTCTTCCTAGGGGCATGAGACTGCCTGTCCTGATGAGCAGGTCAGAGTCAGGCCTCTCGTGGCTGAAAACTGCATATCCTCTGGAGGTGAATTCGCTCTTTGAGCTTGTGCCTCCAGGGGTAGCTAAGCAGTACTCCACAGGAACCAAGGTCCTGACTGTTGTGTGCAAGCGGAACACAGAACACACAGGGGCATGCATGGTTACACCAGTGTTTTGTTAGCATTAACCCAGAAAAGAGACAGACAGGGTCAATGATAGAACACAAATTTTCAGCACTTTTCTAACCAGTTTTAACTTTTCTACACTGGCTGTTGTAAAAACTGTATTAGACACTGGTTTAGCTGAGACCTTGTTTAAACTGAATGTAAACCAGGGTCTTGAACTTGGTTCCTAGCTGTAGGACCAAAAACTACTGTCTGTGGAAAAAAAAATATTTTTCTGACTTTAGTGAGCTAGCGCCACTGAGCAAGGAGGGAGTGGAAAGCCAATTACTATCGCCTGAAGGCAACTAGCCTTCAGATCAAATATTGGCTGGGTACAGTTTACAATCCTTCTGACCAAAGAGAAAGAACTGTTTCCTTTCTCTCCAACCCCATCAAGGACATCCAGCTCAGTCTGATGCCAAACATAAAACATTTCTGAGTCTAGCTATGGACCGAGCACAAAAGTGCGTGCATATTCCTAGCCATTGGCTACATGCCTCCTACAGCCAAGCTTCTGACACAGAGGCAATACATAAATAAAAGGAAGTACAGAGTTAATAAATTCTATTTTCATTTGAAAAATAGTTCACATTCTTAAAAAGAGTAAAAAGGACTTTCAGCACAAGAGAATCATATAGAACAGCTAAAAATATATCTGGTTATGTGCCTAATAGCTTCACAAATAAGTCCAGCCTCTAACATGTGAAGGAAAACCAGTGCATTTTGTATATCTTGCAAAAAGGCAGAGATTACTTTTTTGCAAATGCATCTTCGTATGTTCATAACTGTATTTTACTCGGTGAAACTGAAAGTTGTAGGTTGCCAAGATTACGCAAATAGAGAGCTGAACATCCAAGTAAAAATTCAGCTCACTCTCAATCTGCATCTTATCCTCATGATAAGGCCCCAACTCTATCACAATAAATAGACTTGCAGGGGAAGGGAGATGTTTGGGGGGAAGACTTTGATTATTCTGACTGTAACAGGAAAAAACAAGGGACAAGCGTAAGGACAGACAGACAGAGATGGCAACTGAAAACTAGAGAAGAGAATTAAGGAGAAGGATTGCAAAATGAATAGTGAACTCAAATTAACTGCTGCTACCAAAGACCCAGAATAAACACTGTAAAAAGAAGCAGGCGTAGAGCAAAATACAGCAATGTCAGAAGCAACTGTCCATCCCAGTTTTTAGTTGCACCTGGGGTCTGGGACTACAACTAATCAGTTAATTCCCTCTTTCACAGATCACTTTTTGAAGTGAATATTGTAATGCCAGTCTGATGGGACAGTCAAAAGGTCAATATTAAAGAGGTACAGCAGGGCTAAAACAATTGTTGAAGAAGCTGATTGTGTTGCTAATGATGATCTATACGACATTACACATTTATTTATCAGACTGAATTTACAAAAGGACTGGGAGTTCATCTGCCCCATGATCACATCATCTATTAGTTGACTGCACAGCATATCGCCTAAGGCCATAAGCATGCTATTGTTAATTTCAGTTAGTATTTATGCTCAACTCAGTGTATTGCTGTGGTTCACTTGCTGTAAAATACTAACAAATGTTGTGTTTTAAGAAGCCTGACAGCTAGCACCAAAAACCACAAGTGGCAGCTGCTAACCCATTTGGTTACAGATGTGTGATTGAGGTGACCTAATATGAGACTCTAGTTATCTTTATACTGTAATTTTATCATTTTGGTTTGGGCTTCAGAAGCTACTGGCATTTGGTGAAGCCACAGTTCGTGACCATGTGGGAGAGCCATTCGCTACGACAGTTTTGTTTCTTTCAGCAAAAACTAGGTCAGTAATTTCTAGTCACCTGCAGAAGGACGTTTCTTTCACTGCTGCATTTAAAATCACTGTGCTGGGATGGAAAAAGATCAGAGATCACCCCAGTTCACTTCCTGGGGCATTGTGTTGGTACATCCCTATAGGAGTTACTGATTTTTGGCTTTACCATTGTTACTTTGTTTATTTAACTTTACTTCCATCATGCACTTCACATTATGTGACTGAACAAGGTGTCTTGCCCCTTAAGGGACAGACGGCCAGCCAACCCTGGTTACTCCGGAGGAACACCTGAGCAGGGACCAGCTGATTCCCCTATAGAGGAGGGTAGGAAGCTGTAGAGAGGACAGTGTGTTTGTGTGTGTGCTCACGCTCAGACAGATCAGAATGGAGTACAAAGGCTGCTGCGAGCAAGCAGGCTCCAGCAGAGAAATCTGGGACTTGCTTTATGTTGTTGTTTTCTTTCTGGTTTGTGTTTCTTGGAAAATAAATAGAATCCTGGCTGAAGGGCCTGCAAAACTGTTCTGTTGTGTGCATTACTGAAGAAGCCCCTTAAAGGTAAAACTGAGGCAGGGGGCTCCTTGCAGGGCCACCTTGAGGCTATGAGGGGGCATGTGAGAGGTGCCACCTGATGTCAATGAAATACGATGTATAAGAGACTACATTTCCCCCTGTGATCTGCCTCCTCTTTAGACATGCAGAAAGTCTTTGTGTGTCATGTCTGCATTTGGTCCCACTGCAGAGGAAGACAATCAAGAGGTGTAGTTTGTGCATATATGATTTTGGCCTCTGCACACAATCTTCATCTTCAATATTTGTTGTTTGGGATGCTGTTTAGGACTATGCCCATCACCATAATATCCAAACATGCTTCAGGCCTGTTTTATTTTACTGATGTTGACACACTGGTTGTAAATGGCAGATGTAGAAAACTGCATTACCCTGGGCTTTTTGAGTCCAAGGGATGCTGCAGGACATTCAGAAGAGCCCATCACGGATTCAGGCACATTGGACTTTCCACACCCCTTTTTAAGTTTTATATTCATACACCAATATTTTTAGGCTCATTCATGCAGATGTTGCTCTCTCTATATCACCCCTATCCTCCACCGCCCCCGGTGCTCCCCGCCAACCTGAATTCTTGTGCTGTGTTTTGTCTTGTCTTGTCTATATTAAATTGCAATCTGTTCAGGGCTATATTTTTCTATTTCTAAATACTGTAATGAGATCCATTTGCTGTGCTACAGAAATGCTTATGAAGAATACTAATGCTCAAACTGACAAATCTCACCCTAATCTTTTTTCCTAAAAGGATGCTGTGACAAAGTGCAGGGCTATTACCTGGTGTCCGCTGAACAGGGAGTTAACCCCCGATCATTTCCCCCCACCTACCTTAGCACAGATGCTAAGGGGAAGGGATATAAAGGTGGTTGCATGTGAGACAGTGTTAGGGAGAATGCCTAGCGGGAGCCAGGATGGGCTCCATACTCAGTGGTCCTGGTACCTGATTAAAACCCAAGCTGGATGGGGTTGAGGGTTCTACTTTGTTAACTAATTCTACTTCCTTGTTATAAACCCTATCCTTTGGGGGAAAAGAACTTGTTGGTTGCCACTCTTTCCCCCTCCACTGAGTCATTCTACGAGCCTACAGATCCTTATGTGGATGAAAGACATTAATGAATAGGGTCAACAGGGTGCACTGTAACTGGAAGCCATAATGAATAATGCTGAGATAATGGGAAAAAACAATACCAAAAGCATGTCTGCTGTTCCCTTACATTGACCAACGTTTGTACCTTTGCAGATGCGTGAGGTGAAGCTCCCTGGTCCAAGAGCAGAAGTGCCACTTTCTGATTATCGTAGTGTGCAGCTACGTGGAGTGGAGTTAAACCACTCTAAAAACACATGCAGAACAAACAAGCATTGTTATAACTACCATCAGTGAAAACACAGGAGTGCAGAGAATTAGGTTAAATTAGATACGGTGAGAACACAGTGATATTATTCATTTCTGTCTCCAAATTCTCCATGAACTTTTGAGACAACACACATTAGAACAGACAAAAGCTGTTCCTTGTCTGTGAACACCCTGCTCACACGCTTATTTAGGGTGAGATCGTGACTTTGCCCAGGGTCAGAGGGATGGGGAAGAACATATCTGACTGCCCCAGGAGCAGACCAGGAAAGGAATTGGGAATTTGAATCATAGCTCCTGTCCTAGTTTCCCTTTGCCCAAGGGTGTAAGTAAACCACCATTGATCCATTCCATTTTCCTGTCCATGCTGGCTCAGCACTGTCATATTGCGAAGCCTTGGCTCTTCCCGTTCCCTGCTCACCAGTGTGGGGGATGGGAGAGCAGAGTCCTGTCCCCCTGATCTCTTCCCTGTGCTCTGGCTGAGCAGGGGAGACAAGAAGCGCTTTGCACTTTCTTATTTCCCTGGGTGGACACATGAAAGAAGTGACAGTATTGCCCTTAATGATGTTAAAATCCATTTCTCATGGGATTGCTGACCTTACTGGGATATAGCTACATGATGATGAACAGAAGATTTCAATTAAATCCAAAATTTTGGTAGTGGATATTAGCAAGTGCTTGTGTGATAGTAAATAGCTGCTGTGGTATTATGGTACATGGGTATGTACATGAAAGTTGGCCTTTTCTGTCCTACCTTTCCAGCAGCATCTGGAGATGCATTCTTCTGAAGCAGAAGGTTGGCTACTTCAATTTTTCCATATTTTGCAGCTACATGCAGAGGAGTAAACCCTTTCTGTAAGAGAAAAAGGCTACATGATGACCTTGGACATTCCTCTCCCAGATGTGTCTGGCAATTCCAGTAACACAGGTGGCTCTGGCCTATCACGTTACTCCTTTCCTTCTCTTACATAGCTGTGAACCATAGTAGGTGCAGCTAGTCTGTCTCTTGTTTGTTTCCAAATGCCTTCATGGGCCTGGAGGTTCTTCTTTGCAGGGAAAAGCCCAGACACCCATTGAAGCAGCTGAAAACAAGGAGCAGCAACCAACTATGTAATCAGAGCAGCTTTCCATTGACTACCAGCAAGTGCTCCACAGGTCACCAGGGGCCCCAGACATGGTTTTGGAACCACTCATATCTACGCCACTTGGTGAAAATTTCAGCTGTGCACTCCTTTCACTATGAAATCAATATACACCCAAATGGAATCATGATCATAGGTTGCCTGGAAAAGGGCAGACATTTTGTCATTTGGAAGAGTAGAAATGTTTCTATCTTATGTAAACAACCTAGAAATTAGTATTCCATCTCTGGAGTTCATGTTGCACTTCTGCCAGCCAATGTTCATCACACACGATAGGCATTGGTAGACAAATGTGCTGAGTTTAGCCTTTAAACATTAGACAAGTCTATCAAAGCAGATTATAGATATCCATGAGAACAACTGATCCATGACACTAAAAAAATCAATATGTTTTTATCACGAGGCTGTGTTATAAATCAAGCATAGAAGTGAAAACATGTTATCCTCCTAGATAATAGAATGTGGTTAATTCCTATGTCACTTGGTATGCACATGTGAATCCTGCACCTAATTCACTGGCAACTATTACAAAACCTTTTAAAGCATTCGAGCAATCACTTCTACAACTCCCCTACCTTTGTAATTATAGATAAAGATGCACCATGATCCAAAAGAACTGAGGCTACATCTTCATGTCCCTCTCGAGCAGCAAGATGTAGTGGTGTATACCCAGAAGTAGTGGCTGCATTTGGAGATGCTCCTTGCTGTAACAACTGCTGCACTATATCAGCTTTTCCCAATCGGGCAGAAATGTGTAGTGGCGTTTGGTCATCCTAAATATAAAGATGACAGGAATACAGGACAATCTGCATAAGGACATTATTTGCTGAGATGCTGTTATGCAATTGTAAATGACTATTAATCCTATCAAGGCTAAAACTATTAATGCTGTTTTTCCTCTCTGTCATATGATTAAGGGATGTCTGAAAGTGCTTTGTTATAGAAAATGTCCCCCACACACAATGTTATCAAGAACAGAAAATAAAGTATTCAAGTTTCTCAATCTGTCCCTGCATTGCATCATTTTACCATGAAATTATATTGCAGGCCATATTGCACTAAGGGCCTCATCAAAGCTACAGTGGATTTAGATCTGTCCCTTGACCCGATTTAGAGAGTTATTTAGGCACTTGGTGGGATTTTTGAAAGCATCTTGGCATCGAACACCCATTGAAATCAATGAGTTTTTGGCTCCTAGATGCTTTTGAAAACCCCACTATGCACCTAAATACCTTTACAAATCTAGTCCAAATCTAGTCCTGTTCTACGACCTCCTGCAATATCTAATCACACCAGAAGGCATTTGGGATGGAGTGAGAATCCTTGGCACTTAATTTCCTCATTTTATGTATTAAAACACATCTTTTATGTTTATTTAGAAGTGAGCAATTCCTTTCATAGTCTCTGTCTCAATAATGGGGAATTCCAGAAAAACTGGTAAAAAGTTTCAAATCTGTTTAAATAAATGTAAGGGTGCCCATTATACTTGGTTATGTTCAATTTTTTTTTAAACAGAATAATGCAAAAATTATGTGGCACTGAAATCCATGTTCTTTTATAGAGATCTGAAATTACTGAACAGCAATGTCACTGTATTAAGACCTAGGTGGTTGCTCTGAAAAGAGCCTCACAGATTACTTTCAGCGAAGACAAATAGATAGATTGAGTCACCAGAGTGTAGTCTGTGACCCTGTACTATGTGCCTACCAGATAATTTCACCTTCTTTCATTAGTAGTTTCTGTAAATTATGTACTGACATTTTCCTACACTTCCACATTGCACAATCTTGGTTCCAAGCAATCTCAGTTGTCTTCAACAAACCATCATACCATGTCACACCATCTCCCCTTCTTCCTCCCCACAAAGAGACTAAGAACAACCCACATTTACCTAATTCTCCGTTCTTTGGTGACAGCACCTTATTCCAACTGAGACATCCTACTTCAATCACCCACTCCTTAATACCTGATCTGTTATGGAGAAATTCCTACAGATAAATTATTATTGCTGTGAAATCACTGTACTTTTTGCCTGACTGTGACATGGCAGTCCAACCCTCATTGCTTTCCACTCTGCAAGGCTACTACATCTGACTTGTAGGTGTTCCAGAGATGCCAGCACTGTATGGGGTTCTTTGTGAAGCACTCTTTCAAAGTATACTTATTTTTTGAATGTACACAGAGCAAAGCTTTGTGAGATGACAGCAGATGCCTATGGCACAGGGATGATAGTTTTGCACATAATAAAAACAATTTCCCCTCATCCAGTAAAACTGAGGGGGAAAATGACCATTGGTACTAGCTTGACACTGTCTGCCTTATCTATACATTTGTAGTGCACTCACCATAGTATCTGAGCACCAAATAGAAACAAAAAGATCATTACCAAAATATAAAGAACACCACATGGGTTGACTTCCTTGCTCCCTCCCCAGAGGCTGGGAAGAAAATGTTTCACTTTAATTTGCAAAACTTCCTAGCTTTGCTAAGTTTACCCTTTATTTATTATACGTGGAATATCACCTTACCTTAGCTTTGGCTTCTACCTGAGCTCCGTTTTGTACTAGGTATCGAACAACTTCTGCTTGGCCAGCTCTGGCAGCCATATGTAGTGCTGTTTCTCCTCTCTAACATGTAGTGGTGAAAGCAAAACATAGTCAAAGATTCAGTAAAAAAACAAACGTTTAATCAGTAAAAAAAACCTCATGACCCAATTTAAAATAATCACTACATGATTTTCATTATTATTATTATTATTATTTTTTAAGGAGTAGTTTGTGAGCAGGATGGGGAAGCAAATCAATATTTGACCTCTAGAGCAGTATTTTGGGAATTAATTTATTCCAGCATCGGTCTGCTAATAGGATAGTACATTACTGTTCTCTTCTTTTGTTGAAAAGAAAACAAAGCTCTTGCTCACTTGTAGTCTATTTACAATGATAAAATGATGTCAAATTAAATGACCACTCAGTTGGTCAAACATTTAGAATGACTGCAAATTTTATGTATTTAGATGTGCTGATTTTCCTCTACATCCCTGCTGTTATGCCCTATGACCCAAATGTCTGTTGTGATCTGACAAGCACTCAGTTGAGTGAACACAAAAAAATCATTACTAAGTACATAAATCCAAGGCTTAACAAAAGATGCATATCCAAGGAAACCAGAATGATTTCAAGAGGGAAATTGTTTTCTTGATTTTTGTACTTCACTGGATCTTTTAATTCAAATGCTGCCTAAGTTACAGATGGTGCTGCATGTGTGCATAATTTAATATTGTTTACAGAACAAACCATCTATATATACAGTGCTCTCTTCCGACAGTGTCCATCTCTCTGTTTTGAAGAGAGACTTTCATGCCAAATTGTAAATTTGCATCCTTCTTTTTTCCTAAAGCAATGAGTGTAGTTGGTCAAGTACACACCTAAACACCACTTCCCTGGGACCCTCGGGGCACAAGCGCTCCTCCAGTAAAAGTGCACTTGAATGGCTGTATGGACACATGCAATATGTCCTGACAATCTGCTGCAATCTGTTGACAAAAACAGAACTTGCCTTAAATGGTAAGGCCTCTGGTGTTCTGGAGGAGCAGCGCTCAAGCAGTCAAGTGCACTTCTCAAAAATTAGATGTACTAGGTTAAGCTATAGTGAGTGAGTTCTCATTCTTTAGGTTAGCAAATAAGTAGATGAATATAATCAGTTCAGGATAAAACTAAGGCTGTCTACATTCAGGACACTACAGCTACAATGCCAGAGCTATGCTGCTGTAGTGCCAGAGTGTAGATGCTTCCTACCTCAACGGAAGGGGTTTGTCAGTCAACGTAGGTAATCCATCTCCCCACAGTGTGGAAGCTAGGGTGATGGAAGAATTCTTCTGTTCCCCTACCTCCATCTACCCCAGGTCAGCTAACCTACAGCTCTCAGCAGTGATAACTAGGTCAATCTAAATTTTAAGTGCAGATCAGGCCTAAAGCAAAACTTTCTCAGGGTCCTGTAAACCTTGAGTGATCCTCAGCTCTCACAACTCCCACTGACTTCTGCAGGAGCTATGAGTGCTGACCACCTCTCAAGAGGTGGTCAACACCTTTCAGTATTGTACCCTTAAATAAATACCAATATCAGAGATTCTACTTCATTAAAGATGTGTTTCCATGCTACTGAGAAGAAAGCCATTGCTCACCACATTGGTGGTGTTGGGTGATGCTCCGTGATGCATCAGCTGTGACACAATATTTACATGTCCCATGAAGGCAGCAACATGGATTGGAGTTAGGCCCGACTGAAAACAAACAAAGAAACAAGCAAAATTAACTCACTAGTTTTACATTTTCTTCTTTGAACAAAGCATGGGGACACCGCATTGTTTAAAAATCAATATACCCAAGTGCTTGCTGATTTCAAATGACTGAACAAGCCCTTGATCTTGGAAAGACTTACACAAATATTTAGCTTTAAGCACATGTAGAATTGGGCTTTATATGTATTTAGGATTGAGGGGTATAAATAACAAACATTGTAGTTAGTTCAGCAATACTTGATTTCACTAAAATCTACAGATTAATGAGGAAGGTGAAATTTTGCTTTCACTTTAAATTTTGTTTTTATGATAAATTTAACATTTTTTAAAGGAAATAAAGAAATTTTCATTACAAACCAATACTGGACTGGAAAAAAAAATGGATACAATTGTTTCTGGTATGAAGATGTAACTTGCTGAAACACAGGGTTAATGAAGGTGGATTTATGGTCCTTCCTCCCTCCCACCTCCAATTTTTTTTCTGAGTAAATGAAAATGCCTGTTGATCATATTGGTCAACATTACCCATCTACTTCCATGAGAGGAGGCGAGTTCAAAACCAGTGCGGAAGAGAGCTAGCTCTGCAGAACATTGCCTTTCTCCTTGAAACTACACAGATTTACAGCACTAGAACCCTGTGGGGTTGCCCTTCCACAGTATCGGGGGGGGGGGGGCGCGATAGACAGGGGATCAGCCACTCACCTGGGCACACTCCCCTGCTGACCCCAAGGATTTCCCATCAGAAATCCAATCAATAGTTAATAGTTCTCCAAGCAGCATTAGAACCCCAGAGTCCCCTTCACAGCTGCTGCTGCACAGCGGTGGTGGAAATCAGCAAGTATCTGTATGTTTTCTAAAAGAACTGTGCTGCAAGGGGAAGGGTATCATTTATAAAGAGGTACCAGATCTCTCTGGATCCCAGAAGATCTCTTGATTTTGGTGACTAACTCCCCCACCCCATTTCATCACAACTGTGAATAGGAAACTGCAAGTTTGTCTCCTAATCTGTTACTAGCTCTAACTCAGCAGTTCTCAACCCAGGGCCCGCAAGCCACATGTTGCCCAATTAGCACGCAGCTGTGGCCCAGCTCAGCTGTGTGCGAAAGGCCACGGGCTCCAGGCTGCCCTACCGTGGGCTACCGCCAGCCCCATGCAGCGGGCCTTGGAGTCCGGGCAGCCAGGGGAGTGGGGGTCCTGGGTGCCTCCTGAACAGCGGGGCCTCGGGTCAGGGTCCCTGCCCCACGCCAAGCTCTCTGCTCCTGGCTCCACTCTGTGGAGGGGTCTCTCGGCAGAGGGCACTGAGGAGAGGGATTTGGGGCGGGGGGTTAGGTGGGGGGCAAAGTGGTTCTCAATCTGCAGCCCAGCTAACATTTTGTGGACCCCGTATGTGGCCCACAGTGGTAAATCGGTTCAGAACCACTGCTCTAACTAGCTGTATTATTTACTATCTACCTTCTTTTATAACAATTTACAGGAAATAAGTTTTAAAGGTTGTTTTTTTTTAATCAGAAAAATAAATCTATCAAATTTCATCACAAAAATTAACCCATGTGCAAAAAAGGCAAGGAAGGGGAGGAGGGGAACAATATGGAGGATCTATACAAAGGTATGGAATCTTTAACAAATAACCATATTAATAAACAGTTGTACAATAATGATGACATAAGAGAAGTCACATTTGGGACCAAATTTTTCTGTCCTCCTGCTCTTGACAAAAGGACAGAACCTGTTGGTTTCAGATTTCTCCAGGGAAGAACACTGTGCAGCTGTCTGGCCAATGTACTGATAGCCATGTAAGAGATTAAATCATCTTTGCTTATAACTGCAAATGTAGTGGCTCCAAAATATCCTCTTTTGCTGCTTCACCATCACAGGTCACCATGATATACTAATGGCTCATGACAGAGGGGAAGACAGACCACGAGTGGTGAAAGTCCCATGCCAAACCTGACCCAGTGCAGTATAATGTGTTTTTAAAATCCATGTTGTGGTTGTGCAGGACATGAAGGAAGTGTTCTTCCACCAGAACACCTGCAATTCTGTTGGAAGAACTGTTTCTGGATTGTGGATAACCTTGTTAATCTGGGCTGTCTTTACCAGCTAATGGAGTTGAGCATTTTATGCTGTATTTTCTAGTCCTTTGTGGATAAGATCATCTAGATTCAGACCAATTACTACAGCTGAGCTACATTTTTGCCAAAAGATTCTTAGCTGGGTCAACCCAAACATTGCGTGAATTCATGTCAATTTCAGAAAATTGTTTTGAAATAAAAAAAAAGAAATATTCTGAGAAGTTTCAAAATGAACTGGTTCAACATTATTGAAAATTAAACATTTCCTTTTTTCAGGCCACATTCACAAAGGGATTTAGGTGCCATTCACAAAAAACCCAGGAGGAGGAGGCGGCAGCAAATGCCTTCCCTTCTTATATCCAATGCCCCGATATCAGGACACTCACCTGGGAGGTGAGAGATTCAGTTCCAATCCTCACTCTGAAGCAGGGACTTGAACCGGGTGCCCTGCCACCAGGCTCTAGGATATTTTGGGGCAGATTTCTCTCAGTCTTCCCTTCAGAAGCTGTTCCATTTTGTATAAATAATTAAATAGCCATTGGAGCAGGATCAGAATCCAGGTTTTTCTCCTCCAAGTTGAGTGCACTAACACCAGGCTATAGAGTCATTCTTTCTTTCTCTCTCACCCAACAATTATTCAAGTATTTTATACAAAGTGGAACAGCTTCGCAGTCTGAGAGAGACCCATGCTAGAATGCACCACAGGCTGGCTGTTAGAGCACTCACCTGGGAAGGTGGATACCTGGGTTCAAGCCCCTGTTTCAGAGAGGGAATCTGAACACGGGTCTTCCACATCTCAAGGGAGTACCGTAACCACTGTGCTGTTGAGTATAAGTTGGGCACCACCACTTCCTCCTTGTTGTGGTTGCTGGGTTTTTTGTTCTTGTTGTTTGGCTGTTTTTTAGTTCCTAGCCCTTCATTTCTTTTGCTTTTATTAGAAAGGTGAAAAAATCCCCCAAATAAAATGTTTTATTTGACTCAAAATGAAACCTTTACTATTTTTTTTTACTATGCCTAAGAAAAAAATAAAATTGGTTAGTAGTTTGCCCTGAACCAAATTTCCCTCCCTATTTTTCTGAACTGCCAGTGAAATGGAAAATCAGTTAATCACACAGTTCTACAAACTGCCTATTTTCACGGTTAGAAAGCCACAAGTAAGGAGAAGAAACACAGTGTCTCTTTTGCTTAAGTTTCAGTCTGTGCTTCTCATTCATGTACTGATGGGGATTCAAGCTATGACCTGAAAGTCAGATTCATGTCCCCTTTGGCAAGTACAAACCAGTGAGGGCCATTGCTTAAAGCCTCCCTAAGGAAGACCAATATGTCTGCTTCCTTTAAAGAAGCACTACTGAGAACCTTATTCAAGAAAGTATATCCTCATGCAGAAAAGTGCTCTAGTTATCACCCTGTGATTTAGGTAAAGTACTGGTTGATTTTCTATTGAATAATTTAGAAAATGGAAACAAATTCATACTTCAAAGCTCTGAGAGGTAAACTGTTCCCAGGTGTAGCTTGTTTAATTTCCTCAATAGAGCAGCTAATCCTTTTTCTAACTCGACTCCTTGTATAGTTATCTCACCTCTATACAAGTGACCGTTATTCTTAACTTGATAGGGCTCTGCACACAAATAGGACCAAATTTCCAATGTGATTTCATTCGGCCTCAAAATTTTTGCCAGCAATTGTGTGTGCACAATCATATTGTGGGGGAGGGATAGCTCAGTGGTTTGAGCATTGGCCTGCTAAACCCAGGGTTGTGAGTTCAATCCTTGAAGGGGCCATTTCGGGATTTGGGGCAAAAATTGGGGATTGGTCCTGCTTTGAGCAGGGGGTTGGACTAGATGACCTCCTGAGGTCCCTTCCAATCCTGATATTCTATGATTCTATATGCAGCCCTAAGTAATAACAGACTGATGTCTATTTGAGTTGTAATCCCGAATTACCGTGGATGAATTTCATCTCTATGCAGTGCTAGCACAAGGCCTATGAACCACATAACTAGGGCCCTACCAAATTCATGGCCATAAAAACACGTCACGGACCATGAAATCTGGTCTCCTCCCGTGAAATCTGGTCTTTTGTGTGTTTTTACCCTATACTATACAGATTTCACGGTGGAGACCAACATTTCTTATACTGGGGATCCTGACCCAAAAGGGAGTTGCAGGGGAGTCACAAGGTTGTTTTAGGGGGTCACGGTATTGCCACCCTTACGTCTGCACTGCCTTCAGAGCTGGGTGGCTGGAGAGTGGCGCTGCTGACCGAGGGCCCAGCTCTGCAGGCAGCAGCGCAGCACTAAGGTTGACAATACCATACCAGGCCCTCCTTACTCCTGCGCTGCTGCTGGCGGTGGCTCTGCTTTCAGAGCTGGGCTCCTGGCCAGCAGCCGCCACTCTCCAGCTGCCCAGCTCTGAAGGCAGCGCCGCCACCAGCAGTAGCACAGAAGTAAGAGTAGCACCCCCACAATAACCTTGTGACACCCCCTCTCCCCAGCTTCTTTGCATAAGGATCCCTACAATTACAAACCTGTGAAATTTCAGATTTAAATAGCTGAAATCATGAAATTTATGACAGGTTTCAGAGTAACAGCCGTGTTAGTCTGTATTCGCAAAAAGAAAAGGAGTACTTGTGGCACCTTAGAGACTAACCAATTTATTTGAGCATGAGCTTTCGTGAGTACAGCTCACTTCATCGGATGCATCCGATGAAGTGAGCTGTAGCTCACGAAAGCTCATGCTCAAATAAATTGGTTAGTCTCTAAGGTGCCACAAGTACTCCTTTTCATGAAATTTATGATTTTTAAAATCCTGTGACCATGAAATTGACCAAAATGGACCGTGAATTTGGTAGGGCCCGACACATAACCCTTCAAAATAAGGTTTGTTTTGACCCGCTGCACAAGGGTGAATTTCACCCCTTGTGTACAAAACTGCATGCAGAAATATGGAGATCCTTTCTAAAAATCTGCCCCATTTCTTCTGATGAGATATCACCTTTGTATTTTAAAATAAATTCATTATGTAGGTGTTCTGATCCGATAGTGCAACTGAGTATATTTCTATTTGCATTTGTTAATCTGTTCCTCTCTAGCTGAAAATCATTTTTTACTTTTAATAGTGTAGATTCGTTAATCAATGCACATGTATCATGTAATTGAACAGTGCTGCATTGGCACTAGAAACCAAGTCATACATGCAAACAATGCTTCTTACCTCAGTTACAGCTTGGATAGATGCACCATGTTTCAGGAGAAGTTCCATAACCTTAATTCTGTTCTTCTTGCAAGCAATGTGAAGAGGTGTGAAACCATTCTGTTAATGAGAAAGGAAATACTTTCATATACCACCTATGCCATTACTAAAGTTTGTTTTACTTAATTATTTTTGTCACTATTTTTTCTTTCACTATTTTTGTGTCAATTAACTTAATTTTAATAAGATCACTTTCTCACATGAAATATATTACTAACACAAATATATTCTAAAGAAAAATATTTCTACAAACTGTATAGTGCACATTTAAAACTACACCTTATTTGTGATGAAATGGTAAAAACAGGAAAGAAACCAAGTGAAACAAGAAAACAAGCTATCCAGAATATCCAAGACTGGCAAAGTGCTGCTTACAATAGTATCTTCAATATTGATACATACATATCAAAAGAGCTTCCACAGAGAAGTTTTTAAAACAGCTTACTGAATTGGGCCTCAGATCTGATGAAAATTAACTATATTAGCTACAGGAGTATAGAATGCCATATGCTTTCATAGACACACAAGGTGTATGAGGTCACATCTTTTACTGGACCAACTTCTGTTGGTGAGAAAGACAAGCTTTCAAGCTACACTGAGCTCTTGTCTCTCTCACCAATAGAAGTTGGTCCAATAAAAGATATTACCTCAAGTACCTTGTCTCTCTAATACTCTGGGACCAACATGGCTACAATAACACTAGGTACAACACATGCCTTCATCGCATTGAGTCAGTGCAAGTGTATGTTCCACTTAAGTTTTAACAGAGCCTCCATTTATCTGGGCCCATTAATATAGGATAATGACCAGGAGAAACTAGTACTAAAGAACTGGAATATGGGCAAAATGAAGCATAATTGGGACAAAGCTGGACACCAGGAATATCTGGATGTAAGGGGCTCTTTGGGTGGCATAGAACTATCAAAACAGCTCTGTGTTGCCCCCTGTCTTTTGAGGTCCCCAGCATAGAAGGCACATCATGAAAGTATCAGCAGAAGAAGCAACTTGATCAGAGTCCATTGCATTCTGGTTATTTTTATTAGTATAATGGGCCTTAGGAAGCTGCTATAGGACAAGACAACTTAGATCAGCTCTGAGGTTGCTCTGAGGCCCAGAATATAGGAGGTTCAATTGAAAATCATTTTTACTCCCTCCCCAATTCTTGTGCCTTAGCTGGAATAGAGATTTTGACCCTATGTGTGAATGAATTGGGGAATAAGGAGATTTATGGCTGTCTGATCCAGACCAGTGATTGGCTGCCATCCAGCAACCCTGCCCAAGATATTCTGACATATTTAATGAGACTTCAATAATTTCAGAATGCAGCCAAAATAAATATTATAGGACTAGAAGCCAAGCAGCATTCTGCACTCACCAGAGGGACAGACACAGCACAATAGCCTTCCCCCAAAGACAATGAAGATAAGATGAGGGGTATATATGGAAGAGGGTGGCTGAGAGAGCAAGGAGCCTTGTAAATCAGGCCAATTGTAAAAAAGGAATCAAACCGACCCTGATTTTATAGAGGTTCGTAGTTCTGTACAGAACTCATGTAGTACTTATGAAATCAACAGCCTAACAGTATTGACCTGAGCCCAGTACAGCACCAAAGTACAGTACAATTACTGTAAGAATTCAAATTTGTTTAGGATGATTATTAAAGGTATATTTATACAGGCATTTTTTTTTACAAAGTGAGCCATGAGAACACCTTAAAACAATATATACACACATTTGGAAACAGTTTATTTGTATTAAAAGGCAGTTTGTTTGTTTTTTTAATGTACAAAAGTGAGTATAAAGATGAAACTCCTTAAGAATACTGTGGATATTTGTTATATTACTTATTCTTGTTTTGCAAATTTCAGAACTTTGTATACTCTAATATCCTCTTTATTTTAAATGTCACTTATTCATTTCCTCCTTGCAAATCTTTAGAAAATCAGAATTTCTCTTATGCTGACAACTGCAGCAGTTAAGATTGCAGTCACTCATTCTACTCAGAATTAGAGAATCACAATAAATATCAAAATGCAAAAGGGCTCTGGTTACACTAGAAATTACGTCAATCACTATTAACTATCCATACACAGACTGCACAAGAAAAAATGTTAATATCAAATTAGAGCTACAGTAACATTTCTTGAACTCTACAAATACAGCATTATTACACTGAACGTCAGGGCCTGTAAACTTTCAACCAACAGAAAATAACTCTCAAATATTAGGCACTGCAACTTTAGAAAACTGTTTAGCTGTGACTAGTAATCCACTGCATACTCACCAGTGCTTTGGCATTAGGATTAGCTTTCTCATCCAAGAGAACCTTGGCAACTTTGAAGTGGCCACAGTGGGCGGCAACATGCAGTGCAGTCAGATAGTCATTAGTGACATCATCAACAGGCACGCTGTGCTGAATCAGAAGCTGAACACAGTTTAAATGATCTCCTTGTGTTGCCATGTGCAATGGAGACAAACCATTCTGTAAATAAAAAGAAACAAATTGAAATGGACAGACATTTCAAGCTTTACAAGCTCCTTTGTTATGAGAAATCCCACACTGCATTATATAGAAACTAAGTGCACTGGGTCAACTTCTGAGGTCTTTACTCAGGCAAAATTCCCATGGAACTTTGAGTTTGCCTGAGTAAAGGCTAAGATCAGGTGTACACTAGCAAACGTTTGCCAACATAGCTATACCAGCGAACATCTATCAGCAACCCCTCCTAGAGTAGATACAGCTTATACAGGTTCCCTCAGTGAAATACACTGTATTGGCCAAAGCACTTTTAAGGCAGTATATAACTGTACCTACACTCGGCTTTTAACAATATAGAAATGTCATAAACCGCCATCCCTAATGGTCATTACTAAAACTTCAAAAGTTTCTAGTGCAGACCCGCCCTAAGTAAAAACTCAGGATTTGGCTGAGTGAAAAGCATTGAAAAGCCATGTTTTCTATGGAGAAACCTGTGGGACATTCATCTTTATGAACAACAGTTGTGATGAAAATATGTTTTATACTGCTCACAAAACGGAAGCACCAGTGTACTTTTATATATACACACGCAAACCATACAAAGAAATAACTCAGATAGAATTCTGAATTACTAATTCCATTTCATGGTGTGAGGATTAAAACAAGAAAAAATAGACAGAAGCAAAATAGACGTTTTTGGATGAATGCATCGCGGCACCTTAATCAGATAATGTACCTAAAATCACCTTCTTCACTTTGATTTATTTAATGATTTAGATTGATCAATCCAAAGTCAAAAATCTTTGGTAAAGTTTTAATCAGTATTAAATTATATTTTTACAAAAACTGATTCCAGTTCAGTTGCTGCTACTACAATGAAAAGTAACGTTGGTGATACTCTAATACCAATGGGTGAAATATGATTTTTAGATCTAAAATACACCATCTTTATTACCATGAAGAAATCAAAACTCTTTTTTACAGATGGAGTGCCCCCATGTGACCATGGTTAGCATAAGCAAAGCACCAGTGTAACTACTCAATGGCTGTTTATAGACTTTCTGAAGCTGAGGACTGCTTTTTCCCCCTTTTTAAAAAACATGACCGTACAATAATAGGAATGACAAAAGGTATAAATAAAGGAGGAAATGCAAAGTAAACATGTTTTTAAAAGCAATGTAGAAGAAAGTGAAAGCAAACAGGCTAGCTGAGTGACATCATTTTAAACTATATTTAATGTATAAAAGCAGGGTTTCTCAGACTGGACCAAATCTTAAAAGTAAGACTATTTTGTGGGCGCCTCTCCCAGTGTCATGCCACACCTCAGCAGGAATTGTTTACATGGAAAACTGGTATTTGGAAAATATTTAATGTAGAGTTAGTGCAACGTGATTAAGCTTTCTGGACCACAGCTGAGAACGGCTGGTGTAAAGAATTCCCCTAAGCTATTTGTTTACAGTAAAAGTCACTAAGAGGGTTCAACACAGTTCTGTTAAATAGCGAAATGAGCAGCTTCTTCTTGTTGTTTATTATCTTAACAACAAGAGTGAATAAATTGCCCTTGTATAACTTAATAGGATGGGAATAACTTGGAATACACAGAAGGAATTCCAAGTCTCAGAGGCAGCTATGGAGGAGGGAGTGTTGTGGCCATCACAACACAGAATGATGTGGGAAGGGGTCAGCAGAAGATGAAAGAATACAGCAAACAGATATGAGGAGCAGAAGCTGAGGGAGGGTAGGGTGGATTATAAAATAGGAGCAGAGATGGCCAAGGAACACATCTAAGTGGAAGAGTTGGTGAGAATCTGGAGAAAAGGTCTGAGAACCAGAGAAATGCAGCAGATATCCAGAAGGAACAGCACAGACCAGGGGTTGGGACTGGATAATAAAGAATCTCAGCAGTAGACACCCAGAGGGATGATGGACGATGATCTTGTAGTTAAAGCACACAAATGGGAACATGTTTTATTCCTGGTTCTATTGCAGTATAGATATGCTATGTGATCCCAGGCAAGCCATTTAACATTTCTGTGCCCATATCTCTCCACTTGTAAATGCTTCTCTACCACAGCCACATTGTAGGGCATAATTCACTGATGTTTGTAGAGAGCATTTTGGGGTCCTACTGCCAAGGAGAACATACAGGGCCAAAGAGTTCAGTTGAAATCTAGGAGGAGAAACAGAAACTAAGAGGTTGTGGTCATATGATGTTTGAGAAGAAAAGTAGCAAAAGACCAGAGAGATCAAAATATTATAGCAAACCACTGAGTGGCAAAGACAAATGGCTCTTAGAGTCAGTTAAAATAATGACATGCAGCTCTTACATAGCTCATCCTTCATCTGTAGCTGTCAAATTGCTTTACAAAGGGTAGGGGGAGTTTCATTAACTTCATTTTTAAAAAAAACATGGAAACAGGTATACAGAGGCAAAGTCACCTGCCCACTGTCTCACACAACAAGTCATCAGCAAAGTCAGGACTTGATTTGAGGTCTCTTGACTTCTCGTCCCATGTCCTGTCCATTAGGTCATTGTGCCTCCCACATGAATAAAATTAAGGATGTAATCATGTGAAAAGGGCCTACAATGTACTCAACAATCTTTACTAGGAAATAATAACTTTTAATGGATCCGCCTTAAGGCTTTTTTGTTATTCTGAAAGAGTTCTGTGAGCCATCTGAAAGCTGTAAAAGTTAAAATTCTTTCCAAAAGATTTGTCCTGTTTCGAGGAAGTTCTGACTTGATTAGAAGAGAACTGAGCCCAGTATTTTTTCCAGAGGACAATACTGTAGTTCAGTGCCAACGGAATGTCATTCAGTGGTATTCTGCCTCTCAGTTTACCTCACAAGTTCTGTCAAAATTAACATACCAGAGAGAAAGCCCAAGCAGCAGAACTTCTATTTTTTTCTTCACTTTTTCTTATGTGCCTCTATATAATAAGATTTCAGGATTGTCACTGCATGCTTGTAGAGTTGGTGTGAAGTGATGGAAACAGCTCTTTTTGTTAAGAATATCACCAGATTGAATCATCATATGGTTTCACAGTCTGTTACTTTCTAATTTTTAAGTTCTCAGCCATTTTGACTTTACAAATTACACCTATGGTATACAGCTACAGTAAGGCATTTATCTATGCCATGCCAAGAGTCCTAGACTATTGTGATATTAGAGGTAACTCAATAAATCACCACCCTTACTCTACAGATAATTTTCATGTCACAACTGAATTATTTGTATAAGGGAAACTCCACATATGGTGGATTACTTGGGCCAACTGGCACATCCATGCGCCTAATGGCCACCCACACAAATCAACACAAATCTCCCAGCACAACCTCCCTTGACACAAATCAACAAAACCACCCACATAACACAACCAGCATATACAGTAACCCCAAATATACACAACCCCTCACACCCGCATACCCCCATCATTCATCACCCATGCAAATTAACACAAAACTGTCAAAACAACTCCCCCTACACACAAATCAACACAACCACCCACACAACAACAACAACATTACCACCACACACAAAACCCCCAAACATCACTCTGAAGTCAAGAATGTCTGTTGAGTCAGTGTGAAGTGACAGAAACAACTACAAGCATGGTTGAGAATTCTTTTTGTTTAGAATATCATCAGATTCAATCATCACTGTGATTCATGGCCTATTACTGTTCAGTTTTAAAGTTCTCGGCCATTTTTGGCTTGTTTACACACATGACTTTATGTGTGTAAACATAACACCTGTGACAGCATGGGCTTTCAGCTACTTGTTTTTTAATACGTAGCTTAGTTAGTCTAGGGCTTGTCTAGTATTGTAGTGTTAGGTGCCACATTGCTGAATACAGTTATTTAAACACTTTTTAGGCCAGCGTCTGCAGTATGCAGCTATATTACTTTAAATCCAGCAACATAGCCTCTGATTTTTCTGATATGTTTTATTTGATACAAGATAATGAGGTTTAGGGAAGGTTTGTGGTTCTCATCTTTTGAAACCACTATTTTAAGTTTGAAGGACACCCTGGAAAGAGGAAAAGATTAAAGAACTACTGAACTAGTATTCAAAAAGCTAGTTGAATTTCAGGATAATGACAAGCAATGGCAATTTATACCACAAAGAAGTGATAAAATTCCTCAGAAGGGTCCCTGTATTATTATGATGAAAAAATAAAGCAATGCAGGTATAACAGGTGTTTGCATTAAACAAATCACAGAACCACTAGTGATTGGGAAGAGCCCCTGAAAGGTGGGTCAAACTAATCCTGAGAAGAGGGCCTCGGTAGAGGAGAAAAGTGTGTGTAAGGAAAGCTACATGGCCTTCCCCCAATATAAAGGTGTTCCAGGTAAAGCTGTAGAGGGCTCCTTGAAAGCTGGCTGTGTTCCTACTGTAACTAGCAATGGGAGGGACTCCTATGTATAGGGCTGGAAGCCTAGGGCTTTGGGAGTCAATAAAAATTCCACATGTAGAGGATGTGCAGGATCTCTCCTCTGCTGACATCAGATTAGCCATCCTAGCACATGTGCAATTGCCTTGGAGAGCAGACAAAATGTGACACCACACCCTAGTCCAGGCCACGTGACAAATATATCCCACCGGAAACAAAACAGGTCAACAAGAAAAAACATAAAAGATTAAAAATAAAAATCAAGGAAACCCCAAAATCACTACAGGCAAGTAAAAGAGGAGAGAGAGAGAATAGGACAGGTTAGGAGAAGACAGAAGCAGGAAATGCGCTGGGGCATGGCATGTAGGGAGAAATGTTTGTGTATAAGGGATCCTGTGAGAGGGGCTCCAACAAGCTGCACTAGTACAACAGGATTTTTCATGACAAATTTTTCCACCCAAGTATATCTGCTCTAAAAGGAGGAGACAAAAGTCTCTCTCTCTCTCGCTCCCCAAAAGGAGGAGGAGACATACAGTGGTGTCATTAAAAAATCAGTTACTATGCCTTGACTTAAAATCAGAGGTAACTTTGGTGCTTGAGTTGCCACTGTATGGCAAGCGTTGGCAAATGCTAACTTTTTAATGGGAACCCCTGCATTTGAAGTAGGCTGCCCACTCCAATGAAGATGATTTTAAATTTCCACAAACAGCCTTATGGAAGGATAGAAATGTATTTGATTTGCTCTGACAAAGTATAGAGATAGGAAATGGAAGAACTTGGTAACGAACCAACAGCTCCGCAAAGTACAGCTACCTCTGCAAAGAGACATTACTACATTTTTATCTTTTATCCCTGCGGTACCTTTGGAACAAGTTAAAAATATAGTCTGTATGTGTGCAGTATAGAACAGTCCCATGGAAGCAAATGTTTTCTAGTTATCTGAATTCTGAGGACCAGTATATACCATATTGCTCCTTTTGCTCAGAAGGAATCTTTTTTCCCATATACAAAACTATCTCAATTAAATGTCCACGAATAACACATACTGTCTGATACATGCACATAAGCACACTACAAACTACACTCAGTTTGGAGGGTCTCCAACACCGTTACTTTAAATAGTTATGATGAAGCTGTACCTTTATCACAAGAGACTTAATCTATCTAAGATATACATAATTACATTCAGAGAACCTTCAGAGATTATTCTAGTCAACAGGTGCACAATACCATTTACCTTGGTTTTGGATAGAATGGGGGCCCCACGATCAAGCAGCATTTTCACAACCTGTTCGTGCCCACTTCTTGCTCCACAGTGGAGAGGTGTCAACCCGTCCTATTGAATACAAGAATCATAAGCCGTTAATTTCAAATATTGTTCATATTTTAAGTATGCATTATTGCACTGAGTTTTTGAGTGTTGTTAACAATATGAGAGTAATGCATAATTAATACAACAGATCAAATAACATTTCTTGAATAATTTATTCCACAAACGACACGATATTTCCAAACAGAATATTCTTTATGTTTTCATTATGTATCCAGCTCTTGCATGTATACATCTAGGATAACAGCAGAACTGTATGGTCAATTTGTAATTCAGACCCTAGCTATACGACATAAATCTGTGTTCGCTGAACTTGTTTTTAAAAATAGGCTCAGCACATGATGAGTTTAAACTAAAGACCCTTTGAATGTGATTTTCTAAAACTGCACATACAATTTCACACCTAATTTGTGCATGTATTTACCATGATGGCATACACAAACAGCCTTCAATTTCCTAAGCTGTGTGTCCAAATGTGGTAATTCCATGTACAAATTAGACATTCCATACGTGGATTTTTGACATGCACACATTTTAGAAAATCAGGTCCATGATTTGGTCAGTGTGGACCAGACAAATGTGTGAGATTCCCATTTTGAAAAACACATTATTTAGACTTGAAAATAGTATTCTAAAATGGCATCACTTTGCTTTTGACTGGTCCACACTCCCTGAGCAAAATGTCTTAAACCCACGTTGTAAAATTCGGTTTAAACTATCATCTATCTTTTATAGAGTAGATAGGAGCCTTGAGGTTATATGACTAATTGAACAAGTCAGTCTAAACTTGTTCCCTTTTTTGGGACAATTGTTTTAATTCTATCACACACTCATTTGCCCAGCACTAGTTGTTTTCATTTAGAAACACCTTCCTTAAACAAGATGATGACATCTTCTGAGATTTACAGAGTTTTCACAAATTGATTAGATTATTCCTTGACCTGTACCCTGCTTACAATATTTAAATAATCTGTCTTATGCACTGAATACTAGGATGGAACATACTGTATTTGCCTTAAGCAATTCAGAGTAAAGTTAAAGACTTTTTCAGTGCCACATGACATTACGCCTGTTACATATAATAATGTCATGGCTTCCAGGAAAATCGAAAAGAAAAATAAAGCATTTTCAATCATATTAAACCTTCTTATTTGTTATAACCAAAACAAACCCACAGGAGATGGACCAGCATAGCATATATACTGTATACGCACTAAATATTTCAGTGGTACTTTCCCCCATAACAAAGATATAATTAAATAATCAAAAAATAAGTATTATCATTTTATATACAATAAATGAAAGGAGTCTTTTTTCACCAACATCTAATAAATATCATCCCAAAATGCATATTGATTGTACTGTCTAAAAAATATTTTACAACAGTTTCATAAAACTAATTATTACCTCAAAGTATTTAACACACAAATGTAAAGGTGCTGTGCTATACACACTGTAGTAAACATCTTAGAACCATTAAGATAAATAGTTCTTGCTTGAAACTTTTTCTCAGATGTAATCATATAATTTTTTCCTTGACATTTCTTAATTTATTTCTCTAAGCTAAATCATCAATTTAAGTTCTGTTCAGAATAAATGGCAGACCAGGAGTTAGCTGTAATTCAGAGAGCCTTACGATCCCTAACTGTCTTGGCCCTTTGTATTTGGCGACAAATTTGAATGCTTTAATTTTTCCACAATACTGCTCCAACCTCTGCTTGTCTTACTTGTGCAAGTGCTTCCATTTAAGTTAATGGATGGAGCTGATTTAAGGAAGTTAAGTTGCTATAAGTTAGTGACACTCACCATCCTACTCTAGAAATATGTATATTGCAAACATTTATTCCCAGAGCCAAGACCTGATTCTTCAATCCTCCAAGACACACTAACTTTACTACATGATAATGATCAACCCTAAAAGACAGAAATACACTGTCCAGTGAGTTTTAGAGATTTTTATCATTATTTTTTAAAAGTATATGAAATACATTTTATTGACAATAAGGAGTGTTCTACTGTATGTGAATATATATTCACAATGGAAACACACATGTGAAGAACTAATATTAATAAAACCTATGCATGATTACTTTGTAATTCTGGAAATTAAATGGCACAGAACAAAGACACTGCCCGACAATATGAAATGTAGAAAGTGCATTTAACAACAGTCACACATTGCTCAATTGTCGCTACAGCAGTGACAGAATTGCAGCATTTGAGAAATACTTTCAAGTACTGTAATAAACAGTAGCTGTCCCATCAGTCTCAATTTTCATAACTACTGGATTTCCCTATCTCCCCTAAATTGTGGTGTACCAGAAAGGGCTAACATCCCATATGATGAGGAGGCACAGGAGTTAAGAGTATAGTATAGAGAGCTTTTCCTCCCTCTGATGGATGAGGCCAGTTAGGATCCATCCACAGCACACACAGTGTGCACTAGGAGGCCCACCTGATAATGCATTATGTCTCCAGAAGAACAAGTTCTGAGAACTAGGGACATGTCAAGACCCCAGGCTGGTTCAGCAGAAAATACTGGCCACAGATAACGGAATGCATACAATATTCTTTCCACTGATTTTAATGAAAATTGGATTGGGCCCCAGAAAAGCAGCCAAGTAAGCTGTGGAATCCTATCCCTTGCCAACAGGATTCCCATGGAATAGAAGGCAGCAGGCAGCCTTGCTGAATCAGCCAGGGCTTGATTTGGTCCATATTGCATGCATTAGCACAAAATTATATGACTATGGAATTTAGATATCTATCTATCTATAGCACTGCCTGCTGTAGTAATGCAACTATTGTGAAGAGTTTGTCAGAATTCCCACTGAATACTGAAACTCCATTTGTCAGAGAGAGAATTTGGCTACAAAAATGTTTTGTATGGAAAAGGCATCAAGGACTGGGAGTGAAAGCTTTTTTTTTTTTTTTTAGTGCTACATTATAGAATAAGTGAATAAAAACACAAAATGTGCAGGCTGTTGTTTCTAATATGTATGGATCTTAGATTAAGGGTTTATGATAAAATGAGATATTGTGATAAAAAGTGGCTTTTGTATACTCAGCAAGGCTGTATTACATATGTCACAAGGATTCTAGTTTTCTTATTTATTGTGCATTCTCAATACCATATGGGAAGCATAAATATATCACATGTATTAGGATGCAAACTCCCATTGATATGATAGTCTGCAATGGCTCAGAAAATACATTACAAATAATAATGACAATAATCTGCAGATTAAGGACTCTCTAAGTATGCACTGACATGATAAATCATGTCATCTGTATTATCTACTCATCTAGAAAAACTGGAGAGGAACTCCTGCAATGCCAGTAAGAGACCAGGAAGAATTGCACTGAGATACAGGATTTCAACAACAGGAGCATACACCAGCTCAGTGGCTGCTTCTCTTTCTTTAGCCTCTTAAAATGATTTTTTTCTATCTATAATAAAAATAAACTATCTGCAGAAAATAAACATTAAGTAGGATTTATAACTACAGCACTGGAGCTTCATGTCATTTTTAATCTCTATTGCTGGGTCAGACTCTGATCTCAATTACACTACTGTTAATCCCACTCCCAGCACCCAGTCTCCCCCAGACATGCTTCCAGCACCCAGTCTCACCTCCACAGCACCCACTCAATGTGCTGATTCCTCTTTTCACAGGCCAGTAAGGCCCACCCAAGTGTGGGTATGCCTCCTAAGGATATACTTTCTCCCCCTCCATCATCTTCTCCTGGCTAATGTGGGTGTGGGATCACTGGATGTCATGGGAGAAGGCAGGACCTGGGGGATCAGCCAGCTCTTTCTCTTCCCTGCTGTGTGATATATATAGAGGAGGGAGTGGGAAAGGAGGGCTAGAGATTCAGGTGCCCCCTATTGCTGTTGCATGGAATAACTAGTCTCCAGCTAAAAAACAATAACTGCTCAGACAACTCAATAGTAGGCCCCTCTGGGACAGAAACAGCCTTTCTGCTTGTTCTCCCCAGACTATGAGGCATTTAGGGGTGCTAGACTCTCATCTAATATCATGGAAGACTGAAGAACAGATCTAGTGTGTCCAGAATTCTCTCTGCTTCCCTAGTGCCTCTCTCCCCATCCCAAACTGGGATGCCCCTGCAACTGTAGGTTCTTCAGCCTCTATCAACAACATAAAGCAGACTTAACTAGCCTAACTGACCAGCTGAGGAGCCACCATGCATAGCAGAATCTTCTAGTGGCACAGAGCTGCTTATTCCAATTCCTCTTGACATAGCCAGAATTCTCCTGTACTCCAACACTCCTTGGCTACAAAACAAACTGCTGGGAGCTGCAGCTGGGTATATCTTAGAGCAGACCTGAAAGCTGCACTGTGGACCAGCCCAGCCTCCAATTAACCCCATGACCGGGGCAGCATGGTGTCTTACAGACACTTTTGCCCCCTGCTCAGGTCCTGCACCAAACACAGTGTGACCAGATGCAAGGACTGGGCCCACTTGTTTGTTTTTTGAATCCAGACATCAGTTAGCACTCAGCGTTATACAGCTGAAACATTATGTATTGTACAATTATTCTGTGCATGTTTAAAACACTTTGAGAAAAATCTTAGAACCTGCCTACAACCTTAGCACATGCGCTGTGCACAGGGGAATTCCACTGGGAATTGGGGTAGAAGGAATCGTCCCCACAAAGGATCTGCTATGTGGTAGCCACTGTAGCCTCAGGGCCATATTAATCCCCTTGGCTACCTAACTGCCCTCTAAGCATGTGGATTCATGTAGCAGTGTATCCACTGCCCCCTAGGCCTGTTCCTATTCTTTATCCCATTGCAAACAACTGTGCTATACTGCAAACCACACCTTCACTGTGGCAGAGGAAGGGAGGGTGATAAGATTTGCTCCTTTCATATATTCAAAATATATACTGTATAACAAACATGTTATTCATGTTGTTACCATACACTCTATATTATTTCTTATGCAGGTTCTATGCAGCAGCTTATATATCGTCAGATAGATCTTAAAATGGCATGTACAGTATGTTTTCATGTAGACATGAGTGCTGGCCTTTGATTTCACAGCTAATTAGTTGAATAAAGATTACAAGTACTTATTTGCTAATCCAGGGTAAAATGTGCTTGCTGTGTGCTACATACACAAATTCAGTTTGACACACGAAGTATCAGACAGCCAAAGTAAGTCAAGCTAATTTAATCAACCTCACTAAGTATGCTTTATTTGTTAAAATCTATTCTGGAAGACAGATGGAGGAAAAAATCATTAGGGCAATGTTCAATAAATGAGTTACATGAGGTATTAACTAATCTTCACTCAGAATGTTACTTATAAACTACGTTGTAAAAGTTGCCCTTTATAGGCATTCACATAGTAGCACCTAGGTAGGGCTTAGCATGACAATAATTCTTATTTACTGACAAAGGTGCTTGAGAATTCAGCACAGAAATCAGAAATCTGCTGCTGCATGTTATGCAAAAGACGAGGGGGAATAAGAGCAACTGTTTAAAACAAACAAAAGGATTATAACAGGAGTAACCAAACTAGGGAAATATGGAATTTATGGGAATGATGAGAAAACCTCAAAACATTCAGAGGTTTATTTTGGATAATGATCCAAAAGCCAGTATGCTTAAATATTATGTGACCCTCTTGAGTTTTCAATAGTGGAGCAGTTTTTATGGAGTTCCATTAATTCCTACTTCTGATTAAGACCACCAAATCCTGGTTCCACAGACGTCAATTAAAATTACTTCAGTGGGATCTGGATTTAGCCCTTTCTTACAGTATTTTAGCACAATGGCTTCTAGTACCATCTAACAGCAGCAAATGCAAAGACTCATGGAAATGAATAATGAATGGGCAATGTTATCTGAACTTATTCAAACCTCAAGAAAGATTCAGTTCAAATTCATCACAAGTTGTGGCTAAAGGTTCTTATTTTATCTAAACCTGTTCACCCATCTCTAGAAAACAAGTGTGTTTGTGAAACATGAAAGCAGATACTATGGAATATGTACTTTCTATGCCATACACAGTGGATTATATGCACAGCTCCCAAAATGGCATCCAAATAGCTGAATCTGACAGACATAACACTAAGAGGGGCAAAGCCTGGTCCCACTGATGTCAGTGGGACCAGGATTTGGCCAGTAATATACATGGTAACTTCTGCTGCATAGAAAGCTGACTCACAAAACCGTTGAAGGAAAAACAAGGACCTGGAATTTGTGCCTGATTTCCAAATATTTATGTACCGTATATGCTTAACAAACAAAAACCTTGTTATTTGCCTTTTAAATGGTATTTTGTATTTCATAAGAAGCATTTCTACAATAGGATGCAGTGGCAACTACGGCAAAGGCCAGATTTAACGCAGTCAAAGTGCACAGAATTCTGGTCAACTCTCAGTGTTCCTGGAGAACTGTAACTTGTGTTTATGAAATTTCTGGTATTTTTCTTTGTAGGGTTTTTAATGGTCTGATACTCTCTCTAGTAGCCTCATTCCTCTTCACCCACAAACCTCCCCAATTACTGTATCATTTCTGCCAGAGACAAGGGAATATTTTTTTTTAAAATGAATATTATGCAATTGTGACTGTATTCTACACACTCTCTCTTTCATGAAACATTTGCATAAATGGGTCATGCCAGGAATTTAACTAAGATATTAAACTATAGATCACCTGATACTGTCTTGACCATCCTTTTCCATTCAAACACACAACCTCCAATACTGGGCCTGTTGTTATACAAAAGAAGACGACGACTGAAGTCTTTGTTGCCCAATATACTTATATGGCTGTACTGAATATAGGACATTGCAAAAGGGTAGCGCCTGGGAAAAAGTAAAGTGACTGTAAAGATGACAGAGACACACTGTCTTGCAATGACACTTTTGTGGGGGTAGTAGGGAGAACATTATACCCATAAAATTAGATGTTGTTATTCAGCATGGAAACTAGGCAGGCATATTGCTTCTGAACTGGTATTTCCTTCCACCCACTTTATATTCCTCTTATCGCCTCTTCTCATTTTATATTTTCCCAATCTACCTCTATTCTGTGCCTCTCTCTTATCTCTCCCATTTTTGTCAAATATTTAAATATTATTTTCATAAATAAATTATTTCATGAATTATTTTCAGTTTACTGCTCCCCTCTGCAGAGCCATGTATTGTTCAGATCACAAGATGCTAGTTCTTGTCTAGATGAGTCAGCATCTCCAGACGCAAAACGCTCACTCAGTTACTAACTACCAGAAATTGGGCCCCAGTGAAATGAGGAGTGTTTCAAGCAGCCTGCCATGATCAGGAGAAGTTAAGCAAATCCTGCTAATTCCTTTCTTTTTAAGAGTATCGAGGGTGTACTGGGGAATGGGCAAATTGCACTGGTTAAGCCAAAAATGAAAAATGGCCCCAAACTTCACCCAATTTGGTACCTCTTTGAAGGTATGTCTTTACTGCACAGTTAAGCTGGTGACTAGTACCTGGGTAAGCCTAGCCTGGGTGTGATTGTCTCCTCAGCAAAGCCTTACCCATGTTACTGTGTCCTCACTGTTTCTGCACTGCTGTGTGTCTGGGGCATATCCCCTAGTTCTTTGTGCTGAGGTGCTTTTGGATTCTTTCCCCAGTAACTGGGTCCTTTGGAGAGAATTGCGGAAAGGCACTGGGGGACTATTAGCACTCAAGTAATTTTTGCCTGCATCCTCGCTACAAAGTAGGTGGTTTCCAGCATGAGCTATACCCGTCCCATAACCTCAGCTGGATAATGTAGCCCAACCGCTGCTTCTAAACCCAACTCATGTTACTTATGAAAGTTATATTTTCCAGAGAAGGTGAAACAAGAGAGAAGATTGCCACCAAATTAAAATTAAAAACACAGTCTTGTGACTATGGAATAGTAAAAGATGCCCTCATTCAAGTCCAACTGGTTTGAGGGTTCAACAATAAAAAGGTATGTGAAAAGTATGCGAAAAGCTACTCAGAGGCATGGATCTAGTGCTTAAATAAGGCAAGAGTCATATGTCAAGGAGTGGAATAAAGAGAAATGTAAATAGGACAGAGGCACAGAACAAATGACTGTAAGTAATCATTTGTTAAGTAAAAATAAATACAGAAAAGATATGTCCAGTATTTGGGCAAACATGGAAACTAGTAAGTCCAACCACTTTGCAAAAATGTGCAGACAAAACAGGAAAATGTCTGGGGTAAGGCTGTTACGTGCAGCTTCCTCAACAGAAGGGGAAAAACTGTTCATAAGCACAGTAAAGAAAGACATTACAAACTCAAAATAATGGCTAATAAAAGTAATCACAAAAGGCCTACATGTGACATGCAAAGAAAACACTGGAGCACAAGTGACTGTACTAATAGATATGGAAACAGGGTACTTCAAATAAATGCTAAAACTAGAAAAGTCAAAAGTGCAATTAAAATCCTATAATGAGAAACAAAGTGAGTGTGAACTGTCAATGATTATAAAGCCCAAAGAGTAAAATAAGAAACTGAAGTGTTACACTAAGGGAAGACATCTGTTTTGGGCTTACACATGAGGTGCCTGGCCGAGTCAAGATGGTGAACATCACAGAGTCTCTATAACAACCTTAGTAACAAATCTGAACCAGTTCCATAGGCACTAATTGCATCAGATGGAGATTGGTTCATAGGAAAGGGGTATCCCTGGGTACACAATAATTACCAGACTATGAAGAAAAGATTGTTGTAGTTGCCATGCAAAAAGAGACCAGAGGAAAAGCTGCCAAACATGACAGTAGATGGGATCATTCACAGAACAGGGGACTTGACAAGCTCAGTTCACTACTCAGTAATTATACAATAAAAAGGGAATGCACTCAAATTTTGGGAATGACTCCCACAAAGCTGAAAACTAGCGCTAAGAGAAAACATTTCTACTTGCTCACAAGGAATGAAATATTTGCTGAGATTTCAGGAGCCAAATTCTTCAGCATATTAGATGCATTTTGGACACAAGAAAGTTCCAAGACTTGCACTCACAATTAATGTACCCATTGGCACTTTTCTTGCCATTGCCTTTCATAGTATGTTCAGCATTGGAAATATTTCACTGCACACAGGAAGATGTTGGAGGAAAGAAAATCTACACTGATTGCATAACAGTCTGGGGCAGCATCACTTTTGAGTATCAGTGATGATTACAGTGACAACTGGAAACTTCAGAAAGTAACCTTAAAGTAAACAAGGCCAAGTGTCAATTTCAAATAAACCAGTACTTAGGGAGAGAAATTGACCATAAGGGGTATTGTCATGGCTGATGATTCTAAGGAACCTACAGAGACCTGAAAATACAAAATGGAATTCAGAGACTGCAAGGAACGATGACCCATGTTAGTAAATTCATATTCATCTATGTAGTTCTAAGATCTTACATGAGAAAATACTTTCCTAAAGACACAGAATGGTCTGGATGGCAGAGCGTGGAAGAGAATCTGAGACTGACTTCAAAACCAGTTCTGCAATTTTTGACCCACTGAAAGAGATCAACTTCTCACAAATACTCACAAAGCAGGGCTTGGAGCTATATTGCTACAGCACTATGGGCAAAACAAAATTATGATTTTCAAAATGGTCATAGCTTCAGAGAGAGAAAAAAGCATTAACTACTGGCTGCAATGCACAAAAAAATACCTCCAAGGATACAGTGATTATTTTTGAGTACAAAAGTATATGATGTGACTCTGGAATTCCAGCAAGGAGGTCACCTCGTAATTGCTGATATGATGTCAAGTGAATGGACAGTCAGCTAAATACATGAATGTGCCTAAACATACTTTGCAGTAGATCTGGAAGACTGTTAAAACATACAAAAAAACTAACTGAAAGCTATTTATACTGTAATAACTATATAAAAGATGTCCTTAAGTTAAATCACTGTACTGGTTTGAATTCTGTCAGTGAGGAATCAGAGAAATGGTGGACAATGAAGAGTAAAGTTGTCAAACATCTTGCAGGTCATACTGTTGCCACACTTCCTGTTCATTCTCAGAGATCCTCTCTCATGCACACAAACAAGCAACCACAGAGAGTGAGGCAGAGAACACAGCCAGGCAAGATTGCAGCAGCATCAGTTCTAAGTTTACTCTGTAAATTACTTCTTGCTCGTTGAATAAATACATTACCCAAGCACCTGCCTCAATCAGTTTTTAAATACAGTGATTATCATCTGATCGCTGTTCAGTGGTATACACCTAAATGTTCTGATGTCCTAGATCAGTCTACATCCTTGGTGGACAGGTGTCTACCTCAAAAAAACTACTGCCACCCTTGCTGACAATTTCAGCAAAGCAGCTAAACACCGAATGGGACATGAAGACAAACTACCCTCTCTTTCTATGAGGTAGCCCCTCCAGGGCAGAGGTGAGACAAAGCGACAATACTGTGTCTGCGCTTTACATGTTCAATGGATAAAAGAAAAATTCCATACTTCAGGGATGTTAACCTAGCACATTTCACCCATGGGGGTGACGGGAGATTTCTATGTAAACTGTGGGGAGAAGGCTTCTATAACCACCAACAAAGTTTTTTGCAGGCAACAGGAGAGAGCTGACAAGTCTCCCTCAAGGGTTCTGAGAGCACACGGAGAAGCTATGTTGTTGCAGTTATGGGGGCTGGGAAAGTTACAGGAGATGGGGCTCCTCCACCACTGAAATTCTGGGGTGCATCAATAAACTGAATGGAACACCACACTTTCAGGGTTCGCTCATTGGTAGGTGTAATTATTCATGCTTCCAAATGATCCACCTAGAAGTAGCCTTCATGAGATACCAGAGAAAAGACAGGCATTGCTTTGCCTGCATGGAAGTTAGCTCTGAGCTTTAATGTAACAAGGTGTTTAGAACATTATTTGAATGAGAGGTAAAACACTAGCAATGATTGTACAAAAACCAAAGATAATTCTGTACTCTTACCAAAGCTTGCCAAGTAAGTGAATATTTTTGTTTGTTTACAAACATACATGGCAAAAGAATAAACCTGTAAATAATACCACCCAGATCATTCACATTTAATCTTACCCTTGTTTTGGCATCGATTTTAGCGCCTCGATCAAGTAAGAGTTTGACCATATTAGCATTTCCTCTCTTCGATGCAACATGTAATGGAGTGATATCATTCTGTGGGAGATAAAGCATATAAAGTAAACTTTCAGATGAGTCTCCTTTATTAGCTCAGCATTGCAATTCATTCATAGAATGTACTAAGACTACTTTACAACCACTGCTGAGACAAATACAGCTTTGTTTCCCTAGGAGGTTAGAAGACTAGAAAGACTATGCATTCATCTACACAGGTGAACCACTATACTAAAGACCCATACTCCACAAAGCTTTTCTGAGCTTCACTCGGCAAGAAAATGATCATAAGAAAAAACAGATTCCTAGCAATCTGCCCTATTTCAAAAGCAACAATGTGCCCGTAAACATTCATTACTGAGCATTACCTGTAAATTCTACAGACATCTAGGATTTGACAATGTACAGCACCATAGCAATCACCTCTAACCAACCTGCTCTGGTAAATACTGTGATAGTTACACTTCAAGTCAGACTTTAAAGTAAATATTTGCATGCATTTTAATTTTTGTTCCTGAATCATGTTCAGCAGCACAATAGTATGCCACTTTGCTACGCACAGAGGACAATTATATAACACATTCAAAGACCCTTTTAAACTACATGCAGCTCAGGTGTTTCTTCATACTTTGGCGGGTTCTCTATATCATAGTGTACATAGTATATATATTCAATCAGATATAGGTCTATGATTTTGTCACTGAAATTGTTAATAAATTTCATGGCAGAGGTGTGGTGAAAAATGATAAGTCAGGGAAAGGGAGATAGTGGGGGGCTGACGGGAGGTGGGGTTGGGTAGGAGTCAGACAGCAAGCCTGCGCCACACTTAACCTGCAGCGGCCGCTCTACCTCGCAGCTCCCTGCTCCGGGTGTTGTGAAATGGCCCATGTAGTCAAGAGTGCCACTCACATTTGGGGCATCCCCCTCTCTCTATAGACAGAGACTGGGCCAGGTCACAGCGCCTGGAGTAGGGACCTGAGCCCAGACCCCCTGTGAGGTCACAGACTTTATTTATTTAAACTCCCAATTACTGTGAACACTGTGATCTCTGTGCCACAAACCTAGCTTTAATCATATACTGTCAAGTGAACATGAAGAGATTTAAATTGAAAATGTAGCCTCAATACTAAGATGAATATAATTTTAAAGACATGATCATCTTTGTTTTGGGGGATAGTAATAACAGCTGGCTGTATAAAACCAACTTCCTGATGACTGAGAAAGAACAGTTAAGTTTTACTGAGAGCATCTGTCCTATGGCTTTATGCATCAGAGATGCACTCAATGCATTGAATAGCTACAGTATGGTAGATTTGTACAACCCAGCCAATAGACTGTTCAGTATGTGTTTTCTCAAAATAGCAGGTGAGTGGAATGACTAGAATACCAACACAAAAAACAATATTTACAGAATGTGGAAAGCTAACTTGTACTTGATTAGTATGTTGAGCACCTACATCAGCATGCCTTTGACTTACATAATGCTTCACAGTTAACCTATACCTTGGCTACTTTGTACCAGAAAGATTGTATTAACATTATCACACAGATATATTACATTTTCACAAGGAGACAAAGACATAGCTGTTCTATACATTCTGTACAGTATTATAGATCATTAGAGCATCAAGTCAATTAACCTGCCAGGGCAGAATACAGCTCCCAAGATAAGGATGTCTCAGATGTTAAATCAATAGTACACTTTGCCTTAGCCACAAGGCCTAAAAGTAAGCATATATAGTACAATACCCAGGAAATAAATATCTATATTTAAATCAGCTAATTATTATAAGGCACCCAAACTCAAAATAATTATTTTGTTATTTATTGCTCATATACAGTGCCATAGACGTACATGGTGATTTATAAAACAGACAAAGATTGAGTCTCTGTCTCAGTAAGCTTAAAATATAAGAGCCTGAGTCTGCAAACACTTAGTACTGGGACTAATCCTAATTGCTGGGGATAGTCTCATTGGGCAGAGTCCTCAGATGTGCTGGAACAGTGCTTGGAGTCCATGAAATGGAGAAGACAAACGTATGCTTCCTGTCCAGCCCCCCAATCCTGGTTCAGCCACTGTAACTTAGAGCAGCCTCAAGACATTTCTAAATTGCACCAGGTTTTAACCACCCTCTGAGGCCACTGTGCCAGCAGGGATCACTGGAGTTCAGCATGCTCTGACATACTTCATCCAGCCCCCAACATGCCCTCTATTTCAGCCAAGAATTCCCCCATGCTGAGGGAATCCTTAACTGCTCATTTAGGACAGTATTAAGTCCTCTTTGTGGTGCTGGAGCAATCCAAAGGGGAATTATTGGAGTCAAGAATCTAACCCATTGGCTTCCATGGTACTACACCTGGTAGTAAGCGCTATGTTTGGTACTGTTGGCAAGATTGGGCTCAGCATTAAGATGAGATCACCCCAAGAAGACATATGCAGAGGTGAAAGTAAGCCGGTATGGTCCAGTACAACGTACTGGGAAGAACTGGTACGCCATACCAGATTGGACTGGCTTCCCTAGGACGGCGATTTAAAGGGCCCTGGGCTCTGGCCGCTGTGGGAAACCCCAGGCCCTTTAAATCGCCGCCCGAGCCCCACTGCCAGAGTCCTGGGGTAGCAGTGGCAGGGCTCCAGTAGTGATTTAAAGGGCCCAGGGCTCCGGCTGCTGCGGGAAGCCCCGGGCCCTTTAAATCATCGCCCCAACCCTGCTGTCCTGCCTTCTTGGGGTAGCGGTGGCAGTGCTCCGGCAGTGATTTAAAGGGCCCGGGGCTTCCTGCAGCAGCCGGAGCCCCAGGCCCTTTAAATTGCCGCCTGAGCCCTGCTGCTGGAGCCCTGGGGTAGCAGTGATTTAGAAGGTCCGGGCTCCCAGCCGCTGCTACCGCAGCCAGAGCCCCAGGGGCTTTTAATCTTGATTTAAAGGGCCTGGGTCTTTAAAGGCCCCACCTCTTCCAACTGAGGCCACACTTCTTTTGGTTGAGGCCATGCCCCCTGCTCAGGACTCCAGAGTACCGGTAAGTCCTTTAAGTTACTTTCACCCCTGGACATATGGGACGGGGGGAGGGAAGAGTGAAGACTTAGATGATATAACTGTGTGGTCACTTGTGAAACTAATGCATGCAACTTCAGGGTTACATTTAAAAATAATTAATTCCATTTATTTTGAAGCTGGGTGTCAAAGACAGTGGATATAATAATGGGTGAATACATCACAGTAGCCAAACACTGGAGGGAACTGTTAGCTTTTAGGGGGGAAAGCTGCCTGGCAGAGAGGACGGAGGAAAGGAAAGTGTAGGAATCATTAAGATATTCTGCCTCCTTTCCCCTTCTTCCCAAGAGGAAAGATATCAGTGATGCTAAAGGGACATAAAAAAGAGACCTCCATCTTCCCACTAAAACTAGTGCTTGAGTCTATCAGGCCTGAAGAAAAAACATTCTTCACCTGTCCAGTGAAAGTATAATACAGGTAACGTGGGGCCAATATAAAACCTTTCCCACCTGTTGTGAGTGTACTGGCAGGTCAAAAGAAAGAATCTCAATACCCTCCACCCAGTCCAAGTGCTGCTAGGACAAAACAATTGACTTTACTCATAACATGATTGGACTGGAAGAGAAAACACCTATGTGTGAAGAAATGGGGAGGATATATAAAAAGGCAGAAAAAACTAAAAATTAAGGGTATGGATCTCATTTACCGCAAAGCCGCTTTACACCATTCTGGGCAATGGACTGTAGGTGAGTGTAAATGTAACAAGCCCAATTTAAGGCCTGGGTATAGTGCCAGAATAGTGAAAAACATACTTAGTGTATGTGAGAATCAGGCTCTACGAGAGAGTCTGGGGGATCTGTGAAAACACAGATAAACCAATAAACAAACAACCTTTTTTCTTTATGGTAAATTATAACTATATTACATGACATAGAAGAAAATACTGCATTTATTTCTGATTCTGCTATCAATAAACTCATGGCAGAGCCCTTTGTATTGACAAAATGATCATGAATAACTCAAAATTAAAATATATTTTTTATAAACCATATAGTCACATTGAGTCCAATCTTGCTCCATCTTTGCCAAACTCCTGTTGACTCAAATGGTGCAGGATCAGATCTAAAATGCATATACAGGTTACTTTCACTCTGAAATATTTATGCATATATACCATTTGTTTGCAATAATAGAAAAAGACCATGCTATTGGTCAACAATGCATCTAGGTCAAATGACTGAAATTCCTGACCAACAGTATAGTCGATTTTAAAAAGATGATGTTGCACAGTTGCACTCAGGATAGTGAGGTGAGCAAAACCGAAGGAAACTAAGTGGCCTAGTGAAACACACTAGCTTGTGAATGATCAAAGTTCAGTTCCTCTTTCCTGGGCTGGTACAACTGCAGAGGCAGTGTGTGCACATCCCATTTGAGAGTCTTCTCTAGTGACCTATTCAGACAGTTCATAAACTGGATGAATGAATGCAGCGTAGGGAGCTATATTTAGCTTTCTTTAGCTAGAAGGCAGGTGTAGAAGATATGATGGGACGTAAAGTTAAAAAAATGAGATGGATGAAGGGTCAGTGATTTCACCCTGGGGAAAAAATGTAAAGCAGCTGTATAATTTTTCCATTCAGAATTTAAAAGTGCCATTCTGCTATCTGAATTGTTTATTTGTTGGGGAGTAGATGGATTCCAGGCTCTGCTATCTGTCAATAGCCCCAGTCCTGATCCCTGAATAGTTTAGGATAATGTGTTATTTAAATACAGTCTATTTCAAGAACAATTTAGGACCTCACCCAATGCTCACTGAAGTCAATGGAATGTCTCCAGTGGACTTCAGTGAAGGACCAGGCCAGTAGTGAATAAATCCTGCCCAGCTGTGTCATACTAGTGGCCTCTTCTCCCATCAGTAAAAATATATTCATGGCAGTTATGAACATGAATTGATGAGAGAATAAAGCTCAAGCAAGATTTTCATTTACGGTTTCTAGTGACAATACATAATCAGGCAAGTGAAATCTGAGTTGCTTGTACCTGGCACCAGAATCTAGAGATAAAAATAAAGCCTCATAACATGTGCAGCTTTGATGTAGTTTATTAATGCTAAAACTCTGGTATCAGCAAACAGTACAGACACCAAACGAAAGGTTTTGAATTCCTTAGTCAACTCACATCAGCTGCTGTCTTATCAGTGTATTTTTATTTGTTTGATCTTCTATAACTTTCTCTCTTTGTTTTTCAGATAGGATAGTAAATCAGGTAACTATTGAAGTAATTTGCTGCATTACAAAATCTAAAACTCCTTTTAAAATGTCCTAAAATGGTGCAACTCTGCACTAAAGTGCCTACTGCAGGGTGATTTGTACCTTCCTCTGAAGCACGTGATGCTGGGTATTGTCAGAGGTAGGATACTGGGATTATATGAATGACAGGTCTGATTCATTATGGCAATTTCTAGCTCTCAGTGTGTCACCATGTCTTATAGGAATATTTTACAGGATGTGACATCCACATATCACAATCAGAAAATCGTATCAGAATAAGCTAAACAGCTATAAAAGCATATAACGTATACATGCCCCTTCTTATTTCCCTTAACACCCTTTTCTTTGGTGACTTCATTTGCTCATGACTTGAAGTACTTTCAATAGGCATGCACTATAATAGTCACTGCTCTATAATTTGAAGTATGAGATATTACATCCTTATAATTTTTCTTCTATTTAAACCAATTGTGGATTCCCATTTATACCCCTTACAATTATCCCTTGTTTGTTTTAGACTGCAAGCCTTTTAGGGATGGGACCGTACTTTCTTTTGTGTTTGCACAACACGTAGCATATTGTGGGTGATACCAGTAATAGAATCATAGAAACGTAGGGCTGAAAGGGACCTCAACAGGTCAGCTAGTTCAGCCCCTTGTATCGACGCAGGACCAAGTCAAACTAGGTCACCCATGACAACCTATTCGTAAAAATTTCCAATGATGGGGATTTGACAACCTACCTTGGTAACCTATTCCACTGCTTAATTATCCTTATAGTTAGAAAGTTTTTCCTAATATCTATCCTAAATCTTCCTGCAGCAGATTAAGTCAATTACTTCTTGTCCTTTGGACATGGAGAGCAATTAATCACCATCCTCTTTATAACAGCCCTTAATACATTTTAAGATTGTTATCGGTTCCCCCTCAGTCTTCTTTTCTCAAGACTAAATATGCCCATTTTAAAAAAATATATAATAATTAAAAATATAAAAAATAAAAATATAATACCTCAGTAATATATTGTTGCTGTGAGTTCCAAAGGTTGTTCATGCACTGTGTGGAAGAACATTTCCTACAATCACATTTAAATGCACCACTTTTAATTACATTTGGTGCTCCCACATTTTTGTATGGTCAGAAGAGGGGACTAAGATAACCCAGCTGCCCCGCTCTATATTATTCAGATGGGTACTCAGAATTTTGAATTACAGACATTTATATATAAAATAGCCTAAACATTTAAGTATTCTGTGCCCATCAACTATCTGAATATAAATCCCAAAATTGTTAAGAGAAATGTTCCTGTTTGAAAGGAGATCAGGTCCCTGTTGACACATTCCGCCGTTCTTTACAGCTCAAGACTGAAGTTTAAGGTTATCCTTTATTGTTTCAAATGAATAACATGAATGACAAAGTCAGTCAGCAAATGAAGAGCCAATTTAAAAACACCAGAAAACAAATTTAGTTAGTTTTATTTCAAAAGTAAAATATTCCTTCTGGTTTCTGGTATTATCTGCATCCTGTACAATCCCCTAACCAGCCCGCCCAAACAGAACCTGTGGCTTTGAAAATATATGGAGAAATGGATGTTGCTTGGAGGAAAGGTAAATATTTATACATCTTCTTTCTATCACACCAAAGGTTTATATGTAGCTTTCTAACACCAAGCAGATTGCTACAATGCTGGTGGGCTAGATTGTTTCAAACACAGACCTGTGTAGGGGGCAGTGTGGAGCTGCCCTGCCCCAGCAGGATCACAAGGATTGACAGTGATTGTGCTGAGGCTCAATCTCTCCTGGGGCTGCTTGGTGAGTGTGGGCTCTGCACTATCTATTTGGATGGCACAGATTGCTCTCTCTGTCATGCTTGCCATGCTCTATGGGCTGGTGTTGGAGGGGCAGAGCCATGCTTCATGTCCTCTTTGCCCCCTTCAGGGTGATTTGTTCCCCAGAGCAAGGACTGAGCAGCCCCTCCTCACAGAAACTACTGTTGTAATCAGTTCTTGTGCTTCCCCTTCTCCCACACCCTCATGCAAGGGTTGATCACAGTCTGGTCATATACAGTCAATTTACATGGTATCAATCAGTTTATAAAATGACTTGGTTTGACTGGCTGGTTCCAAACACTTATACAGTGATTACAGCCCAAAGTATAGATGTGGAGGGAGTATAAAGCCTCTTTAACCAGATCACTGCCTCATCACCACAATGTATGTACTTCAAAAAAAGATTTTACCAGCACTAGTGGAGTACACTTTGCAGCCAAACAAGTCCAGCTGCTTGGTTTCTTTCGACTTGAGCGCTGGGGCCCGCTATCCCTAGCTCTCTTTCTAATTCATGGCCGCAACCACCAGTGAGCAGGGTTGCAGATGCATGAAGAGCTAGTCATAGCCCTTCGAGGGCACAAAGTACTTGCGTTTGACCCCTTTGGCCATAGGGGGTATAGAGGCGGGGGTCTGCCAGATGGTTTTGGCATTGGCCTGAATGGTCTTGATGAGGGGCAAGGCCACCATTGACGGACCTTCCGGGGCCAAAATGTCTACCACTGGGTCCTCCGATTCCACCACCTCCTTGGCCTGCAGACCCATATTGAGCACCTGCCCCCATATCAGGGTGTCCATGGTCTGAATGGCCTCAGTCCCGCTCCGTATACTGAGACCCCATTTCCAAGCCTGAGGAACGGGATTGGGATTGTGAGGGCCAGGGTGGTGCCGTGTGGACCTGCTTTGGAGAACGGCGTCGTGAAGCTGGAGAGCATTGTCATGAAGCTGGGGAGCTATGCCACGACATGCCACAGTGCCAGGACCTAGAGCAGTACTGCGACCTGGAGCTGTGCCGAGATGGTGAGCGGCATTGTGACCGGTACCAAGTTTGGAACCTATTCTGCAAAGGCGACCGTTGTATGGAGCAGCGCCGTGACCAGGAGCGATGACACGATCGGGAGTGGTGCTGCAAGTGCGACCGGTGCCACAACGGGGAGCAGTGCCGTGACGGGGAGAGGTGCTTGGACCTTGAACGGTGCCGAGGTTCGATCGATGGTGCCGATGATCGGAACAATGCTGGCTTGCCTTGAGTGCCACACGCTGAGGCACTGGAGGCTTGGCATGGAGCAGAGGAGACCCCGGTGCTGTCATGGCGATGAGGTCCCTCGCAGCCACAAAGGTATCCAGAGTGGACGGCATCTGCATTTCCACAGTGCTGTGGGTCGAGGAGTCCAATGGCACCGGACTCGATGGTTCTCCTTGTGGGGCCAAAGTCGACGGTGCCACGTCCATAGCCTTAGCGCCCGGGTGCTCCTCTTTGGGATGCGCCCTATTGGCAGGCTCCAGGTGGGTGGGTCTCTGCGCAGCAGAGATACTCTTCTCCTGCTTCCAGTGCCACTTCGGTGCTGGGGAGTGGGATGATGCCAGGCCGAAGCCGCCAGTTTCAGCACCGGGGAGCAGCGGTGCGGCAGGTCTTGGCCAGAGTCCATCTGCGGGGCCACTTTCACCACTGTCGCCCAGGCACTGAGCACCGAAGAACTCGGTGCTGGTTCCTGCTGCGCCAAAGAAACCTGGGGTCTAAGTGCCACCTCCATAAGGAGTTGCTTAAGACAAAAGTTCCACTCCTTCTTGGTCCTAGGACGAACCCCTTTGCAGATCCTGAACTTTTCGGCTTGGTGAGCCTCCCCCAGACACTTCAGACAAGAGTTGTGGGGGTCACCCGTTGGCATGGGCTTGGAGCAGGATTTGAATCCTGGGGATTGAGCGTGAGAGCCCTCCCAAGGGAAAGCAGTCGGGACAGAGGGAGACCCCCCCAACCCAACTGCTACTAACTACACCAAAAACAAAAAGAAAACTACAAGAAAGAACAAGAACAACTACTATGAGAATCAAGCTAGGGAAACGTGGCGAACTTGCTAAGCAAGATGCCACTGTTCCAACGACCGTCACAGGCGGTAAGAAGGAACTGAGGTGGCGCCAGGTCAGCAGGGTCATATATTGCGCGCTATGGAGGTGCGACTCCAGGGGGTTCCACAGCCGACCTGACGGATGCTGCTAGGGGAAGAACTTTCCGATGGCTGTTCATGTGGCACGCGCACACCTAATTGGAATCAATATGAGCAATCACTCAAAGAAGAATCAGTATATTTGAAAATGTGGAAAACATCCAAAAATATTTAAATAAATGGTATTCTATTATCGTTTAACAGTGCGATTAACCGTGATTAATTTTTTTAATTGCTTGACAGTCCTAATTTTTTTTTCCAAATCCAATTTGTTATCAAAATATTAGAATGAGTTTGGATTTTAATAAGACCCTCCTCTTACTTCCGGATTGAGAGCAGGATCTGAGAAGGGTTTAATATTGACATTGGAGGAATGCATGAAAGAATAGCTGATGACTGCCAGACTGTCATGCCAGGAATTTGCTATAGAACTAGGAGAATGTATTACTAAATTTCAGCCATAACATTGCACAATATATTTTTTCTGCCAGTGAAATATTTTATTTATCTATACAACTGTATGGCTACATATATACACTGTAGAATGTCCACTATGAAAATTCAATATTCACTCCCCCAGGAATCTTCCTTTGTTTAGAATTTTGAGATGCCACAGTACCACCATCATTGCAGAAGACTAAATCTTACATTTTTCATGGAACCTGACATGCATGCACAGACTGCAGTGAGATAGACTGTGATTCTTTTGAAATGAGAAAACGATATATATTTTCCTCTTCCCCAGGAAGCCTCAAAAGTCGCCCAGAATTCTTAAGCTTTTTTCTCAGTTTTATGTAATACATGCCCTATTTAAGAATTTTTTCTCCAGTCTCAAGATGCATGAAATAAAAATGTCATAGAAGAAAAGGGAAGTATGCTACTGCAAAGGACAATTATACAAGACAAAAAACAAACAATAAGGAAAACAACAGGTTCTCTTGTCATGCTGCTTACACTTATTTGTGGCCAGCTCCTTATGATGTGTTGATGGTATTCTGCTACTCAGCAGTATTGCTATCAGTATTGCATGTTGCCTATATAACCCACTTCAAAACAGTAAAATCTGAATGTTTATTGTGAGGTCATATAAGGGATCTCAGTTTTCCTTAGACCGTTTGCACTATTTGGAGTCCTGACTGAAACAGGAGAGAAAGAGAGCGAAACAGTATGAAACTTCAAATGCACTATACAGATGAAGAACTTTTCTTTCTTCAGCAAGAATTGCCTCTACAGAGTCCCCATTCTCATAACACTTCTGAGCAATTACAGTCCCTAGTGGAGGGTTGAGGATTTCTTAGTTAAATGAAGGCTGATCTCTTGAAAAAAGAATCAGAGTTATCTCCTAAATTGAGAGTGTTGTGTGAAGGTGTGACTTGAGTTCCATGAGGCAGCTTTATAGAAGTCAGAGGAAGAGACGTTCATTCCTCAGTCACATAAGGAAAGCTATCATAGACCTAACAGGATAGGCTTACCTTCTTGGCCGCAACAGGACTGAATACAGAGTTTAATCCATTTACACAATCCCTAAACAGAGACTAACTCCCCAATGGACTTGTGTCCGAAATGCTACAAACAACCTTGGAGACTTGTCACTCAGTGCACCCTATTTATATCCAGCTTATGCAGCCTGCCTTCCCCTTCTAAACTCTAATGTTTCAGGAAGCAGACAGGGAGGCTGATACACTGATTAAGACAAGACTATTTCAGAGAGTACATCAGGGAAGATTTTAGGGTGATGGCTCAACATGACTTTATACTAATGTAAGCCTGGGAATGGAGGATGGACTATACATAGCTGTACTTCACTCACCCTCCTAGGTTATGAAAGAGCTTGCTGCAGTTTGTCTAAGTATTCAAGATGTGTACCTACCAGAGTGCTAAGATTCAGGCTGCTAGGAACGGTGGTTCTGTGACTGGATGAAGACTGACCCTGCTTCTGACATACAAAGTCCACAGATGATGGAAAGAAGAATGATAGTCTGATGCACTAAGAAATGTGAATATCAAAACCAGAGAGCCTATGTTGTATCTATGAATCCATGCTTCACCTTTCTGGTGATTTAAGGAAGCAGAGGAATCAGTTAGAAGGTATATATCACTCCCCTCCATGATGAATGTGTCTGTCACTAGCCTGCCACTCAATAATTGTACAAAGGACATCTGGTATCATCCTGGAGGCAAACAGATCGAGAATCTGAGATGCTCCCTTTCTGGAATATTGCATTCACCAACGAAGTTTTCAAGTGTCACTGATATTTGCTCTGATGACTGCAATTCAAGTAATTTAAAAGATAGTTGTTTCTCTCTACCAAGCAAATGGCAAAAAGTGAAAGATCTGATGAACTATGAAGCAGTCCCAAAGTTAACTTGTCATGGCTACACTGGGGCAGGTGTATAGGGGCCCATGCAACTTAGAGGGCCCAGGGAGCACTGGAAGTTCTAGCTGGGATCCGTGGATGCAACTATACCCACAGAAATCAGGCCTAAATGTTCACTTCTCACATGGCTGAGGGCACAGTTGCATCCAAGTCCCACTCCACCTGCTGGAACCCACAGCAGCTCCTCTCAGGGCCAGGGACTGCCACGAAGCTTTGAGCCAGGGGAAGAGCAAGCTTGGCTGTTCTTTTGGTCCAGCCTGGCAGGGAGCTGCAGTGCAGGATGGGGAGCCTATGCCACCGCCACTCAGGCAGAGGTACCTGGTCTGTGTACTCCTGCCCACTCCCGGCTGCGATGGCAACTGCCTCCCACATACCCCAGGAGGGAAGGAGAGCAGGTCTGAATGTGGAGCACAGAGGGAGGGGATGGGGAGGAGGAGTGACTGTGGGGCACAGAGGGGAGAACCCTAAATCCCTTCCTCCAAGGAAGCCTTGAGACAGCAGGGAGGGCTAGGGTAAGGAGTGGGGCAGGGGAGACATGGACTCCTGGGAAGGGATGGTAGGGGGTCTCCCTCAAGGGCTGAGATCCTGGGAGCAGGCCAGAAACATGAACCTATAGCAGATAGTTCATGAGTTTACAGAATGAAAGTCTTGCAAAATGTGATTCAAACAGGAGAGGAGAAAAAGTCAGTATTATATGTTGCACTATACTGTTTCACAGACATTCACATTTTGAGAATTGTTATCAAGTACTGAACAGTTGAATTGGCAGATTTGGTGCTATAAATAAGTGAAACACTCATTAAAATTTGAGGAAGGGGCCCACAAAAAAAAACCTGCACAGGGTCCCATATTCTGTTCTTCCACCACTGCTTGGCTACATATATGAAGGGCACAAGCTACCCTCCTCTCTTTGGCAGTTAAGTAATATTTTGGGGCTTCACAGCCTGGCAGGCTCTGATGACTTCAGCCCTTTACGTAAGAAAGGAAAATTCTCAATATTTGCTGTATGGCTTGAAGCTCCAGTGAAGGATGGATTCCCTGAGCTTCAACAGGCTACAAGAGTCAACACTGTCTAGAACATTTCCCTAGTTCAGGTTTTACTCAGGTTATCACTATGGATTGACATGGTTGGCAGAATGGAAATCCTCAAAGGACACTGCCAAACAGATGAAAGCTTATAGAATTTGTTGAGGCACTGCTAGCAGGCTGTCTCCTCCTGAGCTATATCCTATAAACTGGACAAGGTTGCAAAGATCTCTTTCTCAGAGTCATAGATAATGAATGCAGGAACTCAGAAAAGATTGGGCAAAGCTCTCTTATTAAAGGGTTCAGAGTAGCAGCCGTGTTAGTCTGTATTCGCAACAAGAAAAGGAGGACTTGTGGCACCTTAGAGACTAACAAATTTATTTGAGCATAAGCTTTCGTGCGCTACAGCTCACTTCATCGGATGCATGTGAAGTGAGCTGTAGCTCACGAAAGCTTATGCTCAAATAAACTTGTTAGTCTCTAAGGTGCCACAAGTCCTCCTTTCCTTTTTATTTAAAGGGCTAGTCCAGGAACTTTTCTATTGGTATATGAAAGCCATTGCTACAGCAGGGTCAAGTAGTAATACTCTCATCAAGTCAGTTTCTGCATCGGGTTGAAAGTGACATTTCCTGGTTGAATCTGAGGCCCAGACTCCTGAACAGTAGCCAGATTATATCCAGGAAAGAAGAGCATGGACTGGAAGCCATGATGAGACAGGAAACCCAGGAAAACATGAACTACTTGATCTCTTAAGTGGAGCAGCACTAACACAGGTCTCCAATGGTGGCATGACAGATAATGACTCTCCGTATCACCATATAAAGTTTTAATCTAGGTGGGCTATGTGCTCTACAAACATAAAAGAAGGCACAGTCCCTGCCCCAAAGAGTTAATATTCACTTTCTTTAGTCTAATACAGCATGGAAATCTCCTTGTGTCTTTAAGACTAGGAAGCACTGGGAATAAAAACCCAGCTCTTCCTGAAAAGGATGGGAAAGGAGCAAAAGGAGGAGGCATGGAGCGGAACTGAATGGAATAGTCCTTCCATACTATATCCAATATGGTGCAGGGCTCTCAAAATTTCAAGCAAAACAGCTGCCTGGTATTGGATGCTGCAGGTGGAGCCAGAATTGAGAGCAACTGGTCTCTCTTATTGCTCGTAACACCTGTGAAGTTTTACTTATTGTGGATGGCTGGAGAGGCCTTTCTGAGGTGCCTGATGTTTCAAGGACTGCCCTAATGTGAGTAGGCAATGTTATCTGAAGGAAATTTCCTGTGGGAAGACTTAAGAAGACAAGAGTGATCCAGGTGGCTTGTGTCTGAGGTGTCAAAAGATCTAGAATGGACCCTTCTCATCTCAGATTGGCACGGATCTGAGAACTTCCAAGATGAGCCTCTGATACTATCTCAGTTTAAATTGAGACTATCTGTGGAGACCCCCAGATCTGAGCCTCTGCAACTGGGGCAGAAGGAATCAGATGAGATATGGGACTGATTGTACTAGAAAGTACTGGAGAAAACTCCCACTGGTTCAGAGTGGCCAATGGAATTCCATCTCTGTGAGGCCCCAGTCAGGACTGAGGCAACACATAGATATGAGGGAGTTGCTGGAGCTCAGGGTCCAAAGTCACACCTCATCAACCATCAGATTTAAAGAGTCTGGAACTGTAGCAGATTCGGATCCAATTCTCAGTTTCAGGTGCCCACTCAGAGCCAACAGGTGCTCAGATCTGCAGGGTTTATAACACCGTAACAGGCCCTGGATCTATTCTTCTTAAATGCAGAAAAAAGTGGGAAGCATAGCTGAGAGGCAGGAAGGTGTTGGCTGGCAAGGGGTGAGGAGAGCAGCTGCTCCCTTGCTTCACAAGGGACACTGCTACTGACAGTACAGCAACACTGCTATAGGCACAGAGATGTTAGCCTTCTATGCACACAGCAAAAACTCTTGTCAGGCCCTCGTTTTCTCCCATCATCATTTCTGCAATTTCCTTTTCTCTGGCCTTCCTAACACCCACGTTGCCTCCCTTCAACCCATTAAAAACACCACTGCTAAAATCCTCTTTCTTGCCCATTATTCTAGCCAAGTCCTCCTCCTTCCTAAAGACCTCCACTCCCTTTTATACCACATCAAATTCAAGCTTCTTGCCCTCACCCTCCAGACCCTTCATAGCTCTCTCTCACCCTTCTTTGTCCAGTCTTTTCCCACTTCCTTTCCACAAAATATATTAGCTACTCTTGACTGCCCATTTAGCCACTTCTCCCACATCTGTCTCTGCACCTTCTGTCACACTGCTCCCTGTCCATAAATGACCTCTGAGAACGAATTCATAAGGTCACCCCCTTCTGTCCTCCAAATACCTCTTCAAAACTCTCTGCTTCCATAATGTCTACAAGACACTACTAATTATGGTTAGGGTGAAGGGCAGCCAAGTATAACGGATGCGTATGTATTCAACAAAAGGAAGTATATAAAATGGTAGCTTTTCAAAGGTACAAAGGGCATATACGCACCCACTTCTCACTGGGTGTCTAACTGCTCTTTCTGCCTTTGAAAATCTCTATATGACATATAAAAAAGCTTGCATGTATTTTGATTGCACCCCTCTCCCACACCCTCAGCATGTTGCTTGTCTTCTTAGATTGTAAGATATTCAAGATTGGGTCTTTTATTCCTGTATGTGTGGCACCCAGAATATTATCGGTGCTATTTGAATAAAAATAACAACAAGAGGTGCCCACAGCCCAGGTAACAGTGGGGCAACTAGTGCGTACAGGTCATTTTTGCCACCCCTTGAAGTCTGGCAGCGGAGTAGGCAGAGTGTCAAGCTAGGGCTACTACTGCCTCGTGCTTAGGTCTGTAAAGTATTCTTCGCATATAACGGTTGCTTCATTTGTCTATAAATTTACGGCTGCACTGGTACCTACCTCATCTCTCTATAAAGCATTTTCACTACCCGCAGTATGAAAAGTACAAAAAAGCAAACTCAACTCTACCCTGTTATTTACTCTACGATTGCTTCTGTCACTGCCAAGTTTTCTACATTTTTACAGCCAGACACCAACTACAAAAAAGTGATTAGAGATGTGTCCTGCTGATGCTCCTGCCCAGCTTCCTAAGCACAAGAAGCAGTTCAGGGCTCTGAGTCACCCCGTCAGCCCCACTCTTCTTCCAGGAAGACATCCCTGTGTCAGCACTTCTTCAGTTAATTGAACAGTCTGCTTGCTTTTGTACTCATGACAACAGCTGATGGGGGAGAACATGGAACTTCAGAAGACTGAGGGTTTTTTTTTTTAACTGCTTTTGATCTGCTCCTTGATCAGTGTCCCTAATCCAAAACTGAGTTGCTGAGGCATAAGAGCTATGATTATTTTAATATATTAGGCCTTGTATGAGACTGGTTAGTAACACTAATCCCTCCCCTAGTTTCTGAAGTGGGACAGGGTTGACCTCAGGCCCTTCCTTCCCTTGCCCCTTTAATTAGCACTTGTCAATATTTGAGACTGAGCTTCATGACAGCTTTATATTTCCTAATGTTGCAGTTAATGTTAGTATATTTAGTGGTCATGAAAATAAGAGACCAATATTACTAGCGAAAGCCATGGATAACATGGTTAGCAGCTTGCAGGCTTCCAAGAAACCTTTGCAAACACATCTTAATCTTAGCCTGTGAACATCCTGTTTTCCAACCTTGGGCCTCTCCTAAAACAACACTGTAAATTACAGTTAATGATGGAATGTTCTAGTGATTTGGAAAACAGTCATTAGGTTGTGCCAGAGACTACTGAGCTCATTCATGACCTGTGTTAGAGTTGACCTTTCCCCTTTAATATTGCACTATGAGCTTGACTCAGTATCCCTTGGGAGTCTATCCATTGGTTTCAAGAGGCATTGGATCAGGCCCTAAGATAGTGTCATTCAGCTTCTGGAACTTAAATTATGTAGTAAAATGTTGAACAATACTGCAGCAAATACACTGTAGCCAACAACAGAACCTGAGTGAACCCTTTTCACCTAAATACCTACTGATAGCTTATGGATAAAAGGATGTCTCAAACTGTAATTAGAAAGTACTGTACTCTATTCAAACCCTCCATTCATGTCTTGTTACCCTCCCCATCAATATTCTAATGATAATGATGGGAGATATGTGCAAGCAACATAGGGAGGCACAAGCCAAAAATCTGAAAGTGTTCAGTTTTTGACTTTCTGTTAAGTCCTTTAGGCCAGAAAATTACTATTTTTAAATAAACACAATTATTTTATTTTTCATTGGTTTATATTATTTATTATAAATCTTTTGTCAAAAAATCTGTGTTACTTAATAATATGGTAATTGATGTGTTTCAGATTTACAGCCTATCAAACTAAAAGGAAATTTCTACTCAGAACAATATTACACTTTTTATCTAGTGTTCTGTGTCCCATGGTGCACACATTCAAAGTGGTAATACAGATTTTTGGTTGTAAAGAGTAAATCATCCTGATGTAAATGACGGAAGACTAAATTAAAAAAAAAATTAAAAAGTCTCTTGCCCATGCCTCCCCACCCTCTATCATTCTCCCAGTTTCCTGCTTCCTCTGCACTTTTTGTCCCTTACCCTTAAGTCTCCTGCCTATTGCATTCTCCCTCCTTATCCTCTATATTATCCTGTCCCTGCAGTCTCATTCCCTTCCCACACACATCCCTCTGTGTCCCTGCCTGCAATTCACATTCTATTGCCCCCGTATTCTCCCTCCCTTGCTACATTTTCTTGGCCCACCTACATTTCTCTGAGCCAGTCTCTCTCATATTCCTCTGTGTCTAGAGTTTCTCTTGCCACAAGACTCCTTCCTAGCTTTCTTTACATTTCCCAAACATCTAGTCTTATTTCCTACCCCTCCAGATTTCCAGGTCCTTTATTATGTGCTGGCTGGATCTCTCTCACACAAAGTGAAGATGCAACTGTCATATTCACTAAGGGCACCCTGATTTCAAGTTAATTAGAAACAACTGGAGATGGCAGCCATTTTCAATAGGGGCAGCTTAATGGCCACCAGAACTGGATGCAGTACTCCAGTTGAGGCTTTATGAGTGCTGAGTAGAGTGGAAGAATTACTTCTTGTGTCTTGCATACAACACTCCTGCTAATACATCCTAGAATGAGGTTTGCTTTTTTTGTAACAATATTACACTGTTGACTCATATTTAGTTTGTAATCTACAATAACCCCCAGATCCTTTCTACAGTACTCCTTCCTAGGCAGTCATTTCCCATTTTGTATTTGAACAATTCCTAAGTGTAGTACTTTGCATTTGTTCTGATTAGATTTCATCCTATTTAATTCATACCATTTCTCCATTTTGTCAAGAACATTTTGAATTTTAATCCAGTCCTCCAAAGCACTTGCAACCCCTCCCAGGTTGGTATCATCCTCACACTTTAAAAGTTTACTTTCTACACCATTAGCCAAATAATTTATGGAGCTTTTGAATAGTACTGGATTCAGGAGAGGTCCCTGTGGGATCCCACTCACTATGCCCTTCCAGCTTGACTGTGAACCATTGATAATTACTCTCAGAGTACGGTTTTGAAACCAGTTGTGCATCCACCTTACAGTACGTTCATGTAAGCTATATTTCCCTAGTTTGATTATGACAAGGTCATGTGAGAGAGTAACAAAAGCCTTACTAAAGTCGAGCTTTATCACATTGACTGATTCTCCCCATCACAAGGCTTGTTACCCTGTCAAAGGAAAATAGGTTGGTTTGACATGATTTGTCACCTTATTATCTTCCACATGCTTACAAACCGATTGTTTGATTATTTGCTCCATTATCTTACCAGGTACTGAAGTTAAGCTGACTGGCCTGATTCCCTGGGTGGTCATCATTCCCCTTTTTAGAGATAGGTACTATATATTTGCCCTTTCCCAGTCCTCTAGGATCCCTCCCATCCTCCCCAAATTCTCAAGATAATCACTAATGGCTCAGACATATCTTCAGTCAGTTCCTTAAGTTAGGCCCTGCTGACTTCAAGACATCTAACTTGTCTAAGTAATTCTTAACTTGTTCTTTCGCTGCTTTAGCCTCAGATTCTATCCCATTTACATTGATGTTCACTGTGCTAGTTATCCAATCACAGCTTTTTTGGTGAAAACGGAAACAAAAACGGCATTTAACACTTTGGCCATTGCTGCGTTTTCTGTTATTGTCTTTCCTTCCTCATTGAGTAATGGGCATACACTAAGCTTGGTCTTCCTCTTGCTTCTAATACATTTATAAAATGTTTTCTTGTTAGCCTTGATGTCCTTAGCTAGTTTTATCTTGTTTGTGCCTTGGTCTTTCTAATTTTGTCCCTGCATCCCTATGTTGTTTATTTATAGGTCATATTTTGACCTAGTTCCCACTTTTTGTATAACTCTTTTTTGAGTTTCAGATCATTGAAGATCTTTTGGTGAAGCCAGGGTGGTCTCTTGCCATACTTCCTATCTTTCCTGCACCAATACTGAGACTTACAATTATATCACAACAGTTGATCTACAGAGTCTACAGCCATGGTAAGAATAATGCATGAGTCCCTATCTCTGAATGGGAATGTTTCAAAAAGTTTCTTATACAACTTGAACATAGCTGTGAGATTTTACTCTTACCCTTGCAGTGAAGTCCACAGCAGCACTCCGATTTAATAGCAATGTAGCAACATTAATATTTCCATAGTGAGCCGCTATGTGGAGTGGAGTAAAACCACTCTGGGGGAAAAAAAGAAATTTAATTAATATTTTAATGTCTTCTTGTTCCTGCAATATTTGTCTGACAGCACTGACAAAAACTAGCAAGCAGAATATGCAAGTTAATATTCCATTCTGTCCTGATATTCACTCACTGACAGGTTACATGAAATCATAATACTAAGTAAAAGAGGGGAAAAAAATAACAAAATTATTCTACAAGAACAGGACTAGGATAAGACTTTTAGTTATTCTAGATAAACATCAGAAGACATTTGAATTTAAAAAATTATCCTTCTTTTAAGAGGAGAAATTAATTTCTAACCAGAAATATCTACTTGTTATCTGTATTATTTTAGCCTTGCAAGTAAAATTTTTCTCAGTGATTCTTTGCAGAAGTTCAGAAGCAAATCACTTCAAGACACTTGCTAACTAGATTTTATAAATTCAAAGAAACTGCTAATTAAAACAACATCAAAGACCATTTTAAATTATTAATGTGGCTTTTTTTTCAACGGTTAGTACTATAAAGATCACTCTCCTACTGTGGGCAATCACACTGGGTTATGTTAAGACACCACAAGTTGTCAGCCTAATTAGAAAATGCCTAGCCGATAACATCACTTCAGCAACTTTTTTTTACATATTTATGTAATTTTACTTCCTTTTAAAAAAATGCTAAAACATGCAGCAATTCAATCAGTCCCCCAAAAGTATGAAACCTTATGGGAACTAGATGCATTTCTAAATTGTTAGCAAGCCTTTTAGCCATGCTAGCTTTCACCGCCTCACTTAGAGAGTTTTGCAGATTTAGTACCACTGTAAGATCATTTAATTTGCTGACACCATCAAGGGTAAGTGTCATGCAGAAGCCTAAAGAATCAGTCCTGGATGCACAGGGTTGTCTGCAGCTCTTCACACAGATGATAAACATCTACAGCATTAGAACTTCAGAAACCTTCACTTTACGCAATATGACGCTTATATCGTAATTAGTTCCAAAGAATGCTTACTCTTACTTTTACAACCCTAGTTTTAGCTGCAGAAAGCCCTGGTAACTAAACTACAGTCTTCTCTAGCACATGCTACTTTGTTTAGTCTAAAGCAGGTATCTATCATATAAAAGGCAATGCAGAGCAGAGGAGAAAGAAATGATGCAGCAGCACTAAGTTATGAAAGAGTGATGATGCATATATATATTTATATATACCTCCGTTGTTCTATTCACCAACATCTAGGTTAACACATTGGGAAGCAAAGAGGGGAAAAAATGAATGGTTAGTCAACCACTGGTGACATGGATGCAAAAAGCTTCATGATAGCTGTCTGGCAGGGAAGCTATGGTGAAAGCACAATCGGCACAGAAGGAAGCTAGACCGGATGGAAACTGAATGATCATCTATTTTAAATGTTAATTATTACACTTCTATAAGAGGTTTTAAAGTAATAGGATTACACACAATTTTAATCATATGACTATTTTATTAAATTACATTCTCTACTGCACTCTACCGATACTAGCCATCACTTCAAATACAACCAATCATTTGAATAGTATTTTCCTTGTTTGGTTGGTTTTCTATTTACATGCTGTCTACTCATGATAGTAACCCTGATTTTAAACAGAGGAGAAAAAATACAAATGAAACTGTATTACTTATCATGTGAAATAGACGGGGCACAAGTGTAATTCCTTGAAGCAAACACTTTCTTAAAGGACCTCTTCGCCTGTTATAATCCATGTAGTTAGTACATAGCTTTAGGCATGTCTCAGCCTATTTTTTTTACAACTAACCTTTGACTCCACATCTGCATTATGGTCATTCTGCAGCAACAGAGCAGCAGCCTTTGTGTCATCCTTGCGGGCAGCAATGTGGAGAGCAGGAAGACGGACTTTTCCCTTTGTATCATTTTCAAGCAACAGTGAAACCACCTGGTCATGACCTTGTTGCAAGGCTACTGCCAAAGGTGTGAAACCATCCTGTAAACAAATAATAATGACACTCAAAAGATATTCAAAGACTACCAGAACAAAAAGCAAACTGGTAACATTCATATCAAAAAGAATAAAACTCAAAATCGGAGGTAATGTGTAAGGTGTTATGTGGAGTCCAGTCTACTCAAACTGAGTGTAACAGAGTTACAAGGCCATAAAACTAGAGTAAAGTATTAGTGAATCAGGTCCTAAGAGTTTCAATTAATCTGTGACTTAGGACTGGCTGTATACAAACATAAAAGGAGACGACAAATAAGTGTATGAGGCTTGAAAGACCAACAAGACAAGTTACTAAAAGAACCAACATGGAAGTATAATCAAGAATAAAAACTGAAATTATGTTGAATTATAAATGTTAATTATGTCCTGTAGCAATGTATCTTCCTTCCCTAAAGAGCTGTTTGAAATAATTATATTTTTTCTGAATAAATTAAACTCATCTCTATACACTGCATTAATCTTTGAAATATGGGGAATTTAAAATCCACTGACACTTGCTAAGAATTTAAAGTCGTCTACTATGTAAATTATTTCATTCCAGCTACAAAGTTCATCTGCCCATTCATAAACACTAATTCTTAAGTGATATTTCATCCTTTCATCAACTGTACAGGAGTTATTTTAACACTAGAAGAAATTGTAGACCAAGAAAATGGTGTAAATGGAAGAATTTGAGAGGTGAAAAACAGAATTAAGACAATGGCTTAACAAACTTTACAGAAGGGTACCTCTAAGTGCAGAAAGATGAGAATATTAGATGCTCATGGCTGATTTCGATATTTTCCCAAACAAACAAAACTTTTAGCCAGTAGAGAGAGCACCATCTTGATGCTGACACTCCCAAAACTAAGGGGGCAAAAACTGTTAATCTTCCATGAAAACTTTCCAAAAAAAGATTTAGTTTTTTTGTCAAATTTTTTGAATTTTTTAATGAAAATTTGAAAATTTTGCATTTCAACTTTGCTACATTTTGATGGAAAAAACTCTCTCTCTCTCTTTCTCTCATTCCCCCTCTATTAAAAATGTAGGGGAGAGTAAGTCGGGGGTCGGAGGGGGGAGAATGTGTGTATGTAAAAAAGTGAGAAAAAGCGGTGATGGTAGTGGAAACACTTTCTCCTGCTTTTTTTCCCCACTTTAAAAAAAGTTAGTTATTTTGTGTTAAATGAGAAAAAGTGTTAACTTTTTAGAAACAAAAGTAACATTCTTAAGACTAATGCCTAAAAGTTAAATTCTTACTTTCTCTTATTTTTTTCACAAAAAGCCACATAAGCCCCACCCCTTTTACAATAGAAAAAGGGAGAAGAGTAAAAAATGAGAGAAAACAGGCATTTCCCCACAATTTTGAAATTAAAATAATTGAAAATACCCCAAATTGTTTTAACACTAAAATTTCTTATTTAATTGTTTTACATTAAATAATTCCACCAAAAATGAATTTTTTTTCCAAAAATTTTATGTGTCAAAACCCAATTTTTTGATGACAAAATTTTTTATTGAAAAAACACACTGGAATAAATGTGGCAATTTCTGGGATCGCATTTCACTGTCATATCAGCAGAATCTGTGATTGTGGACAGCCCAATGAATTAAAAAAAACCCAACAAGTTATTTTGTTTCTGCACACAAATTTAACAAACTAAACATTTCTGAGGTTGAAGAAATTATGCTAGTGATGGAGATTTAAAAAAAAAAATCCTTTCCATCAATCATTTTTTGGATTGGAAAGTACAAGGACCACAATGTCAAAAGGAAGGCAATTTAGAGCATTTCTGACTTGAGCAATACCAGGAGTCTTGAAAAATTTCCAGCTCATTTCAAAACGTAAGAGTTTTGGATATGTTCTAGATAAGGTTTTGAGATCACCCATTAAAATCTGGAGAGCTATTCAAGGTAGAAAGATGGCCCCTCCCACTAATGTAATGCTCTGTGAATAGCGAGGATATGTGTAATATGAATGGGCAGGAAAGTTAGCTACTTCAGTTCTGGCCCTTCTCAAAGAGAACACTGGTTAGAAAATATAGACAAGATTCATCCTCAGAAGACGGGGCAGCAAGCACACAAGAACATAACATTTGAGATGTACTAAGTGTGAATGGCAATGGCTTGCAGAGGCATTAGGGCAATGTGGCTGGGGAGTACAGAAAGTTATATCAGTCCACATTTCTAAACCCCTTGGCAAGGAGGGATGTAACCAGTACAAAACAGAGAGCCCTGTTAATTTTTTAATTTTTTTTTTTGAGGCAGGAGAAAATGGTTCAGATTGAAGGGAGGAATGAAGGGAAAGGAATGAGAAAAGAAAAAGGGGTAAATGAAGATGAAAAAAATGGTGAGAGGGATTGGCCATGGTGAAATCTCATCATTGTTCTGTGTGTGATGTCAACACCAACCTATTTATATACCTACCTACCTACCTAGATTTCTAGCCTATCACCATGGTAACTAGACCCTTGATGTGATGGCTCATAACTTTTCTTTCTTGTACAGTAAATATTGCCATTTTGAACTTGAGCTACTGTATGAACACATCCATGGGATCTCCCAAGGTATCCGAATGGCACATTGTGACGTTTAATGCATATAGCCAATTTTTTAAGCAAACAGTGCAGCTAGAGATTTATTTGAGAACCCCTTTAGATTCATTTCTGTGTAAGTCACATACTAAATATTTTCAGTCAAGTGATGGTATGTTTAGTTGGGCTCCCTGACTCTACAGTGAGGAATTCAGGTACAGCAAAGCAACCTTTGTCTTTACATTATATTTTTCACCCCAGTATCTGTATTATTTGTATTCCTGTGTCTTTTTCCTGTAAGTACAGTGCCCCTGAAAAATAGAGAACCCCATGTGGTCAGAGGCAATGTGGAATAAGATGTCAAATGTCTTTTGATGAGAGCATTGATTTCTCAAAATGAGGAGTACCCAATGTTTTCAATAGTCAGCCATGTGAGTAGCCAGTTGATTCACCTGCAAAAAAAAAAAAAAAAAAAAGCAGGCTCTCTAGCAACAAACTCCTCTGTTCAGGCCTTCCCTGCAGTTTATGGTTCCTTCAATTTCTAGTGGCTTCTAAATGCTAATTTTAAAAAAAGGTCATTAAGAATGTATTTTCCCCTTTCTGCACACAAGGGGAAAGAGGGGTGTGTGTGATTTGAGCAGCTTCCTATAACCTCAGTTTCTGAAGATCTACAAAGGAATGGCCCATCTGTTCTGTATATACGAAAATTACTTATCTTATAGTAACTGGAGGTTCTTTGAGATGTGTGGCCCCTATCAGCATTCCACTATGGGTACACATGCACTGCATGTGCCCAGAGCTGGAGAATTTTGGTCTCTGTTGGTCTGCACATGCACCAACTGCCTCTCCAGTTCCTTCTCCACTGCAAGTCAGACAAGATCTGAAGCAGAGGAAGAGGAGGGTGGGTAATAGAGTACGGATTGGGACAAAGCATCTAGAAGAAACTCCAGTTACTATAAGATAAGTATGTTTCTCGTCTTCTTCAAGTGCTGGTCTCTATGTGTATTCCACTGTCAGTGACTGGCAAGCAGTACTCAAGTAGCAGGAAAGTGTGAGGTCATAGATGGCAGAGTCTAACTAAGGACTGGAATACTTGTGGCACCTAAGAGACTAACCAATTTATTTGAGCATAAGCTTTCGTGAGCTACAGCTCACTTCCTCAGATGCTTATGCTCAAATAAATTGGTTAGTCTCTAAGTTGCCACAAGCACTCCTTTGCTTTTTGCGAATACAGACTAACACGGCTGCTACTCTGAAACCTAACTAAGGATTGCTGTTCCAAAAGATGCATCAGCAGAGGAGTCCTATACCAAGGCACAGTGTCTAGCAAACATGTGGACCGACCTCCCCGTAGCTCCCTTACGAATATCAAGTAGAGTTGTTCCTTACATTACTGTGGAATGAGTTCTTACCCCATAAGGAGGGGGAAGACTAGACAGCTGATAGAGCAAAATACAGACTGAGACCCATTTCAAGACTCTTTGAGATAATATAGCCTGACCCTTTCCGCAATTGTGACAAATATTCTAGGGGATTTCCTGATTTTTTTCGTTCTCTGCAGATAAAAGGCTAAGGTCCACTGAACATTGAGGGAATGAGCCTCCTTTCTTCTGAGGATGCATGAGGTTTTATGAAGAACATAGGTAAGTGGATAGACTGATTCAGAGACTGCTTTGGGGGTGAATTTAGGATCTAAACATAATGAAACCTTGTCCTTATGAAATATCAGGAAGATTCACCATCAATGCCCCAGGCTCACCAACCCTCTTTGCTGAGGTGATAGTTACCAGGAATGTGACCTTCATGGATAGGAGAGACATGGAGCAAGAAGCTAATGGTTCAAAAAGAGGCTTAGTGAGTACTGAGAGAACAAGGTTCAAGTCCCATTGAGAGGTAGGATTTTCTTTAATAGGTGGAAAGGTTGCGATTAGGTCTTTGCACAATCTGCTAGTCAGAGGGTGTGTGAAGATCAAGTAGTCCTGAGAAGGCAGATGATAAGCACTGATTAACTGCCCAGTGAAGGTCTTTGATGCGCCCAGATAGAGAAATGCTTCCATTTGGCTAGGTAACATTTCCTTGTGGAATCCTTCCTACTATTAGAAAAGTTGTTTTGTACAGCTTCACAACATGATTGCTCTAAGGAATCATAGAATCATAGAATATCAGGGTTGGAAGGGACCTCAGGAGGTCATCTAGTCCAACCCCCTGCTCAAAGCAGGACCAATGCCCAATTGTTGCCCCAGATCCCTAAATGGCCCCCTCAAGGATTGAACTCACAACCCTGGGTTTAGCAGGCCAATGCTCAAACCACTGAGCTATCCCTCCCACCCCCCATGCCCATCCAAAAAACAATGCCCATCCAAAAAACAGGCTCTGAGATGAAACAGTCATGGGTTGGGATGCTTGATCTTGTCACTCACCTGAGTCATGGATTGAGAAACACAGGAATAAGTGCCCAAGACAACATGTGTAGTAGGCTTGGAAACCAAAACTGTCTGGGCCAGTTGGGGGCAATGGAAGTAGCTCATGCCCTATCTTGTGATATCTTGCACAAAACTCGAGACAGGCATGATAGTGGAGGGAAGGCATAGTTCAGATGATTTGACCAGAGAAGGAATAGAGTATTGCACTGTGGTGGTGACCCAGGGCTTCTCTGGAACAGCGTATGTTGCACTTCCCATTTGTTTGGGAGGTGAACAGCTGCTTGATGGGTGTCCCTCAAAAAGCAAACATATTTTTTTTACCACGGAGTCATGAAGCTCCCACTCATGATCAACTGTAAAGCATTTGTTGAGCGAGTCCTCTAGCATATTCTGGTTTCCTGGGAGGTAGACTGCCAACAGGGTAATCTGATAGCCAATGCACCAGTTCCATAGACTGACTGCTTCTGCACACGGGGTTGGATCTCACTCCTCCCTGTTTGTTGATGTAAACGATGGTTGTAAAGTTGTCTGATGTTACGAGGTCATGGTGACCTTGAATGAATGGGAGAAAGATTTTCCAAGTCCTTCAAACTGCTCTTAACTCTAGAACATTAATGTGTATCCTGGGTGGTCAAGATACTTAGGTGCCTTGCACTGTATGGTTGTCCATGTGAGCTCCCCAACACAACAGGGATGCATCAGTAATGATCATCCTGTCTGAACAGAGGCGAGGAAAGGAAAGTCGATGCAAACCTGACAGGGATTCTTCCTCCATGATACCACTTTGGTGGGACAGTCACTATGGTGCTAATGGACTGTCAGTTTGGCTAGTACACAGTTTGAAGCCATGCTTGTAGGAAACAAAGATGGAATCTTGTAGAAAGCATGATGTAAGTGAATGAGGCCATATGGGCTGGGAGGGAGAGAGAGAGAGAGAGAGATCTTGACAATCACTCTGGGGTTTGTTATGATCTGGTCTATGATAAGTTCATAGCCTGAAACCTCTCTCTTAGAAAGTAAGCCCTCGTCATGATGGAATTTAAGGCTGCCCCAATGAAGTGCAAAGTCTGTGTAGGGGTGAGAATGGATTTTTTGATGTTTACACTGACCCCCAGAGAACATGAGTTGTAGCATTATCCAAGTTGACGCCTGATAATGCAACCTTGGTGCAACCTGATGACAGGAAGACAATCCTTGAGGTAGGGGAAGATGATGAAACCTTGGCCTCTTGACATAGGCTGCTATGACAGAGAACATCTTGGTAAAGACCCTGGGGGCAACAGCAACGCCAAAAGGGAGTACCCTGTCCTGAACGAGGTCGGAGCCAACAATGAATCTTGGAAAGCATCAGTGAGATAAATTTCCACATGAAAGTAGAGATCCTTCATGTTGAGAACTGTAAACCACATCTTTTTCCAGGGATGGAATTATAGATGCCAATGTGACCATACAAAACTTGAATTTGCAAAAACGGTTTTGAGATAGCAGAGGTTCAGAATGGCTCTCCAACCACCTTTCTTTTTGGAGATTAGGAAATTTGTTGAGTAAAACCCTTCTCTTGATACTGAACAGAAACCTGCAGTATTGCTCCCCAATGTAAGAGAGATTGCATTTCTTGTTTGACAATGTTCTCATGAGAGTGGCTGTGTAGAGGAGATGGGGAAAGGGGTTTTGGAGGGGATATGGATGCAAACTCTATAGCCAGAATGGATGACACTGAGCACTCATTTGTCTGTTGTTACTGCACTCCAGATGTTGATAAAGAATGCTAGATGTTCCCCAAAGGGTGCGTGGGAGTAATGAGCTGTTGCATTCAGTGGTTCGCTGCTTTCAAGCTCCCATCAAAAATAATGTTCAGCTGAGGTCTGGGATTGGCATGAGGAACCTGCTGCAGCCACAACTCCTAGCAAATCACAACTGCAGTAGTCATTGTCCTGGAAGATGCATCAGCCGCATCTACTGCTGATTGGAGAGTGGTCCTGGCAACAATTTTGCCTTCCTCTATGAGAGCCTGGAAACTAGCTCTGTCCTGCTGTGGGAGAGATGGTCAATAAAGTCCACAAATTTATAATAGCTCAGGGACTTGTACTTAGCCAGTAGTGCTTGGTAATTGGCTATCCTGAACCAGAAGACAGGGAAAGAAAAGATGTTCCTTCCCAACAAGTCGAGATGCTTGCCATCTTTTTTAACCAGGGTAGATTGGGGTGTTGCTGCCTAGATCTCTTTGTGGCAGCTTAGACCACCATTCTGCCCTCTTGGTTGGGACATAGTGCCGTTTCCCTGTCTTTTTAGGGGTAGGAGCACAGGCAGCTGGGGTATGCCAGACTATCCCAGTGGGCTCCAGGATGGCTTTGTTAACTGGAGCTCAATTCTACTGGAGTTGGAGTACTGAAGGATGTTCAGGAGCTTGTGTTTAGGATTGTAAATCTCATCAAGAAGAATCTGAAGCTCCCCTGCAATTCTGCGAAGGAGATCCTGGAATTCCTTGTAATCATCAAGGTGGGATGGAGACCTTGGAGTTACTGCCTCATCTGGCAATGAAGACAGCAATCCCATTGGATCTGGTCAAACCGCCAGGTCCGACGTATACTTCTTGTCCTCCTCCTTCTCAGTAGGATCTGGGAACAGTGCCAGTGGTCACCTCAAAGGAGACAAAAGGGGAGACTCCCTAGCAGACCAGACTGACTCTATGGGATAGTACTGGTCCCATGGGCCCCAGCATAGACAATAGTACGGATAATAGGATGGACTGAACAGGGGTTGCAGTAGTCCCAAGGTATGACGTGCTAACAGTTCCAGGGTGGATGAGGTGAAGGTTGGTCCCAAGTTGCCTCAGGTCTTCTGACCAGGAAGGTGAGTCTTGGAGAAGGAAGGCATAATGTTTCATTGGGCAGTTCAGAATTTCCTGATGAGGAGAAAACTGATTCCAGTTCCAACGGCAGTACCGACAAAGGCACTGGAGGGAAATCATAGCCCAAAGATGGAATGGAAAACAAATTCCTTCCAAAAGCCAGCTCCCCTGATGGAGTCAGAACCTCTCTCAAAAGGAAGAGACCTGAAGGAATGGGAGACTCTGGGAGAGTGAAGATGTCCTCAGGAGGAGCATAGGTCCTGGCTGTTTCTGGAGTGAGAGGGGTCTTGTGTGCCCGAACCACCAAATCCGGTGTAGAGATTCTGAGTCACAGCCATTGAAGACAAAGATGGAACTGTGGGTAACTGATGCTTTTGTGGACAGGTTGTCATTGGTGCCAGCTGGTGCTAGGGTTTGTGCTTGGGAGGTACTGGAACCACCAATACCCCCAGATCACAAACCAGAGGCAGTTGAGCACTAGACTTGTGAGCTTTCTTATCATGCCTCTGAGACTTAAAATGTATTAAGTTCTCTTGGGCTGAGCTAGTGCCTGGTTTAGGAATGGCTAGAAAAGACTTCTTCAAAGTGCATTTGGAGGAAGACAGCTTCAGGCTTATGAGAATGCTCCCTGCTCTCCCAACAAGACCCCACCAAGGAATCTGTGGGGGTAGACTGCTTCACTCCTGATTCAGACCTTGTGGCAGGATGCACACTCCTTGCTGAGTCAGACTGGTGTACAGGGCAGAGGCAGGTCCCCCTGCCTGGGTCTGATTTAGGCTTCATGGCCTTTTCCATCAGGGACTTCCTAAGGCAAAGTTCCCACCTTTCCCTGGTACAACTGGGGAACAAACAGCAGATGCTGCACCTTGCTGCAATGTGGGCTTTCTTGAGGCAGTACAAACAGCGTTGGTGGTTGTCACTGATTGAGAAAGATTGCAGGCAGGAAGCACAAATTTTGAAGCCTGGAATCCTGGGCATAGCTCATTATCCAAATTGGGTACAGTGGGTGGGGGTTCTCTCCAGGTTGGGGAAACTACCTGTGTAACAGTAAAACTAACAGATAAAAACTTTAATTATCTAGACTATAAAAACTATTTACAGATATCTAAATATATTTGCCACAGATAAACAAGCTGAACCTTCGGACACTGAAGTTTCCAGCCCAGCCCATGCAGCAGTGAGAAGGAATTGAAGAGGGGGTCAGTCCGCCCCACCCTTTATCTCCTCGGTTGGAGGCACAAGGAGAGCCAAGGCGCATTGAGGACCAACAGACACTACTTTCAAAATTCTCTGGCTCTGGACACATGGAGCACATGCGTACCCTCAGTGGAATACACACAGAGACCAGCACTTGAAGAAGAAAAAGTGATTACTGTAATACTGACAAGTAAACTATGATTGAGAATATTACCACGGACATGAATGCATTTCCACCATGTGCCATCTGAAGATGTGACCCACAAACTGCAATTGCAAGTAACTATCTATATGTCATCTGTTCTGGAAGTAGGAGCTACACTTTAACAATAACAACAAAAGTTAAAGAAAACAGTTGTCTCTTTGTCAGTTATTTTAAGATAAAAACAAAACAGTTTAAAGGTTTTATTTTTGATTAACATTTGTTATGTGGTGATAATTTGGTACCAAAGAATATAACAATATAAGTGATAAAAGAAAATAGACATATTAAAACCTTAATAAAAGCAAAGATATACATACACAAGTGCTAGGGCTATATTAATCACTTGTGTAATTCCATTCTCCTGGGGTGAAATTAGATGGTACTATATAATAAAATTTCCCCCAAATCTATTTGAAACTACACTCACATGGTAAGGTCAAGAAAGCAAGCAGATACATAACAGCTAGAAAGGAATATGTATGTATAATTTTATAGACATATTTTCAAAATGCTGATTTAGCCTCTTGTGGAAACACATCAGTTTCATTGAACATCTGATGAAACTCTACCTGCAGTCCTGCCAACTTGCTTCCTGAGCTGCTGGGCAGCTCAAGTTTCTAGGTAGACGCCTCTCAAGACAATTTGTTGCCCTAGGCAAGCTTCAGTGTGCAGACCTCCCTGCCCCGCCCCCGCCCCCCAAATACCCCAGATAACAGTGGTTATACACTGTTGGGGCACCAGACTTTGCGGGAGGGGTGAGGGGGAGGGCAGGGTGCTACAAGCCTTCTGATGGTTTGTTGGTTATGGTAGAAAGGGGTGGGGGTGGGGGGAAGTGCCAGGATGCAGTGCCACACACCTCAGGCTTGGTACGGCCAACCCTCCATCAAGGGGGGAGTGGAGGGTGGCCAAGCCAAATTTCAGTGAGTGGCATTGCGACTTGGCGCACAGGATCCATCCACAAAACCAGACCCTGGAAACCCTGGGGGAATCTCAGAACTTTCACACTTCCCACAAAATAAAAATTCCAACTTTTGATCAGCTCTATTTATAGTATGTAAAAGCTTTAACTTCAATGTTTGGGGGTTTTAGTAATCTTATACAAATTTCTGTAAAAAGGAAGTTTGCTAAAATGGAACCTTAATTATAAACTAATTGCTATTAAGTTTTGAAACAATTTCAATCCATTAGAAATTAATTTTGTTTTCTGTAGTGTTGACTTCAGAAGAAAAAAAGTGAAAAGTTTTACTTAAATACAGCATAGACATTAGTACACATTTTAATACATGCTGGTACAATAAACTAGTTTTACATGGAAGCCACTTAACTGTTTTTTACAGTCTTCTAAAACCTAGATTGTTTTTTTAAAACAATTTCCCGCATAAAATTAAAATTTAACAGCAGCAGAGTGTATTATGAAATTATAGAAAGAACAAACATTCAAATTGGCACTCATAGCTAAATTTGAGACATTTGAAAAAAATTGTTTGTAAAGGAGATTTCAGTGAATTGTATTTAAAGTATATGAATATTTCTGCTACTGCTATGACTATGAATATTTTACACTTTCAGGTACTCATAATGAGGTTAGTATTATCTCCCTTTTAGTGACAGAAAAAAGGACACCGAAAGGTTAGGAACTTGCTCATGGTTAAGCAAGTCAGATAGAGAACTCTTGTTGCCTGATCCCCAACCCTCTACTCTAATAATTTGTCCACTACCTATGATTACAATGATCAATCTATTAAAAATTCTTTATTCAATGTCATTATTATAGTGTGATTATTTATATTTATTGTTAAAGACTAAGGCACAGATTTTTAAAGATAGTTAGGTGTTGCTGCACCCAGCATTGCAACACCTAAATACATTTAAAAATCTGGGCCTTAACTATTATAAATGATTAAAAACAATGAAAAAGTCAATAGCTCAAAATTCATTAATAAGATTCCTAGAGGGAGCATTTTATTAGTTTGTAATTCTCTCTGTGAAGGACTGATGCAAAACTCCATTTGTAAAAGCTGGTGAGAAAATCCTTTGAAGTACATTAAACTTTATTTATATGAAGCAAAACTTGATATTTTACCTCAGTAGCAAGGCTCTGACTTGCACCATTGTCAAGAAGAAACTTAACAACGTCCAGGTGATTTTCTTGGGCTGCCATATACAATGGCGTGAAACCATTCTGAAATAGAAAAACATATTGTATAAATATTGTCTGTAGTGTGCTAAAACAATAGAGTTTATTACATACCATTCATAATCCATGCCTTCCACAAATATGCCTTGAATACCAAAGATCTGCTGCGCTCAGCTCAATGGGTAAGAATAGCACTGCTTCTGCCCATATAGAAGTTAATGGCAAAACCTCCATTGACTTCAGTGGGAATAGGAGAAGGTTTCAGATGCTACAATACTGTAGACAGGGGGCATGATGTAAGCTCTCGACTGGATAGGTTTGTCTAAGTGAACTCCTTACAGCCAGCTGGGAATGTTTTCCCTTTCTTTCAAATGTGAATATAGAAGATTAAAATCAAAGTATCCAGGCAAAACCATTCTGGATAGAGGGCCAAAGTGGGCAGGAAAATATGATACACATCTCAAGGGGATCCTGGGGGCAATGACCCTTTGGAAAATTAGGGCAATTTTTGATCATCTTCCCATTTTTTTAAATTGTCTGTATGTGTGTCCATCCCTTTTCTCCTAAAGACTTCAGATTTTCCTATGATTTCTCTCTTCAAACAATTGAAAGAAGGGGGACTGTCCCTGTGCTCAACCAGTTATCTCTTTATAGGTACCATGAGATCTCAGAGTCAGCAAGACTTAGTGATCTTAAATAGGGATTTCTTCAGCATTTCCGAACAAGTTAAAGCTGTTCCTCAGATTACAACTGAGTGAGTGACTTCAATCAATAGAATACCCAGTCTGCACATTTCAAACTAATTCAACAATACTACTAAGATGAGTAAAAAGAAAAGGAGTACTTGTGGCACCTTAGAGACTAACAAATTTATTTGAGCATAAGTTTTCGTGAGCTACAGCTCACTTCATCGGATGAGTGAGTTTCTAACCAACAATGCTTAGGCGAGTGAGTCTCCTTTTACAATCAACACTTCTGTCAGTGCTCCAATAATGAGGAACACAATATTTCAGGGGCCTGGGGGTGGGGTGGGAGGGTTATTCCATTTTGTACTTTTGTACATTCCATAGTACTTTGCTTTGGAGATTAACATTAAACCCTTGTATGATTTTTCTCCAAGTCTCTAACATTACATGGATTTGCAAAATCCATAGCATCAGTAATTCTACTCATAAAAATAAAATGGCCTAATGGGTTTAAAAAATAGCTGTGCTGTGCTCAAGCCACCTGTAACGCAACTTAACAAGCCTGCTGATTTGCATTTTGAAGTGGCTTAGGTTGAGATAGCCTTAATTATACTGCAAAACAGGAAAGATTTAATCTCTTTAAACTACCTACTGGTTACTCAAAAATGTCACATCCTGCATTTTAAGCAACTATCAAAGGGTTGCAAAATGAATTCCTATTGCATAAATAAAAACAACAACATAATTAAGATCAACAATCTTTCCTTCCTTCCTCTGACCTATTATTATGTGTGTATATATTTCACACTGAGACCACTGTCCTTTGAAATGACCTCAGGTGGATTGTGTGTTTCCCATTTCCTCTCAGGTTACCCAGACTTGTAAGTGGCATGATGCAGCTCACCATGTATTACTGTAACTGTTTTCATTTTAATACGAAATGATCTGGAAGGATCGTGCACTTTACTGGTAAAAGTGCTGACTCAAACAGGTTCCCGGATTTGGGCCCTCAGAGCGAAGAGATGCTTTAAATGTACAATTGCACCACTTCAGTCTGGGACTGGGAATGAAAGCCAACACAAACTATACTATCACAAAAGTGGTGGAGAGAAGTGACTGACATTACAGGAATACATTACATAAATAAAAGCTATTAGGCTACTGGCTCACATCTGTGTCATTTCACTGTAGCTCTTCATCTGACTATTGGATCTGAAGAATCATCCTTCCCTTTCTTCTTTGGGCAAATTATAGCTGAATTAGTTACTTTAAGCAACTCCGATGGCCAAAAATGTCGATGTCCGCTTAGGTACAGTAAAGATTTGAGAGGACCACAACCACTAAGCACAAACAATATTAAGAATAGTGCAAAGAAAATAAAAGAGGAGACTTTGAGTAGGCCTTTCAAAATTCCCATCATGTAGCCTAAAATAAAACAAAACTTTATTTGCATTTAAACAGCATACTGACTCAGTCTCTGTCTAGCGCAGAGGTGGGCAAACTACGGCCCGCGGGCCACATCCGGTCCATGGTACCCTCCTGCCTGGCCCCGGAGCTCCTGGCCTGGGAGGCTATTCGCCCTCTCCCGCTATTCCCCCACCCCCGCAGCCTCAGCTCACTGTGCCGCCGGCGCAATGCTCTGGGCTGAGGGGCTGCGAGCTCCCGGGGCAGCGCAGCTACAGAGCCCGGCCTGACCCGTGCTCTGTGCTGTGCGGCGGCGTAGCTATAGAGCCGCCAGCCACCGGCGCTCCAGGCAGCGCGGTAAGGGGGCAGGGAACAGGTGGGGTTGGATAGAAGGCAGAGGAGATTGAGGGGGTGGTCAGGGGCCGGGGGTGTGGATAGGTGTCAGGGTGGTCAGAGGGCAGGGAACAGGGGGGTTGAATGGGGGCAGGGGTCCTGGGGGGCAGTCAGGAAGGAGAGGGGGGGTTAGATGGGGCGGCGGGGGGCAGTCGGGGCAGGGATTCCAGGAGAGGTCAGGGGACAGGGAGAAGGGGTAGTTGGATGGGGCAGGGGTCCCGGGAGGGCAATCTGGAATGAGAGGAGGAGTTGGATGGGGCAGTGGGGGGCAGTCAGGGGTGGGGAGTCCGGGGGCAGTCAGGGGACAGGGAGAAGGGGGTGGTGGATGGGGCAGGAGTCCCTGGGGGGTCATCAGTGGACAGGGAACAGGGGTGGTTGGATGGGGTAAGAGTCCCGGGGGGGTCATCTGGGGGCGAGAAGTGGGGAGGGGGGGTTGGATAGGGGTCAGGGGCCGGGCCATGCCTGGCTGTCTGGGGAGGCACAGTCTCCCCTAACTGGCCCTCCATATAATTTTGGAAACCCGATGTGGCCCACAGCCCAAAACGTTTGCCTACCCCTGGTCTAGTGTTTAACAGGGGTGCACACAGGTCCTCATGTCCAGGATGTTTGTTCAGGCTGGGAACGAAGATCTGTGCTTAGGATATGGCTGTCCCCAAACTTCCCTCTCTTCCATGGTCTCTTTAGTCCTTACTCTTCCTGTGAACTTCCCAGAGGCTTCAAGCTCCATCCCACGCTACACTCCCACCTACCAGAAGTAGTGGTAGCAATAAGTGGGTTCTCAACTCTGTCAATGGCAACATGTGCAGGTTCTGTATCTGAGCTGGAGCTTGGTAGTTCTATTCAAATACTGTGTTTAATGTACTCTGGAGAACTTGTAGAAGGGGAGGACACAAAGTATGAGAGAAATTTGGAGGGAGTGATACTGGTCCCAAAGAGACCATATATTTTAACATTACTAGAGAAGATACTTCTCCTCCTAGGACATCAAAGCTGTTTTAGGAGTGCTGAAGGAGTCATGGCATTGGAAGCTCTAAAGTCCTCAGAGGAGTCACAGGGCAGAAAGGAGCTGGAAGCTTGAGGGTCAGTCGCTGGGGAGGGAGGCCACATGATGGTGGTAGGGGTGGGGAAGATGTGGAGAAAACCCACAGGAAAGGGAGAGAGGGAGCAGATGTGTACACATACTTAGAACTTTAGAACTTGAATGTTATGTGAAACTGAATGGCAGTCAGGTTCCAAAGAACATTCTGGATAGCAAGATACTAGTGCTAACAAGTGTTTATTATTCATTTCTGTGAACAGAGCTAGTGTCTGAAACAAACAGATTTGGAGTTAATTTGGGGCTGGGGGACACGAGGAAGCTATATAATAAACACAGCGTTACGGCCTGATTTGTTTCCACTGATTTCAGTGGGATGTTTGCAATTGATTTCAGTGGGAGTAGAAGTAGACCCTTCTTTTGTATCACGCTGCCTTTCATAGTCTGTATCCCCAAATAGAGAGTTAACTAATAACAGTTATAAAGCGAAAATAAATTACAACAACCAAGGAAGAGGAAAATTAAGAGATGCAGACAAAACAGAAAAGATAGGTTTCAGCTGGCATTTTTAAACAGTAGTGATGCAAAGAAGTAGGGAGGTACAGGAAGGCTCTCCCATCTGTCAAGAACTCTAGCGGGAGGACATCAGGACTGGCAAGACTGTATGAAGGCACAAAGAGCAGGAAGAGAGGAAGGAGCAGGGAAGGGAGCAAAGAAGGACAAGTCTCTCAAGAAGACTAAAACAAAAACAAGTTCAGGAATTTTTAAGCTGGATCTCACAAATACAGGAAGACAATGAAGACACTCAGTGGAATTGGGAAAAATGTCGACATTTATTTGTGTAAGCAAGTGGGCAGCAAAATTCTGGACTCTGGAGGGTTAAGGGAAGCCATGTAGAAGCGAATTATAATAGTCATGGTAACAAAAGAGCAGGCATGGATGAAGATTTTGACCAATGTGGAAATAAGATAGTGGCCTATGGTGCATGTTCAGACAAAGAATATGTGGTGGGACAAGGAAACTTCACTGTCCAGAATGCAAAGCATATGGACAATGGAGACAAACAGGAAGTTGGAGATAAGGACAGATATAAAAGTGATGGAGCTGAATTTGAGGTGGTTCTTCTTGCCCAAGAGAAGTATTTCTATCTATGAGATGTTTAGCAGAACAAAGTTGAGGTCAAGCACAAATTTACGTGGCCAGTGTAGTCTGCATAGTCGTTAATGTTTGGGTATTTTGATATTTTGATCCAACTCAGGAAAATAATCACTATTGAGGACAGCACTTAAGTAGGTGTTTATAACCTACTGGAGTCAATAGTTAAAGTTAAACAGGTGCTTCACTACTTTCCTGAGTCAGAGCCTGAGAAATCAGTTAGCACACAATTAATTCTGCTTAATGAAAAGACACAAAAAGGTCCAGAAAAAATTCACCAGGGCAAGTGATATCAAGTTATCACTTATTATTTGGTAGTCTAATTCAAAGTACACAGAGAGCGTGTGCCAATTTCTCTCCATTCCTTTCAAACAGTACAGCTATTATTATTATTACAGCTATTTATTGATTTAGTTCCACCTTAAGAAACTCAAAAACTGTTGGGCTAGAATGTTTTAAATCTGAATTTCAAGTGCAAGCAGAAGCCTGTTCTCCTTTTTAGTTAAATAATGAAAGGGTGAAATTGGGCAGAGCCAAGTACTATCAGCATTGGAAGGTGGAAGAGAACTCTCCTGGATATCCTCAATTTATCACAATTCTCAGATTGTGCCACAGAGAATCCATAATCTTTTTTTTAAAAAAAAAATCTTTAAGATACTGAAGCAGCCACTAGGGCCACAGCCTAAAGTTAACTTCTACTCTTCCATGGGTAATAAATACCCCTTGTGAACAAATGCAAAGGACAGACAAAGGTAAATGTTCTTTTTTTTTTTTTTTTTTTTAAGAATATGAAGATTTGATTTACAGAGGCCTTACTTTCCTGTGTGCCCAAAGCTGGCTCTGTCAGCAGGAGACAGCTGTTGCCTTCAGGGAAAGAGGAAGAGCCAAGCTCACAAAAAGCAGGGTCAGCATCAGGAAAAATAAATCTTTGAACGTTCATACTCGAAGGCTGCTAAATTCAGCAGAATGTTAAAATCAAGTTCTAGACAATATAAAGGAATGTGTTACAACTGGTGCTCAAATCCAGGATTAAACCTTGGCTAGGGGCAGTTTGTGGCATAGAGCGCTAAGGACCATTGGGGCTCAGCAAACACAGGAGCTGAATCCCCACAGGTCATCCCCACTCTTGGGTATTTGTGTAGGAACCACACATCCATTGATTCAAACCTCCTTCCCAGGGCAGACTTCAGTAGTCTCCATCCCCAATGCCTGGTTACCACAGAGGGCAGCTGAGGTGCTAGGGGATGAAATCGCAGAGGCAGAGAATCTCCAGAAAACTAGAGGGGATGTTCTTCCACTTCAGCTGAGGGAACTGAATGGGCTGTTGAGCGAGAGAAAGTAGGATGAATTCTGCACCACCCTATCAGTGTGCATTTTATGCCAACAAAGGTTCTTGGGTATATCCAAACTACGAAAAAAAGAGTTTTGCTTTGTTTTGGTTTTTACCGTGTGTTAGCTAATACACGGTAACTAGCATGTGGTAAAATCCTAGTGTGTTTGGACAAGGCAGTCATAACTTAAACATGTGTTAGAAGTTCAGGGTAAACAGTAGTGTGAGCTAACACATGATAAATACCATTTTTCTGCTAGTGAAAACAAGGCCTTTAAGACATGTTAGCACATGTTGGCCTGTTTAGCACATGTTAAGTGCAGTGCCTACACAATCACTTTTTAAATGTGTTTGTTAGCATGTGTTAGCTAACAACACCTTTAAATCCTAGTCTTGACAAGACCTAAGGGGGAGTCTAGGCTACAGCACAACCAGTTCAAATGATCTAAAGCTTTACAATAAATGAGAGTTAAGAGGGCTTTTCAGTCATGCTAACCTAATTCAACTGAAGTAAGAAAATTCCAGAAAGCACCCTTCTTTTGCCCATCAGGGTAGAGCCCTTTGAGGTTCTGATAGGTGCTTCCCTCGTCAAATTGTTCCCAGGACCGAACCCACAAAAGGGTGTTTTTACAGCGTAACATTCTACCTTCAACAGAAAAACCATTAGATTTTTTTTTTTTAAGAAAAATTCTCTCAACAATTTTTTGTTCTGTTTGGATTTGAACACTCTTCTGCATTGTTTGGAAACCAAACACTGCAGAATTTGGCTAATGGACAAGAACCAGAATTTGAAACTTTTTTTTTTTTTTTGGTCCAAGCTGAGTGAAATGCATGTGGTAAACAAGCAGCACCAATGGAGAGAAGTAAATCAGATTTTTTTAATTCTTTCAACCTTAATATGCTAAAAAACACAGGGAAAGAAATGTGATTCTTAAAAATACATGATATTTAACATATCCCTTTAACAAACACAATCTTTCTTTTCTTTCAGTTTTCTATAGCTGACCTTCATATTAATTCAAAAAAGTGTTTTATTTCTGCATATTCCAATAGTACTTCCTGATAAAAGTTATAAAGAAAAAGCAAGGTAACCCTTTAGGGCTGTAACAGTAGATTACTTTGAAATAGGATATATTTCCTTTGAACCAGGAGTTCTCTACCAACTCTGGTTTTTCATTATCTATTCTGGCCAGGTAACAGTGCATTTAGTAGGACACTACTGGAGGGCAGATCTTAAGATGAAGGGTGAAGTGCTTTGCTGTGCTCCATATTACATGACACTTTTCAGCACAGTTATAAACAACACTGGATTTCACAATCAAGATTTTCTCATTCTCATTGATCATCTGCACAGAATACATACAGCTTGAAATAGAAAATTACTGTAATTTAATTTCAAAATAGGGTTTTCCCAACATTTAACATAAAATTGAAAAGGCTAAATAAAGCCATCAAAGAATTCAGGAGACACCCTTCAAATCCCCAAACAGCTTTCCTCGAAAGACAGAGATTGGAAAGCACATTAAATCATCTTCCTCATCTTCTGTGTGTTGGGCTAGCCACCAGCAAGAATAGCCTTGGGCCAAGGAGATGGTATGTTCATCCAGGCATTTGCTTGCCATAAAAGACAATAGCTCGGGGTGGGGAAGCTGATTAAAAGAAGAACAGCTCTTCTTTTACCTTAATGATTTTGCTCATTCCTAATTTTACTTGCTCTATCAATCTCCCACTTCTCCAGAGCCATCATTAATGCCAACAAAGCTGTCTTACACACCCTAATAATGTTACAGTTTAAAAAAGGAGAAAGACACCGACATAATGACCTTTTTTTTTTTTTTGGTTCAGTAACATTCTTAGTAAAGTTCAGTAACTTTACCTGAGACTGTGCATTGACATTGGCCTTATTTGTAACCAACACTTTAACAACTGCTGTCTGTCCAGCCAGAGATGCTATGTGCAGTGCTGTGTTTCCTTTCTGAAATTAGAGAGGGATGAAATGTGAAATGTGTTTAAAAGTAAAACTAATAGAAATTTACAGTTGAAAATGTGATTAAGCATGTCGACCCCACGGCCCATTCTGAAATATATTTTCAGCTACTAATACACGCTTCATACAATATTTCTATTGTTAAATATATTTTAATATATCTCCACAAAACAAAGTAAGACAGTGTTCTATAATTTTTGTGACCTAACATCCTCACTAGTAACCTGCGACGTTTATTATAACCTACGAGATGTGTGTTGAAAAATTCTTGAGAGTCACATCATCAGGAGAAAATATTTAATTCCTTAAACTGCTATAATAATGCCTGCAATCAATTGGTTGACACTTTGCTTACATGGAATCTGGGCAAACAGTAGAACAGCTAGATAGGAACTACTGACCTTTGTTGCTGCATCCACATTGGCACCTCGCTTTATCAGTTCTGAAACAACTTCTACATGACCTTCTTTGGAAGCAAGATGGAGTGCGTTCAACCCATTCTGATAAAAAATGGAAAGGGAAAGACTGATACAGGTTGTTTAGTGCAGCAAACAATCTATCATGAGACCAAAGGATTACATTCCATTCTGATTATCTTCTGAAGAAGCTATTTTCAAATGAGCATTTTAACTACTTGGTTATAGGAAGCAATAAATGTTCAGCTGGACTACAGAGGCTTAACGGCATTAAATAGGACACATTAGCACAAACACTAGTGTAATACAAATAGAATGCATAATAAAATTGAACACCTTAATGTTATCCCAGTGAAAGTGAAATATAGTTTCTTAAAGGATTTTGTTGTATAGGAAATGCAAATATGCAATAAGATTCAGTTATCAAAACATTAACTGAAAGTTATTATTGATAAGAAGTGATAATATATACCTAGACAAAGCAAGAGTAGAGTTTACAGAATGAAGGAAAATTTAATTAAAATATTCTACCACCTGATTGCAAATGTTGATGTCCACTCCAGTTTTTAAGTAGTCAAGAGCCTTTTCTAGGTTGCCAGCTCGAGCAGCTCGTAGGTAACTTGCGTTTGTATCAGACTGGGGGGGCAAAAGGAAAAATTGAGTTTGTCATTAGAACAAGATACAGAAATACATTCACTTAGCATCAAATCTATTCATGAGATGAAAATAATACATTTTATATTTATTATTTACATATGGCACTAAAGTAGCCCAAACTGCTTTACCAAACATGGGCCAAATCTTGCAGTCCCTACTTAGGGAAAATCTGTTGATATCAGTGGGAATTTTACCTAAGGACTGCAAGAGTCCATTTCATGCGCATTCTGGTAGAATGAGGCAGTTCTGCCTGGGGTAAAAGAACAGTAGCCAAGTTGACATCTGGTGCCCAGCACACTCAACAAAAGGATTGGGACTCAGGGTTAGCATACCATGGCAACCATCCTCCTTTTACAAAATGATTATTAAAGTCTCACATGAAAGATTTCCCTCATCATCCAAACAGCATTGGAAGTCGATATATCTACTTCAGAGGGATTGAGGCTACTGGAATTCAAAACTATGGTTCCAGGGAGTATAGGTACTTAAAATCTGATATTTTGATTATAGTCTGCATAATTTTTCTTTAAGTCACCTTTTATTTATTACACTTGACAATGTTTCAAGAAAGTCATCTGGATCTTTAGTAAAGGTTATTTTAACATGTACAAAGCATTTCAAAAATTGATAGGTGCAGTACAGTTGTCCTACTCTATTGCTTTAATATAGCTTCCCTACTTAGTTTAATGTTTCAGTTGAGATAAGTTTGAATATAGCAGAGTCACTGTTTTTATCTGTGGCATGAAACAGCTACAGAGGAGGTCTTTTGGTTGAGGAATGGGAGATCAGAATTTTCTGGTCAACTCTACCATAGACTTCCTCTGAGACCTTGTGCTATTGCTTCATCTTTCTGTGCCTGTTCTCCATTTGTAGTGCAATGTGCTCTGATATCCCCTCTGTGTTGGGGACTAAGAAAAGGCTCATGCAGAGAACCTTAATGCCAGCCCTACCCTGGCTTGAGAGGCCTTCTGCTACGGTTGCCAACTGTCTAACTGCACAAACTGAAATACCATTGCCTTACCCAACCCTCCCCGACCCACCCCCTCCCCAAGGCCTGCCCCTGCCCTGCTCCTTCTCTGAGGTCCTGCACTTCCGCTCCCTCCATCGCTCACTCTCCCCCACCCTCACTCACTTTCACTGGGCTGGGGTAGGGGATTAAGGTGCCGTGGGGGGTCAGGCTCTGGGCTGGGGCCGAGGGATTCAGAGTGTGAGAGGTGGATCCACAGGGCGCAGGGGGTTGGGGTGCAGGAAAGGGTGTGGGCTCTGAGAGGGAGTTTGGATGCAGGAGGGGGTGAGGGGTTGGGCTCTGAGAGGGAGTAGGAGGGGGGCGCTTACCTCGGGCAGCTCCCGAAAGTGACTGGCACATCCTTCTGGCAGAGGCTCCTAGGCGTGGGGACAAAGGGGTCTCCGTGCACTGGCTCTGCCCACAGGCACCATACCTGCAACTCCCATTGGCCACAGTTCCTGGCCAATGGGAGCTGCGGAGTCTGTGCTCAGGGTAGAGGCAGTGTGCAGAGACCCGCTACTCCTCCCGGGGCCATAGGGACATGTTGGCCGCTTCTGAGAGCGGCGCGGAGCCAGGGCAGGTAGGAAGCCTGCCTTAGCCCTGCTACGCTGCTGGACTGTTCATGCACAAAATCTCCTTGTTTGGCTGCAGTACCTCTGGAAGATAGAGCCTGATTCCGGGAGACTCCCAGTGAAACCAGGAAGGTTGGCAACCCTACCTCCTGCACACAGGATATTCTCAGGTGGCCATTGGCACTCGTTGTAAAGCTCTTTACATTTCCAGAATGGTGTAGAGGGCCTTAGACTAAATGAGAATTGGGCCCCCTTTTTGTCTACAAACTAAGTGGAAATGTTAGTGTATTTCCTAAACATTCCTAAACAGATATACAATATAAAGATTTAAGTCAAACAGCTTAAGAGATCCATTAGGAATGTAACAGGTATGCCACATTTTTGCAACGATTAATATTGTTAATTTATTGAAAATGCTGAAGTGAATAATACAAGTATTAATATTAAAATCTTAAGACTTTTTCAAACATATGCCCTGCTATCATGATGTATTTTTCAGAGCAATGGCTTCCCAGTACGGCACAAAAACAATGTAACACTATCATCTATCACAATATGGAGATCTAAAATCTTCTATTACATGAACTAGTCGACTGTCAATTCCAATGCAAGCACACAGGCAAATCTACTGTATTTGTAGAAAACTTCCTGAAAGTAATGCAAGAATTTTACAGTGGGATGAGGTGAATTCACAAAACCCCCAACACACACCACTGGCCAAGCCAAATTGGCTAAATTACAGCCAAAGGTATTTAAGTTAATAAAATCCTATTGATTTAACTGACCTGCAGCTTTCTCTTGCATTTACATCTTTAGAATATGCAGCATGAGCCAAAACTAGAATCTCTAATGCAAATCCATTTGCATTTCAGGTGTGCATTTGTGTGGAATTTCAATCTCCAGAAGTGAACTCATCATTCTGGTTTTGAAAACAGGGGTTTGGCCACTGACAAAATCTTGAGAGAATGGATGATCGTGTGAGATTTCTGTCATCATGGAACAATCTTGCAAGATCTGACGCCTTTGAAACCAAATCTGAACATCAGTGCAAACTCAGCCTCACCTCATATCTAAACACTGCCTTTTAAGCCCCTCTGTTTACAATAGCACTGATGTTCAGAAGTAGGCACTCTAAGGCATAACAGCAGCACAATAATATACACTGTGAAGTCTACTTTCTTTTCTTGTACTTGTACTAGTTTATACTTGTATTAGTACTTGTATTGATATGATTTCTGTTCCAAAAGAATTCATGTCAAGGTCAGCTTTTCTATGACAAAACATTAGCCATGGTCTGTTCTTCAGTGGCTTTTGAGTTATTTGCATTTGGTACTGCATTTTGTGACGGTATGTTAAAAGTGGAACCTACTGGGCACTAGTTTACTTTGTTTTTTCCAAGCATGGCATGTTGAACATTACATACTAAGTTATCTTAAGCAATCCTAATAAAGCAGCTGAAGATTTCAGTGTTTAATTAGGATCTATCAAAACTGAGTTCCATTTACAATTTATACAGTCTCATACACCGAACTACACTCTTTTGAAAATAGCCACAAATAAAGTAGCAGTAAAGCAATTTCATTTAGTAGAGCATTTGAGCTGTGCAATGCAGATTATTACAGATCAGCATTCTACCAGGGTGACCAAAGGTATGAGGATGTACTTAGTAGTCTGGGAGCCCTTTTTGTCACAGTTTAATGGGATATCTATTTGGCATTGTCAGCAGGTGGATGATAATTACCATCAGCTGTTTACAGCTGCTTCTTGGGGGAGGGGAGCCTTCAGGAAAGCATGGTGTGCAAAATCAGGTCCAGCCAACTGGATTAATTCCAGCCAGATGAGAAACGTTGCATTTTATTTTTTTTTAAAGTTTCATTTCACCCCTTCCCCACTCATTTTAAATGTTCGGGCAATAGAAGAGGGAAGGAGAGGGGAAGGGGAAGGGGAAAGAAGGTATATATGTTAACATTTGACCCAACGGTATAATGTAGATAGGGTGACATATGTCTTTTCAAAGGCCTCTCCTGAAAATACTGAAACCCTCAACTGTCAGGGAAGTAAACCTTTATGCTGAACCCATAGCACGATGATCTACAAAAAGGCATCCTGTTTGGACAAAGTTAGTCTAGGTATTATTGAGATGCATACAAACAAACTGCTTACTGGAACATATAGCAGAAATGTAATGCCCACCCCAGCAACTCCCCACTCAAAAACTGCTTTTCAGATTTTGCTATAGAGCTGCTTGTCCCAAGATTGGGTGTAAGAAAAAGACATTTCCAACTAACTTCATTAGTTAAACACCATTTTGTCCTGTGAGGTTGATATTAAATCAAGATGGACCCATATACATTTTCTTCTACATAAGCAAGAAATGATGACACATATTCTTCTGTCTACTCAGGAGGTAACATGAGCGCTTTGTAATGGGGTATGTGAGTTGCCACTTCCAGTTTTCCTTTTTAATGGCTTCCAGTTACCTGAAGCTGATGTAAGCTAGCATGCAGAATTACATGCCATATTTTGGTAGCTAGGAAATAACGTGACTGCATGCAATGAGAACAGCAAAAGTGTTTCCTTGTGTCCTTGGCTAATGCTCCCAAGTCCTAAGGCTGTGTTATGAGTTACCCCTTTTGGGGCACAGTGTACTTGAGCAAAGACTTGCTGCAATATTTTCAAGTTCAGGACACTGGCTGTTTATTTGGGATTGTACAGTCATGTAGCAAGTTCAATAGGACTTCTGGCTTTTTCGCCATATATTTCAACCTCACTTATAAATAGAAGCCACCAATAAAGTAAAATAGAAAAACGAAAGGGACCCAACCTGTTTGAAAATCGTAGTCCATTCCCAGCTCTCTAGGTGAGCTGTCTTTTAACAATATCCTCCCAGCTTCCAGCCACTTGGATTTAGGTATTACTTCTGCCTCACAGAGAGGCAGAAAATTGTACTAAGCCCTTTTTTACCTTACAAAGTGACCCAACTAACTTCTCTCCCCTGCTACCCCCAAAGGCCCACAGGCCTTTTCTCTTTAACCAGGCAAACAGTATACCATTGAGTATATCCAACATTTGCAAACACTCAGCATAATCAAAGTAAAGGCCTACATAAAAATTACTGAGTCCCTTTCCAAAAATCCAGGATTGAAGAACTGCAACAAAACAAATTAAATTGAAGATAGAGTAATGAAGAGCTCCTAACAATGTGGTCCAGCCCACAGGTGCCAATCTCAGGAAACACACACCATGTCTCTGCATTCCACAGTCATAGGCAGCAAACCAACTTCAGGTATGTAGGCTTGTTTAGATAATGAAAAATCTAAGGTAAAATCCCTTCTTAGCCTAGGTTTTCCCATAGTACTTCTAATTCTCTCCCATATGACACAGTTCCCCCATCCAGCATATTGCCACAAGCTAGTTTTTATTTCCACTATGCCTCCGGCTCTTGTACATCTGATTGTTGTCCCCCTCTGTGGGTGGAGGCATTCTGCAAACAATTTTAGAATTACTTTAAGCCATCGTACTTCACTGTTATTTCAGTTGCACCGATAAGATTCTCTGCACAGAACAGGCAAAAAATACTTTATGCAAAACATGTTAAATCAGCCACAAAAAGATGGACCTCCTAGCAATTTTCTCAACCTGGAAGCAGACTCCATTCCAGCCCCTTCTTCTCTCCAGGGAAAACAAGTGAATCTTGCAGCAGCACATCATTAAGGTCACTAACAGTTGACCAAGATATGTGTGTGTGTGTTACACTGCCAGTCAGGAATTTTCCATAAAAATGTTTTTTCAGCAGACAATTAATCTCCCACAAAATCTAAATCTCTCGCAGAAAAAATTTAAATGTGCAGAATTTTTTTTAATTTTCCATTGGGAAATTACAAATTAAATATTTCATCCTGGGTTGAGTCAAATCAAATTGAAATATTGTTTTGTTGAACTGAATTTCAACATTTCATGACTGGACTACATCTCCCATGGTGCACTGTGATCTCATCTCTGGTTGAACCACCTAGTGAGTCATGGGTGATGTAGTTCTAATGGGAACCCAGACCATATAGGAGTATGGGTCCATGAGGCATCTGAACTACAGCCCCCATGAGATATCAAAGCCATACAGGGGGATACAGATTCATGTCAAGCCAACCCAAAATTAAATGTTTAAATTTGTTTGAAAAAGTTGAAATTAAATGTTTGAATATTTCTTAATATACATTTTTCCAAACTTTCTGTTCTGTAGGAAATACTGATATTTTAAATTTTTAACTCAATTCAGAAATTTATGAAATATCGAAACTTCCCATGGGTTGGAAATTCTGATTTTCAACCAGCTCCAGTGCACATGTATTGCAGATGTAGGGAAGTGATGCCAAGGACACCTCATGAAGAATGTCCTGTCATCAGCCCTATTCTGTTGAAATGGGAGGAGAGAGAGAGCTTTTTGTTTGAACAACTTGGGTGTTCAGCACAGTATCACCTGGGTAGAGTCACAGTCTCAGGTAGCTGGGACTCAAACTATTTAAAGTTTTATAGATCGGAATCCACAACAAACTTCACGTGGAAATCACCTTGTAGCCAGTGCACATCCCAGAACACAGATGCAATGTTCTTTCACCAGGTCAATGTGCTTAATGTACATACTCCCACATTTTGCTGGAGCTAAGGTTTCTAAATAATTTGAAGGGGTAGCTCCATGCAGAAGTCAGCCTCATAGCATCTTTCATTGAAAGATCATTAATAGATCTTTACAAACCTTAATTATTCATACCTCAACATTGCTACAAGGTAATCTACAGTCTAGAAATCTATTTATAGCCATTTTCAGTTTTATCTTTTATTTCCAGTACGAAAATAAGGAAGAAAATTGACTTTTGATTTTCCAGTGTCTTATCAAATGTCAAGAGAATACTAGGTTTAAGACACATATCAAAGCATACTGCATTCTAGATGCTTGTGTAGCTGGCCACTGGGAATGCAATCACTCTGCTATTGCACAGAACCCTTATTTTATCTCCCATAAGGCTTAAAATACATATTGTTGTGTTCCCCTCTTATACAAACTATTGCCTCTCTGCATCTGCACTGGGATTTTGCTACCAGCATCCCGGAAATGGTCTTGCCATACATAGGATATGTTTACACTGCAATTAAAAAGCCATGGCTGGCCCGTGCCAGCCGACTCAGGCTTGCGGAGCATGGGGTGCTGGGTTGTTTAATTGTGGTGTAGACATTTCGTCTCAGGCTGGCAGTTAAACAGCCCCTTAGCCCGAGCTGTCAGGGGCCAGCCGTGGGTGTCTAATTGCAGAGTGGACATACCCATAGAGTTAGTAGTTGTTCACACATAAATAACATTACTCATAACATACTCATAAATCTTATAGATATAGATTATCATTTGAACAGACTTTCCATTACTAGTCACTTTATACTTAAGATCTTTATACTTAAGATCTGTCCCTTCCAGAATTAAAATATTATGCATCTTTGGGAGGAAAGGATCTACTTCTGGATTTCAAACTAATGTTTTCTGTAAGTGCATTGAGCACCAATATGATCAAAGAGGGCTGAGTGACAAGCTTTGATGCACTCAGACTTTTACTAGAAACTGTTCCTTTCTCCACAGGGCCCTCTGACTGCGGTATCAGCACCTTCCTAGATGTCCTGGCTGAGTATAATATAGTCTTCGGGTATTCTCACACACCACCAGATGATTTCTCTCGGAACATGGTCATAAGCCTTCTCAAAATCCTTTTTTCTCTATAATTTTCTACAAGCAATCTTAATGCAAAGATAGCATTAAAACTGGCACAAATCCAAACTGACTGTGACTGTTCTATACTATAAAGCATAAAATTGTCAATTGCATTTTTTGTCCATAAATTGGACAAAACAATACATCAGCATACTGTACACAAAAGATATATCTGCCATACTCACATTGGTAATATGCCATTGAACTACCAAAACTAAATGGCTCTGTTTGACACATTTAAATACTAAAAAAAGGTAATGATTTCAAAGTATGATAATGCAAATTTGCCTTTTCAGATTCTACATTTCCAATTGTGTTTGTTTGTTTGTTTGTTTGGGGAGGGGATTTCCTGAGTTAAAAAATGTATTAAAAGAACAGATTCTGACACCCTTACTCCCTTTCATAGTATCTTAGATCCTGATCTTACAAGGTAAAACTGCAATATCAAATAAAGGTTGGCAGCCTCCTCAAGTCATCGCACTGAAGTAAGATACTACTCAAAGTGAGGAAACATTAGCCAAATGCAAGTTATGCTTTAGTCAAGCCCAAGTTATTGAGCTCTATACAGGGATAACTGAATGAAATTTAGTAACCTGCGATATACAGGAGGTCAGATTAAATGATCTAGTGGTCCCATCTGGTCTTAAACTCTAAGAGGTATCAAAATCTGTCTGAAAGTGATTGCTAGTAAATATTGGGTCATTTGTCAACCCAGCTTCTAGTTCTGGAGGTGGCAAGGATCCTACCAGAAAACTGAGTAATCATTATTATTGTCAAAGGACTGAAAGTGCAAAGCCAATATGTTCACTGTGCTAAGGCTCCCTGTTGTATTATTGGTACTTTTAGTATGCTCGGCTTTGTTTGCTTTTTACTCTATTTACAGTATTTGTTATTAAAAATATGGTATTTATCATTTTGAGAGCAGGGTTTTGTTTTTCACTCCATCGTTAACAGTAGTTGTTGGGAAGAGAAACTATGAGCAGGGCTGGAGTAGGATGCATTCTGGCTTGAGTCACCAAGAGAAAGTTGCTGACCATGTCTAACATTTGTTGGGAGTTGGGGAAGAAGACAGAGAATGACCTAATTTCAGTGGATGAATGTATGTTGTTTTCATTTCAAATCTCTTCTAACTAAGCCAGTCTTGCAGCAGCATGAGGAAATCTGTGAGAACAAATTACAGCAGTTGCGCATGTTTTGATGGTGAAGGTAATCCTATTGCAGCAAAAGGCACTTTTCTTAACAATAGGCCAAAGCCTTAGAAGAGCTGAAGGTCTACAGATCCATTAACTTAACTGGAAATTATCTATGCTCATGTTTTGTCTCCATGTTAACTCATGAATTTCCTTCCAGTAAGCATGTTACACAGCTTTGATCAGGGTGCAGGAAGCTTTCTTCCAATAATTTGCAATCATTGAATTATGCAGGCCAGTTAACAGCCAGGCTTGGACAACAGAAAATAAACCATCCATAAGAATTCTGTGGCTTTTCTGATAAAAACAGGCTAGCCTGAGGCCAACTGCTATCTTGTGTCCTTCTGCTAACTATCCTTCAGAGAGCTCCTTCTGTGATCCAAACCATAAATGTAACCAAAAAAACCAAAAACAAAACAAAAAGATTTTCATTCCTAATATATGCCTGCTCAAGTAGGAAAAGACAGATGTTTTGAATATGATTACATAATGGGGAAATGTTTTGCCAAGAGCCAAAAAAAAATCGCCTAAGACTTTTCCCTGTTAAACAACTCAATCATGGTCTTTCTGCACTGGTCATGTCTCTATCGCTCATATGATAAAGGGGCCACAATATTACGCTCTCATGAACATGTCCCTATAGGCTGCCAGAACTTTTTTATTTTATATAAACTGTGATCCATTGCTCACAAATAAATAAATAAATTGCTTTGGGACTCCGGGAGACTCTCCCTCCTGGTTGCAGCTTAACTATACATTTCTTCTGCCATTGCATCTGGATCTATCCTTAAGTGCACCCCCGACATCTGGCTTGCAGACCTCTTCTGTCTTCGATGATAAATAAATTATCATACATTTACATACCTCTGTGTCAGTGCTACCTGAATCTATAAGCTCAAAGACTAAAACATCTCGTAACATTAATTTACAACTAAGCAAACTGAGGAGAATTTTGAAAGAAACATTCCTGCAGCCTTTCAGATTCAGTTTCTCAATTCCAAAAATCCTGTCAAAATGATAATTTGACAAAAATTAATCCTCCAAGTGCATACAGAAATCCCCTTTCTTCCTAGACCACACTGACAAATAAGTGTCTAAAGTGCTGACTTGGGATATCTCATTGTCAACATCAGTTGCACTGGCAAACCATTACCTGTTTGGTCCATTTTTGACATCCTCAGCATAATACTGATAGTGTGTACTCACAGAGATCACTGAAAATTCTGTACTTTCCAGTTAGACGGCTATAAAGGACTCTAAAATGCCATAGCTGGTAAATACAAGAAAATTTCAAAACTTGTTACAAAGGCTACTTAATGCTCCTTTTATCTTCAGCAGGTTGGAAATCATTGTTTTGCTGTTTTACCTAACACTGCAAACTCTTGCCTGGCTACAGTGCATTCTTTTCAGGTTCAACTGTTGTTGAGATTTTAGAAAGCTGCCCTTTTAAAACAGAATGCAAATCTAGTGAGTCACATGAGTTATGAGTATTCTGACCCTTTGTCTAATAAAAAGTTTGAATGACACGTTCTCTCAAAAATTTAAACACAGGTGAGAAATTAAAAACTGTTGCTGGCCTGTCAGTTCTGTGTCCTAAGGGAAGGTTGTCAAAGGTATAAATGGCAGTCAGACACTTAACTCCCATTGAAAGTCACTGCCTATCAATGGGAATTTGTCATCTAATGTCCATTTCTACCTTTGGGGCACTGTGTTGCGGTGGCTCCATTAAATGTCCCATTAGCAGTGCTGCCCACCTAAGGCAGGCTAGTCCCTACCTGTTCTGATACCGCGCTGCGCCCCAGAAGCAGCCAGCAGCAGGTCTCACTCCTAGGCGGGTGGGTGGAGGGAATGGGGCTCTGCATACTGCCCCCACCCCGAGCACTAGCTCCACACTTCCATTGGCCGCTTCCAGCCCTTACCCCCTCACCCCAACCCTCTGCCCCAGCCCTGAGCTCTTCCACACCCCAAAGCCCTCATCCCCAGCTCTGCTGGGTCGTGGACATCAACAATTTTCTTTAACCAGGTCGCCAGAAAAAAAGTTTGAAAACCACTGCTCTAAGCTATTATCCTGTGTTATTTACATGTCATGATGGATACTAAGGAAACTAACATCAAATAATTAGTGATTTAACCAGAGTGATGACAAAACCATATAAATGTGCACCTGACAACACAACAAAGAATGTTCACAGTGGTTGGCGCCTGATCCCACCCACTGAGTTCAGCTGGATCTATCAAATAACTCTGCATTTGCTTGCATACAGATAGCACTGAAGCAGAGAACAATTTGTTGTGTTAGTTATGGGAAAACGTCTGCTGCTGTGAACATTGTGTTGTGTATTGAGCTAGGAACAGCTAAAATAATTCCTAATTTCAGAACACTACAAAGCTGATACCTTTCTGATCAACATTCAGTATACAACTTCCTGTATGTACATTAACACTGAATGAGAAAAGTTACTTTTGTGGAAGGAGAAATCACAGTACTACAGAGATGATTTGTAGTGCAAACTTCCATAACCATCCTATCAGAGATCTTTGTGTGAAGAGACAAGGTTCAGTAGTGAGATAATTCAGGGCAAATTCACATTGCACAATGTCATTGACATCAGTTGTATTACTCAAGGAATAAGATATTATTATTAAATGTAAGTGTAGCAGAATTGAGCACTTGATTATGTATTGATTCAAGGAAAATAGAAAGTATCATCAATTAAAATTATCTGATACAGAAGGAAGACAACAGACATGAGCTTCATATTCCTATGTTGACAACATGGCATTTCTGAAGTTCATTCTAAACTCCAGGAAGGGTATTCTCTTGATACAGCAGTCTTGACTCTGTCGTGATTTTTATGTACAGCTAAAATATTTCCATCATTCACTCCTCAGTATAAAATAAATCACTTGCCTTCATTACTGTTACAGCAGTCACAAAGAGATAGAGGTAAACAGGGTCTGCTTAGAAGTGTTTCTTCTGAGGTTTATATTCACCTCAAGATAACAACGCTCTCTAATGTGTTAAACACCAGGGGATGGTATTGATATATTCCCTGCAGTCTTTCTCTCAGAAACGGACTACCTGATAAGCTGTAATAATACAATGTAGAGATAATTTCAGTGCAGCCCAAGATCAAACTTCAAGTTATATTCCATCATTTCAGCGTCAAAGTCACATTCTACAGATCACAGAATCTAGACATGGATTTGATCATCTACTCCATCTCCCTGCCAGTGAACCCTAGTGTATGTATCTCATTTCAGAAACAAGAATTAGAGTCTATTTTCTTGGGGGAAAAAATCTCAAAGTTTATGCCGGCAAAACCCATGGATGGTTTTTTTTCCCACCTAACACATAACACTAGGTACAAGCATTCCAACTGAATGGGAGATGATATATAAAAAATATTTGCAAGATTCCATAGTATGTTTTAAACAGACACAGTTTATTCACTCAGAATCAGCACTTTCAAACAAATACATAAACTTGTTCCAGGTCAGTCTGGATTAAGTGGAAGGTGTTGGTAATAAGTATAGTGAACTGAATGTAAATGCAAGCATAACATACATATGAATTCCCTAAACATATTGCAGTAAGCAAAATATATGAGAGTTTACAATACAGGAGATCACGAAGCCATGGTAGCAACTCTAGTGTTAAAGCTAAAAACAATGAGGAGTCCTTGAGGCACCTTAGAGACTAACAAATTAATTCCAGTTCTGCAGTTTCTCGGTGAAGTCTGTTTTTGACTAGCCATCACCCACAGCCCCCAACTGAAACCTCTCCAGCGCATCATCAAGGATCTACAATCCTGAAGGACAATCCCTCACTCTCACAGATCTTCGGAGACAGGCCAGTCCTCGCTTACAGACAGCCCCCCAACCTGAAACAAATACTCACCAGCAGCTACACACCACACAACAGAAACACTAAGCCAGGAACCAACCCCTGCAACAAACCCCGTTGCCAACTCTGTCTGCATATCTATTCAAGGGACACTATCATAGGACCTAACCACATCAGCCACACCATCACAGGCTCATTCACCTGCACATCTACCAGTGTGATATATGCCATCATGTGCAAGCAATGCCCCTCTGCCATGGACATTGGCCAAACCGGACAGTCTCTACGCAACAGAATAAATGGACACAAATCAGACATCAAGAACTGTAACATTCAAAAACCAGTAGGAAAGCACTTCAGCTCTCTGGACACTCAATAACAGACTTAAAAGTCACCATTCTTCAACAAAAAAACCTTCAAAAACAGACTTCAGTGAGAAACTGCAGAACTGGAATTAATTTGCAAATTTGACACCATCAAATTAGGCCTGAATAAAGACTAGGATTGGCTGGGTCACTACAAAAAATAAATTTCCCTCCGTTGATAATCACCCCTTCTTGTCAACTGTTGGGAATGGGCCACATTCACCCTAATTGAATTGACCTCGTTAGCACTGACCTGCCACTTGGTAAGGTAATTCCCATCTTTTCATATTCTGTATATTTATACCTGCTTACTGTATTTTCCACTCCGTGCATCTGATGAAGTGGGTTATCACCCACAAAAGCTTATGCCCAAATAAATTTGTTAGTCTCTAAGGTGCCACAAGGACTTCTCGTTGTTTTTACTGATACAGACTAACACGGCTACCCCTCTGAAAAGTGTTAAAGCTGTTTCTAACTTTCCATTAGATGCCTGATTTTGACTCCATTCACCAAACTCTAACTTTATCAATAAAAATAATTCTGCCTGAAAGTACTTGTGTGTGGTCTTCTATCAGAACAGAATTGCTTAAGATCATTGGAAAGTAATTGGACAAAGCATTAATGAGATAGGAGTCTGAAAAAGAGATAGAGGCACTTAGGTATTTCTGTTTTTTGTTGTTGTTTGTTTTTTGTAGGAGTTTCTTGAAATCTTCTGGACTCTGTCTCACAAACAGCTTAGGCCAAAAAATAACAAATAAGGCTGATGAAAAGTGCTATATTGGAGAAAGACACTACACTAACTCCTAACTTAACATCCTCCAACTTAACATTGTTTCAAAGTTACATCACTGCTCAATTAGGGAACATGCTCATTTAAAGTTGTGCAATGCTCCCTTATAACGTCGTTTGGCTGCCTGCTCTGTATGCTGCATGTAAGATTTTGTGGAAGAGCAGCAATTTTACGAGAGAGTATTGCACAAGTTCCTCTTCTCTGCCTCTTCCCCCTCCCTCCCAGCACTTCCCCCACCACCAAACAGCTGTTTGGCAGCGTTTAGGACTTTCTGGGAGGGAGGGGGGGGAGCAGGGAAGCATTGCGTCTCCACTCATCCGCCTCCCTCCCAGAAAGTCCTAAGCGCCGCCAAACAGCGACTTTCTGGGACTTAGGACTTTCTGGGAGGGATGGGCAGGAGTGAAGAAGTGCCGCATCTCCACTCTTCCCCTCCCTCCCAGAAAGTCCTAAGCCTGCCAAACAGCTGTTTGGCAGCGCTTAGGACCTTCTGGGGGCGGGGAAGGAGCGGGGATGTGATGTGCTCCAGAGAGGAGGTGGAGTGGGAGTGGGAAGAGGTGGGCATGGAGTGGGGATGGGAAGAGGCGGGCCTGGAGCATCCCCCAGCAAAGTTGGCGCCTCTTCTTCTCCGGGTAAGCTGCCACTGCTGCTGCTAAGGTGCTTCCTAGTGTTCTTGCCTGCAGTGGGCTGTGCCTGTGTGGGGTAAGCCAGGGGCCCTTCCCAACCACAGTACTGTACTGTACTGTACAGCACATAATGCCTTTTGTCTGCCCCCAAAAAATTTCCTTGGAACCTAACCCCCCGCATTTACATTAAATCTTATGGGAAAATTGGATTTGTTTAACATCATTTCACTTAATGTTGCATTTTTCAGGAACATAACTACAATGTTAAGTGAGGAGTTACTTTATTATTATTATCCAATTATGTCCACAAATAAGACTGATGTCACTGAGGATTTAATTTTAAAGTTACTGACTACATTTTTTAAAAACTTTGCTCATACAGCATAGGAATCTTACAGAATTTATATACTCCATGGGGACCTCAGGTGGAATTTACAAACCCTGCCATGGGCAGGGATCTCCACCTGACCTCGGACTCCTGCATACCTCGGCAAAGGGAGCCTCTAGCCTGAGTAACCTTCACAGTTTATATGAGAGAGACTGATGCTGGGGAAGCCATGGAGCTTATTCACTCCTCAGGACTAGAGAAAGATGCCAAGACTATGGAAACTGTGGATCTGATCTGCTCAGCAGGCATAGGAAGCACTACTGGGTCCAGTGGCCTCCTGTGGTGGCCAGCAGCTCTGTAGCATGAATTCGGGAGTGGGGGCAAGGGGAGGGGATGAAACTCTGTGCGAAACATTAATTCTAGGCAAATTCTGCATTGCGAAGTGGTGCAGAATTCCCACAGGAGTAGAAAAAGAAGGAAAACAATACAAGCTAATTTTTGCCACTGAAGTGAACATCACTGAATGTAAAGAACAGATATGTTGAGCAAGAAGGTGAATTTTCACATAGTCACTTTTCAGTATAGAACTAAACTAAAATTCTCCTGGCTTTCAAAGGTTGCTATATGACCACAACAATTTAGAATGGGGTTTTTACAAGACCCTAAGGGTGTCCCTTTGGAGGATCTTTTGAAAATCTCAGTCTCAATTTTGTTTCCGTAACTGTTTGCAACCTTAATCAGGTTTGTTATCTGGAGTTTCAAACTGATTTGATCTGTTTCATTCTTATCTGGAAAATACTAGACTGCATTTCTGAATCCTAGAATG